>NC_138858.1:79494122-80694122 GCF_965183815.1 Platalea leucorodia
CACATTTGCTGAGTTATACAATGTTATTTCTTTTTTTCTCTTTTTGGTTCGTTGATTGGATTTAGGTTTTGGTTTGGTTGGTTGTTTTATTCTGACTGGTGCTATGCTTTAAAACCAACACTATTTTCATAACGAAGGAGCTTAAAATATTCTCATGTTTAACTCAGTATCTTTTTGGGGATCTGATGAGTGCTTCTGATTCTTAGGATTTGATCAAAAGTGCTGTTCTGGATTTAATAATATTGTAATGTTGGACATTTTTTTCTAGCGTCAGTATGTGCTGCTCCTTCCTCAGCTTTGAGTGAGGATTCAGATATTTTTTTCCAGTCAAAAAAATCAACAGCGTCTGATTTGGGTAGTAATTAAAGACAACCTGCTTTAAATACAGTTCTTTACCGGCCCTGAAATGGGGTGACGAAGCAGCAGTCCAATCATTGCCTTCCTCTGGAGTCCAGTCATTGCCTTCCTGTCCAGACCGAGTCTCCAAAGCACTAGACTAATATCAGTGCAGCTCCTCAAGAGAGGAGACTTGCTCACACACTTTTGAAATTGTTTTGAAAGCTGCGTTATCTCTCCGTGTGGTGATGCCTTAAGCAGCCATTTTTGCTACATTTTTGTAAATGCTGGAAAACTTACTTGAGTTTACCAGGTAGATAAACTGCCTATTCAACACGCGTATCACCACATATTACACAAAACACAACAACCATGCTGGATACTACAATGCCCTTCTAGCAGGTGCGTGCCTTCATCATTAATTTTCTTGTGGCACTTTCAATTTGTGACAGTAACACCACTCTGGCCAATAAGTAACCAACTTTCAGTTGTTTACCCTCCTCCACCAGGTATGATCTTCTTCATTTATGCCGGTGTTTTCTCTCAATGTTCCCACCCTTTTCAGTCTTGAAGAATAACGAGATTTAATCTCATTTTGCACAGAAAATGACAGTACGAGTCCAGACTCCTTAACTCGTAAGTCTTTACGTATACGGCCTGTCTTTGCTGTCTTTGCTGTCTAGCGAGTATAAAACAGGAACCTGAATGACCTGCCCTGCCAGATCAAAAGAGACAAATATGCTGAGCTTGCAGGCCTCGTACTTTAATGGGGTCATCCTATCTGTTGATCACAGCATGGCATCTTATTCTCAGTATTTCAAATGAACACAGGCATTGAGTGGCATACACAAGCCTTTACCCAAAGTTGGTGATCCCAAAGACTTTCAGAAGGTTTTGGTTTGTATGTGCTTGAAGTGCAGTTTTCTCACTGCTGCAGATGCCGTGCCTGGCTCAGTTGCAGAGTCAGGACCCCGGTGTAGCTTCAATGCTGGTCACACTCAGCGAGTGAGTCAGTCACCTCAGCGCAGGCAATATAATATTTTCCTTTCCCAGTCAATCTTGATTTCAGGGCCTGTTATTCTGAAATGCTTCATGACTGCAGTGTTTGCTGCAGAGGATCTCATTACATTCTTCTGTATGTCATATACTTAAAATATAACCTTTTCCTCAGAACGCTGATCTTTCATCCGCCTTGTGTGTTGTACCTTGCTTTGAGTATTTATTTAGTATTTAACCAATAAAAATTTAAACCCAGCACTCCAGCCGTATCTTTTCACGATGCAGTCCATGTTGGCTCTGTTATCTTTTGAGACAGAAGAATGCAGCATAAGTGCATTAACTAAAAGTAAAATGTAAACATGTGAGTGAGTATATCCGGTGATGTTACCAAGCTGCACCTGCGTTCACCTTTGTCAGTGCCTAGCTTCCTGGCCAGACAGCCTAAATTTTTCTGACTTTCCTAAAATTTTTCATGGAGCTGTTCGACTTTCTGACAGGTATTTTCTTTAGGGATTAGTTTTTCTCCAGAAAGATGCCTTTAAAACCATTTGCTGTGAAAAGTTATAGTTTCTGGTACAGTGAGATTAGGTGTTGTTTGAAGAACATTTCTTGTTGCCACCTTTCAAAGAAAACGTAATGTGAAACAGAGCAACAATTTCACCTTGTTTTTAAACCCCTAAGTATCTTTGACATTGTCCCTGTAACTAATTATTTCATGAAACGGGCATCTGGCACAGTCACGTTTTCTTCCCTAGTAATACATTTCCAGCCAAAGCAGAACACAGAAAGGGTGCTGCTGTATATGTTAAAGATATGAATCAGTAGAAGAACCTACATGATGTTTTTCAGATGTGATTGAGACTCTGAAGATGGGATGCCTCGCCTGCCATTGTGGACAGAGATGAAGAAAGCTAGCATGATCCTGAGCCACTAAGCCTTGCAGAGAGACGAGGTGAGTAACATAAGCCTGATGCTGTTCTCCTACATGCACGTGGTGTTAGTCACTCCAGAACATGAGCAAAGGGAGCTCACATCTGTCTGGAAAATACTCATTACTAAAGGTGTCCAACCCTGCTGTCTGACCCTAAGTGACATGCTGCTGGCTGGAGAGCTCTGTGGTGTAGGCGTGCTCAGTCAACCCAGGTTGTTTCTGCTGTTTCAGTCATTTCAAACTGCACAGTGCAGGATCCGGCAAGGCCCATAACTGAGGAAGGGGCTGGAGTGATATTTTCTTGCAGGAACAAGGACAGAGAGAAGGAGCCGCAAGGCTGGGGAGGAGGCAGAAATGGGGGGAAGGGCACACAGACCAGGTCTCCCCTCTTTTCACAGCAGTGAGATGCTGGAGCCCACACTGGAGCCCAAAGGCTAAAGGAAATTTGAAGATTTGGAAATCAGGCTATCACTGTTCACTATAGTTGGTATCTGTTTTCTTCTGCACATCTGGATTTAAGAACTACCTTAATGAGAAAATCGGAATTGATGTGCTTGGAACTGGAAACACAAGTCTTCCCCCACATATTCAGTAGCTATAACCAATGTGACTGGAAATGTAAAGTGGATATTTTTTTTCAGCCTAAATTCTAAAGCCAGTCAGACTTTTGCAAGACATTACACTAGCCTGTATATATTTTACTCTCCCCCCACTTCTCCCCCATCCCCCCCACTCTCCAAGTATTTTTGAGCCGTTTCCAACCAGCTTAGTTAAGGGAGATCTTGTTAATGGACAAATAATAAGAAAAACCTCAGCTGGAGCTTGAATCAGTGAGTTTTTTTGTAGAAATGAGCCTTATTTTCATTCACTGCTCTTGGAATTGCTAGTTTTACAAACATCTGTATAGATATAGGACTTCTAGACCTGCTTAAGCAAACACTTTGCTTTCTTATTTCCACTATATATGTAAGGGGCTAAGTAGGTTACTATTTATGAGATTCATTAAAAACTTCAGTTTCAAAGGCTCTTTTTTATTAGAAGCCTTAATCCAGTTCTCTTTATTGGATTGGGAAGTGAAAATAAATTCTCTCGAGCACCAATAATGAAAGGCAAAATTAAACATGGTACACAGACAACTCAAGCTAGTAATAAAGAACCAGCAGAATCAGTCTGAAAAACTGTTTTGTCTCGAGTAGTGCTACCAGAGGCTTGGAGTTTCATCTGCTATGCAGTTGCTGCCAGAGACAAGCGCAGTCAAAGGTGTTGAGTTGAAATTTCCAATCTCTTCAGATTAAATCTTTTTTTTTGTTCTTTTTGAGATGTACCCTCCCTTGTTGAATTTTGATTCCCCTGCGATGTTCTTGAGATATGCATCTGTCTCTTTCCCAAAATGTGTCAATATCTTAGTATTTCTTCCAAACATTCTAGATATAGATGCACATTCCTCTCTGAAGGTCTCTTTTGGTCTTTGTTTTGCTCAAATTGATTTTTCTCTTCTGGGATTTTTAGTTTCCTTGTTTTAAACGCAGGATTTTATTCACTTCTATTTCTTTTGGTAGAAATAGTTAAAAGTAAGAAAATGGCTCTATTTAGGCAGTTATCAGCAAGTTTTAAACATTTCTAATAAATGTAGGTAGAAACTGCTGCATTCTGAATCGGGAATGGAAGAGGAAAATGCTGACATACCCCTCCCTTGACAGGCTTTCACCGAAGCAGATTCTACGTGTTAGTTAATAGTAACAGGCTGGGGGAAAATAAGGAATGTACGTGTGTATTCTCTTCTCTGTCCTCTCTCTTTAACTGAGATCTGACAAGTTGAACGAATAGTAAACTAAGTTAATGAAATTATACGTAGAAAGGCACCCATTCTTGTCTAAGAAAGAAAGCGAGACCAATTACTTCCTGAGCTCATATTACAACTTTCCTTCAAGGGAGGAGGGTAGAGTGAGGGATCATTTGCACAAGCTGGACAGAGAGGACCTGATGGGATGCATCTGAGGGTGTCAAGAGAATTGGCTGACATCATTACAAAGCCTCTCTATCATCTTTGAAACGCCATGGAGATCAGGGGAAGCCCCAGATGACTGGAAAAGGGCAAATGTTTGCCCATCTATGAAAAGGTAAAAAAAAGATTAATTGAGAAACCACAAATCACTCAGCCACATTTCAGTCTCTGGCAAAATTATGAAACAAGTCATTATGGAAGCTATTTCCAGGCACTTGAAGGACAAAAAGAGGACTGGAAGAAACCACTAGGCAGTTATGAAGGGGTAGATTGTGCCTTGACTGACCAGAATGCTTTCTATATTGACACAAATTGTTCATGGACAAGAGAAGAGCTGTGAACCTCATCTGTCTTGATTTTAGCAAGTCATTTGACCTGATCTTTCACAACGTCCTTGTTGACAAGCTGGTCATGTATGGACTAGACAGATGGACCACTGACTGTGTGGAGATGGAGAACAGACTGAACTCCTGAGCTCAAGGGCTAGTGGTTAACGGCAAACTGGCAGCTGACCAATGGAGCAGGTCTTCAGGAGTCAGTACTGGTACTTGAGAATATTCAATAATACTCTGATAATACTCAGTATCCTGCCAAGATGATAGGATTAAATGACCCCTCAACAAGTTTTTGGATGACACCATACTGGGAGGAGAGGTAGATATGCTGGAGGGAAAAGGAACCATTTAGAGAGACCTCAACAGGCTGGAAGATTGACCAACAAGAGCTGCATGAGGTTTAACAAAGATAAGAGTAAAAACCTGCACCTGGGATTGAAACAGCAGTACAACAAGCCAAAGCCTGATTGTCATTGGATCAGCTCTAATGGAAAAGCTCTGGGGGTTCTTTGCAGACCGCTTGCATGAAAGTGAGCTGAGCATGAGCCAGCAACAAGGACCAGCAGCACCCTGGTCTGGACTGATATAAAGATAGCCAGAAGATCAAAGGATGTGATTATCCCACTCCACTCTCCACTTGCCAGGCCACACTGGGAATATCGCACCCATTTTTTATTCTCTCTTTTCAAAAAAAGACATCAAAAAAATTGAGAGGGTCCAGCAAAGGGTCACAAAGATGATTAGAGGATTGGAGAACTTGGCATGTATGTGGAGAAAGCTTGAAGAAACTGGGTTTGTCCAGCCTCGAGAACAGAGAAGGGCTTGGGGGTAGAGCACGGGCCTTATGAGGAGTGGCTGAGGGAGCTGGGGTTGCTTAGTCTGGAGAAAAGGAGGCTGAGGTGAGACCATATCACTCTCTACAACTACCTGAAAGGAGGTTGCAGTGAGGTGAGGGTCAGTCTCTTCTCCCAAGCAACAATTGATAGGACAGGAGGAAACAGCCTCAAGTTGCGCCAGGGCAGGTTTAGATTGGATATCAGGAAAAATTTCTTCATCAAAAGGGTTGTCAAGCATTGGAACAGGCTGCCCAGGGAAGTGGTGGAGTCCCCATCCCTGGGGGTATTTAAAAGACATGTAGATGGGGCACTTAGGGACATGGTTTAGAGGTGGACTTGGCATTGCTAGGTTAACAGTTGGACTTGATGGTCTTGAAGGTCCTTTCCAACCTAAACGATTCTTTGATTCTATATTTCAAAGATTGCCATAGAGGACATGGAGGTACTTTCTTCACGAAAATGCACACTGTAACAACAAGCACCAGTTGCTTTGGGAGAAATTTTGTCTAGATGTAGGACAAAAGTTCTTCAACATGAGAATGATTGGTTAACTACATTGCTCTGTTATTTTCTCATTCATGTAGGGAGTATATATGCCAAGTAACGAGACTAGTACTGCCCGGGTATTTCTGGAGTAGTAGTGTAAAGGTATTTCTGACCTTGCTTGAAAATGAAGCATGTCAAATATCCTGATAGTTGACCGCATTTGGTAAGAACAAAATAGTTAGAATGAGTTGATGAGCTTCTGGATTCTCCTGTAATATCTGCTATTTGTTTGTTTATCAATCGTTGCTCGGTTTCACAGACTCTTAAATCACAATGAGAGAAAGCTATTCAGCCATTTTTTCTTTCATTTGGAAATCCTATCAAGGCAGGTGTTCTTGGTAAAGCTTAAGTTGCTTTTGTAAAGGCACAGTGGAAGAAGGCAAAATGTTTCTACTCTTGCTGATTGCAAACTCAGTCTACAGGCTCCAGAAGTTTTTCAATTTCATAAACTTTTTGATACATTTGGGCTGAGTGTTAAACAAGCCTGGTAGGAACCAGACAAAAATGTATACTTAGATTTTTCTCTAGTTTCCCTCAGGTTGGTTCAACAGCTGTTGTGGGGAGATTTTTATGTTTGCTTGAACATAAAATTCCATGCAGGACTTAGTAGCTTTGCACCTGCAGGAGATAGCTTTATTTTCACAGTCAAAAATAAGATAACCTGCTAAGTGAAATGCCAGACTGATCTGTCTTTCAGAGATGCATCAGTACAATACGCATTCATGGGGATTTAGATTCCTTTTGGACCTTAGCAGGAGCAAATCACTGAACCTCATGGTGAGACTTTGACAGTTCTCCCTGCTGTGACTCAGTTACCAGATGGAACAAAAAGATATTTTCCGAAGTTTTTATGAAATGCAAATGTTCAGTCACACAGTCATTACTTTTAGGTTTTTTGAAGACTGAATGGGTGACCAGGCAGGAGCGAGTCAAGTATTTCTGTGTGCATTAAGAGCTAGAAGACACAAAATGCCCTTCACTTTTCCAGCAGCACTACTACAGCATTTTTAAACTCAAAGAACTAGAGGCTTTTGGTATATTGAGCACAGTAAGGTTTGCACCCTTCAGACAATCCAGTCTCAAAGCTACCAGAAGCAAAAGGATGTTGCAAGCAGCTTGTACTACTGTTGATATGAGATCCTTGGTTGATACCAGTTTCTTGGGTACAGATAGGGTAACAGCAAAGTTTAGCTTTTCAGGTCCATCTACAGAGCAGGTTATGTGATCCTAGCTGTGACATCCTAGGACCATGGTCATTACTAGTTTAGCTACGGAAGAGGTTCTTACAGAATAAAAAAACCCGTAATATAGGATTCTTAAAGGGACTGAAAGGTCTCCCGTGTTATTGCAATTTGAAAAGACTTCAGAGTGTAATACTCTCAGGCCTTTTAAACATCTGTGATTTAAACATTAAAAGATGTGATTGCTGCAGCCTACCGACATTCATTGAAATTAATGAGCCTGTAGATAGAGAATATACTGTACAATATAGTTAGGATTGCAGAAGTGAGTTTAAATTAAATGACAAGCCATTAGCAAATATTGTATGTCGTCCATTTTCTTGCTTTTTGTAGTCATTCTTAGAGTTGATGGTCATAAGTCGTATTTCAGAAGGAGACAAAACAGAGCAATTTGGCATTCTTTATATGCTCAGTGCAACTGGGTGATTTTTTTCAGCAAATATATACAATTATGGTAGTACATATTTGGAAACAGGGTATTCCAAAGTATTTAGGTTAGGAAGTCGAACGTGGGAATTATTTTTAGGTGCAAAAATTAGAGGGAAGCATTCCCGATTTCAAACTTTTTCAGGAAGAGTTTGGTTTCTGAAATGCATTGGTCTTTTCAAACTAACCCATTACGACACAAAATGAAAAAGGATAAAACAACCTGAAAATTAAGCAGAATACTTTGCTTGAAACAAAAAGCCCTGTGGTTTAGCTGCAGCTGGTAATTTTATCTAGCTGTTCAATTTCACCTTTTATTCTCTCCACTTATTTAACCAAATACAGCTCAGGATTGCCTGGTACATATTTCCCAAAATACAGCTTTTAGTCTGTAGAAATGGAGTATCTTATCATTGGGTGAGAAGGATTTGGAAAATATGTACTGTGGCTGTAGCACCTGCATGACCAGATAAACCTGTAAATATCTTGTCCACTGCCATTAAAAAATCGTATATTTGTACCAAAAGAAGAAGTGAAGACCCTTCATTCAATGCATCGGATTATTACAGTGCAAATGCTTTTCTTCAAACTTTTTCTGTTACTTGCAAAGAGATGGGATTGGGTACATCCAGTTATCGTTAGGCAAAAAGTCCCACAGTTTTCATTCCCTTTCAACAAAGTACTACTATCATGGATCTGACCTGAAGTCTTTACCTGTTCCCATTAGCTTCAAAGATGCTGAGACCTGCAAAAGTGTTTAATTACGTCATTGAGTCAAGGTCCATATGAACATGTAACTATTGTTAACCTCATGGTGAGTAAAATACTCACACTCTGTGCAATGCTGAATTCATTCTTGAGATCTGTGATTAATTTGTATCAAAGTTTTAGTACTGCCGATGCTCCCTTGTGCCAGGTGCGAGTTATAAATGGAATTCTTTTGAAGTATTTGTCAGGAATGGGTGAAGTATAATTCTAAATCATGTGGGACTAGTGAGCCTTGAAAGAATAAAAATCTCAAGGACCATCAAATACTAAACCAAATCCCCAAATCTTTAAAATATCAGCAGTAACGAGTTCTGAAACAGAATGTAAATATCTGTTTTGGTGAAATCTTTTTCTGCGTGAAGAGCTTTACTTTCCAATGGGAGGTTTTGTTATTTCTGTAATAAAGACATTATTATTACCTATATAACCTTAAAGAGTCAATACTGTATATAGTTACTTCCTTGCTTTCTTAAGTAAGTAAAAGCTGGTGAAAAGAAGCAGGGAAGGAGGGGAAACAATTTCTTGCTCTTAATGGTGTTGCAAATTAAGCGTATGTAAATTACTCGGAGAAACTCATGTCATGTTTCAAGGCACAAAACATAAAGGAAGAACATATTCCTTCCATCAAGGTGAAGAGGAGACAGAAGTATGTCACAATTGTTTACCTAGAAAGGCCAACACACAGCTGATTAAGTGGAAGAGCAGTGTGTATATTAATGAGAGAAGAAGAGAAAATGTCTCACCTTTTTCTTCTCAGCAGAATTGTTCCTGCTGTGTCTTTGGCACTATAATTATGCTTAGGGTACAAGCTTCTCTTGGTCATGTTTTCTGTTAATGATTTTCCTGTGTTTCATCATTCTGAGTATGAGCATAATCAGAGAATGGTTGAATGTTGGCTTCCTGGACTATTGGAAGGTTAAGTACACTAATGACAATAAAGCACTTTCCTTCAAATTGTGTTACACAGAGATATTACTGACTTCAGCCAGGTAGCACAATCAGCTGGAACAGACTGTAGACCTGTAGCTGCAGCACAGGTAGGACTCTCACTTCGTTTGAAAAACAAACAAAAAGACTTGTTTCAAATGACTATAGTCAGAAAGATTTCTGAATCTGAATTCTCTCAGTGCCAGGAGGCACACAAGGCGCGAACATCGTTCTTCCACTTTGATCGGTCTGCGGCTGCATGCTCTGGAGTCCCAAGGGCCACAGCGCAGTCTTCTGTTGGTTTTTTCCTCAAGACATGACCGATCCAGTTCCATCTCCTCCTCCTCACTTCATTACTGATTTTTTCCATCTCTGAGTTGATGCTCGTCGTTTCTGCAACTTTTTATTTTTTTTCCGGGAGGAGGTAGTTGGCCTCCTGCCCAACCCCCATGACTTGGAGGGCCAGTGGGTTTTCTGTTCAGGGTGGCCTTCCCTTAGGCTGCGTTGGTTCGTGGCACCTTCTTCAATTTTATCCGGTGCACCCTCCAGAGAGGGATCCCCTATCCACCACCCAGGGGACGCACCTTCTAGCCGTGCAGCCCCAGCCGAAGGGTCCGAAAGATTTAGCTCCCAAAATATTTAGTCTTTAGAAAACAATGTTGTAGTAAGTGGTGAGACCTTTTAAGGCTGCAAAATCATGTTTGATCTTAAAAAAAGGTGCTGGTGACTGGTGATGGACATGTCTATAGCAGACTTCTCACTGTGCCCAGGTTTTTATTTATTTTCTGCTATCTTAAGTATGACTGGGGTTATGTGAGTTGTAGTTTGGGGTGCAGAAGATCAGATGCAGGGCATACTGGCTCTTCTCTGCATGGCTGTGTGCCAGCACAGAGACTGGAAGCAACCAAAGCATCGTCTTTCTTACAGTCTTTTAATTTTTCTCTCTCTGCCTGTGCAGTAGGGACTGTCGCTTACAGCCAGTAGTCACAAATGTGCAAGTCAGCTATGCCGTTTCTTAGGGATGATTTCATTATTCAGGGTGAGTCACTCTTAAACCGCACAATAGCTTTTTTTTTTTTTTTTTTACCTTGATGATAAGGATACTTTCCCTACATTTAGACAATCATATTCTAGGATCCACTAACAAAAGTTAACTGTCTCACACATATCCTATCCCTCTCTATGCTATGACTGGTCTAAAGTCCTCTTTTTTTTTTTTTTTTTTCCCAGCAAGAGAGATTTTTTTAAGGCTAAATTTTGCTTCTGTTGCCATGGTGGTCATCATCCTTCTAAATGGGCAAACTGGCCCTTGGTTTCAAAGCGTGTGTAGGAGTCAGGTGTTGCTGTTTGCTGGTGGTCTAGACGTGTATTCTCTTGCATTTGGTAGCCGGAACCAATGGGAAACCCTGTTGTTGGACGGTGGTATTGTATGCAAATTGCTCACCCTTCATTAGTCTTCCAATAAAGCAAGAACTTTGCACGACTTTCTGTCCTGGTTTCAGCTGGGATAGAGTTAATTTTCTTCTTAGTAGCTGGTAGAGTGCTGTGTTTGGATTTAGGATGAGAATAATGTTGATAAGACACTGATGTTTTGGTTCTTGCTGAGTAGAGTTTACACTAGTCAAGGACTTTTTAGCTTCTTGTGCTCTGCCAGGTGCATAAGAAGCTGGGAGGGAGCATAGCTAGGACAGCTGACCCAGACTGGCCAAAGGGCTATTCCATACCATATGACATCATGCTCAGTATATAAGCTGGGGGAAGAAGAAGGAAGGGGGGGACATTGGGTGTGATGGCGTTTGTCTTCCCAAGTAACCGTTACGCGTGATGGAGCCCTGCTTTCCTGGAGATGGCTGAACACCTGCCTGCCGCTGGGAAGTAGTGAATGAATTCCTTGCTTTGCTTTGCTTGTGCGTGTGGCTTTTGCTTTACCTATTAAACTGTCTTTATCTCAACCCATGAGTTTTCTCACTTTTACTCTTCCGATTCTCTCCCCCATCCCACCGGGGGGGAGTGAGCGAGCGGCTGTGTGGTGCTTAGTTGCTGGCTGGGGTTAAACCACGACAGTCCTTTTTGGCGCCCAACGTGGGGCTCGAAGGGTTTGAGATAATGACAGATTTAATTGGAATGTGCTAGATTGAATTTATAGTTGTTAGTGCTGTTTAGGTATTAATCAGCACGCTTCTGTACTTGCCATGGGGCTTGCTTGCCTTACTGTATATTAGAGTATAGTGCTCGTTAGTGGCTGCTTTTTGCTTTTGCTACTTGCTGAACTGCTTATCATCTTACTGTGCTGTGCCTGGGAACATTTTGATAACAACAACGGCCATGCCCTGGGCTGGCAGATGGCCAGGGCATCGCTGCTGTTTCTGCACTGCTGTACTGGACAGGCTGGAACTCCAGTGTGAACTCGAGTCAAAGGGACTGTGACCTGTGGATGAGTCCATGTGGGAGCAGGACACCCCAAAGCGCCTGTGGACGTGGATAAGCCCATACCAGAGCAGGTATGTCTCGAAGAGTCTGTGGCCATGGTTATGTCTGTGCCATAGCAGGTATACTTCTTGAAGGGATTGTGGCCCAAGGATAAGTCCACGCTGGAGAGGGTACACCTCGAAGCATCTGTGGCTGTGGATAAGTCCGTGCTGCAGCAGGTACACCTTGAAGCATCAGTGGCTGTGCATGAGGTCATGCTGGAGCACCTCAAAGCGTGTGGCCATGGGTAAGGCCATGGTGGAGCAAGTTTACTTCTGAAGAGACTGTGGCTGCGGGTAAGGCCATGGTGGAGCAAGTTTACTTCTGAAGAGACTGTGGCTGCGGGCAAGGCCACGCTGGAGCAGGTATATCTCTGAAAGCATTGTGGCCCATGGAGAAGGTCATGTGGGAACAGGTGCACCTCTAAGTGACTGTGGCTGTGGATAAATCCATGCCACAGCAGGTATACCCCTGGAGAGACTGTGGCTCATAGACAAGGCTCCGCTTGGAGCAGGTAAACCCCTAAGGGACTACAGTCTGTGGATAAGTCCAAGCCGAAGCAGGGGCAAGGGGAGGAGTCCATTGCAGTGTTAAACCCAATGGTCTGGTCCAAAGGGGCCAGGGGTGGAGATTGTAATGGAAATACCTTTAAATTGTTGTAACCCAGGATTTGAGTTGCATGTTATGAGAATTACTATAACAGGAACCCCTTGTTGCTAGCCAGGCTAGGAGCAAGGGGAGGAGTTCATTGCAATGTTAATCCTGGCCCAAAGTGGCCAGGGGTGGAGATTGTAATGGAAATACCTTTAAATTGTTGTAACCCATGATCTGAGTTGCATGTTATAGGAATTACCATAGCAGGAACCACCTGAACAAATGGAGGAGAAGCCTTACAAGAAGCAGTGCAAGTGCAGCAGTAACCCGACCTGAGCTGGCTTTGGTGCCCAATAACTCCACGCAACACACCACCTCTCCTGTCCTGAGTGATCACCATCACCGATGGAGCCCAGTCACGGACTAAATGAACCCAATGGACATTATGTGGACATTTGTGGATGTTTATGGACATTTTACAGACATTTTACAGGAGTGGTCCATAGAATAAGTGGGGTGGTGGTTAATGAGGATGTATTGGATAATGTGGGACCTGAGCATGACGTAAATGGTATGGAATAAGGGGTGGATACTGTCCTGGTTTCAGCTGGGATAGAGTTAATTTTCTTCTTAGTAGCTGGTAGAGTGCTGTGTTTGGATTTAGGATGAGAATAATGTTGATAAGACACTGATGTTTTGGTTCTTGCTGAGTAGAGTTTACACTAGTCAAGGACTTTTTAGCTTCTTGTGCTCTGCCAGGTGCATAAGAAGCTGGGAGGGAGCATAGCTAGGACAGCTGACCCAGACTGGCCAAAGGGCTATTCCATACCATATGACATCATGCTCAGTATATAAGCTGGGGGAAGAAGAAGGAAGGGGGGGACATTGGGTGTGATGGCGTTTGTCTTCCCAAGTAACCGTTACGCGTGATGGAGCCCTGCTTTCCTGGAGATGGCTGAACACCTGCCTGCCGCTGGGAAGTAGTGAATGAATTCCTTGCTTTGCTTTGCTTGTGCGTGTGGCTTTTGCTTTACCTATTAAACTGTCTTTATCTCAACCCATGAGTTTTCTCACTTTTACTCTTCCGATTCTCTCCCCCATCCCACCGGGGGGGAGTGAGCGAGCGGCTGTGTGGTGCTTAGTTGCTGGCTGGGGTTAAACCACGACAGTCCTTTTTGGCGCCCAACGTGGGGCTCGAAGGGTTTGAGATAATGACAGATTTAATTGGAATGTGCTAGATTGAATTTATAGTTGTTAGTGCTGTTTAGGTATTAATCAGCACGCTTCTGTACTTGCCATGGGGCTTGCTTGCCTTACTGTATATTAGAGTATAGTGCTCGTTAGTGGCTGCTTTTTGCTTTTGCTACTTGCTGAACTGCTTATCATCTTACTGTGCTGTGCCTGGGAACATTTTGATAACAACAACGGCCATGCCCTGGGCTGGCAGATGGCCAGGGCATCGCTGCTGTTTCTGCACTGCTGTACTGGACAGGCTGGAACTCCAGTGTGAACTCGAGTCAAAGGGACTGTGACCTGTGGATGAGTCCATGTGGGAGCAGGACACCCCAAAGCGCCTGTGGACGTGGATAAGCCCATACCAGAGCAGGTATGTCTCGAAGAGTCTGTGGCCATGGTTATGTCTGTGCCATAGCAGGTATACTTCTTGAAGGGATTGTGGCCCAAGGATAAGTCCACGCTGGAGAGGGTACACCTCGAAGCATCTGTGGCTGTGGATAAGTCCGTGCTGCAGCAGGTACACCTTGAAGCATCAGTGGCTGTGCATGAGGTCATGCTGGAGCACCTCAAAGCGTGTGGCCATGGGTAAGGCCATGGTGGAGCAAGTTTACTTCTGAAGAGACTGTGGCTGCGGGTAAGGCCATGGTGGAGCAAGTTTACTTCTGAAGAGACTGTGGCTGCGGGCAAGGCCACGCTGGAGCAGGTATATCTCTGAAAGCATTGTGGCCCATGGAGAAGGTCATGTGGGAACAGGTGCACCTCTAAGTGACTGTGGCTGTGGATAAATCCATGCCACAGCAGGTATACCCCTGGAGAGACTGTGGCTCATAGACAAGGCTCCGCTTGGAGCAGGTAAACCCCTAAGGGACTACAGTCTGTGGATAAGTCCAAGCCGAAGCAGGGGCAAGGGGAGGAGTCCATTGCAGTGTTAAACCCAATGGTCTGGTCCAAAGGGGCCAGGGGTGGAGATTGTAATGGAAATACCTTTAAATTGTTGTAACCCAGGATTTGAGTTGCATGTTATGAGAATTACTATAACAGGAACCCCTTGTTGCTAGCCAGGCTAGGAGCAAGGGGAGGAGTTCATTGCAATGTTAATCCTGGCCCAAAGTGGCCAGGGGTGGAGATTGTAATGGAAATACCTTTAAATTGTTGTAACCCATGATCTGAGTTGCATGTTATAGGAATTACCATAGCAGGAACCACCTGAACAAATGGAGGAGAAGCCTTACAAGAAGCAGTGCAAGTGCAGCAGTAACCCGACCTGAGCTGGCTTTGGTGCCCAATAACTCCACGCAACACACCACCTCTCCTGTCCTGAGTGATCACCATCACCGATGGAGCCCAGTCACGGACTAAATGAACCCAATGGACATTATGTGGACATTTGTGGATGTTTATGGACATTTTACAGACATTTTACAGGAGTGGTCCATAGAATAAGTGGGGTGGTGGTTAATGAGGATGTATTGGATAATGTGGGACCTGAGCATGACGTAAATGGTATGGAATAAGGGGTGGATACTGTCCTGGTTTCAGCTGGGATAGAGTTAATTTTCTTCTTAGTAGCTGGTAGAGTGCTGTGTTTGGATTTAGGATGAGAATAATGTTGATAAGACACTGATGTTTTGGTTCTTGCTGAGTAGAGTTTACACTAGTCAAGGACTTTTTAGCTTCTTGTGCTCTGCCAGGTGCATAAGAAGCTGGGAGGGAGCATAGCTAGGACAGCTGACCCAGACTGGCCAAAGGGCTATTCCATACCATATGACATCATGCTCAGTATATAAGCTGGGGGAAGAAGAAGGAAGGGGGGGACATTGGGTGTGATGGCGTTTGTCTTCCCAAGTAACCGTTACGCGTGATGGAGCCCTGCTTTCCTGGAGATGGCTGAACACCTGCCTGCCGCTGGGAAGTAGTGAATGAATTCCTTGCTTTGCTTTGCTTGTGCGTGTGGCTTTTGCTTTACCTATTAAACTGTCTTTATCTCAACCCATGAGTTTTCTCACTTTTACTCTTCCGATTCTCTCCCCCATCCCACCGGGGGGGAGTGAGCGAGCGGCTGTGTGGTGCTTAGTTGCTGGCTGGGGTTAAACCACGACACTTTCTCAGATAACAGTGTTTGTACTTCTGATTTCACTTCTTCCCCCCTCCTGGAGAAATACATCTGCTGCCCAAGGGGAGCTTCTCCACTCTGGGTATGTCCTTTCCTTTCTGCAATGAGATTCTCCTCTCTGCCTCAGCTTCTATCCAGGCTCTGCGGAGCAAATTCAAGCTGGACATTAGAAATAAGCAGTATGGCCTCAAACAGGCCTATGCAGCCTTAATAGGTAGAGCTCTTTGTAAAGCAGGACAACGCATGTTGCTTTTTGTACATTCTGCTCATTGTAGGAGCAGGAATAACTCTGCTCAAGAGGGTGGCATATACAGATTTGCATTTACAAATGTACTGCCTCTCTTTTAGTAGGCCATCCTTTCCTATTTTGCTGTGTACTGTAATTTTGAGTGGAAATATTGCCTTGTTTTAGATGGAAGTGTGTTCATGGTTTTCACACTTTCATATACACTGGTTGAAGCTGGAAGGAAGCTCATGGGTCTAGGAGGAGCGATTGCATTTATTATGCCATAGGAACAGATGCTCACGCTTTTTATACACATTCACATAGGCTGCTAGTTTCCCGAGTCTGTACTTTAATGAATTTAAACCTTGTTTGTGTGCACACGAGAAGAATGCATAATGTCTTGTTCAGGATATAATGCAGAATAACAGGGATGATAAAAGAGTTGCAGTGAGCACCCCTGCCAGTTTTGTGTCCCTTCCAGGCTTAATCTTCAGAGCCTTTTTAAAGCTTTCTGTGGCCAGATCCTTAGCTTGTGAGCACTGGCCTAGCTACACAGATCTGGCCTATTTTTTTTTAAGGAGAGGTGCAGGATCTTATCGCATCAGGTGCTCTTGAAAGTTATTCCACATCCAACAATATCCAGAATTCTGAAAACGTTTTGGATTCCCCCATCCTAACCCAGACTACAGTCTCCTGATGTTTTTGCTTAATTTTTTGTTTGTTTGTTTGTTTTTTAAAGACAACTATAGAGCAAGTGTTATGAAAGAGCTATTTGCATTATTTATTATTGCCAAATAAAAAAAAAATTGGAGAAAGGTGTTTCCCTCTTACTGGTGAGAAGGGGAACTACATATCACCGGTTTTCTCTTGAAAAAACACTAGCCCTTTTGAAGAAACACTTTTGCAGATCTTTCTGTGTAAGTCCATTATCCCATGCATTTGGAGGGCTACGGACAAACAAAACCAGAGCTTTAGAGCATGGCTGTCTCCAGCAACCTGGAGGTCTGGTGTTTGCCTTGGGCCCTAAGGCAGCTGGAGGCAAGTGGTTTTCACAGCAGCAGGCAATAGTTTGTCTGCACCCAGCACTGTGCTTGGCATGATTTCTGCAGAGATTCCCATGTTTTCCAAGGACCGAGGCAGCCTTTCCAAAGCAGACTGTTGTTTTCCTCTTGGAATTGTAAGGAACAGTGAGCAATTACTTGTTTTTGAAAGCCTCTGCTGATGAAATAGCTGCAGACTCCTGACCTAGCGTGCGTGCAGGGGCAGGAGGAAGCATTGTAAGGAGTCTGGGCAGCACAGCACAACCAACCTGCAGAAGGACAACACAGCAATGATGCAGAGTTTTCACCTTGAGTGTTTGCTTTAATTAGAATAATGTACCGATGGCTACAGATATAACCTGCTCTTATCTAATTTTCTTTATATGCATTTTCTGCAAAACACTGGTACAGCTCATGGTGCCAGTTAGTCATCAATTCTAGACCCAGTTGTGCGTGTCCTTTTCCCCAGAGCATTAGCAATATGGTTTGGAAGAGTTAAAGTGATCCCTCAGTGGCTTGTCCTCTTTGGGCTTGAGGGCACAGGTGGCATCTAGCCTTTGATGCCAACAGTGATCAGTGTTTTAGAATTGCACCTGCAGTGATTAATGAAGATTTTGTAGCTCATATGCCCACAGAGTACCCATGCATAGAGAGGACCGGATCTTATTGGGAACGCCCTGTCTCACGTGGAAATTCTTTGATTTTCCCTGCCTAAAAGGTTGATGTAAAATGATAGGCCTTTTTTTTTCTTTATCCTTACTCTTTTAGCTAGTAAATTATTTTATAGAAAGAAGTATGGAGGTGTATTACATGTATCTACTATCCACTGGACTTATTATACTCTAGGGCTTCAGCCACTTCCAATAGTCTGCAGATTAATTAATTCTTGAATTAATTAAACTTTTCAGACAAAGTCCTTGTCAGTGTGCTGCTTTAGAATTCCTGCTGACTGCTAACCTTTTCTCCGATCTTGTACTATTTCCCCAGTCAGTTCTTCATCAGGAATGATAAGAAAAAGACAGCATCATCAGACTCTGTGTGTCTTCTGTTTACCTGATTATTTATTTATTTATTCATATTATCACGTGATAAATCTGTGTGAACACAGGATTTTGGTGACAACTTGGCACTTACTTACTGAAGAACGCATCTCTGAAGGATCAGGGACAAACTGTAGCTGGGAGCCTTATGCTGAGGTTTACTGAAGTGAGAGTATTACTGGTGACCCCATGGGACTTGACTGTCACCAGCATTGCTAAACTAACTGGTCTGACTGGTGCAGATAAGGCTCATTTCATACACAACACCGTCACAGTGCTCGTGCGGCAGCTGGAGGTGAACTGAGACCTCTGGGAGTCCTGCAGAGCCTGAGGGTAGTTTTTGGCAGAGACTTGAGAAATTCATATGCCAAGTCTGCTGGAAGTCAGAAAATTTTCCATCTTGGCTCAAATCCAAGCAGTTTATTGCACTTCCTTAGATAGAACAATTAGGTTCCATGCATTTGGTGTTAAGACATTGAATGCCAAACACGGTTCTCTGTTTTGCATGAGCACCATAAACCCTGGGTCTGTTCCTAACCCTGTGCAGGGCTGTGAGTGCCGTGGGAAGGTATGTAAGTATTGTCCTGTGTGACTCTGCCAGTTCAGACTAGGAGTGGCTTGAGATACCAACAGGTGTGGCACCACAACTAGCAAATTTTTTCGCAGCGGCACATACGTTTCCGTAGGGATAAAGCATGCACTCTGTATATGCCGTTCCAACTCTGCAGAGCAGCAGAAGTATCCCCATAACCAATAAATTAATGAGATCCAGACACTTTAGACATATGTTTTCTTATAAACACAGTTTTGCTCATAGAAAAAGCCTCTGGAAAAAGGATGTAGATATAAATTGTTATTGTAATGCTTTTTATTAAACATTTTGAAGACTTGAATATATTTTTCTTGTGGCATTGCTATTTACATTTATTAAATGTTTTCACTGAACAAAAAAGTAAAATTTTGGATTTTAAAAATGTAAGGGGGGATATAAAATCTGTTTCGAATTTTGAGATGTGAAAGCCGTATTCCTTTTTTTTTTTTTTTTTTATTTTTTTTTTATTAATTAGAGGAAGAAAGTTGAGCAATCTTCCTTAGCTTCCGTGACATCTGCAACAATAATACAGGCCTTGTACTGAGTGATTTCATCTCCAGCCTCAGGAATGAATCCTACCTCCCCCATTCTGTTTGTAATAGTCCCTTTTCAATACAGCACTTCAAAACCTGCTCTGTCATGCATGTAACCTCCTCATAAAGAAAGAAACCATTTATTTCTATGCCTTTTGTATAAATATCCAGAATAGTATTAATAAAGCAGTTATAATTTAGGAAATTTTGTATGCCTTTGTAACTTCCATAGGTCTTGATTTTGTCCGAGACAGTCTGAGACACTGTGTTCTTAGTTTTCCACCAGATTTAGTGGGAAGCTGCCGTTCAGCACTACCACAGACTCTATCTGGTATTAGCCGATCAACTTTAAACTTTATTTCTTGAAACGTAAGTGGTGTCTGATTTGTTCCTGTCACCATGTGTCGCTCCTGGTTTGGGAAAATACAACATATGTGATATAGTCTTTCTCTTAAAGGAATACCTGACATTGTATCCCTAAGGCATAACTGACCTGCTCAAAGGTCACTTCACTGTTCAGCAGAAATGCATCTTTTAACTTTCAGTCTGAAGTGCGACAGCTTCAAGCAGGTATGAAGAAGTTTTGCAGCCTCACAGGCTTTCCAGAGAGTGGCAGTTACCTCAAAACTTATGTATTTATAGGGGAGAAGCTGTTCTTGGGTAGAGACTTTGATATTTCATTGGCTAGTTAAAAAGCAATCATTGTTTAAACACAAGATATTCAAATCCTTTTAAAAAAATAAACATACCTCAGACAAAGCAGTCTAAAACTGTTTTTTGTTGTAATTACAGCAAAATGAAAGCATAAGCAAGTCAGAAACAAAGCCTTCTTTTCTGTTAGAGTATATACAATCTGTCAATTTCCCTGTAAAAGACAGTATCATTCTTATTAGTGGTACTTTACAGATTTGAATTGCATTATACAATAAAAGAGGCAGGTTGCATGTTTTTGCTACAGAAGTGTTCTTGTAAGTCTGTACATCTATACCAAATCTGCACAGATGAGCAGGAGAGCTGTAACTTGTTGGAGTTTTCAATAAAACTCTTCCTGGGTAGAGCTCGCCATGTTCCGTGCAATGAACTGACAGTCAGTGGGGGTGAACTCCAACCTCAAGCCCATCACAGCCTCTGAAGAAGGTGGGAAATGGTGAGGATTTTTAGGGAACGTGGATGTGCAGTCCAACCCAATGACTATGACAAGATAAGAAAGATGAGGAATAGGAGCTATAATCAGAAGTTTCAGTCCCTATCCAAGTCTTGGGCCAAGTCGGGCTTCAAGATCAATGCGGAAATATGTGGCAGGAGTAGCAACTGGAGCACAGAAGCAGGAACAGGAGGGGGAGAGAGAAAAGGATGGGATGCGCAGAGCTCTGCGCTGCTAGCAACTAGTCCTCTGTTGATACATTCCCCACCTGACCCTACGTATCAACAAAAAAATAAAAGGCATATTTCTCTTTAGTTTCTTACTGATACACACCGTGCAAATCCATAGGCAGAATGCAAGCCTTTTTCCCGATCAAATTGCAGAGCCAATCCAAGGACTGATTAGGTATAGAAGTTCTGTAGGATTCCTAAGGGTAGAGGATCTGTACAAGTATTGATCAAGGAGAGCTGCACAGGATGGAGCAGGGCACCAGCTCTGTCATTGAATTTTCAAGATGATTAGTCAGGGTACTAACTCTACCAAGCATCCAGAGAAAATGTAAGTGGTAACACTGGAACTTCCATGATGGTGGCTTTTTGAGGTGCTCGGAAATAGCCAGCAAGTGATGTGAGCGTGCCATGGACAAAAACTAATAGGATCCAGGGAGAGCTGCAGTCCATGCTGACTTTTTGGATCCACAAAACCCAATGAAGCTCATGTCTTAAGTCTGCTCAGTCATATCCGGACTGGATTGTATCAGTCCAATAGTAAGGTGACCTCTGTGCCTTTCATAGTCTCTGGACTCAAAATAGCAGTAATATTCTGGAACATACCACCAAGGAAATACCTCTGGCACCTGACTTTTAGCGTAGTAGTTTGGTCAGTGTGACCCATTCGGGTGAGGGGAGGGACAGAGGTTTGTCTGACCTACTGATAGGTATGCTGTGGTCCCAAAAAGCCAAGATGACTGGTACTGTGCTCCACACCTTGATGACAGGGAGTAAATGCTCCAGATGCTGCGAGCACTGGTCAAAAGACTGCTGACAGCTGATCGCTAAGCAGCCCTGTAGTGCACAGTTAGCCTTCACCCTGCAGAACATCAGGGACATCGCTGTCTGCAACCCAATGCCTCAAAAGCCAATGAAACCAGCTTTCCAAGGACACGCGATGTTCTACTGCACTGCAGAGCCAGCATGGTTGTTCCCTAGCTAATTTAGAATTAATCTTAATATCACTGTCAACATTCTTCTGAGGGGGAAAAAGAAAAAAAGTGGGTAGGTAGAGAGCCTCATGACTAATTTCTTTGCAATTATGTTTTCCAAGGAGATATATTAATATGTATTATTAAATATCTTGTTCTTGCTGTTATAGTTAAGCGTCTGTCACGGTTTCCATTATGAAGCCATAATTTTAGGGATTTATAACTTTTTCTACGCCATGAAAATTTGCTTCAGGCTGCAATTTGGCATAGCAAGGTCCCAAGCTAAGAAAATTTCTTGACAAAACTTTACAAATATCCAATTTCCCTGCTTTTGATTTATTTTTATGAAATGGAAAAAACAATACACGCATATATATGTGTGTACCTATCTATATATTTGTTGATGCATTTTTGCAGTTCATGAATTCAAATATTGCCAGTGTATTAATCCATAATGGAGTCCAAATGACCTTTCTAATTGAGATTCATTAATTCTTTCATTTCTGAGAATAGCAGGAGCTTATAAACCAAAAATAACTTATGATTTTTATACAGCCATTGTCAACTTTTTTCCTTCTAAAACTCCAGAAAGAAAATGTAAGTTCTCTTGCAAGCATATCATACTAAAGGTACTGCAGAACTGTAGTTCTCTGGGCACATAATCACATAAATTTTGTTCTATAATTTCTCTGTATGGGTTTTAGTCGAGAGCATGTTGAAGCTGAGGTGGGTTTTCTCTTTGTCTCTTACAAAAAGATGGTGGTTTCTTTCTATCGCTCCTCTCTTAGCTAGAATTCACTAGTTCCCCTAAACAAGCGGCAGAGGTTGCAAGACCAGTACCCTTCCATGAAACCTTGCTGCCAAAGGCTAAAGTTGTCGTTTACTCTAGGATGCTGTTACTTTTTGGGTTTGTGTACTCATTCATGCTAATTAAAAAGGACTGTCTTTGGAGCTCACTAGCAGACTCTTTATCCGCTGTGCATATGTGATCTGGATCTCTCCACTCTTCCTTTCTTAAAACTATTTGTGTCCAATTAAAATGATGCTGTTGATTCTTTTTCTTCCTTTTCCAGCTAATTTTTTTTAAGTTTGTTTCTTAGCTCACTTCTTGCTTTATGAAATTTCTAGAAAAAATTTTAGATATGAAGATTGATTTGGGGTAATTGCCAATTAAAATAGAACCCATGTAACTAACTTAGTAAAATAAATTGTGCTTGAGGCTTTCACAGGTAACGCCTATGACATACTTGCAGAAGTACTGATGCTATCGACTACCAGTATTTTGTCTATGAAGAATGATTGGCATAAACCCACAGAATTCCCAAAGCATTGACGATGCAGCTGGTCTTGATATGCTATCAATAAAATCTCAGGCTTTGTTCCATGAACGGTTGTGAATACAAAGCTTGTGGATATAACCCAAACCACATATGCTTTACACAGATGATATCTCTGCTTAAAATTGCACAGACTCTTGGCTCAGACAATACTGAAAGACACAAATTCTCACTCTTGCAGCTCTGCAGTCAAATACCACCTTAAAATTGGTATGAAGTTTTGAAAGACAGTCCTGTAGGAATTACTACATCACAGAATTTTTATTCCAACTGGTAACTCACTTTGCTAGCAAAAGAATCATAGAATTATAGAATCATCTAGGTTGGAAAGGACCTTCAAGGTCATCGAGTCCAACTGTTAACCTAGCACTGCCAAGTCCACCACTAAACCATGTCCCTGAGCATCACATCTACCCATCTTTTAAATACCTCCAGGGATGGAGACTCAACCACTTCTCTGGGCAGCCTGTGCCAGTGCGTGACTACCCTTTCGGTGAAGAAGTTTTTCCTAATATCCAACCTAAACTTCCCCTGGTGCAGCTTGAGGCCATTTCCTCTCGTCCTATCACTTGTTACTTGGGAGAAAAGACCGACCCGTACCTCGCTACAACCTCCTCTCAGGTAGCTGTAGAGAGCGATAAGGTCTCCTCTCAGCCTCCTCTTCTCCAGGCTAAACAACCCCAGCGCCTTCAGCTGCTCCTCACAGGACTTGTTCTCTAGAGCCTTCACCAGCTTCATTGCCCTTCTCTGAATACGCTCCAGCACCTCAGTGTCCCTCTTGCAGCGAGGAGCCCAAAACTGAACCCAGTATTCAAGGTGCGGCCTCACCAGTGCCAAGTACAGGGGGACAATCACCTCCCTGGTCCTGCTGGCCACACTATTCCTGATACAAGTCAGGATGCTATTGGCCTTCTTGGCCACCTGGGCACACTGCTGGCTCATATTCACACAGCTGTCAACCAACACCCCCAGGTCCTTTTCTGCCAGGCAGCTCTCCAGTCACTCTTCCCCAAGCCTGTAGCATTGCATGGGCTTGTTGTGACCCAAGCGCAGGACCCAGCACTTAGCCTTGTTGAATCTCATACAGTTGGCCTCAGCCCATCCAATCCAGCCTGTCCAGATCCCTCTGTAGGGCCTTCCTACCCTGCAGCAGATCAACAATCCCACACAACTGGGTGTTGCCTGCAAATTTACTGAGGGTGCACTCGATCCCCTCATCCAGATGATTGATAAAGATATTAAACAGAGCTGGCCCCAATACTGAGCCCTGGGGAACACCACTCATGACCGGCCGCCAGCTGGATTTGACTCCACTCATCACACCTCTTTGGGCCTAGCCATCCAGCCATTTTTTTACCCAGCGAAGAGTACACTCGTCCAAGCCATGAGCCGCCAGCTTCTCCAGGAGAATGCTGTGGGAGACTGTGTCAAAGGCCTTACTGAAGTCCAGGTAGACAACATCCACAGCCTTCCCTTCATCCACTAAGTGGGTCACCTTGTCACAGAAGGACATCAGCTTAGTCAAGCAGGACCTGCCTTTCGTAAACCCATGCTGACTGGGCCTGATCCCCTGATTGTCCCATTTGTGTTGCATGATGGCACTCAGGATGATCTGCTTCATAACTTTCCCTGGCACTGAGGTCAGGCTGACAGGCCGGTAGTTTCCTGGATCTTCCTTCCAGCCCTTCTTGTAGATGGGCGTCACATTTGCTAAGTTCCAGTGAACTGGGACGTCCCCGGCTAGCCAGGACTGCTGATAGATGATGGAAAGTGGCTTGGTGAGCACCTCCACCAGCTCCCTCAGTACCCTTGGGTGGATCCCATCCGGCCACATAGACTTGTGCATGTCTAAGTGGTGTAGCAGGTCACTAACCACTTCCCCTTGGATTATGGGGGCTTCATTCTGCTCCCTGTCCCTGTCTTCTGGCTCAGGGGACAGGTTACCCTGAGAACAGCTGGTCTGACTATTAAAGATGGAAGCAAAGAAAGCATTAAGTTCCTCAGCCTTTTCCTTGTCCTCTCTCACTGTGTTTCCCCCCATATCCAACCAAGGATGGAGATTCTCCTTAGTTCTCCTTTTGTTGCTAATGTATTTGTAGAAACATTTTTTGTTGTCTTTTACGACAGTAGCCAGTTTAAGTTCCAGCTGGGCTTTGGCCCTTCTAGTCCTCTCCCTGTGTAACGTCACAACATCCTTATAGTCCTCCTTAGTTGCCTGCCCCTTCTTCCAAAGGTCGTAAACTCTCCTTTTATTCCTGAGTTCCAGCCGAAGCTATCTCTGTTCAGCCAGGCTGGTCTTCTCCCCCTCCAGCTCATCTTTCGGCACATGGGGATGGCCTGCTCCTGCGCCTGTGAGATTTCCTTCTTGAAGGACGTCTAGCCTTCCTGGACTCCTTTGCCCTTCAGGACTGCCTCCCAAGGGACTCTGTCAACCAGGCTCCTGAAGAGGCCAAAGTCTGCCTTCCGAAAGTCCAAGGTAGCAGTTCTGCTGACCCCCCTCCTTACTTCTCCAAGAACTGAAAACTATCATTTCATGATCACTATGCCCAAGATGGCCTCCAACTGTCACATCACCCACCAGGACTTCTCTCTTCACAAACAAGAGGTCCAGCAGGCTGCCTTCCCTAGTTGGTGCTCTCTCACCAGCTGTGTCAGGAAGTTATCTTCCACACATTCCAGGAACCTCCTGGACTGTTTCCTCTCTGCTGTATTGTATTTCCAGCAAGCGTCAGGTAAGTTGAAGTCCCCCAGGAGAACAAGGGCTAGCGATTGTGAGACTTCTCCCAGCTGCTTGTAGAATACTTTGTCCGCCTCTTCATCCTGGTTGGGTGGTCTATAACAGACTCCCACCATGATATCTGCCTTGTTGGCCTTCCCCCTGATTCTTACCCATAAACATTCAACCCTATCATCACCATCATTAAGTTCTAGACAATCAAAACATTCCCTAACGTACAAGGCTACCCCACCACCTCTCCTCCCTTGCCTATCCCTTCTAAAGAGTTTATAGCCGTCCATTGCAGCACTCCAGTTGTGCGAGTCATCCCACCATGTTTCCGTGATGGCAACTATATCATAGCTTTCCTGCTGCACAATGGCTTCCAGCTCCTCCTGTTTGTTGCCCATGCTTCATGTGTTGGCGTAGATGCACTTCAGTTGGGCTATTGCTCCTGCCACCTTTTTGCTGGGAGAAGCCCTAGTTCCTATGTGAACATTCTCAGCCGCTTCTGTGGTTTCTAACGCATCCATAGCCCTTGCATCTTTACTGCTGCATGGCTCTCCATCCCCTACCTCCACTGAGACGGCAGACTGAAGGACCTCGCTAGCACACCGTCCCTTAAATGTTGGTGTGCTGCCCCCAGGCTTCTCTGTAGCAAGCCTGGTTTTACCCCTCTCCCCCTTCCAATCTAGGTTTTTTTGTTGTTTTTTTTAAAAAAGTTGTATTTTCGTGAACATTTCAAGCTGATGCATTTGTCACCTCTGCTGAAGTCTTAGTGTCATTACTTATTTTGAGAGCAAGCTGGTGAAGTGGTTGTGGAGGGAAAGGATTTAGTTGGTTTAGGTATCATCATCAGCACTAAACTTTGCAGAGAAGCAGAAAAAATACGTATATGCACAGAATTACTAGTGTGATCTGTGAGGAGCGAAAAAGCTAATATTCAGTTTAGCACTTTTTAAATTTATTTAAGATTTGCATTAAAAATAAAACTCAACACATTACTCTTTCTTTCATATTCACTACAGCATGAGCTAGCATTCATCAGCACTCTCGAATTGCCAAGAAGATGGCTAATCATCCATTTCTTTATCCTTTCCAGCAGCCATGCAAGACGGTATGCAACTGGAAATAAATTACAAAGTGTTCTCTGATTAGTGGGAATTAATATGAATCGGGAGCTTAAGAGCCAGCAAAGAGATTGCAGTGCAAAATGTTTTCAAAGGGAACCTGATATCTGACAGGAAAAAAGACATGATAAGTGGTGTGCCTTGGATTACCTCTGCAGGAAGATCCTCCAACCTCTGAGCCGTGGGAGGTATCTGCTTTGTTTTCACTCATTCCCCAGGGTGTCTGCAGAGGCCTTCGGGTGTCAGTTCCCAAACTGTGTGTCAGACCTGGAGGACTGACTTCATTTTGAGGACAGAGCTCTAGGGATCCTGACTTAGTGGTGCAAGCATCCCCACATTGTTGGGCTTTCTACAGCAGTGGGGAAGCGGTCCAGGGCCCAGCGCAGGGGAGGCTACAATAGTTCAGGGCTTAGGTAACCCCAACAGTTAGACTAACTGGACTAGCACATTATTTTCCACCAGAGACCAAACTAAACCACTGCATTAAGCACACCCCAAACTTGTGGCCCACAGGCCATCAGAAGCCATGAAGGCTGCTGTTGACGTTGAAACAAGTGATGATACCCTGCTTGGGCACATGTGGACTAGCAGAGCTTGCAATTGCTGGTGCTCACCCACTTACAGTTTCAACCGAGTTTTTGTGGAAGTGGAGGGAACAGCAGGATTTCTTGTTCACTGCTGTATTGGCTGTCCTTTTGCAGCTGTTGAACACTATGAGTTAGTTGGCAACAGAAAGGCTGGATATAACCATAATGATTTGTTTAAAAATAATTAGGTGGAAGAGTAATGATGAAACAGTATAAAATACTTCCAAAACCTCGTCATCTAAGCAAACATTTGGCGGTTGCTTTCAGCTTCTTTTGTCAACGAGGCTTTGTCTGGAATTAAGTGGTCCCCTGAGCTCAGAGCTGGTGCTGGAAAGGCTGCCGATTGGACAGGCCAACATGTGAGATTAAAGAAATATGTTATTGCCTTGCACTACAGTTCCTGGGAAAAAACATTGCAAGTGAATCAATAGGGGATAGAAAAACATTCAGGAAAATGTACCCCAGAGCACAAGGCTTCTAGTGCTGTGGGTTTTTTTCCTAAAAACCTTGTATTGCACATCCAAAATGATCACCCTAAATTCTGCAGAACATTTTTGGTTTTCTCTTATTGGCAGCATGCATGTCTATGACTTGTCAGTGCAGTTGACATGGGTGAGTTCATACGCCTCAGGTCACGGGCATTGTAGGAGAGGTCATTGTATTTTACAGCTGAGAAGCTTGATTGATCCTTGGACCACCTGTGTGATCCACTGATGTCAGTGGCACCGGCTCATGAAGCTGGTGGCAGCTCCTCTGCCTCCGTGTCTCAGAGCATGGGACAAGGTGCAGCATGGGGACTGAGGACCTGAGCCCCTGGCATGTCAGCTGCTCCTCAGAGACGCCTCCTATTTGCTCTGACTCCACATGGGATGGCAGGTAGCTTAGCCTGGGAGGAGACAGGGATGAGCTTCTTCAGGTTTGCCGGGGGCTAACAACTGGCACAGCAAAAGGAGAGCTGGCATGATACACACACACCCCCTACCATGCCTGGTGGTTCAACATTTTTGCTCCACCACCAGCCCTACACATCGTTACAAATGAGAGCCTTTCCTTTTCCCAGCTCCCTTTTCTCTCTAAGCAGGCTGTTTGGTTAGGACTCAATCCTGGTGACACACAGGACATCTCACTCCAAACCAATAATCACTTCTGATGTCATTTCTCTTTATTAGGGAATCAAGTGAACAGGATTAGCGAGAGGTGTATTCCCTGATGAAAAAAAAAAACACCTCTGATTTTTTCTCCTATTTCTTCTTCTTGGTTTTTTTTTTCATTCAACTACTTTTTGTTCTTATTTTGCCAATTAACAAAAGAAAAGGCTAATAATATTCAGAGTCATTTCCTTTTGCAGTTCTTCCCCTTTTTTTTTCCAGCTGAGAAAGAAAACATAAAAGGACATTCACTTCCCAAAGAAATACTCCTTACTTATTCTTTTACAGTTAATAGCAGAAAATCAAGGTGAAGAGAGTACAAAATACAATTTATGCAGGATTAGAAAAAGTTATAGGTGAATGTATTTGCATTAAAGTGCATAATATAGATGTATGCAAAATGTAATTGTATTTATGCAGGTGTAGGAGGCACACTGCAGATGCCCATGATGATACCAAATGTCACGTTACTTTTTTTGTTGTGCCTATTTATTTTATAATATGTGTGTGTGTGTGTGTGTGTGGCTATACATATACAGAGATAGATCTGTACAGTGCTCAGTAACACATAAATATCTACAGAGATACAGGCATGCATTTATCGTTGGTTTTATGGTATCTTTTTTTTTCATAAATGATACATTTCATTCCTACTTACGGAACAGAGCTCTTGTTTCAATTTTCTTATCCTTTTGAGTGTCTTTTCTGCTTCCAGTTTCTGTCTGCTGTGCAACATAAACTAGTCTCCAGAGGACACTCTCCTTAAAACAGATGAATGTACAGCAAGAGGAACAAAGCTATTTAATAAATTAATCATAAAAAGATGGTGAATAGTCAGACACTCTTAGACAATATGTTTGATTTGGGACACTTTTTCTATGAGATTGTCAGATTTTTTCAGTAAATGTTTAAATCCCTCTGAAAGAAGGGAAAGATCAAGGTCAGATTTAAAACTGTTTCCTTCAAAATGCAAATGCTGTTTGACTTTTCTCTGCACTCGGTTTGTATCAGTGCAATTTTCCTGGTTCAGTTTTATTATATTTGTCTCAGGATGTAGCTGCTGAAAGCTTGGATAATCCAGCTAGTGGATTATCTTTCATTTGTATCTTTCTTCCCCTTCTCCACTGGTTTTCAATAGGTTTTAAATTAAAAGACATCTATTAAGTGATAAGCCAAAGGCATGTTAAGGACATTAATATTACATATCTCATACATTGACATGAGAACTCTAGGAATTGTTTCACTTCATAAACCATGATGACTTGCACTACCAACTTTGGACTTTGCCGCCAACTGGCAATTGCATTTGCGTTGCACATTCAAGACTGCCGAAAACTACTTACTGTGAGCTTTCTAGGATTATTAGAAGTAGCTGTATCATCACCCAAAAATGATGATCACTACTGTATTTTATAGATTGCAATCTACAGCTTTAAAAGTGTTTCCAAGCTGTCTTTTATTTTATCTTCTTGAATCGCAGTATCATCCATTCATGCATTACTGAATAGTGATACCCGATTACAACTCTCCTTCCTGTTTTTTTAAGAAGCTTTGTTTTAAGACAGGCCAGAGACGTGTGATCGCTTAAATTCCCAGGCAGTGCAGTCAGGGATGGCAGCATTAGGCTGGGGTGTCAGGACGCTCCAGCTGTTCTAGTCAATGTGTCTTTTCATCAGTTTCTGTTGGTCTGTAGACAACTGATGGTAAAGGCAATATCACAAAAATGCACAAATATTACTGCTTTCACAACCTGTTTTAACATGCTGGGTTTACTGGGATATTTGGGCCCTTTTCTTTAATTGACATTATTTTCTACCTGCCCGCCAGTCCACCATGAACAGTTCTGTAGTATGATTTTGCCTGTTCTTTCTTTTGTTTCACCTCTTCCCAGTGTTGTCGCTCTTTAGCTTTCCCTAAATCAAAGATCCCTTGTCTGCTGGGTCCTTTAATTTTCATTCTCACTTGTTGCAGAAGGTCGTAACAACATTTTCTCAGGTCTGTGTTGGGGAAAAGGGAAAATTTTTTCGGGGTACCATCATCCTGTTTGTTGAAGGGCTGTCATGGACAGCAACAGGAGCATGTTCTGAAAGACTGAAAAAAAAAACCACCATACTTTTTTGTTTATTGAGCAGAGGAGAAGGCCAACTACACAATTGTTTGTGTAACAGTGTGGCAGTGATTTCCTATATTCTGGGGTTTTTTCCTTCTTAAGAAAACCTGCCTTTGTGGCATTTTGGTAGTGTCATGACTCTGCATTGCAAAAATTTTTTTTCAATAAATTGTCAGATTTTAGTTTGCATTTTATAAGAAAAAATATTGGTTTATCTGAAATCACTACCAGCAAGGGGGAGGGTGCAGATCTGCAGGGCTGCTGAATGGCAACTGCCCAGACTGGCAGCCCAAGCATGCTCTAAGAAAGTTTCCTGGCAGGTCAGGGAACCACAATCCCACTGCTGTGTCATCTCACTTAGCCAGCATGAGAAGAGGTTCAAAGGACACTTAGCTACTGGCAATTGCTGGAAACCCACGGAGAGTTTCGGGGATGCTTCTTTAGCTTTCCCGTCTCACAAAAAAACCTTTCCTACCTGCACAATTGCCAAATAATGTGACACAATTATACAGACTGAGAGCTTTTAAAGTATGCTGTCAAAAAGCATGGTTTAAAAAAAAACACTTAGTAAGAGATGGTGGGGCTGACCTCCTTCATTTTTAAACCTACTCATGCTGCTCTGTTTATGTGGAAGAACTTGAGTATAAATATGGAATCCAGCTGTAAATATTCTGCGTTATACTAGTGAGACAAAATTGTTAGCCTTTGTTTTCAACTTGTTCTTATTTTGAAGCAGACTTTTAAACTAAAAACAGAATTAAAACCAGGACTGAAAGTCTTTTTAAATACCCGAACGAAAATGTGAAACTTATTTTTCATCATTTTCTGTCTTTACATGTGTGTGTGCAAAATTCCTCTCCTTCTTCTCAGCTGGCTTTTCCTTTCAAGAAATTTTTGATGTTTAAATATTGTCCCATCCATCCAAAAGGAAGACTACCAGCCAGTCAACAAAATGCAATACTGAGACGATCAGTTTCTCATGGCAGTGTTTGAGGTGCTTATGTACCAAAACAGTCTCCCTATGTGTACCAGTTTACAATTAACTATTGCTACACTACCATTCCACAAAAGCCTGTGATTTCAGAGGCTCTCTGTCGATATTTGGGATGTCTCTTGAAGCCCTTGTCCGTTGCTGCACTGTTACTGAACAGTTACCTAAGCCAGTCTGATTAAAGTTGTCATGTGGTTATAGTTACACATTTACAATATATTGAAATATTTACAATAAAATTTAGGTGTCTTCTGGTCGAGAAGAATGCCATGTAACCTTTAGATACTTTTGTATACAAACCTTGGAGGAATGTTTTCTAAACTCCCTGCAGGAATTAATTCTCAGTCCCTTCAAGGCAATATCTTCTGAATGAAAGCGCTGTCATATATTGCGTACATGGGCCACAGAGCACTTTCCAGCTCCAAAGAGAAAGGTTTGAGGTTTTTTCTTTCTTTTTTCTTTTTCTTTCTTTTTTTTTTTTTTTTTTTTAACCAAATGGGAATATAATCAGTCTTACTAGCTAGTCTGCTTTTTTATTTTGTTTTACTGAGCTGTATTACACACCCACCATTGTTTCCATATGCTGTTAAATTTCAAGTAGGAATGAGGGGTAGTGGTAGATAAAGCGTGAGATCCCTGGCAGAATGCTTAACATCTGCTAAAATAAGATCAACAGCTTTCCGAGATGCATATATACACATTTATCAACTATGAGATCTGGAAATTGGCTTTGCTCAAGCTGGTGAGGCCACATTTGGAAGACTGTTTGCAGCTCTTCACACCCAACTCAGCAATGGCTCATGTAGCAAAGAGGAGAATAAAGCATATGGCAATGAGAGAGATACAGGGACTAGACGATAATGGATCTTTGCAAAAGCCAGAGAAAGTACAGTGACTTGACGTTTCCTGAGAAAGCAGGAAATGCAGTGGAATCTCAATGAGGTAACGGCATGCAGAAGCCTGAGTGAGTAGCTATAAAGCTGGAATAAGCAAGTGCTAAATAAAGAAGCAGAGAGGTGAGGCAGCATTTCCTTATAAGACAGTGAATATAGCATAAGCGATTAAGCTGTTAAGATCAGCAGCAGAAATGCCATTTAGAAAGTTTGATGGTTGGTAGAAGGGCATAGATGATAGTGAAGAAACAGAACAAATGAAGGTAAACTCAAAGGGTTTGTTGTGTTTTCCCCTTATCCATTAAAATTCCCTTCCGTCTGTGGACAATCCGTACGCAAAAAGTATTCTAAAATATTGGGATGCTAACTGACATGCATATTGAGAAGAAAGAGTTATTTAATTGTTGAGAACTGCTGTTGTGTTCTGATTTCAAGCAAAAATTCTCCCTGATCTCTATAAACCTGCTGTGCCAGTATTTCCTCTAGGTTATTATTCACATTCTTCTGACATCTCTGTATATATTTTCTTACAATTTCTTTGTAAAATGAACTAAACCTGTTGCCTCTCATCTTCCTTATGGTTTAGACACCTGTGCAGTGCTATGCACAGAGTAAACGGTGAGCTGCTAACTCCCTGATATCTTTTTTAATGGTTGTATAAGGGTACTGTGTTACCTCTGAAAACCTCAACCAGCTTAAACTCTTGTGCTTTAAGAAGCCTAAGCAGCAGAAAACAGTGTTGTTTCCAGGCATGGATCAAGCATGGCAAGTCATGATCTTGTGGTAATTAATATCCACAGTAGTTATTTATGTTCATGTTTTTTTCCAGGAATTCAGGTCACACTGTGGAAGTGCTGCAGCCTCAGCATTAAGCGTTTTGATCTCCTCTTCCCAGTGTTTCTGAGACCGCTGCTGTTGGTGCTCCATTCGTTTCTCAGAAGTCTGGTAACTCTTTCTTGCTAAGCCTGGAGTACGGCTCACATGCCAACAGTTCATCGCCCTGAAAAATTTAACGTGTTTCTGAGGTTTTGCGAGTGGTCAGCCCTGAACGGGCTGCTGCTCCCGAGCTGACAGCGTAAGTGGGAGCAGCAGGACCAGGTCTGGGGAAGCAGCTGCATTTGTTCCAGACCACGCTGCCCACTCTGTGTAACACTGTGCTGTGTGACTGTGCTGGCTGGGCTGGTGCCTCCAGCTGACATCTGCCTGCTGTGGACCCTGCACTGAATTGTGTTCTTCAAGGAGCTGCTGTCATTTCTTTCACTTTGCTGAGGTTTTATCATGCAAATCTCAGGGGAAAAAAAAAAAAAACAAACAATAAAAAGGGATTTTTGCAAATCTCTTTGGTCACATCAAATGAGATGCTGCATACTTACACATATTTTTGCCCTGGCTAGCAGTCTGTCTGCCCATCTCACCAAGTCTTTCTGTCTTCCTTCCACTGCATCTAGGACTTGGCCTGGGTAAACCCTCACCTGCACGGTAGGCACTGCTGCTGCAGCATCCAGCACTAGAGAGGGTAAGACAGGTGAGACAATGCTGCAAATGCAACTGGAGAGCCACCAAGTGAACTAAATGCTCCAGAATTCATCTTTTAGAAGCCTTTAATATTTCTGTCTTCAGTTACGGCAACAAAGTCCAGCTGCTTCAAAGTGGTCTGAGACTGATGTCACTAAGTAGATTAGGTGAGAAACATAAAGGCTTTTTCTTCCAGCACTGTTTCTTAGCAATGAGAACGTACAACACTGAGTAACATACACCCTTAAGTATACATTGCTACGTACGCTTACTTACACTATGTAAGTAATGTACACCCTTAAGTAATGTAGACCCTTAAGTGTACATTATTGTGTGCCACAGCACCTCCCCTGGATGGACAAAGTCTGCTGTGGAGTCAGGACCATCAACAAAAATCTGGCTGGGTGGACAGTAGACATTTCAGATCCGTATATGCTATAGGTAGCTGCTAATGGGACCCACACAATTTCCCAGGACAGCCTTGGGATACTGCTTTGTTCTCACAACAGTTCTGATGGAAATGGCTGCTGAAAAGGCAATTTACTTCTGAAGACACCCTCTTTAAAATGAGAGTGTAGTGTCGTGCAATTTGTCTGAAAGGCAGAATCAATAAAGACTTTTTCCCTAATCTTCTGAATATAAGGCAGGTATCTAAAAAGCGGGGGTTTTGTTGTGGGTGGTTTCTGGGTTTTATCCAAATTCTCATGCCAATTGTCCTTTTGTTCTTACACCAGTGTCTGCACAGCCATGTTTTGATCTCCTTATTTGCAAAAAGAACGGGCTTAGGTCTGGTGACTTAAATGTGTCGTGCAAATGCCCAGTGGGATACAGTATAACTGGTTCCCTGGGTATGCAGAAACAGAGGAGTATTTATCATCTCTGCTTGCAGCCTGCTAAACAAAGTAAACTTCACTATCCTTTGGGGTACAGCTTCAGTTTAGGATAGTTATCACAAGCCGCTTTCTGGGCTTAAAGCATTCTCCAGACAAAACAAATCAAATCTTGACTGTGCTAGAACACAGCCTGAGGTGAGGCACTCATTTCTGCATTACGAGCTTGCATGAGGTGAGGCTGAACCTTATTTTAGAAGACACGGCCAGTCAAAACCAGAGAGCTGCAGAGACTGCTGCAGTCTCAAAAATGGACCAGAAACCCAGCCACTGATTGGTGCTGTCATTGCCAAAGACGGGAGTTTTCTTTCTCCCTGCAAAAGAGAAATACAGCGGGTGGCTGCTCTGTACACAGGGTTTCACAATTTGATGGTCACCTCTCCGGTTGCTCTTGCAACGAAAGTGCTTGAAGGATCACAGACAGTCCCCTTCCTCCCTCTCTGCTCACAACCATTTTTCTCTCTCAGGTGAAACGCTATTGAATTATTGACGCTCGCTGAACGGTAACGCTTCTTCCACCACGTAACGCCACAAGCCCATTCCTCCCCTCCATTATATCAGTGTTTCCCACGAGCAGTTCCAGCAGAGTTACACCAGACTAGATACAAGGTAATGGAGTGGAGACTCAGACCAGAAATTGTCATCATGAGGCACAGACAGACAGATACATCATCAGGCAAGTGAATCTCATAGCTGCTGAAATTTTGAAATCTTTAATCAGCTATAATTTCATGCACTTTTCTCCTGTATGCTAAAATTTCCTGTATGCAGCACATCACAGAAAGAAGTGCACAGCTTTGGTCCCATTTTAGCTTTCCGGGGCTGGGTCTAAGCAGTACAGCACGGAGCTCTTCCATGCCTCATTTGGTTCAGAAACCAGATGTATCTAATGTGGAGAACACAGGTCTGGGAACTGGGTCAGCCAGGTCTCTTCCTGAGTGTGCCATCAATATGATTCATAAAACAAGGTGGCAAACTCTTTCTCAGTCTCTTTTATTAAGATAAATTTTGGTACTTTTTAGCTAAATGCCTCAAACATGAGTAAACCATTTTTTTTTCTTTTTTTTTTAGCAGTGGCTCTGGCCTTTCTACAGGAAACTTCTGAAAATCAAGAAAAATAAGATCAAAATATGGTATGTCCCAAAAGAAGCCAATCTCTGCCCCTGGTCCTGCTGCTGCTTTCCAGGAACCGCTGGGAATGAGGGTGCGAACAGAAGTCAGGTCTAAGCAACCGTGTGGCTGCCTGCAGTTCAGAGACATGATTTTCTCCAGCTTTCACCAGTGTAAACCCAAGAACCGTCTTTCTGCTTGGGGCAGGTGTACGTGAATGGTGGTCAAAACATATAATTGCAGTAGCGTGGCAGATCTGTTATGTGACATGAGAAGAGAGATGTCTGGCAGATCACATTTTAATTGGTAATGTGGGGGCTGAAGTGGCAGCGTGGCAGAGGAGTGTCCAGGAAGTTTGGCTCCATGTCAAGGCAAAGGCTCGCAGGGGCTCTGTGGTTGCTTTTAAGAAAGTTTGCTCTGGACTACAAGTCTAAAAAGTTCAATCACATGTTTAAAGCTGAGCCAGGTGCCCTTATAGTCTTCTCCAGTCTTCTCTGCTTTTTCTCAGTGTAGTTCTGAATTGCTTTGATGAAGCAGGTGGAGAAAACACTGAGGGAAATGAGGAGCCTAAACCACTTCTGGATGTGAGCTTAATTATAAATGTCAAGAAACTGAGTAGCTTAAAGATTACAAAATGAGAAAAAGATACACATATAATGTGTTGTGAAAGACCATCAAAGGCATCAAGGTACAAGCAGCATTGGCTTGGGGAAAGGCCAATTAATCTGTGAAGATCAAAGTTTAACTTTTATTCCCCTTCTTCACGTCCATCACTTATGTATTCTGTAATGCAGGCTGAAATAAAAGTATACGGTGAGAAGTATGACACACACTGGAGCCCCCTTTTCAACCAAAGTTTGTATTTGGTTAAGCAGCTACAGGAAAGGCCATTAAGCAGGCTGGATGAATACTGGCTGGCCTGCTAAAGTTCTTGTTGATGCAGAGCTTTATTTCACTTTCAGACTAACGTTTGGTGTTAGTCCTTTTTTGGGGGGATGGGGCTTTTTTTAAAATTAAAATGATCTGTGATACGTACAAGCATTCAAACCCCTTCTCCCCCTAATCTGTAATTCTGTAATCTTTGTGAAAAGAAGCAAGTTTAAGAGCAGGTTGAGGCAGCACATGTTGATGTTAAACCAGAAACTTTCTGCTTTGGGTGAGGCTGGCTATCCTTTAAAAGCATTTTGCCCTGCTCCCCAGACACGGAGTCTGGTGTGGTTGCTTTCTCAATGGCTTTCTGCCACTCTAGGGCTGAGCTGGCTGCAGGTTCCCTCCCCATCTTTATTGGTTTCATAGAAACGAAGACTGCATTTAGACTTCCTACCCGAGGAATTACATGTTGCAGGTTGTAACTGTGCAGGGAGGTAAGTGATGCAGGAAGCACACCTCCGCTTTTCCCGGTTAACTCACTTGATGACTCATCCTCTCAACTATCACATGGCTTGGGATGCCTCCTGTCTGGTGGGTCTCATAAGTGGTGCACGGACTAAAGACCTCACTACCTCTAAAACCAACAGAACTGTAAAACGTCACAGGAAAAAGTGCTAGGGAAGAGGTAACTAACTTGGACTTCATTGAAATTTCTGGTGCAGCGTCCTCTGTGCTGACCCTTCTCACTGGCACCCTGACATAACCAGTGAGGTGACTCCAGAGGGAACTCCTTGTCTGAGGGCTTCAGAGCCTGGCTGCGAGATAAACAAGAATCAGGACCATTTTTTTTACTCCCTGGTAAATGGTATTTCTCAAGTAAATCAGCTCTGCTGTACTTCTGGGCCCTTTTGTATAGTTATTGTGGCTTGAAAAGAGTCTTCCTTTATATGATCCAGTTAGGAGAGCTGATCTCTCCTACAGAAGAGATCAGAGGTAGGAGAAACCTGGTCTTATGCAGGATCAGGTGTCTTTTCTGCTATTTTTTGTGTCCCAGAGCTGGGGTTGGTGAAGAACACATCCAGCCGGTTCTGAGGCCATCTGGTCCCAGAGAATAGGTAAAAGCAGCTGATATTTACAGATATTTTGTCCCACACAATCTATCCTGCTCCTCTTCTCTACAGAAAAAGAGAATAAATCAGTCCTAGTGTTTTTCTTTAGCCAGACACGTTAAAACAGACTTTAACATACTGTACCTGTTTATTACATTACATTTTCTGTATGTACATTCCAGCATGGTTAAAATGAGAACAATACTATGGAAAGTAATTACTCCTCCCCAGTAGCTCTGGATTTTGAATTTCAACATTACGACAACAATCAGCCCTTTCTTGCATCCTAAAATGAGTGATAATTGCATATTATTTTTCACAATAATCTGCTGTTTAGAAAACATGCAGTGTGAGCTGACTCTAGGTATGGACGAGTCAGAGTGGGAGGACAACTCATATGCAATTACCATTTAAAATGATCATAAATCTGTGAGGAACACAGCCAAACTAGCTAAATTTTCCTTCTGCTTTCTTCGTAGGGTTTAGTTTAATTAGCAATCATACCCAGGATTATTTTGTTTTCTGGGGTTTTGTGAGCCTCCAGTACCACTCAAGCCAATTTTTAACAGGCTCTCATTCAGTAAGTGTAGTTATATGGAAATGCTGCTACCGCAGCAACTCAGAAAAAGCCCAGGGTTTTCCAGTGTTGTTTGTTTGTTTGTTTGTTTGTTTTAATTATACACTTTTCAGTAATGTTTTCTCTCTATTTTATCTCCAAACCTCCCACTAAACTCTACCAATTCTTCACTAAAATCGGAACATTGCAGTAAAATAAGTAATGAGACAGGTTTTTTCTGAGGTAGAAAGTGGCTTAAATATAAAGAAAATCAAGGATTTTGTTAGATCATTTCTTTCCCCATTATGTATTTATTTTTATTTCATAGCCACTATCTAATTCTATTTCAGACAGACAAGACTGAATGTTGTGTGGATGTTATCTACTGTTTTGAAAGACTGCAAGAGGTTTACTGTTCACATAAATAAAACAGGGAGAAGAGGCAGAATGACCTTCATCAGGGCTATGTCAGGGCTCAAACGATGCTAATTGGCCTTGATTTTCCTGACAAGCCTCAGCTGGGACCTCTGTACATGTCCACTGGCCCCACCTCTCATCCATCAGCACAAAAGCTGCATTGAAGCCCAGGCCTTGGTTGATCTATACTGCAGGTGCGCTCCAGCCTGCTCCTTTTTCTCTTGTGTGGGCTCTGGATACATGGTGTATCATTATTTCCAGTTCTGTCCCTGGCCATGTTGTCTGCTGCTCCTGGGTGGACCTGGTTCAGCCCAGTGTATCCAAGCACAGAGGCAGAAGTTGTCTTGGTGGGTTGTTTTGTTTGTTTGTTTTGGGGGTAGGAGGGGCTCAGTTCTGTGCACCTTCATAGTAATGTGTTGGACCTTGGTCTTAGTACATTTGTTGGTCTTCACAGAAGTAAGGGATAGAGAAAGTGAATTGTGTGGAAGATTGAATGAGCTAAATGTTTGCATGGAAAGTGTAACCGTGGGAGTTGTGAGAGCTTATGACTCTTTAAAAACAGGAAAGATGGGATTCAAAGTTTGTTTATAACCTGAGAGCACAAAGAGGAGAGTCTTAAAGGTTGACTTAAAAGAGAAGTTCAAATGCTGTTGGAGGTGTACAGTGTCATAAGTGTCCCATAACAGATCTCTTCCATCACCATTGTGTCATGCAGCTAAGGTTCAGGATGGGGAAAATACCAGGACCTGTTGATCTAAAAGTGCCCTACAAACCTCAGGTGACATATGCCTTAAGAGCACACTGTTCTCATCCTCACAAGATGGCAACTGTGCTGCTACTATCCAGGTGGTTTTCTGTATCCCTCATAACTCTGTTCAAACTTTGATCGGAAACAACTGTGCCTAATGCTGAGAACACAGATGTTGTTATTACAGTTGGGTTTTGCACCCAAGAGGTCAAGGGCTGACTGAAGGCTTAGAAAAGTGAAGGGACTGTCTAAGGTGATAGCATTCAGTGGTGTACTAGTTAAACTATTCCATTGAAACTAAGGGAGGAAAAAAACAAATGCAGCCTACTTTTACTGCAGTCTTATGAAAGAAGCCCTCAACCTCAAATTATCATGTCTTTTACTAATTTGACTTTATGCTATCAAGTATCTGAAAAGCACAGTCATCACAGTTGTTTCTGTGAGCACCTGCTCCTAAAACCTAGTGTTTCTCAACTACTGTAAATTAGCTAAGAAGACACATTCTGTTACTTGGTTTTGGTTCAGAACAATAATCAGTAAAAGAAAAGGGAGAGCTGTTCCTAAACTCTCCTCCAAACCAGGGAAGTGTTTAAAGCACTAAAGCTTGCTCAGGGTGCAAACCTTGATCCCACTCATCTGTCCAAAATTTGGTATCTCTTTGTGTGGTATTCATGACAATGTCTGCATTTCATGGCAATAAACTTGTTTTATGCTAGCCTCTAAACACAACACTAATGGATCGGGACCCAACACTATTGTTGATTTTTGAAGGAATCACAAAAATTTCATAGTCTAATCCTCCCAGCATTGTTTGATACCAAGGCAGGAAAATTGCAGGAAGCAACCCGTAAGCTATAAGCATTTAGTTGCAGGTCTAGTGGTCTAATGCTTTTGCAATGTCTGGCACAGAGTCTGTCTGTGAATGGGAGCTCAGTCTCTCTGTTGATAAAATTAGACAAAGATATGGAAGTCCTTGAGTCTTATGAACTCCAGGAAAGGAAATAGTCTAAAGTTCCCATTCCCAAAGGAATGAAACCATTGTCAGCAAACCTGCTAATTTTTTTTCCATTTAAGAATTTGAGAGGGAATTGTAGGCCATGAGGCATAAAGATAACTGGTTAGATAAGATGGCCCTCTGCAAAGTCTGGTTAAAATGGCAGTTAAAATTTGAGGAAAGATTCTGCCTCTCCCATTCGTCCATGGTGATTCATGGTGGCATAATAGCACTTTGAGAGGAAAGACTACAAAGGCAGGTGGAGATAAGCTTTTCTGGGCCTCATGTACTTATTATCTAAACAGCAGAAGGCTAGGATTGACTGTTGGGAAAAAAAAAAAAAAGAATAGTTTACAGGGTAGAAATTCTGCATTGTGAAACTCTTCAACCTTTGATTTTTTGGTTGAGTTCTGGATTAAAGACCCTTACCCTCCCTTGTTTTGAAATTCACTGTGAATGAGAAAAAATAAATCATGGGATTGCTCTTTTTTGTTGAAGTGTGGTGGTTTAACAATTAATGATGAAGAAAGAGGAAAGATGTAGGAGTATTTTGTCCAGAAAGTGTTAAGATGAGCCATTTTGGGGACCACTGAAACTCTCTTGCAAGTCTGCCCTTCAAAAAGACCTAGTAAGAAATCCAACGTGTGTTTGGCTTTGAGTAGATTGGCTTTTTCCAACAAATGGTCCTAATGAGGTGTTTTCTGAGCAGTCCTGCGAATGAGTACCATTGCAGCACCACGCTGGCCTCTAGCTGAGAAGCAAAAAGTGGAACCTCTGAGGAACTCTAGCTGCCACAATCATCTCTGATGTCCTGTAGAAGAAAATTCAAATCAGTTTACGTTGGTACAAAGCCTGACTTTAGTTTCTGCAAAGGCCTGGGGAGGCAGAATGACCTTTTTAAAAAATCTCCCTATGACTGAACTCTTCAAAGGATAATAGCTAGGAAACTGTAGGACAGGCTCTTCAAAAAGTCCCAATTTAGAGATGCTTGCTTCTTTCTCACATAAATGACTGTGCAGAGCCATAAAGAACTGAGCTTGTATTGAAGCCAACATGAAAGAACTTTGAAGATGTTTCCAATGTTTCACTACACTAAGAGACACTTTTTTTGTTGTTGTTATGAGTGTATAATGAAGTGGGTTGTGGGCAGTGGAATTAATGAAGCAAGGTTTCCTGTGCATCTGTGTCCTGTGATTGAGGGAATTTGACAACAGGTGAGCTGTGAGTTTTCCTGTGAGGGAGCACTAATGAAGCTTTTCTCTTCTGCCTGACCTTCTGGTTTCCCAGCATTTTAGGGAGCTGATTCTGTGTGAGAACTATATAATTTAGTCACACTTGATTCAACAAGTTTCAAACTCATTAGGAAGGATAGGTACAAACACAGAAACATGACTGCCTGTAAGGGACTCCACAGTGCTACTGAACAGCCCAGGCTCCTCACTTTTGTGCAGGTTGGGTACTGTGCAAGCCTTAAGAATTTGTGTTGACATTAATATGTTAGTGTTAAACCTCTCTGAGGAAAGATGGAATAGCAACAAGAGGTTCTCTGTCAGTCCTTTGAATGACAAGCTGTACAAATAAATAAATACAATTTCCATGTTCTAAGAGCCTAGTCTTGTCTGATGCACACAGCTCTGGGAGGTTAGGCAGGACTTCATCCCTCCATGATCCCTCTGCCCTGCTCCTCCCCAGATCTCTGCTGCAGCTTTTTCTGAGTCATCACACCCAAACATCAGGCAGCAAAACCCACGCAGGTTCTGCAGGTGAAGGTACTTATTACTTGGTAGTTCAGGCAAAACACAAAAACCCTGTAGTGCAACCAACAACAGTTTTCAGAGGCAGTATTCTCTATCTTCAGAAGGGATGCAAACACATGTTTTGTGTCAATTCTTCACCCGTCACATGCGTAGGACAAACAGAAGTTTCACTGTACATTTCTACGAGGATTTGCAGACATTGCAACCTCTGTCTGGTTAAATTTTGTGGGTGAGGGTCTTTTGGCATAAACAAGGGGTATTTTTTGCAGGAAGTCTCAAATAATTTTTGGGGTGCCTCATTCATCTGTTTTGATATTGTTATATGAGGGCATTACACTGTTCTGTCCTGGCCGCAATAGAAACAGGTGAACAGAGGAGTTAAACATTTGCTTTATCTCCAATTGTTGTGAATGCTCCTCATCTGTTCTTTCTTCGGATGAAATATGTATCTTATTTAAATGCAGCCAGCCAGACAGAAGCAAATGGTCTCTGATCAATATAATACAGCTGAGTTGTTTTGCCCTCCTTTTAGCTGGTTTCTGTAATGAAATTGTCCTTTTGCATAGCAATGACTGTGAGATAACTTTGCTGATCAGCACTTGAACAGGGAAGGGTTTGCCAGAGCGACCCAAATGGGAAGTCAAGCGTCAGCTCTGTTGTTATGGAGTAGGGTTTATGGCCCTAGATGCCCATTCCCGTGACACTACAAACCCTAAATGCTAGGCAAGATAGATATTGTACAAGAATCATAAAGCAGATTTTTTAATAGATTGACTTGAACACTGTTGAGTGAATGAGTTCGTCCTTATTTTACAGCCACACTGTGCCACAGGGGATTTGATGTAGAGGAAAGAGCAATTCTGGCCTTTTGCTGCTTGTGCATCTCTGTCCTTTTTCCATGCCAGCAGGTCCTGCCAGTACAGTCGATGTCACAAGTTTGGCCACTGGCACTTCTTCAACTTGTTTGGTTTTGGGTGGGGGGCTTTTTGTTTGTTTGGGTGTCTTTGTTTTTCCTGGTGTTGCATAAAGGATTTTCCACAAAAATTCTGGATTTCTGGCGGCCGCTGCAGAGCATCAGGAGGACCATGATGGAGCTGTTATCTGGGAGTGGGAAGCGGTATTTACAACAGACCAAAAAAGATCAAGGGAAAAACAAAATAAAAACATTTAATTCAGACATATCTTAGAAACAGTCAGGCAGAGAGGAATAAAAAGTAGCAGTAGGAAAATGTGCATATACATATGCACCCCACAGGTGTGGAGCTCACCTTGGTCTGTCCAGTGGCTAGATGGTTATATTGCAGCACTTCTTTCTCACATGAAATCCTGTTGTACTTAGTCCCTGATGTTTCAAAGGTAATGATGTTTTTTCATTGATTTGCGTTATGTGCAAAAAAAATACTTAAGCAATTTTTGTTTTATTTGCTGTTTCAGAGCTTCTCAGTTAGGTCCAAAAACCTGAAACAAAACAACGGAGAGTTTTTAGTTTTCTGTGCCATGATTTCTTGTTTGTTTGTTTGTTTTTGTTTTTTCTTCCCCCCTCGCCGAGGTGGGATGATACCACTGACAGCCATGAATTTTTAGGGACAGTGACAAATTTGTCTTCAGTTTTAAGGTAATTAAATACCTTGCGAATGGGAAAGCATAAACCATTTTAGGTAGAAAGTAGCTATTGGAGCTAGCTCTAAGGACATGAAAGAGGAAAAAAAACCCTTGTGTTTCTTGTTTAAAAAAAAAGAAGTTATGATCTCCGTTATAAAAAGTACTCTGTCAAATATGGTACTTCCAAAGCTCCTTAATTTAATTAAATTAAGTCACCCCCTCCAGTAAATACATCTATGATAATGGGAGTAAGAGACTGAAGTATCTTAATAGTAAATGCATACTCTTCAGGTCTATAATAAACTTTTCTTTTTAATTAATTGACAATCGGAGCAGGATTGAGTTATTTCTGCTATTTTCTACCCTGTTTGTTAGTCTAGACAGACATAAGAGCTGCCAGCTACTATTCTCTTCCAGGATGACTGGGCAAAATACTGCTCAACAGGAGAGTCAAATCAGCTTGTGAATTTAGTATCTCTCCATCGTGGTTCTGGTTCAGTAAGTATTCAAGGTAGTTAAAAAACAAAAAAAACAACAAAAAAAACCCAACCAAACAAAAAAAACACAACAAAAAAACCCCCCAGCATTTCAGTTTGAGAACCCTTTGAATTACATTTTACAACCTAAAAGAAAGTAAATGGCTCCAAGAAGATAAATGCTAGCCTATTAAGCGAAGATTTATTTGACTGTAATTCTTAATGTTAAAAAAGGCTCCCAAGCAAATGGTAAAAATATTTGGACAAAATTGTCAGCTTTGATCACACTGTCCCTAAGTACCCCTATTGTAAAAACCCTGTCTCTGTCTTTGTACTCAAGGGAAGCCTCCTCTCCTTTCATCTGTGCTCCCTTCCCCCGCCCATCACCTTTTCAGGCAAAGGAAAATTTTGGCTGATGAAGGGTCATTGGTTTAGGTCTCGGCAGAATTAAATTCTGCCTTTCATAAAGCACTGAAGTATATTAGTGTTTTGCTAGTTCTGTCAGAAATTTCAGAGCGATTTCCCAGAAAACTGGTTATCTTTATATGCCAGAGTCTTATTCTTTTGACAAAAGTATGACTCTCCCCCCTGGTGCAGAAGTTTCTCCTCTACCCCTCCCTCATTATCTACTGACTTTCAAACAGTTTTCATGTTTCAAGTCTGGCAGGCTTTTTGAAGCTATTTGGAGGATATAGTTAGCTGATGATTTTGCATTTTTTTCCATGCCGATTTCTAGAGCCTTTTCCGAGAGATGCCCTTTTCTGGGGACCTTCAGCATTCATTTCAGTTTCCAGACTGAAGCAGGCAGATCAAGCAGGAGGTATATCTGCCTCTCATCCTGAGTGCTTTTGTGTTCTGGTCAGCTTGGAAGAATTTTCCTCTGTAAAATTCAGGAAACAAAGCTCTCTCTTTTATCAGTCTTTTACTTTAAAAATGTGGACTTGAGGATTTTTTTTTTTTTTCTTTTTTTTGCCTCCCATACATGTAACTGCAGATATAAGTATTTTGTGTTAGTTGCTGTTGGATCCAGTATCCCAACAGATGTGAGGCTGCCGCAGCTCCATGTCTCCAGGTCCAACCAGTAGAGAGGCTGAGGATGTACTCCCAACAATTTATTTTAATTTATATTTTACATGTTCAAAATAACTCTTCTTACTGTTTTTAAAACATAGGTAATATGATGGTGATACATGTCTGCTTTACTCATCTGTGAGGTTAAAGGAATGCAAAGGAAGAATAGAAAGCCAATGTAACTTGGCAACGAAACCAGGGGGAAGAATGAGGCACAGTGAGGCATGAGGCAGAAGGCCTATATATAGTAATTAACAAGAAGAGTTTATGTGACTTCTGGGGATGTTGATATGTTTGGTCTAAAGAGGAATTTAAAAGCATCCTCATTAACTAATGCGATCTTTCTCCAACCAGGCCCACCTCAGTTTTCAGTCTGTAACAACAATTCATTCCTGCATATGGTGTTTTTGAGAAACATTCACACCACTGTAAAATTCAGGAGACCAGCAGTGCCTCCAGATTTAATATTACCCATTTCTCTGTACAGTATTGGAGCAGTTGTTTCATTTATGCATGCATGAATACTAAGCCAGTTTTATTAGCTACCTGATTAGGTTCCCATTAAGAACAAAGCCTCAGTTTTTCTGTTCAAAATGTAATGTATTTTCATAGTGGTTCAATCAGATTAGACAGGTTGCATTTCTTCCATGGGTATTTGCAAGTATTCAGTGCAGATCTGTATTTCTTTCTACTTCCTCAGACAAACCCTAACCGTTGTGACCGTTCAGATTCAGCTCTGAGCCATGAAAATGCCAATGGACAGATTGCCGGTTTCTCTTTCTGAGAGCAATCTGCTCTCACCCAGAAAAAAAAAAAAAAATAGTGTGTTAAAGAGCTATGGGAAACATGCAGGTTTTGAAAGATTGCCGTGAAAAATTGTGCTTGTGACTTCATGCTAAATATCTTGTTCAGTATACAGAGGCAGGGCTCATCAAAAGAAGAATTTCTAGCATGGTAAATATGGATCCTTGTTTTTATTTTTTCGCAAAAGTCAGGAAAAAACAACCTTCTGTGTATAATATTTCCCCACAATCAGCAATGGTTGTTTATGTGAGAAGGCAACTAATCAATTCTCAAGCTGTGCAGTTGCTAAAAATGGGCAAATGTTGAAAAATCATTGTGGTGATCCAAATGACTTGTTTATGGAAGAATGAAAAAGAAGATTTTAAGTAGCTTTTAAGAGACATTTGATTACGATTTATACATATTAGATTTTCAGATGTGGTCACCATGGGGTGTTCGCAGAGTCAGCACTAGGCATACGCTGTACTTGTGAATGAGGGGGCTGAAATGAGAATGTAAATAGAGAGTCATATTTATGTTGTGAGACACTGCCTTTTAATGTGTTCTGCTTACACGCAATAAATAGCATTTTTAGTGTGTAAATAAATGTGACTGGACTTCTGGAAGTTCCAGAAAATTAGGACTTGCAGAAGATGATTTCATTTTACACCTACTAGCAAACTACACATGGTAGGCCAAATAATGTATTAGACAAGCTGAAAGCAGAAGGAAAAGAAATGGTACCTTGCTGATTAGATCTTTTTGTTTCTTGTATGCCCCTCTAGAAGCGGTATGGAAGGAAAATAATATACAGGGAGGAGAAAAAAGTGCATAGTTGTGGGTAAAAGAAACTAATCGGAGGAGAAAAGTCCTAATTGAAGTGGCATCTACGTGCCGAAAGGAAAATCTCTAGATGGTGTGAAATCCATGGATAAACATACTTTGCACCTGAAAATCTATGAACCAGATCCTGAGAGGGACAGCTGAAATCAGTTAAGGTTCTTGTTGATTTCACCAAGGCCAGAATTAAACTGGTGAGGAGAAACACAAACCTCTGAGTGTTTTGAAGTTCCTCTGAAATCCCAGCGATCAGGGGAACATAGCTGCAAACACCAAAACCCAAACATTTTAAAGACTTGGCCAATATAACTGATTTACGCTGTATGAAACACTTTTTTTGTATTTATATCTGATGCTCGTCTCACTTTGGTTTCCTTTTATCAAGGCAAAGATAGTAGCTGTGTCCGAAGAAACACATTGATTTGGGGGGAGAAAAGTGTCTTTGTCAATTCAAGAGATTCACCAGAAAACAAATTACAGGTTACTCTGCTTCAGAAAACGACACTGGAGAAAACGAATATCCCCATCTAATTCTTGTTTCCAAGCTACAGTTTTTGTTTCAGAAACAGCTGTTGATTGTCAGCCCCACAATATGTATTTGCAGAAAAGAGGTATGGGAACAGGGCCAGTGAAAGCTGCTGTCGGTTTGGGATAGTTTCTTCGTTAAGTCATGATTATGACGAAGACCCTAGAGCAAGTATGCAAGACAAATTCTGTAAAGAGGAACCCAATAAATGGCAATGGTTTATTTTCACATGAAACACCTTTCTCAGCATAAATTAATTCTCTGATGTGTTCATTGAAACTGGGGTAGCAATGAGGATCCTGTTTGCAGACCAGGCTCGTGCTTGGAGCAGTTTAAACACGGTGCAGAGGTCACCCTACCATAGAGTCACCTTAAATAGTTTGCCTGTTTAGTCCACTTTCCCGAGGAGGTATTTCAGTAACCCAGTTCTACTGGCAAAAAGTGCTCGCAGAAGGCAAATTTCAAAGTCATGCATTCAAGTTGTCATGGAAACCACCCTTTAATTTTTTACGCACAATTATTCTTGATGGAGGCATGTGCCAATCCAATCAGAGCAGAGGAAAAACGTTGTGTGGACTATCTGGCCTGCCACAGGCTGTTAGTCTTGAAGCTTGAACACATGAAATGAGCCCGTAGGGGGTAAAACAATAAAATAACTGTTTAGAAAAGAGCTATCTGTACGATGTATTGACTAGCAGCTCTAGCTGGGTGCAGAAGCTATTGTGACGTGCTCCAGGGTGACCTTGTTCTGCTGCTGAAGTCACAGCGCTGTGATGCCAGTGGCAACACCCCCCTCCCTGCAAAGTGCCTCATGGCCGTTGCGAGTCACTGCACTTCCCGGGGCCACTGGCAGCTTCATCCCCGGGGCACCAGTGAAGTGACTTGTGTAAAGTTACCCAGCGGCTCAGGACCAGGCTGGGCAGTGGGATCCCTGCCTTCCCAGCCACACAACAATGGTGCATCTTCTTTTTCAGTGGGGGCAAAATGGTGTTGCAGAAGTCCCCTGATTTGCCTGACTTGATTATTCCGCATGGATCTTTCAGTAACTTTGCCTAAAATTAGGGCTATTAAAACCATGACAATCACTAACAGCGAATAGGTTTCCGCTCACAATTTTGAGAAGTTCCTGCCTTGCTGCTTCTGCTGTAGTGTGCATGACCAATGCTTGGCTCAGGCTTTTGGTGGAGCAGCTGGGGCAGAAGAACAAGCAGCTGAGGAGGGAAAAGGGACACACGCTTTCAGGACCACTGTACATCGCGGATGTCCTTTAGAAGGGTCCTACCTCCAGTTTCTCGTTCATGTTCTTTTCTTTCTTTTCACCGATGCCCCATCAGGTTTTCCACCTCCAAGATCTGTGTGGCAGCAATATGAAGGGACAGAAACAGATTTTATTTTGTTTTTACTTTTTTTTCACCCTGTTATGGATGCTAATTTTGTTCTGTGGACACAGAACATTGACACGGTACTGAGAACATTGGCAGCATTGTATCTTATCTACAAGCCCCAATCCAACAGATCTTAATGTACAGGTGTAACATCAAGCCTTAAGACCATTCTCATAAGACAACACCTTATTCTTAAGCTACGCTTGCTCCCTTTTGCGGTAATAAACCTGGGGCGTCTCAGCTCCTGTAGATTGTTCTCATTGAAGTTACAGTCCATCGGATAAACTGAGGAGCTGTCCTCTGCTTTTCTGGAGTCTGGTGGTGAAGCTCTACAGTTGCCTGTGGATTTTGGCTTGAATTCTCCCTATGGTTATAATTTTTTAATTATAACTCATTGTGTGTGGCACATGTATGCTGACCATAATTTTCCTTTTACTTTTCTCCCAACATCTTATTTTGTACTCTTTCATATCATTGCCATCGCTGACTGTCAGCACTGAACTGCATTCAGAGTCTTAGGGGGACCGATCCAAGGCAAGCCATGGAAAAACACAGTGGATTTCTAATACTTGGTGAATATATTTGGAAATTTCATCTAGAAGAAAGAGAATGAAATCTTTGTGTGATTTAAAGATCATTCTCATCTTTTTACTGATATCTATTAACACTTATTAGAAATAAAAAGTAATTCTTCTGTGATATGGATAGGTAAACACGATGACAACTTCAATTCTTTTATCTGGTGGGGACCTCAACAGAAGGCATACGTGTGCACATGCACCTATATATAACAGAATGGAGGTTTAAAAGAATAATACCATGTGAATCAAAACCAGTACAGGCTACTGAGTATCAAGATGATGTCGACAAGATGCAAAAAATGAGTTTTACATCAGAAAAAAAAAAAAAAAAAAAAAAGAAAAAAATCACCATTACCTTGCAAGGGACCTTGTAAATGTCTCCTGTGTGCCCCTTCACACTGTTAGCTTGTGGCCAGGCTCCCACCTCTGCCAGCTTGGGTACAGCTGGTCAAAACTCCATTACAGGTTTTTGAACAGGTGCACAAGTGCATGAGAAACTTGCAGTGTATTTTTTGATGTGTTTTTTCAACATAAAATACCTATTTTATTCAACTCCACCATAGAGAGGAGGATGAAGCCCAGAGTCATAGAGTCCTCACCACTCACCTCATGAATGAAATCAAAGGACAGGCGGTGGGTTGAGACCTTGTAGGTTTCCCCTGTGCACTGCTTTCCCTGCCCAGCCCAAGTGGCCACTCACTCATCACTGGGATTTCAAGGACAGCCATGGAAATCCCTGCTGAGGGTTGCTACACAGGCACAGGGTCACTCCTGAACGAGGATGCTCTGGCACCAGGCCTGGTGCTAGCACACCTGCTGTCCATACTTAGCACAGGGGGACACAAGACTCGTGAATTTACACTCAGGGATATAAAATTCTGGTGCAGATTAACCCCACTGTTGCCAAGGTAAACAGTGTCCCTGGATGAACTTTTGTCTTCACTCTATTTGATTCTGCACACGTTAGAGAGTCTGATGTAAATCTGCTACCTCTGGCTTTTGGTTTTGAATTGTTCATTTCCTTTTTAACCTATCTAGAGGATAGGGAAGGGAAGGTTTCTTTATTAGAAAAGAACACCCGAATTTTGTGCTTTAAAGAAATGGAGACCAGTGACAAGTGGTGTCCCTCAGGGGGTCTGTACTGGGCCAGTGCTGTTCAATGTCTTCATCAATGACACAGGCAGCGGGACCCAGTGCACCCTCAGCAAGTTTGCAGATGACACCAAGCTGAGCAGTGCAGTTGACACACCTGAGGGACGGGATGGCATCCAGAGGGACCTGGACAGGCTGGAGAGGTGGGCCTGTGTGAACCTCATGAGGTTCAACAAGGACAAGAGCAAGGTCCTGCACCTGGGTTGGGGCAATCCCTGGTATCGGTACAGGCTGGGGGATGAAGGGATTGTGTGCAGCCCTGCCGAGAAAGACTTGGGGGTACTGACAGATGAAAAGCTGGACATGAGCCAACAATGTGCTCTCACAGCCCAGAAGGCCAACCTTATCCTGCACTGCATCAAAAGAATTGTGGTCAGCGAGTCGAGGGAGGTGATTCTGCCCCTCTACTCTGCTCTGGTGAGACCCCACCTGGAGTACTGCATCCAGCTCTGGGGTCCTCAGCACAGGAAGGACGTGGACCTGTTGGAGCTGGTCCAGAGGAGGGCCACAAAAATGGTCAGAGGGATGGAACACCTCTGCTATGAGGAAAGGCTGAAAGAGCTGGGGTTGTTCAGCCTGAAGAAGGCTGCGGGCAGATCTTATTGCAGCCTTTCAATACTTCAAGGGGGACTACAAGAAAATAGGGATAGTCTTTTCAGCAAGGTCTGCTGCGACAGGACAAGGGGTAGTGGTTTTAAACTAAAGGAGGGTAGATTTAGACTGAACACAAGGAAAAAAAATTTCATGATGAGGGTGGTGAAACACTAGAACGGGTTGCCCAGAGAGGTGACAGATGCCCCATCCTTGGAAACATTCAAGGCCAGGCTAGATGGGGCTCTGAGCAACCTGATCTAGTTGAAGATGTCCCTGCCAATTACAGGGGGGTTGGACTAGATGACCTTTAAAGGTCCCTTCCATCCCAAAGCATTCTATGATTCTATACAGTTACATGCCTGTTGCCATCTTTAGAGTCTAATCCACCTACACTCAAATTCAGAAAAGAGAAAAAAAGAAGAATTCTCTCTCATAAAGTTTTTGTCTTCCTTTTCTTTCCTGTAATTGTATTTTCAGCCATCCATAATCGGGTCTCAAAGGACATTCTTTCACAGTTTTATTTGATTTCCACATAAATCTGGGGGAGAATTAATGCCTGCAACATGTATTAAATCCCAGGCAATATTGATTTTGGGGGGAAAGATATATCCCTCTGCTAGTGGTTAGGTGACTTGCATTTTGGTTGTTGTGATTGGTCTTAATTTTTGTCCTATTATGTCCTTGTAGTTCCCAAAGTTCCAATAAGACATAGAGATCCGCTGCGTGTATAACCATGGACTGAAACATTCATTCATTTTTTCTATCTTTTCTACATTTACACGTGAGTGTTTTGTGCTGAATTCTGGCCAAATTAATGGGAATAACTTGAAAGGACCCCTGCAGCCTTGTAGGAGGCAGGTCATTTTTGGCCGGGCAGGCAGGAGAGGCAGCTGTACGTTTGTGCTTGAGTCCGTCCTGGACAACTCCAGTCCTTTCCAAAGCCGGATGGCTGGCAGGGGAACAGAAGGCTCGCACTAACTGAAATGATTATTTCCCAAGTTTTGCTTCTTGTACTCCTGGAAAGGGGACTACAAACTCTATGGCTCTGAAGTGCACACCAGTTCTCAGAAAGTCTTCACTGCTTGTCTCTACAGTGAGTGGAGTAGACATGGGGGTGTGATAACCCCTGTCTAGCTGTCCCAAATAGTACTCCCATATGTCCTGTGGGTGGTTGTTCTTCAGCTTCCTCTCTTCCTATGTCACAAGTACAGAGGTCAAACTTTATCTTTGCAGGCCATGAAAGTGCACTATAAGTGCTCAATAATATATTCAAAATCCTACCTTTTCTAAAAAAAGTCAGTCATTTTGAGATTCTTAAATAGAGGCTTTTTGTTTAATAAATGCTCAAAAGTCGAGACACATAAAATCATCAGCCATTTTTGAAAATGTAAGTGGGAATATATGTTGCAGATTTTATCCTATTCAAAATACCATGACCGAAGTTAAGCAGTCCTTTTAGTTAAGTAGTAGAAAGACACATGGAGGGAGCAACTTAACAGTTTCCATCTCTCCATCCACTGGAGACATCAGGCTCAGCCACACTCCACTCTGGGCATCATTGTCTGAAACAAGGTAGCATGCTTCATTTTTTTCCCAGTGAAGCAGGACACTAGTGTGTAAGCAGTCCTCGTTACTGTACATATGAGCAAACAAAGCCCTGCAGAGGAATAGGCATGCCCTGGAAGTCTTTAAATCACTGTATCACATGAAAGAAATGAATGCAGTATAGTATTGACACAGACAACTTCTTGAATATAATGGCTTTAAAGTGATGCGGTGTGTCATAAGACCCTGCTCTAGTGAGATCCACTAGACCCTGTCTAATTCATCTAACTTCATTGTAAAATTCATATTAGTGTGTCTGATGACAACATCTCTCAGCCATCAAAACTCAATAAAATTCCTACAGTCAGTGCATGAACAGTGGCTTGGTTTTGAGGTTGATGGACATTACTGTGAGGCCTTTTTTGATAGCACCCTTCTGTGCCCTCCTCACAAAACATGAATTTGTGGCTGTTGGGGCTAACTTAGTGTCTTTGCTAACGTTTTCACAAATTTCTCTATGGCCAAGAAAGGCTCAAACTTACAATAAAAGAGCCAACTTAGAATACAAGAGCCTTGCACTGTAATAAATGGTAGATTTATAATACTCACTGAGGGTTTTTTTTAGCTCAACATTTGTTTATTCAGTTTTATTTACTGATTTATTATTTAGAATTGGAATATAATGGGATTCATGCCAAAGCATAAATCAGCTCATTGTCATGTTTTATGTGACAGAAAGATAAATTATATTTTTTGAAGCAAAATGAAGTTCAACAAAATGTACATTTCTACAGAGTACAGCATCTATACACAGTCAATTTTCTGTTTAAATGACAAGTAACTTATAACATCCCATTAGGTTAATTTTCCTTGGACTCATTCAGGTGAGGATATATAGCATAACTCATCTTTTTATATTTTTCATTGCTGGCTGAGAATTGCGGCTTGGTAATTCACAGAGTGTACTCTGGAAAAAAACTCTGAAATTAAGACAAATTGAGTTGAACGAGTTGTTTAAGCCTGAGACAAAAGATTACTACCAGTCTTTTTTAAATGTCAGTTGCTTCAAATTGGCACAAACTTTCCTTCACAGCCTTGTCATATGTTGAATAAGAGAGTTCCCCTCTATCATGTTCTGGGTGAAAAAGTGTAGTTTCCCAGATCTCTCTCCGTCCTAAAAATCTTCCTTCTTTTCATAGCTACATAGTTAAAACTGATCCTTCTGACAGCTGCCATAATACAAGGATTTAAACAGAAGCATTGCCTCTGAGGAACAAATAAGAGAGTATTCTGCTTTTCACCTTCATCTTCTCAGACAATGACAGACTTTCCCAGTGGTTTTGAGATTACTTTCTATAACATCTCCTTTTCAATCTTCAGTCCAGACCCATAGGACAGTCTGGGTCCTGTCATCCTGTGACCGGGTAATCAGGTAATCACTCTTCTAGTAAGAGGATCTGAGTGTGTGGGAGGGATTGCATTCCCTGTCCAGCTCCTCAGGAGGTGCTTACAGAAGTAACTTTAATTACAGGTAAGCTCTAGCCTTATTGATATTGACAATGCTCCAAGTTCTTTGGTGCCTGAGACATGGTAGAGTCCCCAGGTTTCAGCAGGTGAGTTATGGCTCCTACAGCTGCAGATGACAAGTCTGCATCTCCCCCAGCAACTGACAGAGGGTGGTGCACGGAGCAAACAGCTCTGAAGGCACTGCACCTCTATGCGATGGATCTTCCAGGGCATCATCCTTCAGACTGGCTATAGTCCAGTCCTGCAGGCTGAAAGTCTACAAGCAGGTGAAGCATTTTTGGCACAGTCCTGGAGATTGGTGTCATCTGGAGGGAAGCCATGAAATGATCCAGAGATTTTCCACAGAAATGTTTTTCCAACCCAAACAAACATGTTGTTAAAGTCACACTCTAGTCTCCTTGCTGGTCTTCCCAATGATTGGCTTTGAAGTGACAAACATACCTGTATGCAAGGGTATAGCTAAGCAACCATTTGAGGATTTAATTCCTGTATCAGCGGCTTGTCAAAATAACAAATTAAATCTGGAACATTGGCATCAGAAGAAACAAAAAAGTCCTTTGTAGGAAGTAAGAGGAGCAAATCTTTAGGGAGACGGGACAGTTAAACGTGGAATGCATTCACCACAAACTTACCAGGTTGCCAGTTGTGTTTCAAGTTTTAAGTATTTTACGCTCATCCCTTTCAGAAGTAGTTATGTACTATATCCCTGCTCGTTCAGTTTTCTCTCTGAAATCTAGGAATTGCAACATGTTAGGACAATTGTTACTTATGCATAGATCAAATAATGCTAATGAAGTCAGAATAAAAAGAGGGAAGTTAAATAAATAAATAAAATCCATACTGAACTAAATTCCATCCCAACGTTCACAAACTGGAGATGAAGATGGGTTCACTAATGTGGAGTAAACAAATAAAATTCAGATTCCTATGCTTTACCACCTACACTGCTTTTTAAAGCTGTGGAGGAAAACTCATAAGAATGGATTTTTTCTTGAATCATTTTTAGTAGTTGTAATGTGAAAATACAAGACTATGTAAACTTGCTTTTGTTAGTCTAGGTCTGCTGAAAACCAGAATTTTAAACTGTGCAGAAATAGAGATACTTGGTTTAATGGGTTTCTCTTCTGGTACATGCTTTGTCTTACCAGTTTTGTACTATCCAAGTACAGTGGATAACCTTCTTCCAGCTTTATTAGGAATATATTCTTAATGCAGAAATATATATTAAAAAAGTATTCAGAATATTACCTTCATAGGAGAAGTTTAGGAACCAGCCACTTGGAAGGACAGGTTTTCTCTCAGGGCTTGTATGCTGACTGGTTTCCTTGCAAAATCTCATGTGCTTTGGAGCCACAAATTGACAGAGGGGGGAACACTTTCTCTCTTCATGCTCATGGCACAAGACACAGAAAATACATGTAACGGTTGCCCTAGATTTTGCATCTAACTTCAAGAAATTCTTATCTCACATAACTCATCTATTCTCTGCAGCAGAAATTGAAAAAAAAAGAAAAAAAAAAGAATATTAACAGTGATGATACTGTGTTCAAAATCTGGGATGATTTCTGCTTGCAAGTAAACTATGATAAGAAAAGTGTTACACCAAAAGACACTTAAAGTATAACCTCACTTATGCAGATAAAGTGTTTTTCTTTTGCTAGGGGATTCACAGCTGTCCAGACTTGGAAACTGTATAATAGGGAATAGGGCAGGCCACCATGGTTGGACAGAGGAGCGACAATGTAGCTTGGAATGACCAGTATTTTACTGGAGCCTTTCTTGTTCTTCAAAGCCCTAAATTCCCTCTTTCAACTGATAGTGTGCTTAGAGTTCACTGAAATGCAGTTGATCACTGCCCTCCTAATCATTTTGTCTTTCTGTCCTGTAACAATGAATGCACATGGAGTTGCATGCACATAGGGAGGGCTCTTGGATGTAACGGGATAATATAATCAGTAGCTCGGCCAGAATCCACGATGGTGCGGTCGCTGTCTACCTAGTGGAATTATCAGAAAATCCTGACAATAAATACTCTCTCAACTCCCATGAAAATTCCTAGTCCTTAAACTCTCATTTAGTTTAGTAATCTCACAGTATAAAGGTGGCATTGAAAGAGGTGTAAAAGTTTGGGAGTTCTAGAATACATACTTAACAGACTTTGTTGGAAAAAGGTTCGTGGTAAGGTTCAATAAGCAAGGAAAAAAAGGTGAATAGTGGTAGAGGAACTGCATTGCCTTCTATTTAGAATTGCATTTATTCCAATAAAGACATGTTGAAAGGAAGGTCTTTCTGAACCAATTCTTTCCTGCTGAAGTTCTTAACATTGGTCTGAAGCAGCAGATGAGAGGTTATATTTTCTCTTTACTGGGAAAGACGTCTGGTCTGATGGCACGGGACCAAAGGGAGACTTGCTGCATCATATAATGTTCATTCAGATCTTTAAAATAGGACTAAAACAAGACCTAAGGGCTCAGTGATAGATCTCCGCCCAATTCCCAAGCGTGAAAAGCAGCTTGACGATTTATGGAGAGATGACAGACGACAGCTAAATTTTAGGTACAAGAAATATGTGTCCCTTAAAATAATCGGGCTGACCATAACTGGAAAAATGTAGAAAGGCTTAACAGTACAGGGGTAAAAAAGGAGAAAAGCTGCCTGCTTATGTATTTCTGATATTCTCTTTTCATGGCTTCAAGAAATCAGTTTGCTAACACCTTCACTGGGTAATAATCATATCCAAATGTTAATGTAAAAGCTGCCTTTTATTATGAACTCAAAGCTCCTATTGGCTTTGATGAAACTCAACCCGTGACACCTATTTGTGACTGCCAAAATTATGTGGTTGAAGGAAAAAAAGGTATGAAATATCCAAGTCATTTTTTAACCAACTGTAATGTGGCTTCAGTAATGGGTGTCTTCCAAAGATGATGGTGATGTAATAACAGGATAGTCTGCTTATTTGGACCTTAGACATGTTTGGGCATCTTACTAGATACATTAAGACTTGTAAATATTTAAATTTTCCTCTTTTTTCTTACTTAATCACTTAGCCTACAGTACTTTAATAATCTCAAAATGACTGCATTCCAAATCATTTAAGTAAACATTTAAAATGTCAATCCAGTTCATGGGGGTGTTTTACGTTTAAAGGACTGAAACTAAAATCCAGTTCCTGGTATTTTAGATTAATTCATTTTGTGAGTGAGAAGAGTGAAAAGCTAATTACAGGCGAGCACTGCACTTTTATTCAGCATAGAGTATGTTTTCTGCTGTCCTCATTTGCCTGCAGTAGGAGCCCTAGCACAAATTTGACACATGGTAATAACCTGCATGCATTCAGTCACAGAAGCACTGAATGCCTGTTTATAGTAGTCTGTCTTTGAACAATTGCTTGGTTTCAGTCAGAATCAAATCCTGTTTTTTTTCACCCAGGTGTCTCTTTTGAGTTCAGTGTGATTGTCCATGTGAATGAAAATAATTGGGCTTAGCCTCCTGTAAGGTTTTGTCTTGTTGGTGTTGGTGGAGATGAGAAGGTTGCTCTACTCACAGCTCTGTGCCATCCATCACACGTTTGCGGTTCCGTTCACAACCAACTTAATTTGAGACAATTTTCTGAGCTTCAGATTTCAGTGATGAAAGGCTTCCTACTGTGAATGAAGCCAATTAGATACAATTCTCTAGCCACTTTCTCTTTCTCTCTCCTTTTTTTCAAGCCATGGAGGACAGAGAATTCAGAATCTGTAAACACAAGGTGCTTTTAAAGGACAGTGTTGCTACAAGGCAAGAATATTTTCTTTGCCTCAAGAGCTATATAGGACTAAAGACTACTGTGGTGGTCCACATTCGGTTTCAGGCAATTCAGAAGCGATAGCTCTACCTCAAAGGGGTGAGAGCACTCTTGTTGGAGTCCTGCTCCTGAAGCTTGCTCTAACTGTTGCTCCTCCTGATCAGGAGTCAGGATGCTGCCAAAGGACATTTCTTCCTCAGGTCTCCCAGCCTCCATATAAGGCTTTATTTCTAAGGAGGGTGTCACCATTCTGCCTCTTCACACATTTTAAGCAGTGAACTTGGTCCTCCTCATGAGAAGGATAATGCAATCGTGACAGATTGCTCAAAAATCTTCCCGTTCTTTCCCATTCTTTCCAAACAGGCTCCTGGAAGAAGTCTTCTTCCAAAGCTGACTTTCACATCTTTCCCCACAGCTGTAGTCAGGACTTGAGAAGATTTGTTGGGAAACACTAGAGTCAATGTTTCCACCTGTAAGTATTTGATATATCTTGACCAAGCATTTGTTATCCCCTCTGTGTGATGTTATTTGGAGTAGCTAAACTAAAATGATAGTTTTTGCTATAAGTAATTTTTTAACAGAATTACCTTGTTATCATTTTTGGTTTATTTTTCCATCATGTTAAGTTCTTTCGTCACATGGTGCAGTGTCACCTCAATTGAAGAATGTCTTTTTTCACTCATTATGCTCTTGGCAGGTTCAAAATCTCAAAGTAACTTGTTAAATACTACTAATGCTTATTGCTAACTTGTAGACAGAAGGTCCACTCCTGAATGCTCGAGGTAGGTAACATCATTTGAAAACTCGTTGACTCTGTGCTTCACTTGTCTTGTTCTATCTTCTCTTTCCATCTAAACATGGAACTTATTTCACAGGTCTGGAGCTCCTGTGAGGATACAAAGCTGGAAGTGTTATTAATTTTACCCCTTCCCATCTCTCTCCTGCACATCTTTAGCTACTATAATTGTCTTTGGCCCTTCTGTGACAGACTTGTTTTAAATTGTATGAAAAGTTGTTTCCTGAGTTGTTTGGAGAAGCCTGTATTACGTCTTTGTATGCTTCCTTAACTGTTTGCATACGCCTGCTTGCATATATATGTATGTGTCTATGTATATATATAGCCCAGGTCCTCAACAAAAACGGCTGTTTATGAAAATCCCATGGCAAAACTTTAAGGAAAACTTGAAAAAAAAAGGTTATAAAACTTAAAAATTGTGAGGAAACACAAATGAATCTGTTCTGCGATTTGTACGCAGCTATTAAACGTTAACTGGGCAGAGTGGGCACATGGAAGAGAGTGCTGAAAGGTGCAGGAAAGTCTGAGCCATTTCTTGAGAGACAAGAAATGTGACAAACAGCAGAGCCTTTTCCCCAGTGGCTCACTAAAACTACACAGTTGAGCGTTTTCTCTGAGAGTGAAAGGGTATTTGGACCTTTTTTCTGCAGCTTACTTTCAGAAAGCTTGCAGGTAATGTGAAACCTCTACGCCTCTGCTGTGTTTGAATGTTAGTGGCCAAGGAGTTGAGGATATTTATATGAAAGTGGGGGGAATAGACAGGCTGGAGCTTGATTGAACAAGCACTTAGCAAAAGCGACACTGATCACAAAAGCTTTGTCTCCTCAGGCTCAGAGGAAGGCAATCCTGACAGCGTATGTTTCCCTCCCGCTGCCTCCCCCATGCATAATTCAAGGTGTTAACTTCTATTTTCTGAAATGTCTGGGTATGCTGACTCACGCTTGTTTCTTTGGAAAACGGTCTGCTGTAAAATACATTGAAACCTGGCAGTGTTTGTTCACACGCACATGGGCAAGATCTCCCGCTTTCAGACAGATACCAGATACTGTGGAAATCATGACAAAAAGAGTGAGAGATTACAACACTGTAAGATGGAAATGGAATGTCACAGAAACAGACACCAAAGAAGAAAGCAGATGAGAGTGCCTGGAAGAGATTTCCAAGGGTGGAAGAGTGCATTGGATTTACAATTTCATAGGATCATAGAATCATAGAATATCTCAAGTTGGAAGGGACCCATAAGGATCATCGAGTCCAACTCCCTGCTCCTCGCAGGACTACCTAAAACTAAACCATATAATTAAGAGCGCCATCCGGACACTTGAACTCTGACAGGCTTGGTGCTGTGATCACTTCCCTGGGGAGCCTGTCCCAGTGACCGACCACCTTCTCAGTGAAGAACCTTTTCCTAATGTCCAATCTCAACCTCCCTGGACACACCTTCATTCTATTTCCTTGTGTTCTGTCACTGGTCACCAGAGAGATCAGCTCCTCTGCGGTCCCCCTGAGGAAGCTGCAGACTGCGATGAGGTCACTGCTCAGCCTTCTCTTCTCCAAGCTGAACAAGCCAAGTGACCTCAGCCACTCCCCGTAAGTCTTGCCCTCAAGGCCTTTCACCATCTTGGTCGCCCTCCTCTGGACGCACTCTCATAGTTTGATGTCCTTCTTACAGCGAGGTGCCCAAAACAGCACACGGTACTCGAGGTGGGGCCGCACCAGTGCAGTGCAGGCTGGGACAATCGCCTTCCTCGACCAGCTAGCTATGCTCTGCTTGATGCATCCCAGAATGCAGTTGGCCCTTTTGGCTGCCAGGGTGCACTGTTGACTCGTATTCAACTTGCCATCAACCCAGACCCCCAGATGTCTTTTTGTAGGGCTGCTCTCCAGCTTCTCATGCCCCAACTTGTATGTATAACCAGGACTGCCCAATCCCAGGTGGAGCATCGGGCACTTGCTCTCGTTAAATTTCATACGGTTGGTTATTGCCCAGCTCTCTAATTTGTCTAGATCTCTCTGTAAGGCCTCTCTAGCCTTGAGGGAGTCCACAGCTCCTCCTAATTTAGTAACGTCGGCAAACTTACTTAGTGCGCGTTCGATTGCTGTGTCCAGATCATTTATAAAAACATTGAAGAGCACTGGCCCTAAAATTGAGCCGCGAGGAACCCCATCGATGACTGGCCGACAGCCTGATGTAACCCCATTTACTATAACTCTTTGAGCCTGACCTGTCAGCCAATTGCTCACCCAAAGTATTATGGACTTGTCTAGCTGTGTGCTGGACAGTTTATCCAGAAGGGTGCTGTGAGAGATAGTGTCAAAAGCTTTGCTAAAATCCAAAAGCACCACTTCTACTGGCTTCCCTTGGTCAACTAGATGGGTGACCTTGTCATAAAAGGAAATTAAGTTGGGTAAGCAGGACTTTCCCCTCGTGCACCCGTGCTGGCTATGACCAATGACTGCATTGTCTCTCAGGTGTTTTTCAATCACTCCCAGAATAACTTTCTCCGTAATTATACCAGGCACTGAAGTGAGACTGACAGGTCTGCAATTACCAGGCTCTTCCTTCTTACCCTTCTTGAAAATTGCAACAACATTTGCCAGCTTCCAGTCGACTAGGACATTTGGCTTCTCTTTGGGAAAATGTTTATATTTGGTAGTCAGGAGTTCTGAAAAATATATAAACCAGGAGACTTTGTCACATTTGCAATAGAAAGAAACCTTTTCCCAATGCAATAGAAAATCTGGGAATCGTCACACCATTTCCTAGATCATATCATTTCCAAGCAATTCACTCAATTATGGATTAGTTAAGTAATAGCCTAATTGGTATCAACAGCTGGGTGCCAGTGTGGTAGCTTCCAAATTGGACTTGGCAGGAATTGGACCTTTCCGTGGCACAGATGCTGTTGGGCTTGCAGAGGCAGACTGAGCCCCAGCAGCAGGTGCTGTTTCTGAGCACTCCTCCTGCAGCCGTGAGAGACCACGGAAAGCCACAGCGCTGCCCTGCAAACTGATGGCTGAGGTGTCAGCTCTTGGATTAAAACAGAGAGATCGACAATCTTTGCCATTTTTTAAATAGTCCTTGTGAAAAAAATGCATGTTTTTCACGAGAATTTTTCAGCCTGAAGAGAAGAAATTACCCTGAGAAAAGAATATTCCCCAGACCACTCAGAGGCCAGCTGGTTCATATAACCAGCAGCCACCCGTGGTGTATATACAATGTGGTGCCTGAAGTCTTGCTTAAACACATCCTAGCTAGCTTTATATCAATGATTTTGGGTTCCATCCAGCTGATAGAGCAGGAAGGTCGAGGCGGCATGACCTGCTGAGTTTGTGTACTCCGTGTTGGTCACGCTTTGCAGCCCCTGCTGAGCTTTCTAGCTGTGGTCCAGGTAGCAGTCAATGCACCAAATTACCTACATGACATTGCATTTGAGTGATGACCGTAAAGGATACACTTGCTCGATGCTTCTGAATTTTGTTCTATAATATCCGAAGTGCATAAAGTACCTGAGATGCTGAGGGACAAGGAAAGGAGCAAGGAAATAAGCTTCTCTTTTTTTCCTACTTTGGGCTCTTAAACACAACAGACACTGACCTTTGGGCATTTGTTTAATTCTCTTTCCTGCTAAAAGTCTCAAGTGATTCAGTGTAAGGGGTGAAGTAAGTGCTTATGACAAGTCTGTAACAACGACTGAGACTGCGCATTTCAATATGACATGGACTGAAGCCAAAGCAATTTCTGATCTCTAATAGAAAAAAAACCAGTAAAATGCAAGTAGCAATAAGAGTAACAATTACTGAAAGATTGCTTTCCAGGTCCTGCATCTACACAGCTCAAAAGTATGTTGCAGCAGGTCTTATAGGAAGCTGTGAAATGCTGCTCCCATGACTGTGTGTGTACGTGTGCACGCATGTGCACATGCCACGCCCCTGTCACTCAGACACTGATTCCCGTACAGATGAGTTGTCTGAGACCAGTCTGGCACAGCCTCGCTTTGCAAGGAGCAAAGTCTGTGCTCTTAACCCACCTCATGTGGGTCTGCAAGGAGAATAAGAGCCATTTGGCCACACTTCTGCCTTCTGCAGGTAGCTGAGGGCTGCCTCTACGCCTCTGGGAAAATCAGAACAAAGTACTTTGCACTAATATTTGTAGCTTGGCATGTCCAGCCCCACAGGTTTCCTTGATGTCCTTCTTAGCTGAGGTGAACCTCCAAGCTTCATGGGTGAGCTGCTAGTGGAGTGTCCCTCTGCACTGGAACAGCTTCTCCCAACAGCTTCCAGTGGCATTTAAGGGCATATTCACATTTACAGATAATCCTAATGCCCCTGACTTCTGATCTCCTCCTGTAACTGTGTTGCGGTTCCTCTCTCCCTTATAAAGCCACTCTCCTTCTTTTCCCTCCTATTGATCACTCACAGTGTGTGATCAGTAAGTACTTTTTGTTGACACCTGATTCCATAAAAATATCGATAATATTCTGGATATATGTAACTTTACCCTGCAAATAAGCAGGTGGCTTTCACACTGGGCTCAAATAAAGCTATTTCTTTCCTAGTGCCACTAGCTGCCTCCACGCCCCTTTTCTCTCCCCTGTGCAAGGCAGCATTTATCATACAGCAAATAACCTCTGTGATACAGCAGAAATATTTCCTATGAAATGATCTGTCCTGCATATTTCCTTACATTTGCAAATGAAGATAATGTTAGCTGTTTCAAATACTCCTTCGTCAGGTTATTTGGGAGCATGCCTCGTTGTAAGTCACTGAGGTTCTGATGGAAACTGAAAGTCAACCTCCTGAGTCCACACCGGGCTGCTTACCCTGGGAGCTACGAGATGTTCACTTACAAAACTGTCAAACTTCTGTACCTGTGGGTGAAGGAGCCAAGCCAAGGGAGAAGCTGAACTAGTTTCCTCATCCTGTGTGTCTACTTCCTGTGCCTTTTTTTTCCTGTATTCAATTTATACCTCTAGGACCAGGAATGTAGTCTTTGCCTTAGAAGCTGTTACAATTATACTGTAAAAAAAGGTCCCTAGTTCTGGCAGATGTTGCATAGATCCAGAGAAGAGAAATTAGCATTAGGGGGTTTTCTTTTTTTTTTTTTCTTTTTTTTTTTTTATTTCCTTGCAACATTTGTGGGAATTTAATTCAGTGGCCTGTGTATCGGGTTGCTATTTATTTCTGGATTTTGATCTTGTGTGTCTGCTTCACAATTTTTATTGATGTATATTCAGTCTAAATAGCAGTCTGAGCTTCTAAAACCTCAGGGACAAAGTTGTACCACATGGTGATGTGTAGATATATTATGGTTAACCAATATACAAAACAAATGTTGAGGAAACCGGCACTTCCCCATCCTGTATGTGCGCAAAAGAAATGAATTATATCTGCTAAGGGAATCATTACAGTGAGTTTTCGGAGATTTATAGGTTTCGGTTAGGAATTACCACACACTATTAGCATAGGTTTCTCAGCTAAACATATTCTAAAGTATTTTTTTGGCCTACTGACCTTAAAATAAATTTTTAAAAGGGAGGAGAAATGTTGATATGGGTATTTTGCTCCTGTAAATGTACCAAATTTCTTTTCACAGTTGCCGTAACAGCACATAATGATTGGGTCTTTGAATTCCCAGTATGTCTGTATAGTCAAAGAGCAGGGGACTACATGAATTTGAATGTCCTTTTCACAAAAATTATGGTGGTTTGTATACGAGCTGAGCATGAGATTTGAATCTTGTTCTGAGAAAACATGCTAAACTTTGTATACCTGTTGCCCACTTTAGTGTTGCCCAGCCTGTTTTGCCCACTTTGGCACAACCAGGTAGATCACACCTACCTTACACCTGCTAGGCCCCGGGCTAGGAGGAAACTTCTGCTACACTGGCCCTTATCAAGGAGTGGGATTGTGTGAGACACCAACAGATACTCAAAACAGTCACTACTCCTACCCAGTGCAAAGCAAGTGATGTAAATAGACATTTAGAAGCTGACCTTGATCTGTTCTTGGACATTGCGTAAGCAATAGCAAATGCTCTTCTTCTGGGCTTTATTTCACACTTCTTAACACATCGTCACAATTACAAAATAACCTGGTTATTCTCGTTTAATGACTTTTCTGCAGTGAGAAAATTACCTTAATGTAATTTCTATCATAAAAGGCAGAGGATTTCTTTTGTTCTGGAAATTAGGTGGAATAATTTAATTTTTATTTTCCCTCAGTAATATTATGACACTGATTTTTACAGCACCTCTCTGTTAGGGTTTGTGGTGGATTGACCCTGGCTGGATACCAGGTGCCCACCAAGCCGCTCTACTACTTCGCCTCCTCAGCTGGACAGGGGAGAGAAAATATAACGAAAGGCTCATGGGTCGAGATAAGGACAGGGAGAGATCACTCACCAATTACCATCATAGGAAAAATAGGCTCAGCTTGGGGAAATAAACTTAATTTATTACCAATCAAATCAGAGTAGGAAAATGAGAAATAAAACCGAATCTTAAAACACCTTCCCCCTACCCCTCCCTTCTTCCCAGGCTCAACTTCACTGCTGATTTCTCTACCCCCTCCTCCTCAGTGGCGCAGGGGGACAAGGAATGGAGGTTGTGGTCAGTTCATCACATATTGTCTCTGCCGCTCCTTCTTCCTCACACTCTTCACTTGCTCCCATGGAAGACAGTCCTTCATGAACTTCTCCAAGGTGGGTCCTTCCCATGGGCTGCAGTTCTTCACAAACTGCTCCAGTGTGGGTCCCTTCCACGGGGTGCAGTCCTTCAGGAACAGACTGCTCTGGCATGGGTCTCTGCCACGGAGTCACAAGTCCTGCCAGCAAACCTGCTCCAGCATGGGCTCCTCTCTCCTCGGGTCCACAGGTCCTGCCAGGAGCCTGCTCCAGCACGGGCTTCCCACAGGGTCACAGCCTCCTTTGGGCATCCCTTCGGGCATCCGCCTTCTCCAGCATGGGCTCCTCCATGGGCTGCAGGTGGATATCTGCTCCACCATGGACCTCCATGGGCTGGAGGGGGACAGCCTGCCTCACCATGGTCTTCACCACAGGCTGCAGAGGAATCTCTGCTCTGGTGCATGGAGCACCTCCTCCCCCTCCTTCTTCACTGACCTTGGTGTCTGCAGGGTTATTCCTCTCACATATTCTCACTCCTCTCTACCAGCTGCTGTTCCCCAGCAGGTTTTTTTCCCCTTCTTAAACATGTTATCCCAGAGGCACTATCACTGTTGCTGCTTGACTCAGCCTCGGCCACTGGGGGGTCCGTCTTGGAGCCAGCTGTCATTGCTTCTATCGGACATAGGGGAAGCTTCTAACAGCCTCTCACAGACAGAAGCCACGCCTGTACCTCCCCCGTTACCAAAACCTTGCCACAGAAACCCAGTACAGGGCTGCAGTGTGCTTTGTACTTAAGATGGTATCTTTGTTAGTGGTTAGTGTTTGTACACTTTGGTGGTTCTTAATAAGAATCCATACCTGGTGAAAACAAAGGTTTTTCTATAGCTGTAGGTGCAGAAAGCAAGGGAGATGGAGGATTTTCAATAGACAGTATCACCAGCAAAGTCACAAGACATAGTTCTTAAGAATACATGGCATGCTTTTCAGTTGTTGGGCTGCCTGTAAATATTCACTTGACCTTGGGCTTCTCATACTTTTGTATTTTTTGGAAAAAAGAAAAAATTGGTGAAATAAGAGAGAAACATTCCTATGTGTCGGGAGAAGATGGTGGTTCTTTTTTTCATCTTGTTAAAAACTACTCCTACCACCTTGCTGGTTAACAACTAACTCTGTTGTTTCTGTGGGTCTATAATTAAGAAAGAAGAAATTCTTCGTGTGTACTTTAGACCATCACTGAATTTTGAGGTGAACGCCAATTGTTTTTCTTCAGTGATTAGCATATGCCAGGGAGAACATAATGACATAGTGGCAACCTACCTCATTGCTAAGCAGGCTCCTGGTTGCATTCTGCTCATCTCCTTCCAACAACTTTGATTTTCAATAATTTTGACGGGAGTCCTGAAATTTTGGCACACTGCAGCCAAAGTTCGGTTTGGTTCTGTGGAAAGAGCAAAGTCCTGCATCACTGAAAAAAGCAGGAGGCTGATTCTTCCTGTACAAAACAAGAGGGATTGCAGCCCTGGCTTCAGAGGGGCAGTGGCTACTGCTGTGTTGCCTGACGTGGTTTAAAAAGGAAGACCAACAGAAGGAGGGCTGAACATGCAAGGACAAGGAAAGTTGAGAGAATATAGTCTGGGAGACTTGCTCTGTCACTAATCCCTCTGTTTAAAGTCTATGGGTTTATGACCATTGCACACACCGGATACCTTTTGTAAACTAGGCTGGATATAATCTAAGGAAACTTTTTTAAAAAAGAGTTGGGATGCCATTCAGTGGGAAAGTAAAGTTCATGTTCAGCTTCAAGTTTTATGTAAGATATTTCTCACATTTTAAATTAAATGACATTTACCTGCTTGTGTTTTATGAAAGTATTTGTATTTTCTTCCGTCTTTTTCCAACAAATGAGTGGAAAAGGCTATTTATGTGCCATGTGCTATACCTGGAAGACAAAATGTGCATTTCACTGTTCGGTTAACACAAAACTGTGCTTCAGAAGCATCTGCACTTTGCAATAATTTTGTCAGGAGTCAAAGAAGTGCTTCCCATTGTGCTTCCTGTGGAGATCAGAGAGGGGCAGTGCAACCCTGTCTCCCCTCGGCTGCATCCCCGGCTCTGGCTCCTCCTTGCTCCCAACAGGGTTTTCCCACCCTACCTTCAGCCTACAGCCTGGCCTCCAGGCATCAGTCCCAAGAGCAGGAGATCTGGTCCCTCCTCGTCCCTCCCCTGCCCCCGGCACACAGCTGGGGACCAGCAGAGCGGCCAGATACTGTCCCCATCCTGGCAGTACCAGCCTGGCGCAAAAGGGCTTGGCAGGATCCTCGCACAATCCCAGTCACGGCGTTTGCTTTAGTTTATATTCTCATCACCCCCCCTCATATAAACAACCTGTACCCATTTTACTTTTTCTGCAGTGGCCCCCACTTTCCCCGTTTTATACCCTTCTTTGGTAATTTCAGCCTTGCTCACTTACCCAATAAGCCAGAACCCCCTTTTACTCACACTCAGACGGTGAGTGATACTGTCACTCGCCCTGACACTCCCTTTTCTCTACCTTTAATGTAGAATGATTTCTCTTGAGACTGTTTTATTCTTTCAGCCTGGATTGGGATTGACCAACTGCCTTCCTCCTCCTGTTTTGCCCAGGATCTGACACTTCCCCCATCAGGCGAGGGCTGGCTACCTGCAGGCATGCTCTTCTCTCTGAGTAACTGGTGGATAGTTTCTCTGATTGGCACAGACAGAAACTTTTTTGCTTTCTGAGATCCAAAAGCCTTTGGAGTTGCATTTTAAAATTTTTGTGTTGCTCGTGGATGATTGTTTTGCCGTTTTGAAATCCTTTATTCTGAGGAGCTAATTTAGGCCACTTTGTTTGTTTGGAAACTGCTTGTGAGCATCACTTCAATCCATAAAAATAACAAGTTCACAGTCGTTTTAGTTTCAGAACAGTTGAATTCTTGGAAACATTTTATTTCAGTTATTATTGATGCTGTATGTTTGATCAGTTAAAGACAGATACCACTGTTTTGCTCTCAAAGTGGAAATTTTACCTCTCTTGAAACTATAGTATAATAAATAAAACATTACATGTGGTCAATAATGAAAAAATGCCACGTTTCCACCCAAATATTTCCCTTGTAGAAACATTTTTATGGAGAACAGCTATCCCCACACATCTTTATGAAAAAAAAACACTTAACAGAGAAGATTTCCTATAGGAGTAAAATCTACCACACATGGCAAAACTGGAAAACTCTAGGATTTGAATGAGAAAACATTGTTTTTTTGGTATTCAGCCATCTGTCCTATTCTAAGAAGGGCATATGGAATCTGCTATTTATTTTATAATTACAGGCATCATGCAGAAAACATCAGAGCAGAATATTAGATAGCTTTCAATAAATGATATCATTATTGGTTCTCCTTAATCCTCAAAATTTCAAAGTATCTACTTTTCTAGTGCACTCATTAGGTCTACATCATGCTTAAGAGTCAAGTAACTTAACCTTGCTTAATATCATACTGAATGACAGATCTCGAAACATAAATTTTATTCAGTTTAAGTATTTCAACATCTCAATTCATAGCAATTGTGCAGGCCAGTGTGTTGTGTATTGAATTTTGTATACTTTTTAGTTTCTATTGCCAGCAGGTGCTTCAGATCTCCCCAGGATAAAGAAAATATTGCCTTTTTTACAGTCTTCAAACAAAAAAAGCAGGTCCCTGAAGCATTTCTGCAAGGACTTGCAGGACAATTTTCCATTTTCAGTATCTACTAATGCTGTCAGCAAGGGCAATGAACAGGGTCACCTGTGTTTCTGCATTGACTTCTTCTCTCATAGCACTTCTAATCTCATTAAATGTGATAAGATATGAATATAATTTGCCATGTGGACTTACCATGAATATCACTCTTTCTGGAATTAAAGCCTCAAATATTTCCTTTCTCCATTTTGGAAGATTTTACCTTTCAGTTTTCATTAACTGTGCCCTTTCTAAGAAAAGCGGAGCACACGCTTTTTTGCAAATTTCCTTTTCATTCACATTAGAACCCTTCTTAATCATTTTCAGACCTGAAGGAAATCTTGTGTGAACAAAAGCTTATTTACTTCCTGACACAGCCGTAACAATCATAGTGCTGCTTTGGCAGAGAAAAGTGGCTGAAAGGTGATAGGGTAAAGTTTTTTACTTAAAAGTTTCTGGAAAAGTATTCTGGTTAATATGAGACAATAATATATATGTTTTTAAAACTAAACCAACGTCACAGTCTGAAGCCAGTTGCACTGCCGGAAAGGTACCTTTTAACTGCATATATTCTCCAGTGAGAATAGCTGTACAGTGTGAGCACCCTACAGTGCTGTAATGTCTCTTTGCTATCAGTCAATTGTTCTAATTATATCCAATTTTAATTATATCGGTATGTGCTTTACAACTATATGGCTTTTGTGTTTTTCTTAAGTTGTAATATGTCTGTGAATCACTCTCTTCATCAGGCAAGCAGACAGATCCTCATTTTGTTTATCTGGAAGAAGCACTGAAATGTGTAGACTGGCATAGAAACATAATGAACTTGCCTCTTCCTTTTCACTCCCAGCCAAAAGAATGAAACATAGTTCAATGCTCAAATAAAGAACAGTAAACAAACAAATAAAAAGGCTCATTTCTTTTTGTTTGTTTGCTCAGCCATGTGCTTGCAACAGACTCACGGCAGTGATGTAACTCAGCTAAGTATGTAGCCTAGTCATAAGTGTACACCTACCCTAAAAATTATTTAAATGTGCACCAGTTACAGTAAAATCATTTATTCTGAGCATGTGCTACGAACTACAAATTTTCTGAGCACATATAATAGAACAGGCATATTTCTACCTCAGTTCTTGTCTACAGCAAAGCTCCTCACTAAAAAGGCAAGGAAGGAATGAATAACTGGTATGCCTGAGCATCCTTTAATTCTGGACACCTGCCTTGGCTAAATGCTTCTTGAAGCCAGTGAAGAAGTATGAGTCCCATCTTTACCATGTAACTAAATGAGTTTCTTTTGAGGTTAAAGAATACTCAGCACTGTGAAATATTTTGATTCTACAATAATGGTGGGCATCTACATATAAGACAGAAGTTACAAAAATGAATGATCATTTCCTGATGTTAGCTTTATTTTGACAGATAGCATAGGTGTTTCACATCTGCTGTATATTTGCTTGCCATAACATATCTCTACTGACAACTATCTTCATGTCACTGGTGTTACTGGAGAAGGTCCTTCCAGCCCTTCTCCTCCTGGAGAAAATAGATGCCTTCTGTAAAGTACAGGAATCTGTTCACTGTAGCAACAGAAAGAAGAAGAATCTGTGTACAATTAATTTTCATAACAGTTTTATTTTAAGAACACTTACAATTAAGTCTGTAAGGAGAGTCAGAAATGTGAATCCTATGTCTCCAGGTACAGAAACTGAAGGCTCAGGTACTTTTTTCGCCCACTCTGACATCTGAGAATTCCCATAGTTAAGTCTTGATATTCCCAGTTTCAGATCTAAATGGACATCCTGAGAAATTTTGCCTTCTGCCACCAAGCACCAGGAACTAAGCTGTCCACAGGAAGACTCAGATAGTGTTTTCATAGCTTCTCACAGGACAGAGTGTCATTCCCATGAAATGGACTAGTCTTTTGCTGTGAAAGCCTCCAAAGTGACTTTGAGAACCTCACTCCAAACAGCACAAGTGCATGCCCCACCTGACAAAGGAGCTGCTGTTGTTAATGACCAATTTAATTGCTATCCACTTATCCGATGATGTAAAACAAGTCTGTGTGAATTCATATCTTGGCTCTGGTGGAGCAGAGAATTTAATCACACTATAAATACCTGCACATCTGTGGCAAATGATGCAATTGCTAATTCCTTAGCCTTCAGGCAGCCTAGAAGGGACTCAATTTGTTTTCTAGCAAAATATCAGCATTCCTATTTTTTCAGGGAAAGAGAAAGCTGTTCTGCTAGTCAGGAAATTCCTTCAAAATCACCTGAGCGCACAAGGAAAACTGAAGTCAGAGTCTTTTAAAATAACTTCTTCCAGTATGTCATTTGAGAAACATTAAATATCGGAGTTTGACCTTGACTCTTAACTAAATTAATTTAATTTTTTCTGCACTGACTGCATTGCCCAATGCTAGATTTATAGTACCCAGTTCTGGTATCTGAGCACATTATCGAACAACTTAAACAAAGAGCCTGAAAATGCTGTCTAAAAGTACGTGACTTTGTAAAACAAAATAGGATTACATTCTCAGCCTCACTAACTGCTTTGCCAGCTGCCTGCCATGCCAGGTTTGGAGGCAGAGGTAGAAGAAAAATGTTTTCTTACAGTAGTGGGAAATACTTACGCAAATAGTAGGAATGATGTTGTCTTGGAAAGCAGATATTTTTGGCAAGTGATCAAAGCTTGGTCATGCAGCACATAGTTTCACCACAGTTTCATTGGAGTAAAAGCTTCCTCTCTCATGTTTCTAGGTCAGCTAGCATAATGACCTGTTCCCACTTTTAGTAGTTATTTACGGTATTAGGACAGGGCAACATACCGGTATTGTATGTCAATTCGAATGGAATGTGAAGGCCAACAATGCCAATATTACAGTGGTATATGGGATGGTACCATAATTTCCTCCTTTTTTCACAGTCTGGCCTTGTCTTGCTCCATCCAGCCCTGTTACGCCTTTATACCTTCTCCTCTTTCCCAGAGCTGGGTCAGACCAAGCTCCCTGTGTGGCTTCTTGGCTTCAGGAGTAAGGAGGATGGGAGAGGAGGTGGTGGTGGTCTGTGCTGGTGGCCACCGCCAAGGCTATCTCCAGTTGGCTGTTGTTACCCCGACTAGCTAGATTAAAGCCAGCACCAGTGGGATGACACCTCCACTGTGCTGTGCCAGCATTCCTTATGAGTGGAAGACATAGCTCATTATTTTGAGAGGTTTTGTCCTATGAAGGATAAGAAATAGTCACTTACAGAGAACTAACTTTCTCCATGTTACCAACAACTCAACAATGGCAGAACTGAGAACAAAATTCAGCTTTTCGCTGTCTGTCTCTAAGCATGTGTCCAATGCAATGAATGTCTTACAGATATTAATATATTTTAGGGAAATTTTAAGTAGATAAAGCTTCCTATTTTCATCACAGGGATATACAGTACCTATCTGGGATAGATTTGCATATTAATACAAACGAACATAGAATTATGAGTTGAGCTGATGATAGTTCCGTTTTCTTTGTTTTGGCTTCAGTTTTTGGTCTTCCTTAAGACAAATTGGGGAAATGACTGGGCCATGTTAGCAATATCATGTAATCTTCCAGATTATATCTGCTTTGATAGGGAATTTACAAAGACATATCTAAAGAGATGGTTTTATTTTGTAGAAAGAAAATAACTGTAGAGGTGACTAACTCTTCAGGTCTGAAGCTTCTCCTAGTTTAGGACAGAAAACATGTGGCAGTGTAACACTGCATGTGAGAAGCTGGTATCTGAGAGAAAAGCTGTACCCATGAAAAATAGAAAATGATTATGGAAATGAGCAAGGGTGTATGACTGTTGATTAGCCAAAGTTGGCGGTCAGCATCTGCATTCTGGAAGATGTAGATGTAAATCCCTATCTTCGTTTTAGACAAAGCAGCATTCAGAACTTTGATCACGTGAGACATTCCTACTGGCTGAGATAAACTGACACTAGTCTCTCATTGACCAAGGATGCTTTCCTAGACCTTTGCTGAAGCTGATACGTTCTTTCAGCAAGTTAGTTTAAAGCAATCTAAGTTTTACAGTGGGGAAAAAAAAATCTCTATGATGGCTCAAAAGTAATCTTCATTGGTTTTGCTTATAGAAATATTCTGAAAGAAGAACATTTGCCTTGCTTTGCCTTGCTTAATGGCACAGGGGTACAAACTTGAGCTAGCACACTTCTGTTTGGTCTCTCTTGCCTCCTGCAAAGGGAGTCTGTGTGAAGCTATCCATTACTTCACTAAAGTCTCTTTCAGGTAGACAAATAAACAAGACGATTGAAAAATTGAGTCCCTAGGCAAGAATCCTGGATCCCATAGCAAAACACATGTGACACATTGAAAGTCCATTAATCAAGACAGAATTTGAACCCATAAAAGCATTGCTCATATGGCTTTGAACTCCAATATAAGCATACTAAAATTGTGTAACCAGCAGCTGTATGTAAGTATTTTGCGACACTGTCATGACATAGCCAGCAAAATGTATATGCATTTTAAATAACTAAAAGACATGTATGGTGGATTTTGAGAAGCACCCCAGTGGTAGAAGTTGCATGATAAAGAACAACATAAGCACAAGGGATCACAAATACGCAGGACATCCTGCTAAATACAAAAGGAGGGTGACAAAACCCAAAACCAGATAAACGTTATTGGGAGGAGATGAGATCCCTTTGGGGAATGAAACGACCCAGGAGTAAAAAACAGTAAGTGAAAGCAAGGCAAGATGGGGCAGAAGGAATTTTTCCCTTCTCTCACCAAGAAGCTCTTGAGGCTGAATACCTCAACTGCCATGACATTGGCCCCACAGCCAAGGCCACCAAGGACCGCAGCCAGCAGCGCTTGCTGGTTTGTTCCCCCACAGCCAGCTGAGGATACAAGTTGGAAGACTAGCAGTTGTGTTTCTGTAATGAAAAGTGGTGAGAAGGTGTGGGAACAAACCATCGGCAATAAGCGTGTGTCATGGTTTAACCCCAGAAGGCAACGAAGCACCACACAGCCGCTCACTCACTCCCCCCTTGGTGGGATGGGAGAGAGAATCGGCAGGGTAAAAGGGAGAAAACTCATGGGTTAAGAACAGTTTAATAATTGAAGTAAAATAAAAATAGAACAGTTAAATAGGTAACGCAAAAGCTGCACACGCAAACAAAGCAAAATAAGGAATTAATTCGCTACTTCCCATGGGCAGGCAGGTGTTCAGCCATCCCCAGGAAAGCAGGGCTCCATCACGCGTAACGGTTACTTGAGAAGACAAACACCATCACACCAAACATCCCCCTCTTCCTTCTTCTTCCCCCAGTTTATATGCTGAGCATGACGTCACATGGTACAGAATAGCCCTTTGGCCAGTCTCGGTCAGCCTCCGCCCCCCCCCCGCCCGCCCCCGGCTGTGCTCCCTCCCAGCCCCGCCCCCCCCCCCCCCGTGCACCCGGCAGAGCAGGGGAAGCTGAAATGTCCTTGACCAGTGTGAGCGCCACTTAGCAACTACTTAGCAACAGCTTAGCACTACTTAGCAAGAACCAAAACATCAGTGTATTATCGACATTGTTCGCATCCTAAACCCAAAACACAGCCCCATACCGGCTACTAAGATGAAAATTAACTCTATCCCAGCTGAAACCAGGACAGCGTGTTGTTAGCGAATACATGCAGGCTTGTTGTAGAGCTTCAAATATGACCTGATGTGTCCACCTTCTAAACATTCCCATCGCTGCCACCTCCAGTCCCTTAACTCATGGATATATGGTTATACATTCTTACGTATGTCCAAATACAGAGAGAGAGAAAGTTATTTATTTGCAACAATATCTGTTGTAAAAACCCAAACCCACCTTCTTGCAGGTAAGCTTACCTTACAAATAGATAGACAAAAAGGTTGATTATTTCGCAGTTCCTCTGTAAAAATTAGATTCACACCCTTTGCTTCATATTTCTGTATTTTATTAAAAAAGTTCACTTCATACTCTCCCATGAGGTTTTAAGTGGAAATTTAACATGGCATTTTTTAATGTTTTACTGAAATTTTGAATGATTGGGCTGCATCCAAGGAGTAAATTAAATTGTGGCCTGGCAGCCAAATCTAATACATGGTCTTGAAAAAAGAATTAAAATGTTAATACCTAAAGCCAAAACAAAAAACCAAACCAAACAAAAAAAACCCAAGGGTTTTTTTTCCTTTTTTTTTTTTTTTGTTTTAATCAAATATATTTCCTCAAACTGCTGATTGCAAGGCAGAAACTGCATTTCGTCTTTGATGTGAAAATAACTGGTTGTATTTTTTACTTAAAGAGTAGCTGCACGCCTCCTAGAAAACGACTGTCTAATATTTGGCTTGAACAGACTGCAAAATACTACATGGAATTTGCATGCACTGCCTGATGCTATTTTAAGGGAATCTTTTTTTTCTAAATAAGCACTTTAATTTTCTTTCCTACAGCTTTTAAAACAACAGTTTTTATCCTTCGTGAGACTTAGGTATCTCTTGTGAGCTTATTAAAATACAACAGATGAAATAAAAGAAATTTTCAAATAATGATAATTTAAAATAGTGACAAAATCCATCAGTTAAACCATGATAGTGCATAAGGAAGCTGAGCTTGTGCTGGTGATTTTGTACATGATTTCTGGTAAGTAAAGATGCATCGGTAGCTGTTGTTAATTACAGAAAGATGTTAATTACAGAAATTTATTGTCAACAACTCCGAATTTCATTTTTCATCCCATTATAACTTTTTCTCCTGTTACTGATGGGAAAATAATGGGGGGGGAAGAGACCTTTATTCACACTGCGTAATTTTACTCACTTAGCTGAGCCATCAAACCTCACTGAACTGTGAGTTGCTAAAATTAGCTGCTGGAAAGCAATGACAGCATTTCATCCTCACTGTGGAAAAAACAGAGGTGTTTCAGCAGGGTGACTCAGCTCTCCGTGGGCCAGCATCATCTTCAGGGAGTGCCTCTCTCTGCCCCTTCTCAACAGGAGGAGCTGATGGCTGGTGGCAAGAGCCTTAATTCAAGCACCGCAGTGAGACACCTGAAGTCATGGAGGATTAACCTGAACCTAAGTGTCCTGAGAACTATCAAATAAAAATACTGCGGGCTGGTCAGGAGTTGAACCAAGATGTCCTGATGGACACAAGCAAAAGGGACTTCTGTGACACTCCTATGCAGCTTTGCAACAAGGATTGCACATCAAGGTCATCCCCTAGAGATTATGGGATAAGATGCTGGTATTTGGGACATAGAATCTGCCTTATTTTTCTCAGTGATGAAGCCATAGAGTCTGGAAAGCAGGCAATTTAACTGATTTATGGTCCCTCTAACTCTTTGTTATGCAGTTATTCTCTCAGAATGTAAATTGAAATCAGAATTCTCTATTCTGTTTTCTTCCATCTGGCTGCAAATACTTTGTTCTATTTTGCTGCTTTTTTTGTCCTGTGTGTTTCTTTTGAGACAGTAATATGTGAAATACTGTGCCAACTGCTGGAATCTCTTAATCTGTCATATCTCAAAGGCCCTTCTCATGCACATCACTGTAAGTGAACAGCTAAAATCTGTGGTGTAAAATCAGTACAAAGGGTCGGAGAGCCAAACTTAAAAAAGGAAAAGCAATTTATACTGAATGATACCACGGCCTGTGTTTTTACCTCGCTAGAGAAAGTTAGTCTGTTTTCTGAGTCCTTGACAGCTCCTGAGGTGGTTTTATATAAGATCAGTACCAGGGAGAGAAATAATTATTTTCTCATGGTGAGTGTTTCCTGATGTAAATATGGCTTGGATAAAATGACTTGGATGCAGGACTTGAGGGTTTGTTATCAAAGTTTGCCGATGACACAAAATTGGGAGGAGCCATTCACACTCTCGAGGGCAGAAAGGCCCTGGACAAATTAGACAGCTGGGCAATCACCAACCTTACGAATTTTAACAAGGGCAAGTGCTGGATTTTGCACCTGGGACACGGCAACCCTGGATGTACATACAGACTGGGGAACGAGAGGCTGGAGAGCAGCCCTGCAGAGAGGGATCTGGGGGTTCTGGTCGACGGCAAGTTGAGCATAAGCCAACAGTGTGCCCTGGCAGCCAAGAGGGCCAACCATGTCCTGGGGTGCATCAAACACTGTATTGCTAGCTGGTCGAGGGAGGTGATTATCACGCTCTACTCTGCACTGGTGCGGCCTCATCTTGAGTATTTTGTGCTGTTTTGGGCGCCACAGTACAAAAAGGATACAAAGCTACTAGAGAGTGTCCAGAGGAGAGTCACAAAGATGGTGAAGGGTTTAGAGAGGAAGCCATACGAGGAGCGGCTGAAGTCACTTGGTCTGTTCAGCCTGGAGAAAGGGAGACTGAGAGGAGACCTCATCATGGTCTACAGCCTCCTCACAAGGGGAAAAGGAGGGGCAGGCGCTGATCTCTTCTCCCTGACGACCAATGATAGGACCCGAGGGAACAGCAGGAAGATATGCCAGGGGAGGTTTAGGTTGGACATTAGTAAAAGGTTCTTCACCCAAAGGGTGGTGGAGCACTGGAACAGGCTCCCCAGGGAGGTAGTCACAGTGCCAAGCCTGACAATATTCAAGAAGCATTTGGACAACGCCCTCAGGCATATGGTGTGAATTTTGGGGTTGTCCTATGCAGGGACAGGAGTTGGACTCAATGATCCTTGTGGGTCCCTTCCAACTCAGGACATTCTACGATTCTATGATTCTACAATTCCATGATTCTATGATTCTATGGCAGCTCGAGGAGATCATCAGGTGGCAAAGACTCCTTCTGCTTCTCCATGAATTGTAGCATTCTTGGATTTACAACTTGCAGCAGTAGATTTCTAGCTTCTAAGTGTACTTCTGTGATTTTAATCTTCTTCTTCTCTTTTGTTAATATCTTTGCCTCTTACCTGTGAAAGTTATCCTTCTGTATGGTAAATGGACTAAAATTTTCTCTAAGATCTTCCTCTTATCACTTTATTATAGGTATTGCTAAATTTGCTAATTGATTCTTACTTCTTTTTTTTTTTATTTTAATGAGAAGACAAATTAATGAGTTTTTTAAATTTGATTATCAATTTCTCCTGAAGCTGAAGTTATTTTTTCTCTAATGGTATTCACTGAGTCAGTCTCTTGTTGCATAGTGTTCAGTTTGTTTTATTCATTTGCTCTCATGTGCACTTCTTGCACTTTATTCGCTACCGCACGTTTTCAGGATCTGATCAATGTAATAATATCTGATATGATACTCGTGCTGTATCACTTTCAAGATTCTTAATATGTTCAGAACACAGTAAGAGCAAGGGGGGTTGATACCAAATGATATCATTAGCCAGACTAACCTCTGCATTTTGGTAGAGTTCTTCTGCATTAAAACACAAAAAAAAGTTAAACGCATTTGTCTCAAAGAAAAACATTAAATATTTATCAAGCTTTTATTTATTGTAATTGATTTTTTACAACTAAACAACCTAAAAAGGCTTCCAATACAACCTCTGCACTCAAGCTTTTCCAGACTCAGAAAGCATGTGTCATGGTTTAACCCCAGCCGGCAACTACGAACCACTCGCTCACTCTTACCCAGTGGGATGGGGGAGAGAATCAGAAGGGTAAAAATGAGAAAATGCGTGGGTTGAGATAAAGATAGTTTAAGAGGTAAAGCAAAAGCCATGTGCTCAAGCAAAGCAAAGCAAGGAATTCATTCACTGCTTCCCATCAGCAGGCAGGTGTTCAGCCATCCCCAGGAAAGCAGGGCTCCATCACACGTAACGGTTACTTGGGAAGACAAACGCCATCACGCCAAACATCCCCCCCTTCCTTCTTCTTCCCCCAGTTTATATGTTGAGCATGATATCATATGGTATGGCATAGCCCTTTGGCCAGTCTGGGTCAGCTGTCCTGGCTGTGCCCCCTCCCAGCTTCTTGTGCACCTGGCAGAGCATGGGAAGCTGAAAAGTCCTTGACCAGTGTGACCACTACTTAGCAACAATTTAGCACTACTTAGCACTACTTAGCAACAACTAAAACACCAGTGTGTTCTCAAGATTATTCTCATCCTAAATCCAAACCACAGCACTATACCAGCTACTAGGAAGAAAATTAGCTCTATCCCAGCTGAAACCGGGACAGCATGTTAATCAGGTATATGTAAATCTTTTAATATTTTAAAAAGTTAAGACAAAAAAAAAAAAAGATCAGACCAGTAATGTATTTTCAGAATAAAAACCTCTTTCACAATTTTGTATCTTGTAGATCATGATGAGGATGACCAAAACTTTAATTGCAAAATGTAATTATGTTAATTCTTGACTCAAAATAAAACACGTTATATTTCAGGTTACATAGTATATACCATCTGTTTGGGAAAAAAAAAAAATGTCTTTCAGCCAACTTCTCACCTCCACCTTTCCTTCTGTCATGAATTTCTGTTTGCTTACTTGCTTATTTGAATCAACTTGCAAGAAGTTTAATTTCATAGTTTGAATTCAGGGCAAATGTTAGCATCAACTCTAACTCTACAAAAGCATAATAACCTTTGGCCTCTTATTGTCCTGTTAAGATATAGTGAATTAATCATGAATCTTAAAACAAAGAGAAAAAAAAAAACTGGAACCAAATCTGCTTAATGTCATTGGTATTAGCATTTTCCATGATCCAAAGATCTTAAATGAACTTTATTTAAAATATGCAAGCTGAGTTCTTTTTTCCAAAGGAGCCAGTTAGAAGAATCTCTTTAGTGTCTGTATCAAATATGATGTTACTGTTGAAGTTTTGAATGCATTTCCTTTATTCCTTGGTATTTCTTGCAAACTTTTAGGTATTGCTTCACTCAGCTAGAAAACATCAACAAGAACAAGAATAACCAAAAAACCTACGCATGAATGTGACACATTAGGAAAGTAAGCTCATCTGCTATGGAAAATTACAATACATGATCCTTTGTTCTCTGTTTTTCTCTGTAGTCATTGACAATAAGACAAATTGGGAAGTAGAGTGCTACTATGATGATATAGAATATGTGGAGGGTTTTTTATTAGTGATTTACATTTTACAACATAACACAGTGTATTTTCTCTGTAATTTTTTAAAAATTTTTTAATCTCTGTAATTTTTTTAAATTGTAGTCAGAATTCAGGTACATCTACCAAGATTTTGTATTGTTGAATGGTTGCTTAGTGAATTAGATTGATGACTCCTTAAGCATGGTTTCCAATCAGTCCATTTTACTGCAGTGATTTAATCTTCCATACCCGAAGATTTTAATATGTGCTGCACTGCCAGCCTGTCTAGCTTGCAGAAATCAACAACTTTTGAAGGCTGATATAAACCAGTGGGAAGCAGAAGAGCTGACAGAAATGTTGGAGGTGATGGCATTTCAAATAAATATTTCTTATTGACAGTCAGCCCTAAAAGCACTTCACTCACTACAGATCAAATGTTCATGATCTTCAGCTGTCATTCAAACTGAAGATGCACATACTTATTCAGAGAGGTGGGAAGAGGTGAAGTGCAGTGGTACCTTGACGCATTGCTATTTTCAAAGATGTTTGTGGAAGAAGTCTGAAGATGGACATACGTGTAATATTTATCTGAATGCAGTTAATGCCAAATATCCACAGATGACAGAAAAGTAAGATACTAGAGCCCAGTAGGTTTTGATTTTTTAGCTCTTTTCATTTTGATATTGTATCCCACCGCAAAGTTTAGATTTCTGTTACTTGTATGACCTTTTACCTGGGATATTTTTTGGTCCTAGTAAGTGACCTGGATCAACTGCATGGGATTGAGACATAAGTATGTATGCTTCCTCTTGTGGATGGACTAAACTACAGAAGACCCACAAAACAGACTCTTCTGGGTTTATTAACAAAGATTCTCTGCAGTCATCAACAAGAGCTGGATTCATTTAAGAGTAGTTCAGAAGAGAGATCTAATTTCACTGCTCTTCATCATGCCCTGCAGCAGCTTGTCTCTTTGTACAGACCAAAGATGAAGCCCAGAGAACATGGCCTCCCTGGGCTGAAGTAAGCCCATTATCTTCCTGTCCTGAAAAACTGTGGTGGTATAACTGCAATGTTATTGCACCATACATTCACTGATCAGAGCAGATCTGTCTGCTGCATTGAAGTCGTTGGAGCCCCAAACACCACTTAGCGACTTGAAATGTGAGTCCCACTGCTGTTGGGAAAGGTGTGAGTATGTATGTGAATCACCTCTGCCCTGTTATTTAAAGAGAAGAGTATTCTGTAGGTGTTTTTTTTAGGTGGAAAGATCATTCTGGTTCCACAGGTAGAGACTGGTGTTGCAAAGTAAGCCTGCACAGGCTGTCTTGCCAGTTATCTCTGCTGATAGAACACAAATGTAACTGCCCCAGGCTGCATGTTGAAAATTGATCCTTAGTAAATATCCCTGTTGTACTATCCTTTCCCTTTGAGGTCTTTCCCCACAGTATGTCTTTATTTTGGATTTGGAAGACATTTATGCTCTACTGTATCCATTTTGTCAATGGCAGCTGCTGCGTTTCTACATCTGTCTTTTTCCTTGCTATTATATGCTACATTTCCCCTTGTTGCTTTTTCTCTTCTACTGAGGAGACAGCACATTCCTCAGGGGAGGTTCATATATCTGGACTCTTAATGTACTTTCTAAAGTGTCAAGTATTCCATAACACTGCCTACTCATTTGAAAAAATCTTTCTCATCTTCACTGGACTGCAAAGAGGTTTTAGTCTCTAAAGTTAACAGCTTATCTGTGGTGGGCAGTGACTTGATCCATTTTATAAACTAGGATTTTTTTCTTGGAAAGTGCCCTCCTTGTTGTTCTCACTGCATGGCTAGAAACATGATGCACTGAATGTCACAGCCTGGCCAACATTTTTTGTTTACTAAGATATTTACAGAAGATGCATGGACTGCAGAGCAACTGAGTGATATCCCATGGCTCAGGGCTTGGCCATTTTAATGAGCTGAGCATTTGTTATGCTATTGCAGTGCACCAGAAACAATAGTTCTCAGTGCTAACATATATCACATGACCTCCACCTTGCACACATAAATTCCTTTAGAATTTTTTACTACAAGTGTAGCCTGGTAAAAGAAAACGTGATACATTTTCCAGGAAGGAAAAACAAACAAAAAAGTAACGAAGCAGAGAACATTTATCTCTAAATATGTTTGGAGAAGCACTGAGCAACAGCACAATAGAAGTGCTTCAGGGAATTTTAGGTACAGGTAAAGGGAGAGTTTGTCCCTAGATGATATTGTAGTCTGCAGCTCTGGAGCTAAAGCACAGTGAATAACAGTACAGTGCAAAAATGCCACAAGTCTCCACCACGAATGTTTTACCTGAAAGGATTAGAAGTCTTTTTGATGTTTGTTTTGGTCTCATGGTTATAGCAGTGGTTTGCAAATGTTAACCAAAACCCAGAAGTAATTCTGATGGAGGAAAACAAAGGCTGGAAATAAAGTGTCTGAGTATTTGTGAGGTGATATGTTGTAGCAAATAAAGAAATCCCGGACTTACTGCTGTGCATGCTGAAACTTCTACCATGTGCTAAGTGACAGGAGTGCCGGATGCCTGGTACTCCTCAAAGCTTGTATAGCTTTTTAAATATTAAATACTTTGTCTTCTGAGATTATCACAACTATTTGTTTCTAGGAAAACATTGATTGTGTGAAGGTATTCTCTATGGTCTGGTTTGCTCTGCAAACTCTCTGCTTAGACAAAGCAAAATGATTGGGGAGGGAGAAAAGAAGATCAAAAAGGGACTAGATGGAATAGATAATCATTGTAGGTCCCTTCCAACTAAAATATTCTATTCTATTCTAGGGAGAGGTGCAGATTTCTTGCGAAGGTGGTCATCATTGTGTGAACTCCTACCCCTTTGCTCTGGCTAACACCATGGTTGCACTGATGGCAGATGGCAGGTGGCCCTTGCCAGCAGTCTGACAGAGGAGGTCCACGCAGCAGGTCAAGTGATGTGTTCCCCTGTTTCCTCCTTTCCGTTTGTGCCAGGAACAGTTAGCATGGATTGTGGACACCAGATAAGGTCAGAAATTGCCGTTCAGCTTTCCTCCGTCCAGACAGAATGGCAAATACAGGTACAGTTGGGTCAGGTTATCTGTTAGCTATGGAATGATGGTTACATTGCGTTACGTATTTGAGAGCTGGCCGTGAAGTTTCTTTGCTCGTATGAATGCCATTTGCCATCTTGTACATGTGTGTTTAATCACACAAATTACTTGTTTTCTGGAGCTGTTCCACCTTCATTTCTGGCCGTGTAAGCAGTATTTTCAGTTAATAGCTATCACATATGATATTTTAAGATTAGCTATTTAGATCATAGCTGGTTGGGCCTTGCTTATGCACATCTTTGTAAAGCTGGAAGAAGCTGCATGTATGCCGGAGTGTGTGTGAAGCACGTGTCTGTGCTGCACAGGGGTTTGACACATGCACTTCTGGTAGGTATCAGGTCTTGGGATGGGGGAAGGTCCTCAGGTGGTGGGCTGACCCTTTCCTAGTTTCTGAGTGACAATTTGTGTAACTCTTCTCTTCCTACACTTGAACTAACTTTCTGCAATCTGGCTTTGAACGTTTTTATGTAGTTACATTTATCTGAAATCTCAGCAAGCAGAATGCTCATTTAGTGTGTTAGGGATTTATTTCTGGTTTTACAAAGCATTAGCACAAACAAGGCTGATGATTGTCATGGTTTTGTTGTGAGTTGAGCCTGTGAGATTCCTGGAACTCTTTCTATTAAGGGCTTGCTTATTAAGGGTAGTAAGTGGAATTTCCCCTAAAAAAGTATTCTTATTTATACTGTTTATGTCTTGTTTTGTTTCATTGTGGGCCTTTTTTTGAAATTTCACAGAGCTATACTGTGAATTAATTGTTACCTCATATTTATTCTGTCCATAACAGTAAGAGAGTGTCACAATTCAAGATCTATACTTTGTGCTTCACAAACTCAATCACACAAATAATTTCTTCATTATTATTGTATTCTTGCTGATGGTGATGTCTTTGACCATCACCTGCTTCCTCCCTTCCTGTTTGCATGTTCTCCCCCAGATACTGCATTTCTCACTCCTGTTCAGGGAGCTCTGATTAAAACAGGAAGAATGAATAAAGGAACATCAAACCTGTTAGAGCCACCTACCCTTGATGTTCAGAGTTGCTCAGGTCCTGGAGCTGCTCTTAGAGACTTCAGCCATGGCAGACTCACTGGGAACTGGCATGGTGGAAGTACGACCTACCCCTCCTCTCAAGCAGAGACAGCAGGTTACGCTGCTTCTTCTTTCACTGCCACTGGCTGATTATTAACTGTACAGCAGCAGAGTCTAGCTTCTTTTTGTTGCCCGAGTACTGCAAATAAGCAGGAAGGTGCAGAAGGACTACAGATTAAAGCCCTTTATTCCAGAAGGAATTACAACAGGGCATAGAAGTCTAGGTCTTGTGTCCTGGCATACGGACAGCTAGAAGCAGACAGGCTGTCCCAGCTTCAGGGTGCAGCTAAACACAGCTTCAAGGGGTGTTAAAGCATACTCTATTTCACTATCCAGGACAGGTTATAAGGGATCCATTACCTGGCATTATAGATTTTGCCACTAGAAAAAACATAACAACAGCCACCTGCTGCTACAATTGTCAGTGCAGTGTAGAGTTTTCTTCATAAGCGATAAATTGTTATATGGTTTTACTGAAATGAGTTCAAGCTTGATTGTCAATAGTAACTTTGCAAATATCTTGCAGGGAGAAGCAGCAGAATCTCAAGTAAAGATTAATGCTGAGAGTAACCTTGTTTCACTGCTTTAAATGATTGCCAACAAGTGTGACGAAAACCAGATTGTTTGAAATTTCTTGCTATTAAAAACTGAGTTTATTCTGGAGAGTTTTGTTGGGTTTTTTGTTTGGGGCTGGCTTGTTTCATTTTTTCCTCCTTGGTTTAAGACATTAGAATAATTCATGGCTTTTATTTGTGCTGTTAATACCGGGATGAATGGAACTAATTTTATGACCAAGAACTATTCACCTGACTGCAGAATTGAACTTATACATGCTAGAAATCGTGGTCAATGTTGAATTTAAAGCTTGTTTTCATTAGTATCTTCCTCTCTGGGAACACAAATCCTGAAAAGGTCATGCTAATTCCAAACAGAGTCAGCTGGAAATTTGCTTTTGCTCTAGACTGGACCTAGCTTTCAGCTCAGGAGAGAGATCTGTATGTAGTATGTAGTTTGATTTAAAATATTGTTTCCTTCTGGAAGTCAGTTGATTCTTTCCATCCACTCTGGGAAACAGCTTTGCTAGCCTGCTATCCAAAGATGCCCAGGAAAGATATGATCTGGAAAGCAAAGTCTTTCTAGGCCACTCATAATTCTGGATGGATCCTTTGTTGAGTATCCAACTTGCAATCCCTGAAGGAGGCTCAATCAAATAGCACAAATTCTGTCGTCCTAGAAAACTGGCTGTTTAAACACCTGAAATCAGGCATCTGAATTGCTATTCGTTTTAGAATCTTGCCCTTAGAACATAGTACTGTGAGTATTTATTCCTACATTTAGTCTTGTGAGAAGATTGTTGTTGTTGTTGGAGTTCACACAACTAGAACCAGCAAGAGTTACAGCTCAGAAACACAAAACACAATACTGCATGATGGATGTCTAAGCCAACCACTTGTGATTCCATGTGTCTTCAGGACCATTTAGGTGCTGGAATTTCAGAATGAATTGGATGTTTATTGGGAAGGGGAAACATTTACAGTTACAAGAATTTTACCACACAGCCAGAAAGAAAAGCTGACTTTCTAAAACATGGAGAAAATACTTGCTAGTATCTTATGTAAAGTGCTGTGAAAATTTTACCATACATCCAGAAAGAACGGTTGACTTTCTCTACAAAATGGAGAAAATGCCCCCTAGTATCTTATGTAAAGTGCTGTGAGGTCTAGTGATGCACAACAGTTAGGTGCTATACCCCTGTTCCTGGTATTTATTTTCTTTATCTTTCCCAATGGCAAAAATATTTGTGAACTTTAACAACTTTAAGAATTTTACTCTTATCTCATTCTTCTGAGGAAGACAAATATCATTGATCACGTGCAACAAGCAGAGAAAAAAGCTGGTGAAATCAAGGAAAGACATACACCCTGCCTAAATTTAAGCACCTGTGCTGAGTAGGTAAGGTAGTGTGAAAGCTTCTCTCTTCTCTCCCTCTCCACTCTTGTGCTGATCACATAGCACTGATGTTCACAGGTAATTAAGACTCACTCTCTTCTGCTTCAGTAGATGTAACCCTAAACACGAGGGGTGTGTTCCTTATTTTTCTGATTGAGACTGGCAGTTGAAACACCAGCCACATTTTCCTTGTGGAAGAGTCACTCCACAGCTTTCCAACAGCATGGTTTCTCTCATCGTCCTCCGAAGCATCTGGAATGGACTATGGACAGGGACGTGATACTAGACTAGATACTAGATGAAATACTCGTCTGATCTGATGTGGCAGTTCTGATATTTCATTTTTTGTCTTGCTAATGATCTCTGTCATACAGTTGGCAAAAGCATTGTTTAAGCTATTGTCTGTAGTGTCCAAGGGCAGCCTCAATCGGCTGAAGAAAGCAAGCATGGCATTTTTTAATCAGGGACCTCAGACTGTAGCAAGGACAGTCTGAGCCAATTAGGGTCGACATGCTGTCCTCCAAAAGCACTGAAATAGTCACTCCTGCAGACACTTGCATGTTGCAGATGTTTTTGTCGTGCATGCCCGACTCAACTGAGTCAGATTATCTGGCTGATCACCGAAGGTTGCTTATCTCCTCCTGACTTCTTGAAAAAACCTCCTGAGGATAATAACAGGTTTTCTAATTAGAGTCTGTTACATCAACACCAGACGTAGTGATGCAACATACCTCCCACTTGCTGCTCTGTAGGAACAGGAGGTCAGTAGTGGTTTAGTGTTACACCAAGTTTATTGCATGAATATTTATCAAGTGTAGGTTTGTAGTGAAAGTGCCTATATCTGCACTCTATTCTTTAGTGGTTTCTCTGTTTCCTTTTAAACCCCTGTGCACTAAATTTCTTACGTCAGCTAATTAGGAGAGAGAGAGAAAGAGACATTAGGAACACCTCCCTGATTGACATTTGGGCTTTATTTGTGTTTATTATTAGCTGCTTTTAGTCAGCTTGCAATGAGCTTTTGAAAAGAGAAGGAAATGCACTGAGATAAATAAAGAAGCTTGTTTACAGCTTTGGAACAAAAATCTTAGCACACATTATTAAATTCATGATTCAAATTGCTTGTCATAACTCCTTAGAAAATGGAAAATAAAAACAAGCAGTGATCTTTTATTTAAAATGGGCTTGTCTGTGACTGTGCTTCATCGAAAGTAGCATCCATTTTGTTAGCAAAGTCTCATTTCAAAAAAAATCTATCTATGAAGTAAGGCAGGGTGCATCTTTATTGCTAAAACTTTTCTAGAGCTAAAAACACAGATTTAAGAAAAACATAAGTTTTTATAAATACTACTTCATGTCATTTATTTCTAGAAAAAACAATTTTTCAGTGCCTAAAATAATTTCTAAAATCTTCTTTAAAAGTTAAGTAATTTCATTTTTTTAACTGAAAGCAACATTGTTTAGAATAACTTTCAGTTTACTTTTCCATATATAGAATTTGAGAGTTTTAAAATTTTCAAATACAATTGAATAATTTTTAAACAACATTCTAGACAAAAAAAAAACCCTTGCAAAACTATAATTTTGAATTGGCCAAGAGATTTTAAGGGTGCAAAAACATTTTAGTCACAAATCAGTTTTATGATACCTAGAAGAGTTAGGCTTCATGTTTAGAGGGCCTGATGATTTCTGCACATCATGATATAGCAGTAGTTCTATTTTCCACTAGATGTGACTTTACATGAAACCTTACAATCTCAGTCCTTGATCTAGTAATAAGAAACAAATGAATCACGCATGTAAACCAGTCATAAAACAAAGCTGGCCTATTAAAAGAATAAAATATTTTACTATATCAATTTCAAGTGTTTACCAGGTATTTATTTGTGACTGAGTTATATTTGTGTTAGAGGGACACATCTGTGCATCATCCTGACAACGATGTGCCAAGATGACAACTACTTCATTCTCTGAAAAGCTGACCAGCACTACATTAGAATGTCATTTTACATTTATTTGTTGCCAGGAATGCCCATATACAAATTGAGAGTGAGAAGCAGAAACTGTATAGCTAACTAATTCTGAGTAACTTTTTATTTTGTTCAAACTGTGGCTTCTCTTTGTGATGACGTTGAACACTGCACAATGTATTCAGACTTTATACATCAATGGAAAACCTAAGAGCTGCCAGGTAGAGTAAATTTTTATACACTGTGAAAGACCTCATGTGCTACACAGAATCATAGAAAGGTTTGGGTTTGAAGATACCTTTAAATACCATCTAGTCCAAACCCCTGCTGTGGGCAGGAACATCTTTCACCAGATCAGGTTGCTCAAAGCCCCATCCAACCTGACCTTGAACACTCCCAGAGATGGGGCCTCCACAACTCCCCTGGGCAACCTATTCCAGTGTCTCACCACCCTCATCAGAAAAAACTTCTTCCTTAGGTCCAATCTAAATCTGCCCTCTTTCAGGTTAAAACTGTTGCCCCTTGTCCTGTCACTAAAGGCCTTGGCAAAAAGTTTCTCTCCATCTTTCTTGTAAGCCCCCTTTATATATTGAAAGGTCTCATTAAGGTCTCCTTGGAGCCTTCTCTTCTCTAGGCTGAACAACCCCAACTCTCTCGCCCTTTCTTCACAGGAGGGGTGCTCCAGCCCTCTGACCGTTTTCAGGGCCCTCCTCTGGAGCTGCTCTAACAGGTCCATGTGTTTCTTGTTCTGGGGATCCCAGAACTGGATACAGTACTCCAGGTGGGGCCTCGCAAGAGCAGGGTCGAGGGGGAGAATCACCTCCCTCAACCTTTCACATTGCTCTTTATCAAAATAATCACATTTTCCATTTAATATTCACAGTGGGTTAAAAACAGTATTTTCAGAAGCCCTAACATATTTTTACTCTAAGTAGCAGTGAGACCCAATTGAAAAAAGTTTCCCGTTGGAAAACTTATTGAAGCGAATCATAGTGTTTTCCATGAATGAGATAGGAAAAGTAGTGGATATTGTATATCTATCTTCTTCTTTTTTTTTTTTTTTTTTCCTTCCTAGTGGACAGTCAGATCTCTTTGTCTTCTTGGCTGTGATTCACACAACCCTCTCATTGCTGCTTATGCATTGTTTGTTCTAATGGTTCGTTTCTCACACTTAGACTGTAAGTGCTTTGAATCAGGCTTGAGTTTTAACTGTACCTGTGTACAGTCAATAGGGACAAGCAGATTCACATTTTCTATGAGGGAGGGACATTACATAGTGGCCATGGTATCTAGCCATTAAGATTTACAGTTGAATCAACACTCATGTTCAATAACTCAAGTTTTAGGAAGCCAGCTTTTGTAAGATTTGTACAGAGGTTTTACAGAATTTAGAAGAGCAGATTTTGTTGAGTGTGTGGTTTTGACCTTGAACTTTCTTCTGACTAATTGTCTAGTGCTAATGTAAATGCTCTAACTAAAATTGGCATCTAACATCTCTGGTGGAGTGGAGAAATTTGGCGGTTCTCTGTATGCAGCTCACGAAAATAAGGAAAAAGAGGGCAAAAGGACTGAATATTTTGTGTTGTCTCAAGTTACAAGAACACTTAGGAAAATGATTAAGTGACTTCTAATGTTTCCTTACAGGTAGTACACCTGCCAGAAGCAGTTGCCTATCCTGTGGTGGCCACGGATTTAAGACAGAATTCAGTTACAGAAGCATACATTTCTTCGTCCTCTGTGAAATGTTAAAGACCAACTCTAATTTTAACATCAACATGACTGATATCTCATGTATCTTTTATAATACGTCCTTTTACATCTGGCATCTTCCTTTACTCCTACTGACAGATTCCCATGTTCAACATAGTGTTGGGCTTTGACTTATTACGACCACAGCAAAATGCTTCAAGAAGGGTGCTGCTGTTTTCTTTCCTCAAAATAGCCTCTCCTTTTTCCAGATAATTGCTGTCATCTTCTTTTGAAATGCCTTAAAAGTTCAGGTGCTCAAGAATTCCTGGGATCAGTGGACTAAAGGAGTGACTATCTGTATCAACAGAAGAAGTGGTCTGTCTGTGTATGACTGAGTCAAAAGCAGTGAAGGTGAGTGAAAGATGCAAAAGACAATGTCATGGAGGCATTCCAATTCTGGGCAAATTTAAAAAAGACCTGGTAAAAAACTTCTGTGCCATTCAAGAGTACTAAAACAAAACAAAAATTAAGGTTCCTGTACTGTGTTAGGCTGGGATGGAGTTTTCTTTCTAATAGCATATACGGGGTTGTGTTTCAGATTTGTGACCAAAACAGCATTGATAACACACCGACGTTTTAGCTATTGCTGAACAGTGCTTGCGCAGCATCAACATCTTTGTTTCTCTCTGCTCTCCCAGTGAGTACATGGGGGCTCAGCAAGATGTTGTGATTTGACACAACTGGGACAACTGACTCAAAGTGTCTAGATCTTCCATATCATATGACATAGTGCTCAGCAACAAAGCTGCAGGAGATGGAGAGGAGCTTTTTCCAGATCAGCTATTGATTGGAGACTGATTGGGCATCAGTCTGCTGGTGGGTGGTGGTGAACGATTGCCTTTCCATCACTTTTTTATTTTTCCTTTTATTTCCCCTTCATTTATTAGATGGTCTTTAGCTCAACCCATGAGCTTTTCTTGCTTTTGCCCTTCAGATTCTCTTCCTCACCCCTCTGGCAGGGACTGGGCAAGCAACTGGGACATGGCTTAGTTACTGGTTAGGGTCAACCCAGCACAGTCTCTGAAAAGTTATTTAGACTATGAGGGACTTATTTAAAAGCTTTTTATGAAAAAAAAAAAAAAAAAAAAAGGTCCTGTTTGATTAAAAAAGTTGGAAAAAAGGCCAACAGAGGAACACTGGAGTGAGTACAGAAACATTTTTCATCTGTGCTTGATGTTGGTAGTTGTGGTTTAACCTCATTCAGCAGCTAAGCACCACACAGCTGCTCACTCACCCTCCCCGCCCCGGTGGGATGGGGGAAAGAATCGGAAAAAAAAGTAAAACCTGTGGGTTGAGATAAAGACAGTTTAATAAGACAGCAGCAGCAGCAGAAGAAGAAGAAGAAGAAGAAGAAGAAGAAGAAGAAAGAAAGTGGCCAGTTTGGGTCAGCTGTCCTGGCTGTCCTCCCAGCTTCTTGTGCACCTGGCAAAGCATGGAAAGCTGAAAAGTACTTGACTTAGTGTAAACACTACTTAGCAACAACTAAAACATCAGTCTGTTATCAACATTATTCTCATACTAAACCCAAAACACAGCACTATACCAGCTACTTGGAAGAAAATTAATTCTATCCCAGTCAAAACCAGGACAGTAATCTTGACAAAAACTGTTTGAATCTGCCTTCTGTAGTACTGGACAACAGCATTTTGGTCTGATAGTAGCACCACTATTCTAACTGCTAATCTTGACAAGCAATATAATAAGGCAGTTTTCTATAATTATTTACTATCTACAGGTAGTATCTATAGTACTATCCTACTATCTATGTTTTAGAAAACTAAGGATGCAGCTCAAGTCAAGCCAAGATTGTGCTGACCAGAAGTAAAACAAGGGTATATCTACATTAGTAGGTATTTTAGAGCAAAAGGAGTAGATCCGCACAGCAAAACATTTAGGGTTGACATTCACATTACACAAATTCAGGGTGTTTTACTTTGGATTAACCCTAGACTGGTCCTGTGGACTGAAAGGGTGTAGCAGGTGAAGCATATTAGTAGAGGCTTCGGACAGTGGGTTTTGGTTAAGCCTTTTCCAAAAGAAAACTCATTGTCATGCTCTGAAAGTGCTCCATGAAATGAACAAGTGTACATAGATATGACTGCGAAATTCACTCTAAAAGCATGCTCCTGATCCCAGCTGAAGTGGTAATACACCTGTATTGTCACTATGTAGATAGGCAGTTTCCAGAAATTATGGTGGTCTTTCATGAAACCACAACTAATACTGATTTCTTTCATTAAAATTTGAATTAAGGTATACAAAATGTAAGCCGTAATGTATTCCAATTAATTCTGAGAATTGTCGAGGACCTATGCTAATGGGTAAGTAGCTTTTTTGTCTGGGGCAGGGCATGTCTTTTTATTTCGTCATTACACAGGTCCTGGCTTTCTGCCATCTGACATTTAGGAGATGTAACTTTCAGGAGAACTAAAAAAGCAAGCCAGATTTACCAAATTCATTTCTGTTTAATTACCTCTTGTTACATTTTTGTTGTGTCCTCTGTTGAGGAAAGAGGTGTTGGAAAGCAATGAACTAATCCTTCATCTACACAAAGGTGCTGTAGGAAGCAGGTTAGAACACAGTTGTTCTAACCGAGATTTCCAGGTGACTGAGGAAGCCAAGCCTGCTAGGATCTGCTGTCAAAATATTTGGTCAGCTCACTGAGCTCCTATGCTGTGGCTGGTTCCTCTAACCACAGCATAGCGCTATATATTCAGTAGGCATTAGTCCTTGCCTTAGACTTCTTAAACAGGACTGATACAGGCTGACTAGCTGCTGTTTCCCTAATGATTGTTGATTGCATTAATTGGATGCTTTGTCTAATTGTACAATCATAGAATCATAGAATTGTTTAGGTTGGAAAAGACCTTTAAGATCATCAAGTCCAACCATTAACCTAGCACTGCCAAGTCCACCACTAAACCGTGTCCCTAAGCGCCACATCTACCTGTCTTTTAAATACCTCCAGGGATGGTGACTCCACCACTTCCCTGGGCAGCCTGTTCCAATGCTTGACAACCATTTCGGTGAAGAAATCTTTCCTGATATCCAATCTACACCTCCCCTGGTGCAACCTACTTTGGAGTAAAAAAGTCCAAAACCAGAAGTGCAGGCTAGATGATTGGGCTAGACACTCTTCCTCTCAGCAAACAGCTTATCATCTGGGCATGTCTGTCTTTAAGCCACTGAGGTTTACTCTAGTTAGATGAAATGGTTGTGGTCCTTGGGAGACTTAGCTGTGAATTACTGGAAGAACACGCCTGAGATTAATACCTCCAAAAACCAGAAAGTGCACAGAAATTTTTATTCTCCTTTTCTTTCTGTTTACTTGTGTAGAATCTCTGAGAAACAGTGTAAATAAAGAATTTGTGCTAATGCCTTCTTGGCTTCTTCTCTGTTAAATCTTTGTGTTTCCGGCCATCAGTGGATGAGACGTGATGCTGGAGAGCAGGGCACTGTCCCAGACCTCTCTAAATTCCAGGGAAGATGTCACAGTCAGGTGTAAAGGAATTCAGTCACCAAGTTCCCCTATGATATCACCAGCACAATCACAGCAACAGCCCTTTTGCTCAGTAAAATAACACTCGCAATAAAGTTTGGAGCAGAACAAGGGTTTCTTCATGTTTGTGCAAGAACGGGCAGATTTTGGCCCTCCAGCTTCAGCACCTGCTTACGTTCATGTATTTTCAGTCTGACTAGTCTAATAAGAATTAATTACTTTTGTATATTCTTTTTGTAGTAATGACAGAGTTTTTCGATTTTACACATGGCAGAGGAGGTTAATGACCTGGAATTTCACAAGCACTGTATTGTAATTATATCAGTCTTTAAATCTCTAATGGTATTTTTAAAAAATGGAAATGATAAATGCTTGTTTCACTTTGTCTCATGCTCCAAGCTGCTCTGTACCTTTTTTTATTTGCTGAACTCAGTAGGAGCTAAGGATGTTAAACTTCATGTAGAAATGAGGTTGACAGATCAATGATGTATTTCATCTAATATCCTGCCTCTGAAATTAGCTACATTTGTAGAGAGAATTAAGGTAGTGTCTAAAGAGTGGCCTGGCTGGCGAGTGAGGACATGTTGGGCTCCATTCTTCTTGGTCAATAGTTGGTTTTATATCTATAGACATGCCACTTCAGTCTTTTGTGTCTTCATTTCTTCTGCCATTTTCTTTCTTTAAGTACTGCAATTGAACGAATTTCAGCATAAAAACCATATGTTCAGGAGAATGCGTTCTAGGGTTGGTGCTGTTATACAACTCCACCGCCCCCCCCCCCCCCCAAAGCTACAGAGGCCACCATTCAGGGTCATTGCCCCTTGGAATGTTTCTGGCAGTACAAAATGGTGGTGTGGGTATCAATATATTTTTCATTTTATGATCATGATAAGATTACTGAAGCCCTGCATAAGTTTTGTCTGATTTCTGTGTTCAGTGGGAGTTCAAATTATGTTTGCAACTACAGAAACTGAAAGCAACTGAGAAAACAGCAATTTTTTTGACAATTTTGTCAGTCAACTAAATGTTTTGGGCTCATCATAAATTTTGTTTTTGAAACACTAATTTAAGAAAACCAAAATTCAAGTAATATACATTTCCTTTGAAACATTTTCTTTTAGTTTTAAACTTCAGGAATATAAAGAGAAAAATCTTGAAAATATGTATCATTTGCCAACATATGGGAACATGCTTAGCCGAAAAAGAATTATAAACTGATATTTAAAGAAACCAACCCTGCACATTTATTTTTACCATTCTGTGGTTAATTTTTTTTTTTTTTTTTTTTTGTAAGTTTGTACTGAAAATTCTTTTAACATGAGAACCATTCCCTTCCCTTCTTGGCGCACGGTTCCTCAGAGAAAACTCCTGGTATTTCTGTTTCCATACTTGCCCTTTAGTTCCTCATTGAGTGTCACCTTTTCTGAGGGAAAGGGTGTGGTTTTTAGTGGACACAATTTAACTCATATTTGTTTCCTTGGCTTTGTGTATGTTACTGACATGGAAAAAACTTCATGAAAACTATTAGGGTAGAGACAAACTGATGTCTTACCCCACGTAGTCTCTTGGGATCATTCAAAATGAATGTTAGAGACTGAAATATGTCAACATTGATGCTGGGGAGAAGATCAATACAAAGAATTGAAGTATTTGATGATCCATGGCTGCAAGTGGCAGGTTTGCTCTGCTTAACAGCTTTGGTCATAAAGGAGCTGGTATAGAAGCAACTGAGCAGTGGTTATTTCTCTAACAAGGTTTGTACTTTGGCTGCGCGACATGGACACAGGATGCCTCTTAAAAACATTTAAAAATGCATAAGGTGTGCTGCTGCACTTGCAAACCAGTGCTGCTGAGTTACTTGAAACACGGTCCCTAAGACTGAAGAAAACCCAAAGCAATTACTGTCAGAAAAGCATAAACTCCTTACAAGTGAATGATCATAGTTTCTAGGTTTTCTACTGACTCTGTTCTTCTTCCAGAGGAAACCCTTAGCTGGTGTTCTGTCAAAGGGCACTCATAGCTGTGAAGCCCAAGTGTTCTCCGTGAGCCCTTCAGAGCCAAGCAGACCACAAGCCATGGCACTGGTCCTGCTGAAGGGGATGCCATGGGGACAAGTGCTGCTGGGGTCAAAATGTCAACCAGGAACCTGTCTCAGCTGGGGAGGCAACGGCAGGGTGGATATTTCCTTTTAGGAACTTGGGAGAGATCTTTACAAAACACAATGTGCAAACAATGTTACAAGGTGGAAATGTTTTGGTAATTTCTTTTTCATGATAAAAAAACCCCAAACAACTAGTTTCTTGTGAAGTATTGACCACTGAAAAATTAAATTCCTATGAAGCAGAATCAAATGTAGTTTAAAACACTGAGTGAGATGAAAGGCATTAAAATCTCTGTCATGAAAATCACATTTTTCTGGATGAAACACTCTTTTTTTTTTTTGACAGTAGTGATGAAATCTGATGTTCTAAATTAACAGATTATACTAAAATAGGATATGAATTTTAAGCACAAGTTGTTTTTATCAGTGTGCTTGCATGACATGCTGAGCCAAACAATGAAAAAACATTCTTGTAACCACAAAAAACACTTTTATTGTTTGGACTGATTTTATTATTAGCTGTTTTTAATAAGTTTAAAGTGATCAAAAGTTTCTGAAAAGGTTTGGGAAAAAACCTCAAGGAATTTTAGGACTTTTAAGGGGAAACAATACACTTTTTTAAGAAAAATACTGAAGCCCCCAAAACTATTATAGCAATCTTCTTATATATAAAATGCCATGTGTTAACTTTTCTGGTATCTCTTGTTTTCCAATTCAGTTCTTAGCAGCAGATTAAAATCACTATTTCAAAGTACAGTGTTGGACAGCATTGTAAAGGTTAGTGAGCTGGCAGTTTACTGGACACAAGGGTTACTTTGTCTACATCACTAGTAAGCCACAGCGAAAGCATTATTCTATTCAAATTTATATCAGAGCTTGCTTTGACATGCGATCAGCTTCAAAAGTAGGCAACAGTTACTAAGGAAAAGCTAAAGGACATAATGCATTTATAAGCAACAGGAGTGAAACACTTAAAATGATACCATTAAAGGATTCTTGCTAGCAAGAGTACTCCCCGTGTACAAAAGAATTTTAAATGACTTCTCACTATTCCCATTAGTTTTAGATATGATTAGGATAAAAGCCATAAATAGGTAAATCAATTTGGAAGATAAAAAAAAAATTTTTACAAATGCTAATAATTTTTGTTTTCATTTAAACATTTTAATTTCATATCTTGAAATACTTTTTGACGTCACCAACTAGCTGCTGCTATTTTTCTTGGGAAAATATAATTTTTAAAGACAAAAACTCTGAACTGAGTCTGTCAGAAAAACTTTGTAATTTATCTACATTTTACTTATGATTCCCTTCTTGAACAATTACACACTTTGTGGGTTTATGTTGATTTGAAATGGGAAAAAAACCACAAAGCTTAGAGAACATTAATGTATCATCCTTTATCCAGCTTTATTCATTAATTTTTACAAAGAGTTGCATGACCTGATTTCTGTGCACCCAAACGCTTAGACACCAAACGCTCATTTGCTGACTGCTGGTATTAGCACACTGATTGGAGTACTTATTATTCAACTTTGTTGTTTATTGTCAGGTGTTGTTAGTATTCTTTTTTAACTGTTTTAGTCTAGCAGTTATGTAGCAGGGACATAATGATGGCATAGTAAGACCAGATAAATACACTGAATAATAGCTGAAAAGAAAAACTCTCTGACAAATTTTATGGTGAATTTTGGTTTGGTTTCGTTTTATTTGCATAAACTATTTAGGAAATGCATTTTAACAAGGAGGAAAGTCAAATGACTTGCTCTGAAATGACAAACACCCTTTTCTTTGGTGAAAATCCAATTTTGGATGTCAGAGATGTAGTCTCAGCTCTTGTTTCACCTGTCTTAGGTTTCTTGTAAAACTGTGAAAGATTCTTTTCCATTTTGCTTCACTAATTAATCATATCAACCATGTGCCATTGCATTTACATTGGTAATTATGCTACATATATCTCTGCAAAAATACAATGGTAAATCACATCTTCTTTATCCGGATAAGAATAATGTAATCTTGCTACTTAAATTTTGCTGGATTGAAATATCCTTACCTTGAGTTGTTTCTTGCATAGTGTGACCAACAGAAGTGGGGCCTTTCGTAAAGTTAATTTATTAATCTACAGGATTAATAATCTGCACCTTTCAGTAAATAAAGAACTATGAATTCCTTGAATGGAATATGCCCCGTGCTTCAGAAATTTTAGATTACAAACATTTAAGCAAAAATGATACTGTGAAAATGAGTAGTGTGTTGGTATTCTTTCTCATTTTTATATGTTTGATACTTTTAATATTTGTACAGTTTTCAGCTTCATTACTGCTGCTGTTGCAAATGTGCAACAGCGTCCCTAAGTTCTATGTTTGTGACCCTGGATCTGGTGTAAACACATGACATATTTTGCAGTGGAACGAGCAAGAAATATTGGAGGAAAATGCCAGCTTTTTCATGGAAATACTTTCATTATACAATAGACTACCATTGGCACGAAACTGCTGTGTACTTTACTGTTGCATCCTCTCTCCCAGATAAGCAAATGCTAAAGTGGGGGATTTCTGTGGAGGATAACTAGGGAGGGATCAGCACTGGTGCCAATCTGCCTGCCTCTGTCTCTAAACGTGGCCAGTGCTCGTTGCTTCAGGAAAAGAGGTAAGTAGCCTGCTCACCTGATATCTTTATTCAGGGTTTATATGCTCCCTCACCTCTTCCCACATGATGGTATTGGTATAGTTTCCAACATTTATGTCCATTCACTATATTCATGTGTTAATGTTTTTGGATTGTTAGCTGCAATGGTTTCTTCTGGTAGTGATTTCTAGATTCCAGTCACACATGATACAAAACCAGTATTTTCTTTTGCAAACCTTGAAGTTTGCACTGTAGTATTTCATGTCCAACTTCAGTATTCAATTTGCTGATATTTTTTATCACAACTTCTTTCATTCTTTGTGATTAAAAACTTGATCTCTCTCTCATTCTTCAAGCAAAGATCTCTCTGTGTCTGCTATTTAAGATTATCATTTTCCTCTGAACAGCTAGTTCTGCCATAGCGTTATTGATAACTCCTCACTCACAATTTGTGCTTTCTTCAAAATATTCATCACGATTTTAAGTTTCGAGGTTGGAAAGACTTGTCATGAAACACATTTAAAATGCATGGAAATGTAATATTCCTCTTGTTTTCTGTGTGTCATATTACAGGCATAATTAAATACATTACTGTGAGCTCATCACTACTGACTAATAAATGGTACAGCTTCATCATGCTTTGCATGGTATAGTATCAGGGTGTTTTAGTCCCAGTAATTCCTTCTGCATCTGGTGCCATATTTCTTCTACCCCTAAGAAGTCTTTTTGTCTAACATAACCAACTTCCATTTTCCTTTCCTTCCTCTGCTTCAGTATTTCAACTTAGTCCTCTGAGACAATTTACTCTGTATTTATCTCCTCTTTCCCTTCTGCTTCTATAAGCATAACGTTGATTCAATTTTATAATGGAAAAAAACAGAATGTGTTTCTCCAAGTATTAAAGGAGTCCTCTGGCTTTTAAAGTATTTTTCTGAAGGGTAATCTAGGTGATTTAATAGCACAACTGGAACTATGCTATGGCTAGATTAGAAAGTACAAAAGTAAGCTATTATAGAAATTCTAGAGTGGTGTTCCCTCTCCAGGATTTCTTCTTTCTTTCAGAACTATGAGCAGGGTACATTTTCCAAAACGGAAGAAACTGCTGAAATTTCTGACAACTCCACTTTTTATTAATCACTGAGTGGTTTAGACCCATCAGAGAAAGATCTGCTGCTTTTCTCAGAGGGATTCTTCTCTCAGACCACTGTGAAATTCCAAGGAATTCACTGTTTGAAGAAATGGATGTACAATTTCCAGTTAGTAATCTGTTTGAGAGTTATGAGTATTTTCATTTTATGCTTATAAAAAATCTGGGAGCTTTCAGTGATATTTTAACCTTCATTTTTCTTTTGGTGTATAGCTGCCTCTGAAGTTTATTGGTAAAACTGTAATCGCAAATATTTGGCAACAGGCAATCTATATTGCATAAGTTAGTTACTTCTACTGTATTATTCACACTCATTAATGGGATACTTTCTAAAACTAATTAGATGTCCTTGTTTAGTTGCAAAAATCTTTTAAAGGCATTTATAATTCCATATTCACTATTTTGTTCAACTCTATCACCCAATACAAAGGAGAAGCCTTGTCACCCATGTCTGTGATCTTTAGTTCAGACAAAACTATTTCTGCTTTCTGTTAGGCAACTGATTGTGTTACCCAGCTTCAGGTATCTAAACCTTGTCTCCTTAACCTTCACTTACATTTGGTAACGATAAAGAGGCTTCCACTAAAGGAAATTCTAAAAAGAGAATATTCAAGAGTTTTTCTCCATTGACCATGAAGAAAACCTAGTAAAGCTAGTATCCTTCAATGTTAAGTATGCGTCTTATGTCTCTGAGGTTAAGAACTGTGGTTACCATCCTATGTTCCCACAAAAGTATATACAGAAAGGAAGGACATCTCATGATGCATCTGATCCAAAACACAAACCAAGTGAAGAAGCAGTCCCTGGATTTAAATGTGTGTTAAAATGAACACAAATCTCATGCTTTCCTGGTGAATGCTAGATTGCAGTTAGGATCTGAACCTGTGCTGTTTCACAGGGTAATGCAGCTCCTATATTACATTACAGAGAAAGGAAAAGAAACTGCCCCTTTTGGAGGTGAGCATTAAACTAAGTCAAAACTCCTGTACGTAGATGGCAGTTTGCAAATGCAGCTTAATCTAGTTGCAGCGAGCAGAAAAAATTACCTCCAGTGCACTGTGTAATTATTCTAATCGACTTCCATTCCTAAACTAAGATTGTGTCATTTCTCATAGCTTTTGGCTTGTGGAAAGGCACTTTTCTGTCTCATCGGAAGAAGAGTAATTGGTTTTCTGTACATGTTTTGATGACCAGTCCACTCTAAATATTAGATTTTCCTCTTAGCTTTGATAATTTGACGTGTTTTTAATATCAAAGTCATTCTGCTGGATATTTAACTAGAAGACCTCTAAGAGGGCTATTTACATTTAATTATGTGGTTAATATTTGACATTCTCTCTCTTTTATGCCAGGCTTAAAATACAACCTCTATGCTGTCTAGAATTATTTTAACCTATAAGTAATTTACCTAATTAATTTACCTGACAAGCCTCCTGTCTCCTTTTACGACTTTGTTTTCAACCAAGCTGGTGAAATCTAGTAACACTGAGAACATGCTCAGCAATATTAAAAGACTTTGAAAGATGTACCGGTGCCCCAGGGTGGGTGTGACAGATAACGTGTCTTCTCTGCGGTGTCTGATGGATGGTAATATGTCACATATGCTTCATAAAGTTTAACTGCTCGCAGAGAAAGTATTAACATCAGTACAAAAACGAGTTCTAGGCTTGAATCGTTCGTCTCTTAAAAAAGCTTATGGGATACGATCCTGGCTCTACTGGCCTTTAGACCTGAGCTGGCGTGGTCAGTCCTATGTTGCCATACTCCTTTGGCCCTCTCAAAGTATTGCAGACTTGGTCTAAAGAGGAACTATGTCATGCAAGTCACTGTCAGGGCCCTAATATTCTACACCACCAGGAAATATAAAGTCAGAGAAAACAATGAAGAGGAAATTCAGGCAAATTGCTCAGTCAATACAACAGAAAAAAAAGCACCTCAGTACCTTTTTTCTCCCCCTTAGTATTTAAATAGTGAGATTCATGACAGCTACACTAAAAAAAATAAAAAAAAATAAAGTTTTTTTTTAAGGAGACAACTTCTGTCCTGACATTTGAAAAGTTATCCTTAAGAGAGCTTGTTGGACTAGCCATCCTTTCTTTGATACAAAGCCCGGTGGATTTTTTGTTTGTCAGGCATGGCTATTTTAAACTACTTTCATGACAAACGTTTTTTCCCCTTCAATCATTTGCAACTTCCAGACTTTGTGAAAAGAGCAAAAGAGGTTATTTGGAGAAAATTCTGAATGCAGTTTCAGCCTTTCATAGCAATCTTTTCTGTCTCCCTCTTGCTTCCAGCTCTCTGCTGGCTCATACTGCTGGAAATATATTTTGGACTTCATTGTCCAATAGAAGAGACCATTTCTCTGCGGAGCTGGTGCACTGGATGCTTGCAAGGTTAACAGCGCTTGTTGTAAAGGGATATCCAAATACATTTTCATTTTGTCAAGGTCTCTGAATTCACAGTATTTCCTCTGCTTGAAGCACTATCAGCTGGTAAATCTCTGGTCTCCTACCCAGCCCTCTTCCCTGCCACCTTCCCAGACTCCCCTGGTGCCTTAACTTCCATGATGGATTGAAGTGTCAGAAGGAGAACATTTTGCCAAGGGAACGGGGGAGGGAGGAAGGCTTTGCATGAGGCACCAACAAATCAGTTGTTTTCACATGGCTGCGATTGGAATTGGCATCACAGCATATATACAAGCAGTTTTTAGTAAATAGCTGCCTCATTTTACAGTCAGGAAGCAGTGTGGCACATCAAATTTTGAACAATAGAGGGAAAAAATAAAAATAATAATCACTTACCCAGACAGACAGAAAACAACAAATTGGTTTAGTTGCCAAGTGTTTGAAGCATTTGTGTTGGATAGGAAACAGTGAATTTACATCCCTGAGCTGATTTAGAATATGTTTTTTGAATATATCTAGAAAGGAAAACAAAAGAAAAGGCTGAGAAAGCCTCACCCACGGCTAAACAGTTTTACCAATGCAGGCGTTTTTTCCAATACAACAGAACTGGGGCAAGTTCCTCACCTTGGATCAGGCTGAGGGAAACACCTGAAAACAAACTTGTCATCATTTTAAAGGAATCTATTAATTGTGCTGCCACCAGATATGACAGGATAGTCACATGCTGACCAAAGGTCTTCCTTTTTGTTACCACCACACTGTTAAACTGCAACATGTCTGTAAGAACAAGGACAGAGGGGAGGTCACCTCCACAGCAGACGATGCTCCTGTCCTGGCTGTGGAGCACAGTATGTCTAAGAAGTCTGTATACTGCCTTATATTGAGCTAATCTCCAATGGTCAGGGAGAACATAGAGACAAAGCTGCCTGGAAAACCAACAGGTAAGTGTGAAAACAGTCCTAAATGTTCCTCAGAGACAACCAGCAGACAAAGCTCCTCCCTCCCTTCCTTCTTCCTCTGAGTCCATGTAAAGCTACATGTTGTCTCTCCTTTGTTGTTATAGTGCATATAAGTTACCTGTTGATATCTTAAAGTTTTGTGTCGGCTGTAGGCAATACCAAACACCAGCCTCTTCTGCTACCTAAAGCCTCTCCTGATTCTTATGTGATGTCAACAACCAGGGGTATCAGAACACTGGTATGTCCCACCTTGCTCACCCAAAAAGAAAAAATATTTTAAAAAATTACTGTTTCCTTTTAGTGATGAATAATGTATTTGCATTAGAAGAGACAGCAAGTGTAACTTCACTTGTCTTTTATATTTTTTGCAATATAAAGCCATTACTGTTTTTAAAAAGTCAAATCAAACAAATCAAAAAGTCAATCAAACAAAGACCATTTTCCATTGCCTGGTGATCTGCTGAAGAAATGCTGACTACCGTTACCTTGGAAAGGCTGTACTGTGCACTGTACAGTGGTAATGACAAAACAAAGGCAGCCTATGCACCCTCCAGGAGGTAAGCTGACAGACAGCTCACTTGCTTTTCAGTACATCACCACAAAAGGGGAAGGAAGGGAGCTGTACAAAAGGAGGAACAGCAAACAGCCCCATTTATTCTGCTTTCCTGCAAATGATTTTTCTCATGACAAATCCTCTGTAGCTGAACGCTTCAGGTTGTACGTTTTACAAATTACTTTTGCCACGTATTTTACCAGAAGCTGTTAATATGCTGTCCAGCTTCCCTCCTTGTGAACATGGTGGAGTGCATGTTTTTGATCCTCCTACAGTTTAAGCACAAGTGTTTCAGGAAGGGGTAGATCAAAGGCAACTCGGATCAATATGCTCCAGCCTTAATTACTGTATTCATCTGCACAATGGTGAGCAGTGTCCTGATCTGAACTATTGGGACAGTTCTGCTTGTTTTTGAGATTGGAGATTTTTTATTTCTAAGAAGAATTGAAGATAAAACCATTTTGAGAAAAAATAGTGTTTGTGGTTTTGGGACAAGAAGCAGCAGACAGAAGTGAAACACGAACCTGGAGATTATAAAAAAGTTTTTCACTGTGAGGGCAGTCAAACACTGGAGCATGTTGTGTGGGTTTGGGCCTGGCTGTTGTTGGAGTTCCTTCAAGAACTGGACACAGCCCTGAATAACCAGGTTTGATCTCATAACTGACCCTGTTTTCAGCAGGAAGTTGGACTCCAACCTGAATTCTTCTTCCTTTGCTTCCTTTTTTTTTTTTTTCTTTTTAAGAGACCTGTAGAGAAACAATATCATTTATATCTTTCTTTTGCAAAACAAACTGATAGCAGGATAAATATTTAATACTCAAAAGGTCAGGGATATTCCTCTACTGGGTATTACAGTCCTTATTACTGGGTAGGAGACCAAGGTTCAGCATTTCCTGGTATCTGAGAGTACCTAAACTCACATACTGTCTCACCACCTGGTCACATACATTATTTGGGAGCAGGGCTGTTTTCTACAGTGCCTGTGAAACTGCCTTTATTTTGCATAGACCTCTGTGCCAGAGAGAAAAAACAGTCTGATTCCCTTGCATCAAAAAGGCATTTCTGTGTGATTCATTGACTGCAATGCAGAGGTTTATTTTGCAGAACTCTTTACAGGGATCTTCCTTGACTTGCAAGACCAGTTCCTGATGAATTCCATAATTCCATTTAGCCAAAGTCAGGTTAGGGTTAGGGACCTGGGCTCATATATTTCTGCCAAACTTTAAAAACTATTGTTACCTATATTTCAAGCATGTTTTAATTGTTTTTGAAGAGAGGCAACACTTTGATTTAAATAATACGTCAGAAGAATATGCTATTTCAAATGACCAAATTGTCTGCCTCATTCAACAAAGCAGAAGAGTAATTTTCACGTTTGAACATTAGAGATACATATGTCAACAGTGTATAAAAATTACAGGAGCAGAACATCTTTCTTGTCGCAGTGCCAGCACATTTCTCAAAGGAGAGAGGAGTGTTTTCTAGATAGCTTCAGATGTGGCATTGTTTAATGCTTGCATGACTGGAGCAACAAGAGACTCCGGGCATGTTCAGACCACCACCATGGCAAGGCCTGTGCGTGTGCGTGCAGACAGAGACTCAGTCAGCATTTTATTATTAAGCAGGAATGGCATCTCACTTTCCTACAAATACTGTTTCATATCTTGTACACTGCTTTGGCCACCCGCTACAATGACAGGTATGATGCAGATGAAGGCTGCCCCTACTCTGGTGCTGCTGTGACCAAAACAAAGACAGACACCACCAGCAAAAGACGTCTGGGATACAAAAGAGGGGCTTGAGCTGACTTGTCGGGTATGAATAATGTGAGAGACACCAGCTCTGTTGATGCCTCAGTGGTGTGTGGTCTCTTGGTGTCACCTGTTCTTAAAAACGGGTATTCTGAGCTGGAAAATGTATGTTAGAAAAATTATAATTTCACCTTATATTTGTAGAATGGATCCTAAAAGTGAACTTGTAGCTGAGATCTGTCTGCCATCAGGTTTTTCCAGATACAGAGATTTCAGTAGGAAAAAGAGGAAGAATGACTTACTCAAACCCTGCTAGGTCAGGTTAATTCTCTACTATTACAATTGAGAAGTACATAGTTGGGTTCTAAATGTAGGTTTTTGGGCATCTTCTAATTTACCTGCCTCATTGAAAAGGCTCCTCTCGATTCTAGAGCCAATGAGTGAATTTAAGTTCCTCCAGAGGGTAATTTGTGACATTTGAACTAGACAGTGCTAAGCACGTTATCAGCCTGAACCCTTTAGTATTTACCTGCTAAATATCACCTTAGCCACACTTCTGATTAAAATGGCGCATATGGTCGACTGTAGCAACCTAGTTTGATCTGAATCAACTTAATGAAAGGCGAAATTTCTCTTTTCCTTCAGTAAAAGAATATGATCTTCCAATACATCAAAATTTTCTTCCTTGACGTTATTCTTGGCTGACACATTACCTAAATATATGAATGTGGTTTTGGCAAGGGAAGTCTTATGTGCTATTGCTATATAAAAGCTACACTGGTTTTTCAGTCTGCCACCGTGACACGCATTCGGTGTACTTTTTCCACACCAGAAAGCCAGCCTTCCTGATGCATTAACATTATAGCTTGGGATTTCTACTATATACAAAGTCAGTTTTATTTTCCTCCTTCTGAAATTTAATTTCATTTGACTTTATGAACTCTTTAAAGATCTAGTCTTGCTATTCCCACCTCTGTGGGAATACTTCCCAGCAGTAATTTATACTCAGGCATGTCTTTAACCTACACGGATTTGGTTTTTTGCTGTTCCAGCATGTTTTGGGCAAAACGTAGAGGGTTCTTGTAGAGAACCGGTACCAAATGCGGTTTTGTCTCGACATTGCCGCTGTAGCGCCATCCAGCGCAGCGCTTCGAGAAGACCATCTTCTCCACAGCTTTGAGAAAAAACAACCTCGTGCGCCTGCGCAGGGACTAAAGGCGCGAAAAGAGCTGAGGCGGGGACAAAAAGGCGCGAAAAGAGCAGAGGCGGGGGCAGCACGGCCGTGGCGAACTGCACGAACACATTTGTGATCTGCGCATGCGTGGGAGCCCCTATATAAGGAGCGCACGTGCCCCTCGGCGGGGGCGGCAGCGGCGCGCGCGAGATTCCTCCTTCCGTTCGTGCACCCTCAAGGCTCACCCCCCACCCCCCCGCTTCGATCCCCGCCGGAACCTGAGGCCACCGAAGACCCTGGGGAAGATCACCGGACTCGAAGTGGTGGTGACAAACTCCTCCTTCTCCTTCTCTTTCTAACTCTCTCTCCCCTATTCTTTTCCTCTCCTCCCTTGCCCTCCCTCCTCCCTCCGTTCTCTTCTCCCCTCCAATAAAAGTAAAAGGTTGTACGGCATTTGACCTCGTTTGCGTCTTAATCTCGTCCTTGGGATCGTATTGAAACCTCTCCCGACATTGGATCGGGACAGTTCTAAGTGAAATATCTTTGAGTTTTGAGTTCTTGGTATACGCATTCTTACTCTTTACTACCTTCCTCCAGTTTTAGGATGATTTAATGGTTTGCATTCTTCCAAATGACACTGAGAATGAAGAAACTGAATCTGATATTTGCAGGAATTTAAACTATCTCCCATTAGCTCTGCCTTAAGTAGCACGTACCTCAGACATGCTGTGGGCGAGTACCCAAGCAGCCACCCTCCAAACCACATCTCTGCTTCATCCAGCTCCAGGAGCTATAGTTTGCCTCAGTGCAGGCCTGTTTCTATCTGACCTTGTGCTATGTTTTGGCAGTCTCACTTCTGCAACTATCTTCTCTCTTCAGCTGTAATTTTTTCTTTCCTTTAAACAATGGTCACACTTGCTTTTCTGTTTCTAATACTCCTAGTTATCTTTACCTGACCAAAGGCTAATCAGATATTGCAGTTTCTTCTCAATTCCTTCGTGTTAAAGTAAAATAAAGCTGAAAAACGTAGACACACAGCTTTCAAGGTACCTGGCCAGACCCTTGGTTGTCTCATGTATGCCTGGATAACTTAAAAACATCTTTTCCTTTTTTCCCCCCACTTATAATAAGATCTTTGGTTTCCCGTCTCCATCTGTCCATCAAGACATTGAGATGGGAAAAAAAAATTTAAATTCGTTATGACAAAAGATTTTATTCGTTAAAAGGGTACATTAGATCATCTTGAAACTGCTACAGAATTTGTGGCAACAACAACAAAAAAATTTCAAAAAAGAAACACACTCAGATTTTTTAAAATACTTTGTGACAATGTTTCCATTCGCCTTGCTTAAGAAAGGAAAATCAACTAAACCAATGAAACAATGTCAAGGCCTAACTTTTTTTGTGTTGTTTAGAAACAAAATATGAACAAAATAGTTCACCTGTTATTTTTGTTCTGTGGAAGAAACCGGAGACCCTTTGGGGTTAAGCCCGTTTATGTAGTTCGTTTCATTTGACTACTGAACAGCTTACCCTTGTTTCTCGAGGTATAGCAGATGCTGCGTGTTGGACTATTATTTCAGTTACAGCCAATAAGATCTTTTCCGTGATGACCAAATTCTAATTTTCTTAGCTTTCCTTTCATGAAGTTAAAGGAGGACTAAGAAGCTGGATTTCCTCTGACTGTGTTGAATATCAGCTGGTTTGTGGGCATGTATGAAAGGTATATGTGTGTTATAAAATACAATGCTTTATAGCAACTTGAATTCCTGTGGGCCCAACAATTAAGGAGACTATGCTAAAACCACAAGTTAGTGTTTAATCTAATTTAATTGACCATTTATATCTGATGCATAATATAATCTTTTCATTTCAGTTTGGTCATTTCTGTGAACTGACCCAAAGATTGCATCAACTAAGGGGGAAGATGCTGTATTCATCTTGATCTTGAAATAATCTTTACTCATGCTGGGATTCAACCTTGGTTTGTTTTAAGTGGCAATCTAGCATTGAGAGTGCCTGGAGGACAACTAAATTGTCTTCATAAGCCAAATTTATAAAGAATTTCCTGCAAGATCTCTATCGGCTTCTCTTTTCTCTCTGCCCTGAGGACATCACAAGGCATTGCGATTAGCAATTTTTCCATAAAATTTAGCTGTTTCTGTTGGGGCCCAAGCTAACTTCTCACCAGTGGATGAGTAGGAGAATCTTTCCCCCATTTGCAGAGCTACAAATTCTGCCAGTCTGTGGAAGGGAGACTGAGCTCTGCCCTCTGCCCAGCACACAAAAAAAATCTTCTTTTGTTTTCTCCCACCACTTTTTTGTCAGTCATTTGATGCTCTTGTCCATGTTTCAGCTGCTACCAGAGAAGAGCATGGAAGCCCAGAAGTCATTCTCAGCAATGGGAGACAAATGTTTATGCTGGGAATGCACATAGAGCCTGAGACAGAGCAGCAGTATCCTGCAACAACATCAGCATCCATCTGCCTGCCTGCAGTGAAAGGGAAAAAATGATATTAAGGATTGGTGTCAAACAAGCCAAAAGAATTCATACAGATTAAGCTTACTTATGGGAAAATGCAGTCTTCTCTTCAAGTCAAAGAGGTAACAAAAGTGATAGTAATACATAAAATCCATGAACCATTTAGGCATTTCTTTTTTTGTTTTCTTCATAAGGTACATACCGAACTGGCTTTTCTCTCATCTGTCTGTCAATCTAAAGTGGGACATATTTCTCTGAGAAAGCATTATGCTGATAGAGCAAATGGTGGGAAGAGAAACTGTGTCTTGGCTGCCCATATTCACAAATACAAGAGAGAGATGGTGACAGGCTGCTCTTTGCAAAAGGAACCTCTCTGTCGTCTCAGTAAGTCACTTGGCACAGTCGTGTGGCACCAGCCCTGTGAGGCTGAGACCATTTCTCATTCTGCCATTATCACAGTGTGACTGCATCACTGTGCTTGGGAAAATGCAAACACTCTTGTGATTTCTAGCGTGAGTACAGTACTGGCCATGTGAGTTCTTTTCCCTTCTCCAGCCCTGTGTCTCTTGGGGTCTCCTGCTCTGGTCACTGGGAGTGCCAGTCACCATTGAGTCATGGATCACCTCATCAGGCCTCTCTCTTACAGTGCACAGTGCCCAGAAAGGTTCCTTTTTTTCCAGCCTTCCCCTTAAGCAGTAATTACATAGCAAATGCTTGAAGGGTCTAAGGTCGAAAATCGATGTTTCACGTCGGAACAATATGGGTGATTTAAACCTTTCATTACCTTTAATAGAAAGATCAAAACATTTACATTTTAATTATCCTCCTTTACTCACTCCAAATCTTATCAATTAGCTTCTGCATATAAATTCTGGAGAATGATTGTCTTAACAGCCTCAAAAAAGTCAATAGAAAAAAACAGGAGGGATTCCTCTCTCCTAACTGTTCTCTTCACATCACCTTTAGCTTTCAACTGTTTGACCATCAGGAAAAAAGAAGAAAGGAAAAAGAAAAAAAAAGAAAAAAGAAAAAAAAAGCTTCTCTAGAACGATGTGCTTTCTTACAGGAACACTCTTACTTGTTCTGCAGTGAGTGATTGCACCCTGTCTCTGTGAGCTGCAGTGTGACCACCAACCGCTAATCCTGTTTAATGCCGAGATCTGGGTAAGGCTGCAACAGGATGTTATCCACCAATCCAATTTAGTTGTTGAGTAATGTCAATAAAACTCATTCCTTGACAGATCCCTTCTAAGGCTTATGTCATCCTATAAATACACAATTATAGGCATCTGCAAAACTAATGGCAAACATATTTAAATCTTTCTTCAGTCTAACTAGGAACATTTGAGAACACGCCTCTAGAATAAAATTAGTCTTTTGTCTCCCCACTATCTGTCATAGATTTTCAGTCTTAGAAACACCTCCGATAATAGTTTTTATGTTTGCAGCATACTCGACGGAATCAACATAAATAGTTGTTTTACGCATCAGGCTTTCAGGTAACTTTCCTGGAAATGAACCGGGAATGTGTGGGCAGGAAAGGACTCTGGGTCTCTGAGACGAATGAAAGGAATGGTGGAGTACTAAAGGGAGCAGGCTTTAATAAAGGAATAATCTGGATGAACAATTAGTTTACTAGTTAAAAAAAGGCTTTTCAGGGCTTTTTCATGAAGTTGATGGAGACAAAATTTCAGAAACTGGGGTTTTTGGTGACTAAGGTAGCTAAGACACAAATCCTCAAGGAAGGACCTAAATGTTAAATTTTGAGTTCGTAGTAAGAAGGTAAGTGGGAAAATTCACTTAAAATTAGAATCAAACTCGGATTAATATCTAGTTCTAAAGGCAGAACTCATCAATCATCAAAATATGACAAAAATGTCAAGTATAAAATACTTTACCATGTCAGAGGAGAAGACAGGGGGTTTGGAGCTTTGACTGGGTTTTGGTTTTGTTTTTTACTGGCGTGTCACATTGATAAATTGTTTGCTGCCACATAGCAAGTATCAAAGTTGCTGGATGAAGTGTTGTGTTTCTGCTGAATATTTTACGTCCAGAGCACCATTCATAAACAATTTACACTCTGCAGCGAGGAGCAGCAGAGGAATCATAGGGCGCAGCTCTGCCCATGCCGCTGTGCCGACCCCACGTTGATCAACACAACGAACGTGTCTCTGACATAAGGGGATGCCTGGATGACACACAAGGCCTGAGCTGAAGTGACAAAGAAAGCAGAGGAAGAACTGGCCCTTCTGGTGCTTTTTGCTAGTGCTGATCACTGCCAGTGCTGCTTATTAACAGGCCGCTAACTAGTTCAGCAGTGGGGAGCTGGGTGGCTCAGCAGCAGCCTGTGCCACGGTGTTTCTGATGTCTGATCATCTCTGCTCCGCACTCGGGAAGCTCATGTTCCTCACACCTGCAGACATCTCCAGTGCCGGTCCCTGCAGTGGTGGGCTATGTGCCACACCAGGAGCCATTCAGTTACTCTGCAGTCACAGAAGCAGCTCCTCAAACCTGTCTTGTGTGCAGAAGGGAGGGAAACACCTTTATTATCATATCCTCTGTCATGTCCATCCCCTCCTCTTCCTAATAATCTCACTGTCCTGGTACTTGTCTTAATATTGGAAGGAACATGCACCCTCAAATAGTTACCTTTAAAACAAATAAACAAAAATGGCCACAACTTTTTATCCTCCTTTGCCTTTTCCCTTGTCAATGTAGATATTTATCAAAAAATATATGAATTTTTTTCACAGCCTACCAGTACAACTAGGAGCCATCAGAGTAGCAGTGATGTCTGAGGTGAGTAATAGGCTGGAACACACAGTATTGTCTCCAACTTTAAAACTGGACCGCATGCAACACAGGACACTTGTTTCTGATGGCTAACATTGGTGGAGGCAATGAAGGAAAACATTTATTTTCAGTCACCTTCCAAATCTGATCTTTCTGCTTCCCAGGAAGACCTCTGTGTTGTCTCAGTGTAACCATCAGAAAGCTAAATGCCTGGTACATGCTCAGTGTTCTCTTTATTGTCAGAAGAAACAAGAGGCGCATTCCTAGAGGGATTCATTTGATTTTAAGGTCACTTGGCTTATGCCATGAAAAGACCCATATGTTCCTCTGAAAATGGAGGCACCCTAAACCCAAGGATGAAAGAACACCATCATAGATAAAGTAGGATAAAGTAGGAGTACATATTGGCGTCACTGAAACTGGCATATAACATCTGCATGAAAAATTGGACTCTACTTCTGTTCTCTAATGTAGCGATATTCTTGTTCTGTAAGGCACCCTAGAGAAAAAAATGAGGAGAAAGAGTGAAAAAATTCTATAAAGGAGTATTCGTTCTTGAGAAACAGTAAAAGGAAGGAAATCTTCTCTAGTGGGAATGAGCTTCTTCCATAGTGGGCCTTTGCCTAGTGCTATCAGACACTGAACATCCATTATTACTGATACCTGCAGAGTGACAGCTTTCATTTCTGACACATTCTTTTTGCTTCAAAGATGAAAGGGAAGGTATGCCAAAGAAAAATGAGAAGTGGATCCTATGTGGCTATTGACAGACAAAGAACTAATCAAGAATGAGCTCAGCCAATGAATTTCATCGGTAATAGGTAGGACAGGAACTCTGTGGAGACTGAGGGTACTCAGAAGAAAGAACCACAGCTCAGAAGGGGTTGAGCCACTGTAGGACTCATGCAGGGATGTAGCTTGTTCTGTGATATGATTTCCCATCCCTGTTTATAGATGTATAACTGGTAATAGCAGGGGAGTCCCGAGAAATTAGGAGGCCCTGCTGAGAGAAGCATCTAAGAAGTATCTCCACTTGTGTCTTTGTGACAGCTACTGTCTTGGCTGACACACTGTGGGCTGAATCGGGACACCCTTGTCACTTAAAGTAAATAAATGCATAAAAACAGAGTTCCTGTGATTTCAGCTGAGGAAACAATGATGCCTGCTGAGAGTCTAGCAGTCACACATCATCTGTGGAGTAGGTTTGTCATATGCGCTCTTGAGAAAAAAATGCATCCAAGACTTGATTGGATGATCAAGAGGACAAGCTCTAAAACACCGTATCACAGGTAGGGAATTTTAGAAGCTTTTTGCAAGTCCCTGGTTGATGGAGGAAAAACCTGGATTTAAGGATATACCCATGTGGGTTTTGAATATCACTATGAAGAAATGAGGAGAAAAAATGAACCAACAAAAGAATAAAAATTAGGGAAGAGCTCAAAGGTGAATATTGATAGAGACACACACTTAAGCATGCCTAGTCTGGTGTAAGTGAAATACTTGTCCAGATGTAAACACAATTTCCATCTCCTGTTTTTCATCTCCTGTTGCTTTGGCTGGAGAATGAGTTTCACATACTTACGAGAAATACAGAACCTGATTCCCTAATTTTGCCCGACACCTTTGTATAGTTCTCTATAGTTCAAAGAATGAAGACCGACAGATGATCTTCTCAGGGTCTGAGCTCTTTTAATCTGGCACTGCAACGTCCCACCAGAGCAATAAACCCCAGATGTATTCCATAAGCCTGCAGAGCTTTTCTGTCTGAGGCTGAGCACCATCCAAGGAAATGTCCCATCCAGTTTTCTTTGCTCTGTTTCCCGGTCGTGGGAGGTGCACAGTCCAATTCCTTCTGAGTTTTGCTTTCAGGGAAATCCAGTCTGTGGTGTGCATGGTGAGATGTGCTGGGGATCACATTTGTTCTTGAGTGGAGCGTTGGTTTTCCTGCTATCCATGACACTTCAGCCTGGCTAAAATGTGGTAGTAGCACTTCCATTCCTCCTAAGACTATTTCATAGACCCTTAGAGAGAAGATAATTTTTGCGTAACACTGGCTCGTATCAATCACTCCCGAATAGCTCCAAGGGGAGAGTTCTAGCCCAGGAAACAAAGCGTTGTAGACCCATGTAGCCGAGACTCTCCTCTTGTGGATGAAATGTGTCTATTTGTAAAACTGTGCAGAACAGCTATAGCAATTCAGATTCACAACCTATCATCTTAACGTTTAAGTAAAGACAAGTCATTCCATATGTTTTCTCATATGCTTTCTTGTATAAAACGTTAGTTGAAACATGTTCTAGACTTTCTGAATAAGACAGCTAGTGTAAAATTCTCTCTGTAATAATATGAAAAAATATTCCTAATTTATTGGTTGCCCATGATTATAGTTCACATTCAGTGAAATTAAGTTTGAAACCTGGCTCTTTTGCACCTCTGGGGTATTGTAAACAACAAATTCACTTTTAAAAAATAATGATCTAGGCAGACTGAGAAAATATAAGACTAGGCTCTAAGCTAGTGTAAATCATGGTAGATATATGGAAATTGAACTATGCTGATTTACATCAGTTAATGGGTCTGACCTAGGATTTATATAACAGAATTACATAAATCTCTTTACTGTGGACTTGTATTCATTTTCTAGAAATTCACCAAGTACTGTATCAGCTCAAAGAGAAAGTAAGTGTCCAACAGCCTCACAGAGATTTTCTAAGATTTTATAACTTTAAAACCATCTCACCTCTTTTGCAAAATGTACCCATAAATATCCATTTCACCTGTAACTGAGCCTGCTGTGCTCAAGAAAGAAACAGTCACCAAACAATTCCTTACTGCAGACAAAAACAAGACAACAGTGAACAGTCTCATAGCAGCAGACTTGTCTAGACTGAGAAAAATTACCTGGACACAAAACAGTACAAAAATTCAGAGTTATCAACCTCAGTTTGTGTCCTGTTGCTCAATCCCATTGTGCACACATAGTCACAAATTAATTTGTGTTCACCTCAGTAGCCTAATTTACTCTTCAGTATGATCTAAGAACAATACATTGAGAACATCAAGGATATAAAAATAGAGGAAAACATAATTCTCACTCCAACCAAAGCAATTTTGATTTTATCGTTTAGAGCGCTTGCTGACAAAAACCGCTCCCTTTTAAAGGAAATGGTAGGTTCATCATCATTAAAAACAGGCTGTACTCTGAGCATCTAGCGGACAGAAACAATTTTTTATGAGCTACGAATTCCTGGCTCCTGGTGCAATAGTTATATATTCCCTTTGCCCATGTCCCTAACTGCCTTTTTTTTCCAATCTGAAACAAAAATCAATTGACCAGTCTTCCACCCCACATCCCTTTCATTGCGACATGCAGTTTCAGTTCATCTCTGCAGTTGTCCTACTTTTCCTGTAATTTGACCTTGAAGCCTTAATCTCTTGCATATGACGTGATGCAATATGTGAGAGGACCAATGTTTCCTGAATTGGTCCTGTTATGCTGCTCATTTCTACATGGCAACAGGAATTTTCAGACACCTGGGAAGGATGGGGTGGAGAGGGAGTGATATTATCTTTGTCTTTTAGCATAGATTTTTTCCATTCTACAGCCACTGTCAGCTGGATCAAGGTTGAGGAGACAGCTACAGAGTTTTGCATAGTTCTGCTCTAACTCTTTGCCTGAGGAAATGGTTTCATGACCTGTTATCTTATATCCACCCTAAATTCTGAGTGAGTTATACTAGAAAGAAGATTTCCCCATGGATTTCCCCAGACTTTGGATATGCAGAGTACTTGTGTCTCAAGGTCTTTATAATGCTGTTTGAAGGCAATAATGGAAACTGTCACTTTTTACAACATTTGAGTTATTTTTTCCTTTTTTTTTTAAGCAGGAAAGGTAGATTTTTTTTTCTTCCCCATTTAATGCAGATCTCATAAACCAGAAAAAATGCTCTTTCAGAAAAAAAACTTGTTGCTGAAAAGTCCAGTGAGTGGTCAGAATTATAAAGATCACCTTTAATTATGAGGATTTTTCTCATTGCTCTTATATTTCATGTTGAAATATGTCCAGGCGTCTCACAAAGTTTGTCTTGTTGTTATCAACAATGACTGGATATTGGGATTCTCTGCCATAAATAAAAAGAACATAAAGGCCATAAATAAGGAACAGATCCTTGGGAGCCTGACTCTGTTGAATCCACTGCCCTGGGGAAGCTCGAATGTAGAAATACCACAGGATTCAGTCACATTTCTTCTTCCAGGAAAGTTTCCTTTCCTCTGATGTATCATATCCTGGTTGACACTCTTGATTTTCATAGAATCATTGAATCACAGAATCATAGAATCATAGAATGGTTTTGGGTTGGAAGGGACCTTAAAGATCATCTAGTTCCAACCCCCCCTGCCATGGTCAGAGACACTTTTCACTAGACCAGATTGCTTCAAGTCCCATCCCTTTGCACATTTACGCGCGCTCCTGATTTGAGGGGAAGACTCCCACCTTTTTCAGTAACAGTCTGAGGCACCTGCTAGAGTATGCAAATAAAGAAAATGACATGAGCTGGAATAAGGAGTGAGGATGTGGACACACATTTGTCTTAGGGGATAAGAACACTGCAGCATCCACCCTGCATTAGCCATCCCTTCAGCTGGGCCACAGCTGAGCTGCTCATGATCTTTTGTTAGTGCTGCAAGTATCCATTACACCACTGCTCTTTCACATATGATGAACGGCTGGGATTCTTCAGCCCATCAGTCTAGAGTCCAAAATCAGTCACTGCATAGACTTGGGAACACGAAGTTTTACCAAGTCCTGAGTCAGTTATAATTCAGCTTCCAAAGGAAAGCGGTGTTTTCTCAAAAAAATTCCCGTGTTCAGCAGCTCTTTATTTTCAGACTAAACAGCAACAGAATTGATTTTTCTTGGCTTTCCCTCCACCTGTGGAGCATATAGATGCTTTTTCTTCAAATGCATTTAATGATGGCATGCTACGTTTAAAGAAATACAAAAAGTAAGGAGAGGTAGGTGGGTTTTATTCTGTAGTTAAAAGATGCTCACCCTTTAAAAGTGAATTTGGTAGAACTTAGCTGTGTAATAAAGTAAAGTTATTGAGCAGAAAACAAGTTTCTCATGCAGTAAAGCATTTTATGTATTTCAATATTTTTTTGTCTTCTGCATTGAGTTGAGCTATTCCGCACTGACTACACAATTAAATATGAATTGCGCCTAGAAGAACACATGTTCTATCACCCTAATAAGTGGTTATTATATTTTTTCAAATATACAGGAGGTAAAGGTTCAAATGTCTACTCTCATCTACATGTGCTGTATAATAAATATATTTCCTCATTACCCCCAGGAGAAATGCATCCACTTAAACAATGTTCCTTCTATTGTTTCAATTGCATAATTTTGCTCCACTTTCTGAAATCCAGATTCTTTACTTTCCCACCATATTCAAACTTCTTGTCAATACTCCCAATACTCTGATTTATTAGCCTTTTGCTTGTTTTATCATTAAATGTTATATTCTTTACTTGGTTTCTGCTGGTGCCTTCTCTCCCTCCACTACACATCATGACTGTGTCTTTTCTATAGGTTCTCCAAGGACCCCTGAGACCCTATATTTTCATACTTACTTGAAGACTCTTGTGCTGCTAACATTGACCTGGATTAAGTTATATGCCAGTTTCTGTTGTTACTGTATCTGAGCACTTCTCAGTCATCTACTTAGTTTTTACAGTTCTCTTCATGATTACGCTTGTGACATCAAAGTGATGCAGCAAAAATTTCACCTATGAGCTGTTTAGAAGAGTAATGTTTCAGAAAGGACAAACAAACCCTGCAAGGCTACATTAGAGAAGGAAGAGTGTTGAACTGGGCTCCGATTTCCCAAGCCCTGTCTTCATGTATCAAATGTTGTTGGACCATTCTCTAATATTTACCAACTATCTTACCTTGTGACTAAATTATCAGGACAGACAGTTCTTCTTGACAGTATAAGCTTCTCAAAAAAATGAAAACACAAACAAACAAACAAACAAAAAAACAGCAAAACTTTATTTAAACTACATATTCACAGTTTTTCAAAAAAATGGGAAAAAGTACCTCTTACATTTGTTAAGAATGCGTTGTAGATGATCCACATTTTTTAACAGAATCTACTTCATTTAGTTTCATTTTTTTCATTATTTTGCTAAGAATAATTTATTTCAGCTGACTTTCTGTATCTTTTTGATCTTATCTGTTCTGATTTCAGTAAGTTACACACCAAGCCCTACAAGAAAACAAGATGGCTTCAGAATTCTGCATGGTTGGTTGCTGTGGTTCATAGCCTCCCAAATATTTTCACCTATGTCAGTCCATCTCATGGCAATGTGTATGGGCTTCCTAGGTCCCATGCATGGAAATTCCCAGTGCTGGCAAGGCTGGAGCAGCCCCGGGGCTGCTCTCTCAAGCTATCACTGAATTTCTGCCCACCCTCTCTTCTTCTCACCATCTGTCTTTTTCCCCAGCCCAGCTGCATAGGCTGGAGTTAATATTGCTCCTGTCCGTTGTCATAATTCTTCCTGTTTGTCTCTCTGTTGCGGTTGTGCTTTCCTTTTTTTCCCATGCTCTGTCCCCCCCTAGGTTTCACACCTAGGCTCTGACATTTGTTCTCTCTGACATTATATCTATGTGTCTTTTTTCTGCTTTTTCTTAAAAACAAAACCTTAAAAACAAATGGGGTTTTTTTCATATCTGTATCTATTCTTTCAAGTTATTTTTCTGTCCAAACTAAACAAAAGTGTAAAACTGACACCAGATTGTTTTGCTATGTTTTATTATTTTAATGTGCAAATGAATGGATGCAAATATTTATCCTAGCCCTCACTTTAACAGCAGATTAGGGCCACATTATCCAAAGAGCACTGCTGCCCTCTAGGAAGCTAACTAAGACTTTGGACTGCCTAGTAAATTCATTCTTCACATACACAGACTCGTTTCAGGTTTTGTTTCATTTTTGGAAGTGAAAATAAAAAAAAAAAAACACCAAACAAACAGGAAAAGAGTATTTTAATTTGATTTTTCTGTTTAAAAGCAACAGTATGCATGTTAAATCAATGTGAAAAATTTGAAATGTCAGACTATTACAGTCAGATTTCTGGAGCTCATTTCGCACCAGAAAGCAGTTTTCAGAAATTAAGAATTCTTTGAATAAGCAAAACCAAACATTCATAAATCACTTACAAATTGCAATGAAAAAATCCTCAAGCATCTGAGAGGAAAAAATTACAAATAGAAAACTTTCTATTATGTGCTCCTAAGGCCCATATATGTTGCTTTCTTTAATGTGGGCTGCACTTGCAAAAAATAAGTAGATACCTTACACACCTAGAAAGGCTGAGGGTCAGATTTTCAAGAGCTCAATACTCAACTGGTCACTTGCTGAAAAACATGGTGGTTTATTCCATCATGTGCCTCCAGTAAGAACATGAGAGTGAAATCTGTAGCTTGACTTTGCATTTTTTTATGCATTTGGAGGATTATCCTGAATCATCTAAGGGGTACTTTAGGAGGAACAACTCAGATGTAAATTTGTTTAAATTATTTCCAAAACAGAGATGAAAATTCTAGAATAACGTGCTTTCTCAGATTTAAGCCTCTTTACCTAAAGATTTATTCCAAGTCTGCTGGAGCCTTTGAAGAGATTGTGGGGTTTAGTGCGTGTTCCTGAGTTCTGGAAGTTATGTGTGTATTTCAATGGGATTCTCAGGAACATTACAGGGCTTTTTCTCCGTTTCTTCATTTGAAATAATGCCTTTCAGCATGAGCTATATGTGGCTTTTACATGTTCTTAACAATGAGTTTGGTTAAGGTTGTTAATTCTGCTGTTATTTCTTGATCTGGTTTGAAATCAATGGGAAAGGAGGCATGCTGAAAACTGCCTTCATGAGTGTTATCTTGACTGCTCAAGCATTTCAGAAGATGGTCTGTCTGAGTTCAGAAGTCAAAGGCAGATTTACTTTTTCGGGGTGCGAACACGGTCTGTGCAGTTGTGCCGTAGATGAGAAGAGCACTGGCCTCCTGCCGCTGGCACGGGGAACAGGGCTCTCCTTTGGAGGGACACAACAGGATCTGTTCTCAGCAACTGCACTAGAGAGAGCTGTGGTTTCTATTTCTGTCCTTTTTCAAAGTTCATGTATGATACACAGAAACAGCATGCTGCACTCTAGTGATCTTCTGTTGCACCTTTGAAATTAGATGGTAGGAGGAAATGTGGAATTAAAGCTTCTTCTCATTTTAATGGTAGAAAATAATACAATCCATGTACACTTTACGTAAAAGATAAAAATATCAAATTTTTCATTCCAAGAAGCTTGAAGACAAAATACAGAACTGGATTCGTGTTATTTTTAGTTTTAGTTTTCCATTTTGTACAATAAAGAACAAAAAGAAGTAAAGAAATAATGCTACTTACTAATAAAAAATACAGTTTAATTTTTGTTATTAATTTACAATTCAGGCTTTCTTGGTGCCATTAATAGAGAACATCTGTCTGCCAGCTTGGCAACCTGCCTGCTGCATCCTCATACCCTCTCCTTTCTCTCACCAGAAACCCCTGGGCATCAGCAGGGGGAGGTGGGAAAGTGTTTCTCTAGGTAAAGAACACGGATGAGTATGTCAGCAACTTGATTTTGTCTAGACAGGGACTTAGAGTCTCTTGAAATTAGTATTAAGACTGAGCAAAATTATTATTTAACAGAGCTAATGCTTTTTCTACTATATATATATATATATTTTTTTTTTTTTTTTTAGGAAGGCTTGTACACATTAAATGCTCTGTGCATTTTTCTCTGCCCTAGTTCATCTAGTATCTTTGAACAGTTTGTGGTGCATAAAATTTGTATTTTACATTTTCACGTTTTCTTGCACTGAATGCAAAACAGAGAGACATTGTCATTAAAACAAAAACTTTGGAGGAGGAAGGCATGAAGCCAGTGTCTCAGAGACAGATCCAGTTCAGGACTGTCAGGAACAGAACAGTGTTCTGTGCAGCTGCCATTTCTGACAAAGCTTTCTCCCAGGCCCCTTAACCCCATTACAGTTTCAAGAGCAGCAGGTCGTGTGCCATACAAAATGGCATATTAGGAGTAAGAAGTGATTTTTTATGTGATACTGAATACAGACTAAAAGCAGTTTTGAAATGTATTGCAAATAAAGGTACAGCTTCAGATTCACCAGGCAACAGCATTTGCAAGTAAAACAAGTGATTGAGAGTGCTGGTGTAACTTGCTGTCTTATTTTTCTGAAGGAAAAAAGAGAGGCAGGAGGTACTTCCTCACACTATTGTTCTCTTTAGGAGAAATGCCTTTGACACCACCAGATTGTTTATCTCAGGAAGGAAAATTCATTCATGAAAGAAAAAAAAAAAAAAAAAGAAAAAAAGGTGGATTTACTTCAGTTTGCACAGACCTTGTTCTGCTTAAAACCTTAAAGAACAGTGACATCTTCAGTAATCAGAATGATTTGCCATAGGAGAGTTGGAAATCATTTCCTTCCCTCCCACCGCCACCTTAACAGAAATGCTACAAGCACAGTGGAACCTCGCCACACTCAAATCTTCAAATACCCGTGAGTGAGACAGAAATTTCCTTTGCTCCTTGCGTCACTGCAAGAATTTGTGTGTGTTGTGCACAGAACTCATTAATTTCTTGGTTTTGTCTTCCCCAAAAATATTAATTCGCAATGACAAAAATCAACGCTATAGCTGAAGAACATAGGCTTACATATAGCAGTAATGTGTATGGTGCAGCACTGCAACATATCAGTGAGCCATAAGAAGCGTAAGTGTTCAGATTAGTGAATCTAATGCACCTATGCACTGTAGTATGGACCCGAAAGGATATTACTGTAGATGTAAACCCCTAGCACATGTAGCTGATAGCTTTTAGCTGGATAAACAATAGCTCTCTCGAGCTCCCACAGCAGGATGTCCCTGCCAGTCGAACTCAGCAGAGGGTTGTGGCTGGTGCTGGCGGTCTCACCTGATCTTCACCCAGACAATATGGCAAATGGCTGGAGTGCAGGTCTCCATGTCTGATTCGTGCAGTCCTGCACACTCAGTGTGTCAGAGACAGTCCTTCAATTGTCTTCTAACCCATGTGCATCCCTACTTAGAGTGTTTGCAACACAACGTGAACAATGAACTGTCTTTCTCATACTCGTACCAAGGACTCGTACCGAGCAGAGGCGTCCACATTTCAACAGTGCGACTGCCAGGAGCTGAACATTTGAAAAAGTCAAAGCTAAAAAGTCAAAGCAAATGTTTTTTCAACCATCTCTTCTTGCAAACAAAGGTAGTAAACCTTGAATGCTACTGAAGTCTAGCAAGTGACTTAAAATAAGAGTTTGGGGAAATTTTATATTCTGCCTGTGAATACAGCAGAACTCTGGTATCACCCTGCTTCCAGCTAAAATAAATATTCACAGAGTCCTTAGCTTTTATGTGTAGCTCTTGAATTGTGGTGACAGGCATGCAGTAACACCTACTCCATTATTACTTTTATTAGAGCTTTATGATAACAATAGGTGCTGAAATAGTGTGTTCCATTGACAGGTCTCCATTTATGAAAGAACTTGATCTCTGTATCTGGGACTTCAACAACAGTATCTTTATACTTCAGCCTTGTGAAATTGGCTTAGCTGTAGTTGCCAAGTCCATATATCGTGGAGGAGCTGAATTCTCACAGCCGAGATGACAGCCAGCAATTAAAAACCAAGTGTTCATTCCATTTATGGACTAAAGAATACTTCTCATCTGAACTTTGAGAACTTTAATATTAATCTCATTTTCACGTCCATATGCAATATGATTTTAATGAAGCCGGGAAAGAATAGGGGAGTTGTTCTCCAGTTAATTTAAAATCTGAATATTTCTCTAGGTTAAAACCAAAGACTGTGCAGCCACCTAGATTAAAATTGTCTGCACTGAATTTCAATGCTAGTGATTTCAAATTCTGTTACGGCTGATTGGTCTGCTTTTTATTGGCTTCCCATCTTCCCTTAGCACTTTAATTACAGATAATTCATTTTTTATATATCAGAATCCTACTCTCTGAGCTTAAAAATTTCTCTCACATGTCACTCAGGGAAAAACGTTCTTCCTGGCAGGGGAGAAGGGATAGAGATGAATGAGGTAGGATATAGTTAGTGATGTAGTTAGCAGTTTTCTGAGCTAGTGCCGGATTCAGAGGATCCTAAGTTTTATGAATGTCTCTAAATACAGTTATGTGCTTAATTATGCATTTGTTTTGAGAAAGTCACTGAAACATAAACATTACTGTATCAGAAATAGAAACACAATGCCATGCAGGCTGATTTAATAGGCTTTAAATGGATAAAGACTAAAGCTTATAAACTCAAATAAACTATTTCACTTGATTGCTTAAAGATATCATACCTGCGCATTGTCTCAAAACCTGATCTTTTATTGAGTTTTAGTCCTTTTCTTTTTGCCAATATTGCCTTATTTTATCTTTGCACAAACATAGTTTAACTCATGTAGAATTTAGAACAACTGTCCATGTATTAATTTAAAATCTAAAAATGCAGACTTTTTCCTTCCTAATTACAGACATATGCAAAATAAGAAAACAAAAACCAAAAGTCCCATACGTTAAAATGTTTTCTGATTAATTTTGGGCACTGCTTAAACATGCTTTATCCTTTCCTGCTGCTACCAAAGTAATGCTGCATCAGGAGACTGCCGTGTCTAGACATTTTTAGTTGTGGGCAGCCAGCTGGGAAAAAAAACTTCACATGAAACACTACTATCCTTTACCGTAGCAGACAACGTAAATGGGAAAGAGAGAACATTTTTGCTTTGAGACTTGCCTCATTAAAAAAACAGGTTAATACGAGGAGTACTTTATCAAGTTTTAATGAGAGTGAAGACGGTGAGTAGTATATTTTTAATTGTTTAGTCTGGGGAAGTTTGAATCTTATTTTCTAATGCAGGAGAAATCTAGATCTCATTTTGTCCCTGTCAAACAAAAAAATCAGCTGCTTGTCCTTGCTTATTCTTTGTAGTACTTTAGTTAAATTCTGCAGTTCACAAGTATGCAGGCTGTTCGTATATGTATATGCTGTAGATATCTCAGTGTCTTCGACTTGTTTGCTTGTAGTTTGTTTGTTGTTTGTTTTTGTCTTGATTGGCTCATTCCTGATGATCTTAATTTTCATTAGCGCTCATTAACTGTTGACATGCTGCAGTTCTAAGTCTAATCTGTAGTACCATTTATCTGTAGTACCATTTATTTTTCTCAAAACAATAATTTTGAACATCTTTCTGAGACAGTGTTTAAACATTCATTTTGAAAGAAATAATCTCCTAATTACTGTGAAGGAAAATAGCTTTTTCTACATTAGATAGCAGTTGCTTAAACATTACCAGGTGACTGATTTCCAAATTTTATATACAAACACAGCAGAGGAACTTATTGTCATATGGTAACCAGCTCTAGCATCTGTGACTTTGCCATGATTAAATATTAAATCTTTTATTCCAGCATCCAGTGAAAGTGCTTGGAGTGCATCTTCACAAACATTTTGACTCCTTAATAACTAAACAATCACTGTATTTTCAGAATTAGCTTGAAATACAGAAATCAGCTGAGCTACCTGTGTTTTCCTAAAAGTTTTAAGCCTTCACTGTGTGTCTGAAGTATGTATGTAAGGGTCTTACTGTTCCCTAGCATACATAACTAGAGGAAGCTCAAAATGGGTTTTCAGAGGGAAGATGCAACTTGCAGGTGTCTAGCGCAATATGATGCTAAGCGTTCTTGCAGTGTGTTGCTAGAGATAAAACTCTTCCCCGCATTAAGCTTGCCCACAATAGTGGGATTTTGAACTTCAGCTTTTGATAAAACATATTAGTTGGACACATGTCCTTTTTGGTGTAAATGATCAATAAACACAATACTTATGATTTGTAGAACACCTAATATCTGCTACACAAGTTGTTTATTAGATACTTTATATAAAACACAAACCACAGTAGGGGCTGCTTAGGTTAGTCTTCCCAACTCTGCACATAGTAGAAAATCCTCACTGGAGTGCCTCTGCAAACACACTCACATTACAAACTCAGTGTTACTTGCCCTTGATGCTCTGGCATCCACTAGCTAGTAGGAATTGCCTTGACCTGAACATTTTAGTGTGTAACACAACTGAGAACAAACATTGCAATTTCTCGAAGGATATTTCTCCTATGAAGACACGCTGAGAGAGTTGGGGTTGCTCAGCCTGGAGAAGAGAAGGCTCCAGAGGGACCTTACAGCAGCCTTGCAATACCTGAAGGTGGCCTACAAGAAAGCTGGAGAGGGACTTTTTACAAGGGCACGTAGTGATAGGGCAAGGGGTAATAGCTTTAAACTGAAAGAGGGTAGATTTAGATTAGATATAAGGAAGAAATTCTTAACTATGAGGGTGGTGAGACACTGGAGCAGGTTACCCAGAGAAGTTGTGGATGCCCCATCCCTGGAAGTGTTCAAGGCCAAGTGGGACAGAGCTTTCAGCAACCTGGTCTAGCGGAAGGTGTCCCTGCCTATGGCAGGGGGGTTGGAACTAGATTATCTTTAAAGTCCCTTCCAAACCAAACCATTCTATTATTCTATGATATTGTAAGTGAAAGCATCCAAACATTAACAAGCTGCAGCAAGCTTTTAAAAACACAAACATTACTTGTATTATATTGTTATAATGTTTGGCACTACTGCTGAGATTATCTTTCACAGTTTCTCTGAGACTCAGTGGGATGCTAGTTCAGGTCTCTGGTCTGCTACTGACTCTGTAGAAGACTTCAGAAAAAAGCCTTCATGGCTTTTTTGGGTACATTCACTGAGGAATTCTCTCTTGAAAGTTTGGGGGTTTTTTAATGCTTTTGTTATGAGATATTAGAAAAATGTACATGAATGAGTGCCTTTGTTAGAGGGAAAATGGATGTGATCCCACACAATGCTTAAGACCCCAGTTCACCAGGCTGTCACAGATTTGAAACAAGCTGACACACCTTCTGTGCCTGCGCGTAATAATGCTTCATTTACATCTCAGAAGGATTCATGAGGAAAAAAAAATCAAGACTGAGTAACTCTCAGAGATTATGCTAATTGAGGTTAAAAAGTAGCCTAACACACAAGATGAGGATACTAGCAGATGAAAACTTCTGATGTAGCTTTCATGCATGTCCTTAAATCAAATCCCAAATAGGCTGGTCTGGTAAATCAAAAGTCTTCAGATGAAATATGGCTAAAACTCTCTTTCAAATATCATGTAAGAGCCAAGCATCTATGCAAAATGTTGGAGCCTGTGATAAACTTCACCAATTAGCAGGGGTTTTTTTCTGTTATTGAGATCCTACAAGACTGCCTACAGTAAAATAAAATGGATTTTGTGACACATACGTTTCATCATCCAGAGTCATCCAGAGTCAAAATAGTTGCAAATGATATAGATGTGCACTTATCACCTAAAAAATCTTTATTAGCCAGGCATAATTACTGCCATTGTTCTGCAGACTGTGTTAAGAGTTTTTCCTTCACTAAATGCTCTGAGGATGGGTGCTGCTGCTGTTCTTACTAGAGCTGTTGCAGTAAAAGAGCAGTTTTACCACTCTGCTTCCTAATTGATTAAGTCCAAAGATAAACTTGAAAACATTTTTATTTTGGGCAACAAACTTCATGGGTTTTTTTCTTATTTCACTGCAATAAACCAGTGATCCTTTGATCTTTTCTCTAAGTGCTTAAATGTTTCTCTTTTAAAAATGGGAGCATTTCTGCTCATAAGTGCACATAATATTAGACAAATACAATGTAGATTGTTTCCAGCTCCAAATAATCTGTTCCCAACTGAAACTACATACGGTGGCTGTTAAGAACAGAACACAATTTACTCGAAGTAACTAAGCATTGCTTGGAGAGATTCAAGAGTCTTGTCCAACCTGTACAGAAGGCTGGTAGCTGCTACCTTTGTATCATCCATTAGGACTCCAAATACGAATTGTTATTTTTGATCTTTCATCTATCATCTACAAAATGTCATGTTCCATTAGTCACTTCTTTTTTACATATTGGAGAAATCAAGTTCATCAATACTTACAGTTTTTTAATGAAGTCTCTTTAGATGTGTCTCATACTGTCTTTATAACTGGTCCTTCACTGGCCGCAGCAGCTGAAGAGAAAAGAGGCAATAACTTCTGCCATATTCTGAAAGGCATTTTGAATAGTAACTGCAGATAAGCATCACCTGAGTGAGGCTGCTGAAATTGTACACACTGAGGTTGTTGTGGAGGGGGTCAGGCCCTCTAAAGCCAAGCCAGCTTTCATGTTACTTAAGGTAACGGATGTGATACAATACTTTTGCTTGATGGATTCTCTGAAAAGCTGAAAGCAGCCTGTGGGGCTATTTGTGACACTTTCAAAGTATTGTAATGAAAAAAATATATGTTCAGATCTCATTATTGCTTGAGAAAGTGAACAGTAACATAAGCAAAGGAAGCAGCTAAGACTGCTGTGAAGAGAAGCGTCTAAATGACTCGGTGCATTGCAAGCATCCTCTGTGGTGTTTTTGCAAATATCCACCTTCAACTCTTTGTTTCTCTTCTCGTTGTCAGGATTAGGTAATGCTACTTTCCCTCCCTGCTTCCACTGCAAAGTACTGAAAAATTAATGAACAAAAAGAAGTTTTCCCTAAAAAAATAACAAATTTTGTTCTTCAGTTCAGAACATTTAACTTCAAGAATTCAAAACTCCAATTATTTTACGCTTGTAAATTCATTTTCTGTGTGTGGAGAAAGTAACAAGTGCTTCTACTGAAGCATCGAATGCGTTCAGTAAGAGCTCACCCTTAAAGCTCTGCTTTTGCTTTTTCTCTTGCATGTAAACATGGGAAGCACTGTCCGGTCTGTCCTGCATCATCACAGCAGCAACTAAACAACACACAGCACTGAAAATGCTTAGTGTTGAAACAGCTTCACAGCAGAGACAAGTGTTTTCTTTCAAACTCTGTGGATCCAGGAGCGGAAGATGACAAATGGCCAGTGCAGGAGGAGCCTACACTGAGACCAAGCTGCCTCAGGTCTCCTGGTGGCCAAAAGTTTTCCTCTCGGACCCTCACCGTGAGAGGTAGCTGCTGCCAGCTTAGTCCGTCTTGTCCAAAACTGGGGACTTCTGTGAGCGCTAAAGTGGAATTTGACTTTAGCTTGGAAATGAAATTTCCCAGGCATCAAGGCTTCTATTTCTGCACATGTCCAGGTTACTTTCTGAACCAGGATGGAGGGAATGGAAATATGTCTGTCCAGCCCCTGTGGTTCCAGGGTGAGGTTGAGATCTTTGTGAAAAGCAGGCTAATTCTCTGCAGAGGGATGAGATTGTGATGGCCATTTGCTCACTGAGGCAGTTCTCTGCCAAGCCTGGTAGACCCCCTGACCCCTTCACCATGTGGGTCTGCCGGTCAGTCTGCTCACACTGTAAGCATTACCCAGGTACCTGCCCCTGGGACCAAGTCTCACAGAGAGTCCGAAGCCTAAGCTAGAAAACACCTACATGCTCTGCCCAGCACCTTTGGCCAGAGGCAGGTTTTGTACCTGCACTAAGCAAAGCAATAGGCAAACATCATACTTTTCTGTACTTTGTTATGTTCCAGGATACTTCATCAAGTTCTTTGTACATCAAGCTTAGCCAGCACTGACCACAGAGAGAAGCTGAACGTATCTTAAATGTATCATGCTCAATCTTCCGAACATTATGTTCATTTGCTTGATTGTTTTTGTTTGTTTTTGTTTGTTTTTTTTCACTGTTCCTGGGAGAAGGCTGTTCTGTAAGCTTATACCACTGAGGAACTCTTTTCTAATTATCAAGCTAAATTTACAGCTAGTTTATATTGCTTATTCTTTAGCTTATAACACTTTTCTTTCTCTCTAGAAAATACTTCTTGCATGTACTTATGGGCAGGAATCATATCTTTTTTTTTTTAGGCTTCATTTATTTCCATTGAATACACAATCATACTTAGTGAAAAGGGGAAAAAAATCTCTTTACATCTGGCTAATTTTCTTGGAAAGTTCTGACCACACTTGGGATGTTACAATTCATGTTCAAATACTCCTCGCTTTTATCTCCAGGCTTATGATGAGTTCCAAAATATTAAAACTTTCAAAATATCAAAACTTTCCCCTTTTCAAGTCACAAATTCATACTTTAAGCTCTTAATTTTACTTGATATCAACAGTTGAAGTTAAATAAAAAAGGTAGATTTGAGCACTGACATTGAGTAAAGGGAAAACAATTTTCAAAATTATTTAACCATACAGTAAAAATATATTGTATAAATAAAAATATATTATGTATTTGCAATAAATTGATCTGATTGTAATGCTATGTTGTAATACAACTAACAGATGGAAAATTAAGAGGAAGATCTATGTTTCTGTTACAATAAAGAGAAACTGAGAGAGGTCTATCAAGGGAAAAAATAATACACATAAGTTCACATAAACGATGAAAATTTTAAAAAAGGTTTATAGCCCCAGCATATTAATATGCCTAAAACACTGAACTTGACAGACTGCAATGTGGGAAAATTGCAAAGTTTTAATTGGAGCTTCTGTGATTGAAGGTCTTGGATATAGTTTTATTATGCAAGAGTATTTGCTTTTTAATGTGTGTTGTTTTCATGTATATTACTAAAATGACTGGCTTTCCTTTTTGCCATTTATAAAAACATTTGTTTGAAATATTGCACCAAAATATGACACACATGTAGCTGATTCTCAAAAGGCTTGTAGTGTTTATGGAATGGATTTGCAGTTTATAAATTGCTTTATTCCTGCACTTGTTTATAATTAGGAAGATTAAATGATCAGATGGCACAGAACTGCACATCCAATAGTTTGAGCCATTTCATCACAGCAGTTAAAGAATTTAGCAATGGTAGAACATCCATTTCTGTCAGAGTATCATGTGCCTGGTATCTACTGCTCATTACCAATCTATCACTGCAGTGGTACTGTCTTTCCTGCTGTTTACACTGCAGTAACATCTGGAGGCATCATTGGAAATGGATGCTTTATAGTGAATTTGGAAATCACTGGACCAATTCACAGAAAAGGATTCTACTGAAGGTTACCAAACACAAAGGCACCATCTCTGGCTCTGAAAGTTCATGACTGTCATTTCCCCACACTCACATTCTCCCCTCTGCATCTGCTGTGATATATGCGCAGAGCCTGATGGTCTGACTCCATGTGTCTGCTCTTAGATTAAAAGTGCTTGGGGAAAAATGTCCTTCAAGGCTAGATTTCCAGCTACAGAAGGAGGTAGTGCTCCCACTCTGCAGCAGCATTTGCTCTGTTTGCTGGTGGAGGGAGCCAGTTCCCTTCCAGACAGCAGAAGATTCAAGTTTTCTTCACACACCTCCTAAAGAAATGTGTCATTAGATACATGTTTAGAAATGGCTCTTAAGATTTTATTCTGATGTCATTTCACACTAAAAATGCCTCCTTGAAACAAGGATTGACACCCTACCTGAGTGCGGTCACATTCATATAGGGGACTTCTCAGTCTGTTCTATTTCTTTATTCCTGTGGAAGGTGGCCTGTAGTGGGGGCTGCAGACATTGCTATGAAGACAGAGTGCAAGCAACTAAAAGAATACCTTATAACTCAGTGATTATAAGATGAGCATGGAGGGTCTTATCTCCATACACAGCAACTGAGATTAGTCTTCCAATATATGGGGTGAACCTTTTACTCAGGGACCCCTGGGAGAGTGGGCAGTACCCTGATCTTGTAAATGAGGCTTACATCTGAATTTTAAAAATAGCTTGGAGGCAACATTTTTTTCCAGCTGGATTATATCCTTTTTTCCCTGCATATAATTACTATGTCTAGTGTTTTCTACCATAACAGTCAGCTGAATGAAGCATATTTCCTTGCTTCCTATGCCTCCACCCTCTTCCCCTCTTCCTTCTCAACCAATACCTCATTAACCCACCCAGGCCTAGAGAATAATGCCATCTCCTAAATTAAATTGATGAAAATCAATAAGACACATTAAATTAACTGAGAGGTTTATACAGATTTCTTTGTTAAAGATTTCTCTGCTTCAGGGCCATGTAGTGCAAAATGATAGAGATATGCAGAAAAAATTTACTTTAATCACATGACCTGTGACAATGTGTGTCCTCTGTTACAGGTGCAAAGTGCTGCCTTGGTTCCTCGTTATAGAGAATTGTACTCAGAATCAGGCTGAAACTATGGCCTTTAGATTTTGAACAAAGACTTCCCAATGAAAACTTGCTTTCCCAAAATTATAGAGCTTGTAAATTAATGTACACAGGAATCTTCCCTATTCCTGAATGTGTCTGCTACAAAGAGTGTTACTTTGGGGAATCTCAGCCACATCTTTAAATCCAGGTGCTCTGTAGATGTCTTTTTTAGCATACTAATTTCTATTTTCCCTTTGACCATACTTTGTGGATTAAACTTTTTTTTTTAAATGCCAAACTTAGCACCTGCTTAATTTTCCCATTCATCGTTTAATCATTTTATGTTTTTTACTGCTTGTGTTTGTTTGTTTTTTAAATGCAGCACAACTGCACTAGGCTCCCAGTAGACATTTTAGGGGATTGATGGGTTCTTTTTAGCCTCCAGATTGAATGTAGGTGGCTTCTTTCGGAATTTCTTGGTTCATTTTTTACTAATTGCTTCATTTTTATGCAGCTTGCCTTTGCAAAAGGAAACACCTGCATGCAGGATTTATTTGACCTGCTCTCCTGCTGTGATAATAAACCTGCCGTACTCTAATTGTTACTACAGAGTGGCTCTCCTCTAATGTCTTGAACATGGTCCTGCAAACCACTCCAGACCAAACTTAGAATGGCATTTTCAAGGATAAGACAAAACTGCCTTTCTGAACAGTGTTCAGTGAATGCAAGAACACATCTCGTGTTGATGTGTTCTTTCCATAGACAGATGAAATCTCCCACTTCCACTACCTGATATCATTTAGACTTAATAACTGTCATGACTGTGCTCGCAGGATCAATATGATCTTAGTACTTAATATGGGGACATCCACCTACAAGGATTATGTTGTGGGCTGCTTCTGTGATGTTTTTACACTCAATGTAATTCCTTCATAGGCAGCATCAGTGAGCATCTTCATCCTATTGCTCATGTAAAGTTCATTGCCAGGTAACACTACCCCATTGATCCTATTTCCACTAAGTATCCCAAGTGCTTATTATGGCAGGGTTATCATCTGATGCCAAACATTGTAGTTCCTCTGCTTTTATTTTTTATCTCAGGAAGTCTTCTAGCTTTGCTGCCAACATGAAGTCATCTTGCAGTTTTCCCTGATGTCACTGGTCCCAGCGATCATGGACTCCCACTGCCACCCTCCACTTCTTGCCTTTAAAATTCTTCTCTCTATTCCAGAAGCTTCTTCAGACCTTGAGTGTGACATCCACTAGAGAGTGGGACACATACAAGGTACTAGGCTTTCCCTTCCTAGCAGATAATTCACCTTCCTAATGACTTACATCCTGCCTTTTAGCACAAGGAGTGCTGCCGCAAGATATCTCCATAAGTCCCTTCTGTGAACACCCATTTGTCTCTGGTGCTCCATCTCAGCCACTCTCATGTCAGAAGAACAAACCCAACCTCTCACCAGGTACATGTGTATTAGCGCTATGCCTGGCAATAGTCCAGGTGAACCGCCACTCTTCTGAGGTACTTCAAACAACATTTTAAGCTTAAATACTATCGGGGGGGAGGGGCGGTTAGTGGGTCTAGTTTTTAACTTTCTCCTTTGGAGGAGTGGTTAAGATTATTCTCCTCTTCTTCTGCTCTGTCATTATTAAGACAATCGGCAATAGATGAGAACTACCCTGAAGGTGTGATGGCAGCGGCTGATGTTCTCATATCCATCCCTGGTACACAGTCCCTCATTTGTGAGATAGCATCTTTTGTCTTGGTGGTCCTGGACACTCTAAATTCCCTACTCAGGATAGCAGGTTCACCTTGCCCAGCCTAATCCCTCCACTGTACATGACAGCTGCTCAACTCTCACAGCAGCCTCTGCAGCCCCAGGAAGCTCCCAAACACCCACGCTTAGCAACCAGTCACCATCGATGAAATGGTCATCAGCCGAACTCTGCACACAGTTTTCTGCTTTGCAGGAGCCAGACCTTGCTCTTCTTCCTCCCATCCTCCACAGGCAAAACCCCCATGCAACCTCTCTTGCTCACTGCCCTCCTAGTCTGAGAGAAGCAGAGTTTTTAGTAAGAGTTTCTCAGTAACTGGCACTGGATTTTGGGTTATTGTTGTTGCTATTAAGCTTTAAAAGCGATGCATTCCCAAATATAATGCCTTTATTTACAGCACTTCCACATCATTCAGGGTTTGGTTCAGCTCAACAATTAACTTGTCGGATACTCACTGAATGGCTTTGCTAACTAAAGTCTTCAGGAAGAGGCATCACTGAGACCAAAGAGGCTACTGCAAGTTAAAGATAATTTCAGAAAACTGGAAGATGGCTACAGAGTATCTGATTTACTTTAATAGCTATACTTTTAAAATAGATGTATAACTTTACCACTGCTTTTATAAAGGTCTCCTTTGCCAACATCTGCCAACATTCAGTGACAGATAAAATTTTTCAATATAATAAATTAAAATCATAAAATCCAAGGACTGGCAGGTAAAACCAGGCAGAGGTTCACAAATCAGTGAGTTGTTGCTTATGTATTTATGGAATTATCTGTCAATAGTTGCTGTCCCAGTTCGATTTCGGGCTCAGGGAAGGCTTGTAACGATCCCCAGAGTGAGATTAAGACACAAACGAGGTCAAATGCCGCCACCTTTGCTCACTTTATTGAACGCGTGTAAGTGGAAAAAGCGCGATAGGAAAGGCAGGAAATATTAGGAGGAAACTAAGCAAGCATTCGGAGAGATAAGCAGAGGATAGTCACCACCATGGATCCAGCAGCGTCCCGTCAGTCTGTAGTCGCGTCTGCGGTGGGGGGTGCACAAACACACACTGCGGTTTGGCTTCACGCTCCCTTTCTGGAGGGTCGTTAGGGGGCGGGGTCAGAGTTCTGGTACCAGCAGTCGGTACCTGAGCGCTGGCACGTTTGGCAAGTACTCACCATCCAGCACACGCATGCACCTTTCATGTGCTGTCCACGCGCCTTGGGTCACGTCTTTCACGCAACTCCGCCCACACGTGACAAGGTGCCAGACAGGTCCGGACATCTCTGCCACCGCTCTGCCGGTGTCCGACAGGTATCAGAACCTCCCGCTACCACCGCAGGCTCACACAAGCTTTGCCAAGCAAGCTTTGAGACAATTATCTTAACAGTCCAGTCTCTCACAGTTGCCTAAACAGAATTCTTGGTGAGTGCAATAGAAACACCATATTAATATCAGGAAGGTAGAGGGTTATACTGCTGACTTTCTTGCAATTAACTCATATTCACTGTGGAAAAGCCTAATTATTAAGCCAGTGAATATGAAAAATCAACCCGTGTATGTCTTAATGGAAACACATTTTCTTTTCCCATTGTGTAAGTATAGGAAAGTGGATTTCAATTTAAAATCACAAAGGTTAAAGCTTTAAAACAATCTCAAAGAACAGAAAGTTGAGTACTTTATGACCTAGTGCTCTCACACAAATTGAGAAGCAATATAAAATGAAAAATAAGGATTATCTGTTAAAGTGAGAATAAATCATAAAAATGAAGACGTTAAAATCCTTAATAATATTCGAAGGCACATGACAGAATTACCATGTATTTCTGTGCCATAAAATCTTTTGTTAACTTTAAATACATCACGCTGGCATACAGTTCAATTTCTTCAGTTAAAGCAAAGTTCAGCATAAGACTGAAGGAAAATTAAGTGTTTGAACTCATCAATATAATTTAGATGGGTAAAAATTTAAATGGTTGGTTTTGGTTTTGGCCTAACTATCCCAAAGTACAAAATATTTCTATATCATGTGAATTTTTAGGCCATAACAACATTCTTCAGCATTTATTATAGTTCAAATATCAACACAAGTCAGTTTTCATTCCTTTATTACTCACTGTAAGTATTAATGCCTTGATATCTGTTTAGAAAGAAGAAAAGAAGAAAAGAACAGAACTAAGATTTCAGCCATCAATCGATATGCTGGTTTTGACTGGGATAGAGTTAGTTTTCTTCATAGTAGCTAGCATGATGCTATGTTTTGGACTTGTGCTGAAAACAGTGTTGATAACACAAGGATGTTTTTGTTATTGCTGAGCAGTGCTTACACAGAGTCAAGGCCTTTTCTGCTTCTTACACCACCCCACCAGTGAGTAGGCTGAGGGTGCACAAGTTGGGAGGGGACACAGCCGGGACAGCTGACCCCAACTGACCAAAGGGATATTCCATATCCTATGATGTCATGCTGAGCATATAAAGCTGGGGGAAGAAGAAGCAAGGGGGGGACATTCAGAGTTATGGCATTTTGTCTTCCCAAGTAACCGTGACACGTGATGGAGCCCTGCTTTCCTGGAGATGGCTGAACACCTGCCTGCCGATGGGAAGTAGTGAATGAATTCCTTATTTTGCTTTGCATGCACACACAGCTTTTGCTTTACCTGTTGAACTCTTTATCTCAACCCAGAAGTTTTCTCACTTTCCTTATTCTCTTCCCCATCCCACCATTGGGGGAATGACTGAGTGTCTGTGTGGTGCTTAGTTGCTAGCTGGGGTTAAACCACAGCAATCAATTACAAGAAAGCAATGTAAAAATAACACAAAACAGCCAAAAAAGTACAACTCTGTAAGTTCCTCTTAAAAATATGTCAAGGAAAATGTCATCTGAAGTCCCACAGGTCAGCAGATCAGCACTGACATTTCCACTGTGTGTCTCAAGCCATGGCTGGTCACAGCAATCAGCTTCTGGTTTTGGACTAGCAGAGCAATAGCAGGAGCACAGAAAACTCAGTGAAGCCACTTTGACCATGACACTGAATGGGAGACTGTGGCTTAGTTATTCTTCACAATCTTTTTCAAAAAGGGCAAATGTTTTGGTTTACTCCAACAAAAAAACATGTTGCTTCTGATAAGAACACCTGCAGAGCTTTCATGTTGCTCATGTATTTGAGGATTCCCAGGCTACTTTCTAGTTTTCTTCTGCATTTTCAGTGGGGAACATAGCTAGCGCAGACTCAAGAACTGAAAAGCAAACCCTTGCAAAGCCAGTTTTTGTCATGCTTAAATCTCTCCTGCTAGACTCAGCAGGGAACTGATGTATTTTCTTCTGTTTGGTGTTGCATCATATTTTACAGTTTCTCATCATATTGCAGTAGACTGCAGCTAAAACAGCTCTGTGACATGGGGAAAAAGGGAATCAAGAGATGGAGAGAAACTTTTTTTTTTTTTTTTGCTGTTGTCTAAATTATTTTGGCCTTCACTTAGCTCTGTATGATTGTACAAAGGGTAGACACAGCACCACACAATTCTGTGCCTAATAACTACTAATAAAAAGTGGTTTTTCAATGTAGAAATAATTACCTATGAGCCTGGAATCAAAGTGAAGCACAGAGGAGTGAGAGACACTGGATGATAGCAAAGGCCTTGAACATGCAGCCAGAGGATGATACCAGACACCGCAAGGTGATAGGCATATTGCTGATTTTCAGTGTAGGAATTGAGCTTTGCAAGGTGGGTAATTTTTTTTAGGAATACCAGAAAGAAGCCAGAGTAAGTATCCGCTAAAGATAAAACATGCTGTGTAGTAAATTCTGATGAACTTACACACCAATAAGAGAATAAGAGGAGCGCATTAACAAGAAAGAAAGGGACTCAAGAGGGAGGACCTCCAACTCTCCAGTTAAGGACTCAAGATGCTGGTGACAGTCTGCAAATTCCCTCTTTTTCCCTGCCCATCTCCAGGCTGAAGTCATTACCCCGGGAACCCAGAGGGGCTTGCAAAGGGGAATCACAGCACCAGCGAGAGAGGGAGAGAGAAAGGGTGTAAGTTATTTGTATATGCAGTTTGAATGGAGTATCATTTGAACTAAATTTATTAGCATCATTGTAACTGGACCAATGGTTCTACGCATGGACTGACAGGACTAACCATAGGGCATGTTTCTTTAGCCCACCTGCATGGTGCAATTTGTTGTGTAACAATCTGATGGAGAGTTCAAACAGCCCAGTTTGTAATTTGGATGCAAGAGCAGTAACAGATTGGACATAACTGGTTTGGAGAAGTTAGCTCAGTCGAGACTGTCCCTTGAGAAGATGTGAAGTAACTTGCTTCCCAAAGTGTAGATCAGTACAGTTGCATGCTGACCACTCCAGATGTTAAGGTGAGTCATACCCATTTGAATTCACAGCTTAATTCACTAAGCATAGCTGCTTAACTTCAGTGAACCATGTAAATCAAGATCATTGAAGTGAGGAGAATTACGTAGATGAAGACACAAATGACAAGTCTACAGACAAATTTGTCACCACTTCAAGTAATCCCCATAGCGTTACGTGTCTAGGGAATGGAAGAGATTTTATTGTTTTGGCTAATCTCCTTCTGACTTCATTTCAGAGCAAGATATTTAATTTTCTTCTGTTTCTCCAGATTTTTAATACTCTCTACCAAGATATAACAAATACATATCAATATATCACATGAAAAAGATAAAAATCATTGGGTGACCACAGATTGCAGTCTAAAGCAGGTGTAGATGTACCATGGAAGCTTGGAGCTCTTCATCCTCTTCTTCCATGGGAACTAGTCACTGCAACATCCAACCTCTCTCATCTGCTTAGAATGAAACCTTTTTAAAACCCTCTCAGTTTCCTGTGAGGTTTTGCATTTTATAACTGTTTGCATTTTATTAGCTGTGGCTAAGCCACTGTTAACGTACAACTAACTACCTTCTGATCAAATATCACCCAATGTCACACTTTTCAGTATAAAGCATGTTTTTTTCTAAGGTGAAAAACTGCACCCTCTTTGTCAAGGAGGAGGAAAGTGGAATAAAATCAAAATGATTTCACTTTCTTAATTAATTAGAAATTATTTTATTTTAGTAATTTCAGTGGATACCCATTCTGCACTCTTTCACATTGCTTCATGAAGTTTATCTAGTCTTTTCTTTCTAGAAAATAAATTCTGTTGGAGCCTCAGGGAGAATGCTAATTTCTCATAATACATGCAGTTTCTTTCCATACAGTTGCATGGGCAGGGGGCAGAATCATGCCATCGGCCTTTTAGCCTACAACTCCCATACCTCCAGTGCAGCTCAAATGTTGGAATGGTTCAAGGACAAGCACTTCAGCCATTCTTTCTTCCTAGACAACTGCTGAGCATATTGGAGTCTTCATTGCACACTGTAAAGACACTCTACTTCTGCAGGTTTCTCAGTCTTTAAAAATCATGTCCTCGACCTTCAGGAACATAAAGGAGCAACTCTGAAGTTTATAGCCTGTTAAACCCTGTTAGTCAGAATTGTCAAGTATAATCATGGAGCTGTACAGGAACAATTTTGCAGGGATTGTTCCACTTCAAACTTATTTCATTCCAAACTAGAATGAAAACAAAGATGAGGTTCACTACTGATGCCAAGTTATGCAGGAAAGCAAAAATTTAATATTAGTTATTAAACTAATATTAGTTATAAGTTAAAAATTTGCAAGAAGGTTGCCTGATAGAGGCTAGATAGCAGATAAATTTCATTTTCAGTAAACAAAAAATAATGTATATATTGTAAAAACAATGCTACCTATGCACATACAATTTCTCAATGAAATGCTAATAGCCAGCAGATGTGTCAGGAGTCAGCAGCCAGCAGATGTGTCAGGAGTCAGCGCAACAGTTCTCTGCCTGGTAGTTGTCTGCCTAGCAGCAGTCAAAAATAGTTAACTTGATTATTAGGCATGCTTAGAAAGGAACAGAGAACACAACAGAAAACATTATTAGACAGCTCCATAAATCTGTGATGCTATTTTGGATATCGTATGCCATTCTTGTCCCAACATCTCAGGAAGATTATAGTAGAACTATAAAGGGAACACAAAAGCATTGCAAGAATATTTAGAGGTATGAAACTATGCTGGAAAAAAGCAAATCAAAACAAATAAAAAAGTTAAATTTATTAGTTTGCTTCAATGTGGAAATGACTGAAGCAAGAAATGGTACAAGTCCATGATGTTTATAAAAATAATATAGAAACTGTATAAACTATGCCTTCTCTTGTAAACAGAAATAAAGGAACAGCAAATTATTATCAGGCAGCAGAAAAAAGAAACAATTTGCACATGTTGTGTAATTCAGCTCTGACATGCACTGCCACACTGCATTGCAGATAATAAAAGATGGCATAGGTTCAAAAAGCAAATAGACAAGTTTCTGAGGTAACTGTTCAGCTCGACTGTTCACGGTCATTATTTCATGTAAACTCCAGGTCTGGAAGTCAATAGACTGCAAGAATATTGTGCAGATGTTGTGCTAACTGCCATCAGAAAACCTTTTCCCAATATCAATACTCCCCAGTGTTGTGGTCAGGTAGGTGAAGAATCCCCAGTTTGGGTGCTGAAAGGGGCAAAATCCTCCATCATCTGAAGCAATGAGCAATCTAAAAGGAAGTGTAAAACTCAGAGATAAACGATACGTATATATCTGCTCTAAAATGCTGAAGTTTCACTTTATTGGCTTACATTCATTTACCTGTCAGGAACCAGTTGGAGCTTAACTATGAAGGGGACATAAACAGAGAAATTATTTCAAAGTGACTTGTTAAATATTTAACAACATGGGAGCCCTGTGTGGTTTCACTCAGGATGCATATACAGAGATCAAGCTGAGGCAAAAGTACACTATGTCTCAGTACAGATTTGTCAATAAAGAGATATTCGATTGGTTTTCTGAAGGGTGTGGACCTGCCTCGGCTAGAGGTATAACATTTAAGGGAAAAAAGGGGGAAGTTTCCAGGACAGTGTAATTGTTTCTCTGAATTATCTTCTATAATGAGGAATCGTCCTTCCTTCCTTTTTTTAATTTTTCATAGATCATCAAGGTAACACAAAATCATGTCAGGTTGTCATAGAATCACTGAATCATAGAATGATTTAGGTTGGAGGGACCTTTAAAGTCCAACTCCTGTACCATGGGCAGGGACATCTTTCGCTAGGTCAGGTTACTCAAAGCCCCATGCAACCTGACCTTGAACACTGCCAATGATGGGGCATCCACAGCTTCTCTGGGCAACCTGTTCCAGTGTCTCACCATCCTCATCGTAAAACATTTCTTCCTTATATCTAGTCTAAATCTACCTCTTTAAAGCCTTTGTCCTGTCACTACAGGACCTGGTAAAAAGTCTCTCTCCATGTTTCTTGTAAGCCCCCTTTATATATTGAAAGGCTGCCAGGCTGAACAACCCCAATTCTCTCAGCCTTTCTTCATGGGAAAGGTCTTCCAGTACTCTGATCATTTTTGTGGCCCTCCTCTGGAACCACTGTAACAGGTTGATGTCTTTCTTGTACTTGGGGACTCAGAACTGGATGCAGTACTCCAGGCGGCATCTCCTGAGAGGGGTGTAGAGGGAGCATCCTTTCAGCTCTGATCTACCAGCACCAGTGGCAGTGATCTTGGGGAACCTGTGTGTTTCTAAGAGAGCAGTGCTGGGTCACTAATTCCAGAATGACCTGGATTTTGGCATCACCCTAGTTGAACTGTTACTGATTTAGTGGAGCCAGTTGGAAACCTGTTTTCACTCACTGAGAATGATTTCAAGCTACTGAGCATTTTTACTATGCAGGGAAAAAAGAGAAAAAACAAGCATCTCAAATTTCCTCCCTCTTCGTCTATGAATGATTTCAACTTCTTTTACATCGAAATTTTTTTGCTCCTCAGAAGGTGTGTAATTTAAGAAACTTCTGATCTGTGTCAGAGGTACATTGAAAACTGATTGAAATACCCTTCCCATTGAGGTATTTGTTCTAACAAACTGATGATAAAACTTTTTAATTAAAAATTCTCCGGAACAGCTTTGAACTAATGTCCTGGTTTCAGCTGGGATAGAGTTAATTTTCTTCTTGGTAGATGGTAGAGTGCTGTGTTTTGGATTTAGGATGAGAATAATGTTGATAACACACTGATGTTTTAGTTCTTGCTGAGCAGAGTTTACACTAGTCAAGGACTTTTTAACTTCTTGTGCTCTGTCAGGTGCATAAGAAGCTGGGAGGGAGCAGAGCCAGGATGGCTGACCCAGACTGGCCAAAGGGCTATTCCATACCACATGATGTTATGCTCAGTATATAAGCTGGGGGAAGAAGAAGGAAGGGGGGGGACATTTGGAGTGATGGTGTTTGTCTTCCCAAGTAACCGTTACGTGTGATGGAGCCCTGCTTTCCTGGGGATGGCTGAACACCTGCCTGCCCCTGGGAAGTAGTGAATGAATTCCTTGCTTTGCTTTGCTTGTGCGCGCAGCTTTTGCTTTACCTATTAAACTGTCTTTATCTCAACCCATGAGTTTTTTCACTTTTACTCTTCCGATTCTCTCCCCCATCCCACCGGGGGGGAGTGAGCCAGTGGCTGTGTGGGGCTTAGTTGCTGGCTGGGGTTAAACCACAACAACTAATAACTTTTTATGAGGTTATTATTTCTTATAAATTTATAAAACTGCGAGGTCTGTGGAATTATTTTCCTATGCTTGTATCTTATGATATTCTTTATTCAAAAGGAAACTATGTTGGGATCAAATTATTTTATTTAAAAGGAACATCTACATAATCAATTGATGCCTTGTATTCTGACAAGCTGTAGCTGTGTAACCCTGTAGCTGACTTTTGAAGGAACTAATTACTTGTTACACAAATATTGTTAGGAAATCAATGAGCCCTGATTTGGACAAGGTTGGTTGGTTTGGTTTGGTTTGTCTTAAAAACAAATAATTGTTGAGGCATTCTGACAGAGGAAGTTTGTTAGAACTGCTCATTACTTATGGATAAGACAGAGAAATGCATGAGAGTGAATGAGAGCACTTATCTGTCTGGTGAAGTTCCCTGATTAACTTAATTACACAACAGATGAAGACAGTTACTGATTAGAGTTTGGTTCACCCATATGCACTGATACATTTGTCCTGGACTTCAGCCAGGTCCTAAAGCAAACAGGGCAGTATTCTACTTAAAAGATATTTCAAGGATTGCTATATGGTAATTAATCAGAGGAGACTTACTTGGTTTTTTAAGAGTGTGCATAAAGGCTGTGAGACAAGGGAAAACTGCAGTCTAGATCCTTGAAGTAAATTAGTCATTTTCATTCTTGTCTGGTTTGAAGTCATTTGGACACAACAAAATCCCCTAGTGTGAAAGCTAAGTGTCACCGAGATTGGTTGGAGTGAACTCACAGGGACGTGTGGAAAAGCATTTCTCCCACCAGTATGCATCACACTCGGTAACCTGTAAGAAAAGATTCTAGTTCAATGTGCTACTAATTTTGACAGTATAAAAGGATTTGAGCAAATCAGAGAATTCAGAGGCAGTACAGATACTGCAGGAATATTTGAAAGAAGTGTTTTCAATGCTTTGCTGAAGATCAGCAAAGGTTCTCTGCATGTTGCTGAGGCCCTGTAATCTGTACCCTGTAATTAAAAGTGGCTTATTGTCCAACTTGGAGAGCAAAGCTCACAGCAGCAAACTTGGTAATTCAATTGCTTCCAAGGTGCTTCCTCAGTATCCTGACAATTTCAGAGTAAACGTGTCCTCTCTAAATAGCTTCTTCCAATGAGCTGGAAGAACAAATGCAACTAATTTTGTTAGACAGAAGGAATATGTTTTTCTCAGTATCTTTTAAAATACCTGTGGTGCGAGCTTCTGCTTGTGAGTAAAGGTTTCACACTGGAGAGATTTGGACACTACATGTTTAAGCCAAACACAATGATGTAGTTCTTGCCACATTAAACAAATTTGGAGATTTCAATGTTAAAACATGGAGTTGCAAACTGTTGTTGAGTAGATCATTTCTTTAACTGGAGGCTCAGAAGGCTCTGATCTTGGAGAGATCACAGGGACCCGTGAAAGATAGGTTACAAAAGCCCTAGTACTGTGCTCAGAAATTAGATTATTCAATTGTTTTTCCTACCTCTAAGGTTAATATGTTTCTATGGGTTTTGTAACCTCTAAAGCTTCTGTATTGACTAGCTCCACCATTTTTTAAGCAAGACACAAAATACAGATACAAGGTTATGGGATGGCAAGCCTGGACCTAATGAGCTTCAGCAAAAGAGCAGAGCTGTTTTCTGATTTGTATTTCATTATCTTTTTTTTTTTCCCTCCCCTTATAAATAGTGAAGCCATAAATCTGATGCTATAAAACAGAATGTTCAGGCTGAGTTTTGCCTTTAGAAGTTCTTGCTATATTTTGTAGCACGTTGAGTTTTTCAACTCTTTCAGAAAGCCGTACGTACAATCATACAGTTGGTACTTTGATTATCTCTAGGCAAGTATCAAGGCAATCAGAAGGGCCCTGTACACTGTTTACAACCTCACTATCACTTACCAGTAAACATGAGGAAACAGAATGGCATCTTCTTTAATCTGTAAAAACATAAACAGGGAACTCTAAGCTCTTCACAAATCAGCAGAGCCTACATCTCTAACCAGATGTTCTTTAAATTTAGTACTTAGCAATTCATTTGGACTCCCTACCTCCCTGGCCAATGATAATGCAGAAAGGGAAAAGGAAAGGGAAAAGGAAAGGGAAAAGGAGAAGGAGAAGGAGGAAAAAAGGAAGGAAAGACTTCTTCAAAGGACTTGAGGAATGTAGTTTTAGCAAGAAGAAATCAAGATATTGCTAGTTGAAAATTCATGTCATTTAATAAACAGATTTAGTTTGCCTGTGGAAATATAGAGTCTCAGGGATAACAATTTAAAAGTTTTCACTGCATGGATGAACATCAGAAATTTACTTAAGACAAGAGTAAGAAACTTTGCACTTTTCTACCACTTGAGTTCCAGAGCCAAAGAAAACTACTGTGTCTTATAACAAAGCAGCAAGAAAGACATTCAATCACATACTATCAAGAAGATATCAAGAAAGCCAGATAATATTTAGCAATTTGGATCAGATCCATCTTTCATATAAATGTCATACCTTCACTTTTTCTATCAAAGTATGAGAATTTACTTCAGCTGAACATTTTCACTGCAGACAATCATTACTATAAAGCTTAATAAAACTTTCACTTTGTTGTGTGGGTGAAAAGAAAAAGCTTTGTTTTATGTTTCATCTGTTTTGATCACTAACACAAAATTGGCGTGAGTTAAACTTGTTTTCAGATTTTCCGCTCTTCTTGTTGGCTCGGAGAAAAACAGACTTTGCTCAATTCTCGTGTTGCTTTCAATTTTGGAAAACATGGTTCAATGCTAACTTAAGAATAAACAGATTTTCAATATTTCCATGGTAATTAACAATAGATAGCTTCAGCTGAACACTGTAAACTCAGATCCTATTGTAACATTAAAAGTAATTTGTAAGATTGTATGGAAGCACAGTGGTTTATGACAATAGCATCAGCAGTAGAAGCAGTGACCTGGGGGAAAGTTTGTTGAATTTAGAAGTTTATTAATCCATAATATCTAACCATAAGGTTCTGGAACATCATTATATTGATTTTAGCAGACACGAATTGTTTGAGCAAAAAGCTAGATTACCTAATATTTAGTTGAAACGATCTAATAAATGTAGAGAAAATTAAAAATGGATAAATAATCTGTTCATATGTACAAGGAATTTATTCTCTATAGATACCGAAAGATAACCTGCTAAAAATACCTATGCTGACTTTTTTCTCTTCAGGATGCAAGGGTTTTCTGTTTTGACTCCAATTGTGCTAGTAAAACAGCATTAATGAAATTGTTACGTCCTACAGGTTGTACTTTGATCACTTCAGGCAACACCCCCTGCACCAGATTCCTCCCTGGTATTGACTGATTGGCTCCTGGTTTTCAGCTCTCCTTGAGCTTAATTTCCTCAGCTCACACCGCAGAACTCCTTGATAATGAAGGCGTAAAAACATTACTTTCTACATATTTTTTTAGTATACAAGCTTGTCTTTACCCTATGTGGCAATCCTGGAACATAGTGTGCGTATATTATAAACAAGCAATTTACAGGGAGTGACCAGCTCCCAGCTGATCGGCTACCCTGGCTTTGCTTCATATTTCCCCAGAATGACTGCTAACAGTGGTTTCAATAATGACATTTCTTCAGCACTTCTGTGTTGTGTGGGCTTGGGGCAGGTTTTCCTGAAGACCAGTGAAGATGTTAATTTCATTTCGTTTAAAAATCAGAGGATGAGGATGATTCTCCAAGGCTATCATTTTTAAAAACAATGCCAAAACTTTTAAAATCTTTATTTATTGCTTCCAGAACATATAGCTTGTGACTGGCTTTCTTAAGTGAATGTAACAGAATAGAGCTTTGTTCTCATGTGGTTCTTCAGCCAAGCAGTAGATAAAAACAATAGAAGAAAAAGAAGAGTTAGGATCCAGTATATCTAGGTCACTTTGAACATAACAGCTACACCCGTTTGAGTCTCAGCAGAACGTTTCCTTTTCAAGAGCCCTTAGCAAAAAACATTCACTCTTTTGTGCACAGAAAACGAGGCACTGACAGGCATAACACACAGTCAGGGCTCTGACAGAAGAGCTCCTGAGCTGCAGGATTTAATGCATTACTGTCCCCAGCTGCTTTGCCCATACTTTATAGGTAATTCTGGACAGGGAGTGCTTCTTACAGGGTAGGCTGGATGTCTCACCCTCAGCCACAGCAGCTCAATGTCAACAGTGGAAGCACAAAGCAAACAAAACAGAACAAACAAAACCAAAACCAAAAAAATCCACCCAAACCCCAAAAGACTTCTGTTGTTCAGTCTAATTTTCTGGGCATTAACTGTTTCCAGAGTTTTGGCAGAAAAGTGAATGTTTCCTGCATAGTGCAGAGCCAAGGCTTCGCTGTCAAATCATCCATCAAATTGCATCTGACTTCAGTTCATTGAGTAGCTACAAATGTTCTGCAGGTGTTTCTCCACTTCCAAAGGAGCTGCTTGCTGCAGCTGTTTTCATAGTTTTTCACCAACTTTGGATAAGCAGTTCAGCTCTTCCGCAGAGCTGAGCAGATGGTGGACCTCAGGGTCCAGGGACTCCCAGCACTGCCCCTTGAAAATGCTTTGGAAACTCTGTTTAGGAAGAAATGCTTTGTTCAGGGAGTCTACACTTACTGAAATCCACATTGGGTTCACCTGTTGAGGACTCCTGGGGACTACTACTTGATTTACGGATAGCAGGAACATGTAAATCAAGCCATGCCTAACTCCTCTTTTCATCACTGGCAGTTTCACATCATCCTGAAGTGTCTGCCTATTAGGCTGACACCCTTAGGACATTTTTTGGATGCTGCAGTTTTAAGTGTGTTTATTTTACCACACATCCTCCATGTCTACTTCCTGGATTTAGGTCATCACTCAATAAATTCTACACAATTTAATAAAAAGCTCATCCCTGCTTAAGAGCCACGTGGCTGTTAACACAATGTGTACAAGACAAATACATATTTATGTATATAGGGCTACGCTGTAGTGGCTCCACATCATCCTGTCTCAAAATCCATAATTTCTTAACTGGGATTAGATTTTTTGAGTTACCATTTGTCTGTGTACGTGTGCATGTGCATCTGCAGGGGGGACATGGGAGGAAGTGTCAGAATTAACAGCAAGATATTATAAAGAAAAGAGGCTGTATTAGAAATCTATTTAAAAAAAAAAATCCTTAATAGCAAATGTTTTTGCAGTCTCAATCCAAAATTACCTGTTTTAGAGTAAAATACTGTGACTTAAAAGCTGAGTATTATCAGTATTTCTGAGTTATAGGACCAGTTTAAAAGGCAAAGGAATGTCATTGAAATTTTTATTTTTGAAGCTATACTCAACATGGATTTAAAAGATGAAACCAAGAATATAATTTTCCCTCAAACATAATGCTAAATGCTGCTAAAGAAAAAAGTAAAGAATAAAAATGCATTAAAGCCCAAGGGAAAGGATCTCATCACAGCCTTCAGTGGAGTGCAGATCCTTCCTTCGTTTCACAAAGGGGATTTTGTTTCCAGCGCCTATCAAGACCACAGGGAGAAAAAAGAATAGGTTAAAAAATCAGGGGTAATGAACTCATGTCCAACTTGAAGTTTAGTTTTTTACCAGTAGTCTGGTGCACGCTCTACATGGGCCATTTAGCATTTACCTGGGATTGCTCATGATCACCTTACCAAGAATTCTTGCTCAATCCTTTTGTTCCACGGGTGTCGTTGGTTTTCTTCTTTTTTCTCTTCTTCCTTCCAGCAGTAAGCGCTCCAGGCATTGACTCAGTGTAGAACAGAGGTGGGGTGAGTCAGTTACAAGGTGACTCTGGCCTTGTAGTAAACAATGCCATCTGACACTGTCTTGTGGGTAATTAGCAGGAAGTGAGTGCATACATCAATCGTTAAAAGCTGCTACATGAAAAAACAAGTTGTCAGACTCACAGGTGAAGATAAAAACTGAGAAGGTGGATAGTGTCATTAAGCAGATGCATAATTAGGAGGAAGACCTGTCAAAACTTTACCAGGAATTTTAGTGCCTTTACTTGCTTTTTAAACTTTATTACCATAGGGGAAAAAAAAAAAACTTCATTACCTTCATAATCCCACAGACATTCCTCTTGATACATAAACTGAGATTTGCCCTGTACTTACAAAAGATGGAGGCCTCACAGGCCTGTATTATGTACAATGGAGGCTAGAACAAAAGGTGCAGTCTAGGGAGCAAAGACAGTTGTGAAGCTATCTTCTTGGTGGACTAGACATTGAAGACATTTATTCAGACTTTCACGGTCTGCATTTTTGGGAACTGACTCCTTCTTAGAAATTATTTAAATAAAAAAAATAATTAGAAACCAAGAACGTAAATAGCTTTTGAAGGCATGGCGATGAATAACCAAGAAATTCCTCTTTGGATCATGTATCTGTAATGCTCAGTCATGAACTCACAGAATTTGACAGTTCTTCTTTTTTATAACCATTTCACAGCCTTACTCACACTCCTAACTTTGTGTTTTAGTTCTGAAAATTAACTTGTTTTAAGTGAACGGTGTAGCAACTTGCTTTGACTCAGATGGGACTTTGCTAGGATGGGACTTGTTTCGTATCCAGTTTTATTTGAATAGAAATCAAATACTGAGGCAGATATTGCTATGATACAGCTGTTCTTGTGTCTCACAGTAAATAAATAAAAATACATCTGCTTCCATGAGGCCAGGTTGTATTAAGAGGGAGATGAGGGAAATGCTGAAATGGTTAAAACTCGAATATTCTTGAAGCCGTAAGGCTGAAGTCTGTCTCCTCTAATATGGGAAGAAATTGAAGGGAAGGCAAACCAGATGCCATATAGAGAGTCTGCCTTATTTCTGGCAGGGTGTACCAGCTCAGCTGCCCATTGCACATAACTCATGCGTCAGCTGCTGAGGCATGAATTTGTTTAACTCCTCAAACGAAGCTAAAATTACTTTTGGAAAGTGGTGAACCCATATACATTTATGGTGTCAAACATGTTTTATATTCATATCTATTAACAGAATTTGTGCTGGCTAGTTAGGCAACAAGTCCTTGGGTGAAGTTGTTTCTGCTTCTGGTTAGACAATATTATTTCCAGGGGAATTTTTTTTCTTCTCACATGCTGTGGAATTTCTGTCTTTCCAGAAAATGCTGCCGTTTTTATTTTACTTTTGTTGTCGCTATCTTGTGAATTATGGAAAGTATAGCAATCAGCCTAGGCATAGACTGTGGCAGAGTCCACAGTGATACAGCATGGATAAACACAAATGCCTCCCGGTGACTGAGTAAGGGCTCTAGCTGGGTGCACAGTTTCGCACACAAGCTCTTCATTATTCAAAAATACCTTCAGTTCAGGCTTTTGGATAAACTCTGTTCTTCCCTCCCTTAAAGACAAAATGCTTAGGGATTTGAATAAACACAAAATTCCCCAACTTCTTCTGGAAGGAAGCAAGTTATGAGATGTCAGGTAATTCTCCGACATGCTGGTTTTTGTGAGGTGTGGTAGCAGTGCAATTTATTATCCACTCCCATTACCCACAATGTTCCTAGTTAAGGTATGTAAGCACTTCTACGGTGTATCTACTTTTCAGATTAAATTATGCAGAGTAACTCATGTCTAGGAATCTACAGCTGAGCTAGAATTATAACTGAGTTTTATGGAGATTAATTGAGTGGAATTTAAAGGAAACACCATGCTCGGGCTATAGATGCTACTTCAAAGCCACCCAGCAGGTTGTCATCTTAAAGATTTTTCATGGCCCTGACTCAGGAAAATATGTGCTGTCCTGAAAACAGCACTTAAGCACTTTCCTGGAGCATAGGACTTTAGTAATGTAACTGTTAGGATGCTTTTGACTCCTAATTTCTGAGAAATGAAAACAAGAGATCTGAACCTCGAGCAAGTTAACCCTTCCATAAGGAACCCCAAGAACACCACAAATAGGAAGCTAGAGGACTGTTGAGATTGGGTTTAAATCATCAAGAATGTTTTAAAAATCAACATTAAGTGAAAGAAGGCACTTTCTTAATTCCCCAAGGAACTCCTGAAAGCTCTTTACTTAGAAGAACGTTAAGGTTCCATTTTTCAAACACTTTGACCTGTTTCACATTTCACTGATATGTCTACTTATGGCCCACAGCCTAAATAAGTTTTACTCTCCCAGCTTCCTAAGATGAATCCGTTGGTTACACTATTCAGTGTTGTCTGGCTCTGGGTCCTGCCTCACTGCCAGCCTTGTTTCTTCCCCTTTTATTTATTCAAAGCTACCACGCTTCAATTACAAACAGCAATGGAACAGTAATAAAATGAGTCTTTTTTCTAATCCAGGAAATGGAGAAGAGAGAAATTTCATTGGACTACATTAATTACAAACTTTTAGTGTATCTTTCATTTCTATCAGAATATTATCTATCAAATGCACTGTATAGAATAAAAGGATTAAAAAATAATATCATAAAATAATCATAACACAATTTAAAAATTAATTTGAAAAGAAAATGAGGTCATGCCATGAACTTAAAATAATAATTCTTTTTTATTTCATCCTTTGGAGAAATCTCCACTGCCAGCAACTCTTTATTGATTTGCTTTAGGAAATTATAGAAGAAGGACAGTCCAACAACTAGGGTACTTGCCTGAAGTCATATGGCTTTTAGTCCTAATTTTCTGTGTGTAGAATAGGAATGAGGCAAAGAATTTAAGTCATGAGGGACTTTATGGCAGTAAACACAAAAATGACCTGTCCAGGTATTGCGGTGACTGTGGCAAACAGTGAATCATTTGATAAGGAAAGACAAAGGTAGTCAGAACATTTTCAGCTAAAGGCAGTTCACACAAAAGGGTGATAAATCAAACCAAAAATCACAGTCTTTCTGCATCTTTTTCATCATTCCTTGGGACAATTTTCTGAGATAATTCAGGAAAATGAATTCAGGCTAATTCAGGATAGTTCCTGTGGTTGGAGGATTCCTTTAGACAATTAACCACACATGTTCAAGTCTTTGCTCTAATCTTTACCTCTGGTAAGAAAAATTTATAACTCCTTCTGGTATATGGAAGAAAAACAATTCTGAAAACCCACAAGGTAAGACTACTTTCTTTTTATCTGAAAATCTTTGTGAAGCACAGACAAACTGGCTCACCCAAGAATGGGTTTCAACTCAGTTAATCATAAGCATCTGCAGTGTAGGTGTCCACACGTGAGCTACTCATTTTAGTTTCATAGAGTTAGTGGAGATCTGGTCAGTAGAGTCAATGGAGTGTGTAAGAAGATTTGTAAAAGCAGATGAAGGTACCTGCTTTGAGATGAGACAAGCCGTTCTTGCAACTTCCTTAACTCTGTTGGCCGGAATATGGCTGACTCAAATGCAGGCTTACACAGGTAGATTGGTTGTTCTTTGTCTCTCTAGGAATACTGCCAGGTCTTGATGGGCTGCCCTAAGTTCCTTTGCAAAGGAGAAGGGCTTTCTGAGGAAAGGCTCACCACTAAATGCAGTCTAAATGCAGCATCCAGCAGAAGCAAGGCAGGAGAGAACATGTATCTGGAGAGGTTAATTGACCAGCATCATTTTCTAGCACCTAATGCCCTAATCCTTTAATTCAAGACCTTCAGCCCATAAAAGAGACAAGAAACTCCCTAAGCAGCAATATCTTGCCACCTTGAGAAGCAGGGCTTCTCATAGCCCTTGTGGGACCTCAGCAGGAGCAAAGGCCAGGCCTTTCCAGTCTAGAGGGAAGCTTTTAAAAATGTATTCAAACAAAGAAGAAAGTCAGTAGCAATCACTTCTACCAAGCACTTTGGGATTTCTAGCAAACCTATTTTCATGTTTTCATTTAAATAGCATAGGGCTAATAACTCTTCACACTTAAGAGTTAGACTTGGGACTTTATGTTTATCTAAGTGCTTTGTATTGCCTGCACTGATATAGAAATTAAGCACTTCAGATGCACTGTAAAGTAAAACAGAGCTATTATCTTCTCCTCATGTTCTAGTTGAGGAACTGAGACGCAAAATGCCTGAGTGATATTCTTATGCCCTACAACAGTCTGTAACAGAGCAGGAATCCCAGCCCACTCTCCAGTCTGCAAAACCAGTGCCCTCAGTTGCTCAACTGCTTTCATCCTGAATACCCCATGAACACCAGCACTGATCCTGCAAGCTCTGCTTGGGCATGTGGGCATCCACAGGTTTCTCTCACTCAGTACACGTGGCCGTTGAGCTCTGAACTATCTGGAGCTTAATGCAATGGTTATACAAGACTTTTCAAAGGGAAAAATAGGATGTGAAAAGACTTCTGTGAGGTCTCTGCTGTCCATTTGCACAGAGAAGACCCTACAATTTTTTTTAGGTTTCCTGCAAATATTCTTCTCTTCTATTCTTCCCTAATTTATAGAAGACTAAGCATACTTAAGTTGTTCTAGAAATGCAAAGAGAGCAGATTTAAAACTAACTAATGCAGTATAGCATTAATCAAGTCTTCCTGAAAAGCTTTAATTTAACTAGAAAGGTCTAATAGATTTTGTTGTGGTTTTTAAATTAACCAATTTATATCAAATGCCTTTACTAGACGAGAATATTGCACACAACAGAATTAGATCCTGGGCCATCTTTAACTCTGGAGGTTTGCCTCAAGTCACAGCACATGAATATTAATTTACTTCATGGAATATCCATGAAGCTGCTGTTTCAGGCAAAGCTCAGGTTTTTTTTAATGAGAACTATAAAAATATCTTGTGCTAAATATATCTACCTTAAGTTCCTAAATCATTATGAGATGCACATAATCACAGTCTTTATGGTTTTACTGTACCTTATTCCCTGAAAAAAAGTAGGAAAGCACAGGAGCACAGGTCAACCTGCAGATCCTGAAAATCAAGTCTGTTCTATACAGGCCAAATTATAGATCTGGGAGCCTGCTAAAACTTTAAAAAAAAAAAAAAAAATAGAGAATGTTTTTAACTCTTAACATCAGATGCCTATTGCAAAAAAAAAAAAAAAAAAAAAAAAATCTGCATAGTGTGATGCATTCTTTGTCATGAACACACAGGCCAGTAAATGGATTTCAGTGTGCATGTGTCTGAGCCTGTAAACTTGCACAATGATTCCTAACTCCAAATCCATTTTTTTGTTTCAATACTTCACTGCACAGTGCCTTACCTATTGAGTCTACTTTGTCTGCAAGAACATGAAAGAGCAGATTGAAAGGTTTGTCTGTGATCAATACATCACCGATTGTATGGCCTCTGTTCTAACACATTGTAGTAATGTGCTAACCACCAGATATACTCTTATGTGGAGGAAAGAAAGCATGACACCTAGATTCATGGAACTGTAAATTAGACCCTTCCAAGTTCTCAGCAGAAGTATAAGGAAAAAAAGCTGTAGCCGTGAATATTATAAATGGTGTGCTGCAGTCTACAGTAAACAGGAGCATCACTCTACAATAGCCTCTTTCGTCTTCTCTGCAGATGGTGATTTTCTATGTGCTCAATTCTCACAGTCATAACTTCACGCAGTGTTATGTGTCGTCTCCCAGGCACTCAAAGTCAAGCTCTGGAAAACTCCAATTTTTCCTTTTTTGTCTTTTGTAACAGCTTTTCATTCTGAAGCAAGCTAGTAAACATGCAGAAGGAAAAGCTTCATATGGTGCTGCTGAGGTCCTTTTGGCATCATCTCAAGAGTTGAGTGAACCTCTTTTCTGCATTTGGAAAGTGCATAAGAATGCACTTACTGCTGGTGGTCAGTGGCAGGTTAATGAGCATTTGCTACAGTGCTTGTTGACGATGTCAGTATACACTGAGCCCTGGTTGGCTGTGCATGAAATCTTCCCCAGTCACTGCCCGGGAAGTTTAGCTCTTTGAGACATAGTGGTCTATGCCACACATTAGAGAGACCTTAAGTTCAGATGTTTTAATTTGCAGATGTGGTTGGAAAATAACATTTTGATGGAGAAGGATAAGTCTTCCAATTGAAACCATTAATGATGACCCACTGAGATTCAAGGTGAAAAAACAAAATTGCTGCTTTCATGCTATTGATGTCTGTTCTTTTATTTTAAATGTACTCCTCTGTACCTAAGAAACCTGACATTAATTTCCCTAGGTGAACATTCAAAGCTATGTTGCTCCCAGTTACCTCATCTATTAATGGCTGTGATTCTCTTATAAAGGCTGTGGTGTACTTGCAAGTGTTGCTTACTCACGCTATCATGGTCCTGCCAAACCAGAGTAAAATTCCTCTTCCACTAATATGTGGAAAAAATTGCATGAAAAAGACAACTTTGATTTAACTGTAAGTTTGGGAGTACATTTTTCAACCATTTTTACCTCTGTTAAGCCATTAATTATAACCATTATTTCCCTGGTACTGACAAACAGCAAAATTCAAAGAAAATTTGAGATGAGCTGGAAGCTCATCCTTATCTCATTTTCACGTGTATTTCTGGCAACCTCTGATTTTTTTTTATTTAAAATTTAAATTTAAAATTGAAAATTTAATTTATTTTTTATTTTAAAAAAAAGCTTCTTTTTCAATGCAAATGCACAGATGTCTTGCATCCTTGCAATAAATTATCAGCAGCCAAACATCATGATTTTGAATAATTCCAGCTTGCCTTTGCCCTGGTATTTTTCACTTCAAGGCAAGACAGCCTTGAAAGCTTAACAATGAGTTTGCAAATGCTAATACCATTAACAAAATTCAGGCTTTACAGAATCACAACTGCTGCTTAGCCCTGAAAAGTGTTAATTCCGTTTTGACCTGCATTGTAATCTTAACAATCAAAGAATTGGTTGCTGGTCTCCCTGTCACCACAAATCAACTGAAATAATTTCAAAATAGGTTTCAGCAGGTGCCATAGCAGACCTAGAGAAGATAGGCTGGGATTCATAGACACACTGTGTGCTGTTTAACCACTTTTTTTCTTCAGTGTAAAGGATTACTTTTTTCAGCTCTTTTACTGAGAGTGAAGACAGACAAACCCACAGTACTGTTTCACCACTTTTATCATCATTAAAGCTAATTCTAGTTTTCCAAATAATGCAAAACTAAAAAAGGACAAAGGACATAAAGTGTAACAGAATACTCTTTCACACTAGGGATGATTTCCGTAGTATTATCCTCCACTTTTTGGTTTTGTTTAACAAAAAACATAGACCTTTTTTACGAATTTTGTCAGATTACGAATATTTTGTGTAACTATTTAGTTCATATATTGCCTGGAAGTTTGCTGAAGGCATTAGGTTCATTTGTGTTATGACTTTATGATCAAGCAATTTTGTGTTTAATGACCTTCTTTAAATGCTTTCTGCTTAAAGGAAATGTAATTTAAATCATTATTGCAGAATATAAAAATAAGTAACTCTAAATGCTATTTAAAATTATCACAAGCAAGAGTAGTAATCAATTTAACAAATCACTGAGAAATGTCCAAACTGAATGACGTTGCTCTTTATTGAATAAACAATGGAGTATTTTCATCTTGTTTTGTTATTAGAGTTGGACAACTGGTCATTAGAAGGCTCTCCACTTGCATTACTTAGAGAAATGCTTGTCATACATTTGCTAGAGCAGCATGCATGCAATCCACCACTAGAAAAACACGTTTTTTCACATGGTGAAAACTTGAGAGCTATTGTTCAGCTTACCTCCGCTGGTTTCGGTGAAGCTACCCAATATTCTAGGATCAGTTTCACCATGTCTAACATAATAGCAGTTATAAAAACAGTCTCCTTTGGTTTGTGCAACCTGGGTTTGATATTTAAATTTTCATTTAAGGTGTGTGTTTCATGTCTTTTTTGGCACCACAAGCCCCATCCATAGTTTGATCAGTTAAATTGATTAATTCAGCACATTCAGTAGTTTAGCCTTAACACTCTTTCCCCTAAACCCTTGAAGCAGATGATGAAATTTCCACTCTCCCAGGAGCGATCTGTGCCTCAGTGCACAAACTGCTTAAATATTTACTCTTGAGTGGATGCTTTGGAAACATTACTTTATTTCCTGTGACACAGAATGCATGTCTGCCTCTGCCATTGCTGGTGACATTGTTTTTAACTTCTACTGCAAATAATCTTATAGAAATCCTTCAATGAAAGATGAAAGGTATGTGCTACTTCCTCCATACAGAACACATTTTCCTTTGTAAATTCATTCATATTTATTGGTAAACCGCTGTCCTCTTTGAAAGTGACATCCTAAGCATTGCGTTCTGATTTTGGGTTTTTTTAACTGCACATAGCTGAGGCTTTCTAATAAAGGTTATGGCTCGGAAAGATTGGGATGGAAGAGGAAGTGCAAGCTTAGGGGGATAATTTTCTCCAAAGATACGACGCATTTTCTTAGCATCCTGGATTGATGGGTAAAAGGAGCATCAGTTGGTGAAGTGGGCCACATAGTGTAGTAAATTTAATAAAGCCTCCACACCTGTGGTTTCTCATTAATGTATTAAAATATTAAAGTGCAATTTATTGAAAATAACATGTTTCAATACTTGCCATATGCTAATTCACTGGGGAATTCTCGCAAGAATCTGAAAGCATTACAGCTGAGCGGAATCCAATTTTAGACACCGGCATTTTATTAAAAAGTATTTAAACCCTAAGTAAAATCTGGCAAATATTTCTTAGTCAAGTTTTACGGATGAAAAATAACTATTCATTCGGAGCCATTTGGATGGATCTTTCTAAAATCTGCTTTCGCTGTGTCCATGCATTATGCCCGTGAACTGCACTGTGTCATCACCACCTCTGACAGTGAGGAGAGGAGGCAATAAACATTTCCTTGCCTCTGTTCTTCAGAAGGTACCAGTTAGAAGAAGGTTCCTGGGGATGGGGCGAGGGGGTGGTACACGGCTGGTATCAGATGTCAGTATCCCAAATAACGGAAGTTTTCATTTGTATACATTACCTTACATAAAGACACTGCGAGCCCTTTATTTGCTGTAGCCATCTGTGTTCAGTAGTGACCAAACACAAATAGTGGAAATGTGACAGCCTCCCATAGCCCATCCAAACCAATCTGATAGTCATGGCAAGAGAGAAATAAGAAATAAACAAACCCCAAACCTGTGGTAATGCAACCAATGGCAAACTAATCTACTTCCAGTTACAAAGTGTGAGGTTTTCCATGGGAAAACAGCATTTATTCAAATTGTTTTATAAATTTGTTTTCTGCAGTCAAATGGAAATGTACAAATAGCTAAAACTTTCCCACATTTCTGTGATTTGCAAGCATGGTACAGCATGGAACTTGATATATCACAGAATCATAGAATCATTTAGGTTGGAAAGGACCTTCAAGATCATCAAGTCCAACCATTAACCTAGCACTGCCGAGTCCACCATTAAACCATGTCGCTAAGCACTACATCTACACATCTTTTAAATACCTCCAGGGATGGGGACTCAACCACCTCCCTGGGTAGCCTGTTCCCATGCTTGACAACTGTTTCAGTGAAGAAATTTTTGCTAATATCCAATCCAAACCTTCCCACATGAAACCTAAGGCCATTTCCTCTTGTCCGATCGCTTGTTACTTGGGAGAAGAGAGTGAGCTCCACCTCACTATAGCTTCTTTTTAGGTAGTTATACAAAGTGATAAGGTCTCCCCTCAGCCTCCTTTTCTCCAGGCTAAACAACCTCAGTTCCCTCAGATGCTCCTCATAAGACTTGTGCTCTAGACCCTTCACCAGCTTTGTTGCCTTTCTTTCGACACGTGATATGGATAGGGACATGATATGGACACCATATCACCCATGGTCCCATTATTTTCATTGTTAAAGATAAAGAAGCATTGTATGTGATATAAGACATTTAATATTTCATATTCACATGGAGGTGGAATTGGGACTCTTCTAAACCTCAGTGTTTGTAAAATAGTATTACTTCTTTCTTACTGGTTTATTCACTGTTATCTAGACACGGAAAGCAGTATTAAAGAAATGCCAGAAGCCCGTTTTCCTTGTGTTTATAGAGTTGCAGTTCCAAGCCAAACCCCACAAACCTGAGTAAATGCTTAGTGTTTGGCATCTTTGAACATAGCCCACCAACCTACTCTCCTTAGGAGACAGTACTGAAGGCATCAAGTTAGCATCACATATGCCATGTTATTGTCCTCTTCCTAGATGCACAGCTTGGATTTTTTTCTTTTTATGTCTTATGCTGTCTCCTAAAGGACTAAATGTCTGTCAGTGTAACAGCTGATGTACTGGTTAGAAAATACAAAGCATTTCTCACGCATGTACATACAAAAATTCTGTCTTTCTCCTTCTCTCTTTCAAGGAGAGAGACAGCCCTTAAATTTGAGCCTTTCCTCTTAACTTAGGGCCAGATTCAGACACCAGCTTGAGTATGATGAGTATGTTTTCTTTTAAGTGAATAAGCCTTGGTATTTTATTGTATTTAGAAGAACAGAGGAAAAACATTAAAATATCTAAACTTTTACTATTACCATGGAATTGTTCAGGTTGGAAGAGACCTTTCACCTCCCACTTTCCTAGCATCCACAATGTTATAATTGGAACGTTAGAAAGATATGTTCATTCTTTTATATTCAAAGTTTCTTCTTTTCTCTACCAGAGGTTCGTGTGTAACTAGAACTGTAGTGTGTGTGCATGCGTGTGTGTGTATGCGTGTGTGTGTAAATATTAGCATGTAAAAATAGCATCATATGACAAAAACTGTTGTTGAAGTCACTTTCTAGCTCAAATAGAATCCAATACATAGCATGAGGAGCAAGGCCTGTTGCATCCTGAGACTGCAAGCTGTGAACTTTCACCTAGATATGCTCACCATGTGCTGAACTCTTACCTAGCTACAGGAAGGAAGGCCCTGAAACTGGTGCAAACCAGGAAGGTGAGGTAGCCGAAACCATCGGCAGAAGCTGCAACTATTCAAGATAAGAAAAGGAATGTCCTGCCTGGAGACAGGGAAAGGATCCAATAAGGAACAAGAAGACCCCAGACCCAACTATTACTATTGGACCGAACCGTTGTGTGAGGGGAGGGGAATGTAGACTGTAAGGGTATAATTGCCCAGGGATTTCTTTGTTCAGGGACCCTCCCTGGAGGCACCCAGCTCAAGCTGCTCTTCACCGCTGTACCACTCAATAAATTTGCCTGATGTACGTTTTGTTGGAGACTCTGCTTCGGGGAAACCTAGGGTCGAGCCTGAGGGGAGAGAAAGCGCCCGAGGGTGAGTGTGTGTGTAAGCGAGGAGTCAAAAAGGGGCACCCGTCAGCTCAATGGAGCTGCCCGCTGTGAAGGGACTCCAGTCCTAGCAGTTAAAAGTCTCGGGTGGTGTGTGTGCCACTCCCTGAATGGTGTGTGAATGCTTGGGTAGATGCTGCTCCCTTGACAAAACTGCATTATTAACAGTAGAAATAAAAATACTCTTTTTTTTTTTTTTTTTTTTTTAAAGCACAAATGCCACTGAGTCACACTGAATCAATATACATGTGAGGTGTTTCCAATCATGTGTCTTGATGGTGATGTATGTCACACATTTACCAACTGTCTGTCATTGTCAAGAACTGCAGACACCGCAAGAAGGTTGCTGTCCACAAATGACAGATAAAGGAATAAGAATATTTTTCTTTGAGATGCTGTCTATCTTTTGATTTCAATACTTGGCAGAGCAGGGAAAAATGAGAGGAAAATGAGAGGAGAGGAGAGGAGAGGAGAGGAGAGGAGAGGAGAGGAGAGGAGAGGAGAGGAGAGGAGAGGAGAGGAGAGGAAAAAGGGAAGGGAAAGGGAAAATTACCAAGTGTATCATGTATTTTCACTACTTTGTTTAGCTTATCACTGGTGTATTGGCATTGCTTATGCACTGGCTAGGGAGCAGAAGGTCATACAGTCTGCAGCCCTAAGCACCCTTCATTTCCCATGCTGCAAGAGTTTTCTGTTCTTTCCTCTGGAAATGGAAGATAAATTAGGTAGCTGTCTTTCATTTCTGCAAGGGTACTTTACTTCTATTTGTAAGAAGCACAGAGGGATGCTGCAGCTAACGTCATCACGGATGCTGAGTGTGGGAACAGGGAAACCAGATGATTGACAACAGTGGAAATGGACTAGCTACTGCTATGTAGATTTTTTGTATCAAGTGCACTTGCTTACAGCATGGAGGTTACTTGGTAAAAACATTGAATCCTTCTTAAAACAAGGAAGCTCTTGTTACTCCTCTCTATCTTCCTATTAATAATGACCTATGTCCAGAAGAAACAAGCTGGAGGAAATATGTTCTGCATGATAGGGAGCTCAGACTACAGCGGAAGGTAAAGATGGCTAGGTACCCAGTAATGTTTTCAGTGGGATTGTTTTTGTGACACAATATGCTTTCTATAGAAAAACTCACAGAGGTGCAGAAGAGAAATCAAAGGAGCTCTCCTGCACAGTCTTTCCATCACTCTCTTTTCCAGAGGAGCACAGACATTAAGTCGCATCCTCACCATGTGAGTCTAACCTGGCACTGGAGTTTTGTCAGTGACAGGATTCATAGCATCCAGATTGCAAACCGATTCTGTGCTTTTGGCATCTGCTTGGATCATCCCAAGCACTTTAGCACACTAAGACGAAGGCCTTATTCATGCAAAACTTGGAGTGTCGATAGATGTTGTAGATACATGATGTCTGGAGAGTCACTTTCCTGTCTAAGTCTGAGCATCTTTCCCTACCCAACCTGTTTTCCCAGAGATGTACAAACACCTTCCTAAATCCATGCATCCCTATCACTGTTTTCCAAACACTTCTCATTCCATTCTCTCTCCTGATCTTTTTTTAATTTTTCTTTTTTTTTTTCAGTCATGCTTACAAAAAACCCCAGCTTGACAGGACAGGGACAGCCACTGCTCTTGTCCAGTGTGTCTCTTGGCAAACAGTGTGGAGTGTTTTCCAAGGGCATAGTCACAGCTGGTTAAATGTGCTGTGTGTAGTTAGGGACCTGGTCACTGACAGCTTCCTATGAAGTCAATGTCAAGGGGAAATCTCCTCCATAAGATGACACTGTTGTGCATTAGTTCTAGCTGCTGTTTGGAGACTTTTTCCTTTCTTCATGGTTATTAGAGAACATTAGTACATTAGCCTCCTAGAATCTGTAAAGTCAAACAATATCGTAGAATCATAGAATGCTTTGAGATGGAAGGGACCTTTAAAGGTCATCTAGTTCATCCCCCCTGCAATTGGCAGGGACATCTACAACGAGATCAGGTTGCTCAGACCCCCATCCAGCCTGGCCTTGAATGTTTCCAAGGATGGGGCATCTACCACCTCTCTGGGCAGCCCGTTCCAGTGTTTCACTACCCTCATTGTAAAAAATTTCTTCCTTATATCTAGTCTGAATCTACCCTCTTTCAGTTTAAAACCATTACCCCTTGTCCTATCGTTATTTGCCCTGCTAAAAAGTCTGCCCCATGTCTCTTATATCTGAACCTGAATCTGAATTCTCTCAGTGCCAGGAGGCACACAAGGCGTGAACATCGTTCTTCCATTTCAATTGGTCTGCGGCTGCGTGCTCTGGAGTCAAGGGCCACAGCGCAGTCTTCCATCGCTTTCCCCCTCAGGACACGACCGATCCAGCTCCATCTCCTCCTCCTCACTTCGTTACCGATTTTCTCTATCTCCGCCATTTCTGATGCTCATCGTTTCTGCAACTTTTTTTTTTTTTTTTTTTTTTTTCCGGGAGGAAGTAGTTGGCCTCCTGCCCAACCCCCATGACTTGGAGGGCCGGTGGTTCTTCTGTCAGGGTGGCCTTCCCTTAGGCTGTGTTGGTTCGCGGCACCTTCTTCAATTTTATCCGGTGCACCCTCCAGAGAGGGATCCCCTATCCACCACCCAGGGGACGCGCCTTCTAGCCATGCAGCCCCAGCCAAAGGCATGTCTCTTATAAGCCCCCTTTAAGTATTGAAAGGCCGCAAGAAGGTCTTCCCGCAGCCTTCTCTTCTGCAGGCTGAACAACACCAGCTCTTTCAGCCTTTCCTCATAGCAGTGGTGTTCTATGCCTCTGATCATTTATGAACACGTCTTCATTTTCTATATCCCTTGTGTCTTTTCACCTCTTCATTCCTTGTCTAGGGTTGTATGTAAGATGAAAAAGAATGTTTTCTGTTTTATTTATATCACATTGAACATTTGGGATATTAGTGCATGAACAGGGCTCATAAGGATTGCAGTTTTGTTTGAAGTTAATAATTTAAAAAAGCAATGCCATGGGAGGGTCTCAAAACCCACATTGTGGAAAAAAAAATAGGATGAGGTTTATCTTGGGCCATTTCAGTAAATGTTTGACAGTTCTGGCTAGAAATTTAAAACTGGAATCACAACTTAGTAATAGTTAAGCCTGTTAGTGGAATTATTGCTGAATATACAGCTGTAACAAATCATGTCAGCTCTTTATGGTGTGTGGTGAAGCAGCAATGACCCAATGGAAGGTCGTAAAACTTAGCTGAATTGATTGTGTTTCTAGATACTTCATATCAAGGTTTTTGAAGACCATTTTGTTTCCAGAGATTTTCGGCTATTATCAATTAATATCAGCTATTATCAATTCATATAAATTGATATTGGAGATAACACTTTAATATCTTCATTAAAAACATAGATAGTGGGATTGAGGGCACCCTCAGCAAGTTTGCAGATGACACCAGCTGAAATACTAGTGAGAAGGGATGTGATTCAGAGGAACCTTGACAGGCTTGAGAAGTGGGCCCATGTGGGCCAACAAGGCCAAGTGCAAGGTCCTGCAACTCGGTCAGGGCACTCCCCAATATCAGTACAGACTGGGAGATGAACAGATGGAGAGCAGCCCGGCAGAGAGGACCTGGGGATGCTGGTGGACAAACAATTGGTTATGAGCCAGCAATGTGCACTTGCATCGCAGGAAGAAAGTTGTATCCTGGGCTGCATAAAAAGAAGGGTAGCCAGCAGGTCGAGGGAGGTGATTCTTCCCCTCTACTTTGCTCTCAGGAGACCCCACCTGGAATACTGCATCCAACTCTGGGTCCCCAGCACAAGGAAAACAGACCTGTTAGAGCGGGTCCAGAAGAGGAACAACTTTCATTTACCTATGAAAATATTACTTACAAGCCTCTGAAAAAGCTATGTATGTATTGATAAAAAAATTTGTGGATGCTGCTCCTCACAGTCCAAATCTCCCCAAGGGAGAAACGGAGTATTCAGAGAGTCCCTCAAATGAAACTCAATAGCAACGAAGTTACTGTTAAGCAGGTATCCTTTATTGCAGCGCTGGGCAGCACTGGGGATTCTCTACCATAAGTGCTCCACCGATCTGGTAGACTTTCAGAGAATATATACTATAAAATCCTACATATTCACACGATGTCCAAGAAATCATTTACATAAACATGCGATTTTCTGGAACTTATTAACATATGCAAAATGTGCAATCCGCATGCGCAGTCGTCTTCCATGGTGGTCTTCAGGTGGTCTTTGGGGCTCTTCAGATGAAGGCTTGTAGTCTTCTTCACCGTGTTCGCTGATTGACCTTTGCTTCTGCGCATCACAAATGAAGAATTTTAAGGAGGCATTGAAAAACAGATGATGTAGCTTTTTTCTCTCAGGCAGGCATCAAGAATTTCATGCCTGGAGGCATGGAAAAGCTTCTCTAGAGGCAAAGAGGGCCAGAGACATAGACTGACAGAGTAACAGCATCAGCTCATAATATCAGGTAATATACCAGGTGGGGACATGCCATGCAAGATCTCTGAAAGCTCCAAAATTTAGATCTTTCATGAGTTAATAAAGATAGAATCGGTGGGAAGAGAGAGAAAAGGGGTGAAACAGCCAAAGTACTAGGCAAGGAAAACTTCCTTAGAGTAACAGCCTTATTATATGTGAATAGTCCAGTTCTGCATTTCTTATGGCTGTTAGATATATCACAGTCATCATTAACCAGAGTGCTAAAGAGACAGCCTGAGAGAATTCTAGCTTTGTGGAGAGGTGGGAGTGAGTACCCTTCTAGAAGGCAGAATCTGAAAGACTTAAGTATCAAAAGCAACACTTCAGAAGAAAAACTTTTAAAATTCTCCAGGATAGTACTGCTCATGTCATTTCTAAAGGAAAACCTGCATGGCAGCCTGGGAAATGTATTCATTTTTCTTGTTGGCTTTAATGAAATTGCTACTTTTGTAAGATTCTCTCAAAGTGAAAAGCAAGAAATGGGTTGATCCTTGGTGATCAACCTGAACTTTGAAATAACAGCCTTCAAATAAAGATTAAAGACTCTTTGAGGTAATTACTTGTAGTAAGTTCTGCAAAGTAGGGATTAATGATTAATGAAAAGAGATAATGGGCAATAAAATATATTGAAGCAGCAGGCTAAAACTAACACTAACAGTCTCTGTATTGAAGACGACACATGTGCAATGAAACTAGTGGGAAAATAAATCAGGTTTAAAACTGATAAAGAACCAAAATAACAGAAAACAGACCCCAATTTTCCACTCTTTTAATCATTTTTGTCCAGCAGATGTTGCAATTAACTTGATGAAAAAAGTGCTGAGTACTAATAGTAAAACAGTACTCACAATACAATGGTGCTCTTTAAATGACAGTGGGAGTCAGGCTTTTCCAGATACTGGGGTTGTCCATACTTTTCGTTCCTCTGCCCAGGTTGTCCTGTTCCTGTATCCTTTTCCATTATCTTCATCTCTCACAGAGAAATGTGATAGTCTCTGACCACTGCTGATACCTGCAGTTGGGTTTCAAATACCAGTTTCTTGTTCTAACGAGATGTGGTAGAGGGGTTTGGTGTCACTAGAGTGTATTCATTGGCCCACCAACACTAAAGCTTATTTGAAGCACACCTCCAGGCCAAGCACACCATCAACACTTTAATAAGAGTAAAATAAGTAAATGTAGAGCCATGGTGGTTTTAGGAATGGATCACCACCTCTATCAAGGGAAACCTAAAGCGTTAGTGACTTATGAATCAGACTGAGCTCTTTGGCCAGTCAATTTCTATATCAGAAATTGTCTCCCACCTGCTGCTAGGAAAGGGGTCCAATATGAGAAGTCAGAGCTATGATATCCACAGTGTTATTAATATCAGAAAATAATAGGGCAAAACTACAAACTGTGGCCTCCTCATTTATACCTCCAAGATCTTTCCTGAGAGGGAAGGCTCCTGGGCTTGTTATAGATAAGATTTTGTAGACATGTACTATACTGAATTTGTCTTTTGTGGAGAAACTCAAATAGACTTTGTGTGTCACCCTGAAAGATATGGTTATCATGATGTAACTCACTGATTTGCTCTCCCGGTTTCCCTTGGCCACATGACACCTTTCAATAAATTATGATTAACGATGGTAGTGACAGAAGTAATCTCAAAAAAATCTGCATATATGTTGTTTTGGGTAGGTTTGATGCTCATGCAGAAAATGGAGTTTTTCTTTGTGAGAGCCTGAATCTTTCAGTAGTTGCGTAAGACACAAGAGAGTAAGATTGACTAATACTGAAGAAATTCTGTATCATGGTAGTCAAGAGTTTAGAGTCAGCCTTAGGGAAAAATGTCTTTCATGTTACCCTCTGACAGTTGCTTACCTTGGTATATTTCAGTGTTTCAGTTAGCTGTGCTGCCTTTAAGAGAAAATGAAAAGCCTGAGGGGCAGTATGGCTCCTGGGATTCATAAAGGAATTATGAGTTTCTTTTGCTATTCAGTCACTAACTCATACCAACCCTGAAAAAAATAATCTGCACATAATAACTAACTTCATGAAATTCTTTTGCCTCTCCCAGGGAATGATCTACAACAAATTTATATTTTCCTTATGCATATGTCCTGAATGGCAGCATTCACTGAGTAACTACTGCACTTCATTCTTATTGCACAGTTAGGAAGGTATCTATGAATACCCAACATCTATAGATGTGTTGACTAACCTGACTGGGCATACAGTTCTCACTCTTGTTCTGTACCACAGATCTGTTTTAGCAGAAGATTTAATGTGGTTTATATCTGCTTTTCCACATATATTTTTTAAAAAGTGCTTCTAATCCTTCCTTCCTAGGAAGATCAACAGATGCCTTTGCCCTGTCACTGCCACACAAAAGCTTTAAAGATGTGTGAATACAAGGGGGGCAAATTTGGTTTGGTATTTCACTCCTAGTGGCAGTTTTGTCAAGGACTTTGCTAGTTTCTGCCCCAGGATGGCAGTGAGAATTATGACCCAATGCCTTTTTGGTAATGCATACAATAAAGCAGTGGTACCACTGATGCTGCTGAGAAAGACATTTACAGCACACGCTAGCTGCCACATGCAATACTAAACTACTCCTACTACTCACAACTGTGCCCGATACATCCTCATTTAAGTTTAAAAACTTAAATGTTTAAAACCATTGCCCCTTGTTTAAAAACATTGTCCCTTGTCCTGTCACTACAGAACCCGGTAAAAAGTCTCTCTCCATCTTTCTTGTAAGCCGCCTTTAAGTATAGAAAGGCTGTAATTCTTCATATGATTTCTATAATGATATTTTTAAATGTCAGAAGTCTTTGATATTTCCTTAATGTTTTTTTTTCTTTACTCACACCACTTGTTAGCACAACTCACTGTAAAATTTTTCTAGCTGTGACACTCAGAGAGCAGCAGAACAGTAATTTATGAGGTCCACTACATAAGCCCCATAAGGATTAGAGTTATGATTGCAGTATATCACACCAGAGATGAGAGGTGTTAACAAAGCACTGCTCATGTGCATGCTTTTGGAAACTTCTGTGTGTGCAGTCTTTCTTTTTCCTGCAATCCAGATTTATGATTTACCTGCTCATGTGGCTGCCTGAGACATTTTTCTTACAACTTTTAATTCTTACAAGATTTCTTTATGAATAAAAAGGGGGTTATATTGCAATTGGTATCTGTATATCTCTCTGTAAGTTTTTTTCTGGTGGAATATTGTTCTGCTAGAGTTTTTTTCTGCTTTAATTTTAATAACCATTTGAACAATATGCTTTTCCCAGGACATGGTATGAACCTACAACAGATGATATAATGTACCCATACAGGAGTCTTGTGTTTCATTTTTAAGAGGAACATACATTATTCTTGTGTGAAATGAAACTTAGGTTTTAACTCAGTTGCACATTTTCCAGGGTATATGAGACATTCCCCCTTCCCTCCCACTGCATTTATGCCTGTCATATATTACCAGGTAGTAGTAGGAAGAATCAGAGCAGGATTTCCCACTGCAATACTTATACAACCTCTTTCTGCTCATGTGCATTATGGCAGAGAACACTGAGTCTTTGGGTTTGTCGTCTCTGTGTAACCCATCCCTGAGCCCTTGGCCTTAAGAGGATCCTATCTTGGTTGCATCATATCCATAGGCAGCCTCTGAAAAATAAAGGTCCACCACCTTGGCAAGTTTTTTGTGCTCAAGAAGTTCTTTCTTTGTGGATGTCTCAAAGCAGGCATCTCATACCTCGTGACATCCACAAGATGTGACACATAAGAGTACGTACGGATAACCCACACATTTCTGGAGAACCAGGTAGAGGCCAAGCAAGATATGCTATCTAAAACAACACTAGGCATCTATATTTGGGTGACAGAAGCCAAGGTTTCCTCTCAATGAGTGGGTTTACTCACCCGACATTTCCAGATCTCTGCCAGCTATGCAATAGGTAGCTTCACCTGTCTGCCTGCAAGCTAAGAAATATTTCAGGTCACCTCTGCTAAAATCTCAGCTCCAGTCATGTTTTAATATACAAAATGAGAATGACATAACCTTTTGTTACCCCAAAAGGGAGAAGAGACTTTGGCAGAGTCCTGGAATAAAAGGTCAGGATTCAGAATATGAAACAAACATTTACAGTATTACTGTTAACATTAACTTTACCCTTCAGGAGATTGAAGAAACAGGATCCTGCTTCTGTGATTGTAAAAGCATCCTCCACACCTTCTGCTGACACATATAATTCTCCTTTGCTGCCTAGCTTGCAGACTAAGCAAAAATAGCTTTGCTGCTTGGAATCACCCCACAGGGCCCCTTCCTGCTCTGCTGTAGATCCGAAGGGGTCATGGAAAAACTGCTGACTATGTCATTGCCACTGGAAACCTGACTGAGGGAAAAATATCTCCAACTCCCCTGATGAACACATTTTATACAGAAAATAAAAAGCAATGCCTTTGGTGGTGTCACTGAGTCTTCCAGCTTGTGCTCTGTCCTCAGTCATTGCAGCAGGAAAAAAATAGCTGAAGTACTTGTTGGAAAAATGTTGGTGTTTAAAGAAGAAAAACCCTGAAAATTCTGTAGGGGATATGAGAGAAATGAACTAGTCAAAGGCTCTTCTAACACTATTTTGTAAATAAACAGAACCAGTAAGGATTTTGGAGAAAAGTAAACATACAGATATATAGGTGTTCCTCCCAACTCTTCAATCTTTAACATGAAGCTAGAAATCAAAGGCTGTGTCTAAATTAGAAAATTCAGTATACTTGGAAACATCTTTGTACGTTTACATGAACTGGCACACAACAGACCACGGCTGATCATTATGAACTACCTTTCTTTCCAGAACAAGATGGTTTAAAGCAAATTGCCAATTAGTAATGGTCCTTGGAGTTTCCTTGCTGCTATATCATGCCCAGGAATTACGGACGAACCTGGTGGCTAGCAGAGGCCAAAGCTGTGCCGGGGAAGGACCTAATAAATCACTGGTATAGCCAATTGTTTTTCTGTATCCAGGAATGGTCCTCGGCAACAATTAGTGTATTAATGAGGACGTAAACTTAATTTTCAAATGATGATCACCTGAATAAGAGTCTTAGATGTACTTTATGATAAATGCTTTGACTTGCAATCACAGATGACATGCATAGTTTTGTCTTTTTTTTTCCAGTGAAAACATTAAGAATACCATACAAATATCATTTTTTCAGATTTACCTGAAACTTTTCACTGTAACATCAATGGAAAAAGTTAACAAGAAAGGTGACAGTGTCTCTGTCCTGTCCCAGACTTGAAGGGATGGGTTTCTGTTTTAGACTAATTTGAGATTATTGAAAAGGCATGTTTCATGTTACTTCACATTTATGATAGCAATTACTTTAATTGTTTTAAGACTTACTTTGCATACACAGTAATTGGCCTAGTCTCTCAAGACAGTGAAATTGAATTATTGTGTGTATGGTCTGTGCAGTGCCCTCTGAATGGAGGTTTAGATGCAATAAGACACATTGGGCAGACAGAGGAGCTGTTTCTCAGCTCATATCATTACGGTTACAACTGACACAGAATCATACTAAATGATCTTGCAACCGAACCAGATCTTCTCTAAAGCTCAGGAAAAATAGAGGAAAAATGTTAATAAGTTTTAAAGAGCTTAGCATTCTGGAATTATATTTCAATTAATCAAATTTGTATATATGCATGTAAACATGCACACACACACAAATAGATATTTGGGTGGCATGTAGAGGCAAATATGCATATGCACACACATATATAAATGCATATACACAATATTACTTGAAGTAGCTTTCTGTGTATCCTCTCTTTCCATTAAAAAGTAAAAATATATAGTCCCAGGGTCATCCCTACTTCTGATTCTGTGCATGTTAATAGGCAAGAGACAGACAAACTAGGTATTGCCTTCAAGATAGTGATGAACTACCCTGTACTGATTTCAATCCATTAAAGACCCCCAGTGAAAATTAGCTGACTTACTCTGCAAACATTAGCAGGATTCTCACAGAATATACAGTCATCATAGGAACTTCACAGTGGATAGCAAAAAGAACATAAATTATATTTTCCTGGAGATAATGACACAATGTCTCAGTTTAGTTTATAGCGTAAATTACAACTCCTCATGTTTGAATGGAATCATTTTGCGAAAATTTAGTCTGTCATTCAAATTTGTAACCTCACCTCTCCTGATTTTTTTTTTTTTAATTTAGGTTGCTTAGTTATCTTACAGAGAAAAGCTAAGCACTTGGGTAGCTACAGCTACTTTTAAAACCAGCTCAAGCATATCCTTCCTGCTGAAACCCTAGAAATAAGCAGACTAACCTTGCTGTGAGTTGTCTGATATCACCTTTGCCTTTTCAACCTTGGAATGACCCAATTCTTTTTATTTTAGATTAAATTCCACAGATATTATTGGCCTTACACTGGGAAGCAGAAAGTCCGAAGTCCCTGCTTGGTGCATTAGGTGTCTGGAACAACGTGAATAAATCTGACTTTATTGCAAGGCTCTGAAAGTGTTCAGTTGGAAAAGTCTTTTGGACAAAATGGGGCATTTGCAGAAAATAGCATAAAAGGGGTCAGAATTTTAAACACAAAATAAGATAAGCCTGGAAGAAGGAGATAAGAATAAAAATGATTAGGGTTTTCCCAATTGTACATAAGCTTAATTTTTTAAGTACATACTAAATTAATTTCTATTTACACTATTTCTAGCTTCAGGAGAAACTTGGGTTTGAGTGCTTCATAAAGAGGAATATTTTTCAACTGTAGCTGAAAGGTAAATGAACAGTCTTAAATGTTCTGATAAATTTCCTTTATAGATGGTGGTGAAAACAGCATTAACATGACACTGACATTCTGGGTGGGGTCATTCCCATACTGCGAGAAGAAAGGAATGTCCCAGCACAAAAAATAGGCTGAACTGGGAGGAAAACTGAGCTATTTCTCATACACTTTCTCCCACACTTACATTGGATACAATCTTCTTAAATCTTGTATCTCCTCTGGATTTTACCCAGAATCTCTCAGTCCACAATGACTCAGTAGACCATTGTTCACTTATTTATTTCTCTTATTCCAATTTATAGTCTCACTCAGTAAAATTATACTGTTCTGGGGGATTTGGGAGCCTGGCCTGGTTTATATCCTAAATTAAGAAAGGAAAGGTAGACATCTGTATGTGGCTTGGTGGAAGGAGAGAGAAAGAGAGAGGGCACTGTGCTTGTTTTTGCAGTCACTGTGGTAGTAGAAACAGGATTTCACTTTTTCCTTGCTCACTCTCTACTATTAATACTTATGAATAAATGAAACACCCTTTCAGCAGGCATATAAATAAGGAAAACTTTACAAAATGCATATGGAGAGCATGTGTGTGAAATGTTTGTTCATCCTTCTATTTGCTAATACCTGTGACTACATGATCTCTTCAATTAAGTGCAGTGGAATTTCCTCCATAAATTGCACTTCTTTGAGTCCAGGAGCAGCTGCACAAAAGCAGCACTTTTGGGAGGTGCTTGAGACTTTAGCAGGTGGGCAGGTGAAGGCAAACGGTGGGGTGAAGGGGAAACTCATTTCCCTATTTCAGCACTCTGAGACATGATGGATTATCCTACCTTCCTGTTATCAACATACAAAACATGTTACAAGATTCTGTTGCTAAAATGAGACTACAGTTACTGTGCCTTTTGGCAGGTCTTAACAACAAACTTTTAATGAATGCCAGGTTCATTTTGGCTCATGTCATATCTATATGGTTTTAATCTTACCTCCACTGAGAGAAGCTCTCTCTCTTTATGGAACAGCTGAGAAGACAGAGCTGTAAAAACAACGATGGGTTCATCAGGAAACCAGGCTTAAAATACTTGAGGATTTTTCCAGACATATTGTAAAAAAACAAAACAAAACAAAACAAAACAAACAACACAACACACTCAACCCTAGCATTAGTTTAAATATGCAGGTGTAAGACAGGGAATCAATAGGTTCAGTCAGTGATGGATTCAAACATACGCAACTGCTTAGCGCAACAGACTGTGTGTGTCAGCCCTTGTTCTTTCACTTTCCTTCTCTTTCCACATGAACTGTGGTCCCTCATTCTGGAGGATCAGTTCAGTTTTAGAAGTCCAGAGGAGAAACCTTGACTTACTTCAGCTTCTGCTATGGCATTATGACTTATGATATCTTTGTTCTTATATGTTCTACTTGACCTGTTCAAAATACAGGCAGAAATAGCTCATCATTATTAATCAGGTCATCATAACACAGCACTTTCACTAACTTTTTTTTTCCTATAGCACTGTTGGGGATTGGCTAATCTGAATCACATGTGACTTTGCTGTGGGTGACTAAATGCTTTTGCAGAGTTAGAATATACATGGTCTGCAAAGCGTGAAGGGTAGGAAACAGATGCCAGCTCTGTGACTGTTCTTCTATTGCACAAATACAGTAAGCTATAGGGACTGAAGATGAAAATAGCACTTCAAGCTGATGATTTGTTCATTTGATCTAATGACACAGAAAGAGTGCTGAAAGAGCAACGCTTCCTTTCATATGCTATCATAGGCAAGTCCTGTCCACTATTTAAAGGCTGGGGACAGAAAGAGGGCTGAAATTTAACTAAATGTTTCTCACCAAATGTTTCTGAAATCCTTTGACATTGTAAATATAAAATAGGCATTGAGGTGTGCAGAAATGGCAGTCATTAAACAGCTATGAGAATAAGAAAATGTTGGTACTCCAAATGCTGCCACAGAAAGAACTTAACTAACTGAAATGCAAACAGTCAAGACTGACATTTCAAAAAATAAGTACCAATCACAACTGAATAAAATCAATTTATTTTGACTGTATAGACCAAGTTCATCTATGCACATCATCCTTTTCTATTCAGTATTTTGAAAGAAAAAGAAATATTTTTGAAAATAAAGACCTATACTTAATATTTTGTTTGAGTGGCAAAAATTTTAATGTGGAAACATATAAAATGGAAATTGTAATTTCTTTCCTATGTCTATATTTAATACATTTAAATAGACATATTTTATATTCTCACAGAAGTCACTAGAACTGGTTTAAAAATGAGTAAAATACCACATGACACATCTTGCAACTGCAATGAATGAGAACAGTATTTCAAATGGTATGTTTAGGTATTATTTGTCACAGTTGTGTTCATCTGCATTGATTGAATGAACATACATCCTATTACAAACTATGCCACTTTTAAAATCTACCTGCTGATGGAAGAGTTTTAGTAAGTGAAGTTTGATTTTTCCCTTATTCATTACTCTTCTGTTAATTCTGCCTACTTTGACAGTCATTTTAAATTGTGAACTCTTCAGAGCAAGAACTGTTTTCTTCAAGGTTGCCCAAGCATCTGCTCAGCAGTTGGTGCTGGTCGAAATAAGAAAAATCACGCGTGGCATTGCTTGGGAGCAAAGTGAACGTTTGCGTTTCCTGAAGGCACACATTTGTTCCAATCAGAGGATGATGCTGTAACTGTGCAGCCATCACATCTGAGTTGCTGCAGGACCCTACCCTGACAAGGTTCCTGTAAGGCTGTTATTGCTCATGTTCACTCAGGGGACTGAGCCAAAGCATTTTGATTTCAATGAGCTTTATATAGTACCTTGGCTGCCAAGAGTTGCCACACTGTCCAGGGCCAACCACAAGTATCAGAAAATGGCCAGCATACCTCCCCATTAGCAAATGTAAGTTCAGAAAATTGTGTGCTGGTTCAGGCTGATGTAAAGAAAGTATTAGACTGCTGAAGGAAATCAAGGGGCAGGAGCAGAGCTTGGTGAGTAGGCTTGTTCAAGACATATTTGGAAGAGCAGGGCTCTTTCAGAGCTGCCAAATCCTTTACTTACCACACTTTTCCTCAATACTTAATGATTTTCTAACTGCTTAGATCCCTGTGGTCTGTTTCCTCCACCCCTGGCAGAAGACAGCCTGCCTCTTGTTAGACCAAGGACACAGTTGCCTCAATGCTGACAGCTTTATTCACTGTTCTGCAAATCTGAATAGCAGTGTGCTTATCTAGATCCCTTTTCACATCAGCCTGGTTCTTCCCAGAGCTACATCATATCCAGCAACTGTGAAATTGTCCTGTTTCAGTACTGCATAACAGATTGCAGATCAATCTGTGTAACAGATCTTCCTACATCAGACAGGAATTTTTCCTACAACAAAATGTGTTTTTTCAGGGAAAGCATTGTTGGGTATATGTTTGTCTTGGAGACAGCGTTGACAAACAATGCAGTTAACTGATGGGGAACATGGGAAGTTCAACTGTATAAATGACATTTTGTTTACCTTTCTTGTGCTTTCTGTATGATGTGTTATCCTTTACCAAGGATTTTAATGTTTGCCTCCACATCTTCACAGTTAACTAAATTCATGTATCCTATAGTAACCAAGCCCAACTGCCATTTAGCTTTAAATAGTTAATATTTTTTAAAGATTGTCCTCAGTAAAAATACTTTAACAGAAGTAAATTCAATCCTCCCTCCCCTCTGCCCCCAAAAAAGGTAAAGGGAGAGGAAACATCTGGGTAGATCACACAGCCTATGGGGGGTAAGGTCCCTCCTTGCTTTTGCTCAAAACCTCCACAAAATGCCTAAATTGTGGCGGCAGTGCCCCCAGCAGGCTGACTGATGGCTTGGGGCAGAGGGAAAGGAAAGGGAAAGGGAAAGGCAAAGGCAAAGGCAACGGCCAAGGGAAGATCCTGAATGGAAAAAGACACCCAGGATCTCTCAGGTAAATGAAAACAATTCCTATTGGGAAATGCTGATAAATTTGTAGGAAGCAAGAGTTTTGAATCCTCCATTTTCCTTCCTTGCTGGGAGATCCCATCCATTCCCTGTGACTCAAATAGGCTCTGTTGTGCAGAGTCCACAGCGTATCATGGGAAAGGTCACATGTAGCGTACTCGAGCACACAAAGTGTGGCAGCGAAAACAAGCTCATAAGGAAACACATGGTTCGGAAATACTGTTCAGAAACCCTAACAAAAATCTGTATGTGATGACATTTCCATTTAAATCTGAGTGGAAGGAACAAGGCACAAGTAAATCTGAAGTCAGAAACAGTTCCAGAGCAATGAAACAGGTTTTCATTGTAATCTCACTACTTTTACCACAGTAATTAAATCATTAAAACAAGATAGAAATTCTGAATTTAAACCAAATGTATTTTAAAAAATTGACTTCATTCAGTTAAGATATGCAGTTCTTATGGAATGTTACTGAAGGTGAATGATTTGCTTCTAATCTGTTAAGTGTTTTTTTCTCTTTATTTTACTGGTTGAAATTCTTCTTTTTAAATAAGATTCTTCCAATGAAAGTAACTTTGTTTGCAATGTCCTGTCTCCGACTGTCATTTTATCTGCAGTTTGATTAGTTAAAAGGAGAACAGGCAGGTGGTGGGTGAGTCATCATCTGCAGTATCCTTGGAGGACTTCGGGAGCTGCCTCTTTCAATCTGAATTTTCCCATTGTTACAGCCTTACACACATAAATGAGTGATTAGAATACAGGATATAAACACATCAAGAGAAAGTTTTCATTTCTCCATTCTCCATTTCTTCTTCTTCTGTCCTTATTTAAATGGAAATTAAAAATTAGCTTTAACATTGCTATTTTTAATTCCTTCATAAGTTTTGCTTTTTGAAAGATTCTGCTGCCTGCTCAGAAGACCTGCTAAAAGCTCCATCTTGTAAGAATTGACTTAGATGCCTCACTCGAAGCCATAGGTAAATAATACAGCTCAGCAGGACTATGCTCATGAGTAACGATATGCCTACGCCCAAGGGTTTTCATCTTTTGGACTTCAGTAATTGTACAGCCTGGATCAGCTCACCTTTCTTGCAGTATTTCAGATCATCATCTTCACAGAGAAATTCACAGGAACTTTAAGCTATGATACTCAAGACCATAAATTATCCCTTTTCTGCAGCTTTACAAACTGGTATTTAAAGCCAAGCTTATAATTTCTGTTGTTGTTTTTCTCTTTTTTTTTTTCTTTCAATTTTCTAACATCCAGTAGCCTAGTCTCTGCAAACAAGTTATAACCACTGCTGCATCGCACTGTAGCAATGCTCCAAAGAGACAGCTGGCCCAAGCAGCATAGTTCACATCAGTGTATTGCCACAAGAAGACAGTGAAACTCCAGTGATTGACACAAAGGAGCCAGTCTGGTTCATTCATCCTTTCTCTTTATCAAAAACTCAGATAAAGAAGTCAGAAGGTCTGAAAGATCAACGTTAAAGTGCAATAGGTCATGGATTCAAAGGGTTCTGGTTTTATGCATTTTTTAAGTTTGCAAATCGAAAAGACCCAAAGATAAAAGTTTGCTGCAACAAAACTAGACGAGTCACGGTTCTGCAAACTAGTTTTGTAGACCACATTCTGTAAGTCAAATGATTTATCTTCTTTTCTAGTTTAAAAGTATCTTACATCTAGATAAATGACTGAATTACTGAAAAGAAAAAAAAGATTTTAATTTTTTTTTTTATTATTTTTTCTGGTCAGTTAATTAAAAACCATTTGTCCCTTACAATAATTAGAATATGATACATTTTTCAGCATCATCCATATTTGGTTTTGCATTAGCTCTAGAAATATGAGTTAATTAAGGTGCCAGGGATGTTTGATTTAATACAGTACACTGGATCCAAACCTAAGAGTTTAATGAAAGGGCTCTCTCCATCAGAAAGGATAAAGAGTTTTGTGGGATACATAAGGCCATTCTGTCTGATCCTTTTGGTTTTTTTAAAAAACCCTATCATGGTGTCATGGATGGACTGAGATTGCACTTGTAAGAAAGAAGCAGCAATATGCTTATTGATAACAAAGTTTGATATTAAATGCAACAGTGGTTTAACAAGATTCAATGGCAAGGTACACTTGATTATTTACTGCACAGGGGACAGGGTCAGACAAGACTGTCAGGGAGACCCTCCCGTTGAGTCATGAGGTTTAGAGAGGACCCATTTGCTTTCTAAACTCCTTCTCAGGGAGGAGTCTAGGTGCAGCTGGATCCAATACTAGTCCCAGACTTGGTCAATGGTTTATGTCTAAAGGATTATATATGCGCAATCAATCCTTTATATTACTTAGCTAAGATTACAAACTTTCAGCGCACTTGTTCCCAATTCACTTGCTGAGTATCTGATGCGGTAGGGATTCTCTCAGCCTCGAGGAGTAACGCTGAGATGCATCCCTACTCAAGGGGAGATCCTGGCGTGCAGCCCGCTGCCATGCAGGAGAGCTCAAAGAGCTCTTGGGCTGCTCACTATTTATGGGGGTAAGATGATTGACTTATAGTCGTATTTGCATACCAACTGCAGATGCTAGTTTCTTCCAAATCTACCTTGAATCAACATAGACCAGCACTGTGGTCAGGTGGGCGCATTACCATAAATTGGCCCTTGGCTATTGTGGTGTTATCTGTCTCCCCTGAATCCACCTTGAAGCTTGAGCTGGATGCAGCTGTCAAGACCAGATGCACCCACCATGGGCACCACTGGTCATTATCACTTGATCAGAGTCACTTGAAAAGGTCAGGGGCAGGGGACAGGGACAGCACACCGCCACACATGGAATATGGCAATAGAGAATAAATGAAACTCCACAGTAAAAGATCTGAAGAAACACCGTACAAATGCTTGTCACTAGCCATTACAATGGCTTGCTTCACTTTGCTTATCAATAAAATGGCCTTGGACATAGTCCCACCCAGTGTAACCATTTTCTTCTCTCTGCTGCTTTAATCACATGGCTATAACATGCTAAGGGGAACATAAAAATATTATGAAAGAAACTGAATAGCTTCTGAATAGCTTAAGCTGAATTGAGCAAGAAGAAGAGTGAAAGTACAACAGAGATTGAATGACTTTCCAATGCAACTCAGTGTCAGAGCTGGAAATGCAGTTCATGTCCTGTCTAGTGCCTTAATCTGTTAAGCATGAAACACTTGAGCTTGCCTCAGGATTATTGGAAAGCTAAAAATTAAGGTGGCCTGACAGGTTAATGACAGAAAATCCAGCAAGGACTACTCAGTACAAAGATACCACCTTTGCCTCTGTGTCCCTGAATCAATTTTTTGTAAACTGGATGGTTATTTAGGAGAGAGAGAACTATGACCTACCTTGTTCTTGTACTCTTCCCTGGGCATGTGCCATTAGCTGTTGTTAGAGACAATAACTGGATGCCACAGCTGTGAATATCTGAAGTTCATTTGTATCCTGCAGATCACAGAATCAGAGAACAATTCAGGTCAGACAGGAGGTCTGGATGGAAGTTACATGCTCCGGCCCCTGCAGGATCATCTTTCAAGTTAGATTCAACTTTAAAGTCAGATCTGGCTGCTCAGGGTGACACCATTCATGTTTTGAGCACTTCCAAAGATGGAGATGTCACAGTGTGTCTCTTGCCCCTGGTCCAAGTGGTTGGTCACTCTCATTGCAAAAATCTCTTTTCCTGGTCCCTGATCAGAACTTCTCCTCTTGTTACTCATGCCTTTTGCCTTCTGTTGTACCACACTGCACTCCCACTGTGTCTCTCCCCACTCTCCCTGAAGGTTGCTGTAGACACCAATATGATCTCCCCTTTTGCCTTCATCTCTCCAGGCTGAATAAATCAGTTCTCCCCGTCTCTCCCTGGACACCATGTCCTGAACCACGTGACCCACTTGGTGGCCTCTGCTGGACTTTCTTGTCCCAAGGAGCCCAAAAACCAGGGCCAGGACTCTGAAGCCAAGCTCACCAACAGCAGGCAGAGGGCAAGTGATCCTTTCCTGATAACACAGCTACTGATAACACAGCCCCAGCCCTGGTTTTTGTTGTGCTTCACCACCGCGAGTGCGTGTTGCTGCCTTAGATAAGGTGAACAGTAGTAACTGCGATCAAAAAGAAGAGCTTGTGGCTGCACACTGGACAGAGGGCAAAGCATGAGTGTCCCTTTTTCTACCCTGTTTGCTGACAAATAAAGATAGTTAGGAAATATTTTTTTTTTTTCTGGGGGAGGAAAACAAGCATACTAAAAAAAGGCAAAATGTGAAGTTTTATATGCCATCTATAGACATTGGTGGGGGTTTTGTTTTTGTTTTTTCCTGTGGCAAACTTACGATCAAGACAAGCAAGTAAGGAAAAGTTAGAAAAAAAACAACAGAGAACTGACTTAAAATATCTTATATGTAACATGTCCATAACCATTTTGAGCAGGATGCCTTTCTTTTTTTAGTAAGCACTACATGCCTAGCCAGAACACTTCTGCAGACGCAAAATCATTGTATCAAGTTCAGATCATTGATTCCACTTTATAGGTGAGGAAATAATTATATTCAGATTCGATAACTTCTTTAAAGTCTCTGAAATGCTCTGCATAAGAAGTATAAACCTGAATCTCATCTCTTAGTTACCACTTTCTCTATGAATGAATCCTTCCTCTTTTCTGCATGGATTAAAAGGTTTGTTTCTCCAGAACACTGGCATCCCTTAAGAATCAAGAAAACTGGCCACCAAGATGCCTCTTGTTGAAAACCAGGTGGCATTTAGTCTATTTGACGTGTGTGTTACTGCTGCTTGCTGAGCAGCAAATCACTTCTAAAGTAGGATGTATCTTTTTCTTGTCACCTGGGACACACAACAGTATCATTTGACATCACTGGGAGGGATTTGCTAGTTGCCCTAAGACAATAAACAGTCCTTGTAAGAATGCATTTAGCCTGATGTTCTGTCTTGGGCAGGAAACTTGGGTGTGCCACCTGCAAGGCTGCTCCTGGGAAGGAGGCTCCAGGAGAGGGGGCTCTTCTGTTTATTTCCCCCCTCCTTTTTTGTTTTTCTGGCTCATAACGAGCAAGTTTCACATTTGCCATTCACACTGCCATAGGCGCTTAGGAGATGCCAAGGTCACAGGACAGTCCTGTTGTCTCCTTCTTGGTTTTCATGGTTTGTTGGCTGCTTTTTGCATATACAAGTGCTTAGGGTGAAACTGCAGAGTAACAACTGGAGACAGTAATGGACTAATACAGTAATATGTGTCCTACAGACAGAAAACACCTGGGAGATGAGGCAGATGAATTTATTCCTTACTACTGACTGTAGATAAGCAAAAACCCTTGGAGCATCCAGCTGGTGCTGGTTTCACTTGTGCCATCTGCTGCACGAATTTTACACCAGAAAACTTATTTCACAGAATTTTTAGCATGAAGAAATATGAAGACAGAAAAAGAGGGTGAACACCAGGGGTGGTGCTAAATCACAGGCACGCAATACGAGTTTGCAGCACAGAATTGCAAGAAAAGCTACAACTTTCTATACATATTCTTCATTTTGTCATCCTTAAAGTAGATTCCTCAACATGTGCATTTGAAAAACTCCACCACATGGCACAAGCCGTAATTTCTTCCAGGAGGAAAAATCAACCTCACATCATACAAATGAGTTACAACTTTTGATCTGCTGCTGCTGCAAAACGTTTTGACACTACAGAGCTAAATTTGTATAGCTAAATTTGTATAGCATAGACCAAGTCTTTTACAGGCTGGTGATACACTTAGCCAAAGTAGAAATAGAGCAGCACAGTGCTATCTACAGGCATGTCCACATTTAAACGTATTTCCTTCTGGCCTGAATTGCTCCTTTCTTAAAGTCTTCATCCTGTTATACCAAACTATATTGAACAACATGGACAGAAAAACAGCCTAAAGCAGCTAAATTTGATTTCACTGCATTGAGTGCCTGTTTTAATTATTTACACTTGACTAACAATCAGTGTAATTTGTTGAGGCTGTGACTTGAACAGTCTTCTTAAAGACAATAGAATAAACGTATTGGAAAAATTAGTTCTTTCAGTCAGCCACAGGAAACACAGGACAGCTGCAAGAATAAATCATTACCTTTGTTCCTTTTTTTTTTTTTTTTTGTTCAGTTCCTTGAGAAATAGTAGATACGCTGTCTTCAAAACATTTTTTCTTTTTTAATCCTGTTCAATGAAGTCTTAAAATATATTTTTCTTCTTTTTTGGGAACATGGGAATTTTTTGGATGCCTTCATTCAACATGCTGCAAGGAACATTTATCTGACTTGCAAAAATATGCCATTGTATTGCTGTGAAAGACAGTTTGTTGTCTTTATAAGAGAAAACTTTGTGCCTAGTTCTCACTTACCTTGCTGTTTCAACCAGAAATTACAAAAAATTGTTTTCTATAACACCTCTCACTGTGCTTTGTGAATGAAGACTGAATTCCGTGGGCCAGATTCAGAGCCATGAAGTTCAACAGAAAACATGCTACTCCAAAATTTTAATTCAGTGTTTTCCTACATTCAACTTACTTCAGCAATCCAGAATTAATGTTTCCGTATCATTTTACACAATATCACCAAGTAACTGAAATATGATTTCAGCTGTTTGTGTACCATCAATCCATAAAACCATTAACAAAGTGTATCAAAAGGTTGTGCAGTTTTTTTCTGTCATTATATTCAGGTGCAAGGAGTATATCCTTCCTTTCTTTAAGTCAGTGCAGATCTTCAGAGTCATATGTGCTATCTACCAAATCAACACTATGGTTTGAAAAGGTGAATATCCCTTTTCTTTGACATTATGTGATAATGGGATATTCTAAAAGCTTCGTCTGACACTTGCTTAGAGTTTTGTTACAGGACACTTGTCCATTGTTAAAATGTGGTAATATAACTGGTGGTTTTAAATGGACTCACAGGTCTGCGAGTTTATCCAAGCTTATCCATTCCTATGTAGAATTGTTTGGTTAAATGTGGTAGAAAATGAAGAATCGACATTCTTACTATACAAGAAGGACTCACAGGGTCAGTGGATCTTGGCTCCTTGCAATGAATTTATGTAGTTCATACCAGAAAGCTCAGGGGATGTGTCTAACTTCTATGGGAAACAGAATATGTTCAAACATGGGACTGAAGTGCTGCTTGGCTGGCACAAGCAAAAATGCTGACACATGTTTATGAGCTTATTATTTATTAAATACTTGGACCTGAAAGTCTGTGGTAGAAGTTGCTGAATGAAGTTTTCTCAAGGTATTTTTTCTTCCTTATAAGTCTTATGTAACACATTTTGTCAGAGTGAACTCTCTGCTCACTATTTTAGGTACTTTGAGGGATAAACATAGTAAACTACTGCATGAATCTAAAACTGGTCCCTGGATTATAAAACGTCCCTCCTAGGAAAGTCTCAGGGGGAGGAAACCTATGAGCTGCCAACTTTCACCTGATCTCAGGCCATGTCTGTGAAGGGACCAGCCCGGGTGGCTGTGGGGAAAGTGGAGATGACAGACAGGCTTGGAGGGGAACACTCTCCTCCTACACCAGTGATGCTCCTGACAGAAGTCACCAAGGACAAGTCCCCAGGACAGACTTTCAAAAGCTGGAATGTTGCCTTCCACTCTGTAAATGTTTCTTTCATAATATTTCTACTAGATTAAAAGGACACTTTAAGAGAAATAGCAACTGCATTGTTGGTTTAGTAATGATAACATGGGCGAATTGAAGAGCAAAATAATTGCATAACCAGGTTCTAACGCTTATGGCACTTACCAGTGCACTAAAGGATCTCAGAGGATATCTTCTCAGGGACTAGACAATCATTTTTATGAGCATAGCAGTTCTAAACCTCAAAATCACTCCTTACAAGTGTAAATGAGATGTAGCTAATGCTGTAATTTTCTCTTTCCCTATTCCTAATACATAAAATCACATTTTGTGGTACCCTAGGACCAATTTTAGTAGGCAGCAAAAAACTGGCGTGCAAGGAAGGTAGATAGTGAATAACTGGGCCTTCTGCTTTCAGATTGGTCAGAAGAATTCATTTCAAGAATTAAAATAAAATGTGAATGTATTGATTGTAGTCCATGTATTGGATTTTTTGAGAAGGAAAACAGAAAATAGGGGCTGAAAAGAGGGACTGAGTGACCTAAAGTCTTTTTCTCCCTTAGAATTGTTAGTCTCAAGAAAAATCAGAGGTGTTCTATATACAAAAAAAAAAGGTAAGATCATAGAATCATAGAATCATAAAATACCAGGCTGGAAGGGACGTCAAGGATCATCTGGTCCAACCTTTCTTGGCAACAGCACGGTCTAGACAAGATGGTCCAGCACCCTGTCCAGCTGAATCTTAACAGTGTCCAATGTTGGGGAATCCACCACTTCCCTGGAGAGACTATTCCAATGGCTGATTGTTCTCATTGTGAAAAATTTTCCTCTTGTGTCCAATCAGAATCTCCCCAGGAGTAACTTGTACCCCTAAGGATGAAAGACTGTATAAGCTAGCTCCAATTGGTGGCAGTTAGTATGCCACTGGAAAGGTATAGAAAATTATATCTTATTTATTTATGTATTTTTAAATTTATTTACGATTGTTATCACTGTAGTATTTAGAGCTGTAGTCACTCCTCAGAATCACTTTGTGCTAGGTGCTGTAGAGAGATTGTTAACTGCTGGTCTAAAGACCAAGAGATAAGGAATACAGAAGGATGAGGTCATACTGGATTGTCTTAACCCACAGGAAGAGATAATTTATAATATTTCAGGTCTGTGTCACTAAGAAGACGTGCTCTAAATATGTAAATGAAGTTGTCATTTTTTCCAATTTGTAAATGGGAATCTGAGAGAGTTAACGACAGTAAGTTGGGCAGGCAAATCGATCAAGGAATTAAACTCCTCTCTCCTGAGTCCCATTTCAGTTTCACCCACAGAAAGAATTATATTCTACCTGCCTTACATGGAGTTATCTGTGGAGACATGTAGTTAAATGAACATGAGTAATACTTTTTGACCTCATACATACAGTGTAACCACCCTTTGCACACATAGTGCATTGCATACACACACTGGAAAATTCAAGGCATTGAAATCCACATCACATCTACATCATACAAGAAATCCAGCTCATTCACAGGTGTCAGAGACATGGTTTATGTGAGGCTGGCCAATGGGCTGACACTTGCACAAACAGTCATTTGTCTGGTGTAACTCATGACCCAGGTTCTTCAGCTGGTAGCTTAGACTGTGATGTTTGCTAATGTAAAGTTCTCAGCTGTGTTATAAATTATGCATGTAGTTTTGCAATGTAAATTAAAACCAGTACAATTTACCCTGTTATCATTCATTGTATCTTAATTTTAATTTTGCTTTTCAATATATATTAAAAGGATTAGGACTGGAATATGCAATCAGTTTCTCAAGCAACTGTGGCTATATCAAGAATGCACTATTTTTAATATATGAAAGGCTCTTTATCATTCTTATAGTTCAGGAACATCACACAAGAGAGACTTTCAGGTGGACAAAATAATTTCTACGAGCTATAAGCATATGATTTCAACAGCAAAGTGAGACATAGGTAAGAAGGAATGCAAGTTTCCACTACATGATTTTTGGGTTCCCTTCTCTCAGAATGCTCAGGTTTCTTTCTCAAGTTCATAAGTATGCATTTAATGTTAATCAAATGCCTAAAGATTTTGCTGGATTACATCATGCAACTAGTAGCTAACATGAGGCACATTTCCTTCCTGCTGCATGGGCAGCTGATTTTTTCTTGGTTTGCCAAGGGCAATGCAGTCCTTCCAGCCTTGCCATTTCACCCTTTCCAGAAGCTATTCCCCTTAGCAAATGCAGAAATTCAGGAAAAGCTTCAAGAAAGTTTGCATTTAATATTTTTGTGTTTTATGCTTTACTTATTAAAACAAACATTGCTTACAAATTAGAATAAATATAACACCAAGGCTAAGAATGTGAAATTTACCTATTGATTACGGGAGGTCTTAATGGGAAATTTCTTTAAGAATCCCGAAAGCACCAATGTGACATGAAGATTTCATTGTAACTACTATTGCCCATTTTAAGTGAACTCGTATTTCACTCATAGAACATTTCTCCTGAAAGAAAGCCAGAGATCAGGTGATAAGAAATTAGTCTAGAGAAAAGATGTGAAAGCAATATAATGGAAAAAAACAAAGATAAAATACTTTAAGCAGAAAATGCAAGAATCAAACTAGCAGTAGACAGTTGATTGCAATGGAAGCTAAACTGCTTTTTTGCAGTTTTGGAACTATAACAACTTAGTTGCATTTTTTTTTCTGTCATATTTATTTATTGATGTCACAATAATCTATTCAAACTGGTAAGAGCTGAGGACACTCACAACTGGCAGGAGGTATTCATCAAGTGGCGGAGGAGTGCTGCCTGGTAACATGTGGGAGAGAGTTTTGTCTGAGGAAGAGATTTGCCTTCTGTTCCCAGCTATAAATCTTCGCTCTGGATCTCACTGAGTCTGGGAGATTATTTACTATGACTTTTTCAAAGTTGCTCTGATTTTCAGTTGTCCTGCCTCAAACTGGAGTTTTCGAAGTTTCAGCACGAGGCTATGCTTTTGCTGCCATAACATACCAGATTAGTTCATCCCACTTCTCCCCCAGTCACAAGAGGAGGGGCAGGAAACATTGTTATCACACCTGTCTCTCTCCCCTCTCCTTACTGCTCACTCCCTAAGTGATTTGCAGCATCAGATGTAGAGCTGCTATCCAGCACACAGCATATGCTAACACATGGGGTGACAGCACCTGGACCCAGTGGATGCTGATCCCAACTAAACAGCAGTTGGTAGCCTTAGCGACTCCATGCCAGGTTACCACAGCCAAGAGGTAAAAGGTAATCAATCTCTTTCCAGTACCACAGCGAATGGCATCTCCATGGCCAGGATCAGAACTGGCATTGTGATGGGAGGGAATTAATTTTTATAACAGAGGTTCACATACTCCAGATGCAGGGAAAATGATACAGTTGATTCAAGTCCTAGGAATTCCTCATCTTAGTCATGCCTGAGTCTTATATCACTTATGCCTCAGTGGTCTTCCAAAAGGCAAGGACTGTCTTTTAACACAGAGATTAAGGTGGGAGAAATTACTTCTGCTGTTTTTTCGTAGGATTTCTTTTCCATTTTAAAAGCTCTTTGTCAACAGATATTTTCATTATGCACTGCTGGAATTTAGAAGGCAAAAGAGAGATACGAACATTAGGAAATAATTTTTCAATGGCATTGGAGATTCTCTATATTGACAGAAAGTTTTCTTACAATTACTTGTAACTTAAGATCCCTTTACTTAGAGGGGTGAATGTTTAAGTAGTTTGTTATTCCATAGTATCTGTCATCTGAACAGCAAATTCTTTTACTTAATTAACACTGCTTTTATTAACATTCAAGTTTTGAAATCCTCCCACAGAACAGGATAAGTTACCCTGATAGCTCACATCATCTATGTACCTACAGTTTTGGCAGACACATAAAATGTTCTTTTCTTTTTTTTTTTTTTTAATACTCCATGACACTTTCATATTAATCTGAAAAGTTGGTAAAGAAACATCTACCATATTCTCTAATGCTGTATTCAATCTTGCCAAAGTTTTATATATTTTCTTTTTGAGGTGGAACTTTCAAGCTTTTATCCAGGAGTACAGTATTAGGTAGTGATTATAGCCTTTTTTTTTAAGAAATAACTTTAAAGCTGGCATCTCTACTTCATAAAAACAGGTAGGCATCATGCAGACCAGTTTCACATAAATGGTCAAGCCAATTTTGGAAACACTGTTATTCAAATTTAGGTAAATATATTTGTAATATTTAGCACAAGCTATTTTCAGAAAAAGGCTTTTTTTAAAACCTGTTTACAACAGTGGTAGGCATAATTGTCCCACTCACTGAAATTCAGTTGCCTCCATAATTCCCTTTGACTAGGCCATCCTATACAGAAGAAGTGTGGAGGTGGTTTGGATGAGTAAGCATGGCTACAGCTAGTACAAGGCCTTGGTTAAAATTGAGGGTTCAGTTTACATTTGGAGAAAGGCAATCCTTGTCACCTACTGTAGTTAAAAGCATACACCAGATTGGATCACAGGGATACAGGGTAGGTACTCTGATCATAGCTGGTAGTGAAAGGGCCACCTTGTGTTGGAAGAGGGGTTTGAGGTCATGTGTGGGATTGGAGGAACTCACCAGGTCAGAGCTCAGAGGTCAGCAGTAGGAGAATTGCTTTCTTTTGTTTCGTTTTGCTTTTAAGAAAGTACTTTGAGAAGTGTTAAAGGACAAATACCACCACAGGTCAGAAGGTGATGTTCACAGCTCAAGCTTACTGGGTGTCCTGGTTTCAGCTGTGATAGAGTTAATTTTCTTCTTGGTAGCCGGTATGGGGCTGTGTTTTGGGTTTAAGATGAGAACAATGTCGATGATACACTGATGTTTTGTTCTTGCTAAGTAGTGCTAAGTGGCGCTCACACTGGTCAAGGACTTTTCAGCTTCCCATGCCCTGCCAGGTGCACAAGAAGCCGGGAGGGGGCACAGCCAGGACAGCTGACCCAGACTGGCCAAGGGGCTATTCCATACCACATGATGTCATGCTCAGTATATGAGTGGGGGGAGCTGGCCGGGTGAGGGGCAATGATCACTGCTTGGGGGACGTGCTGGGCATCGGTCAGGGGGTGGTGAGCAATTGTAGAGTATATTGGTTGCTTTGTATTATTATTATACTATTATTACTTGGTTTTATTATTATTGTTATTATTACTAGTACTACTGTTCTATTTTTATTTTACTTTAGTTATTAAACTGTTCTTATCTCAACCCACGAGTTTTCCCCTTTTGCCCTTCCAATTCTCTCCCCCATCCCACCAGTGAGGGAGTGAGTGAGTGGCTGCATGGTGCTTAGTTGCTAGCTGGGGTTAAACCACGACACTGGGAGACACAGAGCGGCTGGTATCAGGTTTCTAATGTAGATCTATAACAAAACAATAGCTTTCCATTACTTACATGTTAAAGCTTTGTTAAATGAGATAAAGGTCTCTACTTCTATGCATCATTTGTGTTGCCAAGAAACTGTCAAAGGCAGGACAATGAAGCAAGGTTCAGAGTTTTATTTTGGCAATAGAAAGATTGCTTGTATCAGACAGATTGAGCATGCTGTTGTATTGGAAGGTACCGTTTGCATATGCTCCATATAGCGTGGATGTGGTTGTTGCTGTTGAACACAAGCTGCCTATAAGACTAGTCTGTTCATTCATTGGCCTCATATCAGGTTTAACAAGGGAGATGGGGTGCTTTTTCAATCAGCTCAAATAATAAGAAGGTTAAGGAAGGGCCAAGATACTGGTGCTCTTTGAAACAACACATCTATTTACATCTTGGATTGATAAGAGTCACTGAACAAGTGCTAGGTTTAGGTATGTTTTAGAGCTGAGGTTGGGAGATACTCAAGAGGAGCAGTGTGGATTGAAGAAATAATTACCAGGAAACCTTTTTGGTTACTTCTTGTTAAGCTTGGGGTTCTGTATTATCATAGAATCATAGAATCATAGAATCGTTAAGGTTGGAAAGGACCTCTGAGATCATAAGACTTGTGCTCCAGACTTTTCACCAGCTTCGTTGCCCTTCTTTGGACACGCTCTAGCACCTCAATGTCCTTCTTGTAGTGAGGGGCCCAAAACTGAACACAGTATTCTTATAGGTTATAAGGATAGAGCTGAAGTCAGGCATTGGACTGGAAGATGACAACAGAGCAGCAGTTGCTGAAAGGAGTTGGCATTTCTGACAGAAGTGTCTGACTTCAGTGGTATCACAGAAGCTTCTTATTACCCCTGGGTTTGTAGGTTTGTCTGAATAATGGTCAGGTTGGGGCTACTTCAGAAGCAAATGCTTCACTCCATTTCTACAAAGACCTAAGAACAGATAAGCATGAGGTCAGAGGTCAGGATTCAAACAAACAGATCAGAAAGGAGGAATAAAGGCAACATCATGACCCAGATTAGTACCTTTGTTAGAAACACCTCATTCTGAAATGTGAAGAGATAAAGCATTTTGACCTAGGATAGTTCCACAGGTGGGGTTAAAGTCTTGAATTTAGTAAATCCCATCAGCCACAATGATGTGGAGCTGTAAAAAGGGCTATTTGACTAACTGGTCATTTTTGGGGTGATTGATTTATTACGGATTTTTGGAGTCACTGGACAGATGTCAGATCAGAAGCAAGGCTTTATTTTCTTGTTGGAACCTACAAGAAAGATAATTGCTGGATTCATGAAGTGCCACAGACCTACTTGCTCCTTTGGTAGTGAAACAGGCCACCCTACACACAAGAAGTGTGGAGATGTTTTGGATGCGTATCTGTAGCTACTGCTAGTGCAAGGCCTTAAATAAAATTGAGGATTCAATTTATATCTTAGGTCAGGAGAAGCTGATGAGAAATTGCTGCTTAAGTAATATGGGTTGCCAGAAATGGCTACCACATATTGCCACAGACAAAAGGGTATTATTAATTTCTCTTTTTTGCTGGAGTCCCTGTCTAACAGAGGGAACAGTTTGGGATAAAGGTGGAAAATCAGGGAGTCATTCAGCATGGAACAAATCAGTCGATAATGGGTGTAGCGCAGAGGTCGAGATTAGGATTACATTTTCATCTGGAAGTCACTGATGGTCTTTCATGAAGAACAAGTGTTAAAATAGCAGTTAGACTACAGTAAAAGTTGGGATAACATGGATCAGCCAACTGTTAAGTGTTGGTGTTCTTCCCTCCTCCTTTTTTCAGCTTCTATGAAATCTGTTGCAAATTGCTGTTTAGTTTTGGAATAAATTCTCCAATACAAATGGAAGATTTTCACACATGAGATGCTACTGTCAGGTGGGTGAAATCCCCCACGAAAATGCAGGCATTTGGTATAAGCTGCATGTATCAATCATATCATAGTGCCTTATGTGAAGCCTAAGGAGGGGAATTTTTTTTCTGTTTTCTGCTCGTGCAGAGTTATGTTTTTCCATTTATGAATAATTACCTGAGATGAATTTTCACTCCCCTGTGCTCTGACTTTTTAGCTCTTAGTCTGGGAAAAAAGAAAAAAAAAGTCTCCAATATTCTCTTAGAAAAAGCTTGCTGTTTATTTCACACGAGAAAATAAACTGCTTGTTTGTTTCAGTGACCTTATTCTAGTAGAATATTACATACACCTGCATGCAATAAATAGACAGAAAAAAGAAAAAGCCATGGAAATCAGTGAAAAATCTTGCTTCAGGGAAACATTGCACCCATTTTTAAAAAGGGTAGAATGGAGGACCCTGGGAACTACTGACCTGTCAGCCTCACCTCTGTGCCTAGAAAGGTCTTGGAACAGATCCTCCTAGAAGCTATGCTAAGGCACATAGAGAACAGGGAGGTGATTTGAGACCATCAGCATGGCTTCACCAAGGGCAAGTCCTGTCTGACAAACTTAGTGGCCTTCTACAATGGAGTCACTACATCAGTGGACAAGGCAAGAGCTACGGATGTTGTCTGTCTAGACTTTTATAAGTCCTTCAACATGGTGCCCCACAACATCCTTCTCTCTAAATTGGGGAGATACAGATTTGATGGATGGACTGCTCGGTGGATGAGGAATTGGTTGATTCGTCACATCTAGAGGGTAGTGGTCAATGGCTCGATGTCCAGATGGAGACCAGCGACAAGTGGTGTCCCTCAGGGGTCCGTACTGGGGCCAGTGCTGTTTAATATCGTCATCAATGACATAGATAGCAGGATCGAGTGCACCCTCAGCAAGTTTGCAGATGACACCAAGTTGAGTGGTGCAGTTGACATGCCTGAGGGATGGGATGCCATCCAGAGAGACCTGGACAAGCTGGAGAAGTAGACCATGTGAACCTCATGAAGTTCAACAAGGACAAGGTCCTGCACCTGGGTCAGGGCAACCCCCAGTATCAATACAGGCTGGAGAATGAAGGTGTTGATAGCAGCCCTGAGGAGAAGGACTTGGGAGTACTGGTGGATGAAAAGCTGGACATGAGCCGGCAACGTGTGCTCACAGTCCAGAAGGCCAACCGTATCCTGGGCTGCATCAAAAGAAGCATGATCAGCAGGTCAAGACAGGTGATTCTGCCCCTCTACTCTGCTCTGGTGAGACCTCACCTGGAGCACTGCGTCCAGCTCTAGAACTCTCAGCACAGGAAAGTCATGGACCTGTTGGAGTGGGTCCAGGGGAGGGCCACAAAAATGATCAGTGGACTGGAACACCTCTCCTATGAGGGAATGCTGAGAGAGTTGGGGTTATTCAGCCTGGGAAAGAGAAGGTTCCAGGGAGATCATATTATGGCCTTTCAGTACTTAAAGGGGGCTTCTAAGAAAGATGGGACAAAATTTTTAGCAGGGCCTGTTGCGATAGGATAAGGGGTAACAGTTTTAAACTAAAAGAGGGTAAATTTAGACTAGATATAAGGAAGAAGTTTTTTACGATGAGTGTGGTAAAACACTGGAACAGGTTGCCCAGAGAGGTGGTAGATGCCCCATCCCTGAAAACCGTCCAGGTCAGGTTGGACGGGGCTCTGAGCAATCTGATCTAGTTGGAGGTGTTCTTGCTCATTGCAGGTGTTTTGGACTAGATTACCTTTAAATGTCCCTTCTAGCCTAAACTATTCTATGATTCTATGAATTTTGTGGTGACTAGTAGTGTGTGGGGGGGTGCAGTTTCTGTGTGTGTGTGTATACACATATATATTTGTTTTTACTAATAGTAATTTTGTAGTAATTTGTAATAAAGAAATTCTCAAAAATCCAGACCTCCATGTCCTTGTGTATTGCAGAATGCTGAGAACCCCACAGTCACAATTTTTACACACCTGCACTCTAAATTCAAAGGATAAAACCATGTTGCTTCTATAGCGTTCCCCTGAACATCATGTCAATCTCTCTGTAATCTAAAACAAGATAGTGAGTTTGAGGAACAGTCCCTCAGTCTCTACCAAGTGTTATACTGTAGTCTTGTCTCCATGTTCCTCAAAGCTAATGATGAAGTCAACAGTCTTCAAAACTGAAGAATCATCAAAATTCAGAAATGAAAATAAATTGATAGAACATAAAGTCTGGGAGCTACCAGTTGACTGCAGCCAGGTGTTTTTTTAGCTATTCTCCCCCTGCAGAATAAACTGATCAGACTTAATTTTCTACGCTTTGGGTTGTTAGCCTGGGATCAACAACAAAAATGCTATATGAATGGATTTTCTGCATTTCTTGTACTCTCCAGTTAATACAAGAAATGGAAAGACATAGATTTTTTTTTTTCTTTCTTTCTTTAAGAAGAGGAAGGATAGCTAATTTATTAATTGGAGATCTCATGACCTAGATCCTTCTTGTAACTCTGAGTTAATTTTATGTGAGAGATTTCTCAGTGAATGTCTTCTTACCTGAATCATGAAAAGTAATGAGGTGCTCCTTATCCTCACATCTCTCTAATCTCCCTTTTCTCTTGTGTATTTTTTGCCATAGCTTTCATCTTTGCATTTTTCTTAGAAGAAAATTTTGGATAGAATTTTCATTTCATTTGGACATTTTGATGTTTTTCCCAAAGTTAAAATAAAACCATATATTTGTACATGTATGATACAAAAATTCACAGATGCTTCTCCTCACAGTCTGAATCCCCCCAAGGGAGAAACGGAGTATTCAGAGAGTCCCTCAAATGAAACTCAATAGCAACGAAGTTACTGTTAAGCAGGTATCCTTTATTGCAGCGCTGGGCAGCGCTGGGGATTCTCTACCATAAGTGCTCCACCGATCTGGTAGACTTTCAGTGATTATATACTATAAAATCCTACATATTCACAGGATTTCCAAGAAATCATTTACATAAACATGCGATTTCCTGGAACTTATTAACATATGCAAATGTGCGATCCGCATGCGCAGTCGTCTCCTGTGGTGGTCTTCAGGTGGTCTTTGGGGGTCTTCAGATGAAGGCTTGTAGTCTTCTTCACCGTGTTCGCTATCTTGGCTTTAACCCTTTCATGTATATATACATATGCATATATGTTTATGTATAGAATATGTTTCTATATTAAAACAATAAAAAAGAATAAAATGTTCTTTGCCCATTTCTTAAAGTTGTACAAAAGTTTTGGCATGACACTTTGCAAGAAAAAACAAACTTTAAAAAAGTGTACCAAAAATGAACATCAAAAAACTTTCCAGAAACACTCATGAAACTGGAAATGTCTTTAAACTGGAAATTCACAACTTTTGGATCACATGAGTGCTCCCTATTGTGGAATATCAGGATTGCAACACTCCTGGCTCACTGAAGACTGTTCAGAAATAGGGAAAAAAATAAATAAATCACTTTTTAACTTCTGCCTATTCAGGCATCATTCAGGCATCAACAGCCTTCTCAAATTTTTCTACATATTTATCCATTGTAAAATATTTCTCTGTTTTGCCAGTTTGACATTATGATATCACTTGATAATCAAGGTGGCAAGTAATTTCTTTTCCCAGTCTCTCTAGGCATTCTCAGTTAACTGTTCCTCTCTTTTGATGCTTAATGTAAATATATGTTCCTGTATTCTGTTTGTTTAAAGTTCCTCAAAATTCAGTGGCAGCTATTCATAAAGTATATTATTTCACAAAAGATTATTTTGTAAACACCTTTTCAGACTATTGAAAACGTTCAGCTGCTTCTAAGACTATGATGCAACAGTCTCTTGAGTTTGCAAATGGGACAATTAACTCGAACAACACCTCTCATTAGTACACCTTGTTGGATATAAGCAGCAGTTTTCATCGTATGGACTGCCTAAAATAAAGGAAAATCAAATCCAGAGACATAGACTGGTGAGGCCATAATTCAAAATACGTGTAACTAGTAGCATCCTCATTTGTCTTTGTTTCAAATCTGTTTAGGTAAACTGATGTCAGTGGGAAATACCCTACCTTTTATTACCTTTTGAAATTTGATTTGTTGGACTATAGGGGAAAAAAAGAGAAAGAATTGCTAAGTAGGAGCAGAAATAGCATCCCTTGTCGTAAATCCAGCCCTTTAATTCTATACTAACCCCACATGTGTGTTCAAGTGAATGAATGTGTATTTTGACCCAATTGAACTCTTGCTGAATCTAGTGAAGAGATGCCCATTGGCTTCTATAATTCTTGCCTAGTGTTATCATTAATCCTTCTGTTTCTCTGAGCTAGTCTTATATATGAAAAAATATGGGAGATGTCCATTCAGTTTCCAGACGTTTTGACACCAATATTTATTAACAAACAGAAGACCTTAGAAAAAAATAGTATAAAAAATAACCTTTACATAGTGCATAACTTTGAATTGAAACTGGTTATTGCAGCTGATAGCAGTGCTTTTCAATTTTAGTTTCACAGATGAGCACAAAGCAGAAAAGAGAAGAACCTGTTTATAGTATGCACAGTGCCAAGAAAAGGCTATCGATCAATAGGCAGACTGCAATGTCTGTTACTTCAAGCCTTGCAGACTTAAAAAATGCCTGTCATGGTTTAACTCCAGCTAGCACCACACAGCCGCTCGCTCACTCCCCCCCGCCCCGGTGGGATGGGGGAGCGAATCAGAAGAGTAAAAGTGAGAAAACTCGTGGATTGAGATAAAGACAGTTTAATAGGTAAAGCAAAAGCTACGTACACAAGCAAAGCAAAACAAAGAATTAATTCACTCCTTCCCATCGGCAGGCAGGTGTTCAGCCATCCCCAGGAAAGCAGGGCTCCATCACGCGTAACGGTTACTTGGGAAGACAAACGCCATCACTCCGAACGTCCCCCCCTTCCTTCTTCTTCCCCCAGCTTTTATACTGAGCATGATGTCACATGGTACGGCATAGCCCTTTGGCCAGTCTGGGTCAGCTGTCCTGGCTGTGCCCCCTCCCAGCTTCTTGTGCACCTGGCAGAGCATGGGAAGCTGAAAAGTCCTTGACCAGTGTAAGCACTACTTAGCAACTACTTAGCAACAACTTAGCACTACTTAGCAACAACTAAAACACCAGTGTGTTCTCAAGATTATTCTCATCCTAAATCCAAACCACAGCACTATACCAGCTACTAGGAAGAAAATTAACACTATCCCAGCTGAAACTAGGACAATGCCTTTATGGTTACCAGTGATGTGTAAGAAATGAACTAGGTATCTCACAAAATGTTATAAATAATTTTGCTGATGTTCAAAGGAAGAGTGTCTTGACATGAGCGGGATTTATGTCTAGCCTGTAATTTAGTTCCTGGCATTTGATCATCAAGAGATCAGCTTTACAAAAGTGCCTAATAGGATGATAATTGTAGCTACCTATGTGACTTCTGCTTTGCGACTGCCCCGCAGGCAAATGCTCCCCATCCTACACAGCTGCTATGTAGTATTGCACATGGTCACTTCTGGATGGAGTGAGAGCACGGCCTTCTCACCCAGGAGTACTGCTTGGCTCATTGTGATAAATCATTACAGTACAGGCTGTATTTGACATCAAGCCCAGATCTGAAATCCAGTGAAGCTACTGGGAACCTCTGATTTGTCTCAATAGGCTTTGGATCACAGTGAATACAGTTCACACCCATGCACTCACTGCCTCCAATGAGTCTGTATATAAGGAAAAGGAAGCCAAAACTAAACAATGCTTCAGTTTTTCATCATTGCCTTTACCATTTCTAATTTGCAAAACAAGATGTTGCTTTAGATGTTGTCCATTAGCTCCTGTTGAAGAATCAGCTGTTATTGCTAGCCTTTAAATTAGGAAAATAGATGATGTTGCTTTCCTTAGTGTCTTTAAACATCACAGTCGGTTATATCAGAGCTCATAAATTCATTGAAATTCAAGTCCTAAGATATGGCTCTTCTAATGAACCTGTTTGAATGGATATAGGAGGGAAGGAAGAGTGTCATGTGTTTGTGTTGGACAGAGAATTTTGTATTTGCAATAATTGCTTGTAAAATTCAATCTTGTTTATAAAAATCAATTTGCTGTTGATTATGTTTTTGAAGTTTGTAATAGCAATTTAGTTGCAAGATGTTAAAATATAACACAAACCTTTGAAAGCTGTTTCTTATGCTTGTTTAAAAGGAAAAAATAAAACAATTAATTGAAGCTTCAGGCACATCCTATCTAAGGAAGAACTCAGGCTTAGTCCAGGGAGCACACCTGAAATGGAGAGGCTCTGTAGAGTTCAGAAGGGAAACTGCATGAGAAAGACTCTACAGATGCTTTCGTTTCAAGGGAAATCTCTTGGACACAGTTATCTAGATGAGATCAGTTCCTCATTTATGGCACAATCTGAGTGCATCCTTGGCAAGCCCAATTCTTCAGACAAGTTCAGGCAGCTTGTTCTCATATTTTTCATGAGAGCCATGGTCTCTGTCTACCTTCACTGGTAGACAGGTATGAAAAGGCTTACTCACCTGCATAAATGTCAGGCTTAAGCTCCAAAATATCTCCAGTCTTGCTTGTGCCATTAAAAATAGTAAGTTTCATGTTGTTTCTGGGATTTTAGAACAGGAGACTGTAACAGCAATACAAAGCTCATTGCACAGTCTAGCCTATGTTGCAGAAAAATGCAAACAAACTGAAAGGCATAAAAAACGGCTTTATATCAAGGATCACTGAACTGTTCAAGTGACTTAGAGGGTTTTTTTTACCTAAACTTGGTACTGCTTGTACTTTATGTGACAACCAGTCTTTCCTCACAAAGAGCTGGGTTTTATAAAGTTGCTTCTGAATTTAATCCACTGCATGTGCCTTGTTGGAGCTCTGCTAACTGTCACTTGCATATTCCATTTCTCTTTCCATTATGAAAGTCACAGAAGTTAGTTGTACCAGTTTGCTGATCACTAGCTTTCCTTTTATTTCCTGGATTTTCAGATTATGAAAAAAAGGAAAATCTGTAACTAAAATAAATGCTGCAAATTATTATGCTACAGTAGTAGTAACTAGTAAGTACTTAAGAATACCTCAGTAGAGAGTAGGTAATATGTAGGATGAGGCACCCTGAGTTAGTAGAATACATTGCCCTATTTGATGAACTTACGGTGGGCAGCTGAAGAGCAATTTGAAGTCACTGATTGACTCTAGGCAATAAAAAAAGAAGGGAAAAAATGTCTTAATGGGGTTTTAACATCTTTCTTTTTCTGCATATTCATTGGATATGGATGTTAATACCAACATAGACTTCATTTCACAGTAGGACCTCTTTGGTATTTTTCATTTCCTGAAAGCAGCAGGCTACAGTTGGTGTGTGCAGTTTCACAGCCCTTTGGACTGTGGCAGCAAAATCGTTAATATGACTCATTGGGTATTAACCAGAGCAGAAAAACAAAACAAAACAAAACAAAACAAAACAAAACAAAACAACCAACCAAACCAAACCAAACCAAACAAAAAACAACAACAAAAAAAGTAGACCTACATGGAGATTTTTAGGATTATCCCAGTAAGATTCTTAATACTGTCATGTTAAGGCACCAATGTCATCTATTTTAAGTTGGATGAGTGTTCATAAAAAACAAAAAAAAGTAACATTTCTGTAACACTGCATACAGCACACACAGTCTTCAACTGGATAATATTGTTCTTCTGAGGCTTCGATGTGGAACTTTAAAGAAAGTGGGTAATATTGTTCTGCTAAGGCTGTGATGCGGTACAACTGAGATTATTCAGCTCTCAGTTCAGCACACCAGTGCTTGACTGTCACTCTCAGATTGTCTTAATATCATTCTGTCATTATAAATAAGACTTTGGTCTTTTAATTTTATGAGTCCTGGGTGGATTCTCAGCTGCCATAGAATTAGCTCTGCTTACTAGGTTCAGTGGAAACACACCACTACAGCTGCCGAGGGTCTGGTCCAAAGTGTGTTGTAAAGAAAGGTTAATGTCAGCTTGATTTCAAACTGTCACCTCAAACCCTTAAACCCTGACACTATTTCTAGCCATTTGTTATTAGTCACACAACAAGACTGACATGAGGAGTTGAGATGAAAGAGGGAGAAGTGAAAGATTGGTACTGAGCATCTTGCTGAGAATGCTGATTTATTAAAATATGTAAAAATAAGTGATTTATCTTAATTGTTCTTCCTGTTTTCACTGCAGAACTTAAATAGTGATCATTTATACAGTGCATCAAGTACAGGCTTTAGAACTGCCAAGTGCAGCAGACTGATATGCAGGATACCAAAGGTGAGACTATTGGTCAAGCAAATCACCCAGAAATGGCTGCATGCTGTCTCTGTCTCAAGTGATATTCATTCAAGGTGAAACTCAGATGTTATGCAAAAAGGCAGCATGCAAGTCTTCCCAAGACTTCCAGACATTCACAAGACTAAGCAAAAAGGATCAATGACGTGAGGATCAAAGCTGGGCATGCTGAGCTCCTCTGAACCTGAGGAAGCCATCCAGCAGGGCCACATCTAGAAATGAGTCCCAGTGGAGGCTGTCAGGACATTTAGTGGAAGAAGTGGTCAGGGTGTTCACAATAAACTAAAGGATTTTTTTTTTTTTTTCACATGATATATAGTAACACAGTAAAACAACTTGCCACTAGCTGTTACGCAGGTTGGATGCTCGTATGGTTGTATGTGTTAAAAACACAGCTAGGCAGGTTTATGGAAGAAAAATCCATTGAGGGCTGTGAAGTACACAAGCCATAATTCCAAGGAGACTGCAAGCTGATTCTGCACAATTACAATTACACTGCTTCTCCCTCTCTCATGCTGTCCTTAGGCACACATGGCCGGAGAGAAGATAGTTGGCTAGGCGGTGCTTGGGTCTGTCATAGTTCAACATTTTTGTGGCAGTGAAACAAGTCTAAACATGTTCTTGCATTGATACAGGTACAGATGTTCCTCACTGTCTCCCAATTTCTAAATGTCATTTAGGATTTAGACGTCTGAACTTTACGCCGTTCTGGTTTACTCAACACTGAGGAGTTTTTACAGCCCATCAAGCACCGTAGGTGCTATCAAAAAATATCTGCTTCAAAATGTTCATTTCTCATGTGTAAAAACAGTTATCAAACAAAAAATTTCATAGGAGAAATGGAAATTTGTTATAAAGCAGAATTCATTACATCCACAACTATCTCAAATGCATTCTTGCAGTTCAGACTTCATTAGTTTTTCTGCCTAGATCTTTTTGAGGCCACACAAATTTCTAGAGTGTGAACCAGAAAATAGAGATTAAAAGTTTATGATAAATACCTACTTCTATAATCTTCTCAGCATCATATGATAGCAGAGAACCACCATGAAAAAAAATAATAAGAAAGGTTCATCCGCTAAGCTGTCAGGCTGAAACTTCAGCTACCCCAAGAGAATAGGTTTGGGTGTTTGTTTGCAATGATGAAGAAACCTCTAAATAAATGCTAATGTTTCATCATCGAAAATAACTAAAAAAGTTATCACAATATTTTGAAATGCTTTCCAACCTTAATGGGGAATTAATGGATTTACAGCCCTCCGAAATTACATTTCAAGCACAAAAGCTGCCACTTAAACTAAATTCCCAAGGTAGTCAATGGCGATTTTTTTTTGGAAAATGCTATTAGAGGAAAGTGAGTGATTTTCAGTGACCTTAAAGACAAGCATGTATTTCATATTCTTAAAGACAGAAGTAAAGTTTTTGCAATAAAATTGCAAATAAAATATTAACTTTATAATGTATCTCCTTTAGGCTAATCTTCATTAGCTATAGATACTGGAGCACAACAGCAATCTTACTAGAGGTGTGAAAGAATACATATAATAAGTAGTGAAAAGTCTGTGAATACATCTGCAGTTTATGTGCTATAATATAAATCCATTTGACTGATAATGCTATGTAGGCATGTACAGATGAGAATTTAGCTATATGGAACTAAAGATTTAAGTTAAAAAGTCTTCCTTGATAATGTAATTAAGTATTAACTAAAGAGATACAGGTACATAACTTTCCAAAAACTGGAATACAGTTTAGATAAAGAAACACAGCTATCTTTGATAGAAAATCTCTGAATGAAAATCTCTGAACAAAAATCTGCCAGAAACTACTTAAGAATATTTAATAAAAAAATCAGCTTTCAATCACACCAGAAGCATTACAGGAATATTGATGTGACTGAATATAATCTGTGTAAATTCAGATGCACAACTGTATATATAAATATTAAAGTCTAATAAATTTGAATAAATTAGAGGAAGAATAAAGACACTTTTTTCTAAACAATCATAACTTTTAGTTTAGAATTTTAGAGTATTTGCACTATGCTTAGTCGGAATAATATAATATTAATTTAAAAAGTTGCCTGACAGACTGTGTGGTTTAAACTGTATTTAATGCCTTACATGGCATTAAATCATATAAAACTGATGACTATATATTTCCAATTATACTATAACATGCAATCAAATGGATGGCACTTTAGTGGTTGTCCACTTCTGAAACTTTTGGTAGGCATCCGTCTGTGTTTCCAAAGACCAAAAATAACATTTAAAAATGTGGTCATAAGTGACCTGCCAAGGATCACACGGTCAGACCTGTGGAAGTGGAGCAGGACCCAGGAACCACTCCCAGTGATAACCCATGGATCTTTCTTTAAATTCATTCAGTAAAAGAAAATTGGATGAAGACTTTCACTGCATTGCAAAGATGTTCAAAAAAGAGTGTAGCTTTTAAAACTTTTTAAAAATTTTTTATTTATTTTTTAATAGCAACTGGATTTTTTTTTTTACTTTAATTAAATATTCTAAACTGTACTTTATGATTCTCATACCTTTCTGGCAAGAAGCAGGCATATAGGAAGGAACTGCTTAATTTATTTAGAATACCACCTCCTCTTGTTCTTTGCTTCAACTAATACATTTAATTGCTCCATGTCAGCTAGAAAAAAGTATGGGGCATCATTTAAATAATTCCTTAAACTTGTCTTTTCATTTGCTTAACAATGAAGCAATCAAATCTGTAGTCTGGGTATCATGTCTGCACATGGTTCACGTGATGACATGAGTCAGAAAATCAGGGTCCCATTTCTATTCTGAATGTTTGAGTACAGCTAAAGTGCTCTTAAATTGGAAATGCATATATGACATACTGGTATATTCCCTTATGTCTTTTTTTTTCATCCTTATATTTTTTCCCTCAGTAAAACACCATCTTGCTAGCTGAACTGATGAAGGCCTCACACAGAGGTGACTAGCATTCAAAAATTGTCTGGACAGGCTGAGGAGAACACGGGAGTGGTCAGTAAACAGGAACGGTTTTTCTGTGGCTGATTTTCTCATCTGTTACAAGAGTAACTTCACAACTGCAGAAAGGAGCAAAGTCTCTTTACCAGAATTGTACCCTCTACCATGGCACTGGCAGAAATTTTTTTATTTTACTTGGTAGTATTCCATAAAAGCTTCTGGCAACATGACTTCTATTATGACTAATAAGCAGTTGCTGCTGTGGCAGTACTTAAGCTCTGCTGTTTGATTTACAGTGTTGCAGAAGACAGGGTTCTTTTTCTTTCTCCTTGCTCTTTTGTAGTCTGGTTAAATGCCAGATGACTGTGATCAAAACTGCTTGTAGGTTTAGAAATTCTGAGAAGGGGCATCCCAGAAATAGACTGAAAGGCCAGAAGCAGCCTTTTCTCAGGATTCATTTTCTCTTCAAAGACTTCAGCAATAATACCCAGCACTTTCCTTCAATGTAATTCCCTCTACAGATATCAAAGCACTTTCCAAAACGACTGAATGTCACTTTTCCCACTTCACACATGTAGCCTAACGGTATCAGACTTAAAAGTGAAAGAACAAGATGGATGATTTGCAGCCATGTCTGTCATAATGGTTGTGAAGACTGTTTATGCCATGTAACATAGCTGTCTATTTCTCACAGCCTGTCCATGGGCCTGGCTTACAACACATGGATCCATAAAAAACAAAAATGTGTGTAACTTGAACAGGACAAATCTGGTGAGTGAAAGATGGTAGCGTATATTTTGTTTCTTTTTCTTCTGACCTGCAGCTGGAATAGATATTTTATTTCAAAATCTGTGGCAGCAGTGTAACAGGTTCATCTCCAGATGCTTGATCAAAAGCCTCTTTCCCATTGTTATTGATGTTGATCTGACAGACTTTAAGGAGGATTTCAGGATTTCCTTAATCACATCTAGCTGCTCTTTTGCCACAGGCAAGCTGGCTTTAACAACATGGTTGGGGATCTTGGAGTCTTCTCTCTAGTCTATAAAACCAGACCATCACAGACAGACCTTGCCAGGGGAGATTTCTTGTTAGGGCTCAGCATTGCTTGGTATCTGTTATGCCATTATGCTAGTGGATATGGTGTTTCCAGTACCTAAACAGAGCTGTTATCAGCTCCAGCAGATGGTGGTCTTCATGGTCCAGGGCCCAAGGCTTGAAGACATGAATGAGAGCTGGGATCCCAGGAGACAGTGGCACAGCAAAACTCGGTGAAGTCTTGGTTTCCTCATTTACCCCACACCTGACTTTTGCAGACAGCCATGGGAAAAATACAGAAGGAGATTTCATCATTAACTAGTCCTTAATTAGCCACTTTGATACTAATTCCCTCAATGGCAAGGGTTGAAAGTCTAATAGGCTGACTGGGAACAGGTTGAAAACAATTTCTCACTCCTGGTCATTGAAAGAAAGACCACAGCTGTTGGATGCTCCAGTAGAGAAATTTTGGAGCTCTTTTACTGGACGCACAATAATTTCCCAACCATCAGTAGAAGCAAAACCAAGGAAGCCCACAGGTGATGGTTTCAGTTTGGATCTCAATTTCCTGAGGCAGATATCACGATGTTAATGGACTACCTGCTTTTTTGCTTTAGTCTTCTAGGGCCAAGGCCGGCATTGCTGTTAACAGAGAAAGTGGAAGTCAACAGCCTCAGTGACTCCATTTCTAACATTTAATTCCTCAGCCACAGATCCACATCCTATTACTTGACTTTCCACACCCTCATGAAAGACAAGGATGAGGCTGCAGAGCTAACTGGATGGTTCAGCTTGCAGAGGATCAGACCTACTTGGCTGACAACAGTGTCAAATTTGTCCATCCAGTAGTTAAAGTAACAGTAGGGTAGTGCTATTGCTCACATTTTTACTGAATTTACTTATCTGTGAATATCATGCAATTGGCTTTGCAATTAAGCCACAGCTAATTCTCAGACATCACTTTGCCTATGAGTGGAACACTTAGGGAAAGATGCATAATGCAGTACTAATCATAGCTACAAGAAAGATACTCAGGGGTTTTCATAAAAGGCATGCTTGGTTTTTTGTTCTTGAAGCACTTTTCCTTTTTTTTTTTCAAACTTGAAAGAAGGGCAAGAAACAGTAATTCTCTCCTGGACTTCAGCATTTCGGTAGACATTCTGCCACTCTCAGAGCCTGTATATCCTTGCAGTTGTTTCAGAGATTTCCTAACTTCCTGATGCCAGGAAAAAAGCATTAGTTTTATGTTCTGTCTCACAGATGACACATCTCAAACAGTGGCTGAGCATATCTAAAAAAAAAAAGAAAAAAAGAAAAGAGAAACATTGTCTAACTGCTGAAGACCTGCGTCCTTCATGGCAGAGGAGTGCTCCCATCAAACCAAGGAGGGAGAGGAGGCTGGTCCCATGACACTGAGACAATGCGCAGATGTGATGCTGTGATAATAGAGGTATGGATCGCATTAGCCCTAACTTTGCATCCAGCACCGTTTATGTCCTGAAAGGGTAACTGAGGTAGCCAACGCAAGACTTGTTTTACTTTAGGATTATTAACTGCCTTTTGTTTGCTAGATCACTAGGAAGGTAAATATGACTGGCTAAAGTGAATGTGTTTGATTTCTTGATTATTTGAATCCATTGGTGACTGTGCTAAAAAGGCCAATTTCAAATTCTTAGGAGGCAATCGAGTTATCTCCTGTACCTGACCAATGCTACTCTGTGCTGCTACTGTCAACCATGCTGCTGAGAGGGCATCTGTCATTATCTGTCTACCCTTTGGGGTACACAGGCAGTCTGTGGCAGCCTATCAGCCTTGAACGAGCCAGGTAATACTTGAGTTATTTTCTCTACTTCTTTTACAGACATGAGAGGACATGCTGTTTCTAAATTAGACTCATTCATTTGCTACGAAACACTGCTGGACCAAGACCTCTGCTTCATTCTTTGCTGACACTTATATTACCTGCTGAATAGTTGAGCGGGTATGAGGCACAGGGAAGAGGTCATGCCAGTCATAAAACAGCAAACTCAGAGGGACCAATTAACTCCTAAAAATTGTAGTTTCGGATTTCTTCTTCAAACCCTGTGAGTCAAAAACACTTCTAATTTTAACAGCTGTAATAATTTTCAACTCTGAAATGCAAAGAGTGGAAATGCAAAAAGGATCAACAATTAATATCAGTTTGTATAACTTTACTGATTTAAAAAAATGTATTTTCTGTCTGAGAAAAGTCCAAAGAAGCTTGTACCTCCAGGGGCTGACAGGCTGGTAAAAACCAAGAGATCAAGACTAAAAGAAGATGTTGGTGAATTTGAAAATATTCTTTTTGAAAGCGTTTGAGGTAGTATGATCAAGTATAGGGCCAACAAGGACACAAATCACAATGGCTGTTACACAGTATTGAGTTGAAATGTGAACTCCTGAGATGCTTCTCAATGAAAAAAGTTAAGCAAGGTTCATTCATGGCTGTCAGCTAGGCAAAGGAATACACATTACTAGTTGCAAGCCCTATGGAGGCTGAGTGCAGAAAGGTCACGGAAGTCACCAGCTGCTTTGAAACTACTGAGCAAGTCTTAATTAGGGAGGCAAATTCTAGGCACTTCTTCTTTCCAAGTTGGAGCCCATATATGCAGACAATAATGTGTGGATTAGGACAGTTTCCATATTGACATGTGGTTGAAAGACCTGATATTGATTTATCAGGATATACCGTATTACATAGTGTTTTTCAAGCTCCATAGAAACCCTTTCTTTCCTTCTAATTTTAACTCTATGCCACATCTACCCTTCCACGTTAAGGCTGTAGCAACCAGTGGGAACTGAAATAAAGGAGCATGAACATTCAAAGTAAGGTACTGGGATGTCACTGTATTTGTGTAGGTTGTGATACAAGTAGCAGTTACAGTCTTTCTACAAACCGTTTTGTACTGAATAGTCAAGTTAGGCTGAAAAACTCTGAAAAATAAGATGTGATAAACAAGAAGGAATTGGGGTATTTTTGATAGGGCTTCACAACTGTATCTTCATTTTAAAACTTGTATTATTTAATCCTCTGCTTTTCAGTGAAGAAACTCCCTACAATGGCTTTCCACTGTTCACAGGAACTAAACTGTGTGTGGCCCAGCAATGCTGAACTGATTCTGCTGCACCAGAGCCTCTCACAATGGAGAATGAGGTAGTGATGTTGAAAATAGGTCTTTGGCAAAATTGAAAATAAACAAAACCAAAATTTCTTGATCTCAATAATGCACTGCTGCCAGAATCCCACTTACTAAATGGGCTTATTTTTGGACTATTTTCTCAGGCACAGTTAACAGCATGAGCAGATCTGTGATATTGGTAATAACATCTCATAATCCAATTTATTATATGTTTAGATTATATGAGCACAGTCCTGGTCTTCTGAGTGGTATTTACAAGTCTTTGGAGTTGCTTTTGGGGTACCTGAATTTCTGATTTTGCTTTGATTTTTAACTAAAAAAAACAAAACAAAACAAAACAGCCTAAACAAATGATTTATTTGTTTAAATGCATCTATGAAGGAGAATTTGGTGTAAGTTAACCAGAAGAAGACTGGTGATGGCTGTGATGAGTAGGGTACTCAGTGGAAAAAAGAACAACGAGGAAATTCTGTTAGAACTGTAACTTCACTGTTACGTGTGCATTGAATTTCTAGTGATATTAGCCAAACAAAATAATAACAGAGATGCCACCAGGATTTAGAAAGTATCTACTTGCACTCTTCCGAATTACTTACACCTGCTGCTAAACATGTATACACATTATGCCCCTGTACAGTGAATCTTAGCATGGATATAAATCTTGACACCTAGAAGACATTTTGTGCTCACTTTCTTAGTTACCCTTTAAGAACAAGAAGGATCTGCTAGACCTTTGAGTTGTTCAGTCTTGCTCAAGAAATAAGGAGCAATTACAGGTTTTTTGTATGCAAATCCAGGTTTTTTTGGGAAAGCAAGACTAATTGTACTTACTTGGAAACTCTCCCAGGAGAAACTTCTGATGTTCCACCATCTGCAGTCTTGTCACAGCAGTCAGTGGTCAGGGATCACGAGTCACTCTGGCTCCTCTGTAAAGACTGGAAGAATACCCAGGGTAGCAGGGGGTATGTATAAAACAGCACTTGTTGCTGTGCTTCAAAAGATGACATAACAGTCTTACAAATGGTGCAGATCATTAGCAAGTGGGCCATGAACAGCCACATAGAGAAAATGAAGCAATTATAGAGCTAATAAAGGCAAGCCCATTTAGGCACTAAATTATCATTAATCTAGTCTTATTCTCTCAGAAGGCTGATTAATGTCTTTTTGATCAAAGAACGTGGAAGTAATATAGGAACATAGATCCCGCCAAGATGCCCATGAGCATATGGGCAGATGAGAAAACCACCAATAATTTCAGAAACTGACAATTGCATTCATAGGCACATCTTGAACAATCATAATGCATAAGCTCTGGCTACATCAGACACATTGAGTGGCTAAGTCACATGATCTAGAGGAGGCTTTATAGTAAATGTGACATTCAGGTGTGGTTCAATACAAGAACACTTCAGTGTTTGTGCATCATAACTGGAAGTGATTGGATGGTGCATTTATAGACACTTCTTTCTCTGGTTTTGTAAAGAAGATGATTTGGTGGCTGAGCACCTCAGGTGGTCTTGCAGCCAGAAAGATTAGTCTTAGTTCAGAACTCCTCAATCTCATTGCTGCAGAAGTCAGTAATGCATAAGCCATGGATGTAGACTGAACAATGAAAAACTAAGAATAGGTCTATGAGAAAACCATGCTACTATTACAGCAGCTTGGGAAAAAAATGTTAATTTACTGTGGTTTATTTAAAAAAAAAAAAGGATAGAGCCTGACCTTGGGCAGGACAGGGGCTACCCTACTCAGTGTACACACGTGCAAACACAGTGTCTCCCATTCTGAATTCAGGTTTTCACTTACACTGTAATGTAAACAAGCAATGTTGTTATAGTACTGAAGAATATTGTATACAAGATGCTGAGGTTTCCCAAAATAAATTGTTCAAAGGACTTAGAATACGATGTAATTTCTTCTCTCAAATGACACTAATATTTGCTAAGGCCACTGAGGTTATGTCTTTACTTCTACACTAACCATGCCTCTGGAAATTTCTGGGCACAGAGGCTATCTGGCATTGAACAGATCACATCTATGCTAGCAAACTTTCTTAACCTCCAAAAGAGGGTAACCATATACAAACCAGTTTGTGCAAATGGTCTCTTGAGAGCATTCGTGCTCAAAACATTTCCAGGAATTATTTTAAAGACTGCTACTTGACATGGGACAAAATGATGCCAGAGAAGACTCTATGGATATACACAGTTGTGTTTCAGTACCTTGCAAGCTTCTCTGGGTTATTCTTCCAGTCTCGAGATAACCTTATCATACAATGGCACTGTTGTCTGTGTAACATTATGGTGGAATAAATGAAGAGAGACTGAGGAATAGAAAAGAGGAATAGGCTGAAGAAGACAATCAAATTGTGGAATTGGTATCATGTATTTTTTTAGGGAGGGTCATGTTTTCTTTCTTCTGAATTGGGTTCTACTACCCCGGGAAGAAAGCTGAGATGTATGTGAACATTTCAGGACCAGATATTTGAAGACTCATGCATTAATAGCAGGTTTTCCAGAGTTACAGAAATGTTGGATATCAAATTTTGGGAGCTCAGATTTAAATAATGGGCATACATCTAATGTCCTGGTGTGCCTTTTGATAATCAGCTTCAAAAGTTTCAAGAAATTGTCCAGAATCACTATTTAGATTACTGAATTTTTCCTTTATAAAGAAATAGAATAAATAGGAAACAGAGGGAGAAACCTAACCCTAGTCCCAAACACTAGCATAACTGTAAAGATAAGCCTTGCACTAAATCCAAACCTGAACCTTGACAGTAACCATAATCATAACCCTAAACTCCAGCCCTAATCCTAACCCTAACTGAAAACTGAAACTCTAACCCAAACCCTAAAACCTATCCCTAAACCCCTAAACCTATCCCTACATCTTAACTCTAAAACTTTATCCTAACCCTAATTCTAGCCCTAAACATAACCTTTACCCTTATTCTAAACCCTAACCATAAACCCTAAGCCTAAACCTGACCTTAATCCTAAAACCTAGGCCTAAGCCTAAATCTAAACGCTTACCCTAAGCACGAAATTTAAACCCTAACCCTAACCTTAAGTCCTAGCCCTAACTTCATCTCTCTATATAAAACTTTGTTTGTTTATAAAGGATTATCAGATTTTTTTTTTCACCAGTTCAGTTACAGCAGCTCCTCCTGTTTAATGGAAAGATGTTTCGTCCTGAACATTGTAAACTATGCAGGATACTGCAACTTACTGATAATTAATATTGACTTCAAATACCAGATTTTCTAACATTTTAACTGTACAACTTCCCACAAAGAACATTGCAGGTGCTCAATAATAACCCAGAGGAGGTGAGTCCACACTGAATATATTTTACCAAAATGTCAGGTACAACATTAGGGTACTAAGCAGACTTCATGATTGTCACACAAGCATGCAAGTAGTTTTACAGCAGAGATAACATTAAGTGATGTCATTTTATCCACAAAGCTTGAAAATATTTTTTTTAAAGTCAGTGTAATATCTTGAGCTCAAACTAAGTTTTAAGTGTCTCTCACAGAGCAATAAATCTGCGTGCTGAAAAAAGCAATGGCTAAACCCCCAGTCCTGTCACATACATGCATAACTTCATACACTACCAGATTTCTATTTTTTCAGGGACTTTGGAAATGTCAAATGAGGTGCTTCCTGTGGAATGCTCAGTGGACGCCATGGCAAAATGTGATTAACCTTATCACATCAAAGTTTTGAAACCTGCAGCCAACTAACAGGGCTAGCTTCCTTTAAGACCTGACTATGCTCCACACAATGGTCAAAACAATCTTGTAAGAAACTTTCAGTGCTGTCCTCGTGTGTTCTAGACTAAGCACAATCTTGTTCAAATAAAATTAAGGATGTGATGTAGAGACTGGAGATTACTGCATACGTTCTTTGGTCATTAGCAAACATCAGCCCAGATGATCTCATTAACAAACCCTTCAATATTTTTACGGTGTTTAGCTTAATTGATAAAACAGATTGTAAGAAAAGAACAGCACGTGCTATTCAGTATCTATCTCACAACTCAAAGCAAAGGATAAGGCCATTCCAGTCTCTTAAAAACCTAAAATTTCTAAATTGTATTTTTCTTTTTAACTATTGGGTGTGAACACAGTCTAGGCATAAACATTGATGTAAAGGGCATGAATATTTGTTAAAAAAGCTTAAGAAGTAGTTACACGTATGTAAAGAAAGAGAAAAGCATAGCTCTTGCTTTTGCTCATTAACCAGCGAAAGAGATTGATGAACATCAAGCCCAGCATTTTCTCTTATCTGGTAAGGCTTAATATTTTGTGGACTGAAACTCTTATGGTTTTGTTGACAGAAAAGAAGATGTCTATTTGAGAAAGTAGTAATATGCACCATAAAAATTAAAGCAAGGGCTTTCTTTACTGTTGCCCAGTTGCATTTTTAAAATATCTTCTCAATTCAAGAAGGCTGAATGTTACTTATCCAGATGATCTCTTCGGGACTGCTATAGTACTCCAGGTTACGCACTTGCTGAAGCCATTTGCTGGATCTAGGTTTAGGGAGTTAGTTCAATGTCTTTTAGATTATCTATAATTACTATTATTAAATTACTTTTCAGCTGTGTTCTTGACAAAGGAAATACTGATATTTCCACTTTACTGAGACACAGCAATTATTATGAAGAACTTTTGCAAAACCAGTAATAGGATCTGCACTCTTGATAGTCTAAAGTAGTTGAGGTTGGAAGGGATCTCTGGAGGTCATCTGGTCCAACCCCCCGGCTCAAGTAGGGCCACCTAGAGCCAGTTGCCCAGGACCATATCCAGATGGCTTTTGAATATCTCAAAGGAGGGAGACTCTCTGAGCAATCTGTTCCAGTGCTTGGTCACCCTCACAGTGAAAAAATGTTTCCTGATGGTCAGAGGGAACCTCCTGCGTTTCAGTTTGTGCCCACTGCCTCTTGTCCTGTCACTGGGCACCTCTGAAAAGAGACAGGCTCCATCTTCCTTGCACCCTCCCTTCAGTAACTCAATACCAGACTAACAAGGACCAGGTCCCAGGCTGTTCCTGACAGAGCTACTCTGTGGAGCTCCATGGAGGCAATGAGGCTGCAAAGTGTGCCATATGTCCCTGCTCTGGAGAACATCTATTGTTAACTGATCTCCCAGTCAGCTGAGAGAAACTGTGGTTTCTTGTAAAATAATAAAGGGACATATGCACCACCTGCCAGAATACCAAATTAGTAGACCCAAAAATGCCCTTCATATTTACTGAAATGTTATAACTAATTGACAAATGCACCTGAAAATCCTGATGAATAAAACATTATTTTAGCTATTCCTGTTTGCACATGAAAGAAGAAAATCTTAACATTTGGACACTCTCTACCTTTGTTTTGAGTAAGTAATTTCTTAAGCTGTAGTGATTGTTGATGATATTTGATCCCTGTTGACAGGACAAGGGAAAGGCAAATCAATTGGATTTTTTATTCTGTCCCTGTCTATTCTCATACTCCTGTGTAATAAGTCTGAAATTTGTTTCACCTTTGGGTCTCTTGATTGGAAGAAGTAATAGTACAATAATCTAACTGTTAAGAATTGTTAGGATTAATAGCCTTGCTTAGTACTAGAAGCTAAGCCTTAGGCCACAAACTGTGAACTTTCACCTAGATATTGCTCTAGAAAGGGAGCAGCTTAAACATTAATTGCTAGAGTAGACAAAGCATATAGACCATGGTACATGAACTGTAACAACCGTATTACAACATGCCAAAAAGCTAACCACACAACTGGCCAAAACCAGCTTAAGAGAATGTGAAACATGATATAGAACCACTGTATATTGTATAAGAAGATGAACACTTAACAACCACTTAGTAACGAAACAGTGAACAAGTCAAACCAATAAAAACCAAAAAGACCCCAGACCTTAATGTTACTATTGGTCTGAACTGTCACGTGAGGGTTAGGGAACTTAGACTGTAAGGGTATAATTGCCCCGGGATTTCCTTGTCTGGGTTCCCTCTTCGGAGGCACCCAACTCAAGCTGCAGCACTATTAATAAAAAGTACTTTTATAGAGGAATCTATCTTTCAGCTTACTGGCTCAGTGGAAACCTAGAGTCAAACCCTGTTATGGTGACTGACGTGTAATTTCCATAACAGTTTGGTGACCCAGATGTGACTCTAGGCAACCACCACTGGACATCGGATTGTCTTGTCTCCAATCACCAAATTGCCAGTATTGGGTGAGTTACCTGGGAACTTCGGAGGCAGGAGGTGCTGGCCAGTGAGTCTTAAAATTCCACTGCTAAATTCTAGATATTGGCACATGTTAAAATTCTGCTACTAAATTCTAAGCATTGGTGCATGTTAAAATTCTGTTACTGAATACTAAGTATTCTGGGTCCAAGTGGGGTTGAGGCCCACCTCAGAACGGCGCTCTAAGTATTTTTGGTCTGAATGGATTCAATTACCGTCTTGGAAGTGTGCTAGAAGAGGTGTGCGTGGCCTGACCAGTGTAAGGCACACAAATTTGGCATACAGATATGGGGAACATACCCAACATAGAGAAGGGGACGCCCTTAGCCAAGGTACTAGAAAATTGGAGGAAAACAAATGGCACTGCAGGTCTATCAGAAAAACGAGAAATAGCATTGTATAAGACTGGCCAGTACTTAGAGGAGTCGGGTATGGCCCTGCAAAGGATCCTTTGAATTAAAGAAATGGGCTACACTCTGGAGTAATTTGGAAGATGAAAAACCTCAGCAAATGGATTATTGGTATGTATGGGATAATTGGGCATATGATCACCATAAAGAGGATGGTAGAAAACAAGTACAAAAGCCTTGAGGAAGAACTTTAACTGCAGTAATTGTGAGTAATTTAACAGAGGCACCTGCAAAGCCAGTCTCTGCACCACGCTGTACTTCTTCCTCTGTATCACTTGTTAATTCCCCCACCACCACTGTCTCTGCAGGGAGGGGGTGTGTGTGTTCATGTGTGTGTGTGTAAAATGTTCCTCCCTCACCTCCAGTGTTACATGTATACACCCATCACCCCTGGAATCCCAGGGACCTGGTTATGTGGGGAAATCAAATGTTCAGGTTAAGGGAAGATGTGGGTCCATGTGCATCATTATTTTCCAATATTTGTTTGGAATATAATCCATCCTGGACCAATGTTAACCTGTTATTGAGAGAGTTGTTCCATCCAGACAGAAAGATAATTGAAAAGAATGTGGAATTAGCGCTACAGGCAGGGGAAAATTGGACTGCCTGGCCTCAGGTCGATCTGAATTGGGATTATAATAATCAAACAGATAGAGATAATTGCCAAAGAGTGGTTAGAAATGTGATAAATGTGATTAGAGTTTGTGAGGAGATAAAACTAAAGTACAGCAATGTAGACAGAGGCCAGAGGAACACCCCAGTGACTACTGAGGAAGATTACAACAGGTTTTGTTGACATACAGCAGAATGACTCTCCAGAATTTTAATAATGAATTGTCAGCAAGTGTGTTTGTGGACCAAGCCACCTCTGATATCTGCAGCCATTTTAAGGATCACATGCCAGGATGGCAAGGAGAAAATTTGAAAGCTATTATATTACCTGGAGGTTCTATACTTGTACAATATGTAGATGATTTGTTACTGGCCAGCAAGACATATGAAGATTGCTTGAAAGATACTATTTGTCTATGTACTGCTTTAGCAGAAAAAGGTCACTGTGCATCTCTTTCTAAGTTTCAGCTCGACAGGTAACAAAGAAACAACTGCAAGGATTTTTAGGTGCTGTACGATACTGCAGACCAGGGACGCCGGTGCTAGGGGAGTTAAGTAAGCCATTGACAAAAGCTACCAAGGCAGAGGATGTGGAGCCTATACACTGAGGTCCAGAGAGAGAAAAGGCTTTCCAAACTATGAAAGGAGCTTTAATTTCTGCTCCGGCACTGGGATTGCCGGATTACTCCCAGTCCTTTGAACCATTTGTGCATGAGAACAAAGGAGTAACCAGCGGAGTCCTCACCGAAAAGCTAGGTCCACACCGCCACCCTGTGGCTTATTACTCAACTCAACTGAAAAATTCCTGTGCTAAAGCGATAGCGGCAACAGCAACTATCATAAAAAGGAGCAGACCATTAGTTCTGGGTAACCCAACAACCGTGTATGTCCCGCATGAAGTAGAACTGATTCTTAAGCAACATGCTACACAAGCATTGTCCCCACAAAAAGCACATCACTTTGAATTAAAAATATTGAATGCAGATAATATTACTTTAAAAAGATGTTATGTTTTGAATCCAGCAACTTTACTGTCTGTTCCCTCCAACGGTGAGCCGCATCATGATTGAGAGAATGTGGGCATCTCCAGGAATAGATATGGCAGTAAAAAGGATTGTGAGTTCTTGTCCCACATGTTGGGGGTTGGAGAATAACCATGGGATTTCGCATTCCAAAGACTGCAAATTGATTATGCTGCCATGCCTCCCGTGACCAGACTTAAGCACCTACTGGTAATCATGGATCAACTCTCAGGATGGGTAGAAGCTTCTACTTAAAAATAAAATTACTTAAACTTGTAGTCAGGTAGGTTTGAAATGGCCTGAAATTTTAGGAATAATACTATGGGATATTAGGATATTGGAAATACCCCTCACCAACCTCTAGGGGTGTCACTAGCAGAAAGTGTTTGGCAAACGTTTAGCTGTACCTGGGACCTTTGTCCCCACTAGGACCAGCCTCTTAGACGGACATGAATGAGATACCAAATTTGTATTGGGGATACAAAAACATTTAAAAGAAAGCTTCAAAATTAAAAGGGATCATGCTCAGTGGTACCAACCCACCCCTCCAGAGATACAGGCACATGATTTGCAGCCTGGGGATAAAGTTTTAATACAAGTATTTTCCTGTAAATCTAAACTGGAACCCAGGTGGGAGGGGCCATATACTGTCTTATTAAGTTCTTATTTTGCTATAAAAGTTACAGGAAAGGAAGCCTGGATCCACACTCTCACAATAAATGGCAACCCAAGGATCATTTAGAAGATGAACAATGACCAGCGATGGAAAAATCTACCACGATCGCTACTTTGGAGACTGAAACTATTTGAATTTCCAGCGGACAAAGGAGTTATGAATTCGTGTCATTTCTGTTTCCTTTCCAGGGCTACTTGGATGTGGGACTCCCCAGATGCCTAGTCAAGCAGACCATCTGAGACTGTTAATAAGGGGTTTTACCCCTCTTGGTTATGGGTGAAGTTACTAACATTTGCTGTGCTTATCACCAGAGTGGGAGGATTTCAGCCTATGTCCAGAAGTTGTGGAAACAAGTGAAATTAATGCATAAAGTACAATTGGGTAATACTTCAGCAGGATTCCAAGAAGCATGGTCTTAGCTTACCTTCTGGGTACCAGATTTAGGAACTTGGGCAAAACAAATTCTTTATGAGTTATTAATTTTCATAATGATCTTTGTAATACTGTTTGTTCGTATTCAGTGTTGTAACATTTGCTGTACTCAACTGTGTTCACACCTTAGAGACATTTGTTATCTTGCATTACAAACACATTAACATATACAAAAAAGTGTGGTGCATAGAGAAAAACAATATATGTTTTCAATGGGAATATTCAGTAATTTGACTGTATGATGTCTTTCAGACTATAAAAATACAAAAACATGAAAGAAAATGTGGTCTGCATTTTAACTTAAGTAAACAAACTTCAAGAGACTTCAGTTAAATAACAACTGATCAATGTTTTGAATGTATTACTGAGTCTGCCAAGTGAATCCCCTGTTTCCATCTTGTTGCAAAGCATCATGCCAAACCCTGCTGAGAACAGTCCCATAAAAGTCTTCAGCAGCATGAGGCTCACTAGTCTGCTTACCACATGATCTTCTCTTTTACCTCCTTTTCCCATGAAACCATTCAGAGGTAAACCAAGACCATATTATAGACAAGTACTACCTTCTGATGACAAGTCCAGAGCATCCAGAGGTGGAAAAACAGGCTTTTACAGGAGGCTGGAAAACAACAGATGCACATAAAAACTTGCACATTTTCAAACAGAAGGCAAAATTTATAAATTGTCCATGATAAAGTGTGTAGATTAACCCTGATATGAGCTACTGCCTGGAACACATAGCATCAGGTGTCTGACAAATGAAGCAGCAGTAGAGTTATTCCAAGAACACTCTTAACCATAAAAATGCTGATGAAGGCCATTTAAGGAATTCAGAATTTATTATTCAGAATCTGGCAGTCAGTTAAGATTTAATTTATTGCCTTCAGCACAGACAACCTGAATTTATCAGCATTAAAGCCAACAACCCAAGTGCTATGTGATACAGGAGATTCTCACTGACTTCTTAATTTCATATTTACTTAACTGCAAATAATGGGCCAAACGTTGATTGCAAACTGTGAGTTTACCATAGCAAAACAGGCTGTCAGTTTCATAGAAACTTTAATGAAACACTGTATGTTTTTGTTAGTTGCATTTTTGGTGATCAGTAGAGAGCACCTTTGAGTCTTAAACTCCATGCACTTTTCTTTCTTTCTTTCTTTCTTTCTGCTAATCTATTGTTGATAACTTTAATTAGAGAGCATAAAATCAAATCAAAGTCCCTTTTAAAGGAGAAATATTTCATCACACATTACCACTAAACATCAGATTTACAGCAAAACACAACATAATTTTCAGAAGCCCTTGACCTTAAAAGTCTCTGGAATACAGATTACTATGGCTTCAGTCAGCTCCTGGCACTAGTTTCACTATTGGCATTGCTTGTGTCTCTACAAACTGGTCTGAGTGTGCTTCAATTGGGCTGCCTCTGTGACAGCTTTTATGTTAACATTCATCTTCCTTGTGCTCCCATTTTGTTTCTGACAGTTCCCTATCTCCATTGTAGCTGCACTCTCCTGTTGTGGCAAGTCAGACATTTGCTCCCTTTTTTAACTTCTGAGACCTCACCGAAAGCGGCTATCATTTTGCCTGAAGCCATGACGCACTCCATTCTGACTCACTAATCATGCAATTCACATGATTATTCTGTTTTCATCTTTGATAGTCACACACAGAGACTAAATACACTGTTAAAAATTTAAAACATGAAACCAGTATGCTAAGATACTTTTATGGTGGAAAATGCAACATAGCCTCAAACGCAGCTACCCAGCGATGAAAGCAAAGTTAGCACATCTTGGCTAAAAAAGCCAGGTACCTCTCATAGCCCAATCCTGTATAAGCCTCGTGCTGAAAGAAGCATGAAACACACTCCTCAATGGGTTTATCCTGGCAAGAAAGGAAGGGGTTAGTTTTCACACAGAGTAGTGGCAGCTGTGAGTAATTAAATTTCCCACTGTGTAACTCAATGGTAAAATGAGTTCCTATTTTTTTTCTATTTTATCTTTTCCTTTGCATCAATTACTTAAACTTGTGAAATAGAAATTGAAACGTGATGCTTTCTGTTATGTTATCTCAGTTGCAGGTTCTCTAAAGCAGGCGTACAACTTTACAGATGGAAATGCTGCTGTCAAAAACTACTGGCTTTCCCCTTTTCTAAGTAAAATTCCATGTTATTTTTAGTGGATGAAAAAAAAATTATATTGTTTCTGATTGAAAAAGTCCACTTTCTAGATAGCATAAAAATTAACAAAACAGAAAATTCTCTTTGGGACCAAAATAATCTCTTAACTCCAGACGAAGAAGGGCTTTAATTTTATTATTATTGTTGTTGTTAATAGAATTGTCACTATTATTTAACAATATAAGTGCTGGTTTAAGTTTAAGTGAGGTGAGACAGAGAAACAGTAATCCTCTACATCTGGTAGATATAGTATAGTAACTACCTATTACATTATATATTAGTATAGTGTGCATATATATATATATAAATATATTGTTTTTACATATTAGTATATTGCCTATATATATTATCTATTAGTATAGTATAGTAACTACCCATTGGCTTGAGTCGTTGTTTTCCCAATAAAGAAATTAGATAAATGTCTATTGTAGGAACCAATGAGAGACTTTAAATTAAAGGTATGATCCCATCTCACAGTCATGAACAGAGGAACTCTGCATACACACGGCTTGTCCTGACCTGTCCCCAGCACCTATAAATGCCTCTTCTTCTTTGTTTACAACGTCCTTATTGTTTCAAAGCACACAGCCTGTGGAGAGATCACCCATCTCACCTCTCCCTTCTTCTCTCCCTTTCTCCTCTTGCATGGCAGACCTGAGCACACACTGTGTTGTGTCTTGAGCAAAAGCAGTCTGTCTGTCCCACCACCACCATGTGCTCACCCTAGTCCTATCACAGTGTGCACAGAAAGGCCTACATGACACAACTAATTTGCCCTTTCTACATCTGGAACTGAGATATGAAGTATCACAAGAAGTGTTACCAGCAAACTGAATTTGACTGTTACAGTGAGGAAAAAAAAACTCACAGCCTAACATTTTAAATTGTAGTTATCCCTTTCACATCTCATCTGCAAACGTCTGCTTGTCCTACTCAGTTGTCATTTAAGTTGCAAATGCAGGGAAGAAAATACTGTCCCTGTTCAGTATTTCTTGTTTTCATTTTCCACTTTGTAATTTTTAGTTGAAAATCCATTCTAATTCTTTACCATGCAATATTTGAAAATTAAAGAGATGCAAGTATTTGAAATAAGAGAAATTATTATCTGTCTGACAGTACCGTCTTGTCATTGTTACAAATGTACTTACCCTGCCTCTTAAATTGTATTTCTTCACAAGACGTTAGAACAGATTATCTAATGGGACTGTCTGGCCTTGAAAACTTATAAATAAAGAGACAAAATATAGGGGTTTCTGCCTCAAAAGATCTGGTAGCCTCCAGTGTCATACCTATAAATTTATTTAAGAACCTAAGGAAACAAAAAGCTATCTGTGTGGCTGAAAAACTTTAAAATATATTTTTCCCAAAGCTTTTTTGTAAATCTGCCTCAAGGCAATGAAAATATATTTACCATGCAAGAACACGTTGGCCAAACATCTTACTGTTTTCCAATGGAGATGATTCAGTGTTTTGTGGAAACTGTGATCACAGTACTTCATTCAATTATTGTCACTATTAAATAGTGCTAAATAATGAATTGCAATGTTCAGGCCAAACTTCAACAAATATCTCAAAATGATACTTTTCATGGGTAACACAGGTTACCTCTTAAAATCCTCATCTGTGTACTCTTGTCTAAAAATAGGGAATTTCTCTTCTGAATCCTCTCCCTCTACATGTGTGTCTCAACTTATTATGTACAACCTCTGTATAAATGACATATAAACTGTAATTCTATAGGAGCTTCCTAATGTGAGCACAATAATCACACTATTTTTTCAAATAAACTTCCTACTGCTACCACTTTTAGGAAATTATTTTTTGAATATATTATAATATGATTCTAAGACTCTGTATCTGGTATTGAACCCAGAAAAAATTGAGCAATGTATGCAATTTACTGATGGCAGTAAGGATTTTGGAAAATTCTCCTGGTAAAAGGTGAAGTCTATCTTAGTGGACTAGTCATCTGACCAAAATACTTGAAAATGTTGCTTACCCAGAGGAAACTGGGAATATTTAGAGAAAGCAGAAAACAAGAAAGATGGAACAGAGCACAAGTAAATTTAATTAAACTGATTGCCTGAGGAGTGTTACAATGGTATTCATCCAGGGACAGGTCCCAGTGGTTGAATGTACTTGAACAACTTCTGTGGTATGTATAGCTCCTTTGACTTGAAGTACCTTAAAAATTCTACGTTTCTGAAGCAGAAGAGGTCTCAGTCTAATTAGAGGAAGAGAAAGAAACACTGAAAGCACCCATGACTGCATCATGTGATGCTGAAGTGTCCTCCCCAGTAAATCCTTAGCTGGTATGCCTTACCAAGTCAAGTTATCATGCTTAGGATCAGACATGTATGGGAATTAAAAATTTTAAGTTAAAAAAAGAAGTGTGAATCTCATAAAATGCATAGGCACTATATTTTAAATTGCATTTCCAGATCTTGATGTGCTGGGAAAAAACATAACATGCATTTTTACTCTGTCTGCCAAGTTCTCTTTGTGCCACAAAGCACAGTTTTCATGATACTTTGGGCTGGCATGAAGAAACAGCTTTGCAGCTGGTTACCCTTTCATGAAAAAGGAGATCAAGTCTCATCTGTCTGCCTTCTTAGGTAGTAAAAAACATTTTTTTTTTTTTTTTTTTTTTTTTATTTTCCCTGGGTACTGTAAAATACTAATTGAGACTTCCTGGCTGTGTAGAAGCAACCTTGATCTGTCAGACCATATGGTAAGAATGCCTGCAGGACACTGAATAAAGTGAGCTGCAGTAAACTCAAATTCAACCGAGCCTAAAAGAAATTTGTATAAGATACATGAAACTAATTGGATTTATCCTTCTCAGCCTCTGCTTAACATGTGCTTATGTTTTGACCCACATTTTTTGCTCATATTTGCAGTGTTCCTGGTCTTACATCTCTCTTATTTTCTTAAGAAGCTATCTGCAAAGTATATTGCTTGTGAAGGTTTTGAAGCTTGAATTTTTGTTCTCTGGGAAGCAATTATAAAGAAGAATGTAGATATCGAAAATATCCTGGTTTTGGTTTTCAGTGATGTCTTAGTCCGACAAAGACATAACATTTTCCTAACAATCTGACCTTGCTAAATATACATGTGGGGAATAACTTTTTGCTGGTGTCATTCCACTGGACATCTTAAATTCTGAAATACCTGTAAACATTTATGTGAAAAAAAGAAGAGGATTGACTCTGCCTTCTAACACAGTGCTGGAGGAGCCTCAGGAGCCTCAAATGACTTATACCCATCCAGAGGCATGGAACAAACAACAAATGAAGCACAAGCACAAAAGTATGTTGAACCTCTGTTACAACACAGCAGGTTAACAATGTTGTTTCAAGAGGTCTCTCTCTCTCTCCACTTGATGACTTTCAAACAGAACTGGTCTCCTACGGAGGTTTTGGTGCTTATCTGGAGTATTGGATGAATTTGTTCTACTTCCAAGATAGAGTTACCATGTGCCTAAGGCCATTAATTCATACTATTTCAATACAGTGGAGTATCTATACAGATTTCATAAGTCAGGCAATATTCTATTTCATAATATTCTGAGAAAACACATTGATGGTTTTGGAAACAAAACCAAATATGACTTGTTCTAAGGAAGGTACTCATCCTTTAGATTGAGTAATCCTGAGTACTTATCCTAACAGAGAGCAAAAAGACTTGATCACTAAACAAGCATAAAGATGACAGTGTTGCCCCACTTTCTGTTCTGCTAGTAGTCACAGTAGGGTCGTATCCCACACTGTGAGTTGCAAGGCAGCAGAAGTAGAAAAAGATGCGGTCCTAGTGCTGGAGGAACAAAGTTCATGTCCAGTGGCAGCAACAATAAAGGCATGGAACATGAGAAGTATATGAACGGGAGTGATGAGAGTGAATATGAATATTTGTTCTCTTCCTTGACCCAGTTACTATATGGAACCCAGACTGCAATTCATCCACATGGCTTTGGAAATTTAGATGCATGTCAAGAATCTTCTGCCAGTTTAGCTACCTCTTCTGACACAACTATTCTTCCAGTGTAGTCACATTGCAGAAAAGCACACCGAATGCTCCGCCGTGTTCAGCCATGTCGGCATCTTCGGCTTCATTACAGCACAAGCAAATTTCTGCTTTTGTGCTAATGAAGTCTCTCTCTCAGTAAAACCTTCCCATGGTCTTGTTAGAGCAGAAAAGGAATGATTCATACTATAAGGATAGAGTGCCTAAAGAAAGCTCTGGTTTTGATTTAGAATGACCTGAAATGAAAGGCAGGAAATCCTAAGATTAAAAAGAAGGGAAAAAAGAGTATTAATGACAAAAAAAGAAAGAAAGTAGAAATTCTGTAAGAAGTTTGTCAAAATTAATTGCTTCTTGGTGATATTTCGAGCATTATGTGATTACTCAAGAGACTAAGGAAAAGTGACTCTGCACATATGCATATACCCTATGCTCCTCCATATCTTCCCAAAGAGGGAATTCAGCCATGAGACAGTAAAGAAGAATCACTTGCCTTCAGCAAGATCAATAGTCAATACACATAAGCCACGTTAAACAGACCCTTGTTTTCTCTTGCTGCTGTTGTGGACCAGTCTTGAACGCTGAGCACAAACACAGTTTCACTTTTCCATCCCTTCCCACTGTGGTCCACAGCATGGGTTGTTAGTGTCTGTTGCCCAAATACTGTAAAGTATAGCTGAGAGGCTACACAGCATCTTTTTTGCCATGAATACTTATCATTACCTCCAAAGATAGCAGTATCTGGCCAGATCTGTTTCACAGTTTCCATTCCGTTCACAGCTAACATGACTGAATAGGGAAACCCATGAATGCCTATGTGTTTTTGACAGGGATGTTGTAACTATGACAGTGAAAATGAGTAACAAACTAGCAGGAACTTCTTGGGTCAGGCAATAAAATCCTATAATCCCAATCATAAATTACATCAAGTTCTGTCGTACAGCCATTAAGTTTTCTGTCCTCACCTCTTAGGACAGCTATTCCATTACCTTCTTTCTCTGACAATTAGAAACCATCTTCTAAATTCAGCCTAAGCTTTGTAATAGCCAGTTGATACCCATTTGTTCTTCTGCCAACACTGCTCTTCAGTTTGAATCACTCTCCTGTCCTCCCTCCCTGTTGGAGCAGGTGACTAATGAACGTGTTGAGAGAAGATGTGGAGAATGTTCTTCATGCTGAACTTAAGATTCCCCCACTTTCTTTTAATTTTCCCTTCAGACTCAGTGTGTCCTGGAATCCCCCATTTAGTTGCATACTGGTAGCAAATCTTTTATCATCAACAACGCTCTCTTAGGCCTTTTTATATCTGTCTAGATAGTTCTAGAGTTTGAATAAGAGTTGGAAGGTGAGTGAGCTCTGGCTTCTTCAAAAATGCATAAGGACTCATGAAATACAGTTATGGCAGCCTCATTTCAAAATGGGGTCAGAGAAGGAGTAGCATTTCTCTTCTGAGCTGGTCTTCCCATTCCACCTTTATAAAATGTCTCAGTGATATCTATATTAATTCAGAGTCTTGAGTGTCTCACTTGACAGTCTTCAGGATTTTCAAAATCTGTCTTCCTTGGACTTTCCCTAACTGAAAACTTGCTGGCTCCTGGAAGTGGGGTAGGGTAGTGACGATGAGGTAGACATATTTAGTTCACACTATGAACTGTGGCATTTTATGCAAAGAACAGGCAGGCTCTCATTTACAGGACAGTTGACAGCTCTCCATCTGCACTAAGTCTGAGTCAGATTAAATTTGCATTGCTACAGAAGTAATACTATGAGAGAAAGAAAACAGCATGTGACCTGTTCATTTTATCAAAATTGTGTCTATGCATGCAAATCTGCATCATTTTAGATATGTTTAGGCATAAATAAATTATTTCCTGAAATGGGCATCACTTCAAGTGTATGCATTGTGCTAGTTTCCATGGGTGCTGGATGGAAGCATCTACCTCTTTTTTCTGGCACATTACAGAGGATCCTGCTTCAAGACTGGGTGTGCCATTGAAAAGCTGCATCTTTGCTACAACACATTTTGGATAATAAAGCTTCACAATCCCCATGCTACTGCTCAAAGCAGAAGTCACAGTCTCCTACTAGCCCTTGGCCCATTAGCCCTTGGTACCTGTAGCATCTCTTATGCCATGCTCAGTGCTTGGTGTGGTCAGGTGGGCAATGGGCTATTTTGATTTATTTTTATTTCTTATTTGGGTATATTTCTAGATCCATCTGTGAACTGAATTAGCTGAACTTACCCACAGGAGCACTTGGCATCAGCTCAAGGAAAGCAGCATGGAAGTGGAAGAGGGTTGGAAGGGGATGCATTTGGGCAATACACCAGTTGTAAGCCAAATCATGGGTCCTGTGAAACCATGCTCTTTGGTTCTGAATTAACTTTAGATGTGGCCTTTCCTTGCTCTGTGCTTCATTTCTTCATGTATGGAAAAAGTGGCAAGCTCTTTCCCTCTTCAAAGGAATGTTGTGAGAATATGGGAAGCATTAGCTGCTTGGATATGATGCGGATGGAGGTTAGATGTCCATGTGAAGAGGAGGAGAATGCAGCATTTTTGTATCTGTGTGAAGTAAGAGCTGCTTTAGCCTGGTACAAGGGATTCACAGAGACAGAGTAGGGAGGAAGAAGGGGGAAGGCTAAAAAGCTTCCAAAAACATGCTTAAAACATTCCCCCCTTTCAGAAGTGTTTGCAGGAGGACACAGCCTCACCCCACAACAGCAGATTGCTGCATCATGCTTAGAGAACAGCTTTCTCAGTTTATCTCCAGAAGGAGTTGTGTATTTTGCTTAGTGGTAATACACTGAGAATGCAGATATTTATGGTGATTCTTGCTCTCAAAACACTGAGTTAAAGCTACAGGGGAAAAAACAAACCAAGTTTTTCTTCTGACATGAGTCGCTTCAAGACAGTCGCCTTGACTTTTGTATTATTATCAGTTACTCACATTTTAAAGTTTCCTATTTACTCTGTGTTGAAAGTAATAGTACTTATGAATCATTTGACTCACAAAAAATAGGCAGTTATGATAGGCCATAAATACAGAAAATGGTTTGAGAAGTTAAAAAGAAAACGCAAAAAATCCCCAAACTGAAAACAGATCGTCATGTGAATAATACAACATGGAATTTAGCATGTACGCAACAAAAAGACTTTGCATATTTAGCTCCATTATAGTATAATGGGCAACAGACTGGTGTTGACACCCATCAAGTGCTCTGACTTCAATCAGTAATGATTTAATACAAGGAGTGAACAGCCGATCACAGAGATGAGGCTAAAAAGGGAGTTGGTCAGCAGCAACCTCTGCACACTGACTTGTCCTTGTTTCCATACTCCTCATACACCAATAATCAGGGAGCTGGACTGGTTCCCAAGTATCACATACCTTAAAAACTAATCACTGCCCTGGAAGAAATGTACATTTCCAGACATAAAGCAGGTAATAGATAGGTCCTGTTTGGATCAGGCAAATAAAGACCATACAAACTGAAAGCATCCTTGGGTGCATCTTGATCCATTCCACAACAAGGTCGCCAGCCTCTTGAACAGCCTCCTCCCTCTGCAGAATCATAGAATCATAGAATTGTTAAGGTTGGAAAAAACCCTTAAGATCATTGAGTCCAACCATTAACCTAGCACTGCCAAGTCCACCACTAAACCATGTCCTCAAGCACCGCATCTACCCTTCTTTTAAATACCTCCAGGGATGGAGACTCAACCACTTCCCCGGGCAGCCTGTTCCAGTGCCTGCCTACCCTTTCGGTGAAGAAGTTTTTCCTAATATCCAACCTAAACTTCCCCTGGCGCAGCTTCAGGCCGTTTCCTCTCATCCTATTGCTTGCTACTTGGGAGAAGAGACCGACCCCCACCTCGCTACGACCTCCTTCCAGGTAGTTGTAGAGAGCAATAAGGTCTCCCCTCAGCCTCCTCTTCTCCAGGCTAAACAACACCAGCTCCCTCAGCCGCTCCTCATAAGACTTGTGCTCTAGACCCTTCACCAGCTTCGTTGCCCTTCTTTGGACACGCTCCAGCACCTCGTTGTCCTTCTTGTAGTGAGGGGCCCAAAACTGAACACAGTACTCAAGGTGCGGCCTCCCCAATGCCGAGTACAGGGGCACTACCACCTCCCTGGTCCTGCTGGCCACACTATTCCTGATACAAGCCAGGATGCCATTGGCCCTCTTGGCCACCTGGGCACACTGCTGGCTCATGTTCAGCCAGCTGTCAATCAACACCCCCAGGTCCTTTTCTGCCAGGCAGCTCTCCAGCCACTCCTCCCCCAGCCTGTAGCGTTGCATGGGGTTGTTGTGACCCAAGTGCAGGACCCGGCACTGAGCCTTGTTGAATCTCATCCAGTTGGCCCTGGCCCAATGATCCAGCCTGTCTAGGTCCCTCTGTAGGGCCTTCCTACCCTCCAGCAGATCAGCACTTCCACCCAACTTGGTGTCGTCTGCAAACTCACTCGATCTCCTCATCCAGATCATTGATAAAGATATTAAACAGGACTGGCCCCAATACTGAGCCCTGGGGAACACCACTCATGACCGGTCGCCAGCTGGATTTAACTCCATTCACCACACCTCTTTGGGCCCAGCCATCCAGCCATTTTTTTACCCAGCAAAGAGTACACTCGTCCAAGCTATGAGCTGCCAGTTTCTCCAGGAGAATGCTGTGGGAGACTGTATCAAAGGCCTTACTAAAGTCCAAGTAGACAACACCCACAGCCTTCCCCTCATCCACTAAGCGGGTCACCTTTTCACAGAAGGAGAACAGGTTAGTGAAGCAGGACCTCCCTTTCATAAACCTATGCTGGCTGAGCCTGATCCCCCAGTTGTCCCGCACGTGCCACGTAATGGCACTCAAGATGAGCTGCTCCGTGACCTTCCCCAGCACCAAGGTCAGGATGACAGGCCTGTAGTTCCCCAGATCCTCCTTCTGACCCTTCTTGTAGAGGGGCGTCACATTTGCTAACTTCCAGTCATCTGGGACCTCCCCATTTGACCAGGACTGTTGATAAATAATGGAAAGTGCCTTGGCAAGCTCCTCTGCCCCCTCAGTATCCTCAGGTGGATCATGTCTGGCCCCATAGACTTGTGAGCATTCAGGTGGAGGAGCAGGTCGGTGACTGCCACCTCTTCGATAACTGGGGCTTTATTCTGCATCCTATCTCCATCTCCCAGCTCAGGGGTCTGAAAACCCTGAGGATGACCAGTCTGACTATTAAAGACTGAGGCAAAGAAGGCATTAAGTACCTCAGCCTTCTCCTCATCCTTCGTGGCAGTGTTTCCCTCTGCATCCAACAAAGGATGGAGATTCTCCTTGGCCCTCCTTTTGTCGCTGATATATTTGTAAAAACATTTTTTGTTATCTTTAACGGCAGTGGCCAGTTTAAGTTCTAGCTGGGCCTTCACCTTTCTAATCTTCTCCCTGCATAACCTCACAACATCGTTGTAGTCCTCCTGAGTTGCCTGCCCCTTCTTCCAACAGTGGTAGGCTCTCCTGTTTTTCCTGAGTTCCAGCCAAAGCTGGAATTATAATTTGGCAGAATAACTCAAATGCTTGTGGCCACATTCAGATGACTGACCATATAGTTGCTTCAACAAAGTAGCTCCAAGCAGCCACATAGTTCTGGAAAGAGACATGTATGGGTAATGCGTGGGAGCAGGGCTTGGTCCAAACCCTGCTCTGAACTCAGCCACCTTCAGCCACACTAGCACACAAATGTGAAAGCAAAGCAATGTCAAGCTCCATTAGTAGCATAGGTAAAAATCAATGATCTATAGACATGGAGGAAAAAAGAAGCAAAGAAATTATACTTTTGTGGTTATAATATACAATAAAACAATAAAAAAAAAAATAACAATAAAAAATACACAGCTTGTTTAAAAAGGACTTAACAATGGGGCTTAAAATATGATGTTTTGGGAGTTGAGTTTTGGGAAGAAGACTACTTAAACAAGGATTTCCTCCCTTTTCTCTTTAAGTAACTGTAAACTCCTTCCTAGTTTCTCCCCAGACACCTAAAAGCTTCAAGTAGCTTAGGCTTTTTAAAAAAGTAATGACAATTGATCAGTTTTATTATACAAGTTTAAGGATGTTTTCTTGAATTAGGGCAATTCAGAACAGTTGTTCAATAGCAAATATCACAATCTCTTCTCACTGGTAACAGAAAAACCAATTCTCAAGATATGTTTTATAAGTATTGCTGTCTTTTTCCCCTATATATGCTTGTTAGCTTGATGTCCTAATGAGCCAAACACCATCAACTGACAATTTGTTCCATTATTTGCTGGTTCATAGGGCTATTGTCTCGGACCTGAGCCTCCTGTACTGAAGACTTATTTTTCTTCCTTTGTTGTAATTAAGTCATCAGTCGTTTTCAGTTACAGTTCTGTTCCTGCTGGTATCTTTAGGGGTAATCCTACCCAGCAGGCTTTTACAGGTATATTTTAGGCCTGGTTTGGGTAAGTAGCAAAGCCAGTTAGCCAGTGAAATAGCCATCATTCTTTTTAAGTAAATATATGAGTTAAAAAAAACAATATGTATGTGCCTAAACGTTCTCAGTTCCTGATCTTAAATTAAGTGAAAACGGAGGCTAGTAGTTTAGTCTCAGAAAGTCTTGTTTCTGTGTTGCACTATTTTATAATGTTTTTCCTTGTGCTTCTTACCAAAATTTCATTACCAATAATTACCAGTGTTCCTCTAGAGAAAAATAAAATGAAAGAAAGCCATCTACTAACCTTAAAAAAAGAAAAAAAGGCAAACCCACAAAAGCTTACAAACTTTCCCTATTTACCATTTCTAACTTGCACAAGAACTTCTAAAACTAAAGCTTCGTCCAGTTCACAGACCTGCTTGGAAGAATCCCATCGGATACAACCTGAAGGCAAAAAGGGTAGGAGGGGTGGTTGATATTCAAGGTTCTTGATACCAATAAGAAAGTCTGGAGCAAGGAAGATGCCCTCCACCACATCAGCTTTGCCTGCGAGAGCTGGTGGCTCCCGGCACATCTCCCAGTGCGTCCGTGGGTTTTCTGGGCTCCAGGAACTCCCCCTTTAGCCTCCTCACCTCATGCTCAGCCGCGGCCCTTACCATTGCCACCGCTGTGCTCCTTGCCAACTGATGTTGGTGATGTATAGATGTTATGTATCAGCCAGGCAAATGGACGACCATGGAGAGAGTTATCCAATACTTGAGGGAATTAGCTGTGCTGGAGCCGATTAATAATGACCTGGACAACGAGCAGTTACCCAAAGATCCAGATGAAGTCCAGTGCACACAACCCATGTGGTGAAAGTTGGTACAGAGCCCACCAGCGTCATATGCCAACTCATTGGCAATACTGACCTGGAAAGATGAAGAAGGACCAACAGTGGATGAAGCGGCTAGCCAGCTCCAGGAATATGAAGAAAGTCTCTCTTCCTCCCTCGTTTTGGCTGTGGAGGAACTGTCCTGGGAGGTTCAGCAACTCAAAGAGAATATGTCCTACTCCCTCCCAGTATCTCAGCCATTAGGAGGAAGCATCCTTCTGCCCAAGAGAGAAGATATAGTGGATGCACACCATGGACCACTCTGTGGTTTTACTTGCATGACATGAGGAAGTGGGATGGAAAATGTACCTTGATCCTAGAGGCACGGGTACAGGAGTTGCATGGAAAAACAGTTACAAAAGGCAGTTCTTCCAGGAAAATTGCTGCTCCAGTTTCCAGTGAGCAGTTCCCCAGACAGAGTAGAAGGGCTGATCTTACTCCTGATCTTAATAAAGGGATTTTTGATTTGCATTTACAAGAAGTGAGTAATGAATGCTATTACTAGATGGGCCCTGCCTCCAGCCAGGTGGAGGAAAGGGACAACCAGATTTACTGGACTGTGTGGATTTGATGGCCTGGCACAGCAGACCCACAGGAGTATAAGGCTCTAGTGGACACCAGTGCCCAGTGTACCCTAATGCTATCAAGCTATAAAAGCAGAACCCATTTGTATTTCTGGAGTGACAGGGGGATCCCAACAGCTGACTGTATTGGAGGCCAAAGTGAGCTTAACCGGGAATGAGTGGCAGAAGCACCCCATTGTGACTGGCCCAGCAGCTCCATGCATCCTTGGCATAGACTACCTCAGGAGAGGGTATTTCAAGGACCCAAAAGGTAGGTGGGCTTTTGGTATAGCTGCCTTGGAGACAGAGGAAATTAAACAGCTGTCTGCCCTGCCCGGTCTCTCAAAGGACCCTTCTATTGTGGGGTTGCTGAGGGTCAAAGGACAACAGGTGCCGATCACCACCACAGTGGCGCACTGGTGGCAATATTGCACCAGCCAAGACTCCCTGATTCCCATCCATAAGCTGATTCGTAGAGCCAAGGAGTGATCAGCAAGACGTGCTCACCTTTTAACAGTCCCATATGGCCAGTGAGAAAGTCTAATGGAGAGTGGAGACTAACAGTAGACTATCATGGCCTCAATGAAGTCACGCCACTGCTCAGCACTGCCGTGCCTGTCATGCTAGAACTTCAATGTGAATTGGAGTGAAAAGCAGCCAAGTGGTATGCCACAATTGATATCGCTAATGCGTTTTTCTCAATCCCTCTGGCAGCAGAGTGCAGGCCACAGTTTCCTTTCATTTGGAGGGGTGTTCAGTACACCTGGAATCGATTGCCCCAGGGGTGGAAACACAGCCCCACCATTTGCCATGGACGGACCCAGACTGCATTGGAACAGGATGGGGCTCTGGAACACCTGCAATACATTGATGACATCATCGTGTAGGGCAATACAGCAGAAGAAGTTTTTGAGAAAGGGAAGAAAGTAGTCCAAATCCTTCTGGAGGCCAGCTTTGCCGTAAAACAAAGTAAGGTCAAGGGACCTGCACAGAAGACCCAGTTTTTACGAATAAAATGGCAAGACGGACGTTGTCAGATCCCAATGGATGTAATCAGCAAAATAACAGCCATGTCTACACCAACCAGCAAAAAGGAAACACAAGCTTCCTTAGGCATTGTGGGTTTTAGGAGAATGCATATTCCAAACTACAGTCTGATCATAAGCCTTCTCTATCAAGTGACCTAGAAGAACTATTTCGAACTGAGCCCTGAGCAACGACAAGCCTTTGAGCAAATTAAAGAGGAGATAGTTCATGCAGTAGCCCTTGGGCCAGTCTGGGCACGACAAAAGGTAAAAAATGTACTGTACACCGCAGCCAGGGAGAATGGCCCTACCTGGAGCCTCTGTCAGAAAGCACCAGGGGAGGCTCGAGGTCAGCCCTTAGGGTTTTGGAGTCAAGGATACAGAAGATCCGAGGCTGGCTGAACTCCAACTGAGAAAGAGATATTGACAGCATATGAAGGGGTGTGAGCTGCTTCAGAAGTGGTTGGTACTGAAGCACAGCTCCTCCTGGCACCCCGACTGCCGGTGCTGGGCTCGATGTTCAAAGGGAGGGTCCCCTGTAGACATCATGCCACTGATGCTACATGGAGTAAGTGGGTCGCACTGATAACACAATGGACTTGAACAGGAAACCCCAGTTGCCCAGGAATCTTGGAATTGATCATGGACTGGCGAGAAGGCAAAGATTTTGGAATCTTGCCAGGGGAGGAGGTGACGCATGCTGAAGAAGCCCCACTGTACAATAAACTGCCAGTAAATGAGAAGCAATATGCCCTGTTCACTGATGGGTCCTGTCATCTTGTGGGAAAGCATTGGAGGTGGAAGGCTGCTGTAGGGAGTCATATATGACAAGAATCGAGTCCCATACGACAAGAATCGAGTCAGTTTGCAGAGGTGAAAGCCATCCAGCTGGCTTTAGAAATTGCTGAACGAGAAAAGTGGCCAGAGCTCTATCTCTATACTGACTCAAGGATGGTGGCAAATGCCTTATGGGGGTGGTTGCAGCAATGGAAGCAGAGCAACTGGCAGCGCAGACGCAAACCCATCTGGACTGCTGCACTGCGGCAAGATATTGCTGCCCAGGTAGAGAAGCTGGTTGTAAAAGTACATGATGTAGATGCTCACGTACCCAAGAGTCGGGCCACTGAAGAACATCAAAACAACCAGCAGGTGGATCGGGCTGCTAAGATTGAAGTGGCTCAGGTGGATCTGGACTGGCAATGTAAGGGTGAATTATTTCTAGCTTGGTGGGCCCATGACACCTCAGGCCATCAAGGAAGAGATGCAACATATAGATGGGCTCAAGATTGAGGGGTGGACTTGACCATGGACACTATTGCACAGGTTGTCCATGAATGCAAAACATGCGCTGCAATCAAGCAAGCCAAGTGGTTCAAGCCTCTCTGGTATGGAGGACGATGGCTGAAATATAAATATAGGGAGGCCTGGCAGATTGATTATATTACACTCCCACAAACACACTAAGGCATGCACCATGTGCTTACAATGGTGGAAGCAACCACCAGATGGCTGGAAACATAGCCTGTGCCCCATGCCACCACCTGGAACACTATCCTGGGTCTTGAAAAGCAAGTCTTATGGCAACACGGCACCCCAGAAAGACCTGAGTCAGACAATGGTACTCATTTCCAAAAAAACTCATAGACACCTGGGACAAAGAGCATAGCTTTGAGTGGGTATATCACATCCCCTATCATGCACCAGCCTCCAGGAAAACTGAACTACAGAACAGATTGTTAAAGCCTACACTGAGAGCAATGGGTGCTGGGACATTCAAACACTGGGATACACATTTAGCAAAGGCCACCTGGTTAGCCAACACTAGGGGATCTGCCAATCGAGCTGGGCCTGCCCAGTCAAAACTTTTATGTACTGTAGAGAGCAATAAAGTCCCTGTAGTGCACATAAAAAATATGCTGGGGAAGAAAATCTGGGTTATTCCTGCCTTGGGAAAAGGCAAACTGATTCATGGGATTGCTTTTGCTCAAGAACCTGGGTGCACTTGGTGGGTGATGCAGAAACTCGATCTGTGCCTCAACAGGATTTCATTTGGGGTGAAAATAGCCAATGAACTGAACTGTATGATGTTAATTACTATATAATACTGCATATCATCACTTCTATGGTTGCTATATGCCATATCGATGGTATTACAGTAAGAATCACCCAGATTAATGAAGAATGAACTTTGAGGAAACCGAGCAAAGTGCAGCAGTGATGGAACCAGAACTGGCTTCAGCATGCAACAATCCAACATCACACACCATACCTCCTGCCCTGAAAGACTCTTACGGCAGATGGAGCCCAAAGTCATGGACTGAATGAACTCAACGGACATTTTAGAGGGATGGCCCATGGACTAAGGGAATGATATCTGTGTGTATATATCAAAAGACAGGAAAGGTGATGGTGATTAATTGGAATGTATTGGAAAGGGTAGGACCTGGGCATGATGTAGATGATATGGAATAAGGGGTGGATACTGTCCTGGTTTCAGCTGGGATAGTGTTAATTTTCTTCCTAGTAGCTGGTAGAGTGCTGTATTTTGGATTTAAGGATGAGAATAATGTTGAGAACACACTGATGTTTTGGTTGTTGCTAAGTAGTGTTTACACTAGTCAAGGACTTTTCAGCTTCCTATGCTCTGCCCGGTGCACAGGAAGCTGGGAGGGGGCACAGCCAGGACAGCTGACCCAGACTGGCCAAAGGGCTATGCCATACCGTATGACATCATGCTCAGTACATAAACTGGGGGAGTTGGCAGGGGGGCAGTGATTGCTGCTCGGAGATGGACTGGGCATATTATTAGTATTAGTATTAGTATTAGTATTAGTATTAGTATTAGTATTAGTATTAGTATTAGTATTATTTCCTCTTCCTTTGCTGTCCTATTAAAAATGTCTTTACCTCAGCCCACAGGTTTTACGGTTTTTTCCCAATTCTCTCCCCCATCTCACTGCAGCAGGGGAGGGTGAGCGAGCAGCTGTGTGGTTCTTAGTTGTTGACTGCGGTTAAACCACAACAACCAGGGAAAGAGAAAACCCTAGTAAGCACATCCTCAAATGCCAGCAAGCTGGGGAAGAAACGCTCCTGAATGTAGAAATAATCTGGACGTATTTCATATCCATTATATGCCTATTTTGATCACAGCATAAATGACATGAAAAATAAAAGGACTAAATAGGAACAACCCTTGAAATACCCACATACCTGCTTAACTGGAATCACCATTAGGAATGAGAAGTGGGTTAGCCCATTTTCCCAAGTTTCAGTACTCAACAGATGCTTCCATAGAGGACTGTAGGCAAAGATACTCTTAGAAGTATGACTGTAGCAGTGGCCTCCAAGCTTTCTTGATCATGCACACTATTCAGTAAAAAATTTCTGAGCACTCCCCCAATGTATGTAGATCTATTTATTTATAAATTATATACGTGAACTACTGGAGTTCTAGTATCTTCTCCCTGCACCCACTTTGGACACCACTGGATTGCAAATCAAACAAGATCCTGTCAAGATGACACAAGTTCTTTGTCAGGATCTTTTTTTTTTTTTTTTTCATACTTCTCACTCAGAATTCTGTTGACAGAATTTCATAGTATCAGTGATGGCAAAGGTACTTCTATAGAAAGCTACACAGACGTGAAGCTTTGAAACAGCACTCCTCTAAGACAATGCCAAGATTTGTAAAATGTTCTAAATATTTGTAAAACATTTGGAAAGTGCTACTAATATCAAAAGACCTTTTGCCTTAAATGACTGCATCAGGTTAAAAACTGAATAGGATCCCACAAGTCCTAGCTGGCTTTTTATTTAGTGAATGCATAGCTTAAAATTAGGCATGTTGTCAAGTGTCTGCCTGAACCATGGTCCTGCTGCTCAGCAGGATCAAATGTTCACACAATCTCAACATAAGGCAAAAAAAGAGAGTCAAAAACGTCATCCTTCTTTTAGGTGTGTCCTTCATTAAACTAAAATTGCCTTCACTTAACTTACTTTTCTTTTATGGAACACAAGGTGCCCTGGAAAGCATTTTCTATGTAAGATGCAGAAGAGAAAGCAGGAGCATAGCCCCATTCAATCAGGTGGAAGTTTTTATTAGAGAGTTAGTTAATTTTCACAATTTGGCTTGAGAAACACACCAATCAAAAACTCCTCTCTCCCTACAGTATCAATTAAAAAGCAAAATAGCTGAGTTTTACTTTGATTATCGTTATTATTTTCATAATTGCCATTACCATTATTACTGTTTACCTCTCCTCTTTCTCTGTCATCACCACATAAAGCCATTCCTGTGCCTCCATACTTATTTTCTGCTATTTTCAAAGACATCTGAACCATTGTTCCAAGATTGCTTGAAACAAAATTGGAAGAGACCTGAAATGGTCATCTTGGTTTTCCCTTCCATTTCCAAGACAAATGCAGCTACACTTAGCAAATCCCAGTAGAAACGTGTGTACCCTCTTCAAATTAAGTAGATAATTAACATCAAAACCAGCTTTTAAAAATGAAGGGAGAAAAGAAGGGGGACACATGACAGGACTGTTGTTTTGGTTTTTAATCCTTATTGGATATGTCTAGATTACGTATCAATTTTGAGTTACAAATATTAAGTAAAAAGTGAGGATGCAAAGGTTTCTAATGTGCCTGCCTTACACTTTGGATTTTAGTGGGTCACCTGATTTTAAAAGCCGATGTTCGGCTAAAGTGAGTTAAAATCTATACAGAGTCCACCTGCAAGCTATAAGAACTATTGGAAGTTAAGTGGCTTTGAAAATCAAGGCCAGAGTCCTGATGATAAAACCAGATATTTTGGTGCTAAATTTGATATTTCTACTTTAAAAAAAAAACTTCTCCCATATTTCAAAGAGCAAAGGTCAACCTCTCAGAGTACATGGTGCCACTCCACTCGGAGGCTAAGCAAACCTGCCTGCTTTGCCAAAACATGCTGCTCAAACAGCCGCACCACTGCTCTTAGCCAGCCCTCCCATGAGCCAGACACCACTCGGAAAACATCCACAGAAAGGGCAAAATTCAGGCGCATGTTGTTATGAGCTTCAGGTTACCTGTAGGCCTGTAGACTATTGTTAGGACTGGTGTTATTCAGGTATAGTGTTTCAATTTTCATCTCTTCAGGACACTATAATACTACAGTGTTGTCTTATAATATGGATAAGTAATATATATGTGCTATATATCAATTATATATGGAATGTATTGTACTGTTACAATAGTATCTCATGATTAGACAGACTTCACACCCAGGCTTGCAGACAAAACATTACTGTGTATTACTGTGTTACTCCTTGGGGCACACCCACAAGATACACATATCTATTTGCAGCTCGTGAGTGTGTTAATGAAGAACAAAAACTTAATGCGTTAAGTCCTGATCATTTCAATGAAATTAAAGGGAAAGAACAAGAACCAAATGCAAGGTCCTCATAAAATAATTTGACCCCTTAAAAAACCCCTTCAGGAAGGCTAGGTCCTCAGTGAGCAGTTATGGTAGTCACAGATAGGGATCTTGAGTCACCCTCTGGGATAGAAAATGTGTCCATATATTCTCAGACAAGTTAGAAGCGTTACATGGAAGCTGCAACACAAGAAGAGTTTGAGGAATTGCTCTGATATGGCTGCATCTAGAAAGGGGCAGAACATGTGGTTTCTCGACACTTCTGCTCTGCTCAGGTTTCTCTCCACTGCCCGATGTTGGCCAGGGCAACCTGGCTATGGGGAGGGCTGTCAAGGAGGCACGGACAACGGGCAGGGACATCCAAAGCAGAGGCAAGCCTTGGGGTAACAGTATTTGGCAGGTACAGAGTGATTTCTACCAGCCCAAGCCTTTACCAAGAGGGACAAGTGCTTCAACTTTCAGCTCACACAGGCTGGCATTTCACTTCTCATTTGGCCAACAGAGAAAGTGATGAAGGAAGGTGGGGTCATCCCAGATGACCAAACAACTCCTCGCTAGACCCTGGGATCCTGTGACAGTATGCGTGCGGGGGAGGTTTAGACCGCATTAGGAAGCATTTCCTTACCCAGAGGGTGGTCAAACGCTGCAATAGGCTTCCTAGAGAGGTGGTCGATGTCCCCAGCCTGTCAGTGTTTAAGAGGCATTTGGACATGCCCTTAATAATATGCTTTAACTTTTGGTCAGCCCTGAATTGGTCAGGCAGTTGGACAAGATGATTGTTGTAGGTCCACTGCAACTGAAATATTCTAGTCTCGTCTAGTCTAGTCTAGTCTGAGACACAGAGGACATTCGTTGTCATTTATGCAAGCAGCTGGAAATAGAAACACTGAATCATTTGGGGGCCATGATCTTGGTAAGCATAGAGGCGGTTCAATAAAGTAACATGATGAAGTTTTCTCAGAGCAAATGACATGCCTGAAGCAGAAAATAGGTATCATTCTGATTTTACATAAAAAATAAGGTGAGATTATAATTGTACCATAACCTTCCTCCCTTCCCATGAAAAGATTGATATTTGTGAGAAAATAGTTTCCAATACTACAATAGAAGGTAATTACCAATTTCATATCCTTTCCAGACCTAAGAAAAGGAAAGGTAGATGAGTTATTGAGTAATAAATTGTGAAGAAATACGGGGTTGGATGGTAACGTGAATTTATCAAGGGAAAGGGATGAAAAGGGAGGTTTAAGGGATGAATCTGCACTGTAAATGAGTTATAGTAGATGAATGACATGACATTTGTCACCCTTGTCTGGTGGAAGAGAAGGAGAATCAAATGTTTCTCTCTGGGCCATTTTCTAAGCGGGTATTTTCACTTTTCTGTCTGTAGCTCTTGGCTACCTCCACCTTCTTTGGAGGAAATAAGGCAACTTGCATCACATCAGAGAGAATAGGGGCTGCTTGAAGGTATAAATGTTTTTGTTCTTCCTCATCACCTCATCAGGAGCCTGTTTCCCAGAGTAAAGAAGGTACTAGAAGTTTATGTGCTTCCTGTGGTGCAGGAATTGCTCTTATTAATAGCCCTAAGCCAGCTTTCCTAAGAGATGCTGGCATCCGGTATGCTGCTTGTGATCCAGCTCGCTGCCATGGGCTTTTACAGGGCACTTTTACTATTTGCATGAAAAAAAGCTGCACTTGCTGGGACCACCCTAAGCTTAGCAGGTCCTGACCTTGTGCTTTTTAACACAGCTTTTTTACCCGTCCTTGTTGACACGGTGCTTCTAGAAGAAACTGGCTGTGAAGGTTTGAAGAATTTGCTACATGACTGCAGAGGTCTTTTTTTTCCAAATATGCTGCAATTTTCCTGAATAATGTTGACGGAGTCTGAGCCTTAATAAGTTAGTGGTCTGGTGTTTGTTGAAAAAACAAATGAATTTCTGCGTGGGCTTCCCTGCTGTATGAAACAGAAAAAAGGGAGGGAAAAGGTACTGTTTGCTTTGAAACAGCACTGTGTTAAGATTTAGCTGAGCGGTGATTCTGGTTTTACAAGTTTTAGAAACGAATTTGGATTAGGAGGAATTGAAACAATCTTAAAAATGCATAAAGCATACATTTGATGCCACAATTACTTACCTCATTTTTATATATCATGATATAAGAGGTATGACAACCTTTTACCCTGTTCATTAATGACAAACAGTTCTGACATAGCTGTATGATAAACATACATAGAGCTTTGGCATAGTACAGCCTGATAGGATCAAAACAAAAGTCCTGTGAATACTAGGCAGGAGGTGATGAAAATTAGAATCCATTATTTGAAATAAATTTTCTTTCCCCGTCCATTGTTTTCCTTGATGACTATGTGAAGTTACGGGTTCTGTATTTTTGCTGCTGAATACATGCACAATATGAAGGTCAGGCTGTCCAAGCAGCTGGGAGTCCCACCGGACAGACCCTCTCCACTTTGCATTTCCAGAATGGGGAGGGACAGCAACTCCCTCACACCGAGCAGGAGAAAGAACTCAACAGCAGTGCTGGTAAAATAACCATTCACCAGCTTAAGAAAGGGTTGCAAAACAGGATGCAAAATACTAGGGAGTAACTGTCACCAGCAGTCAGACAGCAAATGCCCCTTTCTGCACCTCAACACTGCCTCAGGGGTAAAAGCGGCAAGTACTTGGGTGAAAGATTCGTACTTTGTTTTGGGCTTGGGTTTGTTGTTATTTTTTCCACTGACCAGAATGCTTCCAGGAAGTGTAGAGGCCATTATTGCTGTTGTATTCCCCAGGGTTCAGAAATTTCTTGGGATTGCTTTGGTGCTCGGTGTCCAAGCAAGGATGGGAAATCCAGGACTAGGAGTTTCCTTCAATTGATAGGGAGGAACCCTGTTTTACATCACTACGCAACTTAATGATTTAGCTACCCATTTCTCTAGCTCCCTGGTTTTGGTGCCCCAGGGCAGACTATGTGAATCCACTTTGTGCTCCACTGTTTTGCACTGCTCCGACAGATCAGTGATTCAAGTTTCACTGCATATCCTTAAATAAGCTGTGATGTGTGCAGCAGGTGAGTTTGACTTTTGGGTATAATCTTATGACAGCGCTTGCAGAAACAGCATTTGTGGAAATCATCTTGTAGAGAGTATAATCCAGAAGGATCTTTAGGACTACCATTTGCTGTAAAAGATGTTCAGATTTTGCTTCTTTAATAAATTAGTTGGCTGAGCACTTCTTTTTCCATTCAGTCTTCCTCATAACCTTTCTCTTGACCTGGAAATACAGTATCATGTTATTAGAATGCCTTGGTTACTATTAGGTTATTTGGTTTGTACTTTAAAATACAGGAAGCCAGTAAAAGTGTGGAGAGTGCCTGAGAAAGGGAAACTAGACCACACAGACAAAAGCACAGAATTGGTTTTAATGGGCATAGTCACCAAAAACCATGATGTGAGACATTCTCCCAGGCTGCGGGAAACAATATCTTAAATAGTGAAAAACATTTCTTTATGGCTTTAAGACAGCTTTTCAGAGCGTGCATCCAACCAGAGATGTGGCTCTGAATATGTGCTGGCAGTGGCAAGGGAATGAGGGCCCAGTCTGCACTGAGATAAGCTGACCTAGGAGTTGTAATAACAGGCTTATAAAACAGACTGGCAGAAGGAATAGCAAAGGGGCTGTTGTTTCACAAACTGTAATTATTGCTCTTGATTGCTGCGGGAGCACTGCAGCAAGGGTCTGATCTACAGACTATGACCAGCCTGTGCTTATTTTCCCAGCCACGTAGGGCACTTCTGTGTCAATTGGTCTCCGAATACATTGTCAGCTTCTACTTTTCCAACTAATGATTAGCTAAACATCATTAACAAGGAGGGCAATGCCGTGAGGCAAGATGCCTCTCATGTTCCAGAATAACAGCTACTTATCCAAGAAGGTCAAGAGACAAAAAAAAAAAAAAACCACCCACACAAAAACCCAGCCAACCCCTCTTTTCTCTACAAGCCAAACTACGAAAGAAGTGGAAAAGGTAAAGTTGGGAGCCTTTCAAAAAATTATGAGTCTGGTCTGCTGCCTCCAGGCAGGATCAACTGTGCAGTTGTCATTTCTAGAAGCTATTTGTAAAACATGCCCTTTAAACCTTTCACTGATGCAGTTTTCACTGTAAGAGTTCGTCTTTTGGCAGACTCTTCCAATGCTTCTCTTTCACTGAGAAAGATTTTCTTCAAGTCTCGCCTACACCAGTAGCAGTGGTATAAGATCATTGCTTACGATCTGCATCTCTGGAGCAGCTTTTCCATGCTTGCAGGTTGTTATCCTGTTCCCTCTTCTCTAGATGACTAGTCAGTAATTCCCTACGAAAATTTATGCAGTTGATTATCTCCTCGCTCAGAAAGAACTTTGCCCTTGTCCTGATCAAACTGTTTCTTTTGTGTTCAGCACTGTTTCATCCCAATTAATCAGAAGCTTTTTGAATTATTAATCTTATTAGCTGATGTTACTGATACTTTCTAGCTTAGTGCCTCCTGCAAATTTAATATGGGTCTGCAGTCCGAGTCACTAATGCAAATACTGAATGAGAAAGTTCTGTGGAATTTCACTTGAGAGGTTGTTTCACTGAGATATGAGGACCAAGTGCATTTTTTCTCCCAGTTTTGCATTCATCTAACTCTCATGTTGACCCCCAGCTTGCTTACAATTCTGCTCTGCGTTTGGCCTTTCGCCAAAGCGAACCCTCCACAGTCTCAAATTTGCTATCAGCCGTTGATAGAGCCTAGTTTGTAGAAGAGGTCCAGTGAGACTTTCTGCACTGCTACCTGTCATTTAGAAGAACTGAAATTGGTGGCCCAAGTAAGTGCCCTGCACTCCCATCTTCCCGGTGGTTTGGGACGTGACAAGGTTTGAATACCTTGCATCGGGAGATAGTCCCTTCTTGGTACATTACCTGGCTATTACCTGTTTTTCTAGTTAACCCTGGCACCACTCAGATCCAAGCCCCGATTTTCTGTGAGGAGGAGAGATGAAATAACAGACGGCAAACCCTACAGATGACCCTGCAGAGAGGGGCCGACAGCAATAGCGTCTGTGACAGAATAGTGGTTGTTGTAATCTCATTAGGCAGCTGGATTTTTTATCATCATCATATGTAAAATTACTGTGGGAACACGGTTGCTCTGGGTCATTCAAAGATGTGCACGGTAACAAGACCAAGAGCTTCCAGCAGCTTGGACAAGAAGCAACTCTCGTGTGTCCTTTATTTTCAGGAAGTGAGTGCAGTTTGTGCACAGGACAGGGTTTCATATGCGGAGCTGTCACACAGCTGGAAAAGAGGGGGACTGAAATCACATATCACTATGGTACGTGTTTGCATCAGAGTGCTTACAAAGAACAGGTCAGGACTGCTTAAGCTATCCAAAAGGCTACTCAGCTCTGTTCCGGGCATGATGAAAGCTCAGTGGCTAGGAGAAAAAAGATAGTTATGTGGCTCAAGTCTAAACAAAGTGGCAGCAGAGCAGTACTTCTGACGAAGTCATGAAGAATAGAAGGGTGAGAGGGAAATCTTTCTTGCTAGGAGCAAAGGAGGGTCAAGGTAGTTTTGAGAATGTCAGGTGTAGTAATGCCTTTAAGCAAAAGGCGGCTGCAGTATAACTACTTTGCACCACTCAGAGGCTTGTAGTTTTTGTTTTACGTCTCAAGAGTACATGTCATGAGAGTTATTTGCCTTTAATGATGCTTCAGTTTGTCATCCAAAGCTGACTGAAGCCGGCTACCATGACTCTGCTTTACAACGATTGCCTTTTATGTACGCTTCATGGACATGAGAAGTGTTAAAGGCACCATCAGATGTCACAAAAATTAAGTACCTCCTGTAGCAGTGCATGTCTGAATGCTGGTTTTATTGCTGGTGCTTTCTATTCAGCACAGATGGGTTGAAAATGCCCCTGCAGGTGCAGGTGATTTTACTGCAGGAGCTCATGAATTTGTGTTATGTTGTCATCTTGCAGAATCTGGAGGAACTCACTTTTGCTCAAACATCCCACTTCTGCACTCTGCTTTCTCTAAAACAGCAGCCTGGGGTTTGGGCAGCCTCAGTGTCAAGGAGAACAGGGTTCTTCCTTGCCGTGCTAAACGTGTTGCCGAGTGTTGCTCACACATCTTGAAGTGCGGTGTCCGACCTCCTCCGCACATCCTAGTGTGGTGTGCTGGAGGACTTTTGCAGGGGTCTCCCCCATCTTCATGTAAAGTGCTCTGCTGACACCTCGGACACCCGTTTGAAGGGGAACGAGAAAACACTGGTTTCTTTCCCCCGTGTCCTCTGCTTAAGTAGTTCTTGCCCTTCTGTCAGCTCTAGCCTCTTTTTAGTGCTTCCACATCTGGGTTGAGAGTAGCATGTGTGTTTTTTCCTGAGCCAGCCCTTTTTAAAAATGTTACTCGACACAACTCCCTGTGCAGTGACCTGAGCAGCTGAGGTTCTATCTGTTATCTACTGAATGGCGAACATACTGCAGAGATCGTTACAGCTGACGAGGAGCAGCCGCACTGTGGGACTGTCTCCTTCAAATTCACGGTAGGAGCTGGATACGAACTGGCACTGTTCCAGCACTTAATAGTTATTTGTAGATTTTTGGGGCAGAAGGAGCCATGCTTGCGATCAGCACGCCTGGCTTCCCGTGTGAAACAAAGCTCAGGACTTCACCATGTGGCTCCTGTGTCAAGTCCAATGACGTTTACTGGAACTGGAGCCTATGTTACAGAAAAATACCTGCTCTTGGTTGTTAAAAGGTCAGGCAATGGGATATTCTCCCCGTTCGTTGCACCTACCTGGTTGTTCTAGTGGTTAATAGGCTTCTCTGTTACAAGCTGTCTGTGAGAGGCAATTTCAATTTTCCTCACTTGCAGGGATTGTTTCCCGTGTGCTTTTGTCAGCCGCGTAGGCGTCCCAAGGTTTCTTACGGTGAAGAACTTGGATTCAGGACTGGAGCCTGGGGCACGCAGTCAGGAGAGAGGCAGTGCTGAAGGGCACAAGGCTTGTGGCAGAGGGGAGGCTTCTTTCCCGGTGTGGCTTGGGAAGGGGCAGGTTTACTTGCTGCAGGGAAAGGGAGCCTTGGGGCCTGGGTGGCTTGATGAAAACTAGAGGGCAGTGAATTCAGCAAGAAACTTGGGGGTTTCCTCAGGCAGCTGCCTGGTAGCTCCCGAGGGCTCCCGAGGCAGAAGTAGCTCTTTGTGTAAGCAGCTAGAGGGCGTCAGACCCCAGCAAGCAAAAGAACGGAGGGTGGGAGGCTGTGACAGGTACGCTTCGCTTCGCCCCCCCGCCCCCGACGATCGGGGCTTTTAACATGGCGACCACCGGCTTTTCGCGCCTTTTGCGCTCTCCCCCGCCCCCAGGCACGCGCCCGCCTCGGCAGGGGAGCAGGAAGGGCGGGGCCTCTCGGTCCCAGGCTGGTCCGCAGCCAATGAGGTGCCTCGGCTCAGAGAAGCTTCTGGATCATGACCAATTAGGACCAGAGCGCAGCTCCGACCGAGGGCATAAATAGGGCTCCGCCCGACACCCCCGTCTCTCCGCACGCCCCCCCCCCGCCGTCGCGGTCCCCTCAGAGCGGCGGGTCTGTGTTCGAGGCGTCTCCCGTCGGGTTGGGACGCCGCCTGAGGAAACTTGGCGGGCTTGAGTGCCCTCACCTCCTTCTGGTGAGTGATTTCTTCTGGATACATCCTTGTGTGAGGGTGAGCCCCCCCTTCCCTCCCCGCCCCGGGTGAGCGATGACATCATGGGGTACCCACGGGAGGAGAGGGTTCCCCCCGTTGTGAGTGAGTGTGTGTGCGCGCTTTGGATCATCGTTGTTGTGTGTATTGAAGTGTAGTAACAACACCCCAACTGACATCTCGAACCTGTTAGGTGTTAAATGTTATCAGAGTGTGGATTGATTCCAGTTTACCCGTTTCTCATTGGTTCCTGTTGTGTGGTTTTGGTGGTTTTGTGTAATAAAGTTGTTGGAGCTTGTCTTTTGTTTGGGTTGGTTTAAGTGTACCTCTGTGACAGATGTTTGAAACTAAGATAGAGCCTGGAGATGGAGGAGTACAGGAGATGCAGCGTTTAATTTGCTGTTGTATTTAAACCGAACTTGAAAATGGATTTAGTGTCCAGCCACAGGCAGGGATACTGCGATTGCATTTGTGAAGACTGTCTTTAGCTGCAATCCGAAGATCCTGGTTAAATTAGCATATCTTCTTGATGATGGCAGCTGCTTAAGTTTTCGCGAGCATGTGGATTTTTGCTGCATTTTGTTTAGAATTTGTCAGGAAGTCAGAGGTGCACGTGGTGAAATCCTGCTCCAGTTGCACGTGGGGAAATCAGGAGCAAAGTGGATGACTCGAACTGAGTTAGTGAGGACTTAGCAAACCGAAAAATGAAGCCATAATCAGCTTTTTAAAATAACACAAATGGAGGAAATAGTGGAGAAATCACCTGGGACCATGGACCCCTAGGAAACTTTTGGCTTCTCTGGGGTCATGCCACAGCTTTGACAGAATTGCAGTGACTTGTGCCATGTTATTTGTTTGTCCGAAACATGTTATATTAGGATACTGCCCTATCGTTACATCTTAATGATAGTCCTGTTTTTTTTTAAATACCGCAGAGGAGATAGGTGATACCAGTTCCACCAGTCCAAAGGCAGCTCGAGGCAGTTCCTTGAGTATATTGTTTACTCGGCCTCTGGTTCCTTGTTCCCTAATGATATTCTTCAGAGCTTTGGTTTGGTAACTGCATGGGTTACAGGAGGGCGACTCAATGGAGGTAGCACATTTTGCCAGAAAACCTCCAGACCTTTGTGAAGTAAACCCACGTTTCGCACTTGTTGAATTTATTCTCATTAGCAAACCACAGCGATCATTCTTCATCTAATAATTTTCCGTCATCGTGAAAGCATGGCGATTACAGTAAATGCAGTTACATTAGTGTTATTGTAATCTTGATAATTACTGCTTTAGCTAAACGTAGCTGTGTGTGGAGGACTGGGAGCTTAGAGAATGTTTGCAGTTGAGAACGTGTCCTAACCGTTGGGATGTACAAGCTGGCTCACTTCTTTAGTCTGCAAAGACTTAAGTTTCAATTTAAACTTGGGACTTTTATCAACAGTGCAAAACCTTGCAGTTGCACCTGGCTGTTTCTTACTAATTTGCTTTAGAAATAATCTAAACCTCTGGATTTAACTCAAATGTGGAACAAACTGGTTTCTGAATCATGGAAGAGGTTATGATAGGACCCTGGTTCTAGGGGTCCTGGTGATTTTTTAGATTATTTTCAGAAGTTTAAACCCTGCAGATGGCATTATTACACTGGCTGTTACAGCACAGCATTAGCTGAAGTATTTCCATGCCTTCTTTCAGCATTCGTTCATATGAGAACGGTGGATTTGAAGTATTAGATTTTCAGTGTTCGACACTGAAGTTGTTACGGAAACCTAAGCTCCGTTATTTTATGGTGCGTGTCAGACTGCCAGGCAGTATTCAGAGTCTTCTAGTTAATTAAAAAAGCCCAAACATATATATTAGTTGTTGCATATACAGGTTATTTGCTTTTTCTTAGTTAGCATGTTGCTGGATGTTTTGGCGTTGAATAATTTAAACCCATGTGGCTCAACCCTGTATTGCCATCTTCGCTCTTCTAACAAGATTTGTATCTGCTGTAATGCGTAGTTGGGTGTTGATGAACAGTAGTGACGTGCGGAAACAGACTCCACAACCCGTAAGGTTGTAAAGTAGGTATGTTTATTCAGCGCTGGGCAGCATGGGGGGTCATCCCGCCAAAGTCGTGCGCGCCCACGTGCTGGCTTGTCGTGGATTTATACAAGAAAGTGTTACATATACATAAGGTTTCCCAATACGCCTATACATATGCATTACCTGTCCCCGCTTCATATGAAAATTAGCCCCCAGAGGTCATTTCCATAAACCCCTCCCAGCTGCGCTTGCGCGATGCCTCCTGGTGGTGGTCGCAGGGGGTCGTGGGGATGAAGGCTGGTGACTCTTCTTCGTCACCGCTGGTAACCCCTTGTTCTTGCGCAGACTCAGTTGCTCCTTGACTCTCGTCCAAACTGCAGGGTCAGTTTCAGCTGGTTTTTAGGACAAGTTTCTGTTCTTATCAAGGAACTGTCCTTCGCTGGGAGATTGCAAGACTCCTTACTTCAATAGTCTTTTGTATAATAGTTACAACTTTTATAGTTATACTCTAAAGCCCCCCTTTCATTCCCCCCTTTTCTATATAGTTAGTAAATTCTTTTACTATAGTTTATTTTAATATAATGTTTCTCTATCTAATGTCTTCTCAAGATATTTGTTAGATTCAAGTTTATATAGTTAGTAAATTCTTTTACTATAGTTTATTTTAATATAATGTTTCTCTATCTAATGTCTTCTCAAGATATTTGTTAGATTCAAGTTTTCGTCGAAGTTGATTCTTTTTCCATTCGCTGTAGGAATCTCTTGTGTTCTGGAAATACCACCAAGCACACCGAATTATTACACACAGGGTCGTAGACAGAATTGCAACTATAATTGTCAAAATAAACAATTGTTTCAACCATGCTAAGTTTGGTAGCCAAGATGTTAGTTTTTCTATTAAGTCACTAAATCCCCAAGATGTGTTATCTTGGGCCACTTCATGCAAGATTTTGGTTTTTTCCCAAATTTGAGATAAATCCTTTTCAATCCTTTTGTCTTGGTTAACCTAGGTACAGCAGTGTTCACCAAGAACTGTACATAAACCTCCTTGTTTAGCAAAAAGCATATCCAGCCCTAGTCTGTTTTGAAGTGTTACTTGTTTTAAAGAAGAAATTTCTTTCTGTAGAGCCGTGAGCGCATCAGCTGTAGCATTATTGATCATTTCCATTGTAGCTGAAATGTTAACTAAGGCTTTTTCTAATTCACTAACTCCTAACCATGGAAGAAACCACCTCGCAAAGCTATGAAACCTGGTTGGCTTTGTTATTAAAGGGTTCAGTTTCCTTTTGATTGGATGGGTTATAGGTTTCATATAGGTGCGTAATAGGCCAAGCGTGCGTAAACTGGTTACATCTTGTGCAATAGTAACATTAGGAACTATGGTCCCTACAGCACATTGGCCCTTCCACCCTAGAGGCAATACCTTATATCCCCATTTTCCACAGATCCAATACCATCCCTGACCTACAGGAGTTGGCCAGCCTTTGGGGATATTGCTGGCGTTTCTCCGGGGCTGTTTGCTATTCCACATATTTGCACCTCCATACTTGATGTAACTAGTGCAATTGGAGTAGGCCCCAACAAAACTTAAAATTCCACAATGTCTGTCTGTGCTATTCCCTCCTGTATTCTGTGTGGTGTTTTCTAGGTAGCACCTCTGGACACAAGGTACTCCCTCAGTCTCGTTCCAGAGTAGGCTTAAATCTATCTGCCATTCGAGATTCCTTTTTGGTATTTCTGTATGCTCGGAGAGGGATATATTGTTAAAGGCATTAGCTATCTCTGAAAAATTGGGAAAAATGGTAGCGACCACGGGGTGGCCATGTCTTGCGTTTGTGGGCAAGTGTGAACAAATCCAGCAGTCAGACCAATTTATGGTACTAGCAATTTTGTCATGTAGCTGCAAAAAGGTATTACTCTCCCATGCCCCTAGTCTTCTTATTAGGTTTACAATCAGTGTCGTGACAAGGTAAGCTTTCCTTGCTGTACTTGCGCGACTTTCCATGGAGATTTAGGTGCTTTCTTCACTCTGGTGTGATGTATCCAGGCACTCTGCTCTTTGATCTTGATCGCGGTGAAGGAAGTAAGGAGCACCTGGAAAGGCCCTTCCCACTGTGGCTCCAGGGTTTTTTCTGCAAGAGACCTTATATAGACATAATCTCCAGGTTGAATGTTATGTACAGGTCCGTCTAAACCTCTACTTCGAGTCCCGATCACATGTTTTTCAATTTTGTTGAGTTGTTTGCTTAATGCTACCATGTAAGAGGTTATAATTTCATCCCCAGCCTGTGTGGATATTCCTTTCTGTATTCCATAGGGTCGTCCATATAAAATTTCAAAAGGGCTCAGTCCTTCTTTTGCTCTTGGCCTAGTTCGTATGCGCAAGAGAGCCCAAGGCAGAGACTGAGGCCAGGCCAAATTAGTCTCCTGTCCCAATTTCACAATTTGTTGTTTGATTAAGTGGTTCATTTTTTCTACTTGGCCACTCGATTGAGGGCGATATGGGGTGTAAAGTTGCCAATCTATGCCCAAATGGCGGCTAATTTGTTGTACTACCTTTGAGGTAAAATGTGGTCCTCTGTCAGAGGATATGGTTGCTGGAACTCCAAAGCGTGGTATTATCTCTTGCAGTAATGTTTTAGTTACCTCCCGAGCTTTGGCTGTCCTGGTAGGGAATGCTTCTGGCCATCCTGAAAAGGTGTCAGTCAGTACTAACAAATATCGATACCCCCCTTTTCTTGGGAGTTCTGTAAAATCAATTTGCCATTGTTGCCCAGGCCCATTGCCTTTCCCAATCTGGCCCATTTTTGGTTTGGGGGAATTTTTGGAATTAGTCCGGAGGCAAATATCGCATTGTTGCGTCACCTGTTTCACAGTGGTATATAGGTTTCTAGCTATAATTTCTCTAATTAAGTGTTTATATAGAGCCTTTGCTCCCCAATGCCTTTTTCTATGTTCTTCTCTTACCAGATGCCATGTTAGACATGAGGGAATGATTAGTTTCCCTTGTGGAGTGGAAGCCCACCCTTCTTTATTATATGACCCTTCCAGATCTGTGATAAGTTTTTGATCTTCTATGGTATATTCTGGCTTACCTTCTAGAGAAATTCGCCCGTCCGGAACTAGAGCTCCTTCTATTTTGGCTTTCACTTTAGCTACCTGTTTTGCCTCTCTGTCTGCCAGCTCATTTCCTTTTTCTAATTCTGAGCTCACTTTTTGGTGTGCCTTAATATACATAATTGCCACTCTTTCAGGGAGTTGGACTGCCTCCAGCAGTTTCAAGATCTCCTCTGCATGCTTGATATTTTTGCCCTGAGAATTCAATAGTCCTCTCTCCTTCCAGATTGCTCCGTGCGCATGTACGACTCCGAAGGCGTATTTCGAGTCTGTATAGATATTCACAGTTTTGCCTTGGGCCAATTCTAAAGCACGGGTCAGAGCAATGATTTCTGCCTTTTGTGCAGAGGTATTTATGGGTAAAGGTTTTGACTCTATTATTTGTTGACTGGTGGTAACGGCATATCCTGCATGTCTCTTACCACTTACAACATAACTACTTCCATCCGTGAACCAGTTCTCTCCGTTTTCTATAGGACTGTCTCTCAAGTCTGGACGGCTTGCATATGTTGCTTCGATGGTCTCCAGACAGTCATGGTGTACTGGTTCTCCTGTGTTTCCACTGAGGAAAGAGGCTGGGTTGACAATGTTAGTAATTATGATCTCCACATCGTCTTGTTCTACCAGTATAGCCTGATATCTCAAGAATCTTTGCGGAGAAAGCCAGTGTCCACCCTTTGCTTCCAATACTGCTGATATTGTATGGGACACCAATACAGTTATTTTCTGGCCCAGAGTGAATTTTCGGGTTTCTTGTATATTTAGTACTACGGCCGCAACTGCTCGCAAGCATCCAGGCCAACCCTTTGCAGTTGCGTCCAATTGTTTGGAAAAATAGGCAACTGCTCGTCGATATGGGCCCAGATCTTGTGCCAATATTCCTAGGGCAATCCCCTGCTTCTCGTGGGAGAAAAGAAGAAACGGCTTACTCACATCTGGGAGTCCTAAGGCTGGGGCCGACATTAAGGCCTTTTTTAACAGTTCAAAGGCCTGTGTGGTGTCTCTGTTCCATTCAAGGTGTTTCTGCTCAGTGGTTGCTAGTGCGTATAGTGGTTTAACGAGCAGTCCATAATTATAGATCCACAGTCGGCACCACCCAGTCATTCCCAGAAAGGTCCGTAATTCTTTCACTGTTTGTGGTCTTTGAGTTTGACATATTGCCTCTTTGCGGGCTTGTCCCAGAGTCCTTTGTCCAGCACTAACTTCATAGCCTAGGTAAATCACCTGGCGCTGTATTACTTGTGCCTTCTTCTTAGATACCCGGTACCCTTGGAGCCCCAAGAAATTTAGTAGACTCACCGTCCAGGCCATACAATCGTCCTCTGTTTTAGTGGCAGTCAGGATATCGTCCACATACTGTAACAATTTTCCTTCCTCCGACGGGGCTTCCCAGGATTCCAAGTCTTTTGCAAGTTGACTGCCAAAAATAGTAGGGCTGTTCTTAAATCCTTGTGGCAACACCGTCCAAGTGAGCTGAGTCTTACGTCCACTTTTAGGATTTTCCCATTCAAATGCAAATATTTTCTGGCTGGCTCTGACCCAGGATCCAGCGGTGTGCTGCGGCGCATCACATCTCTCAGTCGATCCAGGAATTCAGATGGGGACTCGTAAGGGTCTTGTTTAATTGCATATAATGCTGACCAATTTATAGTTTTGGGGATGGCCCTCTCCATCCCCTTCGAAATCCACTCCTGATATGCCTGCAATCTTTCCATATGTACAGTTTTATTCGCATCCCACTTTGGATCCCGGAGGGGGAAATACTCTTTTACATCCCCTCCTGTAGTCTTATAATGATCTTCAGCCAAATTTTCTGCCATTCTTAAAATCAATTGCTTTTCCGTCTCAGTCATGAATTCTAATAATAATTGTATATCATTCCAATCGGGGTTGTGTTGTTTTATAATAAATTGAAAATGTTTAGTTACACTTACTGGATCATTCCTGTAATCCTTTGCAACCTTTTTCCAAGCTTCTAGATCGGTGGTGGAAAAAGGTACCTTTATTAGCATCGTCCCGCCGTCAGGCCCTACCGCCTCTTGAAGAGGTGCTTGTAAGGCTGTTAGAGTAGATTTTTTTCTGGTACGGGAGGATACAGGACTATCTGAGGGAGTGGAGGTCCCGTCCGAGTCCACATTCTGTTCCTGTGATCGAGGGGGAGGCTTAAACAAATCAGTTAGATCTTGTTCTGGTGCTTGATGGACTTTATTCACTCTCGTACACCTTTGTCCAATACTACACGCCGAGCAACACCGTTTCAATTTACCTTTAAGTTCTTTGTTATTTTCCCGCTCAAGGGCGAGTACCATAGGGTCCTGTGGCGGCACTATTCCACAGTCCCTTTGCCACTCCGGATGGTTTCGGAGGGTGAAAAACATATCTGCATATGATACTTCATCCCACTTTCCTTCTCTCCTTAAAAACAACATTAATTGTAGGAGGGTATTATAGTCAATTGACCCATTAAGTGGCCACTTAGCCCCATCTTCTAATTTATAGATTGGCCACCATTGATTACAATATTTAATGAGAGTTTTCTTGCTCTCCGTACCCCCGGTTCCAACAATGTCTTTCCAATGAGCCAATATACAACCCAGGGGACTCTTCTTTAAAATGCCGCTCTGAGTGTTACCCATTTCTCTAATTTTTTCTTCCTGTCTTCTATATTACTTCTTGTTATCCCTATTTCTTTGTTTCAACTTCCACACAAATCTTTTCTCACAGATCTCTACAGTTTTCTCTCAGTCTCCCTCCCACACGTCCCACAAACCTAATCAAATTATCTAAGGAGTGACTCTCTTCCTTCTGCCAATTTGATGATTAGCCAGTTCCCCGATATTTAGGAGAATGGCTAAGCACCACGGCAGCCCAATTTTACACTAAAAGATTTTCAAATTTTATAAACGTTTTAGGCGCTTTGTCCGTCTCTGGCCGTGCTCCTTGCGGAGTCACGGAACCACAAATCAGGACTCCCACTCACTTCACAGCGATGCTGTGTCTCAAACACACATACGCACAAATTGTTAACGTTCAATATATACAATACAAACATAAAATATATACAATACGAACATATAGTATATGCAATACCCGGGTAAATGAAACAGATAATTATCGCTCCAGTTGATATCCCTTCAGCAGCTGCAAAGATTTAAATACTTTTTGTGAGAGGTCCGCTTACCCTTCTCCTGCTTCTTATACAGTCATTAGCAGGTCCGTCCTGGCTCCCGATACCGGGATGCAGCGGTGACCTCAAGATTTGCTCGATCTACCCCCAAGATCGCTAGCGGCCGCTCTATCGGTCAGCAAATCTCCTTGGCCGCTCTATCGGCCGGGGTACCCTCCTCCCCTACGGGGACTATGCTGCACGCCAGACGTCTCTGCGCGGTTTACCAGCAGCCCCGGCCAAGCGTACGACTTACTGGCCCTTCTTGTCAAACATACCATTTAATCCGCGGCTTCAGGAGGTTGTTGTCTGCTCCCACGGTGAGCGGCTGGCAGCGGAGGCTCCTCCGAGGAAGATGCTCGGGGCGCGCCCAGGAGCGTCCGCTCCGCAGTCGGTCCCGCGGTGGAGCAGAGACTCTCCTGCCTGGCTCGCCAAACTGACGTGCGGAAACAGACTCCACAACCCGTAAGGTTGTAAAGTAGGTATGTTTATTCAGCGCTGGGCAGCACGGGGGGTCATCCCGCCAAAGTCGTGCGCGCCCACGTGCTGGCTTGTCGTGGATTTATACAAGAAAGTGTTACATATACATAAGGTTTCCCAATACGCCTATACATATGCATTACCTGTCCCCGCTTCATATGAAAATTAGCCCCCAGAGGTCATTTCCATAAACCCCTCCCAGCTGCGCTTGCGCGATGCCTCCTGGTGGTGGTCGCAGGGGGTCGTGGGGATGAAGGCTGGTGACTCTTCTTCGTCACCGCTGGTAACCCCTTGTTCTTGCGCAGACTCAGTTGCTCCTTGACTCTCGTCCAAACTGCAGGGTCAGTTTCAGCTGGTTTTTAGGACAAGTTTCTGTTCTTATCAAGGAACTGTCCTTCGCTGGGAGATTGCAAGACTCCTTACTTCAATAGTCTTTTGTATAATAGTTACAACTTTTATAGTTATACTCTAAAGCCCCCCTTTCATTAGCAGAGGCAGTGAGCTCCCGTCGGCATTTCTGAGAGGGACTCCGGTGCTGGTGTTTTCTGATCCACTGCACAGGGGAGTCTAATTCTGTCCATGGAGAACTGAAGAAGGATTTGGTATGTGTGACTGGATGAAAGGACAGGGTAAGTCACAGCACCAAAGCCTCCTGCAGGACAGATTTGAATTTATGAGTCAGGGCTGAAGGCACTAAATGATTTACTTCAATAGCTTGTTTAAGTATTCCTAACTTCTTTTTTTTTTTTTTTTTTTTTTTTTAATTGCCTTACAGTTTGTGTTTCTCAGCTTGTGTTTTCTGAACTTCCAGACTTCATGAACCAGGGAAGGAAGGAAGGGAGGAAGGAAGGAAGCAAGGCAGGAAGGGAGGGAGGGAGGGAGGAGGGGAGGGAAGGGTAAGGGAGCGGGGGGGGGGGGAAGGGGAAAGGGAAGGGAGAGAGGAAAGGAGGGGAAGAGAGGAGAGGAGGGAAGAGGGAAGAAAAGGGAATGGAAACCAGAGGGAATTGGTACAAAGTACAAAATCACCAGCCTTGAGCACTTCCAGCTGTTGACTTTCTGAAAGAGTCTTTGTCATCAGTATTTGGAACACCAGCAAGCTTGAAATCTGTTGTGCAGTGGAAGTTCTAAAATGTTGTGGTTTGATGAGTCAAGAAAGCCAAAATGGCCATAGCAAAACATTGTTTGCAATGCCTCGTTCAGAACTGTTGTCAGAGTGTTCAGAAGGAAATGCTTTGTTGTGATCTAAAATGGGCTCAATGTGCTGGCAGCATCTGATGAAAATCAGAGCGTTCCCAGTGAACAGTTTGATTCTTAGCAAACTGAATTTTCTGACACAGCAGATTTTGTGAAATTTTTTAGCCAGCTCTGGTAGGAAGGGTGTGACAACAGTTTGTATTCCTCCTGTTCGTTGAACCCGACTAGTATGCTCCTTGGTCGATGTCCCCATTCCTGTTAGCCTCAAGGCGTTACGTTGGCTATGAGTTTTCAAAATGCACTTCAGTTCAGAAGGGACCCTCTATTATGTATCTGGAGCTTCTACCTGGGCTTTTAAATAGAAGCTGAAAGTAAAATAAAAATTAAAAATCATTTAATAGCCGTAAGTTCTGTTTTCACTGCAGATCCTATCTTTCAAGGGTATTTAAGCACTTGGTGGGAACACCATATTTTGAATACCACAGGTGCCAAGCCTCTTTGAAAACAGGGCCTTTTGGATCACAGTAGCACGTCTGAACAAACTGCATATTCAGTGCTGTGATGTAGCCAGCACACAAGTGCTGCTGTTTTCTGCGCTGTGGTTCACCCTTGTGGAATTGCTGACTTGTCTCCACCGACTACACAGCAAAGTGCTTTTTCCTTGTCTGAAGCACCTCCATTGGGTGGAGCAGCTGCCAGAGTGGCTGGTTTTAGAAGTAGCTCTTTCATGATCTAATGTGTTTGTCTTGAAAAAATTACTTACTACTGTCACCCTGCCATGAGTTGGAAACACCTCTTTACATACAGCTTCTCTTGATGCCAAGCTAACTCATCTGTGTCGCTTTTTAAGCTCTTTGCATTGGTAAGTAGAAGCAAATACTTATCTTTTCTTGCTTTCCTAGATGACTTTCACTTAACCCACTAGGTTTCTGTGAAATCTTAAGTTCTTTTGCGGAACTACTAGTATTGTAAGATTGGAGGCTGCATATTCTAGTTCCTGACTGTGCATATAAAGGATTAGAGAAACCATTTTTGTTATTGTGTTTCTCCAACTGTGTGAACAGTGGGAAACTTGGTGGCTTCATTTTTTTGGTAAGCCAAATATTTATGCCAGTTTGGTCTGAGCAGCAAGAACAAAAACCAGTGGGAAGGTCCCGAGCCTGTTACTTCCAGCACCCTCCCTGTACAGAAGAGGAGCTATTGTGCTTTTTTCCTTGCTCTTTGCATCAGCAGTTGTTTTTCTGTGCATAAGGTTGCTTGAGAGCTCTGGTATGATGAAACAAGGCAATTGACAAGTCAGAAAAAAACCATGATTTTCAAGCAGATTTTTTAAGTTATGGCTTACCATGTAAAAGAAATTGCTAATAATGTCCTAGTAATAGTAAGGGGTTACCCACTTCAACCTGTCTGGCCTCAACTTAGAATTTCCTGCTTTTGCTAGAAGTCAGTATAGACTTGGTTCCTTTCTTGGGAGATGGTGTACCCACTTTAAAATACTTGTTGCTATTTATACTGTTGCTGTATAGTTTTAAACTTTATTGAAGTCATTGATTAATGGTGTACTTGGCGCCAATGGGCAGCTCTTACACAACATTAATCAGTACCTGTACATATAGAAAAGTATTAACTTAAACAATTGTATTTTGAAGTAGCTGTGGTGTTTACAGTATCCTGGAGCTGATGCCATATAGTGAGTCCCTATGGCTGGAGTCCCCAGTGGTTCCTTGCCCCGGGGTCAAGGTGAGCAGGCTTGAGAGATCCTCAGTGAGAAAAATCAGAATGAAACTGAATTAGTTACCTTTCTTCTCAGGTTCTCCTTCCTTACGCCTGTATTTATGCTGTTGCCCTCCCTTTACTCAAGGGCGGGCGGGGGGGCATGTCTCTTCTGCTCACTGTTCTGCTTATTTTGATTTCTTCAGTCCTGCCACTCATCCTTCTTGTGTGGCTTGACCCACCATTGCCTTTTGGATGATCACACTGCTCACATCTTTATCTAAAACTGTGCCTGGCTCACAGTATTATGAAAAACTTACATGCTATTGTTATACCATTTTAGTACACCTATATTCAAGTTAAAGGGAAGAGAATACTCATTTTATCCTGATGAGTACCTCTGTGATTTGTAGGTGAGACAGGCCTCTGCTTTGGCTAGAGTACTGGCACACCTATGAATATCCACTCCTTCCTCACAGAGCTGGAGGGCTGGAGTTAGAGCAAAAGGATTTCTTCAGAATCCAGACAGTCCTTCCTGGGTAACTTAAAGAGTGAGAGCAGTTGGGGAATTAACCCTGTGGCCTGGAGGAACAAGAATGACTCTAGTGAAATCCATGGTAGAATTGTGTGACTCTTTAGCTGGATGACTGTCTTGGGGGAAAAAAGAAAAATACTAGCTTATTGAAGGGCATGAAAGTGCTGCTGCCTTTTGTTGTGTATACCATTCATGAAATTTAGTGAATTAAACATTTGTAAGTACGTTTTAAAATTGGTATTTCAGTATTGCATGTTGGAACTGAATTTTCCAACATCTAACCACACTTTTTCCAACATTTGTTTGAGAGTAACCTTGCCACAGCCCTCAGAATTTTTTCTCCCATAGTTATGTCTGACCATCAAACTGAAAATTGTTTGCGTGGCTTGGCTAGTGGGGATTGCAAAATTCAAGCTTATAGATGCTAACTTAACTGGTGCTTGAGCAAACAATTTCTACGACATTAAATTTGACCAGGGATGTGTTTAATGAAGTGCTTATGACAGTAGGTACAGCATCAGCTCATCTTTTATTTAATAGAGGATTGAATATTTGCATAAAGCGAGCATAAACTTTATGGAGCTGAAGTTCATTTATATGTATTGCCTTTATAGGGATTTTTTGGTGAAAGAAAGAGCCACCCAAGGCAACCAAAGTGCAACCCAGAATACGTGTAGTACGCTGAGCTCTGTGATAAGGGGTGACCCCTTGTGTCCTCTGCTCTTTCCAAAAGATGGCAACATTCTGAATGGGAGAATCAAGTCAGTGGGTTAATTAGTTTGCCATCTGTTTCTGTTCTCTGTGACCAAAAATACTCAGGATGACTGAAAAATGAAAGTTTCACTGTACAGATTGATGGGTTTTCTTCCTGGGGGGGTGTGTGCATGTCCTATAAATAAGCCTGTACCGCTTGTCACAGCTGAGTTATTAAGAGAAGTCATCGTTGTGGGGTTAGCTAAAAGGGTTTTGTTAATGATTAAACAATGATCAAACGATAATTGATCAATGATTGAATGATAACCAAATGGTAATTGAATGGTGATGAAGCGATAATTGAATGTTAATTAAACAGTGATTTGACAGTGATTTGGCAATGATTTAAGTGCTTATTAAAGCACTAATTTAAATGGTGATTAGATGGCAATCAAACGCTCTAGTACTTATGACACTGCTAATACTTAAGCTATAGCTGGGTATATGTAAATGTCGCTAGCATACAGTATACTTCTAGACCCAATGTAAAATGTTGCCTTACCTCATTATAGATACCAGATGCCAGGTAAGAGGTCTCTCGACCTCGAGGAATAACCTTGAGAGGTGTCCCTGCGCAATGGGAGATCACTGCCGTGCAGCCCGCTGCCATCCAGGAGAGCTCAGTGGGCTCAGGGGAGCAACAGGTATTTATAGTGTAAAGCGATTGACTCGTGGTCAAACCCCACTTTGGTGTACATGCAGGAGTGCAGCTGTAGCAGTTGTAGCTTGTCTGGTCCAGCTCAGGCTGGTACTTTTAGTTCCTGGTAAGACGTGGCCTAGACTCCTTAGTTCCTGAGAAGATATGGCCTAGCACGATTCTCAGGGTTTGCACAGCAGGACTGGTTTCAGTCAGGCCTACTTGTCAGTGGTGCCTGAACCAAAGTGCTGTTGACTCAGTCAGAGTGGGTGGATCCGTCACAGCTCCCTAGCAGGTTAACAGAGGCACTGCCCTTGGAGCTGATGCAACAAGGATGTGCCATCATGTCATTGCTTAAGGAAGAGCTTAAAGGGAGGAAATCTGCTTTTTACCGAGGCCAATCTGCAAAGCATCTCATTGTCCTTCTGTTCCCCATGCAAAAGGGATGTCCCTCTGTCAGTGACTCTTTCTGTGGGCCTCCGCACTGTTGTTGTAGCCATGACTATTAATCTCCTTGAACTTTGGTGGCAGAAGCTGTGATGTCAATGCAGGAACATGAGAAAGGCAGAAAGGTGTCCCATTTCCTCACTAGGTATATCAAATTTCATAAACTTAGGAAGGAGGCAGCTAAAGGTGCCTGTTGTTTGCTCAGACCTCGGCAAAAGCAGACCACAGGTCTTGAATTGGGTGCTGGGCTGCACAAATGCCCTGCTGCTCCTGCAGGGCTACTAGTGTTCAGCCTGCATGTCATTCAGAGCTCAAACCAGCATCACGGAAGACAGTGAAGTCCAAAATGGGTCCTCCTCACAACTGGCTACCCAGCAAGAAGTGCAATATAAGGGGAAATAAAAGGCTGGGAAGATGGGACAAGTGTAGTGAAGCCAACAGCAGACTGGAGTAAACAGAGCATGTGGTAGAAGGGGACAAGGAAGAGGCTGAGTCAAATCCTGATACCTAAAAGCAAAAGAAAAAGCAAGTGGGAGAAAGCAACAGAAAAGCAATGCCTTGCTTGTGGTGCAAAAGTACTGCTAGAAAGTGGAATTCAAAAGCTGAGAGCTGGGTTTTTTTCATGTGCTGCATTGCACTACATTCCCACACAAGGCTACCGTAGTGTTAAAGGGGACTTTGTCATATATGAGAGCTGATTGAGCTGTGCCCTGACAGAGGAGGAAATGAATCGGTCTAAGCCACGCAGTTGATGACTCTGCTTCTGAGATGTCCTTTCAGTAGACAACAGCAGCTGCAAGGAAGGGAAAGGAGGAAGTAGAAGTTTCTTCCTCAAATGAGGACGAGGGTTACGAGACCTGACAAGCGGTGGTCGCACTAGCAATTGCTGGGAGTCACTTTGGGAAGCCATTCTGTTTCCTTCTGTTTTGACCACAGTGAGAGGACAGAGAGTTGCTAAGAGCTCACCAGCAGAATTCAAAGGCTTAAGTAAGGTCAGGCGAAAAGATGGAGGCAGATGTTCTGTTGGTGACAGATGACTATTTGATTCAACTACCACTTATTTGGGGGCTAATACGATCCCTAGTAAAAAGACAAAATGTTCTCCGTGGAGTCTTTGGCAGTGCTCAGTCTCACTTGTTTTTTCTCCTGCTTTACATAGGAACTGTCATTCTGCTCAGCAGTTTGCATCCAGCAAAACAAAACGTGTGAAAAACGTCCACACCAACAAGAGATCTAACTGAGAGGGACTTGTCCAGGCCAAAGAAAGTGTACGTGATTCACCTCTGTTTCACAAAGTGTAAATGTTCTTAATTGGAATAACTCAATTAGCTGCCCGATACCATCCAGGCACTACTTATGCCAACTTACATTCTCTCCATGCAGGCCTTGGTTCAGCTCATTTCTCAAGGACCACCTGTAAATGCCCACTTCCAAGAAACACCTCTTCCCCAGCTGCTGCAGCGCTGCTGCTGAAGACGAAACGCTGGCTCAGCTGCTGGCCTCTGCCTTCCCAAAGGCAGCAGCCTGTGCTTGCCCTCCACGCGCAGCGACTCCCGGGCACCCGGCCCCCAGCTGCGATGCCCGCTCCGTCCCGGGACTCGGCCCTGCCCGGCTTCACCCCCGGCTGATCTGCGCTCTTCTCGCTGCACATTGCTCGCGGCACGAGCCCACGCAGAGCAGCGGGCTGCCCTCGGCAGCACCTCCCAGAACTACCGGCCTGAGCCAGGCTTTGGGGCATTGCGGGCCCTCCTCTCCGACCACAGAGCTGAGGCCCTTTCTTCTCTCTCCTTTAGCAGAGGGGAGAAGACGAGGCTGTTGGAGCGCCGCTGGAAGGCCCAGGGACTGGCAGCCACGCCAAGAAACTGCGAGCAGCCCCGGAGAGCCCAGCGGCAGGGGCCTTAGCCGGCGCGGCAGCCGCCCTTTTCTGCAGGAGAGCTGTCAGCACCGGGTGGCGGGGGCCAGGAGCGCCTTTGCAAAGGGGACCATGCCAAATAAAGGTGGCTGCTGGTGCCTGTTTGAGTGACCACGCTGCACTGTGTTTCTCTGCGGCCAAGGGGACAGAAAGGGGGGTCCTGCAGACCCCTGGTCAGAGGGGTTTCCGGGCAAACGGGCCGGGGGGACTGCCAGCCAGTCACGACAGGCCACGCGACCCAAAGAGCGGTGTCCCTTCCAGGCCACACAGCACGGGGGCTTCAGAGCACGGCTTCTCTGCATCCAAACACCGCTCTGTAGGCAGAAGCAGAGCTCCGTGCCTGGGCACAGCGCTCTCTCAGAGCACATTCGCACTGGCCAAAGAAAACGCTCTTCCAACCTCGAGAGCGCTGAGCGTGGGCACACGGACGGCAGCCCAGCACCCTGCCCCTCCGCAGGGAGCCAGCCCCATCTCCCCAGCTCGCCCTACGCTCCAGCTGCTTGCCCGCAGCAGGAGGCAAAGCTTCTCTTTGCCTTCTCTTGGCCATCACGTCCGTGCTGGAGACGTGGCCGAAGCTGAAAGGGGAGCGCTCTCTGGCACAGCGCTGCCCGAGGGCTGGGCGCCCGTGGCACCCGGTCTCGGAGTCAGCGGAACTGCGGTGGGGTGACTTGCTTGCTTTGCGCTTGTTTCCTAGACGACACACCATCCGGTCCACTGGACTTCGAGCAGATTGCTGCGGACATCCACTTCCGCCAAGACATCGTGGAGCAGTGCATACACGAGACCCTGCTCTTCTTCGCTGGGGCCCTCCGAGACGACAAGGAGGTGGAATTCTCCTTCAAGGGCATTGGCATCCTAGCCGTGCGAAGAAAAGCACTCAGCATGACCTTCTTTGATGACTGCCTCCTGCAGCTGGATGCGACCGGGAACATGCTGGCAGCTCTCATCGGGGTGAGCTTGTCCTTTCTCCGGGGCTCCTCCTCATGCCTCTTTGGCAATGCTGCCAAAGCTCGCTCCAGCGGCTTTCTCTTGGCTGCCGCCACCTGCCTCGCCACCTGGCCTACACACGCTCTCGATGAGCCAGGCCAAGCCTCGGCAGCGCCTCGGCCCCTTCGAGGGAGGGGCTAATGACATCAAGGGAGAAGGGGGTGCGCGGCTTTCTGAGAAGCAGCCTTTGGGCCTTTGAGCAGCGAGGCCGTTGGCCGCCTTTGTGAGCAACCAGCGCGTGTCCTGGGCGTCTGCTGACGTGTCTCTGTCCCCTTGCAGGATGCCAAGATGCGGGCTATCGTGGCCTTCCCGGGCAAAACCGATTTCACTCGGCTCAGTCGAGACGGGGTCGTCACGCTGCCAAGGTGAGCAGGACGGCTTGTGCAGCCCCTGGCTGGTCAAGGGAGCAGCTGCTCAGCTCCTGCTGTGGGGGCAGCCTCTTGCCGAGGCTCCTCTCCTGCCAAACCTGGGCAAGAGCAGCTCTTTCCCAGGAGAGCTTCCCGGTCCGCCCGCCGACGGCTCCTCCTTGCCTTGGAGAGTGCAGACGAAGCGGCCAGTCCGCTCTCCATGTGCCCTGAGAGAGTGAGAGAGGCGGGAGGGTCTGTGCGGGCAGCAAGGAGGGCTTGCGCTAGGATCATCAGCTTTCTGGCAGGAAGGCGAGGGAAGCAGCGGCAGAGGCTGATGGAGACCGTGGGGCCCCGCAGGTCCCACAGAGAGCTGCGTCCCCCAAGGGCTTGGCGGTGGCTCCCAAAGCTGCCTGCCAGCAGCTTATTAGCGTCAGCCCCCGAGGGAGCGCGGAGCCCTTTTGCCCAGCTGCCGCCGCCTTCTTCTTCCCAGGCTTGCAGCTGAGACCCCACACCAAGCAGCGGCCCCTGCCATTTCTCTGAAGCCCCAGAGAGAGCCGGCGCCTTGGGGCGGGGGTGCCCGCAGAGGTAATGTCCCAGCTGGGTGCTGGCAGGGGGCTGTGGGCACTCCGCTCTGGCCCGCAGGGTCCCAAAGACGCTCTTGTGCTCTTCTCTTGCCTCCCGCTTGCAGTGAGCGTGCTGGATCCCGTGTTCCTGGCTCAGCGGAGGGTTTCTCTAGCCAGGCAGCTGGCGAAGGAAGGCGAGCACGCTAAAGCCACGGAAGCCGGCCCAGACAGGTGAGCCTCCTGGAGGAGCGACGTGGCTGGGGGCGCGGGGGCACAGTGCGCCCTTGCTGTCGGGCCAGTGAGCTGTTTCCCTTGGCCGCGGGGGTGCCTGTGCTGATGCCGAAAGGCCCCGGAGACGTTGTCCTGCTGGACACGTGGCCCTCCTCTCGAACCGCCTGGTGCTGACGGAGCCGCGGGGCAGGCTGCGAGCCCAGCCTGCAGCAACTGGCTCAGTCTGGGCTCGCGCAAGCTCAGCCTGCCGTGCCTCTTCAGAGTCCTGCCAGAAATCCAGAAGTCCCAGGAGGAGCTGAAGCAGCCCAGACCTCCAGCTCAGCCGCGCTTGGAGCTCCCTGCATGTGTTCCGCAGCCCTCAGGAACGGTACGCCCTCGGGATTTGCCAGCCCTGCGTCACATTTTGGGCTCTGGGCCGGGGCAGAAGAGGCGGCAAGAGCTGCCCTCCGTCCCTGCCCTGCCGCCCAGCCCAAGCCCGAGGAGACTAACGCTGCCTGTGTCGTGTGTGCGTGGCCTCCAGGGAACGCGGTCCCTCCGCACCCAGAGGGAAGAGAAACGGCTCCGGCTGCTCATGGCATCCAAGCGCCAAGAGCTGGAAGCGGAAGCGTGGCGCCAATACCGTGCCAACAGAAGGGGACGGAACACGGAGCAAGGCCAGGTATGGCATGTGCTTCACAGCCCCCAGGAAAAGGGCATTTCCCCTCCCCGCTCCCTGGGGAGCAGGCACAGCGGCGCTGCTTGTGGCCAATTGGCCAGGCAGGGCTCTTCTCTCTGCCCGCTGCCCTGCCCGTTGCCCTGACCTGACGCAGGAGCTGTCCCTAAGGCCCCAGGCCAAAGCGTGCAGTTGGCTCTGGCACGGGCAGTCTGTTTAGTGCCTGGACCTCCCTGCGAGGGCTCAGCACCACTCTGCCCGGAAGACTAAGGCAAGCCTGCGCAAGTCACACGCCTCGGCTGAAGCCTTGCGAGCAGCCCCAGCTGTTGGAGGCAGTGCTTCAGGAGACTCTCTTCTGCCTTTGCAGAGCCCCTGCCGCCATCTCTTTGAGGATCCCCATCGCCCTCCGCACCTCCTGAGAAAGGCCTACGCCGAGAAGCTGATGAAGGAGGGGCTACAGCAGAAGGAGAAGGAGACATGCCAAAGCCCTGCAAGGCAGAGGGCATCAGAGGGGCGCGCAGAGCTGCACCTCCCGGGGAGAGCACGGCAAGAGTAAGTGTGTGCCGGCTCCTGCAGGGGCCAGGGAAAGCTTGGGGGGGGCTCCAAGCCCTGGCGCTGTCCAGGCTTTCGGAGGCTACGCAGCTTGGCATCCCCCAGCTCCTCGCGATGCAGGAATGACCGGCCTTAGAGGCCACCTCCGGGGGCCTCTCTGCGGCCCCAGGCCAACGCAGGACGCTTCTCCCCAGGGCAAGGCTTTGGGTACAAAAGGCAATGGGGGCCGTGTGCGTGACTGCCTGCGTCTGCACGTGCACGTGCGCCTGCAGGCACGGCGTGCTGGAAGAGGCAGGCAGCATCCCAGCCAAAGCACGACAGAACCAGATGCGTGGGGTGCCCCCGTCCTGCCCTGCCCTGCCCTGCCCTGCCCTGCCAGGTCCTGGGGAAAGCAGCTCTTTCCCTGATGGCCCTTGCGGCCTCGCAGACAGCTCCGCAGTCCGGCCTCGAACCAGGCGCCTTGTCCATCCACGTGGCTGGGTTCCCACCCGCTGGGCGCTCAGGAGAGCCTTGCAATAGGGGGGACACCGTCCCGGGGGGCTGAAGACGAAACGCTGGCTCAGCTGCAGGCCTCTGCCTTCCCAAAGGCGGCAGCCTGTGCTCGCCCTCCACGCGCAGCGACTCCGGGCACCCGGCCCCCAGCTGCGATGCCCGCTCCGTCCCGGGACTCGACCCTGCCCGGCTTCACCCCCAGCTGATCTGCGCTCTTCTCGCTGCACATTGCTCGCGGCACGAGGGGCCACGAGCCGCCACGCAGAGCAGCGGGCTGCCCTCGGCAGCACCTCCCAGAACTACCGGCCTGAGCCAGGCTTTGGGGCGTTGCGGGCCCTCCTCTCCGACCACAGAGCTGAGGCCCTTTCTTCTCTCTCCTTTAGCAGAGGGGAGAAGACGAGGCTGTTGGAGCGCCGCTGGAAGGCCCAGGGACTGGCAGCCACGCCAAGAAGCTGCGAGCAGCCCCGGAGAGCCCAGCGGCAGGGGCCTTAGCCGGCGCGGCAGCCACCCTTTTCTGCAGGAGAGCTGTCAGCACCGGGTGGCGGGGGCCAGGAGTGCCTTTGCAAAGGGAACCATGCCAAATAAAGGTGGCTGCTGGTGCCTGTTTGAGCGACCACGCTGCACTGTGTTTCTCTGCGGCCAAGGGGACAGAAAGGGGGGTCCTGCAGACCCCTGGTCGGAGGGGTTTCCGGGCAAACGGGCCGGGGGGACTGCCAGCCAGTCACGACAGGCCACGCGACCCAAAGAGCGGTGTCCCTTCCAGGCCACACAGCACGGGGGCTTCAGAGCACGGCTTCTCTGCATCCAAACACCGCTCTGTAGGGAGAAGCAGAGCTCCGTGCCTGGGCACAGCGCTCTCTCAGAGCACATTCGCACTGGCCAAAGAAAACGCGGGGCTTCATGCTCCTTGAAGAGCTACGCTCACGTGGAGAAACATGCTTTGTTGAAGACGCTCCTTACTTGAGCCCCTGGCTGGCCCTCAGGAACTGTCCAATGGCCCTCTTGGTAGACACTTCAGTCATTTTAGAAAGAGAGAAGATCTGGAGCTCAAACCAGCCTCACAGAAGGGAGGTGGCTGCATCAGTGGCCAAGGGAAGAGCAACGGAGGTCATCTAGCTGGACTTCTCTAAGGCCTTTGGCACAGGCCCCCACAACGTTCTCATCTCTGCATTGGAGAGATAGGGATTGGATTGGATTGGACTCGATTGGACTGGATTGGATTGGATGGGATTGGACTGGATTGGATTGGACTGGACTGGATTGGACTGGATTGGATTGGATTGGACTGCATTGGATTGGATTGGATTGGACTACGTTGCATTGGATTGGATTGGATTGGACTGCATTGGCTTGGGTTGGACTGGATTGGACTGCATTGGATTGGATAGATGGACTGGTAGATGGATAAGGAAGTGGCGGGATGGTCGCATCCAAAGAGGAACAGTCAAGGGCTCAATGCCCACATGGAAAGCAGTAAGGAGTGGTGGGGTGTCCCTCAAGGGTCCATACTGGGACCAATACTGTGGACTGTCTTCCTTAAGGACAGAGCTAGTGGGATTGAGTGCACCCTCAGAAAGCTTGCAGATGCCACCAAGCCGAGTGCTTGGAATTTGGGGTTTCTTTTTGCCAGTACAGGGTCCAGCTCCGGCGGGACCCGGCGGGGTGAGATTCCCATCTCTTTGCATGCTGCTGGTGCTCTTCCCTTCCGTAGTGTGTGTCTTGCCCAGGGCAATGCTCTGTGACGCTGCCCAGGGCGCTGGCACCTGCGCTCCACCGTGTCCTGCTTTTCTGGGTGGCTCGCTGATAGGCTTTTTGCAGGGAGCTGCAGCCCTCCGGGGCCTCCTTCTTGCTCTGGTGTTGGGGCTTGGGCTGATGGGGCCTTTGCGCCTCGCCCGGTAACGGGCTCCTCTTTCCCTCTGCCTGCCGGGCTTTCTCCTGGCACCGCTCTTAGCGGATCTCTTGCTCCTGGGCTGTGCTCACGGTCCCCACGGGACAGTGGGGCCCCCGGGGGTGGAGCGAAGCGTTTGCGAAGCCGCTAGTCGTGCCTCGTGAAGTCTTCCAGGATGGCGAGTGTGCCTGGGAGGATGCATTTGCAAGGCTCGTCGTGGCTTTGCAGCAGCCCATGCGCCATGTGCTCTTGCGGTCCTCCTTGGTGCCTCCTGGGGGGGTGAAAGAGGTCTATCCCAGTGGCCCTAGGGGACAGGAGGGGCTGAGTGTCGTCTCACAACCAGAGCTCCACGTTGCTTCCCCCTGTGGCCCGGGCTCCACTTAGCGGGCCCTCTCCAGCCCCCTTGCGAGTGCGCCAAGCCCCTTCAGCATTAATGCGCGTTCCTTCCCGGCTTCCCATTTTTTCTCCGTCGCCAGCCGAGGGCGGCTGAGCTGAGATAGCCAGCGGGAGTGTCAGCCTCAGGTGCGCAGTGGGGCTGCCCTTCCCGTGCTGGGGCCAAACGTGGGTGGGGCTGCGAGGTGGCGGGTCCCCGCAGCCCTGTGTGACACGGCGCCGTGTCACAGTGGGACACGTGCATCTCAGCAAGAGCTCTCTCTCCCCACCGTGCCTCCAGCCACACTCCGCGGCGAGGCCTGGGCGACGCCAGGGCTGCTCTCGCCAGCGCTGCTCTCGCCAGCGCTCTGCTCTGCAGGAGCTGCCCTGCCGCCAGCAGGAGGTCAGGGGAAGCCGCGGGAGAGCGTTGGAGACGCCGCTTGGGGAAGTGGCAAGGAGGAGGAGGACGAGGAGGAGGAGGAGGACGTGGAGGAGGAGGAGGAGGAGAGGAGCAGAGGGGGTTTGTAGCAGGCCCAGCACCTCTCTCCCAGCTGCTGCAGCGCAGGGGGGCAAAGATGACCAAGTACCTGCTCTTCAACCCCTTGGGGCCCGAGAAGCTTCCAACCCTCAAGGAGCTCACCACCAGCGGTAAGCGCCTGGGGAGCCCTTGCAGGAGTGCTCTCGGAGCCACGAGGAGTGGAGATGAGCTGTGGAAACCCTGAGGCTGGGGCTGGGGCTGGGGCTGTAGCGGGGGTCTTCTGGCAGGGACTGGCGGCCGCAAGGAGAGCCCTGCCTGCTGGCGCCTTGGGGCTCGGGGGTGCCTCCGGCAGACCAGGCCTCCTGCCGCTGCCCGTGTCAAAGGGATGGATCCCCTTCCCCAAAACACGACGGATGCCTGCCCTTCCTGGGCCCAGGGCGGGCTTCTTGGAGGCTAGGGGCGCTCAAGAACGCAGCTGGGCCGCCCCGGCGCTGCGAGCGTTTGCTCAGGGCGAGGCGGGGCTTGAGCGCCCTGCACTGTCGCTTCCGTGGGTAGGGGGCTGCTGGACGGTTGGGCCTTGCTGACTCAGAGCATGGCGTGCCTTGCCTTTGCCTTCCAGAAATCTGCAAAGTCTGGGCTGCCGCATCCAAGTACATCCGGAGACAGCTCTTGCAGAAGAGGGTGAGCCTTGCCTCCTGCTCATGGCCCATCCTGCCCCTCTGGAGCTCCGGAGCGGGCAGGGCGCAAAGCAGCATCCCCAGGGCCACGCCAGTCACGCGGCAGCCTTCCCCCTGCGCAGCACTGCCAACGCTCCCTCTCCTTGCTTGCCTTTTCAGGCGGTGGACATCGGAATTGGGACATTTGCAGTTGTCCCAGCGTGTGCCACAGTGGGAGAGGACGAGGTTTTGCCTGTGGAGAGACCTGTGTTCCAGCCGTGCAGGTTTCTGAAGAAATTTTACAAGCTCAAGTGTGCGAAGACCAAAATGCCCGGTAAGAAGAGGGATGCTTCCCCTGCCCAGCCCTTGCATTTGACTCGGCGCCCACACCTCTGCGACACGGCCGAGCAAAGGCTCTTCCAACCTCGAGAGCGCTGAGCGTGGGCACACGGACGGCAGCCCAGCACCCTGCCCCTCCGCAGGGAGCCAGCCCCATCTCCCCAGCTCGCCCTACGCTCCAGCTGCTTGCCCGCAGCAGGAGGCAAAGCTTCTCTTTGCCTTCTCTTGGCCATCACGTCCGTGCTGGAGACGTGGCCGAAGCTGAAAGGGGAGCGCTCTCTGGCACAGCGCTGCCCGAGGGCTGGGCGCCCGTGGCACCCGGTCTCGGAGTCAGCGGAACTGCGGTGGGGTGACTTGCTTGCTTTGCGCTTGTTTCCTAGACGACACACCATCCGGTCCACTGGACTTCGAGCAGATTGCTGCGGACATCCACTTCCGCCAAGACATCGTGGAGCAGTGCATACACGAGACCCTGCTCTTCTTCGCTGGGGCCCTCCGAGACGACAAGGAGGTGGAATTCTCCTTCAAGGGCATTGGCATCCTAGCCGTGCGAAGAAAAGCACTCAGCATGACCTTCTTTGATGACTGCCTCCTGCAGCTGGATGCGACCGGGAACATGCTGGCAGCTCTCATCGGGGTGAGCTTGTCCTTTCTCCGGGGCTCCTCCTCATGCCTCTTTGGCAATGCTGCCAAAGCTCGCTCCAGCGGCTTTCTCTTGGCTGCCGCCACCTGCCTCGCCACCTGGCCTACACACGCTCTCGATGAGCCAGGCCAAGCCTCGGCAGCGCCTCGGCCCCTTCGAGGGAGGGGCTAATGACATCAAGGGAGAAGGGGGTGCGCGGCTTTCTGAGAAGCAGCCTTTGGGCCTTTGAGCAGCGAGGCCGTTGGCCGCCTTTGTGAGCAACCAGCGCGTGTCCTGGGCGTCTGCTGACGTGTCTCTGTCCCCTTGCAGGATGCCAAGATGCGGGCTGTCGTGGCCTTCCCGGGCAAAACCGATTTCACTCGGCTCAGTCGAGACGGGGTCGTCACGCTGCCAAGGTGAGCAGGACGGCTTGTGCAGCCCCTGGCTGGTCAAGGGAGCAGCTGCTCAGCTCCTGCTGTGGGGGCAGCCTCTTGCCGAGGCTCCTCTCCTGCCAAACCTGGGCAAGAGCAGCTCTTTCCCAGGAGAGCTTCCCGGTCCGCCCGCCGACGGCTCCTCCTTGCCTTGGAGAGTGCAGACGAAGCGGCCAGTCCGCTCTCCATGTGCCCTGAGAGAGTGAGAGAGGCGGGAGGGTCTGTGCGGGCAGCAAGGAGGGCTTGCGCTAGGATCATCAGCTTTCTGGCAGGAAGGCGAGGGAAGCAGCGGCAGAGGCTGATGGAGACCGTGGGGCCCCGCAGGTCCCACAGAGAGCTGCGTCCCCCAAGGGCTTGGCGGTGGCTCCCAAAGCTGCCTGCCAGCAGCTTATTAGCGTCAGCCCCCGAGGGAGCGCGGAGCCCTTTTGCCCAGCTGCCGCCGCCTTCTTCTTCCCAGGCTTGCAGCTGAGACCCCACACCAAGCAGCGGCCCCTGCCATTTCTCTGAAGCCCCAGAGAGAGCCGGCGCCTTGGGGCGGGGGTGCCCGCAGAGGTAATGTCCCAGCTGGGTGCTGGCAGGGGGCTGTGGGCACTCCGCTCTGGCCCGCAGGGTCCCAAAGACGCTCTTGTGCTCTTCTCTTGCCTCCCGCTTGCAGTGAGCGTGCTGGATCCCGTGTTCCTGGCTCAGCGGAGGGTTTCTCTAGCCAGGCAGCTGGCGAAGGAAGGCGAGCACGCTAAAGCCACGGAAGCCGGCCCAGACAGGTGAGCCTCCTGGAGGAGCGACGTGGCTGGGGGCGCGGGGGCACAGTGCGCCCTTGCTGTCGGGCCAGTGAGCTGTTTCCCTTGGCCGCGGGGGTGCCTGTGCTGATGCCGAAAGGCCCCGGAGACGTTGTCCTGCTGGACACGTGGCCCTCCTCTCGAACCGCCTGGTGCTGACGGAGCCGCGGGGCAGGCTGCGAGCCCAGCCTGCAGCAACTGGCTCAGTCTGGGCTCGCGCAAGCTCAGCCTGCCGTGCCTCTTCAGAGTCCTGCCAGAAATCCAGAAGTCCCAGGAGGAGCTGAAGCAGCCCAGACCTCCAGCTCAGCCGCGCTTGGAGCTCCCTGCATGTGTTCCGCAGCCCTCAGGAACGGTACGCCCTCGGGATTTGCCAGCCCTGCGTCACATTTTGGGCTCTGGGCCGGGGCAGAAGAGGCGGCAAGAGCTGCCCTCCGTCCCTGCCCTGCCGCCCAGCCCAAGCCCGAGGAGACTAACGCTGCCTGTGTCGTGTGTGCGTGGCCTCCAGGGAACGCGGTCCCTCCGCACCCAGAGGGAAGAGAAACGGCTCCGGCTGCTCATGGCATCCAAGCGCCAAGAGCTGGAAGCGGAAGCGTGGCGCCAATACCGTGCCAACAGAAGGGGACGGAACACGGAGCAAGGCCAGGTATGGCATGCGCTTCACAGCCCCCAGGAAAAGGGCATTTCCCCTCCCCGCTCCCTGGGGAGCAGGCACAGCGGCGCTGCTTGTGGCCAATTGGCCAGGCAGGGCTCTTCTCTCTGCCCGCTGCCCTGCCCGTTGCCCTGACCTGACGCAGGAGCTGTCCCTAAGGCCCCAGGCCAAAGCGTGCAGTTGGCTCTGGCACGGGCAGTCTGTTTAGTGCCTGGACCTCCCTGCGAGGGCTCAGCACCACTCTGCCCGGAAGACTAAGGCAAGCCTGCGCAAGTCACACGCCTCGGCTGAAGCCTTGCGAGCAGCCCCAGCTGTTGGAGGCAGTGCTTCAGGAGACTCTCTTCTGCCTTTGCAGAGCCCCTGCCGCCATCTCTTTGAGGATCCCCATCGCCCTCCGCACCTCCTGAGAAAGGCCTACGCCGAGAAGCTGATGAAGGAGGGGCTACAGCAGAAGGAGAAGGAGAGATGCCAAAGCCCTGCAAGGCAGAGGGCATCAGAGGGGCGCGCAGAGCTGCACCTCCCGGGGAGAGCACGGCAAGAGTAAGTGTGTGCCGGCTCCTGCAGGGGCCAGGGAAAGCTTGGGGGGGGCTCCAAGCCCTGGCGCTGTCCAGGCTTTCGGAGGCTACGCAGCTTGGCATCCCCCAGCTCCTCGCGATGCAGGAATGACCGGCCTTAGAGGCCACCTCCGGGGGCCTCTCTGCGGCCCCAGGCCAACGCAGGACGCTTCTCCCCAGGGCAAGGCTTTGGGTACAAAAGGCAATGGGGGCCGTGTGCGTGACTGCCTGCGTCTGCACGTGCACGTGCGCGTGCAGGCACGGCGTGCTGGAAGAGGCAGGCAGCATCCCAGCCAAAGCACGACAGAACCAGATGCGTGGGGTGCCCCCGTCCTGCCCTGCCCTGCCCTGCCCTGCCCTGCCCTGCCCTGCCAGGTCCTGGGGAAAGCAGCTCTTTCCCTGATGGCCCTTGCGGCCTCGCAGACAGCTCCGCAGTCCGGCCTCGAACCAGGCGCCTTGTCCATCCACGTGACTGGGTTCCCACCCGCTGGGCGCTCAGGAGAGCCTTGCAATAGGGGGGACACCGTCCCGGGGGGCTGAAGACGAAACGCTGGCTCCGCTGCAGGCCTCTGCCTTCCCAAAGGCGGCAGCCTGTGCTCGCCCTCCACGCGCAGCGACTCCGGGCACCCGGCCCCCAGCTGCGATGCCTGCTCCGTCCCGGGACTCGGCCCTGCCCGGCTTCACCCCCGGCTGATCTGCGCTCTTCTCGCTGCACATTGCTCGCGGCACGAGGGGCCACGAGCCGCCACGCAGAGCAGCGGGCTGCCCTCGGCAGCACCTCCCAGAACTACCGGCCTGAGCCAGGCTTTGGGGCGTTGCGGGCCCTCCTCTCCGACCACAGTGCTGAGGCCCTTTCTTCTCTCTCCTTTAGCAGAGGGGAGAAGACGAGGCTGTTGGAGCGCCGCTGGAAGGCCCAGGGACTGGCAGCCATGCCAAGAAGCTGCGAGCAGCCCCGGAGAGCCCAGCGGCAGGGGCCTTAGCCGGCGCGGCAGCCACCCTTTTCTGCAGGAGAGCTGTCAGCACCGGGTGGCGGGGGCCAGGAGTGCCTTTGCAAAGGGGACCATGCCAAATAAAGGTGGCTGCTGGTGCCTGTTTGAGCGACCACGCTGCACTGTGTTTCTCTGCGGCCAAGGGGACAGAAAGGGGGGTCCTGCAGACCCCTGGTCGGAGGGGTTTCCGGGCAAACGGGCCGGGGGGACTGCCAGCCAGTCACGACAGGCCACGCGACCCAAAGAGCGGTGTCCCTTCCAGGCCACACAGCACGGGGGCTTCAGAGCACGGCTTCTCTGCATCCAAACACCGCTCTGTAGGCAGAAGCAGAGCTCCGTGCCTGGGCACAGCGCTCTCTCAGAGCACATTCGCACTGGCCAAAGAAAACGCGGGGCTTCATGCTCCTTGAAGAGCTACGCTCACGTGGAGAAACATGCTTTGTTGAAGACGTTCCTTACTTGAGCCCCTGGCTGGCCCTCAGGAACTGTCCAATGGCCCTCTTGGTAGACACTTCAGTCATTTTAGAAAGAGAGAAGATCTGGAGCTCAAACCAGCCTCACGGAAGGGAGGTGGCTGCATCAGTGGCCAAGGGAAGAGCAACGGAGGTCATCTAGCTGGACTTCTGTAAGGCCTTTGGCACAGGCCCCCACAACGTTCTCATCTCTGCATTGGAGAGATAGGGATTGGATTGGATTGGACTCGATTGGACTGGATTGGATTGGATGGGATTGGACTGGATTGGATTGGACTGGACTGGATTGGACTGGATTGGATTGGATTGGACTGCATTGGATTGGATTGGATTGGACTACGTTGCATTGGATTGGATTGGATTGGACTGCATTGGCTTGGGTTGGACTGGATTGGACTGCATTGGATTGGATAGATGGACTGGTAGATGGATAAGGAAGTGGCGGGATGGTCGCATCCAAAGAGGAACAGTCAAGGGCTCAATGCCCACATGGAAAGCAGTAAGGAGTGGTGGGGTGTCCCTCAAGGGTCCATACTGGGACCAATACTGTGGACTGTCTTCCTTAAGGACAGAGCTAGTGGGATTGAGTGCACCCTCAGAAAGCTTGCAGATGCCACCAAGCCGAGTGCTTGGAATTTGGGGTTTCTTTTTGCCAGTACAGGGTCCAGCTCCGGCGGGACCCGGCGGGGTGAGATTCCCATCTCTTTGCATGCTGCTGGTGCTCTTCCCTTCCGTAGTGTGTGTCTTGCCCAGGGCAATGCCAGGACAGGCTGCTCTGTGACGCTGCCCAGGGCGCTGGCACCTGCGCTCCACCGTGTCCTGCTTTTCTGGGTGGCTCGCTGATAGGCTTTTTGCAGGGAGCTGCAGCCCTCCGGGGCCTCCTTCTTGCTCTGGTGTTGGGGCTTGGGCTGATGGGGCCTTTGCGCCTCGCCCGGTAACGGGCTCCTCTTTCCCTCTGCCTGCGGGGCTTTCTCCTGGCACCGCTCTTAGCGGATCTCTTGCTCCTGGGCTGTGCCCACGGTCCCCACGGGACAGTGGGGCCCCCGGGGGTGGAGCGAAGCGTTTGCGAAGCCGCTAGTCGTGCCTCGTGAAGTCTTCCAGGATGGCGAGTGTGCCTGGGAGGATGCATTTGCAAGGCTCGTCGTGGCTTTGCAGCAGCGCATGCGCCATGTGCTCTTGCGGTCCTCCTTGGTGCCTCCTGGGGGGGTGAAAGAGGTCTATCCCAGTGGCCCTAGGGGACAGGAGGGGCTGAGTGTCGTCTCATCAACCAGAGCTCCACGTTGCTTCCCCCTGTGGCCCGGGCTCCACTTAGCGGGCCCTCTCCAGCCCCCTTGCGAGTGCGCCAAGCCCCTTCAGCATTAATGCGCGTTCCTTCCCGGCTTCCCATTTTTTCTCCGTCGCCAGCCGAGGGCGGCTGAGCTGAGATAGCCAGCGGGAGTGTCGGCCTCAGGTGCGCAGTGGGGCTGCCCTTCCCGTGCTGGGGCCAAACGTGGGTGGGGCTGCGAGGTGGCGGGTCCCCGCAGTCCTGTGTGACACGGCGCCGTGTCACAGTGGGACACGTGCATCTCAGCAAGAGCTCTCTCTCCCCACCGTGCCTCCAGCCACACTCCGCGGCGAGGCCTGGGCGACGCCAGGGCTGCTCTCGCCAGCGCTGCTCTCGCCAGCGCTCTGCTCTGCAGGAGCTGCCCTGCCGCCAGCAGGAGGTCAGGGGAAGCCGCGGGAGAGCGTTGGAGACGCCGCTTGGGGAAGTGGCAAGGAGGAGGAGGACGAGGAGGAGGAGGAGGACGTGGAGGAGGAGGAGGAGGAGAGGAGCAGAGGGGGTTTGTAGCAGGCCCAGCACCTCTCTCCCAGCTGCTGCAGCGCAGGGGGGCAAAGATGACCAAGTACCTGCTCTTCAACCCCTTGGGGCCCGAGAAGCTTCCAACCCTCAAGGAGCTCACCACCAGCGGTAAGCGCCTGGGGAGCCCTTGCAGGAGTGCTCTCGGAGCCACGAGGAGTGGAGATGAGCTGTGGAAACCCTGAGGCTGGGGCTGGGGCTGGGGCTGTAGCGGGGGTCTTCTGGCAGGGACTGGCGGCCGCAAGGAGAGCCCTGCCTGCTGGCGCCTTGGGGCTCGGGGGTGCCTCCGGCAGACCAGGCCTCCTGCCGCTGCCCGTGTCAAAGGGATGGATCCCCTTCCCCAAAACACGACGGATGCCTGCCCTTCCTGGGCCCAGGGCGGGCTTCTTGGAGGCTAGGGGCGCTCAAGAACGCAGCTGGGCCGCCCCGGCGCTGCGAGCGTTTGCTCAGGGCGAGGCGGGGCTTGAGCGCCCTGCACTGTCGCCTCCGTGGGTAGGGGGCTGCTGGACGGTTGGGCCTTGCTGACTCAGAGCATGGCATGCCTTGCCTTTGCCTTCCAGAAATCTGCAAAGTCTGGGCTGCCGCATCCAAGTACATCCGGAGACAGCTCTTGCAGAAGAGGGTGAGCCTTGCCTCCTGCTCATGGCCCATCCTGCCCCTCTGGAGCTCCGGAGCGGGCAGGGCGCAAAGCAGCATCCCCAGGGCCACGCCAGTCACGCGGCAGCCTTCCCCCTGCGCAGCACTGCCAACGCTCCCTCTCCTTGCTTGCCTTTTCAGGCGGTGGACATCGGAATTGGGACATTTGCAGTTGTCCCAGCGTGTGCCACAGTGGGAGAGGACGAGGTTTTGCCTGTGGAGAGACCTGTGTTCCAGCCGTGCAGGTTTCTGAAGAAATTTTACAAGCTCAAGTGTGCGAAGACCAAAATGCCCGGTAAGAAGAGGGATGCTTCCCCTGCCCAGCCCTTGCATTTGACTCGGCGCCCACACCTCTGCGACACGGCCGAGCAAAGGCTCTTCCAACCTCGAGAGCGCTGAGCGTGGGCACACGGACGGCAGCCCAGCACCCTGCCCCTCCGCAGGGAGCCAGCCCCATCTCCCCAGCTCGCCCTACGCTCCAGCTGCTTGCCCGCAGCAGGAGGCAAAGCTTCTCTTTGCCTTCTCTTGGCCATCACGTCCGTGCTGGAGACGTGGCCGAAGCTGAAAGGGGAGCGCTCTCTGGCACAGCGCTGCCCGAGGGCTGGGCGCCCGTGGCACCCGGTCTCGGAGTCAGCGGAACTGCGGTGGGGTGACTTGCTTGCTTTGCGCTTGTTTCCTAGACGACACACCATCCGGTCCACTGGACTTCGAGCAGATTGCTGCGGACATCCACTTCCGCCAAGACATCGTGGAGCAGTGCATACACGAGACCCTGCTCTTCTTCGCTGGGGCCCTCCGAGACGACAAGGAGGTGGAATTCTCCTTCAAGGGCATTGGCATCCTAGCCGTGCGAAGAAAAGCACTCAGCATGACCTTCTTTGATGACTGCCTCCTGCAGCTGGATGCGACCGGGAACATGCTGGCAGCTCTCATCGGGGTGAGCTTGTCCTTTCTCCGGGGCTCCTCCTCATGCCTCTTTGGCAATGCTGCCAAAGCTCGCTCCAGCGGCTTTCTCTTGGCTGCCGCCACCTGCCTCGCCACCTGGCCTACACACGCTCTCGATGAGCCAGGCCAAGCCTCGGCAGCGCCTCGGCCCCTTCGAGGGAGGGGCTAATGACATCAAGGGAGAAGGGGGTGCGCGGCTTTCTGAGAAGCAGCCTTTGGGCCTTTGAGCAGCGAGGCCGTTGGCCGCCTTTGTGAGCAACCAGCGCGTGTCCTGGGCGTCTGCTGACGTGTCTCTGTCCCCTTGCAGGATGCCAAGATGCGGGCTATCGTGGCCTTCCCGGGCAAAACCGATTTCACTCGGCTCAGTCGAGACGGGGTCGTCACGCTGCCAAGGTGAGCAGGACGGCTTGTGCAGCCCCTGGCTGGTCAAGGGAGCAGCTGCTCAGCTCCTGCTGTGGGGGCAGCCTCTTGCCGAGGCTCCTCTCCTGCCAAACCTGGGCAAGAGCAGCTCTTTCCCAGGAGAGCTTCCCGGTCCGCCCGCCGACGGCTCCTCCTTGCCTTGGAGAGTGCAGACGAAGCGGCCAGTCCGCTCTCCATGTGCCCTGAGAGAGTGAGAGAGGCGGGAGGGTCTGTGCGGGCAGCAAGGAGGGCTTGCGCTAGGATCATCAGCTTTCTGGCAGGAAGGCGAGGGAAGCAGCGGCAGAGGCTGATGGAGACCGTGGGGCCCCGCAGGTCCCACAGAGAGCTGCGTCCCCCAAGGGCTTGGCGGTGGCTCCCAAAGCTGCCTGCCAGCAGCTTATTAGCGTCAGCCCCCGAGGGAGCGCGGAGCCCTTTTGCCCAGCTGCCGCCGCCTTCTTCTTCCCAGGCTTGCAGCTGAGACCCCACACCAAGCAGCGGCCCCTGCCATTTCTCTGAAGCCCCAGAGAGAGCCGGCGCCTTGGGGCGGGGGTGCCCGCAGAGGTAATGTCCCAGCTGGGTGCTGGCAGGGGGCTGTGGGCACTCCGCTCTGGCCCGCAGGGTCCCAAAGACGCTCTTGTGCTCTTCTCTTGCCTCCCGCTTGCAGTGAGCGTGCTGGATCCCGTGTTCCTGGCTCAGCGGAGGGTTTCTCTAGCCAGGCAGCTGGCGAAGGAAGGCGAGCACGCTAAAGCCACGGAAGCCGGCCCAGACAGGTGAGCCTCCTGGAGGAGCGACGTGGCTGGGGGCGCGGGGGCACAGTGCGCCCTTGCTGTCGGGCCAGTGAGCTGTTTCCCTTGGCCGCGGGGGTGCCTGTGCTGATGCCGAAAGGCCCCGGAGACGTTGTCCTGCTGGACACGTGGCCCTCCTCTCGAACCGCCTGGTGCTGACGGAGCCGCGGGGCAGGCTGCGAGCCCAGCCTGCAGCAACTGGCTCAGTCTGGGCTCGCGCAAGCTCAGCCTGCCGTGCCTCTTCAGAGTCCTGCCAGAAATCCAGAAGTCCCAGGAGGAGCTGAAGCAGCCCAGACCTCCAGCTCAGCCGCGCTTGGAGCTCCCTGCATGTGTTCCGCAGCCCTCAGGAACGGTACGCCCTCGGGATTTGCCAGCCCTGCGTCACATTTTGGGCTCTGGGCCGGGGCAGAAGAGGCGGCAAGAGCTGCCCTCCGTCCCTGCCCTGCCGCCCAGCCCAAGCCCGAGGAGACTAACGCTGCCTGTGTCGTGTGTGCGTGGCCTCCAGGGAACGCGGTCCCTCCGCACCCAGAGGGAAGAGAAACGGCTCCGGCTGCTCATGGCATCCAAGCGCCAAGAGCTGGAAGCGGAAGCGTGGCGCCAATACCGTGCCAACAGAAGGGGACGGAACACGGAGCAAGGCCAGGTATGGCATGCGCTTCACAGCCCCCAGGAAAAGGGCATTTCCCCTCCCCGCTCCCTGGGGAGCAGGCACAGCGGCGCTGCTTGTGGCCAATTGGCCAGGCAGGGCTCTTCTCTCTGCCCGCTGCCCTGCCCGTTGCCCTGACCTGACGCAGGAGCTGTCCCTAAGGCCCCAGGCCAAAGCGTGCAGTTGGCTCTGGCACGGGCAGTCTGTTTAGTGCCTGGACCTCCCTGCGAGGGCTCAGCACCACTCTGCCCGGAAGACTAAGGCAAGCCTGCGCAAGTCACACGCCTCGGCTGAAGCCTTGCGAGCAGCCCCAGCTGTTGGAGGCAGTGCTTCAGGAGACTCTCTTCTGCCTTTGCAGAGCCCCTGCCGCCATCTCTTTGAGGATCCCCATCGCCCTCCGCACCTCCTGAGAAAGGCCTACGCCGAGAAGCTGATGAAGGAGGGGCTACAGCAGAAGGAGAAGGAGAGATGCCAAAGCCCTGCAAGGCAGAGGGCATCAGAGGGGCGCGCAGAGCTGCACCTCCCGGGGAGAGCACGGCAAGAGTAAGTGTGTGCCGGCTCCTGCAGGGGCCAGGGAAAGCTTGGGGGGGGCTCCAAGCCCTGGCGCTGTCCAGGCTTTCGGAGGCTACGCAGCTTGGCATCCCCCAGCTCCTCGCGATGCAGGAATGACCGGCCTTAGAGGCCACCTCCGGGGGCCTCTCTGCGGCCCCAGGCCAACGCAGGACGCTTCTCCCCAGGGCAAGGCTTTGGGTACAAAAGGCAATGGGGGCCGTGTGCGTGACTGCCTGCGTCTGCACGTGCACGTGCGCGTGCAGGCACGGCGTGCTGGAAGAGGCAGGCAGCATCCCAGCCAAAGCACGACAGAACCAGATGCGTGGGGTGCCCCCGTCCTGCCCTGCCCTGCCCTGCCCTGCCCTGCCCTGCCCTGCCAGGTCCTGGGGAAAGCAGCTCTTTCCCTGATGGCCCTTGCGGCCTCGCAGACAGCTCCGCAGTCCGGCCTCGAACCAGGCGCCTTGTCCATCCACGTGACTGGGTTCCCACCCGCTGGGCGCTCAGGAGAGCCTTGCAATAGGGGGGACACCGTCCCGGGGGGCTGAAGACGAAACGCTGGCTCCGCTGCAGGCCTCTGCCTTCCCAAAGGCGGCAGCCTGTGCTCGCCCTCCACGCGCAGCGACTCCGGGCACCCGGCCCCCAGCTGCGATGCCTGCTCCGTCCCGGGACTCGGCCCTGCCCGGCTTCACCCCCGGCTGATCTGCGCTCTTCTCGCTGCACATTGCTCGCGGCACGAGGGGCCACGAGCCGCCACGCAGAGCAGCGGGCTGCCCTCGGCAGCACCTCCCAGAACTACCGGCCTGAGCCAGGCTTTGGGGCGTTGCGGGCCCTCCTCTCCGACCACAGTGCTGAGGCCCTTTCTTCTCTCTCCTTTAGCAGAGGGGAGAAGACGAGGCTGTTGGAGCGCCGCTGGAAGGCCCAGGGACTGGCAGCCATGCCAAGAAGCTGCGAGCAGCCCCGGAGAGCCCAGCGGCAGGGGCCTTAGCCGGCGCGGCAGCCACCCTTTTCTGCAGGAGAGCTGTCAGCACCGGGTGGCGGGGGCCAGGAGTGCCTTTGCAAAGGGGACCATGCCAAATAAAGGTGGCTGCTGGTGCCTGTTTGAGCGACCACGCTGCACTGTGTTTCTCTGCGGCCAAGGGGACAGAAAGGGGGGTCCTGCAGACCCCTGGTCGGAGGGGTTTCCGGGCAAACGGGCCGGGGGGACTGCCAGCCAGTCACGACAGGCCACGCGACCCAAAGAGCGGTGTCCCTTCCAGGCCACACAGCACGGGGGCTTCAGAGCACGGCTTCTCTGCATCCAAACACCGCTCTGTAGGCAGAAGCAGAGCTCCGTGCCTGGGCACAGCGCTCTCTCAGAGCACATTCGCACTGGCCAAAGAAAACGCGGGGCTTCATGCTCCTTGAAGAGCTACGCTCACGTGGAGAAACATGCTTTGTTGAAGACGTTCCTTACTTGAGCCCCTGGCTGGCCCTCAGGAACTGTCCAATGGCCCTCTTGGTAGACACTTCAGTCATTTTAGAAAGAGAGAAGATCTGGAGCTCAAACCAGCCTCACGGAAGGGAGGTGGCTGCATCAGTGGCCAAGGGAAGAGCAACGGAGGTCATCTAGCTGGACTTCTGTAAGGCCTTTGGCACAGGCCCCCACAACGTTCTCATCTCTGCATTGGAGAGATAGGGATTGGATTGGATTGGACTCGATTGGACTGGATTGGATTGGATGGGATTGGACTGGATTGGATTGGACTGGACTGGATTGGACTGGATTGGATTGGATTGGACTGCATTGGATTGGATTGGATTGGACTACGTTGCATTGGATTGGATTGGATTGGACTGCATTGGCTTGGGTTGGACTGGATTGGACTGCATTGGATTGGATAGATGGACTGGTAGATGGATAAGGAAGTGGCGGGATGGTCGCATCCAAAGAGGAACAGTCAAGGGCTCAATGCCCACATGGAAAGCAGTAAGGAGTGGTGGGGTGTCCCTCAAGGGTCCATACTGGGACCAATACTGTGGACTGTCTTCCTTAAGGACAGAGCTAGTGGGATTGAGTGCACCCTCAGAAAGCTTGCAGATGCCACCAAGCCGAGTGCTTGGAATTTGGGGTTTCTTTTTGCCAGTACAGGGTCCAGCTCCGGCGGGACCCGGCGGGGTGAGATTCCCATCTCTTTGCATGCTGCTGGTGCTCTTCCCTTCCGTAGTGTGTGTCTTGCCCAGGGCAATGCCAGGACAGGCTGCTCTGTGACGCTGCCCAGGGCGCTGGCACCTGCGCTCCACCGTGTCCTGCTTTTCTGGGTGGCTCGCTGATAGGCTTTTTGCAGGGAGCTGCAGCCCTCCGGGGCCTCCTTCTTGCTCTGGTGTTGGGGCTTGGGCTGATGGGGCCTTTGCGCCTCGCCCGGTAACGGGCTCCTCTTTCCCTCTGCCTGCGGGGCTTTCTCCTGGCACCGCTCTTAGCGGATCTCTTGCTCCTGGGCTGTGCCCACGGTCCCCACGGGACAGTGGGGCCCCCGGGGGTGGAGCGAAGCGTTTGCGAAGCCGCTAGTCGTGCCTCGTGAAGTCTTCCAGGATGGCGAGTGTGCCTGGGAGGATGCATTTGCAAGGCTCGTCGTGGCTTTGCAGCAGCGCATGCGCCATGTGCTCTTGCGGTCCTCCTTGGTGCCTCCTGGGGGGGTGAAAGAGGTCTATCCCAGTGGCCCTAGGGGACAGGAGGGGCTGAGTGTCGTCTCATCAACCAGAGCTCCACGTTGCTTCCCCCTGTGGCCCGGGCTCCACTTAGCGGGCCCTCTCCAGCCCCCTTGCGAGTGCGCCAAGCCCCTTCAGCATTAATGCGCGTTCCTTCCCGGCTTCCCATTTTTTCTCCGTCGCCAGCCGAGGGCGGCTGAGCTGAGATAGCCAGCGGGAGTGTCGGCCTCAGGTGCGCAGTGGGGCTGCCCTTCCCGTGCTGGGGCCAAACGTGGGTGGGGCTGCGAGGTGGCGGGTCCCCGCAGTCCTGTGTGACACGGCGCCGTGTCACAGTGGGACACGTGCATCTCAGCAAGAGCTCTCTCTCCCCACCGTGCCTCCAGCCACACTCCGCGGCGAGGCCTGGGCGACGCCAGGGCTGCTCTCGCCAGCGCTGCTCTCGCCAGCGCTCTGCTCTGCAGGAGCTGCCCTGCCGCCAGCAGGAGGTCAGGGGAAGCCGCGGGAGAGCGTTGGAGACGCCGCTTGGGGAAGTGGCAAGGAGGAGGAGGACGAGGAGGAGGAGGAGGACGTGGAGGAGGAGGAGGAGGAGAGGAGCAGAGGGGGTTTGTAGCAGGCCCAGCACCTCTCTCCCAGCTGCTGCAGCGCAGGGGGGCAAAGATGACCAAGTACCTGCTCTTCAACCCCTTGGGGCCCGAGAAGCTTCCAACCCTCAAGGAGCTCACCACCAGCGGTAAGCGCCTGGGGAGCCCTTGCAGGAGTGCTCTCGGAGCCACGAGGAGTGGAGATGAGCTGTGGAAACCCTGAGGCTGGGGCTGGGGCTGGGGCTGTAGCGGGGGTCTTCTGGCAGGGACTGGCGGCCGCAAGGAGAGCCCTGCCTGCTGGCGCCTTGGGGCTCGGGGGTGCCTCCGGCAGACCAGGCCTCCTGCCGCTGCCCGTGTCAAAGGGATGGATCCCCTTCCCCAAAACACGACGGATGCCTGCCCTTCCTGGGCCCAGGGCGGGCTTCTTGGAGGCTAGGGGCGCTCAAGAACGCAGCTGGGCCGCCCCGGCGCTGCGAGCGTTTGCTCAGGGCGAGGCGGGGCTTGAGCGCCCTGCACTGTCGCCTCCGTGGGTAGGGGGCTGCTGGACGGTTGGGCCTTGCTGACTCAGAGCATGGCATGCCTTGCCTTTGCCTTCCAGAAATCTGCAAAGTCTGGGCTGCCGCATCCAAGTACATCCGGAGACAGCTCTTGCAGAAGAGGGTGAGCCTTGCCTCCTGCTCATGGCCCATCCTGCCCCTCTGGAGCTCCGGAGCGGGCAGGGCGCAAAGCAGCATCCCCAGGGCCACGCCAGTCACGCGGCAGCCTTCCCCCTGCGCAGCACTGCCAACGCTCCCTCTCCTTGCTTGCCTTTTCAGGCGGTGGACATCGGAATTGGGACATTTGCAGTTGTCCCAGCGTGTGCCACAGTGGGAGAGGACGAGGTTTTGCCTGTGGAGAGACCTGTGTTCCAGCCGTGCAGGTTTCTGAAGAAATTTTACAAGCTCAAGTGTGCGAAGACCAAAATGCCCGGTAAGAAGAGGGATGCTTCCCCTGCCCAGCCCTTGCATTTGACTCGGCGCCCACACCTCTGCGACACGGCCGAGCAAAGGCTCTTCCAACCTCGAGAGCGCTGAGCGTGGGCACACGGACGGCAGCCCAGCACCCTGCCCCTCCGCAGGGAGCCAGCCCCATCTCCCCAGCTCGCCCTACGCTCCAGCTGCTTGCCCGCAGCAGGAGGCAAAGCTTCTCTTTGCCTTCTCTTGGCCATCACGTCCGTGCTGGAGACGTGGCCGAAGCTGAAAGGGGAGCGCTCTCTGGCACAGCGCTGCCCGAGGGCTGGGCGCCCGTGGCACCCGGTCTCGGAGTCAGCGGAACTGCGGTGGGGTGACTTGCTTGCTTTGCGCTTGTTTCCTAGACGACACACCATCCGGTCCACTGGACTTCGAGCAGATTGCTGCGGACATCCACTTCCGCCAAGACATCGTGGAGCAGTGCATACACGAGACCCTGCTCTTCTTCGCTGGGGCCCTCCGAGACGACAAGGAGGTGGAATTCTCCTTCAAGGGCATTGGCATCCTAGCCGTGCGAAGAAAAGCACTCAGCATGACCTTCTTTGATGACTGCCTCCTGCAGCTGGATGCGACCGGGAACATGCTGGCAGCTCTCATCGGGGTGAGCTTGTCCTTTCTCCGGGGCTCCTCCTCATGCCTCTTTGGCAATGCTGCCAAAGCTCGCTCCAGCGGCTTTCTCTTGGCTGCCGCCACCTGCCTCGCCACCTGGCCTACACACGCTCTCGATGAGCCAGGCCAAGCCTCGGCAGCGCCTCGGCCCCTTCGAGGGAGGGGCTAATGACATCAAGGGAGAAGGGGGTGTGCGGCTTTCTGAGAAGCAGCCTTTGGGCCTTTGAGCAGCGAGGCCGTTGGCCGCCTTTGTGAGCAACCAGCGCGTGTCCTGGGCGTCTGCTGACGTGTCTCTGTCCCCTTGCAGGATGCCAAGATGCGGGCTATCGTGGCCTTCCCGGGCAAAACCGATTTCACTCGGCTCAGTCGAGACGGGGTCGTCACGCTGCCAAGGTGAGCAGGACGGCTTGTGCAGCCCCTGGCTGGTCAAGGGAGCAGCTGCTCAGCTCCTGCTGTGGGGGCAGCCTCTTGCCGAGGCTCCTCTCCTGCCAAACCTGGGCAAGAGCAGCTCTTTCCCAGGAGAGCTTCCCGGTCCGCCCGCCAACGGCTCCTCCTTGCCTTGGAGAGTGCAGACGAAGCGGCCAGTCCGCTCTCCATGTGCCCTGAGAGAGTGAGAGAGGCGGGAGGGTCTGTGCGGGCAGCAAGGAGGGCTTGCGCTAGGATCATCAGCTTTCTGGCAGGAAGGCGAGGGAAGCAGCGGCAGAGGCTGATGGAGACCGTGGGGCCCCGCAGGTCCCACAGAGAGCTGCGTCCCCCAAGGGCTTGGCGGTGGCTCCCAAAGCTGCCTGCCAGCAGCTTATTAGCGTCAGCCCCCGAGGGAGCGCGGAGCCCTTTTGCCCAGCTGCCGCCGCCTTCTTCTTCCCAGGCTTGCAGCTGAGACCCCACACCAAGCAGCGGCCCCTGCCATTTCTCTGAAGCCCCAGAGAGAGCCGGCGCCTTGGGGCGGGGGTGCCCGCAGAGGTAATGTCCCAGCTGGGTGCTGGCAGGGGGCTGTGGGCACTCCGCTCTGGCCCGCAGGGTCCCAAAGACGCTCTTGTGCTCTTCTCTTGCCTCCCGCTTGCAGTGAGCGTGCTGGATCCCGTGTTCCTGGCTCAGCGGAGGGTTTCTCTAGCCAGGCAGCTGGCGAAGGAAGGCGAGCACGCTAAAGCCACGGAAGCCGGCCCAGACAGGTGAGCCTCCTGGAGGAGCGACGTGGCTGGGGGCGCGGGGGCACAGTGCGCCCTTGCTGTCGGGCCAGTGAGCTGTTTCCCTTGGCCGCGGGGGTGCCTGTGCTGATGCCGAAAGGCCCCGGAGACGCTGTCCTGCTGGACACGTGGCCCTCCTCTCGAACCGCCTGGTGCTGACGGAGCCGCGGGGCAGGCTGCGAGCCCAGCCTGCAGCAACTGGCTCAGTCTGGGCTCGCGCAAGCTCAGCCTGCCGTGCCTCTTCAGAGTCCTGCCAGAAATCCAGAAGTCCCAGGAGGAGCTGAAGCAGCCCAGACCTCCAGCTCAGCCGCGCTTGGAGCTCCCTGCATGTGTTCCGCAGCCCTCAGGAACGGTACGCCCTCGGGATTTGCCAGCCCTGCGTCACATTTTGGGCTCTGGGCCGGGGCAGAAGAGGCGGCAAGAGCTGCCCTCCGTCCCTGCCCTGCCGCCCAGCCCAAGCCCGAGGAGACTAACGCTGCCTGTGTCGTGTGTGCGTGGCCTCCAGGGAACGCGGTCCCTCCGCACCCAGAGGGAAGAGAAACGGCTCCGGCTGCTCATGGCATCCAAGCGCCAAGAGCTGGAAGCGGAAGCGTGGCGCCAATACCGTGCCAACAGAAGGGGACGGAACACGGAGCAAGGCCAGGTATGGCATGCGCTTCACAGCCCCCAGGAAAAGGGCATTTCCCCTCCCCGCTCCCTGGGGAGCAGGCACAGCGGCGCTGCTTGTGGCCAATTGGCCAGGCAGGGCTCTTCTCTCTGCCCGCTGCCCTGCCCGTTGCCCTGACCTGACGCAGGAGCTGTCCCTAAGGCCCCAGGCCAAAGCGTGCAGTTGGCTCTGGCACGGGCAGTCTGTTTAGTGCCTGGACCTCCCTGCGAGGGCTCAGCACCACTCTGCCCGGAAGACTAAGGCAAGCCTGCGCAAGTCACACGCCTCGGCTGAAGCCTTGCGAGCAGCCCCAGCTGTTGGAGGCAGTGCTTCAGGAGACTCTCTTCTGCCTTTGCAGAGCCCCTGCCGCCATCTCTTTGAGGATCCCCATCGCCCTCCGCACCTCCTGAGAAAGGCCTACGCCGAGAAGCTGATGAAGGAGGGGCTACAGCAGAAGGAGAAGGAGAGATGCCAAAGCCCTGCAAGGCAGAGGGCATCAGAGGGGCGCGCAGAGCTGCACCTCCCGGGGAGAACACGGCAAGAGTAAGTGTGTGCCGGCTCCTGCAGGGGCCAGGGAAAGCTTGGGGGGGGCTCCAAGCCCTGGCGCTGTCCAGGCTTTCGGAGGCTACGCAGCTTGGCATCCCCCAGCTCCTCGCGATGCAGGAATGACCGGCCTTAGAGGCCACCTCCGGGGGCCTCTCTGCGGCCCCAGGCCAACGCAGGACGCTTCTCCCCAGGGCAAGGCTTTGGGTACAAAAGGCAATGGGGGCCGTGTGCGTGACTGCCTGCGTCTGCACGTGCACGTGCGCGTGCAGGCACGGCGTGCTGGAAGAGGCAGGCAGCATCCCAGCCAAAGCACGACAGAACCAGATGCGTGGGGTGCCCCCGTCCTGCCCTGCCCTGCCCTGCCCTGCCCTGCCAGGTCCTGGGGAAAGCAGCTCTTTCCCTGATGGCCCTTGCGGCCTCGCAGACAGCTCCGCAGTCCGGCCTCGAACCAGGCGCCTTGTCCATCCACGTGGCTGGGTTCCCACCCGCTGGGCGCTCAGGAGAGCCTTGCAATAGGGGGGACACCGTCCCGGGGGGCTGAAGACGAAACGCTGGCTCCGCTGCAGGCCTCTGCCTTCCCAAAGGCGGCAGCCTGTGCTCGCCCTCCACGCGCAGCGACTCCGGGCACCCGGCCCCCAGCTGCGATGCCCGCTCCGTCCCGGGACTCGACCCTGCCCGGCTTCACCCCCAGCTGATCTGCGCTCTTCTCGCTGCACATTGCTCGCGGCACGAGGGGCCACGAGCCGCCACGCAGAGCAGCGGGCTGCCCTCGGCAGCACCTCCCAGAACTACCGGCCTGAGCCAGGCTTTGGGGCGTTGCGGGCCCTCCTCTCCGACCACAGAGCTGAGGCCCTTTCTTCTCTCTCCTTTAGCAGAGGGGAGAAGACGAGGCTGTTGGAGCGCCGCTGGAAGGCCCAGGGACTGGCAGCCACGCCAAGAAGCTGCGAGCAGCCCCGGAGAGCCCAGCGGCAGGGGCCTTAGCCGGCGCGGCAGCCACCCTTTTCTGCAGGAGAGCTGTCAGCACCGGGTGGCGGGGGCCAGGAGTGCCTTTGCAAAGGGAACCATGCCAAATAAAGGTGGCTGCTGGTGCCTGTTTGAGCGACCACGCTGCACTGTGTTTCTCTGCGGCCAAGGGGACAGAAAGGGGGGTCCTGCAGACCCCTGGTCGGAGGGGTTTCCGGGCAAACGGGCCGGGGGGACTGCCAGCCAGTCACGACAGGCCACGCGACCCAAAGAGCGGTGTCCCTTCCAGGCCACACAGCACGGGGGCTTCAGAGCACGGCTTCTCTGCATCCAAACACCGCTCTGTAGGGAGAAGCAGAGCTCCGTGCCTGGGCACAGCGCTCTCTCAGAGCACATTCGCACTGGCCAAAGAAAACGCGGGGCTTCATGCTCCTTGAAGAGCTACGCTCACGTGGAGAAACATGCTTTGTTGAAGACGCTCCTTACTTGAGCCCCTGGCTGGCCCTCAGGAACTGTCCAATGGCCCTCTTGGTAGACACTTCAGTCATTTTAGAAAGAGAGAAGATCTGGAGCTCAAACCAGCCTCACGGAAGGGAGGTGGCTGCATCAGTGGCCAAGGGAAGAGCAACGGAGGTCATCTAGCTGGACTTCTGTAAGGCCTTTGGCACAGGCCCCCACAACGTTCTCATCTCTGCATTGGAGAGATAGGGATTGGATTGGACTCGATTGGACTGGATTGGATTGGATGGGATTGGACTGGATTGGATTGGACTGGACTGGATTGGACTGGATTGGATTGGATTGGACTGCATTGGATTGGATTGGATTGGACTACGTTGCATTGGATTGGATTGGATTGGACTGCATTGGCTTGGGTTGGACTGGATTGGACTGCATTGGATTGGATAGATGGACTGGTAGATGGATAAGGAAGTGGCGGGATGGTCGCATCCAAAGAGGAACAGTCAAGGGCTCAATGCCCACATGGAAAGCAGTAAGGAGTGGTGGGGTGTCCCTCAAGGGTCCATACTGGGACCAATACTGTGGACTGTCTTCCTTAAGGACAGAGCTAGTGGGATTGAGTGCACCCTCAGAAAGCTTGCAGATGCCACCAAGCCGAGTGCTTGGAATTTGGGGTTTCTTTTTGCCAGTACAGGGTCCAGCTCCGGCGGGACCCGGCGGGGTGAGATTCCCATCTCTTTGCATGCTGCTGGTGCTCTTCCCTTCCGTAGTGTGTGTCTTGCCCAGGGCAATGCTCTGTGACGCTGCCCAGGGCGCTGGCACCTGCGCTCCACCGTGTCCTGCTTTTCTGGGTGGCTCGCTGATAGGCTTTTTGCAGGGAGCTGCAGCCCTCCGGGGCCTCCTTCTTGCTCTGGTGTTGGGGCTTGGGCTGATGGGGCCTTTGCGCCTCGCCCGGTAACGGGCTCCTCTTTCCCTCTGCCTGCCGGGCTTTCTCCTGGCACCGCTCTTAGCGGATCTCTTGCTCCTGGGCTGTGCCCACGGTCCCCACGGGACAGTGGGGCCCCCGGGGGTGGAGCGAAGCGTTTGCGAAGCCGCTAGTCGTGCCTCGTGAAGTCTTCCAGGATGGCGAGTGTGCCTGGGAGGATGCATTTGCAAGGCTCGTCGTGGCTTTGCAGCAGCGCATGCGCCATGTGCTCTTGCGGTCCTCCTTGGTGCCTCCTGGGGGGGTGAAAGAGGTCTATCCCAGTGGCCCTAGGGGACAGGAGGGGCTGAGTGTCGTCTCACAACCAGAGCTCCACGTTGCTTCCCCCTGTGGCCCGGGCTCCACTTAGTGGGCCCTCTCCAGCCCCCTTGCGAGTGCGCCAAGCCCCTTCAGCATTAATGCGCGTTCCTTCCCGGCTTCCCATTTTTTCTCCGTCGCCAGCCGAGGGCGGCTGAGCTGAGATAGCCAGTGGGAGTGTCAGCCTCAGGTGCGCAGTGGGGCTGCCCTTCCCGTGCTGGGGCCAAACGTGGGTGGGGCTGCGAGGTGGCGGGTCCCCGCAGCCCTGTGTGACACGGCGCCGTGTCACAGTGGGACACGTGCATCTCAGCAAGAGCTCTCTCTCCCCACCGTGCCTCCAGCCACACTCCGCGGCGAGGCCTGGGCGACGCCAGGGCTGCTCTCGCCAGCGCTGCTCTCGCCAGCGCTCTGCTCTGCAGGAGCTGCCCTGCCGCCAGCAGGAGGTCAGGGGAAGCCGCGGGAGAGCGTTGGAGACGCCGCTTGGGGAAGTGGCAAGGAGGAGGAGGACGAGGAGGAGGAGGAGGACGTGGAGGAGGAGGAGGAGGAGAGGAGCAGAGGGGGTTTGTAGCAGGCCCAGCACCTCTCTCCCAGCTGCTGCAGCGCAGGGGGGCAAAGATGACCAAGTACCTGCTCTTCAACCCCTTGGGGCCCGAGAAGCTTCCAACCCTCAAGGAGCTCACCACCAGCGGTAAGCGCCTGGGGAGCCCTTGCAGGAGTGCTCTCGGAGCCACGAGGAGTGGAGATGAGCTGTGGAAACCCTGAGGCTGGGGCTGGGGCTGGGGCTGTAGCGGGGGTCTTCTGGCAGGGACTGGCGGCCGCAAGGAGAGCCCTGCCTGCTGGCGCCTTGGGGCTCGGGGGTGCCTCCGGCAGACCAGGCCTCCTGCCGCTGCCCGTGTCAAAGGGATGGATCCCCTTCCCCAAAACACGACGGATGCCTGCCCTTCCTGGGCCCAGGGCGGGCTTCTTGGAGGCTAGGGGCGCTCAAGAACGCAGCTGGGCCGCCCCGGCGCTGCGAGCGTTTGCTCAGGGCGAGGCGGGGCTTGAGCGCCCTGCACTGTCGCTTCCGTGGGTAGGGGGCTGCTGGACGGTTGGGCCTTGCTGACTCAGAGCATGGCGTGCCTTGCCTTTGCCTTCCAGAAATCTGCAAAGTCTGGGCTGCCGCATCCAAGTACATCCGGAGACAGCTCTTGCAGAAGAGGGTGAGCCTTGCCTCCTGCTCATGGCCCATCCTGCCCCTCTGGAGCTCCGGAGCGGGCAGGGCGCAAAGCAGCATCCCCAGGGCCACGCCAGTCACGCGGCAGCCTTCCCCCTGCGCAGCACTGCCAACGCTCCCTCTCCTTGCTTGCCTTTTCAGGCGGTGGACATCGGAATTGGGACATTTGCAGTTGTCCCAGCGTGTGCCACAGTGGGAGAGGACGAGGTTTTGCCTGTGGAGAGACCTGTGTTCCAGCCGTGCAGGTTTCTGAAGAAATTTTACAAGCTCAAGTGTGCGAAGACCAAAATGCCCGGTAAGAAGAGGGATGCTTCCCCTGCCCAGCCCTTGCATTTGACTCGGCGCCCACACCTCTGCGACACGGCCGAGCAAAGGCTCTTCCAACCTCGAGAGCGCTGAGCGTGGGCACACGGACGGCAGCCCAGCACCCTGCCCCTCCGCAGGGAGCCAGCCCCATCTCCCCAGCTCGCCCTACGCTCCAGCTGCTTGCCCGCAGCAGGAGGCAAAGCTTCTCTTTGCCTTCTCTTGGCCATCACGTCCGTGCTGGAGACGTGGCCGAAGCTGAAAGGGGAGCGCTCTCTGGCACAGCGCTGCCCGAGGGCTGGGCGCCCGTGGCACCCGGTCTCGGAGTCAGCGGAACTGCGGTGGGGTGACTTGCTTGCTTTGCGCTTGTTTCCTAGACGACACACCATCCGGTCCACTGGACTTCGAGCAGATTGCTGCGGACATCCACTTCCGCCAAGACATCGTGGAGCAGTGCATACACGAGACCCTGCTCTTCTTCGCTGGGGCCCTCCGAGACGACAAGGAGGTGGAATTCTCCTTCAAGGGCATTGGCATCCTAGCCGTGCGAAGAAAAGCACTCAGCATGACCTTCTTTGATGACTGCCTCCTGCAGCTGGATGCGACTGGGAACATGCTGGCAGCTCTCATCGGGGTGAGCTTGTCCTTTCTCCGGGGCTCCTCCTCATGCCTCTTTGGCAATGCTGCCAAAGCTCGCTCCAGCGGCTTTCTCTTGGCTGCCGCCACCTGCCTCGCCACCTGGCCTACACACGCTCTCGATGAGCCAGGCCAAGCCTCGGCAGCGCCTCGGCCCCTTCGAGGGAGGGGCTAATGACATCAAGGGAGAAGGGGGTGCGCGGCTTTCTGAGAAGCAGCCTTTGGGCCTTTGAGCAGCGAGGCCGTTGGCCGCCTTTGTGAGCAACCAGCGCGTGTCCTGGGCGTCTGCTGACGTGTCTCTGTCCCCTTGCAGGATGCCAAGATGCGGGCTATCGTGGCCTTCCCGGGCAAAACCGATTTCACTCGGCTCAGTCGAGACGGGGTCGTCACGCTGCCAAGGTGAGCAGGACGGCTTGTGCAGCCCCTGGCTGGTCAAGGGAGCAGCTGCTCAGCTCCTGCTGTGGGGGCAGCCTCTTGCCGAGGCTCCTCTCCTGCCAAACCTGGGCAAGAGCAGCTCTTTCCCAGGAGAGCTTCCCGGTCCGCCCGCCGACGGCTCCTCCTTGCCTTGGAGAGTGCAGACGAAGCGGCCAGTCCGCTCTCCATGTGCCCTGAGAGAGTGAGAGAGGCGGGAGGGTCTGTGCGGGCAGCAAGGAGGGCTTGCGCTAGGATCATCAGCTTTCTGGCAGGAAGGCGAGGGAAGCAGCGGCAGAGGCTGATGGAGACCGTGGGGCCCCGCAGGTCCCACAGAGAGCTGCGTCCCCCAAGGGCTTGGCGGTGGCTCCCAAAGCTGCCTGCCAGCAGCTTATTAGCGTCAGCCCCCGAGGGAGCGCGGAGCCCTTTTGCCCAGCTGCCGCCGCCTTCTTCTTCCCAGGCTTGCAGCTGAGACCCCACACCAAGCAGCGGCCCCTGCCATTTCTCTGAAGCCCCAGAGAGAGCCGGCGCCTTGGGGCGGGGGTGCCCGCAGAGGTAATGTCCCAGCTGGGTGCTGGCAGGGGGCTGTGGGCACTCCGCTCTGGCCCGCAGGGTCCCAAAGACGCTCTTGTGCTCTTCTCTTGCCTCCCGCTTGCAGTGAGCGTGCTGGATCCCGTGTTCCTGGCTCAGCGGAGGGTTTCTCTAGCCAGGCAGCTGGCGAAGGAAGGCGAGCACGCTAAAGCCACGGAAGCCGGCCCAGACAGGTGAGCCTCCTGGAGGAGCGACGTGGCTGGGGGCGCGGGGGCACAGTGCGCCCTTGCTGTCGGGCCAGTGAGCTGTTTCCCTTGGCCGCGGGGGTGCCTGTGCTGATGCCGAAAGGCCCCGGAGACGTTGTCCTGCTGGACACGTGGCCCTCCTCTCGAACCGCCTGGTGCTGACGGAGCCGCGGGGCAGGCTGCGAGCCCAGCCTGCAGCAACTGGCTCAGTCTGGGCTCGCGCAAGCTCAGCCTGCCGTGCCTCTTCAGAGTCCTGCCAGAAATCCAGAAGTCCCAGGAGGAGCTGAAGCAGCCCAGACCTCCAGCTCAGCCGCGCTTGGAGCTCCCTGCATGTGTTCCGCAGCCCTCAGGAACGGTACGCCCTCGGGATTTGCCAGCCCTGCGTCACATTTTGGGCTCTGGGCCGGGGCAGAAGAGGCGGCAAGAGCTGCCCTCCGTCCCTGCCCTGCCGCCCAGCCCAAGCCCGAGGAGACTAACGCTGCCTGTGTCGTGTGTGCGTGGCCTCCAGGGAACGCGGTCCCTCCGCACCCAGAGGGAAGAGAAACGGCTCCGGCTGCTCATGGCATCCAAGCGCCAAGAGCTGGAAGCGGAAGCGTGGCGCCAATACCGTGCCAACAGAAGGGGACGGAACACGGAGCAAGGCCAGGTATGGCATGCGCTTCACAGCCCCCAGGAAAAGGGCATTTCCCCTCCCCGCTCCCTGGGGAGCAGGCACAGCGGCGCTGCTTGTGGCCAATTGGCCAGGCAGGGCTCTTCTCTCTGCCCGCTGCCCTGCCCGTTGCCCTGACCTGACGCAGGAGCTGTCCCTAAGGCCCCAGGCCAAAGCGTGCAGTTGGCTCTGGCACGGGCAGTCTGTTTAGTGCCTGGACCTCCCTGCGAGGGCTCAGCACCACTCTGCCCGGAAGACTAAGGCAAGCCTGCGCAAGTCACACGCCTCGGCTGAAGCCTTGCGAGCAGCCCCAGCTGTTGGAGGCAGTGCTTCAGGAGACTCTCTTCTGCCTTTGCAGAGCCCCTGCCGCCATCTCTTTGAGGATCCCCATCGCCCTCCGCACCTCCTGAGAAAGGCCTACGCCGAGAAGCTGATGAAGGAGGGGCTACAGCAGAAGGAGAAGGAGAGATGCCAAAGCCCTGCAAGGCAGAGGGCATCAGAGGGGCGCGCAGAGCTGCACCTCCCGGGGAGAGCACGGCAAGAGTAAGTGTGTGCCGGCTCCTGCAGGGGCCAGGGAAAGCTTGGGGGGGGCTCCAAGCCCTGGCGCTGTCCAGGCTTTCGGAGGCTACGCAGCTTGGCATCCCCCAGCTCCTCGCGATGCAGGAATGACCGGCCTTAGAGGCCACCTCCGGGGGCCTCTCTGCGGCCCCAGGCCAACGCAGGACGCTTCTCCCCAGGGCAAGGCTTTGGGTACAAAAGGCAATGGGGGCCGTGTGCGTGACTGCCTGCGTCTGCACGTGCACGTGCGCGTGCAGGCACGGCGTGCTGGAAGAGGCAGGCAGCATCCCAGCCAAAGCACGACAGAACCAGATGCGTGGGGTGCCCCCGTCCTGCCCTGCCCTGCCCTGCCCTGCCCTGCCCTGCCCTGCCAGGTCCTGGGGAAAGCAGCTCTTTCCCTGATGGCCCTTGCGGCCTCGCAGACAGCTCCGCAGTCCGGCCTCGAACCAGGCGCCTTGTCCATCCACGTGGCTGGGTTCCCACCCGCTGGGCGCTCAGGAGAGCCTTGCAATAGGGGGGACACCGTCCCGGGGGGCTGAAGACGAAACGCTGGCTCCGCTGCTGGCCTCTGCCTTCCCAAAGGCGGCAGCCTGTGCTCGCCCTCCACGCGCAGCGACTCCGGGCACCCGGCCCCCAGCTGCGATGCCCGCTCCGTCCCGGGACTCGGCCCTGCCCGGCTTCACCCCCGGCTGATCTGCGCTCTTCTCGCTGCACATTGCTCGTGGCACGAGGGGCCACGAGCCGCCACGCAGAGCAGTGGGCTGCCCTCGGCAGCACCTTCCAGAACTACCGGCCTGAGCCAGGCTTTGGGGCGTTGCGGGCCCTCCTCTCCGACCACAGAGCTGAGGCCCTTTCTTCTCTCTCCTTTAGCAGAGGGGAGAAGACGAGGCTGTTGGAGCGCCGCTGGAAGGCCCAGGGACTGGCAGCCACGCCAAGAAGCTGCGAGCAGCCCCGGAGAGCCCAGCGGCAGGGGCCTTAGCCGGCGCGGCAGCCACCCTTTTCTGCAGGAGAGCTGTCAGCACCGGGTGGCGGGGACCAGGAGCGCCTTTGCAAAGGGGACCATGCCAAATAAAGGTGGCTGCTGGTGCCTGTTTGAGCGACCACGCTGCACTGTGTTTCTCTGCGGCCAAGGGGACAGAAAGGGGGGTCCTGCAGACCCCTGGTCGGAGGGGTTTCCGGGCAAACGGGCCGGGGGGACTGCCAGCCAGTCACGACAGGCCACGCGACCCAAAGAGCGGTGTCCCTTCCAGGCCACACAGCACGGGGGCTTCAGAGCACGGCTTCTCTGCATCTAAACACCGCTCTGTAGGGAGAAGCAGAGCTCCGTGCCTGGGCACAGCGCTCTCTCAGAGCACATTCGCACTGGCCAAAGAAAACGCGGGGCTTCATGCTCCTTGAAGAGCTACGCTCACGTGGAGAAACATGCTTTGTTGAAGACGTTCCTTACTTGAGCCCCTGGCTGGCCCTCAGGAACTGTCCAATGGCCCTCTTGGTAGACACTTCAGTCATTTTAGAAAGAGAGAAGATCTGGAGCTCAAACCAGCCTCACGGAAGGGAGGTGGCTGCATCAGTGGCCAAGGGAAGAGCAACGGAGGTCATCTAGCTGGACTTCTCTAAGGCCTTTGGCACAGGCCCCCACAACGTTCTCATCTCTGCATTGGAGAGATAGGGATTGGATTGGATTGGACTCGATTGGACTGGATTGGATTGGATGGGATTGGACTGGATTGGATTGGACTGGACTGGATTGGACTGGATTGGATTGGATTGGACTGCATTGGATTGGATTGGATTGGACTACGTTGCATTGGATTGGATTGGATTGGACTGCATTGGCTTGGGTTGGACTGGATTGGACTGCATTGGATTGGATAGATGGACTGGTAGATGGATAAGGAAGTGGCGGGATGGTCGCATCCAAAGAGGAACAGTCAAGGGCTCAATGCCCACATGGAAAGCAGTAAGGAGTGGTGGGGTGTCCCTCAAGGGTCCATACTGGGACCAATACTGTGGACTGTCTTCCTTAAGGACAGAGCTAGTGGGATTGAGTGCACCCTCAGAAAGCTTGCAGATGCCACCAAGCCGAGTGCTTGGAATTTGGGGTTTCTTTTTGCCAGTACAGGGTCCAGCTCCGGCGGGACCCGGCGGGGTGAGATTCCCATCTCTTTGCATGCTGCTGGTGCTCTTCCCTTCCGTAGTGTGTGTCTTGCCCAGGGCAATGCCAGGACAGGCTGCTCTGTGACGCTGCCCAGGGCGCTGGCACCTGCGCTCCACCGTGTCCTGCTTTTCTGGATGGCTCGCTGATAGGCTTTTTGCAGGGAGCTGCAGCCCTCCGGGGCCTCCTTCTTGCTCTGGTGTTGGGGCTTGGGCTGATGGGGCCTTTGCGCCTCGCCCGGTAACGGGCTCCTCTTTCCCTCTGCCTGCGGGGCTTTCTCCTGGCACTGCTCTTAGCGGATCTCTTGCTCCTGGGCTGTGCCCACGGTCCCCACGGGACAGTGGGGCCCCCGGGGGTGGAGCGAAGCGTTTGCGAAGCCGCTAGTCGTGCCTCGTGAAGTCTTCCAGGATGGCGAGTGTGCCTGGGAGGATGCATTTGCAAGGCTCGTCGTGGCTTTGCAGCAGCGCATGCGCCATGTGCTCTTGCGGTCCTCCTTGGTGCCTCCTGGGGGGGTGAAAGAGGTCTATCCCAGTGGCCCTAGGGGACAGGAGGGGCTGAGTGTCGTCTCATCAACCAGAGCTCCACGTTGCTTCCCCCTGTGGCCCGGGCTCCACTTAGCGGGCCCTCTCCAGCCCCCTTGCGAGTGCGCCAAGCCCCTTCAGCATTAATGCGCGTTCCTTCCCGGCTTCCCATTTTTTCTCCGTCGCCAGCCGAGGGCGGCTGAGCTGAGATAGCCAGCGGGAGTGTCAGCCTCAGGTGCGCAGTGGGGCTGCCCTTCCCGTGCTGGGGCCAAACGTGGGTGGGGCTGCGAGGTGGCGGGTCCCCGCAGCCCTGTGTGACACGGCGCCGTGTCACAGTGGGACACGTGCATCTCAGCAAGAGCTCTCTCTCCCCACCGTGCCTCCAGCCACACTCCGCGGCGAGGCCTGGGCGACGCCAGGGCTGCTCTCGCCAGCGCTGCTCTCGCCAGCGCTCTGCTCTGCAGGAGCTGCCCTGCCGCCAGCAGGAGGTCAGGGGAAGCCGCGGGAGAGCGTTGGAGACGCCGCTTGGGGAAGTGGCAAGGAGGAGGAGGACGAGGAGGAGGAGGAGGACGTGGAGGAGGAGGAGGAGGAGAGGAGCAGAGGGGGTTTGTAGCAGGCCCAGCACCTCTCTCCCAGCTGCTGCAGCGCAGGGGGGCAAAGATGACCAAGTACCTGCTCTTCAACCCCTTGGGGCCCGAGAAGCTTCCAACCCTCAAGGAGCTCACCACCAGCGGTAAGCGCCTGGGGAGCCCTTGCAGGAGTGCTCTCGGAGCCACGAGGAGTGGAGATGAGCTGTGGAAACCCTGAGGCTGGGGCTGGGGCTGGGGCTGTAGCGGGGGTCTTCTGGCAGGGACTGGCGGCCGCAAGGAGAGCCCTGCCTGCTGGCGCCTTGGGGCTCGGGGGTGCCTCCGGCAGACCAGGCCTCCTGCCGCTGCCCGTGTCAAAGGGATGGATCCCCTTCCCCAAAACACGACGGATGCCTGCCCTTCCTGGGCCCAGGGCGGGCTTCTTGGAGGCTAGGGGCGCTCAAGAACGCAGCTGGGCCGCCCCGGCGCTGCGAGCGTTTGCTCAGGGCGAGGCGGGGCTTGAGCGCCCTGCACTGTCGCTTCCGTGGGTAGGGGGCTGCTGGACGGTTGGGCCTTGCTGACTCAGAGCATGGCGTGCCTTGCCTTTGCCTTCCAGAAATCTGCAAAGTCTGGGCTGCCGCATCCAAGTACATCCGGAGACAGCTCTTGCAGAAGAGGGTGAGCCTTGCCTCCTGCTCATGGCCCATCCTGCCCCTCTGGAGCTCCGGAGCGGGCAGGGCGCAAAGCAGCATCCCCAGGGCCACGCCAGTCACGCGGCAGCCTTCCCCCTGCGCAGCACTGCCAACGCTCCCTCTCCTTGCTTGCCTTTTCAGGCGGTGGACATCGGAATTGGGACATTTGCAGTTGTCCCAGCGTGTGCCACAGTGGGAGAGGACGAGGTTTTGCCTGTGGAGAGACCTGTGTTCCAGCCGTGCAGGTTTCTGAAGAAATTTTACAAGCTCAAGTGTGCGAAGACCAAAATGCCCGGTAAGAAGAGGGATGCTTCCCCTGCCCAGCCCTTGCATTTGACTCGGCGCCCACACCTCTGCGACACGGCCGAGCAAAGGCTCTTCCAACCTCGAGAGCGCTGAGCGTGGGCACACGGACGGCAGCCCAGCACCCTGCCCCTCCGCAGGGAGCCAGCCCCATCTCCCCAGCTCGCCCTACGCTCCAGCTGCTTGCCCGCAGCAGGAGGCAAAGCTTCTCTTTGCCTTCTCTTGGCCATCACGTCCGTGCTGGAGACGTGGCCGAAGCTGAAAGGGGAGCGCTCTCTGGCACAGCGCTGCCCGAGGGCTGGGCGCCCGTGGCACCCGGTCTCGGAGTCAGCGGAACTGCGGTGGGGTGACTTGCTTGCTTTGCGCTTGTTTCCTAGACGACACACCATCCGGTCCACTGGACTTCGAGCAGATTGCTGCGGACATCCACTTCCGCCAAGACATCGTGGAGCAGTGCATACACGAGACCCTGCTCTTCTTCGCTGGGGCCCTCCGAGACGACAAGGAGGTGGAATTCTCCTTCAAGGGCATTGGCATCCTAGCCGTGCGAAGAAAAGCACTCAGCATGACCTTCTTTGATGACTGCCTCCTGCAGCTGGATGCGACCGGGAACATGCTGGCAGCTCTCATCGGGGTGAGCTTGTCCTTTCTCCGGGGCTCCTCCTCATGCCTCTTTGGCAATGCTGCCAAAGCTCGCTCCAGCGGCTTTCTCTTGGCTGCCGCCACCTGCCTCGCCACCTGGCCTACACACGCTCTCGATGAGCCAGGCCAAGCCTCGGCAGCGCCTCGGCCCCTTCGAGGGAGGGGCTAATGACATCAAGGGAGAAGGGGGTGCGCGGCTTTCTGAGAAGCAGCCTTTGGGCCTTTGAGCAGCGAGGCCGTTGGCCGCCTTTGTGAGCAACCAGCGCGTGTCCTGGGCGTCTGCTGACGTGTCTCTGTCCCCTTGCAGGATGCCAAGATGCGGGCTATCGTGGCCTTCCCGGGCAAAACCGATTTCACTCGGCTCAGTCGAGACGGGGTCGTCACGCTGCCAAGGTGAGCAGGACGGCTTGTGCAGCCCCTGGCTGGTCAAGGGAGCAGCTGCTCAGCTCCTGCTGTGGGGGCAGCCTCTTGCCGAGGCTCCTCTCCTGCCAAACCTGGGCAAGAGCAGCTCTTTCCCAGGAGAGCTTCCCGGTCCGCCCGCCAACGGCTCCTCCTTGCCTTGGAGAGTGCAGACGAAGCGGCCAGTCCGCTCTCCATGTGCCCTGAGAGAGTGAGAGAGGCGGGAGGGTCTGTGCGGGCAGCAAGGAGGGCTTGCGCTAGGATCATCAGCTTTCTGGCAGGAAGGCGAGGGAAGCAGCGGCAGAGGCTGATGGAGACCGTGGGGCCCCGCAGGTCCCACAGAGAGCTGCGTCCCCCAAGGGCTTGGCGGTGGCTCCCAAAGCTGCCTGCCAGCAGCTTATTAGCGTCAGCCCCCGAGGGAGCGCGGAGCCCTTTTGCCCAGCTGCCGCCGCCTTCTTCTTCCCAGGCTTGCAGCTGAGACCCCACACCAAGCAGCGGCCCCTGCCATTTCTCTGAAGCCCCAGAGAGAGCCGGCGCCTTGGGGCGGGGGTGCCCGCAGAGGTAATGTCCCAGCTGGGTGCTGGCAGGGGGCTGTGGGCACTCCGCTCTGGCCCGCAGGGTCCCAAAGACGCTCTTGTGCTCTTCTCTTGCCTCCCGCTTGCAGTGAGCGTGCTGGATCCCGTGTTCCTGGCTCAGCGGAGGGTTTCTCTAGCCAGGCAGCTGGCGAAGGAAGGCGAGCACGCTAAAGCCACGGAAGCCGGCCCAGACAGGTGAGCCTCCTGGAGGAGCGACGTGGCTGGGGGCGCGGGGGCACAGTGCGCCCTTGCTGTCGGGCCAGTGAGCTGTTTCCCTTGGCCGCGGGGGTGCCTGTGCTGATGCCGAAAGGCCCCGGAGACGTTGTCCTGCTGGACACGTGGCCCTCCTCTCGAACCGCCTGGTGCTGACGGAGCCGCGGGGCAGGCTGCGAGCCCAGCCTGCAGCAACTGGCTCAGTCTGGGCTCGCGCAAGCTCAGCCTGCCGTGCCTCTTCAGAGTCCTGCCAGAAATCCAGAAGTCCCAGGAGGAGCTGAAGCAGCCCAGACCTCCAGCTCAGCCGCGCTTGGAGCTCCCTGCATGTGTTCCGCAGCCCTCAGGAACGGTACGCCCTCGGGATTTGCCAGCCCTGCGTCACATTTTGGGCTCTGGGCCGGGGCAGAAGAGGCGGCAAGAGCTGCCCTCCGTCCCTGCCCTGCCGCCCAGCCCAAGCCCGAGGAGACTAACGCTGCCTGTGTCGTGTGTGCGTGGCCTCCAGGGAACGCGGTCCCTCCGCACCCAGAGGGAAGAGAAACGGCTCCGGCTGCTCATGGCATCCAAGCGCCAAGAGCTGGAAGCGGAAGCGTGGCGCCAATACCGTGCCAACAGAAGGGGACGGAACACGGAGCAAGGCCAGGTATGGCATGCGCTTCACAGCCCCCAGGAAAAGGGCATTTCCCCTCCCCGCTCCCTGGGGAGCAGGCACAGCGGCGCTGCTTGTGGCCAATTGGCCAGGCAGGGCTCTTCTCTCTGCCCGCTGCCCTGCCCGTTGCCCTGACCTGACGCAGGAGCTGTCCCTAAGGCCCCAGGCCAAAGCGTGCAGTTGGCTCTGGCACGGGCAGTCTGTTTAGTGCCTGGACCTCCCTGCGAGGGCTCAGCACCACTCTGCCCGGAAGACTAAGGCAAGCCTGCGCAAGTCACACGCCTCGGCTGAAGCCTTGCGAGCAGCCCCAGCTGTTGGAGGCAGTGCTTCAGGAGACTCTCTTCTGCCTTTGCAGAGCCCCTGCCGCCATCTCTTTGAGGATCCCCATCGCCCTCCGCACCTCCTGAGAAAGGCCTACGCCGAGAAGCTGATGAAGGAGGGGCTACAGCAGAAGGAGAAGGAGACATGCCAAAGCCCTGCAAGGCAGAGGGCATCAGAGGGGCGCGCAGAGCTGCACCTCCCGGGGAGAGCACGGCAAGAGTAAGTGTGTGCCGGCTCCTGCAGGGGCCAGGGAAAGCTTGGGGGGGGCTCCAAGCCCTGGCGCTGTCCAGGCTTTCGGAGGCTACGCAGCTTGGCATCCCCCAGCTCCTCGCGATGCAGGAATGACCGGCCTTAGAGGCCACCTCCGGGGGCCTCTCTGCGGCCCCAGGCCAACGCAGGACGCTTCTCCCCAGGGCAAGGCTTTGGGTACAAAAGGCAATGGGGGCCGTGTGCGTGACTGCCTGCGTCTGCACGTGCACGTGCGCGTGCAGGCACGGCGTGCTGGAAGAGGCAGGCAGCATCCCAGCCAAAGCACGACAGAACCAGATGCGTGGGGTGCCCCCGTCCTGCCCTGCCCTGCCCTGCCCTGCCCTGCCCTGCCAGGTCCTGGGGAAAGCAGCTCTTTCCCTGATGGCCCTTGCGGCCTCGCAGACAGCTCCGCAGTCCGGCCTCGAACCAGGCGCCTTGTCCATCCACGTGGCTGGGTTCCCACCCGCTGGGCGCTCAGGAGAGCCTTGCAATAGGGGGGACACCGTCCCGGGGGGCTGAAGACGAAACGCTGGCTCCGCTGCTGGCCTCTGCCTTCCCAAAGGCGGCAGCCTGTGCTCGCCCTCCACGCGCAGCGACTCCGGGCACCCGGCCCCCAGCTGCGATGCCCGCTCCGTCCCGGGACTCGGCCCTGCCCGGCTTCACCCCCGGCTGATCTGCGCTCTTCTCGCTGCACATTGCTCGCGGCACGAGGGGCCACGAGCCGCCACGCAGAGCAGTGGGCTGCCCTCGGCAGCACCTTCCAGAACTACCGGCCTGAGCCAGGCTTTGGGGCGTTGCGGGCCCTCCTCTCCGACCACAGAGCTGAGGCCCTTTCTTCTCTCTCCTTTAGCAGAGGGGAGAAGACGAGGCTGTTGGAGCGCCGCTGGAAGGCCCAGGGACTGGCAGCCACGCCAAGAAGCTGCGAGCAGCCCCGGAGAGCCCAGCGGCAGGGGCCTTAGCCGGCGCGGCAGCCACCCTTTTCTGCAGGAGAGCTGTCAGCACCGGGTGGCGGGGGCCAGGAGCGCCTTTGCAAAGGGGACCATGCCAAATAAAGGTGGCTGCTGGTGCCTGTTTGAGCGACCACGCTGCACTGTGTTTCTCTGCGGCCAAGGGGACAGAAAGGGGGGTCCTGCAGACCCCTGGTCGGAGGGGTTTCCGGGCAAACGGGCCGGGGGGACTGCCAGCCAGTCACGACAGGCCACGCGACCCAAAGAGCGGTGTCCCTTCCAGGCCACACAGCACGGGGGCTTCAGAGCACGGCTTCTCTGCATCTAAACACCGCTCTGTAGGGAGAAGCAGAGCTCCGTGCCTGGGCACAGCGCTCTCTCAGAGCACATTCGCACTGGCCAAAGAAAACGCGGGGCTTCATGCTCCTTGAAGAGCTACGCTCACGTGGAGAAACATGCTTTGTTGAAGACGCTCCTTACTTGAGCCCCTGGCTGGCCCTCAGGAACTGTCCAATGGCCCTCTTGGTAGACACTTCAGTCATTTTAGAAAGAGAGAAGATCTGGAGCTCAAACCAGCCTCACGGAAGGGAGGTGGCTGCATCAGTGGCCAAGGGAAGAGCAACGGAGGTCATCTAGCTGGACTTCTCTAAGGCCTTTGGCACAGGCCCCCACAACGTTCTCATCTCTGCATTGGAGAGATAGGGATTGGATTGGATTGGACTCGATTGGACTGGATTGGATTGGATGGGATTGGACTGGATTGGATTGGACTGGACTGGATTGGACTGGATTGGATTGGATTGGACTGCATTGGATTGGATTGGATTGGACTACGTTGCATTGGATTGGATTGGATTGGACTGCATTGGCTTGGGTTGGACTGGATTGGACTGCATTGGATTGGATAGATGGACTGGTAGATGGATAAGGAAGTGGCGGGATGGTCGCATCCAAAGAGGAACAGTCAAGGGCTCAATGCCCACATGGAAAGCAGTAAGGAGTGGTGGGGTGTCCCTCAAGGGTCCATACTGGGACCAATACTGTGGACTGTCTTCCTTAAGGACAGAGCTAGTGGGATTGAGTGCACCCTCAGAAAGCTTGCAGATGCCACCAAGCCGAGTGCTTGGAATTTGGGGTTTCTTTTTGCCAGTACAGGGTCCAGCTCCGGCGGGACCCGGCGGGGTGAGATTCCCATCTCTTTGCATGCTGCTGGTGCTCTTCCCTTCCGTAGTGTGTGTCTTGCCCAGGGCAATGCCAGGACAGGCTGCTCTGTGACGCTGCCCAGGGCGCTGGCACCTGCGCTCCACCGTGTCCTGCTTTTCTGGATGGCTCGCTGATAGGCTTTTTGCAGGGAGCTGCAGCCCTCCGGGGCCTCCTTCTTGCTCTGGTGTTGGGGCTTGGGCTGATGGGGCCTTTGCGCCTCGCCCGGTAACGGGCTCCTCTTTCCCTCTGCCTGCCGGGCTTTCTCCTGGCACCGCTCTTAGCGGATCTCTTGCTCCTGGGCTGTGCCCACGGTCCCCACGGGACAGTGGGGCCCCCGGGGGTGGAGCGAAGCGTTTGCGAAGCCGCTAGTCGTGCCTCGTGAAGTCTTCCAGGATGGCGAGTGTGCCTGGGAGGATGCATTTGCAAGGCTCGTCGTGGCTTTGCAGCAGCGCATGCGCCATGTGCTCTTGCGGTCCTCCTTGGTGCCTCCTGGGGGGGTGAAAGAGGTCTATCCCAGTGGCCCTAGGGGACAGGAGGGGCTGAGTGTCGTCTCATCAACCAGAGCTCCACGTTGCTTCCCCCTGTGGCCCGGGCTCCACTTAGCGGGCCCTCTCCAGCCCCCTTGCGAGTGCGCCAAGCCCCTTCAGCATTAATGCGCGTTCCTTCCCGGCTTCCCATTTTTTCTCCGTCGCCAGCCGAGGGCGGCTGAGCTGAGATAGCCAGCGGGAGTGTCAGCCTCAGGTGCGCAGTGGGGCTGCCCTTCCCGTGCTGGGGCCAAACGTGGGTGGGGCTGCGAGGTGGCGGGTCCCCGCAGTCCTGTGTGACACGGCGCCGTGTCACAGTGGGACACGTGCATCTCAGCAAGAGCTCTCTCTCCCCACCGTGCCTCCAGCCACACTCCGCGGCGAGGCCTGGGCGACGCCAGGGCTGCTCTCGCCAGCGCTGCTCTCGCCAGCGCTCTGCTCTGCAGGAGCTGCCCTGCCGCCAGCAGGAGGTCAGGGGAAGCCGCGGGAGAGCGTTGGAGACGCCGCTTGGGGAAGTGGCAAGGAGGAGGAGGACGAGGAGGAGGAGGAGGACGTGGAGGAGGAGGAGGAGGAGAGGAGCAGAGGGGGTTTGTAGCAGGCCCAGCACCTCTCTCCCAGCTGCTGCAGCGCAGGGGGGCAAAGATGACCAAGTACCTGCTCTTCAACCCCTTGGGGCCCGAGAAGCTTCCAACCCTCAAGGAGCTCACCACCAGCGGTAAGCGCCTGGGGAGCCCTTGCAGGAGTGCTCTCGGAGCCACGAGGAGTGGAGATGAGCTGTGGAAACCCTGAGGCTGGGGCTGGGGCTGGGGCTGTAGCGGGGGTCTTCTGGCAGGGACTGGCGGCCGCAAGGAGAGCCCTGCCTGCTGGCGCCTTGGGGCTCGGGGGTGCCTCCGGCAGACCAGGCCTCCTGCCGCTGCCCGTGTCAAAGGGATGGATCCCCTTCCCCAAAACACGACGGATGCCTGCCCTTCCTGGGCCCAGGGCGGGCTTCTTGGAGGCTAGGGGCGCTCAAGAACGCAGCTGGGCCGCCCCGGCGCTGCGAGCGTTTGCTCAGGGCGAGGCGGGGCTTGAGCGCCCTGCACTGTCGCTTCCGTGGGTAGGGGGCTGCTGGACGGTTGGGCCTTGCTGACTCAGAGCATGGCGTGCCTTGCCTTTGCCTTCCAGAAATCTGCAAAGTCTGGGCTGCCGCATCCAAGTACATCCGGAGACAGCTCTTGCAGAAGAGGGTGAGCCTTGCCTCCTGCTCATGGCCCATCCTGCCCCTCTGGAGCTCCGGAGCGGGCAGGGCGCAAAGCAGCATCCCCAGGGCCACGCCAGTCACGCGGCAGCCTTCCCCCTGCGCAGCACTGCCAACGCTCCCTCTCCTTGCTTGCCTTTTCAGGCGGTGGACATCGGAATTGGGACATTTGCAGTTGTCCCAGCGTGTGCCACAGTGGGAGAGGACGAGGTTTTGCCTGTGGAGAGACCTGTGTTCCAGCCGTGCAGGTTTCTGAAGAAATTTTACAAGCTCAAGTGTGCGAAGACCAAAATGCCCGGTAAGAAGAGGGATGCTTCCCCTGCCCAGCCCTTGCATTTGACTCGGCGCCCACACCTCTGCGACACGGCCGAGCAAAGGCTCTTCCAACCTCGAGAGCGCTGAGCGTGGGCACACGGACGGCAGCCCAGCACCCTGCCCCTCCGCAGGGAGCCAGCCCCATCTCCCCAGCTCGCCCTACGCTCCAGCTGCTTGCCCGCAGCAGGAGGCAAAGCTTCTCTTTGCCTTCTCTTGGCCATCACGTCCGTGCTGGAGACGTGGCCGAAGCTGAAAGGGGAGCGCTCTCTGGCACAGCGCTGCCCGAGGGCTGGGCGCCCGTGGCACCCGGTCTCGGAGTCAGCGGAACTGCGGTGGGGTGACTTGCTTGCTTTGCGCTTGTTTCCTAGACGACACACCATCCGGTCCACTGGACTTCGAGCAGATTGCTGCGGACATCCACTTCCGCCAAGACATCGTGGAGCAGTGCATACACGAGACCCTGCTCTTCTTCGCTGGGGCCCTCCGAGACGACAAGGAGGTGGAATTCTCCTTCAAGGGCATTGGCATCCTAGCCGTGCGAAGAAAAGCACTCAGCATGACCTTCTTTGATGACTGCCTCCTGCAGCTGGATGCGACCGGGAACATGCTGGCAGCTCTCATCGGGGTGAGCTTGTCCTTTCTCCGGGGCTCCTCCTCATGCCTCTTTGGCAATGCTGCCAAAGCTCGCTCCAGCGGCTTTCTCTTGGCTGCCGCCACCTGCCTCGCCACCTGGCCTACACACGCTCTCGATGAGCCAGGCCAAGCCTCGGCAGCGCCTCGGCCCCTTCGAGGGAGGGGCTAATGACATCAAGGGAGAAGGGGGTGCGCGGCTTTCTGAGAAGCAGCCTTTGGGCCTTTGAGCAGCGAGGCCGTTGGCCGCCTTTGTGAGCAACCAGCGCGTGTCCTGGGCGTCTGCTGACGTGTCTCTGTCCCCTTGCAGGATGCCAAGATGCGGGCTATCGTGGCCTTCCCGGGCAAAACCGATTTCACTCGGCTCAGTCGAGACGGGGTCGTCACGCTGCCAAGGTGAGCAGGACGGCTTGTGCAGCCCCTGGCTGGTCAAGGGAGCAGCTGCTCAGCTCCTGCTGTGGGGGCAGCCTCTTGCCGAGGCTCCTCTCCTGCCAAACCTGGGCAAGAGCAGCTCTTTCCCAGGAGAGCTTCCCGGTCCGCCCGCCAACGGCTCCTCCTTGCCTTGGAGAGTGCAGACGAAGCGGCCAGTCCGCTCTCCATGTGCCCTGAGAGAGTGAGAGAGGCGGGAGGGTCTGTGCGGGCAGCAAGGAGGGCTTGCGCTAGGATCATCAGCTTTCTGGCAGGAAGGCGAGGGAAGCAGCGGCAGAGGCTGATGGAGACCGTGGGGCCCCGCAGGTCCCACAGAGAGCTGCGTCCCCCAAGGGCTTGGCGGTGGCTCCCAAAGCTGCCTGCCAGCAGCTTATTAGCGTCAGCCCCCGAGGGAGCGCGGAGCCCTTTTGCCCAGCTGCCGCCGCCTTCTTCTTCCCAGGCTTGCAGCTGAGACCCCACACCAAGCAGCGGCCCCTGCCATTTCTCTGAAGCCCCAGAGAGAGCCGGCGCCTTGGGGCGGGGGTGCCCGCAGAGGTAATGTCCCAGCTGGGTGCTGGCAGGGGGCTGTGGGCACTCCGCTCTGGCCCGCAGGGTCCCAAAGACGCTCTTGTGCTCTTCTCTTGCCTCCCGCTTGCAGTGAGCGTGCTGGATCCCGTGTTCCTGGCTCAGCGGAGGGTTTCTCTAGCCAGGCAGCTGGCGAAGGAAGGCGAGCACGCTAAAGCCACGGAAGCCGGCCCAGACAGGTGAGCCTCCTGGAGGAGCGACGTGGCTGGGGGCGCGGGGGCACAGTGCGCCCTTGCTGTCGGGCCAGTGAGCTGTTTCCCTTGGCCGCGGGGGTGCCTGTGCTGATGCCGAAAGGCCCCGGAGACGTTGTCCTGCTGGACACGTGGCCCTCCTCTCGAACCGCCTGGTGCTGACGGAGCCGCGGGGCAGGCTGCGAGCCCAGCCTGCAGCAACTGGCTCAGTCTGGGCTCGCGCAAGCTCAGCCTGCCGTGCCTCTTCAGAGTCCTGCCAGAAATCCAGAAGTCCCAGGAGGAGCTGAAGCAGCCCAGACCTCCAGCTCAGCCGCGCTTGGAGCTCCCTGCATGTGTTCCGCAGCCCTCAGGAACGGTACGCCCTCGGGATTTGCCAGCCCTGCGTCACATTTTGGGCTCTGGGCCGGGGCAGAAGAGGCGGCAAGAGCTGCCCTCCGTCCCTGCCCTGCCGCCCAGCCCAAGCCCGAGGAGACTAACGCTGCCTGTGTCGTGTGTGCGTGGCCTCCAGGGAACGCGGTCCCTCCGCACCCAGAGGGAAGAGAAACGGCTCCGGCTGCTCATGGCATCCAAGCGCCAAGAGCTGGAAGCGGAAGCGTGGCGCCAATACCGTGCCAACAGAAGGGGACGGAACACGGAGCAAGGCCAGGTATGGCATGCGCTTCACAGCCCCCAGGAAAAGGGCATTTCCCCTCCCCGCTCCCTGGGGAGCAGGCACAGCGGCGCTGCTTGTGGCCAATTGGCCAGGCAGGGCTCTTCTCTCTGCCCGCTGCCCTGCCCGTTGCCCTGACCTGACGCAGGAGCTGTCCCTAAGGCCCCAGGCCAAAGCGTGCAGTTGGCTCTGGCACGGGCAGTCTGTTTAGTGCCTGGACCTCCCTGCGAGGGCTCAGCACCACTCTGCCCGGAAGACTAAGGCAAGCCTGCGCAAGTCACACGCCTCGGCTGAAGCCTTGCGAGCAGCCCCAGCTGTTGGAGGCAGTGCTTCAGGAGACTCTCTTCTGCCTTTGCAGAGCCCCTGCCGCCATCTCTTTGAGGATCCCCATCGCCCTCCGCACCTCCTGAGAAAGGCCTACGCCGAGAAGCTGATGAAGGAGGGGCTACAGCAGAAGGAGAAGGAGAGATGCCAAAGCCCTGCAAGGCAGAGGGCATCAGAGGGGCGCGCAGAGCTGCACCTCCCGGGGAGAGCACGGCAAGAGTAAGTGTGTGCCGGCTCCTGCAGGGGCCAGGGAAAGCTTGGGGGGGGCTCCAAGCCCTGGCGCTGTCCAGGCTTTCGGAGGCTACGCAGCTTGGCATCCCCCAGCTCCTCGCGATGCAGGAATGACCGGCCTTAGAGGCCACCTCCGGGGGCCTCTCTGCGGCCCCAGGCCAACGCAGGACGCTTCTCCCCAGGGCAAGGCTTTGGGTACAAAAGGCAATGGGGGCCGTGTGCGTGACTGCCTGCGTCTGCACGTGCACGTGCGCGTGCAGGCACGGCGTGCTGGAAGAGGCAGGCAGCATCCCAGCCAAAGCACGACAGAACCAGATGCGTGGGGTGCCCCCGTCCTGCCCTGCCCTGCCCTGCCCTGCCCTGCCCTGCCAGGTCCTGGGGAAAGCAGCTCTTTCCCTGATGGCCCTTGCGGCCTCGCAGACAGCTCCGCAGTCCGGCCTCGAACCAGGCGCCTTGTCCATCCACGTGGCTGGGTTCCCACCCGCTGGGCGCTCAGGAGAGCCTTGCAATAGGGGGGACACCGTCCCGGGGGGCTGAAGACGAAACGCTGGCTCCGCTGCTGGCCTCTGCCTTCCCAAAGGCGGCAGCCTGTGCTCGCCCTCCACGCGCAGCGACTCCGGGCACCCGGCCCCCAGCTGCGATGCCTGCTCCGTCCCGGGACTCGGCCCTGCCCGGCTTCACCCCCGGCGGATCTGCGCTCTTCTCGCTGCACATTGCTCGCGGCACGAGGGGCCACGAGCCGCCACGCAGAGCAGCGGGCTGCCCTCGGCAGCACCTCCCAGAACTACCGGCCTGAGCCAGGCTTTGGGGCGTTGCGGGCCCTCCTCTCCGACCACAGAGCTGAGGCCCTTTCTTCTCTCTCCTTTAGCAGAGGGGAGAAGACGAGGCTGTTGGAGCGCCGCTGGAAGGCCCAGGGACTGGCAGCCATGCCAAGAAGCTGCGAGCAGCCCCGGAGAGCCCAGCGGCAGGGGCCTTAGCCGGCGTGGCAGCCACCCTTTTCTGCAGGAGAGCTGTCAGCACCGGGTGGCGGGGGCCAGGAGTGCCTTTGCAAAGGGGACCATGCCAAATAAAGGTGGCTGCTGGTGCCTGTTTGAGCGACCACGCTGCACTGTGTTTCTCTGCGGCCAAGGGGACAGAAAGGGGGGTCCTGCAGACCCCTGGTCGGAGGGGTTTCCGGGCAAACGGGCCGGGGGGACTGCCAGCCAGTCACGACAGGCCACGCGACCCAAAGAGCGGTGTCCCTTCCAGGCCACACAGCACGGGGGCTTCAGAGCACGGCTTCTCTGCATCCAAACACCGCTCTGTAGGCAGAAGCAGAGCTCCGTGCCTGGGCACAGCGCTCTCTCAGAGCACATTCGCACTGGCCAAAGAAAACGCGGGGCTTCATGCTCCTTGAAGAGCTACGCTCACGTGGAGAAACATGCTTTGTTGAAGACGCTCCTTACTTGAGCCCCTGGCTGGCCCTCAGGAACTGTCCAATGGCCCTCTTGGTAGACACTTCAGTCATTTTAGAAAGAGAGAAGATCTGGAGCTCAAACCAGCCTCACGGAAGGGAGGTGGCTGCATCAGTGGCCAAGGGAAGAGCAACGGAGGTCATCTAGCTGGACTTCTGTAAGGCCTTTGGCACAGGCCCCCACAACGTTCTCATCTCTGCATTGGAGAGATAGGGATTGGATTGGATTGGACTCGATTGGACTGGATTGGATTGGATGGGATTGGACTGGATTGGATTGGACTGGACTGGATTGGACTGGATTGGATTGGATTGGACTGCATTGGATTGGATTGGATTGGACTACGTTGCATTGGATTGGATTGGATTGGACTGCATTGGCTTGGGTTGGACTGGATTGGACTGCATTGGATTGGATAGATGGACTGGTAGATGGATAAGGAAGTGGCGGGATGGTCGCATCCAAAGAGGAACAGTCAAGGGCTCAATGCCCACATGGAAAGCAGTAAGGAGTGGTGGGGTGTCCCTCAAGGGTCCATACTGGGACCAATACTGTGGACTGTCTTCCTTAAGGACAGAGCTAGTGGGATTGAGTGCACCCTCAGAAAGCTTGCAGATGCCACCAAGCCGAGTGCTTGGAATTTGGGGTTTCTTTTTGCCAGTACAGGGTCCAGCTCCGGCGGGACCCGGCGGGGTGAGATTCCCATCTCTTTGCATGCTGCTGGTGCTCTTCCCTTCCGTAGTGTGTGTCTTGCCCAGGGCAATGCCAGGACAGGCTGCTCTGTGACGCTGCCCAGGGCGCTGGCACCTGCGCTCCACCGTGTCCTGCTTTTCTGGATGGCTCGCTGATAGGCTTTTTGCAGGGAGCTGCAGCCCTCCGGGGCCTCCTTCTTGCTCTGGTGTTGGGGCTTGGGCTGATGGGGCCTTTGCGCCTCGCCCGGTAACGGGCTCCTCTTTCCCTCTGCCTGCGGGGCTTTCTCCTGGCACCGCTCTTAGCGGATCTCTTGCTCCTGGGCTGTGCCCACGGTCCCCACGGGACAGTGGGGCCCCCGGGGGTGGAGCGAAGCGTTTGCGAAGCCGCTAGTCGTGCCTCGTGAAGTCTTCCAGGATGGCGAGTGTGCCTGGGAGGATGCATTTGCAAGGCTCGTCGTGGCTTTGCAGCAGCGCATGCGCCATGTGCTCTTGCGGTCCTCCTTGGTGCCTCCTGGGGTGGTGAAAGAGGTCTATCCCAGTGGCCCTAGGGGACAGGAGGGGCTGAGTGTCGTCTCATCAACCAGAGCTCCACGTTGCTTCCCCCTGTGGCCCGGGCTCCACTTAGCGGGCCCTCTCCAGCCCCCTTGCGAGTGCGCCAAGCCCCTTCAGCATTAATGCGCGTTCCTTCCCGGCTTCCCATTTTTTCTCCGTCGCCAGCCGAGGGCGGCTGAGCTGAGATAGCCAGCGGGAGTGTCGGCCTCAGGTGCGCAGTGGGGCTGCCCTTCCCGTGCTGGGGCCAAACGTGGGTGGGGCTGCGAGGTGGCGGGTCCCCGCAGTCCTGTGTGACACGGCGCCGTGTCACAGTGGGACACGTGCATCTCAGCAAGAGCTCTCTCTCCCCACCGTGCCTCCAGCCACACTCCGCGGCGAGGCCTGGGCGACGCCAGGGCTGCTCTCGCCAGCGCTGCTCTCGCCAGCGCTCTGCTCTGCAGGAGCTGCCCTGCCGCCAGCAGGAGGTCAGGGGAAGCCGCGGGAGAGCGTTGGAGACGCCGCTTGGGGAAGTGGCAAGGAGGAGGAGGACGAGGAGGAGGAGGAGGACGTGGAGGAGGAGGAGGAGGAGAGGAGCAGAGGGGGTTTGTAGCAGGCCCAGCACCTCTCTCCCAGCTGCTGCAGCGCAGGGGGGCAAAGATGACCAAGTACCTGCTCTTCAACCCCTTGGGGCCCGAGAAGCTTCCAACCCTCAAGGAGCTCACCACCAGCGGTAAGCGCCTGGGGAGCCCTTGCAGGAGTGCTCTCGGAGCCACGAGGAGTGGAGATGAGCTGTGGAAACCCTGAGGCTGGGGCTGGGGCTGGGGCTGGGGCTGTAGCGGGGGTCTTCTGGCAGGGACTGGCGGCCGCAAGGAGAGCCCTGCCTGCTGGCGCCTTGGGGCTCGGGGGTGCCTCCGGCAGTCAAAGGGATGGATCCCCTTCCCCAAAACACGACGGATGCCTGCCCTTCCTGGGCCCAGGGCGGGCTTCTTGGAGGCTAGGGGCGCTCAAGAACGCAGCTGGGCCGCCCCGGCGCTGCGAGCGTTTGCTCAGGGCGAGGCGGGGCTTGAGCGCCCTGCACTGTCGCCTCCGTGGGTAGGGGGCTGCTGGACGGTTGGGCCTTGCTGACTCAGAGCATGGCGTGCCTTGCCTTTGCCTTCCAGAAATCTGCAAAGTCTGGGCTGCCGCATCCAAGTACATCCGGAGACAGCTCTTGCAGAAGAGGGTGAGCCTTGCCTCCTGCTCATGGCCCATCCTGCCCCTCTGGAGCTCCGGAGCGGGCAGGGCGCAAAGCAGCATCCCCAGGGCCACGCCAGTCACGCGGCAGCCTTCCCCCTGCGCAGCACTGCCAACGCTCCCTCTCCTTGCTTGCCTTTTCAGGCGGTGGACATCGGAATTGGGACATTTGCAGTTGTCCCAGCGTGTGCCACAGTGGGAGAGGACGAGGTTTTGCCTGTGGAGAGACCTGTGTTCCAGCCGTGCAGGTTTCTGAAGAAATTTTACAAGCTCAAGTGTGCGAAGACCAAAATGCCCGGTAAGAAGAGGGATGCTTCCCCTGCCCAGCCCTTGCATTTGACTCGGCGCCCACACCTCTGCGACACGGCCGAGCAAAGGCTCTTCCAACCTCGAGAGCGCTGAGCGTGGGCACACGGACGGCAGCCCAGCACCCTGCCCCTCCGCAGGGAGCCAGCCCCATCTCCCCAGCTCGCCCTACGCTCCAGCTGCTTGCCCGCAGCAGGAGGCAAAGCTTCTCTTTGCCTTCTCTTGGCCATCACGTCCGTGCTGGAGACGTGGCCGAAGCTGAAAGGGGAGCGCTCTCTGGCACAGCGCTGCCCGAGGGCTGGGCGCCCGTGGCACCCGGTCTCGGAGTCAGCGGAACTGCGGTGGGGTGACTTGCTTGCTTTGCGCTTGTTTCCTAGACGACACACCATCCGGTCCACTGGACTTCGAGCAGATTGCTGCGGACATCCACTTCCGCCAAGACATCGTGGAGCAGTGCATACACGAGACCCTGCTCTTCTTCGCTGGGGCCCTCCGAGACGACAAGGAGGTGGAATTCTCCTTCAAGGGCATTGGCATCCTAGCCGTGCGAAGAAAAGCACTCAGCATGACCTTCTTTGATGACTGCCTCCTGCAGCTGGATGCGACCGGGAACATGCTGGCAGCTCTCATCGGGGTGAGCTTGTCCTTTCTCCGGGGCTCCTCCTCATGCCTCTTTGGCAATGCTGCCAAAGCTCGCTCCAGCGGCTTTCTCTTGGCTGCCGCCACCTGCCTCGCCACCTGGCCTACACACGCTCTCGATGAGCCAGGCCAAGCCTCGGCAGCGCCTCGGCCCCTTCGAGGGAGGGGCTAATGACATCAAGGGAGAAGGGGGTGCGCGGCTTTCTGAGAAGCAGCCTTTGGGCCTTTGAGCAGCGAGGCCGTTGGCCGCCTTTGTGAGCAACCAGCGCGTGTCCTGGGCGTCTGCTGACGTGTCTCTGTCCCCTTGCAGGATGCCAAGATGCGGGCTATCGTGGCCTTCCCGGGCAAAACCGATTTCACTCGGCTCAGTCGAGACGGGGTCGTCACGCTGCCAAGGTGAGCAGGACGGCTTGTGCAGCCCCTGGCTGGTCAAGGGAGCAGCTGCTCAGCTCCTGCTGTGGGGGCAGCCTCTTGCCGAGGCTCCTCTCCTGCCAAACCTGGGCAAGAGCAGCTCTTTCCCAGGAGAGCTTCCCGGTCCGCCCGCCGACGGCTCCTCCTTGCCTTGGAGAGTGCAGACGAAGCGGCCAGTCCGCTCTCCATGTGCCCTGAGAGAGTGAGAGAGGCGGGAGGGTCTGTGCGGGCAGCAAGGAGGGCTTGCGCTAGGATCATCAGCTTTCTGGCAGGAAGGCGAGGGAAGCAGCGGCAGAGGCTGATGGAGACCGTGGGGCCCCGCAGGTCCCACAGAGAGCTGCGTCCCCCAAGGGCTTGGCGGTGGCTCCCAAAGCTGCCTGCCAGCAGCTTATTAGCGTCAGCCCCCGAGGGAGCGCGGAGCCCTTTTGCCCAGCTGCCGCCGCCTTCTTCTTCCCAGGCTTGCAGCTGAGACCCCACACCAAGCAGCGGCCCCTGCCATTTCTCTGAAGCCCCAGAGAGAGCCGGCGCCTTGGGGCGGGGGTGCCCGCAGAGGTAATGTCCCAGCTGGGTGCTGGCAGGGGGCTGTGGGCACTCCGCTCTGGCCCGCAGGGTCCCAAAGACGCTCTTGTGCTCTTCTCTTGCCTCCCGCTTGCAGTGAGCGTGCTGGATCCCGTGTTCCTGGCTCAGCGGAGGGTTTCTCTAGCCAGGCAGCTGGCGAAGGAAGGCGAGCACGCTAAAGCCACGGAAGCCGGCCCAGACAGGTGAGCCTCCTGGAGGAGCGACGTGGCTGGGGGCGCGGGGGCACAGTGCGCCCTTGCTGTCGGGCCAGTGAGCTGTTTCCCTTGGCCGCGGGGGTGCCTGTGCTGATGCCGAAAGGCCCCGGAGACGTTGTCCTGCTGGACACGTGGCCCTCCTCTCGAACCGCCTGGTGCTGACGGAGCCGCGGGGCAGGCTGCGAGCCCAGCCTGCAGCAACTGGCTCAGTCTGGGCTCGCGCAAGCTCAGCCTGCCGTGCCTCTTCAGAGTCCTGCCAGAAATCCAGAAGTCCCAGGAGGAGCTGAAGCAGCCCAGACCTCCAGCTCAGCCGCGCTTGGAGCTCCCTGCATGTGTTCCGCAGCCCTCAGGAACGGTACGCCCTCGGGATTTGCCAGCCCTGCGTCACATTTTGGGCTCTGGGCCGGGGCAGAAGAGGCGGCAAGAGCTGCCCTCCGTCCCTGCCCTGCCGCCCAGCCCAAGCCCGAGGAGACTAACGCTGCCTGTGTCGTGTGTGCGTGGCCTCCAGGGAACGCGGTCCCTCCGCACCCAGAGGGAAGAGAAACGGCTCCGGCTGCTCATGGCATCCAAGCGCCAAGAGCTGGAAGCGGAAGCGTGGCGCCAATACCGTGCCAACAGAAGGGGACGGAACACGGAGCAAGGCCAGGTATGGCATGCGCTTCACAGCCCCCAGGAAAAGGGCATTTCCCCTCCCCGCTCCCTGGGGAGCAGGCACAGCGGCGCTGCTTGTGGCCAATTGGCCAGGCAGGGCTCTTCTCTCTGCCCGCTGCCCTGCCCGTTGCCCTGACCTGACGCAGGAGCTGTCCCTAAGGCCCCAGGCCAAAGCGTGCAGTTGGCTCTGGCACGGGCAGTCTGTTTAGTGCCTGGACCTCCCTGCGAGGGCTCAGCACCACTCTGCCCGGAAGACTAAGGCAAGCCTGCGCAAGTCACACGCCTCGGCTGAAGCCTTGCGAGCAGCCCCAGCTGTTGGAGGCAGTGCTTCAGGAGACTCTCTTCTGCCTTTGCAGAGCCCCTGCCGCCATCTCTTTGAGGATCCCCATCGCCCTCCGCACCTCCTGAGAAAGGCCTACGCCGAGAAGCTGATGAAGGAGGGGCTACAGCAGAAGGAGAAGGAGAGATGCCAAAGCCCTGCAAGGCAGAGGGCATCAGAGGGGCGCGCAGAGCTGCACCTCCCGGGGAGAGCACGGCAAGAGTAAGTGTGTGCCGGCTCCTGCAGGGGCCAGGGAAAGCTTGGGGGGGGCTCCAAGCCCTGGCGCTGTCCAGGCTTTCGGAGGCTACGCAGCTTGGCATCCCCCAGCTCCTCGCGATGCAGGAATGACCGGCCTTAGAGGCCACCTCCGGGGGCCTCTCTGCGGCCCCAGGCCAACGCAGGACGCTTCTCCCCAGGGCAAGGCTTTGGGTACAAAAGGCAATGGGGGCCGTGTGCGTGACTGCCTGCGTCTGCACGTGCACGTGCGCGTGCAGGCACGGCGTGCTGGAAGAGGCAGGCAGCATCCCAGCCAAAGCACGACAGAACCAGATGCGTGGGGTGCCCCCGTCCTGCCCTGCCCTGCCCTGCCCTGCCCTGCCCTGCCAGGTCCTGGGGAAAGCAGCTCTTTCCCTGATGGCCCTTGCGGCCTCGCAGACAGCTCCGCAGTCCGGCCTCGAACCAGGCGCCTTGTCCATCCACGTGGCTGGGTTCCCACCCGCTGGGCGCTCAGGAGAGCCTTGCAATAGGGGGGACACCGTCCCGGGGGGCTGAAGACGAAACGCTGGCTCCGCTGCAGGCCTCTGCCTTCCCAAAGGCGGCAGCCTGTGCTCGCCCTCCACGCGCAGCGACTCCGGGCACCCGGCCCCCAGCTGCGATGCCTGCTCCGTCCCGGGACTCGGCCCTGCCCGGCTTCACCCCCGGCGGATCTGCGCTCTTCTCGCTGCACATTGCTCGCGGCACGAGGGGCCACGAGCCGCCACGCAGAGCAGCGGGCTGCCCTCGGCAGCACCTCCCAGAACTACCGGCCTGAGCCAGGCTTTGGGGCGTTGCGGGCCCTCCTCTCCGACCACAGAGCTGAGGCCCTTTCTTCTCTCTCCTTTAGCAGAGGGGAGAAGACGAGGCTGTTGGAGCGCCGCTGGAAGGCCCAGGGACTGGCAGCCATGCCAAGAAGCTGCGAGCAGCCCCGGAGAGCCCAGCGGCAGGGGCCTTAGCCGGCGCGGCAGCCACCCTTTTCTGCAGGAGAGCTGTCAGCACCGGGTGGCGGGGGCCAGGAGCGCCTTTGCAAAGGGGACCATGCCAAATAAAGGTGGCTGCTGGTGCCTGTTTGAGCGACCACGCTGCACTGTGTTTCTCTGCGGCCAAGGGGACAGAAAGGGGGGTCCTGCAGACCCCTGGTCGGAGGGGTTTCCGGGCAAACGGGCCGGGGGGACTGCCAGCCAGTCACGACAGGCCACGCGACCCAAAGAGCGGTGTCCCTTCCAGGCCACACAGCACGGGGGCTTCAGAGCACGGCTTCTCTGCATCCAAACACCGCTCTGTAGGCAGAAGCAGAGCTCCGTGCCTGGGCACAGCGCTCTCTCAGAGCACATTCGCACTGGCCAAAGAAAACGCGGGGCTTCATGCTCCTTGAAGAGCTACGCTCACGTGGAGAAACATGCTTTGTTGAAGACGCTCCTTACTTGAGCCCCTGGCTGGCCCTCAGGAACTGTCCAATGGCCCTCTTGGTAGACACTTCAGTCATTTTAGAAAGAGAGAAGATCTGGAGCTCAAACCAGCCTCACGGAAGGGAGGTGGCTGCATCAGTGGCCAAGGGAAGAGCAACGGAGGTCATCTAGCTGGACTTCTCTAAGGCCTTTGGCACAGGCCCCCACAACGTTCTCATCTCTGCATTGGAGAGATAGGGATTGGATTGGATTGGACTCGATTGGACTGGATTGGATTGGATGGGATTGGACTGGATTGGATTGGACTGGACTGGATTGGACTGGATTGGATTGGATTGGACTGCATTGGATTGGATTGGATTGGACTACGTTGCATTGGATTGGATTGGATTGGACTGCATTGGCTTGGGTTGGACTGGATTGGACTGCATTGGATTGGATAGATGGACTGGTAGATGGATAAGGAAGTGGCGGGATGGTCGCATCCAAAGAGGAACAGTCAAGGGCTCAATGCCCACATGGAAAGCAGTAAGGAGTGGTGGGGTGTCCCTCAAGGGTCCATACTGGGACCAATACTGTGGACTGTCTTCCTTAAGGACAGAGCTAGTGGGATTGAGTGCACCCTCAGAAAGCTTGCAGATGCCACCAAGCCGAGTGCTTGGAATTTGGGGTTTCTTTTTGCCAGTACAGGGTCCAGCTCCGGCGGGACCCGGCGGGGTGAGATTCCCATCTCTTTGCATGCTGCTGGTGCTCTTCCCTTCCGTAGTGTGTGTCTTGCCCAGGGCAATGCCAGGACAGGCTGCTCTGTGACGCTGCCCAGGGCGCTGGCACCTGCGCTCCACCGTGTCCTGCTTTTCTGGATGGCTCGCTGATAGGCTTTTTGCAGGGAGCTGCAGCCCTCCGGGGCCTCCTTCTTGCTCTGGTGTTGGGGCTTGGGCTGATGGGGCCTTTGCGCCTCGCCCGGTAACGGGCTCCTCTTTCCCTCTGCCTGCGGGGCTTTCTCCTGGCACCGCTCTTAGCGGATCTCTTGCTCCTGGGCTGTGCCCACGGTCCCCACGGGACAGTGGGGCCCCCGGGGGTGGAGCGAAGCGTTTGCGAAGCCGCTAGTCGTGCCTCGTGAAGTCTTCCAGGATGGCGAGTGTGCCTGGGAGGATGCATTTGCAAGGCTCGTCGTGGCTTTGCAGCAGCGCATGCGCCATGTGCTCTTGCGGTCCTCCTTGGTGCCTCCTGGGGGGGTGAAAGAGGTCTATCCCAGTGGCCCTAGGGGACAGGAGGGGCTGAGTGTCGTCTCATCAACCAGAGCTCCACGTTGCTTCCCCCTGTGGCCCGGGCTCCACTTAGCGGGCCCTCTCCAGCCCCCTTGCGAGTGCGCCAAGCCCCTTCAGCATTAATGCGCGTTCCTTCCCGGCTTCCCATTTTTTCTCCGTCGCCAGCCGAGGGCGGCTGAGCTGAGATAGCCAGCGGGAGTGTCAGCCTCAGGTGCGCAGTGGGGCTGCCCTTCCCGTGCTGGGGCCAAACGTGGGTGGGGCTGCGAGGTGGCGGGTCCCCGCAGTCCTGTGTGACACGGCGCCGTGTCACAGTGGGACACGTGCATCTCAGCAAGAGCTCTCTCTCCCCACCGTGCCTCCAGCCACACTCCGCGGCGAGGCCTGGGCGACGCCAGGGCTGCTCTCGCCAGCGCTGCTCTCGCCAGCGCTCTGCTCTGCAGGAGCTGCCCTGCCGCCAGCAGGAGGTCAGGGGAAGCCGCAGGAGAGCGTTGGAGACGCCGCTTGGGGAAGTGGCAAGGAGGAGGAGGACGAGGAGGAGGAGGAGGACGTGGAGGAGGAGGAGGAGGAGAGGAGCAGAGGGGGTTTGTAGCAGGCCCAGCACCTCTCTCCCAGCTGCTGCAGCGCAGGGGGGCAAAGATGACCAAGTACCTGCTCTTCAACCCCTTGGGGCCCGAGAAGCTTCCAACCCTCAAGGAGCTCACCACCAGCGGTAAGCGCCTGGGGAGCCCTTGCAGGAGTGCTCTCGGAGCCACGAGGAGTGGAGATGAGCTGTGGAAACCCTGAGGCTGGGGCTGGGGCTGGGGCTGGGGCTGTAGCGGGGGTCTTCTGGCAGGGACTGGCGGCCGCAAGGAGAGCCCTGCCTGCTGGCGCCTTGGGGCTCGGGGGTGCCTCCGGCAGTCAAAGGGATGGATCCCCTTCCCCAAAACACGACGGATGCCTGCCCTTCCTGGGCCCAGGGCGGGCTTCTTGGAGGCTAGGGGCGCTCAAGAACGCAGCTGGGCCGCCCCGGCGCTGCGAGCGTTTGCTCAGGGCGAGGCGGGGCTTGAGCGCCCTGCACTGTCGCCTCCGTGGGTAGGGGGCTGCTGGACGGTTGGGCCTTGCTGACTCAGAGCATGGCGTGCCTTGCCTTTGCCTTCCAGAAATCTGCAAAGTCTGGGCTGCCGCATCCAAGTACATCCGGAGACAGCTCTTGCAGAAGAGGGTGAGCCTTGCCTCCTGCTCATGGCCCATCCTGCCCCTCTGGAGCTCCGGAGCGGGCAGGGCGCAAAGCAGCATCCCCAGGGCCACGCCAGTCACGCGGCAGCCTTCCCCCTGCGCAGCACTGCCAACGCTCCCTCTCCTTGCTTGCCTTTTCAGGCGGTGGACATCGGAATTGGGACATTTGCAGTTGTCCCAGCGTGTGCCACAGTGGGAGAGGACGAGGTTTTGCCTGTGGAGAGACCTGTGTTCCAGCCGTGCAGGTTTCTGAAGAAATTTTACAAGCTCAAGTGTGCGAAGACCAAAATGCCCGGTAAGAAGAGGGATGCTTCCCCTGCCCAGCCCTTGCATTTGACTCGGCGCCCACACCTCTGCGACACGGCCGAGCAAAGGCTCTTCCAACCTCGAGAGCGCTGAGCGTGGGCACACGGACGGCAGCCCAGCACCCTGCCCCTCCGCAGGGAGCCAGCCCCATCTCCCCAGCTCGCCCTACGCTCCAGCTGCTTGCCCGCAGCAGGAGGCAAAGCTTCTCTTTGCCTTCTCTTGGCCATCACGTCCGTGCTGGAGACGTGGCCGAAGCTGAAAGGGGAGCGCTCTCTGGCACAGCGCTGCCCGAGGGCTGGGCGCCCGTGGCACCCGGTCTCGGAGTCAGCGGAACTGCGGTGGGGTGACTTGCTTGCTTTGCGCTTGTTTCCTAGACGACACACCATCCGGTCCACTGGACTTCGAGCAGATTGCTGCGGACATCCACTTCCGCCAAGACATCGTGGAGCAGTGCATACACGAGACCCTGCTCTTCTTCGCTGGGGCCCTCCGAGACGACAAGGAGGTGGAATTCTCCTTCAAGGGCATTGGCATCCTAGCCGTGCGAAGAAAAGCACTCAGCATGACCTTCTTTGATGACTGCCTCCTGCAGCTGGATGCGACCGGGAACATGCTGGCAGCTCTCATCGGGGTGAGCTTGTCCTTTCTCCGGGGCTCCTCCTCATGCCTCTTTGGCAATGCTGCCAAAGCTCGCTCCAGCGGCTTTCTCTTGGCTGCCGCCACCTGCCTCGCCACCTGGCCTACACACGCTCTCGATGAGCCAGGCCAAGCCTCGGCAGCGCCTCGGCCCCTTCGAGGGAGGGGCTAATGACATCAAGGGAGAAGGGGGTGCGCGGCTTTCTGAGAAGCAGCCTTTGGGCCTTTGAGCAGCGAGGCCGTTGGCCGCCTTTGTGAGCAACCAGCGCGTGTCCTGGGCGTCTGCTGACGTGTCTCTGTCCCCTTGCAGGATGCCAAGATGCGGGCTATCGTGGCCTTCCCGGGCAAAACCGATTTCACTCGGCTCAGTCGAGACGGGGTCGTCACGCTGCCAAGGTGAGCAGGACGGCTTGTGCAGCCCCTGGCTGGTCAAGGGAGCAGCTGCTCAGCTCCTGCTGTGGGGGCAGCCTCTTGCCGAGGCTCCTCTCCTGCCAAACCTGGGCAAGAGCAGCTCTTTCCCAGGAGAGCTTCCCGGTCCGCCCGCCGACGGCTCCTCCTTGCCTTGGAGAGTGCAGACGAAGCGGCCAGTCCGCTCTCCATGTGCCCTGAGAGAGTGAGAGAGGCGGGAGGGTCTGTGCGGGCAGCAAGGAGGGCTTGCGCTAGGATCATCAGCTTTCTGGCAGGAAGGCGAGGGAAGCAGCGGCAGAGGCTGATGGAGACCGTGGGGCCCCGCAGGTCCCACAGAGAGCTGCGTCCCCCAAGGGCTTGGCGGTGGCTCCCAAAGCTGCCTGCCAGCAGCTTATTAGCGTCAGCCCCCGAGGGAGCGCGGAGCCCTTTTGCCCAGCTGCCGCCGCCTTCTTCTTCCCAGGCTTGCAGCTGAGACCCCACACCAAGCAGCGGCCCCTGCCATTTCTCTGAAGCCCCAGAGAGAGCCGGCGCCTTGGGGCGGGGGTGCCCGCAGAGGTAATGTCCCAGCTGGGTGCTGGCAGGGGGCTGTGGGCACTCCGCTCTGGCCCGCAGGGTCCCAAAGACGCTCTTGTGCTCTTCTCTTGCCTCCCGCTTGCAGTGAGCGTGCTGGATCCCGTGTTCCTGGCTCAGCGGAGGGTTTCTCTAGCCAGGCAGCTGGCGAAGGAAGGCGAGCACGCTAAAGCCACGGAAGCCGGCCCAGACAGGTGAGCCTCCTGGAGGAGCGACGTGGCTGGGGGCGCGGGGGCACAGTGCGCCCTTGCTGTCGGGCCAGTGAGCTGTTTCCCTTGGCCGCGGGGGTGCCTGTGCTGATGCCGAAAGGCCCCGGAGACGTTGTCCTGCTGGACACGTGGCCCTCCTCTCGAACCGCCTGGTGCTGACGGAGCCGCGGGGCAGGCTGCGAGCCCAGCCTGCAGCAACTGGCTCAGTCTGGGCTCGCGCAAGCTCAGCCTGCCGTGCCTCTTCAGAGTCCTGCCAGAAATCCAGAAGTCCCAGGAGGAGCTGAAGCAGCCCAGACCTCCAGCTCAGCCGCGCTTGGAGCTCCCTGCATGTGTTCCGCAGCCCTCAGGAACGGTACGCCCTCGGGATTTGCCAGCCCTGCGTCACATTTTGGGCTCTGGGCCGGGGCAGAAGAGGCGGCAAGAGCTGCCCTCCGTCCCTGCCCTGCCGCCCAGCCCAAGCCCGAGGAGACTAACGCTGCCTGTGTCGTGTGTGCGTGGCCTCCAGGGAACGCGGTCCCTCCGCACCCAGAGGGAAGAGAAACGGCTCCGGCTGCTCATGGCATCCAAGCGCCAAGAGCTGGAAGCGGAAGCGTGGCGCCAATACCGTGCCAACAGAAGGGGACGGAACACGGAGCAAGGCCAGGTATGGCATGCGCTTCACAGCCCCCAGGAAAAGGGCATTTCCCCTCCCCGCTCCCTGGGGAGCAGGCACAGCGGCGCTGCTTGTGGCCAATTGGCCAGGCAGGGCTCTTCTCTCTGCCCGCTGCCCTGCCCGTTGCCCTGACCTGACGCAGGAGCTGTCCCTAAGGCCCCAGGCCAAAGCGTGCAGTTGGCTCTGGCACGGGCAGTCTGTTTAGTGCCTGGACCTCCCTGCGAGGGCTCAGCACCACTCTGCCCGGAAGACTAAGGCAAGCCTGCGCAAGTCACACGCCTCGGCTGAAGCCTTGCGAGCAGCCCCAGCTGTTGGAGGCAGTGCTTCAGGAGACTCTCTTCTGCCTTTGCAGAGCCCCTGCCGCCATCTCTTTGAGGATCCCCATCGCCCTCCGCACCTCCTGAGAAAGGCCTACGCCGAGAAGCTGATGAAGGAGGGGCTACAGCAGAAGGAGAAGGAGACATGCCAAAGCCCTGCAAGGCAGAGGGCATCAGAGGGGCGCGCAGAGCTGCACCTCCCGGGGAGAGCACGGCAAGAGTAAGTGTGTGCCGGCTCCTGCAGGGGCCAGGGAAAGCTTGGGGGGGGCTCCAAGCCCTGGCGCTGTCCAGGCTTTCGGAGGCTACGCAGCTTGGCATCCCCCAGCTCCTCGCGATGCAGGAATGACCGGCCTTAGAGGCCACCTCCGGGGGCCTCTCTGCGGCCCCAGGCCAACGCAGGACGCTTCTCCCCAGGGCAAGGCTTTGGGTACAAAAGGCAATGGGGGCCGTGTGCGTGACTGCCTGCGTCTGCACGTGCATGTGCGCGTGCAGGCACGGCGTGCTGGAAGAGGCAGGCAGCATCCCAGCCAAAGCACGACAGAACCAGATGCGTGGGGTGCCCCCGTCCTGCCCTGCCCTGCCCTGCCCTGCCCTGCCCTGCCAGGTCCTGGGGAAAGCAGCTCTTTCCCTGATGGCCCTTGCGGCCTCGCAGACAGCTCCGCAGTCCGGCCTCGAACCAGGCGCCTTGTCCATCCACGTGGCTGGGTTCCCACCCGCTGGGCGCTCAGGAGAGCCTTGCAATAGGGGGGACACCGTCCCGGGGGGCTGAAGACGAAACGCTGGCTCCGCTGCTGGCCTCTGCCTTCCCAAAGGCGGCAGCCTGTGCTCGCCCTCCACGCGCAGCGACTCCGGGCACCCGGCCCCCAGCTGCGATGCCCGCTCCGTCCCGGGACTCGGCCCTGCCCGGCTTCACCCCCGGCTGATCTGCGCTCTTCTCGCTGCACATTGCTCGCGGCACGAGGGGCCACGAGCCGCCACGCAGAGCAGCGGGCTGCCCTCGGCAGCACCTCCCAGAACTACCGGCCTGAGCCAGGCTTTGGGGCGTTGCGGGCCCTCCTCTCCGACCACAGAGCTGAGGCCCTTTCTTCTCTCTCCTTTAGCAGAGGGGAGAAGACGAGGCTGTTGGAGCGCCGCTGGAAGGCCCAGGGACTGGCAGCCATGCCAAGAAGCTGCGAGCAGCCCCGGAGAGCCCAGCGGCAGGGGCCTTAGCCGGCGCGGCAGCCACCCTTTTCTGCAGGAGAGCTGTCAGCACCGGGTGGCGGGGGCCAGGAGTGCCTTTGCAAAGGGGACCATGCCAAATAAAGGTGGCTGCTGGTGCCTGTTTGAGCGACCACGCTGCACTGTGTTTCTCTGCGGCCAAGGGGACAGAAAGGGGGGTCCTGCAGACCCCTGGTCGGAGGGGTTTCCGGGCAAACGGGCCGGGGGGACTGCCAGCCAGTCACGACAGGCCACGCGACCCAAAGAGCGGTGTCCCTTCCAGGCCACACAGCACGGGGGCTTCAGAGCACGGCTTCTCTGCATCCAAACACCGCTCTGTAGGGAGAAGCAGAGCTCCGTGCCTGGGCACAGCGCTCTCTCAGAGCACATTCGCACTGGCCAAAGAAAACGCGGGGCTTCATGCTCCTTGAAGAGCTACGCTCACGTGGAGAAACATGCTTTGTTGAAGACGCTCCTTACTTGAGCCCCTGGCTGGCCCTCAGGAACTGTCCAATGGCCCTCTTGGTAGACACTTCAGTCATTTTAGAAAGAGAGAAGATCTGGAGCTCAAACCAGCCTCACGGAAGGGAGGTGGCTGCATCAGTGGCCAAGGGAAGAGCAACGGAGGTCATCTAGCTGGACTTCTGTAAGGCCTTTGGCACAGGCCCCCACAACGTTCTCATCTCTGCATTGGAGAGATAGGGATTGGATTGGATTGGATTGGACTCGATTGGACTGGATTGGATTGGATGGGATTGGACTGGATTGGATTGGACTGGACTGGATTGGACTGGATTGGATTGGATTGGACTGCATTGGATTGGATTGGATTGGACTACGTTGCATTGGATTGGATTGGATTGGACTGCATTGGCTTGGGTTGGACTGGATTGGACTGCATTGGATTGGATAGATGGACTGGTAGATGGATAAGGAAGTGGCGGGATGGTCGCATCCAAAGAGGAACAGTCAAGGGCTCAATGCCCACATGGAAAGCAGTAAGGAGTGGTGGGGTGTCCCTCAAGGGTCCATACTGGGACCAATACTGTGGACTGTCTTCCTTAAGGACAGAGCTAGTGGGATTGAGTGCACCCTCAGAAAGCTTGCAGATGCCACCAAGCCGAGTGCTTGGAATTTGGGGTTTCTTTTTGCCAGTACAGGGTCCAGCTCCGGCGGGACCCGGCGGGGTGAGATTCCCATCTCTTTGCATGCTGCTGGTGCTCTTCCCTTCCGTAGTGTGTGTCTTGCCCAGGGCAATGCCAGGACAGGCTGCTCTGTGACGCTGCCCAGGGCGCTGGCACCTGCGCTCCACCGTGTCCTGCTTTTCTGGATGGCTCGCTGATAGGCTTTTTGCAGGGAGCTGCAGCCCTCCGGGGCCTCCTTCTTGCTCTGGTGTTGGGGCTTGGGCTGATGGGGCCTTTGCGCCTCGCCCGGTAACGGGCTCCTCTTTCCCTCTGCCTGCGGGGCTTTCTCCTGGCACCGCTCTTAGCGGATCTCTTGCTCCTGGGCTGTGCCCACGGTCCCCACGGGACAGTGGGGCCCCCGGGGGTGGAGCGAAGCGTTTGCGAAGCCGCTAGTCGTGCCTCGTGAAGTCTTCCAGGATGGCGAGTGTGCCTGGGAGGATGCATTTGCAAGGCTCGTCGTGGCTTTGCAGCAGCGCATGCGCCATGTGCTCTTGCGGTCCTCCTTGGTGCCTCCTGGGGGGGTGAAAGAGGTCTATCCCAGTGGCCCTAGGGGACAGGAGGGGCTGAGTGTCGTCTCATCAACCAGAGCTCCACGTTGCTTCCCCCTGTGGCCCGGGCTCCACTTAGCGGGCCCTCTCCAGCCCCCTTGCGAGTGCGCCAAGCCCCTTCAGCATTAATGCGCGTTCCTTCCCGGCTTCCCATTTTTTCTCCGTCGCCAGCCGAGGGCGGCTGAGCTGAGATAGCCAGCGGGAGTGTCGGCCTCAGGTGCGCAGTGGGGCTGCCCTTCCCGTGCTGGGGCCAAACGTGGGTGGGGCTGCGAGGTGGCGGGTCCCCGCAGTCCTGTGTGACACGGCGCCGTGTCACAGTGGGACACGTGCATCTCAGCAAGAGCTCTCTCTCCCCACCGTGCCTCCAGCCACACTCCGCGGCGAGGCCTGGGCGACGCCAGGGCTGCTCTCGCCAGCGCTGCTCTCGCCAGCGCTCTGCTCTGCAGGAGCTGCCCTGCCGCCAGCAGGAGGTCAGGGGAAGCCGCGGGAGAGCGTTGGAGACGCCGCTTGGGGAAGTGGCAAGGAGGAGGAGGACGAGGAGGAGGAGGAGGACGTGGAGGAGGAGGAGGAGGAGAGGAGCAGAGGGGGTTTGTAGCAGGCCCAGCACCTCTCTCCCAGCTGCTGCAGCGCAGGGGGGCAAAGATGACCAAGTACCTGCTCTTCAACCCCTTGGGGCCCGAGAAGCTTCCAACCCTCAAGGAGCTCACCACCAGCGGTAAGCGCCTGGGGAGCCCTTGCAGGAGTGCTCTCGGAGCCACGAGGAGTGGAGATGAGCTGTGGAAACCCTGAGGCTGGGGCTGGGGCTGGGGCTGGGGCTGTAGCGGGGGTCTTCTGGCAGGGACTGGCGGCCGCAAGGAGAGCCCTGCCTGCTGGCGCCTTGGGGCTCGGGGGTGCCTCCGGCAGTCAAAGGGATGGATCCCCTTCCCCAAAACACGACGGATGCCTGCCCTTCCTGGGCCCAGGGCGGGCTTCTTGGAGGCTAGGGGCGCTCAAGAACGCAGCTGGGCCGCCCCGGCGCTGCGAGCGTTTGCTCAGGGCGAGGCGGGGCTTGAGCGCCCTGCACTGTCGCCTCCGTGGGTAGGGGGCTGCTGGACGGTTGGGCCTTGCTGACTCAGAGCATGGCGTGCCTTGCCTTTGCCTTCCAGAAATCTGCAAAGTCTGGGCTGCCGCATCCAAGTACATCCGGAGACAGCTCTTGCAGAAGAGGGTGAGCCTTGCCTCCTGCTCATGGCCCATCCTGCCCCTCTGGAGCTCCGGAGCGGGCAGGGCGCAAAGCAGCATCCCCAGGGCCACGCCAGTCACGCGGCAGCCTTCCCCCTGCGCAGCACTGCCAACGCTCCCTCTCCTTGCTTGCCTTTTCAGGCGGTGGACATCGGAATTGGGACATTTGCAGTTGTCCCAGCGTGTGCCACAGTGGGAGAGGACGAGGTTTTGCCTGTGGAGAGACCTGTGTTCCAGCCGTGCAGGTTTCTGAAGAAATTTTACAAGCTCAAGTGTGCGAAGACCAAAATGCCCGGTAAGAAGAGGGATGCTTCCCCTGCCCAGCCCTTGCATTTGACTCGGCGCCCACACCTCTGCGACACGGCCGAGCAAAGGCTCTTCCAACCTCGAGAGCGCTGAGCGTGGGCACACGGACGGCAGCCCAGCACCCTGCCCCTCCGCAGGGAGCCAGCCCCATCTCCCCAGCTCGCCCTACGCTCCAGCTGCTTGCCCGCAGCAGGAGGCAAAGCTTCTCTTTGCCTTCTCTTGGCCATCACGTCCGTGCTGGAGACGTGGCCGAAGCTGAAAGGGGAGCGCTCTCTGGCACAGCGCTGCCCGAGGGCTGGGCGCCCGTGGCACCCGGTCTCGGAGTCAGCGGAACTGCGGTGGGGTGACTTGCTTGCTTTGCGCTTGTTTCCTAGACGACACACCATCCGGTCCACTGGACTTCGAGCAGATTGCTGCGGACATCCACTTCCGCCAAGACATCGTGGAGCAGTGCATACACGAGACCCTGCTCTTCTTCGCTGGGGCCCTCCGAGACGACAAGGAGGTGGAATTCTCCTTCAAGGGCATTGGCATCCTAGCCGTGCGAAGAAAAGCACTCAGCATGACCTTCTTTGATGACTGCCTCCTGCAGCTGGATGCGACCGGGAACATGCTGGCAGCTCTCATCGGGGTGAGCTTGTCCTTTCTCCGGGGCTCCTCCTCATGCCTCTTTGGCAATGCTGCCAAAGCTCGCTCCAGCGGCTTTCTCTTGGCTGCCGCCACCTGCCTCGCCACCTGGCCTACACACGCTCTCGATGAGCCAGGCCAAGCCTCGGCAGCGCCTCGGCCCCTTCGAGGGAGGGGCTAATGACATCAAGGGAGAAGGGGGTGCGCGGCTTTCTGAGAAGCAGCCTTTGGGCCTTTGAGCAGCGAGGCCGTTGGCCGCCTTTGTGAGCAACCAGCGCGTGTCCTGGGCGTCTGCTGACGTGTCTCTGTCCCCTTGCAGGATGCCAAGATGCGGGCTATCGTGGCCTTCCCGGGCAAAACCGATTTCACTCGGCTCAGTCGAGACGGGGTCGTCACGCTGCCAAGGTGAGCAGGACGGCTTGTGCAGCCCCTGGCTGGTCAAGGGAGCAGCTGCTCAGCTCCTGCTGTGGGGGCAGCCTCTTGCCGAGGCTCCTCTCCTGCCAAACCTGGGCAAGAGCAGCTCTTTCCCAGGAGAGCTTCCCGGTCCGCCCGCCGACGGCTCCTCCTTGCCTTGGAGAGTGCAGACGAAGCGGCCAGTCCGCTCTCCATGTGCCCTGAGAGAGTGAGAGAGGCGGGAGGGTCTGTGCGGGCAGCAAGGAGGGCTTGCGCTAGGATCATCAGCTTTCTGGCAGGAAGGCGAGGGAAGCAGCGGCAGAGGCTGATGGAGACCGTGGGGCCCCGCAGGTCCCACAGAGAGCTGCGTCCCCCAAGGGCTTGGCGGTGGCTCCCAAAGCTGCCTGCCAGCAGCTTATTAGCGTCAGCCCCCGAGGGAGCGCGGAGCCCTTTTGCCCAGCTGCCGCCGCCTTCTTCTTCCCAGGCTTGCAGCTGAGACCCCACACCAAGCAGCGGCCCCTGCCATTTCTCTGAAGCCCCAGAGAGAGCCGGCGCCTTGGGGCGGGGGTGCCCGCAGAGGTAATGTCCCAGCTGGGTGCTGGCAGGGGGCTGTGGGCACTCCGCTCTGGCCCGCAGGGTCCCAAAGACGCTCTTGTGCTCTTCTCTTGCCTCCCGCTTGCAGTGAGCGTGCTGGATCCCGTGTTCCTGGCTCAGCGGAGGGTTTCTCTAGCCAGGCAGCTGGCGAAGGAAGGCGAGCACGCTAAAGCCACGGAAGCCGGCCCAGACAGGTGAGCCTCCTGGAGGAGCGACGTGGCTGGGGGCGCGGGGGCACAGTGCGCCCTTGCTGTCGGGCCAGTGAGCTGTTTCCCTTGGCCGCGGGGGTGCCTGTGCTGATGCCGAAAGGCCCCGGAGACGTTGTCCTGCTGGACACGTGGCCCTCCTCTCGAACCGCCTGGTGCTGACGGAGCCGCGGGGCAGGCTGCGAGCCCAGCCTGCAGCAACTGGCTCAGTCTGGGCTCGCGCAAGCTCAGCCTGCCGTGCCTCTTCAGAGTCCTGCCAGAAATCCAGAAGTCCCAGGAGGAGCTGAAGCAGCCCAGACCTCCAGCTCAGCCGCGCTTGGAGCTCCCTGCATGTGTTCCGCAGCCCTCAGGAACGGTACGCCCTCGGGATTTGCCAGCCCTGCGTCACATTTTGGGCTCTGGGCCGGGGCAGAAGAGGCGGCAAGAGCTGCCCTCCGTCCCTGCCCTGCCGCCCAGCCCAAGCCCGAGGAGACTAACGCTGCCTGTGTCGTGTGTGCGTGGCCTCCAGGGAACGCGGTCCCTCCGCACCCAGAGGGAAGAGAAACGGCTCCGGCTGCTCATGGCATCCAAGCGCCAAGAGCTGGAAGCGGAAGCGTGGCGCCAATACCGTGCCAACAGAAGGGGACGGAACACGGAGCAAGGCCAGGTATGGCATGCGCTTCACAGCCCCCAGGAAAAGGGCATTTCCCCTCCCCGCTCCCTGGGGAGCAGGCACAGCGGCGCTGCTTGTGGCCAATTGGCCAGGCAGGGCTCTTCTCTCTGCCCGCTGCCCTGCCCGTTGCCCTGACCTGACGCAGGAGCTGTCCCTAAGGCCCCAGGCCAAAGCGTGCAGTTGGCTCTGGCACGGGCAGTCTGTTTAGTGCCTGGACCTCCCTGCAAGGGCTCAGCACCACTCTGCCCGGAAGACTAAGGCAAGCCTGCGCAAGTCACACGCCTCGGCTGAAGCCTTGCGAGCAGCCCCAGCTGTTGGAGGCAGTGCTTCAGGAGACTCTCTTCTGCCTTTGCAGAGCCCCTGCCGCCATCTCTTTGAGGATCCCCATCGCCCTCCGCACCTCCTGAGAAAGGCCTACGCCGAGAAGCTGATGAAGGAGGGGCTACAGCAGAAGGAGAAGGAGAGATGCCAAAGCCCTGCAAGGCAGAGGGCATCAGAGGGGCGCGCAGAGCTGCACCTCCCGGGGAGAGCACGGCAAGAGTAAGTGTGTGCCGGCTCCTGCAGGGGCCAGGGAAAGCTTGGGGGGGGCTCCAAGCCCTGGCGCTGTCCAGGCTTTCGGAGGCTACGCAGCTTGGCATCCCCCAGCTCCTCGCGATGCAGGAATGACCGGCCTTAGAGGCCACCTCCGGGGGCCTCTCTGCGGCCCCAGGCCAACGCAGGACGCTTCTCCCCAGGGCAAGGCTTTGGGTACAAAAGGCAATGGGGGCCGTGTGCGTGACTGCCTGCGTCTGCACGTGCACGTGCGCGTGCAGGCACGGCGTGCTGGAAGAGGCAGGCAGCATCCCAGCCAAAGCACGACAGAACCAGATGCGTGGGGTGCCCCCGTCCTGCCCTGCCCTGCCCTGCCCTGCCCTGCCCTGCCAGGTCCTGGGGAAAGCAGCTCTTTCCCTGATGGCCCTTGCGGCCTCGCAGACAGCTCCGCAGTCCGGCCTCGAACCAGGCGCCTTGTCCATCCACGTGGCTGGGTTCCCACCCGCTGGGCGCTCAGGAGAGCCTTGCAATAGGGGGGACACCGTCCCGGGGGGCTGAAGACGAAACGCTGGCTCCGCTGCTGGCCTCTGCCTTCCCAAAGGCGGCAGCCTGTGCTCGCCCTCCACGCGCAGCGACTCCGGGCACCCGGCCCCCAGCTGCGATGCCTGCTCCGTCCCGGGACTCGGCCCTGCCCGGCTTCACCCCCGGCTGATCTGCGCTCTTCTCGCTGCACATTGCTCGCGGCACGAGGGGCCACGAGCCGCCACGCAGAGCAGCGGGCTGCCCTCGGCAGCACCTCCCAGAACTACCGGCCTGAGCCAGGCTTTGGGGCGTTGCGGGCCCTCCTCTCCGACCACAGTGCTGAGGCCCTTTCTTCTCTCTCCTTTAGCAGAGGGGAGAAGACGAGGCTGTTGGAGCGCCGCTGGAAGGCCCAGGGACTGGCAGCCATGCCAAGAAGCTGCGAGCAGCCCCGGAGAGCCCAGCGGCAGGGGCCTTAGCCGGCGCGGCAGCCACCCTTTTCTGCAGGAGAGCTGTCAGCACCGGGTGGCGGGGGCCAGGAGTGCCTTTGCAAAGGGGACCATGCCAAATAAAGGTGGCTGCTGGTGCCTGTTTGAGCGACCACGCTGCACTGTGTTTCTCTGCGGCCAAGGGGACAGAAAGGGGGGTCCTGCAGACCCCTGGTCGGAGGGGTTTCCGGGCAAACGGGCCGGGGGGACTGCCAGCCAGTCACGACAGGCCACGCGACCCAAAGAGCGGTGTCCCTTCCAGGCCACACAGCACGGGGGCTTCAGAGCACGGCTTCTCTGCATCCAAACACCGCTCTGTAGGCAGAAGCAGAGCTCCGTGCCTGGGCACAGCGCTCTCTCAGAGCACATTCGCACTGGCCAAAGAAAACGCGGGGCTTCATGCTCCTTGAAGAGCTACGCTCACGTGGAGAAACATGCTTTGTTGAAGACGCTCCTTACTTGAGCCCCTGGCTGGCCCTCAGGAACTGTCCAATGGCCCTCTTGGTAGACACTTCAGTCATTTTAGAAAGAGAGAAGATCTGGAGCTCAAACCAGCCTCACGGAAGGGAGGTGGCTGCATCAGTGGCCAAGGGAAGAGCAACGGAGGTCATCTAGCTGGACTTCTCTAAGGCCTTTGGCACAGGCCCCCACAACGTTCTCATCTCTGCATTGGAGAGATAGGGATTGGATTGGATTGGACTCGATTGGACTGGATTGGATTGGATGGGATTGGACTGGATTGGATTGGACTGGACTGGATTGGACTGGATTGGATTGGATTGGACTGCATTGGATTGGATTGGATTGGACTACGTTGCATTGGATTGGATTGGATTGGACTGCATTGGCTTGGGTTGGACTGGATTGGACTGCATTGGATTGGATAGATGGACTGGTAGATGGATAAGGAAGTGGCGGGATGGTCGCATCCAAAGAGGAACAGTCAAGGGCTCAATGCCCACATGGAAAGCAGTAAGGAGTGGTGGGGTGTCCCTCAAGGGTCCATACTGGGACCAATACTGTGGACTGTCTTCCTTAAGGACAGAGCTAGTGGGATTGAGTGCACCCTCAGAAAGCTTGCAGATGCCACCAAGCCGAGTGCTTGGAATTTGGGGTTTCTTTTTGCCAGTACAGGGTCCAGCTCCGGCGGGACCCGGCGGGGTGAGATTCCCATCTCTTTGCATGCTGCTGGTGCTCTTCCCTTCCGTAGTGTGTGTCTTGCCCAGGGCAATGCCAGGACAGGCTGCTCTGTGACGCTGCCCAGGGCGCTGGCACCTGCGCTCCACCGTGTCCTGCTTTTCTGGATGGCTCGCTGATAGGCTTTTTGCAGGGAGCTGCAGCCCTCCGGGGCCTCCTTCTTGCTCTGGTGTTGGGGCTTGGGCTGATGGGGCCTTTGCGCCTCGCCCGGTAACGGGCTCCTCTTTCCCTCTGCCTGCGGGGCTTTCTCCTGGCACCGCTCTTAGCGGATCTCTTGCTCCTGGGCTGTGCCCACGGTCCCCACGGGACAGTGGGGCCCCCGGGGGTGGAGCGAAGCGTTTGCGAAGCCGCTAGTCGTGCCTCGTGAAGTCTTCCAGGATGGCGAGTGTGCCTGGGAGGATGCATTTGCAAGGCTCGTCGTGGCTTTGCAGCAGCGCATGCGCCATGTGCTCTTGCGGTCCTCCTTGGTGCCTCCTGGGGGGGTGAAAGAGGTCTATCCCAGTGGCCCTAGGGGACAGGAGGGGCTGAGTGTCGTCTCATCAACCAGAGCTCCACGTTGCTTCCCCCTGTGGCCCGGGCTCCACTTAGCGGGCCCTCTCCAGCCCCCTTGCGAGTGCGCCAAGCCCCTTCAGCATTAATGCGCGTTCCTTCCCGGCTTCCCATTTTTTCTCCGTCGCCAGCCGAGGGCGGCTGAGCTGAGATAGCCAGCGGGAGTGTCGGCCTCAGGTGCGCAGTGGGGCTGCCCTTCCCGTGCTGGGGCCAAACGTGGGTGGGGCTGCGAGGTGGCGGGTCCCCGCAGTCCTGTGTGACACGGCGCCGTGTCACAGTGGGACACGTGCATCTCAGCAAGAGCTCTCTCTCCCCACCGTGCCTCCAGCCACACTCCGCGGCGAGGCCTGGGCGACGCCAGGGCTGCTCTCGCCAGCGCTGCTCTCGCCAGCGCTCTGCTCTGCAGGAGCTGCCCTGCCGCCAGCAGGAGGTCAGGGGAAGCCGCGGGAGAGCGTTGGAGACGCCGCTTGGGGAAGTGGCAAGGAGGAGGAGGACGAGGAGGAGGAGGAGGACGTGGAGGAGGAGGAGGAGGAGAGGAGCAGAGGGGGTTTGTAGCAGGCCCAGCACCTCTCTCCCAGCTGCTGCAGCGCAGGGGGGCAAAGATGACCAAGTACCTGCTCTTCAACCCCTTGGGGCCCGAGAAGCTTCCAACCCTCAAGGAGCTCACCACCAGCGGTAAGCGCCTGGGGAGCCCTTGCAGGAGTGCTCTCGGAGCCACGAGGAGTGGAGATGAGCTGTGGAAACCCTGAGGCTGGGGCTGGGGCTGGGGCTGGGGCTGTAGCGGGGGTCTTCTGGCAGGGACTGGCGGCCGCAAGGAGAGCCCTGCCTGCTGGCGCCTTGGGGCTCGGGGGTGCCTCCGGCAGTCAAAGGGATGGATCCCCTTCCCCAAAACACGACGGATGCCTGCCCTTCCTGGGCCCAGGGCGGGCTTCTTGGAGGCTAGGGGCGCTCAAGAACGCAGCTGGGCCGCCCCGGCGCTGCGAGCGTTTGCTCAGGGCGAGGCGGGGCTTGAGCGCCCTGCACTGTCGCCTCCGTGGGTAGGGGGCTGCTGGACGGTTGGGCCTTGCTGACTCAGAGCATGGCGTGCCTTGCCTTTGCCTTCCAGAAATCTGCAAAGTCTGGGCTGCCGCATCCAAGTACATCCGGAGACAGCTCTTGCAGAAGAGGGTGAGCCTTGCCTCCTGCTCATGGCCCATCCTGCCCCTCTGGAGCTCCGGAGCGGGCAGGGCGCAAAGCAGCATCCCCAGGGCCACGCCAGTCACGCGGCAGCCTTCCCCCTGCGCAGCACTGCCAACGCTCCCTCTCCTTGCTTGCCTTTTCAGGCGGTGGACATCGGAATTGGGACATTTGCAGTTGTCCCAGCGTGTGCCACAGTGGGAGAGGACGAGGTTTTGCCTGTGGAGAGACCTGTGTTCCAGCCGTGCAGGTTTCTGAAGAAATTTTACAAGCTCAAGTGTGCGAAGACCAAAATGCCCGGTAAGAAGAGGGATGCTTCCCCTGCCCAGCCCTTGCATTTGACTCGGCGCCCACACCTCTGCGACACGGCCGAGCAAAGGCTCTTCCAACCTCGAGAGCGCTGAGCGTGGGCACACGGACGGCAGCCCAGCACCCTGCCCCTCCGCAGGGAGCCAGCCCCATCTCCCCAGCTCGCCCTACGCTCCAGCTGCTTGCCCGCAGCAGGAGGCAAAGCTTCTCTTTGCCTTCTCTTGGCCATCACGTCCGTGCTGGAGACGTGGCCGAAGCTGAAAGGGGAGCGCTCTCTGGCACAGCGCTGCCCGAGGGCTGGGCGCCCGTGGCACCCGGTCTCGGAGTCAGCGGAACTGCGGTGGGGTGACTTGCTTGCTTTGCGCTTGTTTCCTAGACGACACACCATCCGGTCCACTGGACTTCGAGCAGATTGCTGCGGACATCCACTTCCGCCAAGACATCGTGGAGCAGTGCATACACGAGACCCTGCTCTTCTTCGCTGGGGCCCTCCGAGACGACAAGGAGGTGGAATTCTCCTTCAAGGGCATTGGCATCCTAGCCGTGCGAAGAAAAGCACTCAGCATGACCTTCTTTGATGACTGCCTCCTGCAGCTGGATGCGACCGGGAACATGCTGGCAGCTCTCATCGGGGTGAGCTTGTCCTTTCTCCGGGGCTCCTCCTCATGCCTCTTTGGCAATGCTGCCAAAGCTCGCTCCAGCGGCTTTCTCTTGGCTGCCGCCACCTGCCTCGCCACCTGGCCTACACACGCTCTCGATGAGCCAGGCCAAGCCTCGGCAGCGCCTCGGCCCCTTCGAGGGAGGGGCTAATGACATCAAGGGAGAAGGGGGTGCGCGGCTTTCTGAGAAGCAGCCTTTGGGCCTTTGAGCAGCGAGGCCGTTGGCCGCCTTTGTGAGCAACCAGCGCGTGTCCTGGGCGTCTGCTGACGTGTCTCTGTCCCCTTGCAGGATGCCAAGATGCGGGCTATCGTGGCCTTCCCGGGCAAAACCGATTTCACTCGGCTCAGTCGAGACGGGGTCGTCACGCTGCCAAGGTGAGCAGGACGGCTTGTGCAGCCCCTGGCTGGTCAAGGGAGCAGCTGCTCAGCTCCTGCTGTGGGGGCAGCCTCTTGCCGAGGCTCCTCTCCTGCCAAACCTGGGCAAGAGCAGCTCTTTCCCAGGAGAGCTTCCCGGTCCGCCCGCCGACGGCTCCTCCTTGCCTTGGAGAGTGCAGACGAAGCGGCCAGTCCGCTCTCCATGTGCCCTGAGAGAGTGAGAGAGGCGGGAGGGTCTGTGCGGGCAGCAAGGAGGGCTTGCGCTAGGATCATCAGCTTTCTGGCAGGAAGGCGAGGGAAGCAGCGGCAGAGGCTGATGGAGACCGTGGGGCCCCGCAGGTCCCACAGAGAGCTGCGTCCCCCAAGGGCTTGGCGGTGGCTCCCAAAGCTGCCTGCCAGCAGCTTATTAGCGTCAGCCCCCGAGGGAGCGCGGAGCCCTTTTGCCCAGCTGCCGCCGCCTTCTTCTTCCCAGGCTTGCAGCTGAGACCCCACACCAAGCAGCGGCCCCTGCCATTTCTCTGAAGCCCCAGAGAGAGCCGGCGCCTTGGGGCGGGGGTGCCCGCAGAGGTAATGTCCCAGCTGGGTGCTGGCAGGGGGCTGTGGGCACTCCGCTCTGGCCCGCAGGGTCCCAAAGACGCTCTTGTGCTCTTCTCTTGCCTCCCGCTTGCAGTGAGCGTGCTGGATCCCGTGTTCCTGGCTCAGCGGAGGGTTTCTCTAGCCAGGCAGCTGGCGAAGGAAGGCGAGCACGCTAAAGCCACGGAAGCCGGCCCAGACAGGTGAGCCTCCTGGAGGAGCGACGTGGCTGGGGGCGCGGGGGCACAGTGCGCCCTTGCTGTCGGGCCAGTGAGCTGTTTCCCTTGGCCGCGGGGGTGCCTGTGCTGATGCCGAAAGGCCCCGGAGACGTTGTCCTGCTGGACACGTGGCCCTCCTCTCGAACCGCCTGGTGCTGACGGAGCCGCGGGGCAGGCTGCGAGCCCAGCCTGCAGCAACTGGCTCAGTCTGGGCTCGCGCAAGCTCAGCCTGCCGTGCCTCTTCAGAGTCCTGCCAGAAATCCAGAAGTCCCAGGAGGAGCTGAAGCAGCCCAGACCTCCAGCTCAGCCGCGCTTGGAGCTCCCTGCATGTGTTCCGCAGCCCTCAGGAACGGTACGCCCTCGGGATTTGCCAGCCCTGCGTCACATTTTGGGCTCTGGGCCGGGGCAGAAGAGGCGGCAAGAGCTGCCCTCCGTCCCTGCCCTGCCGCCCAGCCCAAGCCCGAGGAGACTAACGCTGCCTGTGTCGTGTGTGCGTGGCCTCCAGGGAACGCGGTCCCTCCGCACCCAGAGGGAAGAGAAACGGCTCCGGCTGCTCATGGCATCCAAGCGCCAAGAGCTGGAAGCGGAAGCGTGGCGCCAATACCGTGCCAACAGAAGGGGACGGAACACGGAGCAAGGCCAGGTATGGCATGCGCTTCACAGCCCCCAGGAAAAGGGCATTTCCCCTCCCCGCTCCCTGGGGAGCAGGCACAGCGGCGCTGCTTGTGGCCAATTGGCCAGGCAGGGCTCTTCTCTCTGCCCGCTGCCCTGCCCGTTGCCCTGACCTGACGCAGGAGCTGTCCCTAAGGCCCCAGGCCAAAGCGTGCAGTTGGCTCTGGCACGGGCAGTCTGTTTAGTGCCTGGACCTCCCTGCGAGGGCTCAGCACCACTCTGCCCGGAAGACTAAGGCAAGCCTGCGCAAGTCACACGCCTCGGCTGAAGCCTTGCGAGCAGCCCCAGCTGTTGGAGGCAGTGCTTCAGGAGACTCTCTTCTGCCTTTGCAGAGCCCCTGCCGCCATCTCTTTGAGGATCCCCATCGCCCTCCGCACCTCCTGAGAAAGGCCTACGCCGAGAAGCTGATGAAGGAGGGGCTACAGCAGAAGGAGAAGGAGACATGCCAAAGCCCTGCAAGGCAGAGGGCATCAGAGGGGCGCGCAGAGCTGCACCTCCCGGGGAGAGCACGGCAAGAGTAAGTGTGTGCCGGCTCCTGCAGGGGCCAGGGAAAGCTTGGGGGGGGCTCCAAGCCCTGGCGCTGTCCAGGCTTTCGGAGGCTACGCAGCTTGGCATCCCCCAGCTCCTCGCGATGCAGGAATGACCGGCCTTAGAGGCCACCTCCGGGGGCCTCTCTGCGGCCCCAGGCCAACGCAGGACGCTTCTCCCCAGGGCAAGGCTTTGGGTACAAAAGGCAATGGGGGCCGTGTGCGTGACTGCCTGCGTCTGCACGTGCACGTGCGCGTGCAGGCACGGCGTGCTGGAAGAGGCAGGCAGCATCCCAGCCAAAGCACGACAGAACCAGATGCGTGGGGTGCCCCCGTCCTGCCCTGCCCTGCCCTGCCCTGCCCTGCCCTGCCAGGTCCTGGGGAAAGCAGCTCTTTCCCTGATGGCCCTTGCGGCCTCGCAGACAGCTCCGCAGTCCGGCCTCGAACCAGGCGCCTTGTCCATCCACGTGGCTGGGTTCCCACCCGCTGGGCGCTCAGGAGAGCCTTGCAATAGGGGGGACACCGTCCCGGGGGGCTGAAGACGAAACGCTGGCTCCGCTGCTGGCCTCTGCCTTCCCAAAGGCGGCAGCCTGTGCTCGCCCTCCACGCGCAGCGACTCCGGGCACCCGGCCCCCAGCTGCGATGCCTGCTCCGTCCCGGGACTCGGCCCTGCCCGGCTTCACCCCCGGCTGATCTGCGCTCTTCTCGCTGCACATTGCTCGCGGCACGAGGGGCCACGAGCCGCCACGCAGAGCAGCGGGCTGCCCTCGGCAGCACCTCCCAGAACTACCGGCCTGAGCCAGGCTTTGGGGCGTTGCGGGCCCTCCTCTCCGACCACAGTGCTGAGGCCCTTTCTTCTCTCTCCTTTAGCAGAGGGGAGAAGACGAGGCTGTTGGAGCGCCGCTGGAAGGCCCAGGGACTGGCAGCCATGCCAAGAAGCTGCGAGCAGCCCCGGAGAGCCCAGCGGCAGGGGCCTTAGCCGGCGCGGCAGCCACCCTTTTCTGCAGGAGAGCTGTCAGCACCGGGTGGCGGGGGCCAGGAGTGCCTTTGCAAAGGGGACCATGCCAAATAAAGGTGGCTGCTGGTGCCTGTTTGAGCGACCACGCTGCACTGTGTTTCTCTGCGGCCAAGGGGACAGAAAGGGGGGTCCTGCAGACCCCTGGTCGGAGGGGTTTCCGGGCAAACGGGCCGGGGGGACTGCCAGCCAGTCACGACAGGCCACGCGACCCAAAGAGCGGTGTCCCTTCCAGGCCACACAGCACGGGGGCTTCAGAGCACGGCTTCTCTGCATCCAAACACCGCTCTGTAGGCAGAAGCAGAGCTCCGTGCCTGGGCACAGCGCTCTCTCAGAGCACATTCGCACTGGCCAAAGAAAACGCGGGGCTTCATGCTCCTTGAAGAGCTACGCTCACGTGGAGAAACATGCTTTGTTGAAGACGCTCCTTACTTGAGCCCCTGGCTGGCCCTCAGGAACTGTCCAATGGCCCTCTTGGTAGACACTTCAGTCATTTTAGAAAGAGAGAAGATCTGGAGCTCAAACCAGCCTCACGGAAGGGAGGTGGCTGCATCAGTGGCCAAGGGAAGAGCAACGGAGGTCATCTAGCTGGACTTCTCTAAGGCCTTTGGCACAGGCCCCCACAACGTTCTCATCTCTGCATTGGAGAGATAGGGATTGGATTGGATTGGACTCGATTGGACTGGATTGGATTGGATGGGATTGGACTGGATTGGATTGGACTGGACTGGATTGGACTGGATTGGATTGGATTGGACTGCATTGGATTGGATTGGATTGGACTACGTTGCATTGGATTGGATTGGATTGGATTGGACTGCATTGGCTTGGGTTGGACTGGATTGGACTGCATTGGATTGGATAGATGGACTGGTAGATGGATAAGGAAGTGGCGGGATGGTCGCATCCAAAGAGGAACAGTCAAGGGCTCAATGCCCACATGGAAAGCAGTAAGGAGTGGTGGGGTGTCCCTCAAGGGTCCATACTGGGACCAATACTGTGGACTGTCTTCCTTAAGGACAGAGCTAGTGGGATTGAGTGCACCCTCAGAAAGCTTGCAGATGCCACCAAGCCGAGTGCTTGGAATTTGGGGTTTCTTTTTGCCAGTACAGGGTCCAGCTCCGGCGGGACCCGGCGGGGTGAGATTCCCATCTCTTTGCATGCTGCTGGTGCTCTTCCCTTCCGTAGTGTGTGTCTTGCCCAGGGCAATGCCAGGACAGGCTGCTCTGTGACGCTGCCCAGGGCGCTGGCACCTGCGCTCCACCGTGTCCTGCTTTTCTGGATGGCTCGCTGATAGGCTTTTTGCAGGGAGCTGCAGCCCTCCGGGGCCTCCTTCTTGCTCTGGTGTTGGGGCTTGGGCTGATGGGGCCTTTGCGCCTCGCCCGGTAACGGGCTCCTCTTTCCCTCTGCCTGCCGGCCTTTCTCCTGGCACCGCTCTTAGCGGATCTCTTGCTCCTGGGCTGTGCCCACGGTCCCCACGGGACAGTGGGGCCCCCGGGGGTGGAGCGAAGCGTTTGCGAAGCCGCTAGTCGTGCCTCGTGAAGTCTTCCAGGATGGCGAGTGTGCCTGGGAGGATGCATTTGCAAGGCTCGTCGTGGCTTTGCAGCAGCGCATGCGCCATGTGCTCTTGCGGTCCTCCTTGGTGCCTCCTGGGGTGGTGAAAGAGGTCTATCCCAGTGGCCCTAGGGGACAGGAGGGGCTGAGTGTCGTCTCATCAACCAGAGCTCCACGTTGCTTCCCCCTGTGGCCCGGGCTCCACTTAGCGGGCCCTCTCCAGCCCCCTTGCGAGTGCGCCAAGCCCCTTCAGCATTAATGCGCGTTCCTTCCCGGCTTCCCATTTTTTCTCCGTCGCCAGCCGAGGGCGGCTGAGCTGAGATAGCCAGCGGGAGTGTCGGCCTCAGGTGCGCAGTGGGGCTGCCCTTCCCGTGCTGGGGCCAAACGTGGGTGGGGCTGCGAGGTGGCGGGTCCCCGCAGTCCTGTGTGACACGGCGCCGTGTCACAGTGGGACACGTGCATCTCAGCAAGAGCTCTCTCTCCCCACCGTGCCTCCAGCCACACTCCGCGGCGAGGCCTGGGCGACGCCAGGGCTGCTCTCGCCAGCGCTGCTCTCGCCAGCGCTCTGCTCTGCAGGAGCTGCCCTGCCGCCAGCAGGAGGTCAGGGGAAGCCGCGGGAGAGCGTTGGAGACGCCGCTTGGGGAAGTGGCAAGGAGGAGGAGGACGAGGAGGAGGAGGAGGACGTGGAGGAGGAGGAGGAGGAGAGGAGCAGAGGGGGTTTGTAGCAGGCCCAGCACCTCTCTCCCAGCTGCTGCAGCGCAGGGGGGCAAAGATGACCAAGTACCTGCTCTTCAACCCCTTGGGGCCCGAGAAGCTTCCAACCCTCAAGGAGCTCACCACCAGCGGTAAGCGCCTGGGGAGCCCTTGCAGGAGTGCTCTCGGAGCCACGAGGAGTGGAGATGAGCTGTGGAAACCCTGAGGCTGGGGCTGGGGCTGGGGCTGGGGCTGTAGCGGGGGTCTTCTGGCAGGGACTGGCGGCCGCAAGGAGAGCCCTGCCTGCTGGCGCCTTGGGGCTCGGGGGTGCCTCCGGCAGTCAAAGGGATGGATCCCCTTCCCCAAAACACGACGGATGCCTGCCCTTCCTGGGCCCAGGGCGGGCTTCTTGGAGGCTAGGGGCGCTCAAGAACGCAGCTGGGCCGCCCCGGCGCTGCGAGCGTTTGCTCAGGGCGAGGCGGGGCTTGAGCGCCCTGCACTGTCGCCTCCGTGGGTAGGGGGCTGCTGGACGGTTGGGCCTTGCTGACTCAGAGCATGGCATGCCTTGCCTTTGCCTTCCAGAAATCTGCAAAGTCTGGGCTGCCGCATCCAAGTACATCCGGAGACAGCTCTTGCAGAAGAGGGTGAGCCTTGCCTCCTGCTCATGGCCCATCCTGCCCCTCTGGAGCTCCGGAGCGGGCAGGGCGCAAAGCAGCATCCCCAGGGCCACGCCAGTCACGCGGCAGCCTTCCCCCTGCGCAGCACTGCCAACGCTCCCTCTCCTTGCTTGCCTTTTCAGGCGGTGGACATCGGAATTGGGACATTTGCAGTTGTCCCAGCGTGTGCCACAGTGGGAGAGGACGAGGTTTTGCCTGTGGAGAGACCTGTGTTCCAGCCGTGCAGGTTTCTGAAGAAATTTTACAAGCTCAAGTGTGCGAAGACCAAAATGCCCGGTAAGAAGAGGGATGCTTCCCCTGCCCAGCCCTTGCATTTGACTCGGCGCCCACACCTCTGCGACACGGCCGAGCAAAGGCTCTTCCAACCTCGAGAGCGCTGAGCGTGGGCACACGGACGGCAGCCCAGCACCCTGCCCCTCCGCAGGGAGCCAGCCCCATCTCCCCAGCTCGCCCTACGCTCCAGCTGCTTGCCCGCAGCAGGAGGCAAAGCTTCTCTTTGCCTTCTCTTGGCCATCACGTCCGTGCTGGAGACGTGGCCGAAGCTGAAAGGGGAGCGCTCTCTGGCACAGCGCTGCCCGAGGGCTGGGCGCCCGTGGCACCCGGTCTCGGAGTCAGCGGAACTGCGGTGGGGTGACTTGCTTGCTTTGCGCTTGTTTCCTAGACGACACACCATCCGGTCCACTGGACTTCGAGCAGATTGCTGCGGACATCCACTTCCGCCAAGACATCGTGGAGCAGTGCATACACGAGACCCTGCTCTTCTTCGCTGGGGCCCTCCGAGACGACAAGGAGGTGGAATTCTCCTTCAAGGGCATTGGCATCCTAGCCGTGCGAAGAAAAGCACTCAGCATGACCTTCTTTGATGACTGCCTCCTGCAGCTGGATGCGACCGGGAACATGCTGGCAGCTCTCATCGGGGTGAGCTTGTCCTTTCTCCGGGGCTCCTCCTCATGCCTCTTTGGCAATGCTGCCAAAGCTCGCTCCAGCGGCTTTCTCTTGGCTGCCGCCACCTGCCTCGCCACCTGGCCTACACACGCTCTCGATGAGCCAGGCCAAGCCTCGGCAGCGCCTCGGCCCCTTCGAGGGAGGGGCTAATGACATCAAGGGAGAAGGGGGTGCGCGGCTTTCTGAGAAGCAGCCTTTGGGCCTTTGAGCAGCGAGGCCGTTGGCCGCCTTTGTGAGCAACCAGCGCGTGTCCTGGGCGTCTGCTGACGTGTCTCTGTCCCCTTGCAGGATGCCAAGATGCGGGCTATCGTGGCCTTCCCGGGCAAAACCGATTTCACTCGGCTCAGTCGAGACGGGGTCGTCACGCTGCCAAGGTGAGCAGGACGGCTTGTGCAGCCCCTGGCTGGTCAAGGGAGCAGCTGCTCAGCTCCTGCTGTGGGGGCAGCCTCTTGCCGAGGCTCCTCTCCTGCCAAACCTGGGCAAGAGCAGCTCTTTCCCAGGAGAGCTTCCCGGTCCGCCCGCCGACGGCTCCTCCTTGCCTTGGAGAGTGCAGACGAAGCGGCCAGTCCGCTCTCCATGTGCCCTGAGAGAGTGAGAGAGGCGGGAGGGTCTGTGCGGGCAGCAAGGAGGGCTTGCGCTAGGATCATCAGCTTTCTGGCAGGAAGGCGAGGGAAGCAGCGGCAGAGGCTGATGGAGACCGTGGGGCCCCGCAGGTCCCACAGAGAGCTGCGTCCCCCAAGGGCTTGGCGGTGGCTCCCAAAGCTGCCTGCCAGCAGCTTATTAGCGTCAGCCCCCGAGGGAGCGCGGAGCCCTTTTGCCCAGCTGCCGCCGCCTTCTTCTTCCCAGGCTTGCAGCTGAGACCCCACACCAAGCAGCGGCCCCTGCCATTTCTCTGAAGCCCCAGAGAGAGCCGGCGCCTTGGGGCGGGGGTGCCCGCAGAGGTAATGTCCCAGCTGGGTGCTGGCAGGGGGCTGTGGGCACTCCGCTCTGGCCCGCAGGGTCCCAAAGACGCTCTTGTGCTCTTCTCTTGCCTCCCGCTTGCAGTGAGCGTGCTGGATCCCGTGTTCCTGGCTCAGCGGAGGGTTTCTCTAGCCAGGCAGCTGGCGAAGGAAGGCGAGCACGCTAAAGCCACGGAAGCCGGCCCAGACAGGTGAGCCTCCTGGAGGAGCGACGTGGCTGGGGGCGCGGGGGCACAGTGCGCCCTTGCTGTCGGGCCAGTGAGCTGTTTCCCTTGGCCGCGGGGGTGCCTGTGCTGATGCCGAAAGGCCCCGGAGACGTTGTCCTGCTGGACACGTGGCCCTCCTCTCGAACCGCCTGGTGCTGACGGAGCCGCGGGGCAGGCTGCGAGCCCAGCCTGCAGCAACTGGCTCAGTCTGGGCTCGCGCAAGCTCAGCCTGCCGTGCCTCTTCAGAGTCCTGCCAGAAATCCAGAAGTCCCAGGAGGAGCTGAAGCAGCCCAGACCTCCAGCTCAGCCGCGCTTGGAGCTCCCTGCATGTGTTCCGCAGCCCTCAGGAACGGTACGCCCTCGGGATTTGCCAGCCCTGCGTCACATTTTGGGCTCTGGGCTGGGGCAGAAGAGGCGGCAAGAGCTGCCCTCCGTCCCTGCCCTGCCGCCCAGCCCAAGCCCGAGGAGACTAACGCTGCCTGTGTCGTGTGTGCGTGGCCTCCAGGGAACGCGGTCCCTCCGCACCCAGAGGGAAGAGAAACGGCTCCGGCTGCTCATGGCATCCAAGCGCCAAGAGCTGGAAGCGGAAGCGTGGCGCCAATACCGTGCCAACAGAAGGGGACGGAACACGGAGCAAGGCCAGGTATGGCATGCGCTTCACAGCCCCCAGGAAAAGGGCATTTCCCCTCCCCGCTCCCTGGGGAGCAGGCACAGCGGCGCTGCTTGTGGCCAATTGGCCAGGCAGGGCTCTTCTCTCTGCCCGCTGCCCTGCCCGTTGCCCTGACCTGACGCAGGAGCTGTCCCTAAGGCCCCAGGCCAAAGCGTGCAGTTGGCTCTGGCACGGGCAGTCTGTTTAGTGCCTGGACCTCCCTGCGAGGGCTCAGCACCACTCTGCCCGGAAGACTAAGGCAAGCCTGCGCAAGTCACACGCCTCGGCTGAAGCCTTGCGAGCAGCCCCAGCTGTTGGAGGCAGTGCTTCAGGAGACTCTCTTCTGCCTTTGCAGAGCCCCTGCCGCCATCTCTTTGAGGATCCCCATCGCCCTCCGCACCTCCTGAGAAAGGCCTACGCCGAGAAGCTGATGAAGGAGGGGCTACAGCAGAAGGAGAAGGAGAGATGCCAAAGCCCTGCAAGGCAGAGGGCATCAGAGGGGCGCGCAGAGCTGCACCTCCCGGGGAGAGCACGGCAAGAGTAAGTGTGTGCCGGCTCCTGCAGGGGCCAGGGAAAGCTTGGGGGGGGCTCCAAGCCCTGGCGCTGTCCAGGCTTTCGGAGGCTACGCAGCTTGGCATCCCCCAGCTCCTCGCGATGCAGGAATGACCGGCCTTAGAGGCCACCTCCGGGGGCCTCTCTGCGGCCCCAGGCCAACGCAGGACGCTTCTCCCCAGGGCAAGGCTTTGGGTACAAAAGGCAATGGGGGCCGTGTGCGTGACTGCCTGCGTCTGCACGTGCACGTGCGCGTGCAGGCACGGCGTGCTGGAAGAGGCAGGCAGCATCCCAGCCAAAGCACGACAGAACCAGATGCGTGGGGTGCCCCCGTCCTGCCCTGCCCTGCCCTGCCCTGCCCTGCCCTGCCAGGTCCTGGGGAAAGCAGCTCTTTCCCTGATGGCCCTTGCGGCCTCGCAGACAGCTCCGCAGTCCGGCCTCGAACCAGGCGCCTTGTCCATCCACGTGGCTGGGTTCCCACCCGCTGGGCGCTCAGGAGAGCCTTGCAATAGGGGGGACACCATCCCGGGGGGCTGAAGACGAAACGCTGGCTCCGCTGCTGGCCTCTGCCTTCCCAAAGGCGGCAGCCTGTGCTCGCCCTCCACGCGCAGCGACTCCGGGCACCCGGCCCCCAGCTGCGATGCCTGCTCCGTCCCGGGACTCGGCCCTGCCCGGCTTCACCCCCGGCTGATCTGCGCTCTTCTCGCTGCACATTGCTCGCGGCACGAGGGGCCACGAGCCGCCACGCAGAGCAGCGGGCTGCCCTCGGCAGCACCTCCCAGAACTACCGGCCTGAGCCAGGCTTTGGGGCGTTGCGGGCCCTCCTCTCCGACCACAGTGCTGAGGCCCTTTCTTCTCTCTCCTTTAGCAGAGGGGAGAAGACGAGGCTGTTGGAGCGCCGCTGGAAGGCCCAGGGACTGGCAGCCATGCCAAGAAGCTGCGAGCAGCCCCGGAGAGCCCAGCGGCAGGGGCCTTAGCCGGCGCGGCAGCCACCCTTTTCTGCAGGAGAGCTGTCAGCACCGGGTGGCGGGGGCCAGGAGTGCCTTTGCAAAGGGGACCATGCCAAATAAAGGTGGCTGCTGGTGCCTGTTTGAGCGACCACGCTGCACTGTGTTTCTCTGCGGCCAAGGGGACAGAAAGGGGGGTCCTGCAGACCCCTGGTCGGAGGGGTTTCCGGGCAAACGGGCCGGGGGGACTGCCAGCCAGTCACGACAGGCCACGCGACCCAAAGAGCGGTGTCCCTTCCAGGCCACACAGCACGGGGGCTTCAGAGCACGGCTTCTCTGCATCCAAACACCGCTCTGTAGGCAGAAGCAGAGCTCCGTGCCTGGGCACAGCGCTCTCTCAGAGCACATTCGCACTGGCCAAAGAAAACGCGGGGCTTCATGCTCCTTGAAGAGCTACGCTCACGTGGAGAAACATGCTTTGTTGAAGACGCTCCTTACTTGAGCCCCTGGCTGGCCCTCAGGAACTGTCCAATGGCCCTCTTGGTAGACACTTCAGTCATTTTAGAAAGAGAGAAGATCTGGAGCTCAAACCAGCCTCACGGAAGGGAGGTGGCTGCATCAGTGGCCAAGGGAAGAGCAACGGAGGTCATCTAGCTGGACTTCTCTAAGGCCTTTGGCACAGGCCCCCACAACGTTCTCATCTCTGCATTGGAGAGATAGGGATTGGATTGGATTGGACTCGATTGGACTGGATTGGATTGGATGGGATTGGACTGGATTGGATTGGACTGGACTGGATTGGACTGGATTGGATTGGATTGGACTGCATTGGATTGGATTGGATTGGACTACGTTGCATTGGATTGGATTGGATTGGACTGCATTGGCTTGGGTTGGACTGGATTGGACTGCATTGGATTGGATAGATGGACTGGTAGATGGATAAGGAAGTGGCGGGATGGTCGCATCCAAAGAGGAACAGTCAAGGGCTCAATGCCCACATGGAAAGCAGTAAGGAGTGGTGGGGTGTCCCTCAAGGGTCCATACTGGGACCAATACTGTGGACTGTCTTCCTTAAGGACAGAGCTAGTGGGATTGAGTGCACCCTCAGAAAGCTTGCAGATGCCACCAAGCCGAGTGCTTGGAATTTGGGGTTTCTTTTTGCCAGTACAGGGTCCAGCTCCGGCGGGACCCGGCGGGGTGAGATTCCCATCTCTTTGCATGCTGCTGGTGCTCTTCCCTTCCGTAGTGTGTGTCTTGCCCAGGGCAATGCCAGGACAGGCTGCTCTGTGACGCTGCCCAGGGCGCTGGCACCTGCGCTCCACCGTGTCCTGCTTTTCTGGATGGCTCGCTGATAGGCTTTTTGCAGGGAGCTGCAGCCCTCCGGGGCCTCCTTCTTGCTCTGGTGTTGGGGCTTGGGCTGATGGGGCCTTTGCGCCTCGCCCGGTAACGGGCTCCTCTTTCCCTCTGCCTGCGGGGCTTTCTCCTGGCACCGCTCTTAGCGGATCTCTTGCTCCTGGGCTGTGCCCACGGTCCCCACGGGACAGTGGGGCCCCCGGGGGTGGAGCGAAGCGTTTGCGAAGCCGCTAGTCGTGCCTCGTGAAGTCTTCCAGGATGGCGAGTGTGCCTGGGAGGATGCATTTGCAAGGCTCGTCGTGGCTTTGCAGCAGCGCATGCGCCATGTGCTCTTGCGGTCCTCCTTGGTGCCTCCTGGGGGGGTGAAAGAGGTCTATCCCAGTGGCCCTAGGGGACAGGAGGGGCTGAGTGTCGTCTCATCAACCAGAGCTCCACGTTGCTTCCCCCTGTGGCCCGGGCTCCACTTAGCGGGCCCTCTCCAGCCCCCTTGCGAGTGCGCCAAGCCCCTTCAGCATTAATGCGCGTTCCTTCCCGGCTTCCCATTTTTTCTCCGTCGCCAGCCGAGGGCGGCTGAGCTGAGATAGCCAGCGGGAGTGTCGGCCTCAGGTGCGCAGTGGGGCTGCCCTTCCCGTGCTGGGGCCAAACGTGGGTGGGGCTGCGAGGTGGCGGGTCCCCGCAGCCCTGTGTGACACGGCGCCGTGTCACAGTGGGACACGTGCATCTCAGCAAGAGCTCTCTCTCCCCACCGTGCCTCCAGCCACACTCCGCGGCGAGGCCTGGGCGACGCCAGGGCTGCTCTCGCCAGCGCTGCTCTCGCCAGCGCTCTGCTCTGCAGGAGCTGCCCTGCCGCCAGCAGGAGGTCAGGGGAAGCCGCGGGAGAGCGTTGGAGACGCCGCTTGGGGAAGTGGCAAGGAGGAGGAGGACGAGGAGGAGGAGGAGGACGTGGAGGAGGAGGAGGAGGAGAGGAGCAGAGGGGGTTTGTAGCAGGCCCAGCACCTCTCTCCCAGCTGCTGCAGCGCAGGGGGGCAAAGATGACCAAGTACCTGCTCTTCAACCCCTTGGGGCCCGAGAAGCTTCCAACCCTCAAGGAGCTCACCACCAGCGGTAAGCGCCTGGGGAGCCCTTGCAGGAGTGCTCTCGGAGCCACGAGGAGTGGAGATGAGCTGTGGAAACCCTGAGGCTGGGGCTGGGGCTGGGGCTGGGGCTGTAGCGGGGGTCTTCTGGCAGGGACTGGCGGCCGCAAGGAGAGCCCTGCCTGCTGGCGCCTTGGGGCTCGGGGGTGCCTCCGGCAGTCAAAGGGATGGATCCCCTTCCCCAAAACACGACGGATGCCTGCCCTTCCTGGGCCCAGGGCGGGCTTCTTGGAGGCTAGGGGCGCTCAAGAACGCAGCTGGGCCGCCCCGGCGCTGCGAGCGTTTGCTCAGGGCGAGGCGGGGCTTGAGCGCCCTGCACTGTCGCCTCCGTGGGTAGGGGGCTGCTGGACGGTTGGGCCTTGCTGACTCAGAGCATGGCGTGCCTTGCCTTTGCCTTCCAGAAATCTGCAAAGTCTGGGCTGCCGCATCCAAGTACATCCGGAGACAGCTCTTGCAGAAGAGGGTGAGCCTTGCCTCCTGCTCATGGCCCATCCTGCCCCTCTGGAGCTCCGGAGCGGGCAGGGCGCAAAGCAGCATCCCCAGGGCCACGCCAGTCACGCGGCAGCCTTCCCCCTGCGCAGCACTGCCAACGCTCCCTCTCCTTGCTTGCCTTTTCAGGCGGTGGACATCGGAATTGGGACATTTGCAGTTGTCCCAGCGTGTGCCACAGTGGGAGAGGACGAGGTTTTGCCTGTGGAGAGACCTGTGTTCCAGCCGTGCAGGTTTCTGAAGAAATTTTACAAGCTCAAGTGTGCGAAGACCAAAATGCCCGGTAAGAAGAGGGATGCTTCCCCTGCCCAGCCCTTGCATTTGACTCGGCGCCCACACCTCTGCGACACGGCCGAGCAAAGGCTCTTCCAACCTCGAGAGCGCTGAGCGTGGGCACACGGACGGCAGCCCAGCACCCTGCCCCTCCGCAGGGAGCCAGCCCCATCTCCCCAGCTCGCCCTACGCTCCAGCTGCTTGCCCGCAGCAGGAGGCAAAGCTTCTCTTTGCCTTCTCTTGGCCATCACGTCCGTGCTGGAGACGTGGCCGAAGCTGAAAGGGGAGCGCTCTCTGGCACAGCGCTGCCCGAGGGCTGGGCGCCCGTGGCACCCGGTCTCGGAGTCAGCGGAACTGCGGTGGGGTGACTTGCTTGCTTTGCGCTTGTTTCCTAGACGACACACCATCCGGTCCACTGGACTTCGAGCAGATTGCTGCGGACATCCACTTCCGCCAAGACATCGTGGAGCAGTGCATACACGAGACCCTGCTCTTCTTCGCTGGGGCCCTCCGAGACGACAAGGAGGTGGAATTCTCCTTCAAGGGCATTGGCATCCTAGCCGTGCGAAGAAAAGCACTCAGCATGACCTTCTTTGATGACTGCCTCCTGCAGCTGGATGCGACCGGGAACATGCTGGCAGCTCTCATCGGGGTGAGCTTGTCCTTTCTCCGGGGCTCCTCCTCATGCCTCTTTGGCAATGCTGCCAAAGCTCGCTCCAGCGGCTTTCTCTTGGCTGCCGCCACCTGCCTCGCCACCTGGCCTACACACGCTCTCGATGAGCCAGGCCAAGCCTCGGCAGCGCCTCGGCCCCTTCGAGGGAGGGGCTAATGACATCAAGGGAGAAGGGGGTGCGCGGCTTTCTGAGAAGCAGCCTTTGGGCCTTTGAGCAGCGAGGCCGTTGGCCGCCTTTGTGAGCAACCAGCGCGTGTCCTGGGCGTCTGCTGACGTGTCTCTGTCCCCTTGCAGGATGCCAAGATGCGGGCTATCGTGGCCTTCCCGGGCAAAACCGATTTCACTCGGCTCAGTCGAGACGGGGTCGTCACGCTGCCAAGGTGAGCAGGACGGCTTGTGCAGCCCCTGGCTGGTCAAGGGAGCAGCTGCTCAGCTCCTGCTGTGGGGGCAGCCTCTTGCCGAGGCTCCTCTCCTGCCAAACCTGGGCAAGAGCAGCTCTTTCCCAGGAGAGCTTCCCGGTCCGCCCGCCGACGGCTCCTCCTTGCCTTGGAGAGTGCAGACGAAGCGGCCAGTCCGCTCTCCATGTGCCCTGAGAGAGTGAGAGAGGCGGGAGGGTCTGTGCGGGCAGCAAGGAGGGCTTGCGCTAGGATCATCAGCTTTCTGGCAGGAAGGCGAGGGAAGCAGCGGCAGAGGCTGATGGAGACCGTGGGGCCCCGCAGGTCCCACAGAGAGCTGCGTCCCCCAAGGGCTTGGCGGTGGCTCCCAAAGCTGCCTGCCAGCAGCTTATTAGCGTCAGCCCCCGAGGGAGCGCGGAGCCCTTTTGCCCAGCTGCCGCCGCCTTCTTCTTCCCAGGCTTGCAGCTGAGACCCCACACCAAGCAGCGGCCCCTGCCATTTCTCTGAAGCCCCAGAGAGAGCCGGCGCCTTGGGGCGGGGGTGCCCGCAGAGGTAATGTCCCAGCTGGGTGCTGGCAGGGGGCTGTGGGCACTCCGCTCTGGCCCGCAGGGTCCCAAAGACGCTCTTGTGCTCTTCTCTTGCCTCCCGCTTGCAGTGAGCGTGCTGGATCCCGTGTTCCTGGCTCAGCGGAGGGTTTCTCTAGCCAGGCAGCTGGCGAAGGAAGGCGAGCACGCTAAAGCCACGGAAGCCGGCCCAGACAGGTGAGCCTCCTGGAGGAGCGACGTGGCTGGGGGCGCGGGGGCACAGTGCGCCCTTGCTGTCGGGCCAGTGAGCTGTTTCCCTTGGCCGCGGGGGTGCCTGTGCTGATGCCGAAAGGCCCCGGAGACGTTGTCCTGCTGGACACGTGGCCCTCCTCTCGAACCGCCTGGTGCTGACGGAGCCGCGGGGCAGGCTGCGAGCCCAGCCTGCAGCAACTGGCTCAGTCTGGGCTCGCGCAAGCTCAGCCTGCCGTGCCTCTTCAGAGTCCTGCCAGAAATCCAGAAGTCCCAGGAGGAGCTGAAGCAGCCCAGACCTCCAGCTCAGCCGCGCTTGGAGCTCCCTGCATGTGTTCCGCAGCCCTCAGGAACGGTACGCCCTCGGGATTTGCCAGCCCTGCGTCACATTTTGGGCTCTGGGCCGGGGCAGAAGAGGCGGCAAGAGCTGCCCTCCGTCCCTGCCCTGCCGCCCAGCCCAAGCCCGAGGAGACTAACGCTGCCTGTGTCGTGTGTGCGTGGCCTCCAGGGAACGCGGTCCCTCCGCACCCAGAGGGAAGAGAAACGGCTCCGGCTGCTCATGGCATCCAAGCGCCAAGAGCTGGAAGCGGAAGCGTGGCGCCAATACCGTGCCAACAGAAGGGGACGGAACACGGAGCAAGGCCAGGTATGGCATGCGCTTCACAGCCCCCAGGAAAAGGGCATTTCCCCTCCCCGCTCCCTGGGGAGCAGGCACAGCGGCGCTGCTTGTGGCCAATTGGCCAGGCAGGGCTCTTCTCTCTGCCCGCTGCCCTGCCCGTTGCCCTGACCTGACGCAGGAGCTGTCCCTAAGGCCCCAGGCCAAAGCGTGCAGTTGGCTCTGGCACGGGCAGTCTGTTTAGTGCCTGGACCTCCCTGCGAGGGCTCAGCACCACTCTGCCCGGAAGACTAAGGCAAGCCTGCGCAAGTCACACGCCTCGGCTGAAGCCTTGCGAGCAGCCCCAGCTGTTGGAGGCAGTGCTTCAGGAGACTCTCTTCTGCCTTTGCAGAGCCCCTGCCGCCATCTCTTTGAGGATCCCCATCGCCCTCCGCACCTCCTGAGAAAGGCCTACGCCGAGAAGCTGATGAAGGAGGGGCTACAGCAGAAGGAGAAGGAGACATGCCAAAGCCCTGCAAGGCAGAGGGCATCAGAGGGGCGCGCAGAGCTGCACCTCCCGGGGAGAGCACGGCAAGAGTAAGTGTGTGCCGGCTCCTGCAGGGGCCAGGGAAAGCTTGGGGGGGGCTCCAAGCCCTGGCGCTGTCCAGGCTTTCGGAGGCTACGCAGCTTGGCATCCCCCAGCTCCTCGCGATGCAGGAATGACCGGCCTTAGAGGCCACCTCCGGGGGCCTCTCTGCGGCCCCAGGCCAACGCAGGACGCTTCTCCCCAGGGCAAGGCTTTGGGTACAAAAGGCAATGGGGGCCGTGTGCGTGACTGCCTGCGTCTGCACGTGCACGTGCGCGTGCAGGCACGGCGTGCTGGAAGAGGCAGGCAGCATCCCAGCCAAAGCACGACAGAACCAGATGCGTGGGGTGCCCCCGTCCTGCCCTGCCCTGCCCTGCCCTGCCCTGCCCTGCCCTGCCAGGTCCTGGGGAAAGCAGCTCTTTCCCTGATGGCCCTTGCGGCCTCGCAGACAGCTCCGCAGTCCGGCCTCGAACCAGGCGCCTTGTCCATCCACGTGACTGGGTTCCCACCCGCTGGGCGCTCAGGAGAGCCTTGCAATAGGGGGGACACCGTCCCGGGGGTCTGAAGACGAAACACTGGCTCCGCTGCTGGCCTCTGCCTTCCCAAAGGCGGCAGCCTGTGCTCGCCCTCCACGCGCAGCGACTCCGGGCACCCGGCCCCCAGCTGCGATGCCTGCTCCGTCCCGGGACTCGGCCCTGCCCGGCTTCACCCCCGGCTGATCTGCGCTCTTCTCGCTGCACATTGCTCGCGGCACGAGGGGCCACGAGCCGCCACGCAGAGCAGCGGGCTGCCCTCGGCAGCACCTCCCAGAACTACCGGCCTGAGCCAGGCTTTGGGGCGTTGCGGGCCCTCCTCTCCGACCACAGAGCTGAGGCCCTTTCTTCTCTCTCCTTTAGCAGAGGGGAGAAGACGAGGCTGTTGGAGCGCCGCTGGAAGGCCCAGGGACTGGCAGCCATGCCAAGAAGCTGCGAGCAGCCCCGGAGAGCCCAGCGGCAGGGGCCTTAGCCGGCGCGGCAGCCACCCTTTTCTGCAGGAGAGCTGTCAGCACCGGGTGGCGGGGGCCAGGAGTGCCTTTGCAAAGGGGACCATGCCAAATAAAGGTGGCTGCTGGTGCCTGTTTGAGCGACCACGCTGCACTGTGTTTCTCTGCGGCCAAGGGGACAGAAAGGGGGGTCCTGCAGACCCCTGGTCGGAGGGGTTTCCGGGCAAACGGGCCGGGGGGACTGCCAGCCAGTCACGACAGGCCACGCGACCCAAAGAGCGGTGTCCCTTCCAGGCCACACAGCACGGGGGCTTCAGAGCACGGCTTCTCTGCATCCAAACACCGCTCTGTAGGCAGAAGCAGAGCTCCGTGCCTGGGCACAGCGCTCTCTCAGAGCACATTCGCACTGGCCAAAGAAAACGCGGGGCTTCATGCTCCTTGAAGAGCTACGCTCACGTGGAGAAACATGCTTTGTTGAAGACGCTCCTTACTTGAGCCCCTGGCTGGCCCTCAGGAACTGTCCAATGGCCCTCTTGGTAGACACTTCAGTCATTTTAGAAAGAGAGAAGATCTGGAGCTCAAACCAGCCTCACGGAAGGGAGGTGGCTGCATCAGTGGCCAAGGGAAGAGCAACGGAGGTCATCTAGCTGGACTTCTGTAAGGCCTTTGGCACAGGCCCCCACAACGTTCTCATCTCTGCATTGGAGAGATAGGGATTGGATTGGATTGGACTCGATTGGACTGGATTGGATTGGATGGGATTGGACTGGATTGGATTGGACTGGACTGGATTGGACTGGATTGGATTGGATTGGACTGCATTGGATTGGATTGGATTGGACTACGTTGCATTGGATTGGATTGGATTGGATTGGACTGCATTGGCTTGGGTTGGACTGGATTGGACTGCATTGGATTGGATAGATGGACTGGTAGATGGATAAGGAAGTGGCGGGATGGTCGCATCCAAAGAGGAACAGTCAAGGGCTCAATGCCCACATGGAAAGCAGTAAGGAGTGGTGGGGTGTCCCTCAAGGGTCCATACTGGGACCAATACTGTGGACTGTCTTCCTTAAGGACAGAGCTAGTGGGATTGAGTGCACCCTCAGAAAGCTTGCAGATGCCACCAAGCCGAGTGCTTGGAATTTGGGGTTTCTTTTTGCCAGTACAGGGTCCAGCTCCGGCGGGACCCGGCGGGGTGAGATTCCCATCTCTTTGCATGCTGCTGGTGCTCTTCCCTTCCGTAGTGTGTGTCTTGCCCAGGGCAATGCCAGGACAGGCTGCTCTGTGACGCTGCCCAGGGCGCTGGCACCTGCGCTCCACCGTGTCCTGCTTTTCTGGATGGCTCGCTGATAGGCTTTTTGCAGGGAGCTGCAGCCCTCCGGGGCCTCCTTCTTGCTCTGGTGTTGGGGCTTGGGCTGATGGGGCCTTTGCGCCTCGCCCGGTAACGGGCTCCTCTTTCCCTCTGCCTGCGGGGCTTTCTCCTGGCACCGCTCTTAGCGGATCTCTTGCTCCTGGGCTGTGCCCACGGTCCCCACGGGACAGTGGGGCCCCCGGGGGTGGAGCGAAGCGTTTGCGAAGCCGCTAGTCGTGCCTCGTGAAGTCTTCCAGGATGGCGAGTGTGCCTGGGAGGATGCATTTGCAAGGCTCGTCGTGGCTTTGCAGCAGCGCATGCGCCATGTGCTCTTGCGGTCCTCCTTGGTGCCTCCTGGGGGGGTGAAAGAGGTCTATCCCAGTGGCCCTAGGGGACAGGAGGGGCTGAGTGTCGTCTCATCAACCAGAGCTCCACGTTGCTTCCCCCTGTGGCCCGGGCTCCACTTAGCGGGCCCTCTCCAGCCCCCTTGCGAGTGCGCCAAGCCCCTTCAGCATTAATGCGCGTTCCTTCCCGGCTTCCCATTTTTTCTCCGTCGCCAGCCGAGGGCGGCTGAGCTGAGATAGCCAGCGGGAGTGTCGGCCTCAGGTGCGCAGTGGGGCTGCCCTTCCCGTGCTGGGGCCAAACGTGGGTGGGGCTGCGAGGTGGCGGGTCCCCGCAGTCCTGTGTGACACGGCGCCGTGTCACAGTGGGACACGTGCATCTCAGCAAGAGCTCTCTCTCCCCACCGTGCCTCCAGCCACACTCCGCGGCGAGGCCTGGGTGACGCCAGGGCTGCTCTCGCCAGCGCTGCTCTCGCCAGCGCTCTGCTCTGCAGGAGCTGCCCTGCCGCCAGCAGGAGGTCAGGGGAAGCCGCGGGAGAGCGTTGGAGACGCCGCTTGGGGAAGTGGCAAGGAGGAGGAGGACGAGGAGGAGGAGGAGGACGTGGAGGAGGAGGAGGAGGAGAGGAGCAGAGGGGGTTTGTAGCAGGCCCAGCACCTCTCTCCCAGCTGCTGCAGCGCAGGGGGGCAAAGATGACCAAGTACCTGCTCTTCAACCCCTTGGGGCCCGAGAAGCTTCCAACCCTCAAGGAGCTCACCACCAGCGGTAAGCGCCTGGGGAGCCCTTGCAGGAGTGCTCTCGGAGCCACGAGGAGTGGAGATGAGCTGTGGAAACCCTGAGGCTGGGGCTGGGGCTGGGGCTGGGGCTGTAGCGGGGGTCTTCTGGCAGGGACTGGCGGCCGCAAGGAGAGCCCTGCCTGCTGGCGCCTTGGGGCTCGGGGGTGCCTCCGGCAGTCAAAGGGATGGATCCCCTTCCCCAAAACACGACGGATGCCTGCCCTTCCTGGGCCCAGGGCGGGCTTCTTGGAGGCTAGGGGCGCTCAAGAACGCAGCTGGGCCGCCCCGGCGCTGCGAGCGTTTGCTCAGGGCGAGGCGGGGCTTGAGCGCCCTGCACTGTCGCCTCCGTGGGTAGGGGGCTGCTGGACGGTTGGGCCTTGCTGACTCAGAGCATGGCGTGCCTTGCCTTTGCCTTCCAGAAATCTGCAAAGTCTGGGCTGCCGCATCCAAGTACATCCGGAGACAGCTCTTGCAGAAGAGGGTGAGCCTTGCCTCCTGCTCATGGCCCATCCTGCCCCTCTGGAGCTCCGGAGCGGGCAGGGCGCAAAGCAGCATCCCCAGGGCCACGCCAGTCACGCGGCAGCCTTCCCCCTGCGCAGCACTGCCAACGCTCCCTCTCCTTGCTTGCCTTTTCAGGCGGTGGACATCGGAATTGGGACATTTGCAGTTGTCCCAGCGTGTGCCACAGTGGGAGAGGACGAGGTTTTGCCTGTGGAGAGACCTGTGTTCCAGCCGTGCAGGTTTCTGAAGAAATTTTACAAGCTCAAGTGTGCGAAGACCAAAATGCCCGGTAAGAAGAGGGATGCTTCCCCTGCCCAGCCCTTGCATTTGACTCGGCGCCCACACCTCTGCGACACGGCCGAGCAAAGGCTCTTCCAACCTCGAGAGCGCTGAGCGTGGGCACACGGACGGCAGCCCAGCACCCTGCCCCTCCGCAGGGAGCCAGCCCCATCTCCCCAGCTCGCCCTACGCTCCAGCTGCTTGCCCGCAGCAGGAGGCAAAGCTTCTCTTTGCCTTCTCTTGGCCATCACGTCCGTGCTGGAGACGTGGCCGAAGCTGAAAGGGGAGCGCTCTCTGGCACAGCGCTGCCCGAGGGCTGGGCGCCCGTGGCACCCGGTCTCGGAGTCAGCGGAACTGCGGTGGGGTGACTTGCTTGCTTTGCGCTTGTTTCCTAGACGACACACCATCCGGTCCACTGGACTTCGAGCAGATTGCTGCGGACATCCACTTCCGCCAAGACATCGTGGAGCAGTGCATACACGAGACCCTGCTCTTCTTCGCTGGGGCCCTCCGAGACGACAAGGAGGTGGAATTCTCCTTCAAGGGCATTGGCATCCTAGCCGTGCGAAGAAAAGCACTCAGCATGACCTTCTTTGATGACTGCCTCCTGCAGCTGGATGCGACCGGGAACATGCTGGCAGCTCTCATCGGGGTGAGCTTGTCCTTTCTCCGGGGCTCCTCCTCATGCCTCTTTGGCAATGCTGCCAAAGCTCGCTCCAGCGGCTTTCTCTTGGCTGCCGCCACCTGCCTCGCCACCTGGCCTACACACGCTCTCGATGAGCCAGGCCAAGCCTCGGCAGCGCCTCGGCCCCTTCGAGGGAGGGGCTAATGACATCAAGGGAGAAGGGGGTGCGCGGCTTTCTGAGAAGCAGCCTTTGGGCCTTTGAGCAGCGAGGCCGTTGGCCGCCTTTGTGAGCAACCAGCGCGTGTCCTGGGCGTCTGCTGACGTGTCTCTGTCCCCTTGCAGGATGCCAAGATGCGGGCTATCGTGGCCTTCCCGGGCAAAACCGATTTCACTCGGCTCAGTCGAGACGGGGTCGTCACGCTGCCAAGGTGAGCAGGACGGCTTGTGCAGCCCCTGGCTGGTCAAGGGAGCAGCTGCTCAGCTCCTGCTGTGGGGGCAGCCTCTTGCCGAGGCTCCTCTCCTGCCAAACCTGGGCAAGAGCAGCTCTTTCCCAGGAGAGCTTCCCGGTCCGCCCGCCGACGGCTCCTCCTTGCCTTGGAGAGTGCAGACGAAGCGGCCAGTCCGCTCTCCATGTGCCCTGAGAGAGTGAGAGAGGCGGGAGGGTCTGTGCGGGCAGCAAGGAGGGCTTGCGCTAGGATCATCAGCTTTCTGGCAGGAAGGCGAGGGAAGCAGCGGCAGAGGCTGATGGAGACCGTGGGGCCCCGCAGGTCCCACAGAGAGCTGCGTCCCCCAAGGGCTTGGCGGTGGCTCCCAAAGCTGCCTGCCAGCAGCTTATTAGCGTCAGCCCCCGAGGGAGCGCGGAGCCCTTTTGCCCAGCTGCCGCCGCCTTCTTCTTCCCAGGCTTGCAGCTGAGACCCCACACCAAGCAGCGGCCCCTGCCATTTCTCTGAAGCCCCAGAGAGAGCCGGCGCCTTGGGGCGGGGGTGCCCGCAGAGGTAATGTCCCAGCTGGGTGCTGGCAGGGGGCTGTGGGCACTCCGCTCTGGCCCGCAGGGTCCCAAAGACGCTCTTGTGCTCTTCTCTTGCCTCCCGCTTGCAGTGAGCGTGCTGGATCCCGTGTTCCTGGCTCAGCGGAGGGTTTCTCTAGCCAGGCAGCTGGCGAAGGAAGGCGAGCACGCTAAAGCCACGGAAGCCGGCCCAGACAGGTGAGCCTCCTGGAGGAGCGACGTGGCTGGGGGCGCGGGGGCACAGTGCGCCCTTGCTGTCGGGCCAGTGAGCTGTTTCCCTTGGCCGCGGGGGTGCCTGTGCTGATGCCGAAAGGCCCCGGAGACGTTGTCCTGCTGGACACGTGGCCCTCCTCTCGAACCGCCTGGTGCTGACGGAGCCGCGGGGCAGGCTGCGAGCCCAGCCTGCAGCAACTGGCTCAGTCTGGGCTCGCGCAAGCTCAGCCTGCCGTGCCTCTTCAGAGTCCTGCCAGAAATCCAGAAGTCCCAGGAGGAGCTGAAGCAGCCCAGACCTCCAGCTCAGCCGCGCTTGGAGCTCCCTGCATGTGTTCCGCAGCCCTCAGGAACGGTACGCCCTCGGGATTTGCCAGCCCTGCGTCACATTTTGGGCTCTGGGCCGGGGCAGAAGAGGCGGCAAGAGCTGCCCTCCGTCCCTGCCCTGCCGCCCAGCCCAAGCCCGAGGAGACTAACGCTGCCTGTGTCGTGTGTGCGTGGCCTCCAGGGAACGCGGTCCCTCCGCACCCAGAGGGAAGAGAAACGGCTCCGGCTGCTCATGGCATCCAAGCGCCAAGAGCTGGAAGCGGAAGCGTGGCGCCAATACCGTGCCAACAGAAGGGGACGGAACACGGAGCAAGGCCAGGTATGGCATGCGCTTCACAGCCCCCAGGAAAAGGGCATTTCCCCTCCCCGCTCCCTGGGGAGCAGGCACAGCGGCGCTGCTTGTGGCCAATTGGCCAGGCAGGGCTCTTCTCTCTGCCCGCTGCCCTGCCCGTTGTCCTGACCTGACGCAGGAGCTGTCCCTAAGGCCCCAGGCCAAAGCGTGCAGTTGGCTCTGGCACGGGCAGTCTGTTTAGTGCCTGGACCTCCCTGCGAGGGCTCAGCACCACTCTGCCCGGAAGACTAAGGCAAGCCTGCGCAAGTCACACGCCTCGGCTGAAGCCTTGCGAGCAGCCCCAGCTGTTGGAGGCAGTGCTTCAGGAGACTCTCTTCTGCCTTTGCAGAGCCCCTGCCGCCATCTCTTTGAGGATCCCCATCGCCCTCCGCACCTCCTGAGAAAGGCCTACGCCGAGAAGCTGATGAAGGAGGGGCTACAGCAGAAGGAGAAGGAGAGATGCCAAAGCCCTGCAAGGCAGAGGGCATCAGAGGGGCGCGCAGAGCTGCACCTCCCGGGGAGAGCACGGCAAGAGTAAGTGTGTGCCGGCTCCTGCAGGGGCCAGGGAAAGCTTGGGGGGGGCTCCAAGCCCTGGCGCTGTCCAGGCTTTCGGAGGCTACGCAGCTTGGCATCCCCCAGCTCCTCGCGATGCAGGAATGACCGGCCTTAGAGGCCACCTCCGGGGGCCTCTCTGCGGCCCCAGGCCAACGCAGGACGCTTCTCCCCAGGGCAAGGCTTTGGGTACAAAAGGCAATGGGGGCCGTGTGCGTGACTGCCTGCGTCTGCACGTGCACGTGCGCGTGCAGGCACGGCGTGCTGGAAGAGGCAGGCAGCATCCCAGCCAAAGCACGACAGAACCAGATGCGTGGGGTGCCCCCGTCCTGCCCTGCCCTGCCCTGCCCTGCCCTGCCCTGCCCTGCCAGGTCCTGGGGAAAGCAGCTCTTTCCCTGATGGCCCTTGCGGCCTCGCAGACAGCTCCGCAGTCCGGCCTCGAACCAGGCGCCTTGTCCATCCACGTGGCTGGGTTCCCACCCGCTGGGCGCTCAGGAGAGCCTTGCAATAGGGGGGACACCGTCCCGGGGGGCTGAAGACAAAACGCTGGCTCCGCTGCTGGCCTCTGCCTTCCCAAAGGCGGCAGCCTGTGCTCGCCCTCCACGCGCAGCGACTCCGGGCACCCGGCCCCCAGCTGCGATGCCCGCTCCGTCCCGGGACTCGGCCCTGCCCGGCTTCACCCCCGGCTGATCTGCGCTCTTCTCGCTGCACATTGCTCGCGGCACGAGGGGCCACGAGCCGCCATGCAGAGCAGCGGGCTGCCCTCGGCAGCACCTCCCAGAACTACCGGCCTGAGCCAGGCTTTGGGGCGTTGCGGGCCCTCCTCTCCGACCACAGAGCTGAGGCCCTTTCTTCTCTCTCCTTTAGCAGAGGGGAGAAGACAAGGCTGTTGGAGCGCCGCTGGAAGGCCCAGGGACTGGCAGCCACGCCAAGAAGCTGCGAGCAGCCCCGGAGAGCCCAGCGGCAGGGGCCTTAGCCGGCGCGGCAGCCACCCTTTTCTGCAGGAGAGCTGTCAGCACCGGGTGGCGGGGGCCAGGAGCGCCTTTGCAAAGGGGACCATGCCAAATAAAGGTGGCTGCTGGTGCCTGTTTGAGCGACCACGCTGCACTGTGTTTCTCTGCGGCCAAGGGGACAGAAAGGGGGGTCCTGCAGACCCCTGGTCGGAGGGGTTTCCGGGCAAACGGGCCGGGGGGACTGCCAGCCAGTCACGACAGGCCACGCGACCCAAAGAGCGGTGTCCCTTCCAGGCCACACAGCACGGGGGCTTCAGAGCACGGCTTCTCTGCATCCAAACACCGCTCTGTAGGCAGAAGCAGAGCTCCGTGCCTGGGCACAGCGCTCTCTCAGAGCACATTCGCACTGGCCAAAGAAAACGCGGGGCTTCATGCTCCTTGAAGAGCTACGCTCACGTGGAGAAACATGCTTTGTTGAAGACGCTCCTTACTTGAGCCCCTGGCTGGCCCTCAGGAACTGTCCAATGGCCCTCTTGGTAGACACTTCAGTCATTTTAGAAAGAGAGAAGATCTGGAGCTCAAACCAGCCTCACGGAAGGGAGGTGGCTGCATCAGTGGCCAAGGGAAGAGCAACGGAGGTCATCTAGCTGGACTTCTCTAAGGCCTTTGGCACAGGCCCCCACAACGTTCTCATCTCTGCATTGGAGAGATAGGGATTGGATTGGATTGGATTGGACTCGATTGGACTGGATTGGATTGGATGGGATTGGACTGGATTGGATTGGACTGGACTGGATTGGACTGGATTGGATTGGATTGGACTGCATTGGATTGGATTGGATTGGACTACGTTGCATTGGATTGGATTGGATTGGACTGCATTGGCTTGGGTTGGACTGGATTGGACTGCATTGGATTGGATAGATGGACTGGTAGATGGATAAGGAAGTGGCGGGATGGTCGCATCCAAAGAGGAACAGTCAAGGGCTCAATGCCCACATGGAAAGCAGTAAGGAGTGGTGGGGTGTCCCTCAAGGGTCCATACTGGGACCAATACTGTGGACTGTCTTCCTTAAGGACAGAGCTAGTGGGATTGAGTGCACCCTCAGAAAGCTTGCAGATGCCACCAAGCCGAGTGCTTGGAATTTGGGGTTTCTTTTTGCCAGTACAGGGTCCAGCTCCGGCGGGACCCGGCGGGGTGAGATTCCCATCTCTTTGCATGCTGCTGGTGCTCTTCCCTTCCGTAGTGTGTGTCTTGCCCAGGGCAATGCCAGGACAGGCTGCTCTGTGACGCTGCCCAGGGCGCTGGCACCTGCGCTCCACCGTGTCCTGCTTTTCTGGATGGCTCGCTGATAGGCTTTTTGCAGGGAGCTGCAGCCCTCCGGGGCCTCCTTCTTGCTCTGGTGTTGGGGCTTGGGCTGATGGGGCCTTTGCGCCTCGCCCGGTAACGGGCTCCTCTTTCCCTCTGCCTGCGGGGCTTTCTCCTGGCACCGCTCTTAGCGGATCTCTTGCTCCTGGGCTGTGCCCACGGTCCCCACGGGACAGTGGGGCCCCCGGGGGTGGAGCGAAGCGTTTGCGAAGCCGCTAGTCGTGCCTCGTGAAGTCTTCCAGGATGGCGAGTGTGCCTGGGAGGATGCATTTGCAAGGCTCGTCGTGGCTTTGCAGCAGCGCATGCGCCATGTGCTCTTGCGGTCCTCCTTGGTGCCTCCTGGGGGGGTGAAAGAGGTCTATCCCAGTGGCCCTAGGGGACAGGAGGGGCTGAGTGTCGTCTCATCAACCAGAGCTCCACGTTGCTTCCCCCTGTGGCCCGGGCTCCACTTAGCGGGCCCTCTCCAGCCCCCTTGCGAGTGCGCCAAGCCCCTTCAGCATTAATGCGCGTTCCTTCCCGGCTTCCCATTTTTTCTCCGTCGCCAGCCGAGGGCGGCTGAGCTGAGATAGCCAGCGGGAGTGTCAGCCTCAGGTGCGCAGTGGGGCTGCCCTTCCCGTGCTGGGGCCAAACGTGGGTGGGGCTGCGAGGTGGCGGGTCCCCGCAGCCCTGTGTGACACGGCGCCGTGTCACAGTGGGACACGTGCATCTCAGCAAGAGCTCTCTCTCCCCACTGTGCCTCCAGCCACACTCCGCGGCGAGGCCTGGGCGACGCCAGGGCTGCTCTCGCCAGCGCTGCTCTCGCCAGCGCTCTGCTCTGCAGGAGCTGCCCTGCCGCCAGCAGGAGGTCAGGGGAAGCCGCGGGAGAGCGTTGGAGACGCCGCTTGGGGAAGTGGCAAGGAGGAGGAGGACGAGGAGGAGGAGGAGGACGTGGAGGAGGAGGAGGAGGAGAGGAGCAGAGGGGGTTTGTAGCAGGCCCAGCACCTCTCTCCCAGCTGCTGCAGCGCAGGGGGGCAAAGATGACCAAGTACCTGCTCTTCAACCCCTTGGGGCCCGAGAAGCTTCCAACCCTCAAGGAGCTCACCACCAGCGGTAAGCGCCTGGGGAGCCCTTGCAGGAGTGCTCTCGGAGCCACGAGGAGTGGAGATGAGCTGTGGAAACCCTGAGGCTGGGGCTGGGGCTGTAGCGGGGGTCTTCTGGCAGGGACTGGCGGCCGCAAGGAGAGCCCTGCCTGCTGGCGCCTTGGGGCTCGGGGGTGCCTCCGGCAGTCAAAGGGATGGATCCCCTTCCCCAAAACACGACGGATGCCTGCCCTTCCTGGGCCCAGGGCGGGCTTCTTGGAGGCTAGGGGCGCTCAAGAACGCAGCTGGGCCGCCCCGGCGCTGCGAGCGTTTGCTCAGGGCGAGGCGGGGCTTGAGCGCCCTGCACTGTCGCCTCCGTGGGTAGGGGGCTGCTGGACGGTTGGGCCTTGCTGACTCAGAGCATGGCGTGCCTTGCCTTTGCCTTCCAGAAATCTGCAAAGTCTGGGCTGCCGCATCCAAGTACATCCGGAGACAGCTCTTGCAGAAGAGGGTGAGCCTTGCCTCCTGCTCATGGCCCATCCTGCCCCTCTGGAGCTCCGGAGCGGGCAGGGCGCAAAGCAGCATCCCCAGGGCCACGCCAGTCACGCGGCAGCCTTCCCGCTGCGCAGCACTGCCAACGCTCCCTCTCCTTGCTTGCCTTTTCAGGCGGTGGACATCGGAATTGGGACATTTGCAGTTGTCCCAGCGTGTGCCACAGTGGGAGAGGACGAGGTTTTGCCTGTGGAGAGACCTGTGTTCCAGCCGTGCAGGTTTCTGAAGAAATTTTACAAGCTCAAGTGTGCGAAGACCAAAATGCCCGGTAAGAAGAGGGATGCTTCCCCTGCCCAGCCCTTGCATTTGACTCGGCGCCCACACCTCTGCGACACGGCCGAGCAAAGGCTCTTCCAACCTCGAGAGCACTGAGCGTGGGCACACGGACGGCAGCCCAGCACCCTGCCCCTCCGCAGGGAGCCAGCCCCATCTCCCCAGCTCGCCCTACGCTCCAGCTGCTTGCCCGCAGCAGGAGGCAAAGCTTCTCTTTGCCTTCTCTTGGCCATCACGTCCGTGCTGGAGACGTGGCCGAAGCTGAAAGGGGAGCGCTCTCTGGCACAGCGCTGCCCGAGGGCTGGGCGCCCGTGGCACCCGGTCTCGGAGTCAGCGGAACTGCGGTGGGGTGACTTGCTTGCTTTGCGCTTGTTTCCTAGACGACACACCATCCGGTCCACTGGACTTCGAGCAGATTGCTGCGGACATCCACTTCCGCCAAGACATCGTGGAGCAGTGCATACACGAGACCCTGCTCTTCTTCGCTGGGGCCCTCCGAGACGACAAGGAGGTGGAATTCTCCTTCAAGGGCATTGGCATCCTAGCCGTGCGAAGAAAAGCACTCAGCATGACCTTCTTTGATGACTGCCTCCTGCAGCTGGATGCGACCGGGAACATGCTGGCAGCTCTCATCGGGGTGAGCTTGTCCTTTCTCCGGGGCTCCTCCTCATGCCTCTTTGGCAATGCTGCCAAAGCTCGCTCCAGCGGCTTTCTCTTGGCTGCCGCCACCTGCCTCGCCACCTGGCCTACACACGCTCTCGATGAGCCAGGCCAAGCCTCGGCAGCGCCTCGGCCCCTTCGAGGGAGGGGCTAATGACATCAAGGGAGAAGGGGGTGCGCGGCTTTCTGAGAAGCAGCCTTTGGGCCTTTGAGCAGCGAGGCCGTTGGCCGCCTTTGTGAGCAACCAGCGCGTGTCCTGGGCGTCTGCTGACGTGTCTCTGTCCCCTTGCAGGATGCCAAGATGCGGGCTATCGTGGCCTTCCCGGGCAAAACCGATTTCACTCGGCTCAGTCGAGACGGGGTCGTCACGCTGCCAAGGTGAGCAGGACGGCTTGTGCAGCCCCTGGCTGGTCAAGGGAGCAGCTGCTCAGCTCCTGCTGTGGGGGCAGCCTCTTGCCGAGGCTCCTCTCCTGCCAAACCTGGGCAAGAGCAGCTCTTTCCCAGGAGAGCTTCCCGGTCCGCCCGCCGACGGCTCCTCCTTGCCTTGGAGAGTGCAGACGAAGCGGCCAGTCCGCTCTCCATGTGCCCTGAGAGAGTGAGAGAGGCGGGAGGGTCTGTGCGGGCAGCAAGGAGGGCTTGCGCTAGGATCATCAGCTTTCTGGCAGGAAGGCGAGGGAAGCAGCGGCAGAGGCTGATGGAGACCGTGGGGCCCCGCAGGTCCCACAGAGAGCTGCGTCCCCCAAGGGCTTGGCGGTGGCTCCCAAAGCTGCCTGCCAGCAGCTTATTAGCGTCAGCCCCCGAGGGAGCGCGGAGCCCTTTTGCCCAGCTGCCGCCGCCTTCTTCTTCCCAGGCTTGCAGCTGAGACCCCACACCAAGCAGCGGCCCCTGCCATTTCTCTGAAGCCCCAGAGAGAGCCGGCGCCTTGGGGCGGGGGTGCCCGCAGAGGTAATGTCCCAGCTGGGTGCTGGCAGGGGGCTGTGGGCACTCTGCTCTGGCCCGCAGGGTCCCAAAGACGCTCTTGTGCTCTTCTCTTGCCTCCCGCTTGCAGTGAGCGTGCTGGATCCCGTGTTCCTGGCTCAGCGGAGGGTTTCTCTAGCCAGGCAGCTGGCGAAGGAAGGCGAGCACGCTAAAGCCACGGAAGCCGGCCCAGACAGGTGAGCCTCCTGGAGGAGCGACGTGGCTGGGGGCGCGGGGGCACAGTGCGCCCTTGCTGTCGGGCCAGTGAGCTGTTTCCCTTGGCCGCGGGGGTGCCTGTGCTGATGCCGAAAGGCCCCGGAGACGTTGTCCTGCTGGACACGTGGCCCTCCTCTCGAACCGCCTGGTGCTGACGGAGCCGCGGGGCAGGCTGCGAGCCCAGCCTGCAGCAACTGGCTCAGTCTGGGCTCGCGCAAGCTCAGCCTGCCGTGCCTCTTCAGAGTCCTGCCAGAAATCCAGAAGTCCCAGGAGGAGCTGAAGCAGCCCAGACCTCCAGCTCAGCCGCGCTTGGAGCTCCCTGCATGTGTTCCGCAGCCCTCAGGAACGGTACACCCTCGGGATTTGCCAGCCCTGCGTCACATTTTGGGCTCTGGGCCGGGGCAGAAGAGGCGGCAAGAGCTGCCCTCCGTCCCTGCCCTGCCGCCCAGCCCAAGCCCGAGGAGACTAACACTGCCTGTGTCGTGTGTGCGTGGCCTCCAGGGAACGCGGTCCCTCCGCACCCAGAGGGAAGAGAAACGGCTCCGGCTGCTCATGGCATCCAAGCGCCAAGAGCTGGAAGCGGAAGCGTGGCGCCAATACCGTGCCAACAGAAGGGGACGGAACACGGAGCAAGGCCAGGTATGGCATGCGCTTCACAGCCCCCAGGAAAAGGGCATTTCCCCTCCCCGCTCCCTGGGGAGCAGGCACAGCGGCGCTGCTTGTGGCCAATTGGCCAGGCAGGGCTCTTCTCTCTGCCCGCTGCCCTGCCCGTTGTCCTGACCTGACGCAGGAGCTGTCCCTAAGGCCCCAGGCCAAAGCGTGCAGTTGGCTCTGGCACGGGCAGTCTGTTTAGTGCCTGGACCTCCCTGCGAGGGCTCAGCACCACTCTGCCCGGAAGACTAAGGCAAGCCTGCGCAAGTCACACGCCTCGGCTGAAGCCTTGCGAGCAGCCCCAGCTGTTGGAGGCAGTGCTTCAGGAGACTCTCTTCTGCCTTTGCAGAGCCCCTGCCGCCATCTCTTTGAGGATCCCCATCGCCCTCCGCACCTCCTGAGAAAGGCCTACGCCGAGAAGCTGATGAAGGAGGGGCTACAGCAGAAGGAGAAGGAGAGATGCCAAAGCCCTGCAAGGCAGAGGGCATCAGAGGGGCGCGCAGAGCTGCACCTCCCGGGGAGAGCACGGCAAGAGTAAGTGTGTGCCGGCTCCTGCAGGGGCCAGGGAAAGCTTGGGGGGGGGCTCCAAGCCCTGGCGCTGTCCAGGCTTTCGGAGGCTACGCAGCTTGGCATCCCCCAGCTCCTCGCGATGCAGGAATGACCGGCCTTAGAGGCCACCTCCGGGGGCCTCTCTGCGGCCCCAGGCCAACGCAGGACGCTTCTCCCCAGGGCAAGGCTTTGGGTACAAAAGGCAATGGGGGCCGTGTGCGTGACTGCCTGCGTCTGCACGTGCACGTGCGCGTGCAGGCACGGCGTGCTGGAAGAGGCAGGCAGCATCCCAGCCAAAGCACGACAGAACCAGATGCGTGGGGTGCCCCCGTCCTGCCCTGCCCTGCCCTGCCCTGCCCTGCCCTGCCCTGCCAGGTCCTGGGGAAAGCAGCTCTTTCCCTGATGGCCCTTGCGGCCTCGCAGACAGCTCCGCAGTCCGGCCTCGAACCAGGCGCCTTGTCCATCCACGTGGCTGGGTTCCCACCCGCTGGGCGCTCAGGAGAGCCTTGCAATAGGGGGGACACCGTCCCGGGGGGCTGAAGACGAAACGCTGGCTCCGCTGCTGGCCTCTGCCTTCCCAAAGGCGGCAGCCTGTGCTCGCCCTCCACGCGCAGCGACTCCGGGCACCCGGCCCCCAGCTGCGATGCCCGCTCCGTCCCGGGACTCGGCCCTGCCCGGCTTCACCCCCGGCTGATCTGCGCTCTTCTCGCTGCACATTGCTCGCGGCACGAGGGGCCACGAGCCGCCACGCAGAGCAGCGGGCTGCCCTCGGCAGCACCTCCCAGAACTACCGGCCTGAGCCAGGCTTTGGGGCGTTGCGGGCCCTCCTCTCCGACCACAGAGCTGAGGCCCTTTCTTCTCTCTCCTTTAGCAGAGGGGAGAAGACAAGGCTGTTGGAGCGCCGCTGGAAGGCCCAGGGACTGGCAGCCACGCCAAGAAGCTGCGAGCAGCCCCGGAGAGCCCAGCGGCAGGGGCCTTAGCCGGCGCGGCAGCCACCCTTTTCTGCAGGAGAGCTGTCAGCACCGGGTGGCGGGGGCCAGGAGCGCCTTTGCAAAGGGGACCATGCCAAATAAAGGTGGCTGCTGGTGCCTGTTTGAGCGACCACGCTGCACTGTGTTTCTCTGCGGCCAAGGGGACAGAAAGGGGGGTCCTGCAGACCCCTGGTCGGAGGGGTTTCCGGGCAAACGGGCCGGGGGGACTGCCAGCCAGTCACGACAGGCCACGCGACCCAAAGAGCGGTGTCCCTTCCAGGCCACACAGCACGGGGGCTTCAGAGCACGGCTTCTCTGCATCCAAACACCGCTCTGTAGGCAGAAGCAGAGCTCCGTGCCTGGGCACAGCGCTCTCTCAGAGCACATTCGCACTGGCCAAAGAAAACGCGGGGCTTCATGCTCCTTGAAGAGCTACGCTCACGTGGAGAAACATGCTTTGTTGAAGACGCTCCTTACTTGAGCCCCTGGCTGGCCCTCAGGAACTGTCCAATGGCCCTCTTGGTAGACACTTCAGTCATTTTAGAAAGAGAGAAGATCTGGAGCTCAAACCAGCCTCACGGAAGGGAGGTGGCTGCATCAGTGGCCAAGGGAAGAGCAACGGAGGTCATCTAGCTGGACTTCTCTAAGGCCTTTGGCACAGGCCCCCACAACGTTCTCATCTCTGCATTGGAGAGATAGGGATTGGATTGGATTGGATTGGACTCGATTGGACTGGATTGGATTGGATGGGATTGGACTGGATTGGATTGGACTGGACTGGATTGGACTGGATTGGATTGGATTGGACTGCATTGGATTGGATTGGATTGGACTACGTTGCATTGGATTGGATTGGATTGGACTGCATTGGCTTGGGTTGGACTGGATTGGACTGCATTGGATTGGATAGATGGACTGGTAGATGGATAAGGAAGTGGCGGGATGGTCGCATCCAAAGAGGAACAGTCAAGGGCTCAATGCCCACATGGAAAGCAGTAAGGAGTGGTGGGGTGTCCCTCAAGGGTCCATACTGGGACCAATACTGTGGACTGTCTTCCTTAAGGACAGAGCTAGTGGGATTGAGTGCACCCTCAGAAAGCTTGCAGATGCCACCAAGCCGAGTGCTTGGAATTTGGGGTTTCTTTTTGCCAGTACAGGGTCCAGCTCCGGCGGGACCCGGCGGGGTGAGATTCCCATCTCTTTGCATGCTGCTGGTGCTCTTCCCTTCCGTAGTGTGTGTCTTGCCCAGGGCAATGCCAGGACAGGCTGCTCTGTGACGCTGCCCAGGGCGCTGGCACCTGCGCTCCACCGTGTCCTGCTTTTCTGGATGGCTCGCTGATAGGCTTTTTGCAGGGAGCTGCAGCCCTCCGGGGCCTCCTTCTTGCTCTGGTGTTGGGGCTTGGGCTGATGGGGCCTTTGCGCCTCGCCCGGTAACGGGCTCCTCTTTCCCTCTGCCTGCCGGGCTTTCTCCTGGCACCGCTCTTAGCGGATCTCTTGCTCCTGGGCTGTGCCCACGGTCCCCACGGGACAGTGGGGCCCCCGGGGGTGGAGCGAAGCGTTTGCGAAGCCGCTAGTCGTGCCTCGTGAAGTCTTCCAGGATGGCGAGTGTGCCTGGGAGGATGCATTTGCAAGGCTCGTCGTGGCTTTGCAGCAGCGCATGCGCCATGTGCTCTTGCGGTCCTCCTTGGTGCCTCCTGGGGGGGTGAAAGAGGTCTATCCCAGTGGCCCTAGGGGACAGGAGGGGCTGAGTGTCGTCTCATCAACCAGAGCTCCACGTTGCTTCCCCCTGTGGCCCGGGCTCCACTTAGCGGGCCCTCTCCAGCCCCCTTGCGAGTGCGCCAAGCCCCTTCAGCATTAATGCGCGTTCCTTCCCGGCTTCCCATTTTTTCTCCGTCGCCAGCCGAGGGCGGCTGAGCTGAGATAGCCAGCGGGAGTGTCAGCCTCAGGTGCGCAGTGGGGCTGCCCTTCCCGTGCTGGGGCCAAACGTGGGTGGGGCTGCGAGGTGGCGGGTCCCCGCAGCCCTGTGTGACACGGCGCCGTGTCACAGTGGGACACGTGCATCTCAGCAAGAGCTCTCTCTCCCCACCGTGCCTCCAGCCACACTCCGCGGCGAGGCCTGGGCGACGCCAGGGCTGCTCTCGCCAGCGCTGCTCTCGCCAGCGCTCTGCTCTGCAGGAGCTGCCCTGCCGCCAGCAGGAGGTCAGGGGAAGCCGCGGGAGAGCGTTGGAGACGCCGCTTGGGGAAGTGGCAAGGAGGAGGAGGACGAGGAGGAGGAGGAGGACGTGGAGGAGGAGGAGGAGGAGAGGAGCAGAGGGGGTTTGTAGCAGGCCCAGCACCTCTCTCCCAGCTGCTGCAGCGCAGGGGGGCAAAGATGACCAAGTACCTGCTCTTCAACCCCTTGGGGCCCGAGAAGCTTCCAACCCTCAAGGAGCTCACCACCAGCGGTAAGCGCCTGGGGAGCCCTTGCAGGAGTGCTCTCGGAGCCACGAGGAGTGGAGATGAGCTGTGGAAACCCTGAGGCTGGGGCTGGGGCTGGGGCTGTAGCGGGGGTCTTCTGGCAGGGACTGGCGGCCGCAAGGAGAGCCCTGCCTGCTGGCGCCTTGGGGCTCGGGGGTGCCTCCGGCAGTCAAAGGGATGGATCCCCTTCCCCAAAACACGACGGATGCCTGCCCTTCCTGGGCCCAGGGCGGGCTTCTTGGAGGCTAGGGGCGCTCAAGAACGCAGCTGGGCCGCCCCGGCGCTGCGAGCGTTTGCTCAGGGCGAGGCGGGGCTTGAGCGCCCTGCACTGTCGCCTCCGTGGGTAGGGGGCTGCTGGACGGTTGGGCCTTGCTGACTCAGAGCATGGCGTGCCTTGCCTTTGCCTTCCAGAAATCTGCAAAGTCTGGGCTGCCGCATCCAAGTACATCCGGAGACAGCTCTTGCAGAAGAGGGTGAGCCTTGCCTCCTGCTCATGGCCCATCCTGCCCCTCTGGAGCTCCGGAGCGGGCAGGGCGCAAAGCAGCATCCCCAGGGCCACGCCAGTCACGCGGCAGCCTTCCCCCTGCGCAGCACTGCCAACGCTCCCTCTCCTTGCTTGCCTTTTCAGGCGGTGGACATCGGAATTGGGACATTTGCAGTTGTCCCAGCGTGTGCCACAGTGGGAGAGGACGAGGTTTTGCCTGTGGAGAGACCTGTGTTCCAGCCGTGCAGGTTTCTGAAGAAATTTTACAAGCTCAAGTGTGCGAAGACCAAAATGCCCGGTAAGAAGAGGGATGCTTCCCCTGCCCAGCCCTTGCATTTGACTCGGCGCCCACACCTCTGCGACACGGCCGAGCAAAGGCTCTTCCAACCTCGAGAGCACTGAGCGTGGGCACACGGACGGCAGCCCAGCACCCTGCCCCTCCGCAGGGAGCCAGCCCCATCTCCCCAGCTCGCCCTACGCTCCAGCTGCTTGCCCGCAGCAGGAGGCAAAGCTTCTCTTTGCCTTCTCTTGGCCATCACGTCCGTGCTGGAGACGTGGCCGAAGCTGAAAGGGGAGCGCTCTCTGGCACAGCGCTGCCCGAGGGCTGGGCGCCCGTGGCACCCGGTCTCGGAGTCAGCGGAACTGCGGTGGGGTGACTTGCTTGCTTTGCGCTTGTTTCCTAGACGACACACCATCCGGTCCACTGGACTTCGAGCAGATTGCTGCGGACATCCACTTCCGCCAAGACATCGTGGAGCAGTGCATACACGAGACCCTGCTCTTCTTCGCTGGGGCCCTCCGAGACGACAAGGAGGTGGAATTCTCCTTCAAGGGCATTGGCATCCTAGCCGTGCGAAGAAAAGCACTCAGCATGACCTTCTTTGATGACTGCCTCCTGCAGCTGGATGCGACCGGGAACATGCTGGCAGCTCTCATCGGGGTGAGCTTGTCCTTTCTCCGGGGCTCCTCCTCATGCCTCTTTGGCAATGCTGCCAAAGCTCGCTCCAGCGGCTTTCTCTTGGCTGCCGCCACCTGCCTCGCCACCTGGCCTACACACGCTCTCGATGAGCCAGGCCAAGCCTCGGCAGCGCCTCGGCCCCTTCGAGGGAGGGGCTAATGACATCAAGGGAGAAGGGGGTGCGCGGCTTTCTGAGAAGCAGCCTTTGGGCCTTTGAGCAGCGAGGCCGTTGGCCGCCTTTGTGAGCAACCAGCGCGTGTCCTGGGCGTCTGCTGACGTGTCTCTGTCCCCTTGCAGGATGCCAAGATGCGGGCTATCGTGGCCTTCCCGGGCAAAACCGATTTCACTCGGCTCAGTCGAGACGGGGTCGTCACGCTGCCAAGGTGAGCAGGACGGCTTGTGCAGCCCCTGGCTGGTCAAGGGAGCAGCTGCTCAGCTCCTGCTGTGGGGGCAGCCTCTTGCCGAGGCTCCTCTCCTGCCAAACCTGGGCAAGAGCAGCTCTTTCCCAGGAGAGCTTCCCGGTCCGCCCGCCGACGGCTCCTCCTTGCCTTGGAGAGTGCAGACGAAGCGGCCAGTCCGCTCTCCATGTGCCCTGAGAGAGTGAGAGAGGCGGGAGGGTCTGTGCGGGCAGCAAGGAGGGCTTGCGCTAGGATCATCAGCTTTCTGGCAGGAAGGCGAGGGAAGCAGCGGCAGAGGCTGATGGAGACCGTGGGGCCCCGCAGGTCCCACAGAGAGCTGCGTCCCCCAAGGGCTTGGCGGTGGCTCCCAAAGCTGCCTGCCAGCAGCTTATTAGCGTCAGCCCCCGAGGGAGCGCGGAGCCCTTTTGCCCAGCTGCCGCCGCCTTCTTCTTCCCAGGCTTGCAGCTGAGACCCCACACCAAGCAGCGGCCCCTGCCATTTCTCTGAAGCCCCAGAGAGAGCCGGCGCCTTGGGGCGGGGGTGCCCGCAGAGGTAATGTCCCAGCTGGGTGCTGGCAGGGGGCTGTGGGCACTCCGCTCTGGCCCGCAGGGTCCCAAAGACGCTCTTGTGCTCTTCTCTTGCCTCCCGCTTGCAGTGAGCGTGCTGGATCCCGTGTTCCTGGCTCAGCGGAGGGTTTCTCTAGCCAGGCAGCTGGCGAAGGAAGGCGAGCACGCTAAAGCCACGGAAGCCGGCCCAGACAGGTGAGCCTCCTGGAGGAGCGACGTGGCTGGGGGCGCGGGGGCACAGTGCGCCCTTGCTGTCGGGCCAGTGAGCTGTTTCCCTTGGCCGCGGGGGTGCCTGTGCTGATGCCGAAAGGCCCCGGAGACGTTGTCCTGCTGGACACGTGGCCCTCCTCTCGAACCGCCTGGTGCTGACGGAGCCGCGGGGCAGGCTGCGAGCCCAGCCTGCAGCAACTGGCTCAGTCTGGGCTCGCGCAAGCTCAGCCTGCCGTGCCTCTTCAGAGTCCTGCCAGAAATCCAGAAGTCCCAGGAGGAGCTGAAGCAGCCCAGACCTCCAGCTCAGCCGCGCTTGGAGCTCCCTGCATGTGTTCCGCAGCCCTCAGGAACGGTACGCCCTCGGGATTTGCCAGCCCTGCGTCACATTTTGGGCTCTGGGCCGGGGCAGAAGAGGCGGCAAGAGCTGCCCTCCGTCCCTGCCCTGCCGCCCAGCCCAAGCCCGAGGAGACTAACGCTGCCTGTGTCGTGTGTGCGTGGCCTCCAGGGAACGCGGTCCCTCCGCACCCAGAGGGAAGAGAAACGGCTCCGGCTGCTCATGGCATCCAAGCGCCAAGAGCTGGAAGCGGAAGCGTGGCGCCAATACCGTGCCAACAGAAGGGGACGGAACACGGAGCAAGGCCAGGTATGGCATGCGCTTCACAGCCCCCAGGAAAAGGGCATTTCCCCTCCCCGCTCCCTGGGGAGCAGGCACAGCGGCGCTGCTTGTGGCCAATTGGCCAGGCAGGGCTCTTCTCTCTGCCCGCTGCCCTGCCCGTTGCCCTGACCTGACGCAGGAGCTGTCCCTAAGGCCCCAGGCCAAAGCGTGCAGTTGGCTCTGGCACGGGCAGTCTGTTTAGTGCCTGGACCTCCCTGCGAGGGCTCAGCACCACTCTGCCCGGAAGACTAAGGCAAGCCTGCGCAAGTCACACGCCTCGGCTGAAGCCTTGCGAGCAGCCCCAGCTGTTGGAGGCAGTGCTTCAGGAGACTCTCTTCTGCCTTTGCAGAGCCCCTGCCGCCATCTCTTTGAGGATCCCCATCGCCCTCCGCACCTCCTGAGAAAGGCCTACGCCGAGAAGCTGATGAAGGAGGGGCTACAGCAGAAGGAGAAGGAGACATGCCAAAGCCCTGCAAGGCAGAGGGCATCAGAGGGGCGCGCAGAGCTGCACCTCCCGGGGAGAGCACGGCAAGAGTAAGTGTGTGCCGGCTCCTGCAGGGGCCAGGGAAAGCTTGGGGGGGGCTCCAAGCCCTGGCGCTGTCCAGGCTTTCGGAGGCTACGCAGCTTGGCATCCCCCAGCTCCTCGCGATGCAGGAATGACCGGCCTTAGAGGCCACCTCCGGGGGCCTCTCTGCGGCCCCAGGCCAACGCAGGACGCTTCTCCCCAGGGCAAGGCTTTGGGTACAAAAGGCAATGGGGGCCGTGTGCGTGACTGCCTGCGTCTGCACGTGCACGTGCGCGTGCAGGCACGGCGTGCTGGAAGAGGCAGGCAGCATCCCAGCCAAAGCACGACAGAACCAGATGCGTGGGGTGCCCCCGTCCTGCCCTGCCCTGCCCTGCCCTGCCCTGCCCTGCCCTGCCCTGCCCTGCCAGGTCCTGGGGAAAGCAGCTCTTTCCCTGATGGCCCTTGCGGCCTCGCAGACAGCTCCGCAGTCCGGCCTCGAACCAGGCGCCTTGTCCATCCACGTGGCTGGGTTCCCACCCGCTGGGCGCTCAGGAGAGCCTTGCAATAGGGGGGACACCGTCCCGGGGGGCTGAAGACGAAACGCTGGCTCCGCTGCTGGCCTCTGCCTTCCCAAAGGCGGCAGCCTGTGCTCGCCCTCCACGCGCAGCGACTCCGGGCACCCGGCCCCCAGCTGCGATGCCCGCTCCGTCCCGGGACTCGGCCCTGCCCGGCTTCACCCCCGGCTGATCTGCGCTCTTCTCGCTGCACATTGCTCGCGGCACGAGGGGCCACGAGCCGCCACGCAGAGCAGTGGGCTGCCCTCGGCAGCACCTTCCAGAACTACCGGCCTGAGCCAGGCTTTGGGGCGTTGCGGGCCCTCCTCTCCGACCACAGAGCTGAGGCCCTTTCTTCTCTCTCCTTTAGCAGAGGGGAGAAGACGAGGCTGTTGGAGCGCCGCTGGAAGGCCCAGGGACTGGCAGCCACGCCAAGAAGCTGCGAGCAGCCCCGGAGAGCCCAGCGGCAGGGGCCTTAGCCGGCGCGGCAGCCACCCTTTTCTGCAGGAGAGCTGTCAGCACCGGGTGGCGGGGGCCAGGAGCGCCTTTGCAAAGGGGACCATGCCAAATAAAGGTGGCTGCTGGTGCCTGTTTGAGCGACCACGCTGCACTGTGTTTCTCTGCGGCCAAGGGGACAGAAAGGGGGGTCCTGCAGACCCCTGGTCGGAGGGGTTTCCGGGCAAACGGGCCGGGGGGACTGCCAGCCAGTCACGACAGGCCACGCGACCCAAAGAGCGGTGTCCCTTCCAGGCCACACAGCACGGGGGCTTCAGAGCACGGCTTCTCTGCATCCAAACACCGCTCTGTAGGCAGAAGCAGAGCTCCGTGCCTGGGCACAGCGCTCTCTCAGAGCACATTCGCACTGGCCAAAGAAAACGCGGGGCTTCATGCTCCTTGAAGAGCTACGCTCACGTGGAGAAACATGCTTTGTTGAAGACGCTCCTTACTTGAGCCCCTGGCTGGCCCTCAGGAACTGTCCAATGGCCCTCTTGGTAGACACTTCAGTCATTTTAGAAAGAGAGAAGATCTGGAGCTCAAACCAGCCTCACGGAAGGGAGGTGGCTGCATCAGTGGCCAAGGGAAGAGCAACGGAGGTCATCTAGCTGGACTTCTGTAAGGCCTTTGGCACAGGCCCCCACAACGTTCTCATCTCTGCATTGGAGAGATAGGGATTGGATTGGATTGGACTCGATTGGACTGGATTGGATTGGATGGGATTGGACTGGATTGGATTGGACTGGACTGGATTGGACTGGATTGGATTGGATTGGACTGCATTGGATTGGATTGGATTGGACTACGTTGCATTGGATTGGATTGGATTGGACTGCATTGGCTTGGGTTGGACTGGATTGGACTGCATTGGATTGGATAGATGGACTGGTAGATGGATAAGGAAGTGGCGGGATGGTCGCATCCAAAGAGGAACAGTCAAGGGCTCAATGCCCACATGGAAAGCAGTAAGGAGTGGTGGGGTGTCCCTCAAGGGTCCATACTGGGACCAATACTGTGGACTGTCTTCCTTAAGGACAGAGCTAGTGGGATTGAGTGCACCCTCAGAAAGCTTGCAGATGCCACCAAGCCGAGTGCTTGGAATTTGGGGTTTCTTTTTGCCAGTACAGGGTCCAGCTCCGGCGGGACCCGGCGGGGTGAGATTCCCATCTCTTTGCATGCTGCTGGTGCTCTTCCCTTCCGTAGTGTGTGTCTTGCCCAGGGCAATGCCAGGACAGGCTGCTCTGTGACGCTGCCCAGGGCGCTGGCACCTGCGCTCCACCGTGTCCTGCTTTTCTGGATGGCTCGCTGATAGGCTTTTTGCAGGGAGCTGCAGCCCTCCGGGGCCTCCTTCTTGCTCTGGTGTTGGGGCTTGGGCTGATGGGGCCTTTGCGCCTCGCCCGGTAACGGGCTCCTCTTTCCCTCTGCCTGCGGGGCTTTCTCCTGGCACCGCTCTTAGCGGATCTCTTGCTCCTGGGCTGTGCCCACGGTCCCCACGGGACAGTGGGGCCCCCGGGGGTGGAGCGAAGCGTTTGCGAAGCCGCTAGTCGTGCCTCGTGAAGTCTTCCAGGATGGCGAGTGTGCCTGGGAGGATGCATTTGCAAGGCTCGTCGTGGCTTTGCAGCAGCGCATGCGCCATGTGCTCTTGCGGTCCTCCTTGGTGCCTCCTGGGGGGGTGAAAGAGGTCTATCCCAGTGGCCCTAGGGGACAGGAGGGGCTGAGTGTCGTCTCATCAACCAGAGCTCCACGTTGCTTCCCCCTGTGGCCCGGGCTCCACTTAGCGGGCCCTCTCCAGCCCCCTTGCGAGTGCGCCAAGCCCCTTCAGCATTAATGCGCGTTCCTTCCCGGCTTCCCATTTTTTCTCCGTCGCCAGCCGAGGGCGGCTGAGCTGAGATAGCCAGCGGGAGTGTCAGCCTCAGGTGCGCAGTGGGGCTGCCCTTCCCGTGCTGGGGCCAAACGTGGGTGGGGCTGCGAGGTGGCGGGTCCCCGCAGCCCTGTGTGACACGGCGCCGTGTCACAGTGGGACACGTGCATCTCAGCAAGAGCTCTCTCTCCCCACCGTGCCTCCAGCCACACTCCGCGGCGAGGCCTGGGCGACGCCAGGGCTGCTCTCGCCAGCGCTGCTCTCGCCAGCGCTCTGCTCTGCAGGAGCTGCCCTGCCGCCAGCAGGAGGTCAGGGGAAGCCGCGGGAGAGCGTTGGAGACGCCGCTTGGGGAAGTGGCAAGGAGGAGGAGGACGAGGAGGAGGAGGAGGACGTGGAGGAGGAGGAGGAGGAGAGGAGCAGAGGGGGTTTGTAGCAGGCCCAGCACCTCTCTCCCAGCTGCTGCAGCGCAGGGGGGCAAAGATGACCAAGTACCTGCTCTTCAACCCCTTGGGGCCCGAGAAGCTTCCAACCCTCAAGGAGCTCACCACCAGCGGTAAGCGCCTGGGGAGCCCTTGCAGGAGTGCTCTCGGAGCCACGAGGAGTGGAGATGAGCTGTGGAAACCCTGAGGCTGGGGCTGGGGCTGTAGCGGGGGTCTTCTGGCAGGGACTGGCGGCCGCAAGGAGAGCCCTGCCTGCTGGCGCCTTGGGGCTCGGGGGTGCCTCCGGCAGTCAAAGGGATGGATCCCCTTCCCCAAAACACGACGGATGCCTGCCCTTCCTGGGCCCAGGGCGGGCTTCTTGGAGGCTAGGGGCGCTCAAGAACGCAGCTGGGCCGCCCCGGCGCTGCGAGCGTTTGCTCAGGGCGAGGCGGGGCTTGAGCGCCCTGCACTGTCGCCTCCGTGGGTAGGGGGCTGCTGGACGGTTGGGCCTTGCTGACTCAGAGCATGGCGTGCCTTGCCTTTGCCTTCCAGAAATCTGCAAAGTCTGGGCTGCCGCATCCAAGTACATCCGGAGACAGCTCTTGCAGAAGAGGGTGAGCCTTGCCTCCTGCTCATGGCCCATCCTGCCCCTCTGGAGCTCCGGAGCGGGCAGGGCGCAAAGCAGCATCCCCAGGGCCACGCCAGTCACGCGGCAGCCTTCCCCCTGCGCAGCACTGCCAACGCTCCCTCTCCTTGCTTGCCTTTTCAGGCGGTGGACATCGGAATTGGGACATTTGCAGTTGTCCCAGCGTGTGCCACAGTGGGAGAGGACGAGGTTTTGCCTGTGGAGAGACCTGTGTTCCAGCCGTGCAGGTTTCTGAAGAAATTTTACAAGCTCAAGTGTGCGAAGACCAAAATGCCCGGTAAGAAGAGGGATGCTTCCCCTGCCCAGCCCTTGCATTTGACTCGGCGCCCACACCTCTGCGACACGGCCGAGCAAAGGCTCTTCCAACCTCGAGAGCGCTGAGCGTGGGCACACGGACGGCAGCCCAGCACCCTGCCCCTCCGCAGGGAGCCAGCCCCATCTCCCCAGCTCGCCCTACGCTCCAGCTGCTTGCCCGCAGCAGGAGGCAAAGCTTCTCTTTGCCTTCTCTTGGCCATCACGTCCGTGCTGGAGACGTGGCCGAAGCTGAAAGGGGAGCGCTCTCTGGCACAGCGCTGCCCGAGGGCTGGGCGCCCGTGGCACCCGGTCTCGGAGTCAGCGGAACTGCGGTGGGGTGACTTGCTTGCTTTGCGCTTGTTTCCTAGACGACACACCATCCGGTCCACTGGACTTCGAGCAGATTGCTGCGGACATCCACTTCCGCCAAGACATCGTGGAGCAGTGCATACACGAGACCCTGCTCTTCTTCGCTGGGGCCCTCCGAGACGACAAGGAGGTGGAATTCTCCTTCAAGGGCATTGGCATCCTAGCCGTGCGAAGAAAAGCACTCAGCATGACCTTCTTTGATGACTGCCTCCTGCAGCTGGATGCGACCGGGAACATGCTGGCAGCTCTCATCGGGGTGAGCTTGTCCTTTCTCCGGGGCTCCTCCTCATGCCTCTTTGGCAATGCTGCCAAAGCTCGCTCCAGCGGCTTTCTCTTGGCTGCCGCCACCTGCCTCGCCACCTGGCCTACACACGCTCTCGATGAGCCAGGCCAAGCCTCGGCAGCGCCTCGGCCCCTTCGAGGGAGGGGCTAATGACATCAAGGGAGAAGGGGGTGCGCGGCTTTCTGAGAAGCAGCCTTTGGGCCTTTGAGCAGCGAGGCCGTTGGCCGCCTTTGTGAGCAACCAGCGCGTGTCCTGGGCGTCTGCTGACGTGTCTCTGTCCCCTTGCAGGATGCCAAGATGCGGGCTATCGTGGCCTTCCCGGGCAAAACCGATTTCACTCGGCTCAGTCGAGACGGGGTCGTCACGCTGCCAAGGTGAGCAGGACGGCTTGTGCAGCCCCTGGCTGGTCAAGGGAGCAGCTGCTCAGCTCCTGCTGTGGGGGCAGCCTCTTGCCGAGGCTCCTCTCCTGCCAAACCTGGGCAAGAGCAGCTCTTTCCCAGGAGAGCTTCCCGGTCCGCCCGCCGACGGCTCCTCCTTGCCTTGGAGAGTGCAGACGAAGCGGCCAGTCCGCTCTCCATGTGCCCTGAGAGAGTGAGAGAGGCGGGAGGGTCTGTGCGGGCAGCAAGGAGGGCTTGCGCTAGGATCATCAGCTTTCTGGCAGGAAGGCGAGGGAAGCAGCGGCAGAGGCTGATGGAGACCGTGGGGCCCCGCAGGTCCCACAGAGAGCTGCGTCCCCCAAGGGCTTGGCGGTGGCTCCCAAAGCTGCCTGCCAGCAGCTTATTAGCGTCAGCCCCCGAGGGAGCGCGGAGCCCTTTTGCCCAGCTGCCGCCGCCTTCTTCTTCCCAGGCTTGCAGCTGAGACCCCACACCAAGCAGCGGCCCCTGCCATTTCTCTGAAGCCCCAGAGAGAGCCGGCGCCTTGGGGCGGGGGTGCCCGCAGAGGTAATGTCCCAGCTGGGTGCTGGCAGGGGGCTGTGGGCACTCCGCTCTGGCCCGCAGGGTCCCAAAGACGCTCTTGTGCTCTTCTCTTGCCTCCCGCTTGCAGTGAGCGTGCTGGATCCCGTGTTCCTGGCTCAGCGGAGGGTTTCTCTAGCCAGGCAGCTGGCGAAGGAAGGCGAGCACGCTAAAGCCACGGAAGCCGGCCCAGACAGGTGAGCCTCCTGGAGGAGCGACGTGGCTGGGGGCGCGGGGGCACAGTGCGCCCTTGCTGTCGGGCCAGTGAGCTGTTTCCCTTGGCCGCGGGGGTGCCTGTGCTGATGCCGAAAGGCCCCGGAGACGTTGTCCTGCTGGACACGTGGCCCTCCTCTCGAACCGCCTGGTGCTGACGGAGCCGCGGGGCAGGCTGCGAGCCCAGCCTGCAGCAACTGGCTCAGTCTGGGCTCGCGCAAGCTCAGCCTGCCGTGCCTCTTCAGAGTCCTGCCAGAAATCCAGAAGTCCCAGGAGGAGCTGAAGCAGCCCAGACCTCCAGCTCAGCCGCGCTTGGAGCTCCCTGCATGTGTTCCGCAGCCCTCAGGAACGGTACGCCCTCGGGATTTGCCAGCCCTGCGTCACATTTTGGGCTCTGGGCCGGGGCAGAAGAGGCGGCAAGAGCTGCCCTCCGTCCCTGCCCTGCCGCCCAGCCCAAGCCCGAGGAGACTAACGCTGCCTGTGTCGTGTGTGCGTGGCCTCCAGGGAACGCGGTCCCTCCGCACCCAGAGGGAAGAGAAACGGCTCCGGCTGCTCATGGCATCCAAGCGCCAAGAGCTGGAAGCGGAAGCGTGGCGCCAATACCGTGCCAACAGAAGGGGACGGAACACGGAGCAAGGCCAGGTATGGCATGCGCTTCACAGCCCCCAGGAAAAGGGCATTTCCCCTCCCCGCTCCCTGGGGAGCAGGCACAGCGGCGCTGCTTGTGGCCAATTGGCCAGGCAGGGCTCTTCTCTCTGCCCGCTGCCCTGCCCGTTGCCCTGACCTGACGCAGGAGCTGTCCCTAAGGCCCCAGGCCAAAGCGTGCAGTTGGCTCTGGCACGGGCAGTCTGTTTAGTGCCTGGACCTCCCTGCGAGGGCTCAGCACCACTCTGCCCGGAAGACTAAGGCAAGCCTGCGCAAGTCACACGCCTCGGCTGAAGCCTTGCGAGCAGCCCCAGCTGTTGGAGGCAGTGCTTCAGGAGACTCTCTTCTGCCTTTGCAGAGCCCCTGCCGCCATCTCTTTGAGGATCCCCATCGCCCTCCGCACCTCCTGAGAAAGGCCTACGCCGAGAAGCTGATGAAGGAGGGGCTACAGCAGAAGGAGAAGGAGACATGCCAAAGCCCTGCAAGGCAGAGGGCATCAGAGGGGCGCGCAGAGCTGCACCTCCCGGGGAGAGCACGGCAAGAGTAAGTGTGTGCCGGCTCCTGCAGGGGCCAGGGAAAGCTTGGGGGGGGCTCCAAGCCCTGGCGCTGTCCAGGCTTTCGGAGGCTACGCAGCTTGGCATCCCCCAGCTCCTCGCGATGCAGGAATGACCGGCCTTAGAGGCCACCTCCGGGGGCCTCTCTGCGGCCCCAGGCCAACGCAGGACGCTTCTCCCCAGGGCAAGGCTTTGGGTACAAAAGGCAATGGGGGCCGTGTGCGTGACTGCCTGCGTCTGCACGTGCACGTGCGCGTGCAGGCACGGCGTGCTGGAAGAGGCAGGCAGCATCCCAGCCAAAGCACGACAGAACCAGATGCGTGGGGTGCCCCCGTCCTGCCCTGCCCTGCCCTGCCCTGCCCTGCCCTGCCAGGTCCTGGGGAAAGCAGCTCTTTCCCTGATGGCCCTTGCGGCCTCGCAGACAGCTCCGCAGTCCGGCCTCGAACCAGGCGCCTTGTCCATCCACGTGGCTGGGTTCCCACCCGCTGGGCGCTCAGGAGAGCCTTGCAATAGGGGGGACACCGTCCCGGGGGGCTGAAGACGAAACGCTGGCTCCGCTGCTGGCCTCTGCCTTCCCAAAGGCGGCAGCCTGTGCTCGCCCTCCACGCGCAGCGACTCCGGGCACCCGGCCCCCAGCTGCGATGCCCGCTCCGTCCCGGGACTCGGCCCTGCCCGGCTTCACCCCCGGCTGATCTGCGCTCTTCTCGCTGCACATTGCTCGCGGCACGAGGGGCCACGAGCCGCCACGCAGAGCAGCGGGCTGCCCTCGGCAGCACCTCCCAGAACTACCGGCCTGAGCCAGGCTTTGGGGCGTTGCGGGCCCTCCTCTCCGACCACAGAGCTGAGGCCCTTTCTTCTCTCTCCTTTAGCAGAGGGGAGAAGACGAGGCTGTTGGAGCGCCGCTGGAAGGCCCAGGGACTGGCAGCCACGCCAAGAAGCTGCGAGCAGCCCCGGAGAGCCCAGCGGCAGGGGCCTTAGCCGGCGCGGCAGCCACCCTTTTCTGCAGGAGAGCTGTCAGCACCGGGTGGCGGGGGCCAGGAGCGCCTTTGCAAAGGGGACCATGCCAAATAAAGGTGGCTGCTGGTGCCTGTTTGAGCGACCACGCTGCACTGTGTTTCTCTGCGGCCAAGGGGACAGAAAGGGGGGTCCTGCAGACCCCTGGTCGGAGGGGTTTCCGGGCAAACGGGCCGGGGGGACTGCCAGCCAGTCACGACAGGCCACGCGACCCAAAGAGCGGTGTCCCTTCCAGGCCACACAGCACGGGGGCTTCAGAGCACGGCTTCTCTGCATCCAAACACCGCTCTGTAGGCAGAAGCAGAGCTCCGTGCCTGGGCACAGCGCTCTCTCAGAGCACATTCGCACTGGCCAAAGAAAACGCGGGGCTTCATGCTCCTTGAAGAGCTACGCTCACGTGGAGAAACATGCTTTGTTGAAGACGCTCCTTACTTGAGCCCCTGGCTGGCCCTCAGGAACTGTCCAATGGCCCTCTTGGTAGACACTTCAGTCATTTTAGAAAGAGAGAAGATCTGGAGCTCAAACCAGCCTCACGGAAGGGAGGTGGCTGCATCAGTGGCCAAGGGAAGAGCAACGGAGGTCATCTAGCTGGACTTCTGTAAGGCCTTTGGCACAGGCCCCCACAACGTTCTCATCTCTGCATTGGAGAGATAGGGATTGGATTGGATTGGACTCGATTGGACTGGATTGGATTGGATGGGATTGGACTGGATTGGATTGGACTGGACTGGATTGGACTGGATTGGATTGGATTGGACTGCATTGGATTGGATTGGATTGGACTACGTTGCATTGGATTGGATTGGATTGGACTGCATTGGCTTGGGTTGGACTGGATTGGACTGCATTGGATTGGATAGATGGACTGGTAGATGGATAAGGAAGTGGCGGGATGGTCGCATCCAAAGAGGAACAGTCAAGGGCTCAATGCCCACATGGAAAGCAGTAAGGAGTGGTGGGGTGTCCCTCAAGGGTCCATACTGGGACCAATACTGTGGACTGTCTTCCTTAAGGACAGAGCTAGTGGGATTGAGTGCACCCTCAGAAAGCTTGCAGATGCCACCAAGCCGAGTGCTTGGAATTTGGGGTTTCTTTTTGCCAGTACAGGGTCCAGCTCCGGCGGGACCCGGCGGGGTGAGATTCCCATCTCTTTGCATGCTGCTGGTGCTCTTCCCTTCCGTAGTGTGTGTCTTGCCCAGGGCAATGCCAGGACAGGCTGCTCTGTGACGCTGCCCAGGGCGCTGGCACCTGCGCTCCACCGTGTCCTGCTTTTCTGGATGGCTCGCTGATAGGCTTTTTGCAGGGAGCTGCAGCCCTCCGGGGCCTCCTTCTTGCTCTGGTGTTGGGGCTTGGGCTGATGGGGCCTTTGCGCCTCGCCCGGTAACGGGCTCCTCTTTCCCTCTGCCTGCGGGGCTTTCTCCTGGCACCGCTCTTAGCGGATCTCTTGCTCCTGGGCTGTGCCCACGGTCCCCACGGGACAGTGGGGCCCCCGGGGGTGGAGCGAAGCGTTTGCGAAGCCGCTAGTCGTGCCTCGTGAAGTCTTCCAGGATGGCGAGTGTGCCTGGGAGGATGCATTTGCAAGGCTCGTCGTGGCTTTGCAGCAGCGCATGCGCCATGTGCTCTTGCGGTCCTCCTTGGTGCCTCCTGGGGTGGTGAAAGAGGTCTATCCCAGTGGCCCTAGGGGACAGGAGGGGCTGAGTGTCGTCTCATCAACCAGAGCTCCACGTTGCTTCCCCCTGTGGCCCGGGCTCCACTTAGCGGGCCCTCTCCAGCCCCCTTGCGAGTGCGCCAAGCCCCTTCAGCATTAATGCGCGTTCCTTCCCGGCTTCCCATTTTTTCTCCGTCGCCAGCCGAGGGCGGCTGAGCTGAGATAGCCAGCGGGAGTGTCAGCCTCAGGTGCGCAGTGGGGCTGCCCTTCCCGTGCTGGGGCCAAACGTGGGTGGGGCTGCGAGGTGGCGGGTCCCCGCAGCCCTGTGTGACACGGCGCCGTGTCACAGTGGGACACGTGCATCTCAGCAAGAGCTCTCTCTCCCCACCGTGCCTCCAGCCACACTCCGCGGCGAGGCCTGGGCGACGCCAGGGCTGCTCTCGCCAGCGCTGCTCTCGCCAGCGCTCTGCTCTGCAGGAGCTGCCCTGCCGCCAGCAGGAGGTCAGGGGAAGCCGCGGGAGAGCGTTGGAGACGCCGCTTGGGGAAGTGGCAAGGAGGAGGAGGACGAGGAGGAGGAGGAGGACGTGGAGGAGGAGGAGGAGGAGAGGAGCAGAGGGGGTTTGTAGCAGGCCCAGCACCTCTCTCCCAGCTGCTGCAGCGCAGGGGGGCAAAGATGACCAAGTACCTGCTCTTCAACCCCTTGGGGCCCGAGAAGCTTCCAACCCTCAAGGAGCTCACCACCAGCGGTAAGCGCCTGGGGAGCCCTTGCAGGAGTGCTCTCGGAGCCACGAGGAGTGGAGATGAGCTGTGGAAACCCTGAGGCTGGGGCTGGGGCTGGGGCTGTAGCGGGGGTCTTCTGGCAGGGACTGGCGGCCGCAAGGAGAGCCCTGCCTGCTGGCGCCTTGGGGCTCGGGGGTGCCTCCGGCAGACCAGGCCTCCTGCCGCTGCCCGTGTCAAAGGGATGGATCCCCTTCCCCAAAACACGACGGATGCCTGCCCTTCCTGGGCCCAGGGCGGGCTTCTTGGAGGCTAGGGGCGCTCAAGAACGCAGCTGGGCCGCCCCGGCGCTGCGAGCGTTTGCTCAGGGCGAGGCGGGGCTTGAGCGCCCTGCACTGTCGCCTCCGTGGGTAGGGGGCTGCTGGACGGTTGGGCCTTGCTGACTCAGAGCATGGCGTGCCTTGCCTTTGCCTTCCAGAAATCTGCAAAGTCTGGGCTGCCGCATCCAAGTACATCCGGAGACAGCTCTTGCAGAAGAGGGTGAGCCTTGCCTCCTGCTCATGGCCCATCCTGCCCCTCTGGAGCTCCGGAGCGGGCAGGGCGCAAAGCAGCATCCCCAGGGCCACGCCAGTCACGCGGCAGCCTTCCCCCTGCGCAGCACTGCCAACGCTCCCTCTCCTTGCTTGCCTTTTCAGGCGGTGGACATCGGAATTGGGACATTTGCAGTTGTCCCAGCGTGTGCCACAGTGGGAGAGGACGAGGTTTTGCCTGTGGAGAGACCTGTGTTCCAGCCGTGCAGGTTTCTGAAGAAATTTTACAAGCTCAAGTGTGCGAAGACCAAAATGCCCGGTAAGAAGAGGGATGCTTCCCCTGCCCAGCCCTTGCATTTGACTCGGCGCCCACACCTCTGCGACACGGCCGAGCAAAGGCTCTTCCAACCTCGAGAGCGCTGAGCGTGGGCACACGGACGGCAGCCCAGCACCCTGCCCCTCCGCAGGGAGCCAGCCCCATCTCCCCAGCTCGCCCTACGCTCCAGCTGCTTGCCCGCAGCAGGAGGCAAAGCTTCTCTTTGCCTTCTCTTGGCCATCACGTCCGTGCTGGAGACGTGGCCGAAGCTGAAAGGGGAGCGCTCTCTGGCACAGCGCTGCCCGAGGGCTGGGCGCCCGTGGCACCCGGTCTCGGAGTCAGCGGAACTGCGGTGGGGTGACTTGCTTGCTTTGCGCTTGTTTCCTAGACGACACACCATCCGGTCCACTGGACTTCGAGCAGATTGCTGCGGACATCCACTTCCGCCAAGACATCGTGGAGCAGTGCATACACGAGACCCTGCTCTTCTTCGCTGGGGCCCTCCGAGACGACAAGGAGGTGGAATTCTCCTTCAAGGGCATTGGCATCCTAGCCGTGCGAAGAAAAGCACTCAGCATGACCTTCTTTGATGACTGCCTCCTGCAGCTGGATGCGACCGGGAACATGCTGGCAGCTCTCATCGGGGTGAGCTTGTCCTTTCTCCGGGGCTCCTCCTCATGCCTCTTTGGCAATGCTGCCAAAGCTCGCTCCAGCGGCTTTCTCTTGGCTGCCGCCACCTGCCTCGCCACCTGGCCTACACACGCTCTCGATGAGCCAGGCCAAGCCTCGGCAGCGCCTCGGCCCCTTCGAGGGAGGGGCTAATGACATCAAGGGAGAAGGGGGTGCGCGGCTTTCTGAGAAGCAGCCTTTGGGCCTTTGAGCAGCGAGGCCGTTGGCCGCCTTTGTGAGCAACCAGCGCGTGTCCTGGGCGTCTGCTGACGTGTCTCTGTCCCCTTGCAGGATGCCAAGATGCGGGCTATCGTGGCCTTCCCGGGCAAAACCGATTTCACTCGGCTCAGTCGAGACGGGGTCGTCACGCTGCCAAGGTGAGCAGGACGGCTTGTGCAGCCCCTGGCTGGTCAAGGGAGCAGCTGCTCAGCTCCTGCTGTGGGGGCAGCCTCTTGCCGAGGCTCCTCTCCTGCCAAACCTGGGCAAGAGCAGCTCTTTCCCAGGAGAGCTTCCCGGTCCGCCCGCCGACGGCTCCTCCTTGCCTTGGAGAGTGCAGACGAAGCGGCCAGTCCGCTCTCCATGTGCCCTGAGAGAGTGAGAGAGGCGGGAGGGTCTGTGCGGGCAGCAAGGAGGGCTTGCGCTAGGATCATCAGCTTTCTGGCAGGAAGGCGAGGGAAGCAGCGGCAGAGGCTGATGGAGACTGTGGGGCCCCGCAGGTCCCACAGAGAGCTGCGTCCCCCAAGGGCTTGGCGGTGGCTCCCAAAGCTGCCTGCCAGCAGCTTATTAGCGTCAGCCCCCGAGGGAGCGCGGAGCCCTTTTGCCCAGCTGCCGCCGCCTTCTTCTTCCCAGGCTTGCAGCTGAGACCCCACACCAAGCAGCGGCCCCTGCCATTTCTCTGAAGCCCCAGAGAGAGCCGGCGCCTTGGGGCGGGGGTGCCCGCAGAGGTAATGTCCCAGCTGGGTGCTGGCAGGGGGCTGTGGGCACTCCGCTCTGGCCCGCAGGGTCCCAAAGACGCTCTTGTGCTCTTCTCTTGCCTCCCGCTTGCAGTGAGCGTGCTGGATCCCGTGTTCCTGGCTCAGCGGAGGGTTTCTCTAGCCAGGCAGCTGGCGAAGGAAGGCGAGCACGCTAAAGCCACGGAAGCCGGCCCAGACAGGTGAGCCTCCTGGAGGAGCGACGTGGCTGGGGGCGCGGGGGCACAGTGCGCCCTTGCTGTCGGGCCAGTGAGCTGTTTCCCTTGGCCGCGGGGGTGCCTGTGCTGATGCCGAAAGGCCCCGGAGACGTTGTCCTGCTGGACACGTGGCCCTCCTCTCGAACCGCCTGGTGCTGACGGAGCCGCGGGGCAGGCTGCGAGCCCAGCCTGCAGCAACTGGCTCAGTCTGGGCTCGCGCAAGCTCAGCCTGCCGTGCCTCTTCAGAGTCCTGCCAGAAATCCAGAAGTCCCAGGAGGAGCTGAAGCAGCCCAGACCTCCAGCTCAGCCGCGCTTGGAGCTCCCTGCATGTGTTCCGCAGCCCTCAGGAACGGTACGCCCTCGGGATTTGCCAGCCCTGCGTCACATTTTGGGCTCTGGGCCGGGGCAGAAGAGGCGGCAAGAGCTGCCCTCCGTCCCTGCCCTGCCGCCCAGCCCAAGCCCGAGGAGACTAACGCTGCCTGTGTCGTGTGTGCGTGGCCTCCAGGGAACGCGGTCCCTCCGCACCCAGAGGGAAGAGAAACGGCTCCGGCTGCTCATGGCATCCAAGTGCCAAGAGCTGGAAGCGGAAGCGTGGCGCCAATACCGTGCCAACAGAAGGGGACGGAACACGGAGCAAGGCCAGGTATGGCATGCGCTTCACAGCCCCCAGGAAAAGGGCATTTCCCCTCCCCGCTCCCTGGGGAGCAGGCACAGCGGCGCTGCTTGTGGCCAATTGGCCAGGCAGGGCTCTTCTCTCTGCCCGCTGCCCTGCCCGTTGCCCTGACCTGACGCAGGAGCTGTCCCTAAGGCCCCAGGCCAAAGCGTGCAGTTGGCTCTGGCACGGGCAGTCTGTTTAGTGCCTGGACCTCCCTGCGAGGGCTCAGCACCACTCTGCCCGGAAGACTAAGGCAAGCCTGCGCAAGTCACACGCCTCGGCTGAAGCCTTGCGAGCAGCCCCAGCTGTTGGAGGCAGTGCTTCAGGAGACTCTCTTCTGCCTTTGCAGAGCCCCTGCCGCCATCTCTTTGAGGATCCCCATCGCCCTCCGCACCTCCTGAGAAAGGCCTACGCCGAGAAGCTGATGAAGGAGGGGCTACAGCAGAAGGAGAAGGAGACATGCCAAAGCCCTGCAAGGCAGAGGGCATCAGAGGGGCGCGCAGAGCTGCACCTCCCGGGGAGAGCACGGCAAGAGTAAGTGTGTGCCGGCTCCTGCAGGGGCCAGGGAAAGCTTGGGGGGGGCTCCAAGCCCTGGCGCTGTCCAGGCTTTCGGAGGCTACGCAGCTTGGCATCCCCCAGCTCCTCGCGATGCAGGAATGACCGGCCTTAGAGGCCACCTCCGGGGGCCTCTCTGCGGCCCCAGGCCAACGCAGGACGCTTCTCCCCAGGGCAAGGCTTTGGGTACAAAAGGCAATGGGGGCCGTGTGCGTGACTGCCTGCGTCTGCACGTGCACGTGCGCGTGCAGGCACGGCGTGCTGGAAGAGGCAGGCAGCATCCCAGCCAAAGCACGACAGAACCAGATGCGTGGGGTGCCCCCGTCCTGCCCTGCCCTGCCCTGCCCTGCCCTGCCCTGCCCTGCCAGGTCCTGGGGAAAGCAGCTCTTTCCCTGATGGCCCTTGCGGCCTCGCAGACAGCTCCGCAGTCCGGCCTCGAACCAGGCGCCTTGTCCATCCACGTGGCTGGGTTCCCACCCGCTGGGCGCTCAGGAGAGCCTTGCAATAGGGGGGACACCGTCCCGGGGGGCTGAAGACGAAACGCTGGCTCCGCTGCAGGCCTCTGCCTTCCCAAAGGCGGCAGCCTGTGCTCGCCCTCCACGCGCAGCGACTCCGGGCACCCGGCCCCCAGCTGCGATGCCCGCTCCGTCCCGGGACTCGGCCCTGCCCGGCTTCACCCCCGGCTGATCTGCGCTCGTCTCGCTGCACATTGCTCGCGGCACGAGGGGCCACGAGCCGCCACGCAGAGCAGCGGGCTGCCCTCGGCAGCACCTTCCAGAACTACCGGCCTGAGCCAGGCTTTGGGGCGTTGCGGGCCCTCCTCTCCGACCACAGAGCTGAGGCCCTTTCTTCTCTCTCCTTTAGCAGAGGGGAGAAGACAAGGCTGTTGGAGCGCCGCTGGAAGGCCCAGGGACTGGCAGCCACGCCAAGAAGCTGCGAGCAGCCCCGGAGAGCCCAGCGGCAGGGGCCTTAGCCAGCGCGGCAGCCACCCTTTTCTGCAGGAGAGCTGTCAGCACCGGGTGGCGGGGGCCAGGAGCGCCTTTGCAAAGGGGACCATGCCAAATAAAGGTGGCTGCTGGTGCCTGTTTGAGCGACCACGCTGCACTGTGTTTCTCTGCGGCCAAGGGGACAGAAAGGGGGGTCCTGCAGACCCCTGGTCGGAGGGGTTTCCGGGCAAACGGGCCGGGGGGACTGCCAGCCAGTCACGACAGGCCACGCGACCCAAAGAGCGGTGTCCCTTCCAGGCCACACAGCACGGGGGCTTCAGAGCACGGCTTCTCTGCATCTAAACACCGCTCTGTAGGGAGAAGCAGAGCTCCGTGCCTGGGCACAGCGCTCTCTCAGAGCACATTCGCACTGGCCAAAGAAAACGCGGGGCTTCATGCTCCTTGAAGAGCTACGCTCACGTGGAGAAACATGCTTTGTTGAAGACGCTCCTTATTTGAGCCCCTGGCTGGCCCTCAGGAACTGTCCAATGGCCCTCTTGGTAGACACTTCAGTCATTTTAGAAAGAGAGAAGATCTGGAGCTCAAACCAGCCTCACGGAAGGGAGGTGGCTGCATCAGTGGCCAAGGGAAGAGCAACGGAGGTCATCTAGCTGGACTTCTCTAAGGCCTTTGTCACAGGCCCCCACAACGTTCTCATCTCTGCATTGGAGAGATAGGGATTGGATTGGATTGGACTCGATTGGACTGGATTGGATTGGATGGGATTGGACTGGATTGGATTGGACTGGACTGGATTGGACTGGATTGGATTGGATTGGACTGCATTGGATTGGATTGGATTGGACTACGTTGCATTGGATTGGATTGGATTGGACTGCATTGGCTTGGGTTGGACTGGATTGGACTGCATTGGATTGGATAGATGGACTGGTAGATGGATAAGGAAGTGGCGGGATGGTCGCATCCAAAGAGGAACAGTCAAGGGCTCAATGCCCACATGGAAAGCAGTAAGGAGTGGTGGGGTGTCCCTCAAGGGTCCATACTGGGACCAATACTGTGGACTGTCTTCCTTAAGGACAGAGCTAGTGGGATTGAGTGCACCCTCAGAAAGCTTGCAGATGCCACCAAGCCGAGTGCTTGGAATTTGGGGTTTCTTTTTGCCAGTACAGGGTCCAGCTCCGGCGGGACCCGGCGGGGTGAGATTCCCATCTCTTTGCATGCTGCTGGTGCTCTTCCCTTCCGTAGTGTGTGTCTTGCCCAGGGCAATGCCAGGACAGGCTGCTCTGTGACGCTGCCCAGGGCGCTGGCACCTGCGCTCCACCGTGTCCTGCTTTTCTGGATGGCTCGCTGATAGGCTTTTTGCAGGGAGCTGCAGCCCTCCGGGGCCTCCTTCTTGCTCTGGTGTTGGGGCTTGGGCTGATGGGGCCTTTGCGCCTCGCCCGGTAACGGGCTCCTCTTTCCCTCTGCCTGCGGGGCTTTCTCCTGGCACCGCTCTTAGCGGATCTCTTGCTCCTGGGCTGTGCCCACGGTCCCCACGGGACAGTGGGGCCCCCGGGGGTGGAGCGAAGCGTTTGCGAAGCCGCTAGTCGTGCCTCGTGAAGTCTTCCAGGATGGCGAGTGTGCCTGGGAGGATGCATTTGCAAGGCTCGTCGTGGCTTTGCAGCAGCGCATGCGCCATGTGCTCTTGCGGTCCTCCTTGGTGCCTCCTGGGGGGGTGAAAGAGGTCTATCCCAGTGGCCCTAGGGGACAGGAGGGGCTGAGTGTCGTCTCATCAACCAGAGCTCCACGTTGCTTCCCCCTGTGGCCCGGGCTCCACTTAGCGGGCCCTCTCCAGCCCCCTTGCGAGTGCGCCAAGCCCCTTCAGCATTAATGCGCGTTCCTTCCCGGCTTCCCATTTTTTCTCCGTCGCCAGCCGAGGGCGGCTGAGCTGAGATAGCCAGCGGGAGTGTCAGCCTCAGGTGCGCAGTGGGGCTGCCCTTCCCGTGCTGGGGCCAAACGTGGGTGGGGCTGCGAGGTGGCGGGTCCCCGCAGCCCTGTGTGACACGGCGCCGTGTCACAGTGGGACACGTGCATCTCAGCAAGAGCTCTCTCTCCCCACCGTGCCTCCAGCCACACTCCGCGGCGAGGCCTGGGCGACGCCAGGGCTGCTCTCGCCAGCGCTGCTCTCGCCAGCGCTCTGCTCTGCAGGAGCTGCCCTGCCGCCAGCAGGAGGTCAGGGGAAGCCGCGGGAGAGCGTTGGAGACGCCGCTTGGGGAAGTGGCAAGGAGGAGGAGGACGAGGAGGAGGAGGAGGACGTGGAGGAGGAGGAGGAGGAGAGGAGCAGAGGGGGTTTGTAGCAGGCCCAGCACCTCTCTCCCAGCTGCTGCAGCGCAGGGGGGCAAAGATGACCAAGTACCTGCTCTTTAACCCCTTGGGGCCCGAGAAGCTTCCAACCCTCAAGGAGCTCACCACCAGCGGTAAGCGCCTGGGGAGCCCTTGCAGGAGTGCTCTCGGAGCCACGAGGAGTGGAGATGAGCTGTGGAAACCCTGAGGCTGGGGCTGGGGCTGGGGCTGTAGCGGGGGTCTTCTGGCAGGGACTGGCGGCCGCAAGGAGAGCCCTGCCTGCTGGCGCCTTGGGGCTCGGGGGTGCCTCCGGCAGACCAGGCCTCCTGCCGCTGCCCGTGTCAAAGGGATGGATCCCCTTCCCCAAAACACGACGGATGCCTGCCCTTCCTGGGCCCAGGGCGGGCTTCTTGGAGGCTAGGGGCGCTCAAGAACGCAGCTGGGCCGCCCCGGCGCTGCGAGCGTTTGCTCAGGGCGAGGCGGGGCTTGAGCGCCCTGCACTGTCGCCTCCGTGGGTAGGGGGCTGCTGGACGGTTGGGCCTTGCTGACTCAGAGCATGGCGTGCCTTGCCTTTGCCTTCCAGAAATCTGCAAAGTCTGGGCTGCCGCATCCAAGTACATCCGGAGACAGCTCTTGCAGAAGAGGGTGAGCCTTGCCTCCTGCTCATGGCCCATCCTGCCCCTCTGGAGCTCCGGAGCGGGCAGGGCGCAAAGCAGCATCCCCAGGGCCACGCCAGTCACGCGGCAGCCTTCCCCCTGCGCAGCACTGCCAACGCTCCCTCTCCTTGCTTGCCTTTTCAGGCGGTGGACATCGGAATTGGGACATTTGCAGTTGTCCCAGCGTGTGCCACAGTGGGAGAGGACGAGGTTTTGCCTGTGGAGAGACCTGTGTTCCAGCCGTGCAGGTTTCTGAAGAAATTTTACAAGCTCAAGTGTGCGAAGACCAAAATGCCCGGTAAGAAGAGGGATGCTTCCCCTGCCCAGCCCTTGCATTTGACTCGGCGCCCACACCTCTGCGACACGGCCGAGCAAAGGCTCTTCCAACCTCGAGAGCGCTGAGCGTGGGCACACGGACGGCAGCCCAGCACCCTGCCCCTCCGCAGGGAGCCAGCCCCATCTCCCCAGCTCGCCCTACGCTCCAGCTGCTTGCCCGCAGCAGGAGGCAAAGCTTCTCTTTGCCTTCTCTTGGCCATCACGTCCGTGCTGGAGACGTGGCCGAAGCTGAAAGGGGAGCGCTCTCTGGCACAGCGCTGCCCGAGGGCTGGGCGCCCGTGGCACCCGGTCTCGGAGTCAGCGGAACTGCGGTGGGGTGACTTGCTTGCTTTGCGCTTGTTTCCTAGACGACACACCATCCGGTCCACTGGACTTCGAGCAGATTGCTGCGGACATCCACTTCCGCCAAGACATCGTGGAGCAGTGCATACACGAGACCCTGCTCTTCTTCGCTGGGGCCCTCCGAGACGACAAGGAGGTGGAATTCTCCTTCAAGGGCATTGGCATCCTAGCCGTGCGAAGAAAAGCACTCAGCATGACCTTCTTTGATGACTGCCTCCTGCAGCTGGATGCGACCGGGAACATGCTGGCAGCTCTCATCGGGGTGAGCTTGTCCTTTCTCCGGGGCTCCTCCTCATGCCTCTTTGGCAATGCTGCCAAAGCTCGCTCCAGCGGCTTTCTCTTGGCTGCCGCCACCTGCCTCGCCACCTGGCCTACACACGCTCTCGATGAGCCAGGCCAAGCCTCGGCAGCGCCTCGGCCCCTTCGAGGGAGGGGCTAATGACATCAAGGGAGAAGGGGGTGCGCGGCTTTCTGAGAAGCAGCCTTTGGGCCTTTGAGCAGCGAGGCCGTTGGCCGCCTTTGTGAGCAACCAGCGCGTGTCCTGGGCGTCTGCTGACGTGTCTCTGTCCCCTTGCAGGATGCCAAGATGCGGGCTATCGTGGCCTTCCCGGGCAAAACCGATTTCACTCGGCTCAGTCGAGACGGGGTCGTCACGCTGCCAAGGTGAGCAGGACGGCTTGTGCAGCCCCTGGCTGGTCAAGGGAGCAGCTGCTCAGCTCCTGCTGTGGGGGCAGCCTCTTGCCGAGGCTCCTCTCCTGCCAAACCTGGGCAAGAGCAGCTCTTTCCCAGGAGAGCTTCCCGGTCCGCCCGCCGACGGCTCCTCCTTGCCTTGGAGAGTGCAGACGAAGCGGCCAGTCCGCTCTCCATGTGCCCTGAGAGAGTGAGAGAGGCGGGAGGGTCTGTGCGGGCAGCAAGGAGGGCTTGCGCTAGGATCATCAGCTTTCTGGCAGGAAGGCGAGGGAAGCAGCGGCAGAGGCTGATGGAGACCGTGGGGCCCCGCAGGTCCCACAGAGAGCTGCGTCCCCCAAGGGCTTGGCGGTGGCTCCCAAAGCTGCCTGCCAGCAGCTTATTAGCGTCAGCCCCCGAGGGAGCGCGGAGCCCTTTTGCCCAGCTGCCGCCGCCTTCTTCTTCCCAGGCTTGCAGCTGAGACCCCACACCAAGCAGCGGCCCCTGCCATTTCTCTGAAGCCCCAGAGAGAGCCGGCGCCTTGGGGCGGGGGTGCCCGCAGAGGTAATGTCCCAGCTGGGTGCTGGCAGGGGGCTGTGGGCACTCCGCTCTGGCCCGCAGGGTCCCAAAGACGCTCTTGTGCTCTTCTCTTGCCTCCCGCTTGCAGTGAGCGTGCTGGATCCCGTGTTCCTGGCTCAGCGGAGGGTTTCTCTAGCCAGGCAGCTGGCGAAGGAAGGCGAGCACGCTAAAGCCACGGAAGCCGGCCCAGACAGGTGAGCCTCCTGGAGGAGCGACGTGGCTGGGGGCGCGGGGGCACAGTGCGCCCTTGCTGTCGGGCCAGTGAGCTGTTTCCCTTGGCCGCGGGGGTGCCTGTGCTGATGCCGAAAGGCCCCGGAGACGTTGTCCTGCTGGACACGTGGCCCTCCTCTCGAACCGCCTGGTGCTGACGGAGCCGCGGGGCAGGCTGCGAGCCCAGCCTGCAGCAACTGGCTCAGTCTGGGCTCGCGCAAGCTCAGCCTGCCGTGCCTCTTCAGAGTCCTGCCAGAAATCCAGAAGTCCCAGGAGGAGCTGAAGCAGCCCAGACCTCCAGCTCAGCCGCGCTTGGAGCTCCCTGCATGTGTTCCGCAGCCCTCAGGAACGGTACGCCCTCGGGATTTGCCAGCCCTGCGTCACATTTTGGGCTCTGGGCCGGGGCAGAAGAGGCGGCAAGAGCTGCCCTCCGTCCCTGCCCTGCCGCCCAGCCCAAGCCCGAGGAGACTAACGCTGCCTGTGTCGTGTGTGCGTGGCCTCCAGGGAACGCGGTCCCTCCGCACCCAGAGGGAAGAGAAACGGCTCCGGCTGCTCATGGCATCCAAGCGCCAAGAGCTGGAAGCGGAAGCGTGGCGCCAATACCGTGCCAACAGAAGGGGACGGAACACGGAGCAAGGCCAGGTATGGCATGCGCTTCACAGCCCCCAGGAAAAGGGCATTTCCCCTCCCCGCTCCCTGGGGAGCAGGCACAGCGGCGCTGCTTGTGGCCAATTGGCCAGGCAGGGCTCTTCTCTCTGCCCGCTGCCCTGCCCGTTGCCCTGACCTGACGCAGGAGCTGTCCCTAAGGCCCCAGGCCAAAGCGTGCAGTTGGCTCTGGCACGGGCAGTCTGTTTAGTGCCTGGACCTCCCTGCGAGGGCTCAGCACCACTCTGCCCGGAAGACTAAGGCAAGCCTGCGCAAGTCACACGCCTCGGCTGAAGCCTTGCGAGCAGCCCCAGCTGTTGGAGGCAGTGCTTCAGGAGACTCTCTTCTGCCTTTGCAGAGCCCCTGCCGCCATCTCTTTGAGGATCCCCATCGCCCTCCGCACCTCCTGAGAAAGGCCTACGCCGAGAAGCTGATGAAGGAGGGGCTACAGCAGAAGGAGAAGGAGACATGCCAAAGCCCTGCAAGGCAGAGGGCATCAGAGGGGCGCGCAGAGCTGCACCTCCCGGGGAGAGCACGGCAAGAGTAAGTGTGTGCCGGCTCCTGCAGGGGCCAGGGAAAGCTTGGGGGGGGCTCCAAGCCCTGGCGCTGTCCAGGCTTTCGGAGGCTACGCAGCTTGGCATCCCCCAGCTCCTCGCGATGCAGGAATGACCGGCCTTAGAGGCCACCTCCGGGGGCCTCTCTGCGGCCCCAGGCCAACGCAGGACGCTTCTCCCCAGGGCAAGGCTTTGGGTACAAAAGGCAATGGGGGCCGTGTGCGTGACTGCCTGCGTCTGCACGTGCACGTGCGCGTGCAGGCACGGCGTGCTGGAAGAGGCAGGCAGCATCCCAGCCAAAGCACGACAGAACCAGATGCGTGGGGTGCCCCCGTCCTGCCCTGCCCTGCCCTGCCCTGCCCTGCCAGGTCCTGGGGAAAGCAGCTCTTTCCCTGATGGCCCTTGCGGCCTCGCAGACAGCTCCGCAGTCCGGCCTCGAACCAGGCGCCTTGTCCATCCACGTGGCTGGGTTCCCACCCGCTGGGCGCTCAGGAGAGCCTTGCAATAGGGGGGACACCGTCCCGGGGGGCTGAAGACGAAACGCTGGCTCCGCTGCTGGCCTCTGCCTTCCCAAAGGCGGCAGCCTGTGCTCGCCCTCCACGCGCAGCGACTCCGGGCACCCGGCCCCCAGCTGCGATGCCCGCTCCGTCCCGGGACTCGGCCCTGCCCGGCTTCACCCCCGGCTGATCTGCGCTCTTCTCGCTGCACATTGCTCGCGGCACGAGGGGCCACGAGCCGCCACGCAGAGCAGTGGGCTGCCCTCGGCAGCACCTTCCAGAACTACCGGCCTGAGCCAGGCTTTGGGGCGTTGCGGGCCCTCCTCTCCGACCACAGAGCTGAGGCCCTTTCTTCTCTCTCCTTTAGCAGAGGGGAGAAGACGAGGCTGTTGGAGCGCCGCTGGAAGGCCCAGGGACTGGCAGCCACGCCAAGAAGCTGCGAGCAGCCCCGGAGAGCCCAGCGGCAGGGGCCTTAGCCGGCGCGGCAGCCACCCTTTTCTGCAGGAGAGCTGTCAGCACCGGGTGGCGGGGGCCAGGAGCGCCTTTGCAAAGGGGACCATGCCAAATAAAGGTGGCTGCTGGTGCCTGTTTGAGCGACCACGCTGCACTGTGTTTCTCTGCGGCCAAGGGGACAGAAAGGGGGGTCCTGCAGACCCCTGGTCGGAGGGGTTTCCGGGCAAACGGGCCGGGGGGACTGCCAGCCAGTCACGACAGGCCACGCGACCCAAAGAGCGGTGTCCCTTCCAGGCCACACAGCACGGGGGCTTCAGAGCACGGCTTCTCTGCATCCAAACACCGCTCTGTAGGCAGAAGCAGAGCTCCGTGCCTGGGCACAGCGCTCTCTCAGAGCACATTCGCACTGGCCAAAGAAAACGCGGGGCTTCATGCTCCTTGAAGAGCTACGCTCACGTGGAGAAACATGCTTTGTTGAAGACGCTCCTTACTTGAGCCCCTGGCTGGCCCTCAGGAACTGTCCAATGGCCCTCTTGGTAGACACTTCAGTCATTTTAGAAAGAGAGAAGATCTGGAGCTCAAACCAGCCTCACGGAAGGGAGGTGGCTGCATCAGTGGCCAAGGGAAGAGCAACGGAGGTCATCTAGCTGGACTTCTCTAAGGCCTTTGGCACAGGCCCCCACAACGTTCTCATCTCTGCATTGGAGAGATAGGGATTGGATTGGATTGGACTCGATTGGACTGGATTGGATTGGATGGGATTGGACTGGATTGGATTGGACTGGACTGGATTGGACTGGATTGGATTGGATTGGACTGCATTGGATTGGATTGGATTGGACTACGTTGCATTGGATTGGATTGGATTGGACTGCATTGGCTTGGGTTGGACTGGATTGGACTGCATTGGATTGGATAGATGGACTGGTAGATGGATAAGGAAGTGGCGGGATGGTCGCATCCAAAGAGGAACAGTCAAGGGCTCAATGCCCACATGGAAAGCAGTAAGGAGTGGTGGGGTGTCCCTCAAGGGTCCATACTGGGACCAATACTGTGGACTGTCTTCCTTAAGGACAGAGCTAGTGGGATTGAGTGCACCCTCAGAAAGCTTGCAGATGCCACCAAGCCGAGTGCTTGGAATTTGGGGTTTCTTTTTGCCAGTACAGGGTCCAGCTCCGGCGGGACCCGGCGGGGTGAGATTCCCATCTCTTTGCATGCTGCTGGTGCTCTTCCCTTCCGTAGTGTGTGTCTTGCCCAGGGCAATGCCAGGACAGGCTGCTCTGTGACGCTGCCCAGGGCGCTGGCACCTGCGCTCCATCGTGTCCTGCTTTTCTGGATGGCTCGCTGATAGGCTTTTTGCAGGGAGCTGCAGCCCTCCGGGGCCTCCTTCTTGCTCTGGTGTTGGGGCTTGGGCTGATGGGGCCTTTGCGCCTCGCCCGGTAACGGGCTCCTCTTTCCCTCTGCCTGCCGGGCTTTCTCCTGGCACCGCTCTTAGCGGATCTCTTGCTCCTGGGCTGTGCCCACGGTCCCCACGGGACAGTGGGGCCCCCGGGGGTGGAGCGAAGCGTTTGCGAAGCCGCTAGTCGTGCCTCGTGAAGTCTTCCAGGATGGCGAGTGTGCCTGGGAGGATGCATTTGCAAGGCTCGTCGTGGCTTTGCAGCAGCCCATGCGCCATGTGCTCTTGCGGTCCTCCTTGGTGCCTCCTGGGGGGGTGAAAGAGGTCTATCCCAGTGGCCCTAGGGGACAGGAGGGGCTGAGTGTCGTCTCATCAACCAGAGCTCCACGTTGCTTCCCCCTGTGGCCCGGGCTCCACTTAGCGGGCCCTCTCCAGCCCCCTTGCGAGTGCGCCAAGCCCCTTCAGCATTAATGCGCGTTCCTTCCCGGCTTCCCATTTTTTCTCCGTCGCCAGCCGAGGGCGGCTGAGCTGAGATAGCCAGCGGGAGTGTCAGCCTCAGGTGCGCAGTGGGGCTGCCCTTCCCGTGCTGGGGCCAAACGTGGGTGGGGCTGCGAGGTGGCGGGTCCCCGCAGCCCTGTGTGACACGGCGCCGTGTCACAGTGGGACACGTGCATCTCAGCAAGAGCTCTCTCTCCCCACCGTGCCTCCAGCCACACTCCGCGGCGAGGCCTGGGCGACGCCAGGGCTGCTCTCGCCAGCGCTGCTCTCGCCAGCGCTCTGCTCTGCAGGAGCTGCCCTGCCGCCAGCAGGAGGTCAGGGGAAGCCGCGGGAGAGCGTTGGAGATGCCGCTTGGGGAAGTGGCAAGGAGGAGGAGGACGAGGAGGAGGAGGAGGACGTGGAGGAGGAGGAGGAGGAGAGGAGCAGAGGGGGTTTGTAGCAGGCCCAGCACCTCTCTCCCAGCTGCTGCAGCGCAGGGGGGCAAAGATGACCAAGTACCTGCTCTTCAACCCCTTGGGGCCCGAGAAGCTTCCAACCCTCAAGGAGCTCACCACCAGCGGTAAGCGCCTGGGGAGCCCTTGCAGGAGTGCTCTCGGAGCCACGAGGAGTGGAGATGAGCTGTGGAAACCCTGAGGCTGGGGCTGGGGCTGGGGCTGGGGCTGTAGCGGGGGTCTTCTGGCAGGGACTGGCGGCCGCAAGGAGAGCCCTGCCTGCTGGCGCCTTGGGGCTCGGGGGTGCCTCCGGCAGTCAAAGGGATGGATCCCCTTCCCCAAAACACGACGGATGCCTGCCCTTCCTGGGCCCAGGGCGGGCTTCTTGGAGGCTAGGGGCGCTCAAGAACGCAGCTGGGCCGCCCCGGCGCTGCGAGCGTTTGCTCAGGGCGAGGCGGGGCTTGAGCGCCCTGCACTGTCGCCTCCGTGGGTAGGGGGCTGCTGGACGGTTGGGCCTTGCTGACTCAGAGCATGGCGTGCCTTGCCTTTGCCTTCCAGAAATCTGCAAAGTCTGGGCTGCCGCATCCAAGTACATCCGGAGACAGCTCTTGCAGAAGAGGGTGAGCCTTGCCTCCTGCTCATGGCCCATCCTGCCCCTCTGGAGCTCCGGAGCGGGCAGGGCGCAAAGCAGCATCCCCAGGGCCACGCCAGTCACGCGGCAGCCTTCCCCCTGCGCAGCACTGCCAACGCTCCCTCTCCTTGCTTGCCTTTTCAGGCGGTGGACATCGGAATTGGGACATTTGCAGTTGTCCCAGCGTGTGCCACAGTGGGAGAGGACGAGGTTTTGCCTGTGGAGAGACCTGTGTTCCAGCCGTGCAGGTTTCTGAAGAAATTTTACAAGCTCAAGTGTGCGAAGACCAAAATGCCCGGTAAGAAGAGGGATGCTTCCCCTGCCCAGCCCTTGCATTTGACTCGGCGCCCACACCTCTGCGACACGGCCGAGCAAAGGCTCTTCCAACCTCGAGAGCGCTGAGCGTGGGCACACGGACGGCAGCCCAGCACCCTGCCCCTCCGCAGGGAGCCAGCCCCATCTCCCCAGCTCGCCCTACGCTCCAGCTGCTTGCCCGCAGCAGGAGGCAAAGCTTCTCTTTGCCTTCTCTTGGCCATCACGTCCGTGCTGGAGACGTGGCCGAAGCTGAAAGGGGAGCGCTCTCTGGCACAGCGCTGCCCGAGGGCTGGGCGCCCGTGGCACCCGGTCTCGGAGTCAGCGGAACTGCGGTGGGGTGACTTGCTTGCTTTGCGCTTGTTTCCTAGACGACACACCATCCGGTCCACTGGACTTCGAGCAGATTGCTGCGGACATCCACTTCCGCCAAGACATCGTGGAGCAGTGCATACACGAGACCCTGCTCTTCTTCGCTGGGGCCCTCCGAGACGACAAGGAGGTGGAATTCTCCTTCAAGGGCATTGGCATCCTAGCCGTGCGAAGAAAAGCACTCAGCATGACCTTCTTTGATGACTGCCTCCTGCAGCTGGATGCGACCGGGAACATGCTGGCAGCTCTCATCGGGGTGAGCTTGTCCTTTCTCCGGGGCTCCTCCTCATGCCTCTTTGGCAATGCTGCCAAAGCTCGCTCCAGCGGCTTTCTCTTGGCTGCCGCCACCTGCCTCGCCACCTGGCCTACACACGCTCTCGATGAGCCAGGCCAAGCCTCGGCAGCGCCTCGGCCCCTTCGAGGGAGGGGCTAATGACATCAAGGGAGAAGGGGGTGCGCGGCTTTCTGAGAAGCAGCCTTTGGGCCTTTGAGCAGCGAGGCCGTTGGCCGCCTTTGTGAGCAACCAGCGCGTGTCCTGGGCGTCTGCTGACGTGTCTCTGTCCCCTTGCAGGATGCCAAGATGCGGGCTATCGTGGCCTTCCCGGGCAAAACCGATTTCACTCGGCTCAGTCGAGACGGGGTCGTCACGCTGCCAAGGTGAGCAGGACGGCTTGTGCAGCCCCTGGCTGGTCAAGGGAGCAGCTGCTCAGCTCCTGCTGTGGGGGCAGCCTCTTGCCGAGGCTCCTCTCCTGCCAAACCTGGGCAAGAGCAGCTCTTTCCCAGGAGAGCTTCCCGGTCCGCCCGCCGACGGCTCCTCCTTGCCTTGGAGAGTGCAGACGAAGCGGCCAGTCCGCTCTCCATGTGCCCTGAGAGAGTGAGAGAGGCGGGAGGGTCTGTGCGGGCAGCAAGGAGGGCTTGCGCTAGGATCATCAGCTTTCTGGCAGGAAGGCGAGGGAAGCAGCGGCAGAGGCTGATGGAGACCGTGGGGCCCCGCAGGTCCCACAGAGAGCTGCGTCCCCCAAGGGCTTGGCGGTGGCTCCCAAAGCTGCCTGCCAGCAGCTTATTAGCGTCAGCCCCCGAGGGAGCGCGGAGCCCTTTTGCCCAGCTGCCGCCGCCTTCTTCTTCCCAGGCTTGCAGCTGAGACCCCACACCAAGCAGCGGCCCCTGCCATTTCTCTGAAGCCCCAGAGAGAGCCGGCGCCTTGGGGCGGGGGTGCCCGCAGAGGTAATGTCCCAGCTGGGTGCTGGCAGGGGGCTGTGGGCACTCCGCTCTGGCCCGCAGGGTCCCAAAGACGCTCTTGTGCTCTTCTCTTGCCTCCCGCTTGCAGTGAGCGTGCTGGATCCCGTGTTCCTGGCTCAGCGGAGGGTTTCTCTAGCCAGGCAGCTGGCGAAGGAAGGCGAGCACGCTAAAGCCACGGAAGCCGGCCCAGACAGGTGAGCCTCCTGGAGGAGCGACGTGGCTGGGGGCGCGGGGGCACAGTGCGCCCTTGCTGTCGGGCCAGTGAGCTGTTTCCCTTGGCCGCGGGGGTGCCTGTGCTGATGCCGAAAGGCCCCGGAGACGTTGTCCTGCTGGACACGTGGCCCTCCTCTCGAACCGCCTGGTGCTGACGGAGCCGCGGGGCAGGCTGCGAGCCCAGCCTGCAGCAACTGGCTCAGTCTGGGCTCGCGCAAGCTCAGCCTGCCGTGCCTCTTCAGAGTCCTGCCAGAAATCCAGAAGTCCCAGGAGGAGCTGAAGCAGCCCAGACCTCCAGCTCAGCCGCGCTTGGAGCTCCCTGCATGTGTTCCGCAGCCCTCAGGAACGGTACGCCCTCGGGATTTGCCAGCCCTGCGTCACATTTTGGGCTCTGGGCCGGGGCAGAAGAGGCGGCAAGAGCTGCCCTCCGTCCCTGCCCTGCCGCCCAGCCCAAGCCCGAGGAGACTAACGCTGCCTGTGTCGTGTGTGCGTGGCCTCCAGGGAACGCGGTCCCTCCGCACCCAGAGGGAAGAGAAACGGCTCCGGCTGCTCATGGCATCCAAGCGCCAAGAGCTGGAAGCGGAAGCGTGGCGCCAATACCGTGCCAACAGAAGGGGACGGAACACGGAGCAAGGCCAGGTATGGCATGCGCTTCACAGCCCCCAGGAAAAGGGCATTTCCCCTCCCCGCTCCCTGGGGAGCAGGCACAGCGGCGCTGCTTGTGGCCAATTGGCCAGGCAGGGCTCTTCTCTCTGCCCGCTGCCCTGCCCGTTGCCCTGACCTGACGCAGGAGCTGTCCCTAAGGCCCCAGGCCAAAGCGTGCAGTTGGCTCTGGCACGGGCAGTCTGTTTAGTGCCTGGACCTCCCTGCGAGGGCTCAGCACCACTCTGCCCGGAAGACTAAGGCAAGCCTGCGCAAGTCACACGCCTCGGCTGAAGCCTTGCGAGCAGCCCCAGCTGTTGGAGGCAGTGCTTCAGGAGACTCTCTTCTGCCTTTGCAGAGCCCCTGCCGCCATCTCTTTGAGGATCCCCATCGCCCTCCGCACCTCCTGAGAAAGGCCTACGCCGAGAAGCTGATGAAGGAGGGGCTACAGCAGAAGGAGAAGGAGACATGCCAAAGCCCTGCAAGGCAGAGGGCATCAGAGGGGCGCGCAGAGCTGCACCTCCCGGGGAGAGCACGGCAAGAGTAAGTGTGTGCCGGCTCCTGCAGGGGCCAGGGAAAGCTTGGGGGGGGCTCCAAGCCCTGGCGCTGTCCAGGCTTTCGGAGGCTACGCAGCTTGGCATCCCCCAGCTCCTCGCGATGCAGGAATGACCGGCCTTAGAGGCCACCTCCGGGGGCCTCTCTGCGGCCCCAGGCCAACGCAGGACGCTTCTCCCCAGGGCAAGGCTTTGGGTACAAAAGGCAATGGGGGCCGTGTGCGTGACTGCCTGCGTCTGCACGTGCACGTGCGCGTGCAGGCACGGCGTGCTGGAAGAGGCAGGCAGCATCCCAGCCAAAGCACGACAGAACCAGATGCGTGGGGTGCCCCCGTCCTGCCCTGCCCTGCCCTGCCCTGCCCTGCCCTGCCAGGTCCTGGGGAAAGCAGCTCTTTCCCTGATGGCCCTTGCGGCCTCGCAGACAGCTCCGCAGTCCGGCCTCGAACCAGGCGCCTTGTCCATCCACGTGGCTGGGTTCCCACCCGCTGGGCGCTCAGGAGAGCCTTGCAATAGGGGGGACACCGTCCCGGGGGGCTGAAGACAAAACGCTGGCTCCGCTGCTGGCCTCTGCCTTCCCAAAGGCGGCAGCCTGTGCTCGCCCTCCACGCGCAGCGACTCTGGGCACCCGGCCCCCAGCTGCGATGCCCGCTCTGTCCCGGGACTCGGCCCTGCCCGGCTTCACCCCCGGCTGATCTGCGCTCGTCTCGCTGCACATTGCTCGCGGCACGAGGGGCCACGAGCCGCCACGCAGAGCAGCGGGCTGCCCTCGGCAGCACCTTCCAGAACTACCGGCCTGAGCCAGGCTTTGGGGCGTTGCGGGCCCTCCTCTCCGACCACAGAGCTGAGGCCCTTTCTTCTCTCTCCTTTAGCAGAGGGGAGAAGACAAGGCTGTTGGAGCGCCGCTGGAAGGCCCAGGGACTGGCAGCCACGCCAAGAAGCTGCGAGCAGCCCCGGAGAGCCCAGCGGCAGGGGCCTTAGCCGGCGCGGCAGCCACCCTTTTCTGCAGGAGAGCTGTCAGCACCGGGTGGCGGGGGCCAGGAGCGCCTTTGCAAAGGGGACCATGCCAAATAAAGGTGGCTGCTGGTGCCTGTTTGAGCGACCACGCTGCACTGTGTTTCTCTGCGGCCAAGGGGACAGAAAGGGGGGTCCTGCAGACCCCTGGTCGGAGGGGTTTCCGGGCAAACGGGCCGGGGGGACTGCCAGCCAGTCACGACAGGCCACGCGACCCAAAGAGCGGTGTCCCTTCCAGGCCACACAGCACGGGGGCTTCAGAGCACGGCTTCTCTGCATCTAAACACCGCTCTGTAGGGAGAAGCAGAGCTCCGTGCCTGGGCACAGCGCTCTCTCAGAGCACATTCGCACTGGCCAAAGAAAACGCGGGGCTTCATGCTCCTTGAAGAGCTACGCTCACGTGGAGAAACATGCTTTGTTGAAGACGCTCCTTACTTGAGCCCCTGGCTGGCCCTCAGGAACTGTCCAATGGCCCTCTTGGTAGACACTTCAGTCATTTTAGAAAGAGAGAAGATCTGGAGCTCAAACCAGCCTCACGGAAGGGAGGTGGCTGCATCAGTGGCCAAGGGAAGAGCAACGGAGGTCATCTAGCTGGACTTCTGTAAGGCCTTTGGCACAGGCCCCCACAACATTTTCATCTCTGCATTGGAGAGATAGGGATTGGATTGGATTGGACTCGATTGGACTGGATTGGATTGGATGGGATTGGACTGGATTGGATTGGACTGGACTGGATTGGACTGGATTGGATTGGATTGGACTGCATTGGATTGGATTGGATTGGACTACGTTGCATTGGATTGGATTGGATTGGACTGCATTGGCTTGGGTTGGACTGGATTGGACTGCATTGGATTGGATAGATGGACTGGTAGATGGATAAGGAAGTGGCGGGATGGTCGCATCCAAAGAGGAACAGTCAAGGGCTCAATGCCCACATGGAAAGCAGTAAGGAGTGGTGGGGTGTCCCTCAAGGGTCCATACTGGGACCAATACTGTGGACTGTCTTCCTTAAGGACAGAGCTAGTGGGATTGAGTGCACCCTCAGAAAGCTTGCAGATGCCACCAAGCCGAGTGCTTGGAATTTGGGGTTTCTTTTTGCCAGTACAGGGTCCAGCTCCGGCGGGACCCGGCGGGGTGAGATTCCCATCTCTTTGCATGCTGCTGGTGCTCTTCCCTTCCGTAGTGTGTGTCTTGCCCAGGGCAATGCCAGGACAGGCTGCTCTGTGACGCTGCCCAGGGCGCTGGCACCTGCGCTCCACCGTGTCCTGCTTTTCTGGATGGCTCGCTGATAGGCTTTTTGCAGGGAGCTGCAGCCCTCCGGGGCCTCCTTCTTGCTCTGGTGTTGGGGCTTGGGCTGATGGGGCCTTTGCGCCTCGCCCGGTAACGGGCTCCTCTTTCCCTCTGCCTGCGGGGCTTTCTCCTGGCACCGCTCTTAGCGGATCTCTTGCTCCTGGGCTGTGCCCACGGTCCCCACGGGACAGTGGGGCCCCCGGGGGTGGAGCGAAGCGTTTGCGAAGCCGCTAGTCGTGCCTCGTGAAGTCTTCCAGGATGGCGAGTGTGCCTGGGAGGATGCATTTGCAAGGCTCGTCGTGGCTTTGCAGCAGCCCATGCGCCATGTGCTCTTGCGGTCCTCCTTGGTGCCTCCTGGGGGGGTGAAAGAGGTCTATCCCAGTGGCCCTAGGGGACAGGAGGGGCTGAGTGTCGTCTCATCAACCAGAGCTCCACGTTGCTTCCCCCTGTGGCCCGGGCTCCACTTAGCGGGCCCTCTCCAGCCCCCTTGCGAGTGCGCCAAGCCCCTTCAGCATTAATGCGCGTTCCTTCCCGGCTTCCCATTTTTTCTCCGTCGCCAGCCGAGGGCGGCTGAGCTGAGATAGCCAGCGGGAGTGTCAGCCTCAGGTGCGCAGTGGGGCTGCCCTTCCCGTGCTGGGGCCAAACGTGGGTGGGGCTGCGAGGTGGCGGGTCCCCGCAGCCCTGTGTGACACGGCGCCGTGTCACAGTGGGACACGTGCATCTCAGCAAGAGCTCTCTCTCCCCACCGTGCCTCCAGCCACACTCCGCGGCGAGGCCTGGGCGACGCCAGGGCTGCTCTCGCCAGCGCTGCTCTCGCCAGCGCTCTGCTCTGCAGGAGCTGCCCTGCCGCCAGCAGGAGGTCAGGGGAAGCCGCGGGAGAGCGTTGGAGACGCCGCTTGGGGAAGTGGCAAGGAGGAGGAGGACGAGGAGGAGGAGGAGGACGTGGAGGAGGAGGAGGAGGAGAGGAGCAGAGGGGGTTTGTAGCAGGCCCAGCACCTCTCTCCCAGCTGCTGCAGCGCAGGGGGGCAAAGATGACCAAGTACCTGCTCTTCAACCCCTTGGGGCCCGAGAAGCTTCCAACCCTCAAGGAGCTCACCACCAGCGGTAAGCGCCTGGGGAGCCCTTGCAGGAGTGCTCTCGGAGCCACGAGGAGTGGAGATGAGCTGTGGAAACCCTGAGGCTGGGGCTGGGGCTGGGGCTGTAGCGGGGGTCTTCTGGCAGGGACTGGCGGCCGCAAGGAGAGCCCTGCCTGCTGGCGCCTTGGGGCTCGGGGGTGCCTCCGGCAGACCAGGCCTCCTGCCGCTGCCCGTGTCAAAGGGATGGATCCCCTTCCCCAAAACACGACGGATGCCTGCCCTTCCTGGGCCCAGGGCGGGCTTCTTGGAGGCTAGGGGCGCTCAAGAACGCAGCTGGGCCGCCCCGGCGCTGCGAGCGTTTGCTCAGGGCGAGGCGGGGCTTGAGCGCCCTGCACTGTCGCCTCCGTGGGTAGGGGGCTGCTGGACGGTTGGGCCTTGCTGACTCAGAGCATGGCGTGCCTTGCCTTTGCCTTCCAGAAATCTGCAAAGTCTGGGCTGCCGCATCCAAGTACATCCGGAGACAGCTCTTGCAGAAGAGGGTGAGCCTTGCCTCCTGCTCATGGCCCATCCTGCCCCTCTGGAGCTCCGGAGCGGGCAGGGCGCAAAGCAGCATCCCCAGGGCCACGCCAGTCACGCGGCAGCCTTCCCCCTGCGCAGCACTGCCAACGCTCCCTCTCCTTGCTTGCCTTTTCAGGCGGTGGACATCGGAATTGGGACATTTGCAGTTGTCCCAGCGTGTGCCACAGTGGGAGAGGACGAGGTTTTGCCTGTGGAGAGACCTGTGTTCCAGCCGTGCAGGTTTCTGAAGAAATTTTACAAGCTCAAGTGTGCGAAGACCAAAATGCCCGGTAAGAAGAGGGATGCTTCCCCTGCCCAGCCCTTGCATTTGACTCGGCGCCCACACCTCTGCGACACGGCCGAGCAAAGGCTCTTCCAACCTCGAGAGCGCTGAGCGTGGGCACACGGACGGCAGCCCAGCACCCTGCCCCTCCGCAGGGAGCCAGCCCCATCTCCCCAGCTCGCCCTACGCTCCAGCTGCTTGCCCGCAGCAGGAGGCAAAGCTTCTCTTTGCCTTCTCTTGGCCATCACGTCCGTGCTGGAGACGTGGCCGAAGCTGAAAGGGGAGCGCTCTCTGGCACAGCGCTGCCCGAGGGCTGGGCGCCCGTGGCACCCGGTCTCGGAGTCAGCGGAACTGCGGTGGGGTGACTTGCTTGCTTTGCGCTTGTTTCCTAGACGACACACCATCCGGTCCACTGGACTTCGAGCAGATTGCTGCGGACATCCACTTCCGCCAAGACATCGTGGAGCAGTGCATACACGAGACCCTGCTCTTCTTCGCTGGGGCCCTCCGAGACGACAAGGAGGTGGAATTCTCCTTCAAGGGCATTGGCATCCTAGCCGTGCGAAGAAAAGCACTCAGCATGACCTTCTTTGATGACTGCCTCCTGCAGCTGGATGCGACCGGGAACATGCTGGCAGCTCTCATCGGGGTGAGCTTGTCCTTTCTCCGGGGCTCCTCCTCATGCCTCTTTGGCAATGCTGCCAAAGCTCGCTCCAGCGGCTTTCTCTTGGCTGCCGCCACCTGCCTCGCCACCTGGCCTACACACGCTCTCGATGAGCCAGGCCAAGCCTCGGCAGCGCCTCGGCCCCTTCGAGGGAGGGGCTAATGACATCAAGGGAGAAGGGGGTGCGCGGCTTTCTGAGAAGCAGCCTTTGGGCCTTTGAGCAGCGAGGCCGTTGGCCGCCTTTGTGAGCAACCAGCGCGTGTCCTGGGCGTCTGCTGACGTGTCTCTGTCCCCTTGCAGGATGCCAAGATGCGGGCTATCGTGGCCTTCCCGGGCAAAACCGATTTCACTCGGCTCAGTCGAGACGGGGTCGTCACGCTGCCAAGGTGAGCAGGACGGCTTGTGCAGCCCCTGGCTGGTCAAGGGAGCAGCTGCTCAGCTCCTGCTGTGGGGGCAGCCTCTTGCCGAGGCTCCTCTCCTGCCAAACCTGGGCAAGAGCAGCTCTTTCCCAGGAGAGCTTCCCGGTCCGCCCGCCGACGGCTCCTCCTTGCCTTGGAGAGTGCAGACGAAGCGGCCAGTCCGCTCTCCATGTGCCCTGAGAGAGTGAGAGAGGCGGGAGGGTCTGTGCGGGCAGCAAGGAGGGCTTGCGCTAGGATCATCAGCTTTCTGGCAGGAAGGCGAGGGAAGCAGCGGCAGAGGCTGATGGAGACCGTGGGGCCCCGCAGGTCCCACAGAGAGCTGCGTCCCCCAAGGGCTTGGCGGTGGCTCCCAAAGCTGCCTGCCAGCAGCTTATTAGCGTCAGCCCCCGAGGGAGCGCGGAGCCCTTTTGCCCAGCTGCCGCCGCCTTCTTCTTCCCAGGCTTGCAGCTGAGACCCCACACCAAGCAGCGGCCCCTGCCATTTCTCTGAAGCCCCAGAGAGAGCCGGCGCCTTGGGGCGGGGGTGCCCGCAGAGGTAATGTCCCAGCTGGGTGCTGGCAGGGGGCTGTGGGCACTCCGCTCTGGCCCGCAGGGTCCCAAAGACGCTCTTGTGCTCTTCTCTTGCCTCCCGCTTGCAGTGAGCGTGCTGGATCCCGTGTTCCTGGCTCAGCGGAGGGTTTCTCTAGCCAGGCAGCTGGCGAAGGAAGGCGAGCACGCTAAAGCCACGGAAGCCGGCCCAGACAGGTGAGCCTCCTGGAGGAGCGACGTGGCTGGGGGCGCGGGGGCACAGTGCGCCCTTGCTGTCGGGCCAGTGAGCTGTTTCCCTTGGCCGCGGGGGTGCCTGTGCTGATGCCGAAAGGCCCCGGAGACGTTGTCCTGCTGGACACGTGGCCCTCCTCTCGAACCGCCTGGTGCTGACGGAGCCGCGGGGCAGGCTGCGAGCCCAGCCTGCAGCAACTGGCTCAGTCTGGGCTCGCGCAAGCTCAGCCTGCCGTGCCTCTTCAGAGTCCTGCCAGAAATCCAGAAGTCCCAGGAGGAGCTGAAGCAGCCCAGACCTCCAGCTCAGCCGCGCTTGGAGCTCCCTGCATGTGTTCCGCAGCCCTCAGGAACGGTACGCCCTCGGGATTTGCCAGCCCTGCGTCACATTTTGGGCTCTGGGCCGGGGCAGAAGAGGCGGCAAGAGCTGCCCTCCGTCCCTGCCCTGCCGCCCAGCCCAAGCCCGAGGAGACTAACGCTGCCTGTGTCGTGTGTGCGTGGCCTCCAGGGAACGCGGTCCCTCCGCACCCAGAGGGAAGAGAAACGGCTCCGGCTGCTCATGGCATCCAAGCGCCAAGAGCTGGAAGCGGAAGCGTGGCGCCAATACCGTGCCAACAGAAGGGGACGGAACACGGAGCAAGGCCAGGTATGGCATGCGCTTCACAGCCCCCAGGAAAAGGGCATTTCCCCTCCCCGCTCCCTGGGGAGCAGGCACAGCGGCGCTGCTTGTGGCCAATTGGCCAGGCAGGGCTCTTCTCTCTGCCCGCTGCCCTGCCCGTTGCCCTGACCTGACGCAGGAGCTGTCCCTAAGGCCCCAGGCCAAAGCGTGCAGTTGGCTCTGGCACGGGCAGTCTGTTTAGTGCCTGGACCTCCCTGCAAGGGCTCAGCACCACTCTGCCCGGAAGACTAAGGCAAGCCTGCGCAAGTCACACGCCTCGGCTGAAGCCTTGCGAGCAGCCCCAGCTGTTGGAGGCAGTGCTTCAGGAGACTCTCTTCTGCCTTTGCAGAGCCCCTGCCGCCATCTCTTTGAGGATCCCCATCGCCCTCCGCACCTCCTGAGAAAGGCCTACGCCGAGAAGCTGATGAAGGAGGGGCTACAGCAGAAGGAGAAGGAGAGATGCCAAAGCCCTGCAAGGCAGAGGGCATCAGAGGGGCGCGCAGAGCTGCACCTCCCGGGGAGAGCACGGCAAGAGTAAGTGTGTGCCGGCTCCTGCAGGGGCCAGGGAAAGCTTGGGGGGGGCTCCAAGCCCTGGCGCTGTCCAGGCTTTCGGAGGCTACGCAGCTTGGCATCCCCCAGCTCCTCGCGATGCAGGAATGACCGGCCTTAGAGGCCACCTCCGGGGGCCTCTCTGCGGCCCCAGGCCAACGCAGGACGCTTCTCCCCAGGGCAAGGCTTTGGGTACAAAAGGCAATGGGGGCCGTGTGCGTGACTGCCTGCGTCTGCACGTGCACGTGCGCGTGCAGGCACGGCGTGCTGGAAGAGGCAGGCAGCATCCCAGCCAAAGCACGACAGAACCAGATGCGTGGGGTGCCCCCGTCCTGCCCTGCCCTGCCCTGCCCTGCCCTGCCCTGCCCTGCCAGGTCCTGGGGAAAGCAGCTCTTTCCCTGATGGCCCTTGCGGCCTCGCAGACAGCTCCGCAGTCCGGCCTCGAACCAGGCGCCTTGTCCATCCACGTGGCTGGGTTCCCACCCGCTGGGCGCTCAGGAGAGCCTTGCAATAGGGGGGACACCGTCCCGGGGGGCTGAAGACAAAACGCTGGCTCCGCTGCTGGCCTCTGCCTTCCCAAAAGCGGCAGCCTGTGCTTGCCCTCCACGCGCAGCGACTCTGGGCACCCGGCCCCCAGCTGCGATGCCCGCTCCGTCCCGGGACTCGGCCCTGCCCGGCTTCACCCCCGGCTGATCTGCGCTCGTCTCGCTGCACATTGCTCACGGCACGAGGGGCCACGAGCCGCCACGCAGAGCAGCGGGCTGCCCTCGGCAGCACCTTCCAGAACTACCGGCCTGAGCCAGGCTTTGGGGCGTTGCGGGCCCTCCTCTCCGACCACAGAGCTGAGGCCCTTTCTTCTCTCTCCTTTAGCAGAGGGGAGAAGACAAGGCTGTTGGAGCGCCGCTGGAAGGCCCAGGGACTGGCAGCCACGCCAAGAAGCTGCGAGCAGCCCCGGAGAGCCCAGCGGCAGGGGCCTTAGCCGGCGCGGCAGCCACCCTTTTCTGCAGGAGAGCTGTCAGCACCGGGTGGCGGGGGCCAGGAGCGCCTTTGCAAAGGGGACCATGCCAAATAAAGGTGGCTGCTGGTGCCTGTTTGAGCGACCACGCTGCACTGTGTTTCTCTGCGGCCAAGGGGACAGAAAGGGGGGTCCTGCAGACCCCTGGTCGGAGGGGTTTCCGGGCAAACGGGCCGGGGGGACTGCCAGCCAGTCACGACAGGCCACGCGACCCAAAGAGCGGTGTCCCTTCCAGGCCACACAGCACGGGGGCTTCAGAGCACGGCTTCTCTGCATCTAAACACCGCTCTGTAGGGAGAAGCAGAGCTCCGTGCCTGGGCACAGCGCTCTCTCAGAGCACATTCGCACTGGCCAAAGAAAACGCGGGGCTTCATGCTCCTTGAAGAGCTACGCTCACGTGGAGAAACATGCTTTGTTGAAGACGCTCCTTACTTGAGCCCCTGGCTGGCCCTCAGGAACTGTCCAATGGCCCTCTTGGTAGACACTTCAGTCATTTTAGAAAGAGAGAAGATCTGGAGCTCAAACCAGCCTCACGGAAGGGAGGTGGCTGCATCAGTGGCCAAGGGAAGAGCAACGGAGGTCATCTAGCTGGACTTCTGTAAGGCCTTTGGCACAGGCCCCCACAACGTTTTCATCTCTTCATTGGAGAGATAGGGATTGGATTGGATTGGACTCGATTGGACTGGATTGGATTGGATGGGATTGGACTGGATTGGATTGGACTGGACTGGATTGGACTGGATTGGATTGGATTGGACTGCATTGGATTGGATTGGATTGGACTACGTTGCATTGGATTGGATTGGATTGGACTGCATTGGCTTGGGTTGGACTGGATTGGACTGCATTGGATTGGATAGATGGACTGGTAGATGGATAAGGAAGTGGCGGGATGGTCGCATCCAAAGAGGAACAGTCAAGGGCTCAATGCCCACATGGAAAGCAGTAAGGAGTGGTGGGGTGTCCCTCAAGGGTCCATACTGGGACCAATACTGTGGACTGTCTTCCTTAAGGACAGAGCTAGTGGGATTGAGTGCACCCTCAGAAAGCTTGCAGATGCCACCAAGCCGAGTGCTTGGAATTTGGGGTTTCTTTTTGCCAGTACAGGGTCCAGCTCCGGCGGGACCCGGCGGGGTGAGATTCCCATCTCTTTGCATGCTGCTGGTGCTCTTCCCTTCCGTAGTGTGTGTCTTGCCCAGGGCAATGCCAGGACAGGCTGCTCTGTGACGCTGCCCAGGGCGCTGGCACCTGCGCTCCACCGTGTCCTGCTTTTCTGGATGGCTCGCTGATAGGCTTTTTGCAGGGAGCTGCAGCCCTCCGGGGCCTCCTTCTTGCTCTGGTGTTGGGGCTTGGGCTGATGGGGCCTTTGCGCCTCGCCCGGTAACGGGCTCCTCTTTCCCTCTGCCTGCGGGGCTTTCTCCTGGCACCGCTCTTAGCGGATCTCTTGCTCCTGGGCTGTGCCCACGGTCCCCACGGGACAGTGGGGCCCCCGGGGGTGGAGCGAAGCGTTTGCGAAGCCGCTAGTCGTGCCTCGTGAAGTCTTCCAGGATGGCGAGTGTGCCTGGGAGGATGCATTTGCAAGGCTCGTCGTGGCTTTGCAGCAGCCCATGCGCCATGTGCTCTTGCGGTCCTCCTTGGTGCCTCCTGGGGGGGTGAAAGAGGTCTATCCCAGTGGCCCTAGGGGACAGGAGGGGCTGAGTGTCGTCTCATCAACCAGAGCTCCACGTTGCTTCCCCCTGTGGCCCGGGCTCCACTTAGCGGGCCCTCTCCAGCCCCCTTGCGAGTGCGCCAAGCCCCTTCAGCATTAATGCGCGTTCCTTCCCGGCTTCCCATTTTTTCTCCGTCGCCAGCCGAGGGCGGCTGAGCTGAGATAGCCAGCGGGAGTGTCAGCCTCAGGTGCGCAGTGGGGCTGCCCTTCCCGTGCTGGGGCCAAACGTGGGTGGGGCTGCGAGGTGGCGGGTCCCCGCAGCCCTGTGTGACACGGCGCCGTGTCACAGTGGGACACGTGCATCTCAGCAAGAGCTCTCTCTCCCCACCGTGCCTCCAGCCACACTCCGCGGCGAGGCCTGGGCGACGCCAGGGCTGCTCTCGCCAGCGCTGCTCTCGCCAGCGCTCTGCTCTGCAGGAGCTGCCCTGCCGCCAGCAGGAGGTCAGGGGAAGCCGCGGGAGAGCGTTGGAGACGCCGCTTGGGGAAGTGGCAAGGAGGAGGAGGACGAGGAGGAGGAGGAGGACGTGGAGGAGGAGGAGGAGGAGAGGAGCAGAGGGGGTTTGTAGCAGGCCCAGCACCTCTCTCCCAGCTGCTGCAGCGCAGGGGGGCAAAGATGACCAAGTACCTGCTCTTTAACCCCTTGGGGCCCGAGAAGCTTCCAACCCTCAAGGAGCTCACCACCAGTGGTAAGCGCCTGGGGAGCCCTTGCAGGAGTGCTCTCGGAGCCACGAGGAGTGGAGATGAGCTGTGGAAACCCTGAGGCTGGGGCTGGGGCTGGGGCTGTAGCGGGGGTCTTCTGGCAGGGACTGGCGGCCGCAAGGAGAGCCCTGCCTGCTGGCGCCTTGGGGCTCGGGGGTGCCTCCGGCAGACCAGGCCTCCTGCCGCTGCCCGTGTCAAAGGGATGGATCCCCTTCCCCAAAACACGACGGATGCCTGCCCTTCCTGGGCCCAGGGCGGGCTTCTTGGAGGCTAGGGGCGCTCAAGAACGCAGCTGGGCCGCCCCGGCGCTGCGAGCGTTTGCTCAGGGCGAGGCGGGGCTTGAGCGCCCTGCACTGTCGCCTCCGTGGGTAGGGGGCTGCTGGACGGTTGGGCCTTGCTGACTCAGAGCATGGCGTGCCTTGCCTTTGCCTTCCAGAAATCTGCAAAGTCTGGGCTGCCGCATCCAAGTACATCCGGAGACAGCTCTTGCAGAAGAGGGTGAGCCTTGCCTCCTGCTCATGGCCCATCCTGCTCCTCTGGAGCTCCGGAGCGGGCAGGGCACAAAGCAGCATCCCCAGGGCCACGCCAGTCACGCGGCAGCCTTCCCCCTGCGCAGCACTGCCAACGCTCCCTCTCCTTGCTTGCCTTTTCAGGCGGTGGACATCGGAATTGGGACATTTGCAGTTGTCCCAGCGTGTGCCACAGTGGGAGAGGACGAGGTTTTGCCTGTGGAGAGACCTGTGTTCCAGCCGTGCAGGTTTCTGAAGAAATTTTACAAGCTCAAGTGTGCGAAGACCAAAATGCCCGGTAAGAAGAGGGATGCTTCCCCTGCCCAGCCCTTGCATTTGACTCGGCGCCCACACCTCTGCGACACGGCCGAGCAAAGGCTCTTCCAACCTCGAGAGCGCTGAGCGTGGGCACACGGACGGCAGCCCAGCACCCTGCCCCTCCGCAGGGAGCCAGCCCCATCTCCCCAGCTCGCCCTACGCTCCAGCTGCTTGCCCGCAGCAGGAGGCAAAGCTTCTCTTTGCCTTCTCTTGGCCATCACGTCCGTGCTGGAGACGTGGCCGAAGCTGAAAGGGGAGCGCTCTCTGGCACAGCGCTGCCCGAGGGCTGGGCGCCCGTGGCACCCGGTCTCGGAGTCAGCGGAACTGCGGTGGGGTGACTTGCTTGCTTTGCGCTTGTTTCCTAGACGACACACCATCCGGTCCACTGGACTTCGAGCAGATTGCTGCGGACATCCACTTCCGCCAAGACATCGTGGAGCAGTGCATACACGAGACCCTGCTCTTCTTCGCTGGGGCCCTCCGAGACGACAAGGAGGTGGAATTCTCCTTCAAGGGCATTGGCATCCTAGCCGTGCGAAGAAAAGCACTCAGCATGACCTTCTTTGATGACTGCCTCCTGCAGCTGGATGCGACCGGGAACATGCTGGCAGCTCTCATCGGGGTGAGCTTGTCCTTTCTCCGGGGCTCCTCCTCATGCCTCTTTGGCAATGCTGCCAAAGCTCGCTCCAGCGGCTTTCTCTTGGCTGCCGCCACCTGCCTCGCCACCTGGCCTACACACGCTCTCGATGAGCCAGGCCAAGCCTCGGCAGCGCCTCGGCCCCTTCGAGGGAGGGGCTAATGACATCAAGGGAGAAGGGGGTGCACGGCTTTCTGAGAAGCAGCCTTTGGGCCTTTGAGCAGCGAGGCCGTTGGCCGCCTTTGTGAGCAACCAGCGCGTGTCCTGGGCGTCTGCTGACGTGTCTCTGTCCCCTTGCAGGATGCCAAGATGCGGGCTATCGTGGCCTTCCCGGGCAAAACCGATTTCACTCGGCTCAGTCGAGACGGGGTCGTCACGCTGCCAAGGTGAGCAGGACGGCTTGTGCAGCCCCTGGCTGGTCAAGGGAGCAGCTGCTCAGCTCCTGCTGTGGGGGCAGCCTCTTGCCGAGGCTCCTCTCCTGCCAAACCTGGGCAAGAGCAGCTCTTTCCCAGGAGAGCTTCCCGGTCCGCCCGCCGACGGCTCCTCCTTGCCTTGGAGAGTGCAGACGAAGCGGCCAGTCCGCTCTCCATGTGCCCTGAGAGAGTGAGAGAGGCGGGAGGGTCTGTGCGGGCAGCAAGGAGGGCTTGCGCTAGGATCATCAGCTTTCTGGCAGGAAGGCGAGGGAAGCAGCGGCAGAGGCTGATGGAGACCGTGGGGCCCCGCAGGTCCCACAGAGAGCTGCGTCCCCCAAGGGCTTGGCGGTGGCTCCCAAAGCTGCCTGCCAGCAGCTTATTAGCGTCAGCCCCCGAGGGAGCGCGGAGCCCTTTTGCCCAGCTGCCGCCGCCTTCTTCTTCCCAGGCTTGCAGCTGAGACCCCACACCAAGCAGCGGCCCCTGCCATTTCTCTGAAGCCCCAGAGAGAGCCGGCGCCTTGGGGCGGGGGTGCCCGCAGAGGTAATGTCCCAGCTGGGTGCTGGCAGGGGGCTGTGGGCACTCCGCTCTGGCCCGCAGGGTCCCAAAGACGCTCTTGTGCTCTTCTCTTGCCTCCCGCTTGCAGTGAGCGTGCTGGATCCCGTGTTCCTGGCTCAGCGGAGGGTTTCTCTAGCCAGGCAGCTGGCGAAGGAAGGCGAGCACGCTAAAGCCACGGAAGCCGGCCCAGACAGGTGAGCCTCCTGGAGGAGCGACGTGGCTGGGGGCGCGGGGGCACAGTGCGCCCTTGCTGTCGGGCCAGTGAGCTGTTTCCCTTGGCCGCGGGGGTGCCTGTGCTGATGCCGAAAGGCCCCGGAGACGTTGTCCTGCTGGACACGTGGCCCTCCTCTCGAACCGCCTGGTGCTGACGGAGCCGCGGGGCAGGCTGCGAGCCCAGCCTGCAGCAACTGGCTCAGTCTGGGCTCGCGCAAGCTCAGCCTGCCGTGCCTCTTCAGAGTCCTGCCAGAAATCCAGAAGTCCCAGGAGGAGCTGAAGCAGCCCAGACCTCCAGCTCAGCCGCGCTTGGAGCTCCCTGCATGTGTTCCGCAGCCCTCAGGAACGGTACGCCCTCGGGATTTGCCAGCCCTGCGTCACATTTTGGGCTCTGGGCCGGGGCAGAAGAGGCGGCAAGAGCTGCCCTCCGTCCCTGCCCTGCCGCCCAGCCCAAGCCCGAGGAGACTAACGCTGCCTGTGTCGTGTGTGCGTGGCCTCCAGGGAACGCGGTCCCTCCGCACCCAGAGGGAAGAGAAACGGCTCCGGCTGCTCATGGCATCCAAGCGCCAAGAGCTGGAAGCGGAAGCGTGGCGCCAATACCGTGCCAACAGAAGGGGACGGAACACGGAGCAAGGCCAGGTATGGCATGCGCTTCACAGCCCCCAGGAAAAGGGCATTTCCCCTCCCCGCTCCCTGGGGAGCAGGCACAGCGGCGCTGCTTGTGGCCAATTGGCCAGGCAGGGCTCTTCTCTCTGCCCGCTGCCCTGCCCGTTGCCCTGACCTGACGCAGGAGCTGTCCCTAAGGCCCCAGGCCAAAGCGTGCAGTTGGCTCTGGCACGGGCAGTCTGTTTAGTGCCTGGACCTCCCTGCGAGGGCTCAGCACCACTCTGCCCGGAAGACTAAGGCAAGCCTGCGCAAGTCACACGCCTCGGCTGAAGCCTTGCGAGCAGCCCCAGCTGTTGGAGGCAGTGCTTCAGGAGACTCTCTTCTGCCTTTGCAGAGCCCCTGCCGCCATCTCTTTGAGGATCCCCATCGCCCTCCGCACCTCCTGAGAAAGGCCTACGCCGAGAAGCTGATGAAGGAGGGGCTACAGCAGAAGGAGAAGGAGAGATGCCAAAGCCCTGCAAGGCAGAGGGCATCAGAGGGGCGCGCAGAGCTGCACCTCCCGGGGAGAGCACGGCAAGAGTAAGTGTGTGCCGGCTCCTGCAGGGGCCAGGGAAAGCTTGGGGGGGGCTCCAAGCCCTGGCGCTGTCCAGGCTTTCGGAGGCTACGCAGCTTGGCATCCCCCAGCTCCTCGCGATGCAGGAATGACCGGCCTTAGAGGCCACCTCCGGGGGCCTCTCTGCGGCCCCAGGCCAACGCAGGACGCTTCTCCCCAGGGCAAGGCTTTGGGTACAAAAGGCAATGGGGGCCGTGTGCGTGACTGCCTGCGTCTGCACGTGCACGTGCGCGTGCAGGCACGGCGTGCTGGAAGAGGCAGGCAGCATCCCAGCCAAAGCACGACAGAACCAGATGCGTGGGGTGCCCCCGTCCTGCCCTGCCCTGCCCTGCCCTGCCCTGCCCTGCCCTGCCAGGTCCTGGGGAAAGCAGCTCTTTCCCTGATGGCCCTTGCGGCCTCGCAGACAGCTCCGCAGTCCGGCCTCGAACCAGGCGCCTTGTCCATCCACGTGGCTGGGTTCCCACCCGCTGGGCGCTCAGGAGAGCCTTGCAATAGGGGGGACACCGTCCCGGGGGGCTGAAGACAAAACGCTGGCTCCGCTGCTGGCCTCTGCCTTCCCAAAAGCGGCAGCCTGTGCTTGCCCTCCACGCGCAGCGACTCTGGGCACCCGGCCCCCAGCTGCGATGCCCGCTCCGTCCCGGGACTCGGCCCTGCCCGGCTTCACCCCCGGCTGATCTGCGCTCGTCTCGCTGCACATTGCTCACGGCACGAGGGGCCACGAGCCGCCACGCAGAGCAGCGGGCTGCCCTCGGCAGCACCTTCCAGAACTACCGGCCTGAGCCAGGCTTTGGGGCGTTGCGGGCCCTCCTCTCCGACCACAGAGCTGAGGCCCTTTCTTCTCTCTCCTTTAGCAGAGGGGAGAAGACAAGGCTGTTGGAGCGCCGCTGGAAGGCCCAGGGACTGGCAGCCACGCCAAGAAGCTGCGAGCAGCCCCGGAGAGCCCAGCGGCAGGGGCCTTAGCCGGCGCGGCAGCCACCCTTTTCTGCAGGAGAGCTGTCAGCACCGGGTGGCGGGGGCCAGGAGCGCCTTTGCAAAGGGGACCATGCCAAATAAAGGTGGCTGCTGGTGCCTGTTTGAGCGACCACGCTGCACTGTGTTTCTCTGCGGCCAAGGGGACAGAAAGGGGGGTCCTGCAGACCCCTGGTCGGAGGGGTTTCCGGGCAAACGGGCCGGGGGGACTGCCAGCCAGTCACGACAGGCCACGCGACCCAAAGAGCGGTGTCCCTTCCAGGCCACACAGCACGGGGGCTTCAGAGCACGGCTTCTCTGCATCTAAACACCGCTCTGTAGGGAGAAGCAGAGCTCCGTGCCTGGGCACAGCGCTCTCTCAGAGCACATTCGCACTGGCCAAAGAAAACGCGGGGCTTCATGCTCCTTGAAGAGCTACGCTCACGTGGAGAAACATGCTTTGTTGAAGACGCTCCTTACTTGAGCCCCTGGCTGGCCCTCAGGAACTGTCCAATGGCCCTCTTGGTAGACACTTCAGTCATTTTAGAAAGAGAGAAGATCTGGAGCTCAAACCAGCCTCACGGAAGGGAGGTGGCTGCATCAGTGGCCAAGGGAAGAGCAACGGAGGTCATCTAGCTGGACTTCTGTAAGGCCTTTGGCACAGGCCCCCACAACGTTTTCATCTCTGCATTGGAGAGATAGGGATTGGATTGGATTGGACTCGATTGGACTGGATTGGATTGGATGGGATTGGACTGGATTGGATTGGACTGGACTGGATTGGACTGGATTGGATTGGATTGGACTGCATTGGATTGGATTGGATTGGACTACGTTGCATTGGATTGGATTGGATTGGACTGCATTGGCTTGGGTTGGACTGGATTGGACTGCATTGGATTGGATAGATGGACTGGTAGATGGATAAGGAAGTGGCGGGATGGTCGCATCCAAAGAGGAACAGTCAAGGGCTCAATGCCCACATGGAAAGCAGTAAGGAGTGGTGGGGTGTCCCTCAAGGGTCCATACTGGGACCAATACTGTGGACTGTCTTCCTTAAGGACAGAGCTAGTGGGATTGAGTGCACCCTCAGAAAGCTTGCAGATGCCACCAAGCCGAGTGCTTGGAATTTGGGGTTTCTTTTTGCCAGTACAGGGTCCAGCTCCGGCGGGACCCGGCGGGGTGAGATTCCCATCTCTTTGCATGCTGCTGGTGCTCTTCCCTTCCGTAGTGTGTGTCTTGCCCAGGGCAATGCCAGGACAGGCTGCTCTGTGACGCTGCCCAGGGCGCTGGCACCTGCGCTCCACCGTGTCCTGCTTTTCTGGATGGCTCGCTGATAGGCTTTTTGCAGGGAGCTGCAGCCCTCCGGGGCCTCCTTCTTGCTCTGGTGTTGGGGCTTGGGCTGATGGGGCCTTTGCGCCTCGCCCGGTAACGGGCTCCTCTTTCCCTCTGCCTGCCGGGCTTTCTCCTGGCACCGCTCTTAGCGGATCTCTTGCTCCTGGGCTGTGCCCACGGTCCCCACGGGACAGTGGGGCCCCCGGGGGTGGAGCGAAGCGTTTGCGAAGCCGCTAGTCGTGCCTCGTGAAGTCTTCCAGGATGGCGAGTGTGCCTGGGAGGATGCATTTGCAAGGCTCGTCGTGGCTTTGCAGCAGCCCATGCGCCATGTGCTCTTGCGGTCCTCCTTGGTGCCTCCTGGGGGGGTGAAAGAGGTCTATCCCAGTGGCCCTAGGGGACAGGAGGGGCTGAGTGTCGTCTCATCAACCAGAGCTCCACGTTGCTTCCGGGGCTCCACTTAGCGGGCCCTCTCCAGCCCATGCGCCATGTGCTCTTGCGGTCCTCCTTGGTGCCTCCTGGGGGGGTGAAAGAGGTCTATCCCAGTGGCCCTAGGGGACAGGAGGGGCTGAGTGTCGTCTCATCAACCAGAGCTCCACGTTGCTTCCCGGGCTCCACTTAGCGGGCCCTCTCCAGCCCCCTTGCGAGTGCGCCAAGCCCCTTCAGCATTAATGCGCGTTCCTTCCCGGCTTCCCATTTTTTCTCCGTCGCCAGCCGAGGGCGGCTGAGCTGAGATAGCCAGCGGGAGTGTCAGCCTCAGGTGCGCAGTGGGGCTGCCCTTCCCGTGCTGGGGCCAAACGTGGGTGGGGCTGCGAGGTGGCGGGTCCCCGCAGCCCTGTGTGACACGGCGCCGTGTCACAGTGGGACACGTGCATCTCAGCAAGAGCTCTCTCTCCCCACCGTGCCTCCAGCCACACTCCGCGGCGAGGCCTGGGCGACGCCAGGGCTGCTCTCGCCAGCGCTGCTCTCGCCAGCGCTCTGCTCTGCAGGAGCTGCCCTGCCGCCAGCAGGAGGTCAGGGGAAGCCGCGGGAGAGCGTTGGAGACGCCGCTTGGGGAAGTGGCAAGGAGGAGGAGGACGAGGAGGAGGAGGAGGACGTGGAGGAGGAGGAGGAGGAGAGGAGCAGAGGGGGTTTGTAGCAGGCCCAGCACCTCTCTCCCAGCTGCTGCAGCGCAGGGGGGCAAAGATGACCAAGTACCTGCTCTTCAACCCCTTGGGGCCCGAGAAGCTTCCAACCCTCAAGGAGCTCACCACCAGCGGTAAGCGCCTGGGGAGCCCTTGCAGGAGTGCTCTCGGAGCCACGAGGAGTGGAGATGAGCTGTGGAAACCCTGAGGCTGGGGCTGGGGCTGGGGCTGTAGCGGGGGTCTTCTGGCAGGGACTGGCGGCCGCAAGGAGAGCCCTGCCTGCTGGCGCCTTGGGGCTCGGGGGTGCCTCCGGCAGACCAGGCCTCCTGCCGCTGCCCGTGTCAAAGGGATGGATCCCCTTCCCCAAAACACGACGGATGCCTGCCCTTCCTGGGCCCAGGGCGGGCTTCTTGGAGGCTAGGGGCGCTCAAGAACGCAGCTGGGCCGCCCCGGCGCTGCGAGCGTTTGCTCAGGGCGAGGCGGGGCTTGAGCGCCCTGCACTGTCGCCTCCGTGGGTAGGGGGCTGCTGGACGGTTGGGCCTTGCTGACTCAGAGCATGGCGTGCCTTGCCTTTGCCTTCCAGAAATCTGCAAAGTCTGGGCTGCCGCATCCAAGTACATCCGGAGACAGCTCTTGCAGAAGAGGGTGAGCCTTGCCTCCTGCTCATGGCCCATCCTGCTCCTCTGGAGCTCCGGAGCGGGCAGGGCGCAAAGCAGCATCCCCAGGGCCACGCCAGTCACGCGGCAGCCTTCCCCCTGCGCAGCACTGCCAACGCTCCCTCTCCTTGCTTGCCTTTTCAGGCGGTGGACATCGGAATTGGGACATTTGCAGTTGTCCCAGCGTGTGCCACAGTGGGAGAGGACGAGGTTTTGCCTGTGGAGAGACCTGTGTTCCAGCCGTGCAGGTTTCTGAAGAAATTTTACAAGCTCAAGTGTGCGAAGACCAAAATGCCCGGTAAGAAGAGGGATGCTTCCCCTGCCCAGCCCTTGCATTTGACTCGGCGCCCACACCTCTGCGACACGGCCGAGCAAAGGCTCTTCCAACCTCGAGAGCGCTGAGCGTGGGCACACGGACGGCAGCCCAGCACCCTGCCCCTCCGCAGGGAGCCAGCCCCATCTCCCCAGCTCGCCCTACGCTCCAGCTGCTTGCCCGCAGCAGGAGGCAAAGCTTCTCTTTGCCTTCTCTTGGCCATCACGTCCGTGCTGGAGACGTGGCCGAAGCTGAAAGGGGAGCGCTCTCTGGCACAGCGCTGCCCGAGGGCTGGGCGCCCGTGGCACCCGGTCTCGGAGTCAGCGGAACTGCGGTGGGGTGACTTGCTTGCTTTGCGCTTGTTTCCTAGACGACACACCATCCGGTCCACTGGACTTCGAGCAGATTGCTGCGGACATCCACTTCCGCCAAGACATCGTGGAGCAGTGCATACACGAGACCCTGCTCTTCTTCGCTGGGGCCCTCCGAGACGACAAGGAGGTGGAATTCTCCTTCAAGGGCATTGGCATCCTAGCCGTGCGAAGAAAAGCACTCAGCATGACCTTCTTTGATGACTGCCTCCTGCAGCTGGATGCGACCGGGAACATGCTGGCAGCTCTCATCGGGGTGAGCTTGTCCTTTCTCCGGGGCTCCTCCTCATGCCTCTTTGGCAATGCTGCCAAAGCTCGCTCCAGCGGCTTTCTCTTGGCTGCCGCCACCTGCCTCGCCACCTGGCCTACACACGCTCTCGATGAGCCAGGCCAAGCCTCGGCAGCGCCTCGGCCCCTTCGAGGGAGGGGCTAATGACATCAAGGGAGAAGGGGGTGCGCGGCTTTCTGAGAAGCAGCCTTTGGGCCTTTGAGCAGCGAGGCCGTTGGCCGCCTTTGTGAGCAACCAGCGCGTGTCCTGGGCGTCTGCTGACGTGTCTCTGTCCCCTTGCAGGATGCCAAGATGCGGGCTATCGTGGCCTTCCCGGGCAAAACCGATTTCACTCGGCTCAGTCGAGACGGGGTCGTCACGCTGCCAAGGTGAGCAGGACGGCTTGTGCAGCCCCTGGCTGGTCAAGGGAGCAGCTGCTCAGCTCCTGCTGTGGGGGCAGCCTCTTGCCGAGGCTCCTCTCCTGCCAAACCTGGGCAAGAGCAGCTCTTTCCCAGGAGAGCTTCCCGGTCCGCCCGCCGACGGCTCCTCCTTGCCTTGGAGAGTGCAGACGAAGCGGCCAGTCCGCTCTCCATGTGCCCTGAGAGAGTGAGAGAGGCGGGAGGGTCTGTGCGGGCAGCAAGGAGGGCTTGCGCTAGGATCATCAGCTTTCTGGCAGGAAGGCGAGGGAAGCAGCGGCAGAGGCTGATGGAGACCGTGGGGCCCCGCAGGTCCCACAGAGAGCTGCGTCCCCCAAGGGCTTGGCGGTGGCTCCCAAAGCTGCCTGCCAGCAGCTTATTAGCGTCAGCCCCCGAGGGAGCGCGGAGCCCTTTTGCCCAGCTGCCGCCGCCTTCTTCTTCCCAGGCTTGCAGCTGAGACCCCACACCAAGCAGCGGCCCCTGCCATTTCTCTGAAGCCCCAGAGAGAGCCGGCGCCTTGGGGCGGGGGTGCCCGCAGAGGTAATGTCCCAGCTGGGTGCTGGCAGGGGGCTGTGGGCACTCCGCTCTGGCCCGCAGGGTCCCAAAGACGCTCTTGTGCTCTTCTCTTGCCTCCCGCTTGCAGTGAGCGTGCTGGATCCCGTGTTCCTGGCTCAGCGGAGGGTTTCTCTAGCCAGGCAGCTGGCGAAGGAAGGCGAGCACGCTAAAGCCACGGAAGCCGGCCCAGACAGGTGAGCCTCCTGGAGGAGCGACGTGGCTGGGGGCGCGGGGGCACAGTGCGCCCTTGCTGTCGGGCCAGTGAGCTGTTTCCCTTGGCCGCGGGGGTGCCTGTGCTGATGCCGAAAGGCCCCGGAGACGTTGTCCTGCTGGACACGTGGCCCTCCTCTCGAACCGCCTGGTGCTGACGGAGCCGCGGGGCAGGCTGCGAGCCCAGCCTGCAGCAACTGGCTCAGTCTGGGCTCGCGCAAGCTCAGCCTGCCGTGCCTCTTCAGAGTCCTGCCAGAAATCCAGAAGTCCCAGGAGGAGCTGAAGCAGCCCAGACCTCCAGCTCAGCCGCGCTTGGAGCTCCCTGCATGTGTTCCGCAGCCCTCAGGAACGGTACGCCCTCGGGATTTGCCAGCCCTGCGTCACATTTTGGGCTCTGGGCCGGGGCAGAAGAGGCGGCAAGAGCTGCCCTCCGTCCCTGCCCTGCCGCCCAGCCCAAGCCCGAGGAGACTAACGCTGCCTGTGTCGTGTGTGCGTGGCCTCCAGGGAACGCGGTCCCTCCGCACCCAGAGGGAAGAGAAACGGCTCCGGCTGCTCATGGCATCCAAGCGCCAAGAGCTGGAAGCGGAAGCGTGGCGCCAATACCGTGCCAACAGAAGGGGACGGAACACGGAGCAAGGCCAGGTATGGCATGCGCTTCACAGCCCCCAGGAAAAGGGCATTTCCCCTCCCCGCTCCCTGGGGAGCAGGCACAGCGGCGCTGCTTGTGGCCAATTGGCCAGGCAGGGCTCTTCTCTCTGCCCGCTGCCCTGCCCGTTGCCCTGACCTGACGCAGGAGCTGTCCCTAAGGCCCCAGGCCAAAGCGTGCAGTTGGCTCTGGCACGGGCAGTCTGTTTAGTGCCTGGACCTCCCTGCGAGGGCTCAGCACCACTCTGCCCGGAAGACTAAGGCAAGCCTGCGCAAGTCACACGCCTCGGCTGAAGCCTTGCGAGCAGCCCCAGCTGTTGGAGGCAGTGCTTCAGGAGACTCTCTTCTGCCTTTGCAGAGCCCCTGCCGCCATCTCTTTGAGGATCCCCATCGCCCTCCGCACCTCCTGAGAAAGGCCTACGCCGAGAAGCTGATGAAGGAGGGGCTACAGCAGAAGGAGAAGGAGAGATGCCAAAGCCCTGCAAGGCAGAGGGCATCAGAGGGGCGCGCAGAGCTGCACCTCCCGGGGAGAGCACGGCAAGAGTAAGTGTGTGCCGGCTCCTGCAGGGGCCAGGGAAAGCTTGGGGGGGGCTCCAAGCCCTGGCGCTGTCCAGGCTTTCGGAGGCTACGCAGCTTGGCATCCCCCAGCTCCTCGCGATGCAGGAATGACCGGCCTTAGAGGCCACCTCCGGGGGCCTCTCTGCGGCCCCAGGCCAACGCAGGACGCTTCTCCCCAGGGCAAGGCTTTGGGTACAAAAGGCAATGGGGGCCGTGTGCGTGACTGCCTGCGTCTGCACGTGCACGTGCGCGTGCAGGCACGGCGTGCTGGAAGAGGCAGGCAGCATCCCAGCCAAAGCACGACAGAACCAGATGCGTGGGGTGCCCCCGTCCTGCCCTGCCCTGCCCTGCCCTGCCCTGCCCTGCCCTGCCAGGTCCTGGGGAAAGCAGCTCTTTCCCTGATGGCCCTTGCGGCCTCGCAGACAGCTCCGCAGTCCGGCCTCGAACCAGGCGCCTTGTCCATCCACGTGGCTGGGTTCCCACCCGCTGGGCGCTCAGGAGAGCCTTGCAATAGGGGGGACACCGTCCCGGGGGGCTGAAGACAAAACGCTGGCTCCGCTGCTGGCCTCTGCCTTCCCAAAAGCGGCAGCCTGTGCTTGCCCTCCACGCGCAGCGACTCTGGGCACCCGGCCCCCAGCTGCGATGCCCGCTCCGTCCCGGGACTCGGCCCTGCCCGGCTTCACCCCCGGCTGATCTGCGCTCGTCTCGCTGCACATTGCTCACGGCACGAGGGGCCACGAGCCGCCACGCAGAGCAGCGGGCTGCCCTCGGCAGCACCTTCCAGAACTACCGGCCTGAGCCAGGCTTTGGGGCGTTGCGGGCCCTCCTCTCCGACCACAGAGCTGAGGCCCTTTCTTCTCTCTCCTTTAGCAGAGGGGAGAAGACAAGGCTGTTGGAGCGCCGCTGGAAGGCCCAGGGACTGGCAGCCACGCCAAGAAGCTGCGAGCAGCCCCGGAGAGCCCAGCGGCAGGGGCCTTAGCCGGCGCGGCAGCCACCCTTTTCTGCAGGAGAGCTGTCAGCACCGGGTGGCGGGGGCCAGGAGCGCCTTTGCAAAGGGGACCATGCCAAATAAAGGTGGCTGCTGGTGCCTGTTTGAGCGACCACGCTGCACTGTGTTTCTCTGCGGCCAAGGGGACAGAAAGGGGGGTCCTGCAGACCCCTGGTCGGAGGGGTTTCCGGGCAAACGGGCCGGGGGGACTGCCAGCCAGTCACGACAGGCCACGCGACCCAAAGAGCGGTGTCCCTTCCAGGCCACACAGCACGGGGGCTTCAGAGCACGGCTTCTCTGCATCTAAACACCGCTCTGTAGGGAGAAGCAGAGCTCCGTGCCTGGGCACAGCGCTCTCTCAGAGCACATTCGCACTGGCCAAAGAAAACGCGGGGCTTCATGCTCCTTGAAGAGCTACGCTCACGTGGAGAAACATGCTTTGTTGAAGACGCTCCTTACTTGAGCCCCTGGCTGGCCCTCAGGAACTGTCCAATGGCCCTCTTGGTAGACACTTCAGTCATTTTAGAAAGAGAGAAGATCTGGAGCTCAAACCAGCCTCACGGAAGGGAGGTGGCTGCATCAGTGGCCAAGGGAAGAGCAACGGAGGTCATCTAGCTGGACTTCTGTAAGGCCTTTGGCACAGGCCCCCACAACGTTTTCATCTCTGCATTGGAGAGATAGGGATTGGATTGGATTGGACTCGATTGGACTGGATTGGATTGGATGGGATTGGACTGGATTGGATTGGACTGGACTGGATTGGACTGGATTGGATTGGATTGGACTGCATTGGATTGGATTGGATTGGACTACGTTGCATTGGATTGGATTGGATTGGACTGCATTGGCTTGGGTTGGACTGGATTGGACTGCATTGGATTGGATAGATGGACTGGTAGATGGATAAGGAAGTGGCGGGATGGTCGCATCCAAAGAGGAACAGTCAAGGGCTCAATGCCCACATGGAAAGCAGTAAGGAGTGGTGGGGTGTCCCTCAAGGGTCCATACTGGGACCAATACTGTGGACTGTCTTCCTTAAGGACAGAGCTAGTGGGATTGAGTGCACCCTCAGAAAGCTTGCAGATGCCACCAAGCCGAGTGCTTGGAATTTGGGGTTTCTTTTTGCCAGTACAGGGTCCAGCTCCGGCGGGACCCGGCGGGGTGAGATTCCCATCTCTTTGCATGCTGCTGGTGCTCTTCCCTTCCGTAGTGTGTGTCTTGCCCAGGGCAATGCCAGGACAGGCTGCTCTGTGACGCTGCCCAGGGCGCTGGCACCTGCGCTCCACCGTGTCCTGCTTTTCTGGATGGCTCGCTGATAGGCTTTTTGCAGGGAGCTGCAGCCCTCCGGGGCCTCCTTCTTGCTCTGGTGTTGGGGCTTGGGCTGATGGGGCCTTTGCGCCTCGCCCGGTAACGGGCTCCTCTTTCCCTCTGCCTGCCGGGCTTTCTCCTGGCACCGCTCTTAGCGGATCTCTTGCTCCTGGGCTGTGCCCACGGTCCCCACGGGACAGTGGGGCCCCCGGGGGTGGAGCGAAGCGTTTGCGAAGCCGCTAGTCGTGCCTCGTGAAGTCTTCCAGGATGGCGAGTGTGCCTGGGAGGATGCATTTGCAAGGCTCGTCGTGGCTTTGCAGCAGCCCATGCGCCATGTGCTCTTGCGGTCCTCCTTGGTGCCTCCTGGGGGGGTGAAAGAGGTCTATCCCAGTGGCCCTAGGGGACAGGAGGGGCTGAGTGTCGTCTCATCAACCAGAGCTCCACGTTGCTTCCGGGGCTCCACTTAGCGGGCCCTCTCCAGCCCATGCGCCATGTGCTCTTGCGGTCCTCCTTGGTGCCTCCTGGGGGGGTGAAAGAGGTCTATCCCAGTGGCCCTAGGGGACAGGAGGGGCTGAGTGTCGTCTCATCAACCAGAGCTCCACGTTGCTTCCCGGGCTCCACTTAGCGGGCCCTCTCCAGCCCCCTTGCGAGTGCGCCAAGCCCCTTCAGCATTAATGCGCGTTCCTTCCCGGCTTCCCATTTTTTCTCCGTCGCCAGCCGAGGGCGGCTGAGCTGAGATAGCCAGCGGGAGTGTCAGCCTCAGGTGCGCAGTGGGGCTGCCCTTCCCGTGCTGGGGCCAAACGTGGGTGGGGCTGCGAGGTGGCGGGTCCCCGCAGCCCTGTGTGACACGGCGCCGTGTCACAGTGGGACACGTGCATCTCAGCAAGAGCTCTCTCTCCCCACCGTGCCTCCAGCCACACTCCGCGGCGAGGCCTGGGCGACGCCAGGGCTGCTCTCGCCAGCGCTGCTCTCGCCAGCGCTCTGCTCTGCAGGAGCTGCCCTGCCGCCAGCAGGAGGTCAGGGGAAGCCGCGGGAGAGCGTTGGAGACGCCGCTTGGGGAAGTGGCAAGGAGGAGGAGGACGAGGAGGAGGAGGAGGACGTGGAGGAGGAGGAGGAGGAGAGGAGCAGAGGGGGTTTGTAGCAGGCCCAGCACCTCTCTCCCAGCTGCTGCAGCGCAGGGGGGCAAAGATGACCAAGTACCTGCTCTTTAACCCCTTGGGGCCCGAGAAGCTTCCAACCCTAAAGGAGCTCACCACCAGTGGTAAGCGCCTGGGGAGCCCTTGCAGGAGTGCTCTCGGAGCCACGAGGAGTGGAGATGAGCTGTGGAAACCCTGAGGCTGGGGCTGGGGCTGGGGCTGTAGCGGGGGTCTTCTGGCAGGGACTGGCGGCCGCAAGGAGAGCCCTGCCTGCTGGCGCCTTGGGGCTCGGGGGTGCCTCCGGCAGACCAGGCCTCCTGCCGCTGCCCGTGTCAAAGGGATGGATCCCCTTCCCCAAAACACGACGGATGCCTGCCCTTCCTGGGCCCAGGGCGGGCTTCTTGGAGGCTAGGGGCGCTCAAGAACGCAGCTGGGCCGCCCCGGCGCTGCGAGCGTTTGCTCAGGGCGAGGCGGGGCTTGAGCGCCCTGCACTGTCGCCTCCGTGGGTAGGGGGCTGCTGGACGGTTGGGCCTTGCTGACTCAGAGCATGGCGTGCCTTGCCTTTGCCTTCCAGAAATCTGCAAAGTCTGGGCTGCCGCATCCAAGTACATCCGGAGACAGCTCTTGCAGAAGAGGGTGAGCCTTGCCTCCTGCTCATGGCCCATCCTGCCCCTCTGGAGCTCCGGAGCGGGCAGGGCGCAAAGCAGCATCCCCAGGGCCACGCCAGTCACGCGGCAGCCTTCCCCCTGCGCAGCACTGCCAACGCTCCCTCTCCTTGCTTGCCTTTTCAGGCGGTGGACATCGGAATTGGGACATTTGCAGTTGTCCCAGCGTGTGCCACAGTGGGAGAGGACGAGGTTTTGCCTGTGGAGAGACCTGTGTTCCAGCCGTGCAGGTTTCTGAAGAAATTTTACAAGCTCAAGTGTGCGAAGACCAAAATGCCCGGTAAGAAGAGGGATGCTTCCCCTGCCCAGCCCTTGCATTTGACTCGGCGCCCACACCTCTGCGACACGGCCGAGCAAAGGCTCTTCCAACCTCGAGAGCGCTGAGCGTGGGCACACGGACGGCAGCCCAGCACCCTGCCCCTCCGCAGGGAGCCAGCCCCATCTCCCCAGCTCGCCCTACGCTCCAGCTGCTTGCCCGCAGCAGGAGGCAAAGCTTCTCTTTGCCTTCTCTTGGCCATCACGTCCGTGCTGGAGACGTGGCCGAAGCTGAAAGGGGAGCGCTCTCTGGCACAGCGCTGCCCGAGGGCTGGGCGCCCGTGGCACCCGGTCTCGGAGTCAGCGGAACTGCGGTGGGGTGACTTGCTTGCTTTGCGCTTGTTTCCTAGACGACACACCATCCGGTCCACTGGACTTCGAGCAGATTGCTGCGGACATCCACTTCCGCCAAGACATCGTGGAGCAGTGCATACACGAGACCCTGCTCTTCTTCGCTGGGGCCCTCCGAGACGACAAGGAGGTGGAATTCTCCTTCAAGGGCATTGGCATCCTAGCCGTGCGAAGAAAAGCACTCAGCATGACCTTCTTTGATGACTGCCTCCTGCAGCTGGATGCGACCGGGAACATGCTGGCAGCTCTCATCGGGGTGAGCTTGTCCTTTCTCCGGGGCTCCTCCTCATGCCTCTTTGGCAATGCTGCCAAAGCTCGCTCCAGCGGCTTTCTCTTGGCTGCCGCCACCTGCCTCGCCACCTGGCCTACACACGCTCTCGATGAGCCAGGCCAAGCCTCGGCAGCGCCTCGGCCCCTTCGAGGGAGGGGCTAATGACATCAAGGGAGAAGGGGGTGCGCGGCTTTCTGAGAAGCAGCCTTTGGGCCTTTGAGCAGCGAGGCCGTTGGCCGCCTTTGTGAGCAACCAGCGCGTGTCCTGGGCGTCTGCTGACGTGTCTCTGTCCCCTTGCAGGATGCCAAGATGCGGGCTATCGTGGCCTTCCCGGGCAAAACCGATTTCACTCGGCTCAGTCGAGACGGGGTCGTCACGCTGCCAAGGTGAGCAGGACGGCTTGTGCAGCCCCTGGCTGGTCAAGGGAGCAGCTGCTCAGCTCCTGCTGTGGGGGCAGCCTCTTGCCGAGGCTCCTCTCCTGCCAAACCTGGGCAAGAGCAGCTCTTTCCCAGGAGAGCTTCCCGGTCCGCCCGCCGACGGCTCCTCCTTGCCTTGGAGAGTGCAGACGAAGCGGCCAGTCCGCTCTCCATGTGCCCTGAGAGAGTGAGAGAGGCGGGAGGGTCTGTGCGGGCAGCAAGGAGGGCTTGCGCTAGGATCATCAGCTTTCTGGCAGGAAGGCGAGGGAAGCAGCGGCAGAGGCTGATGGAGACCGTGGGGCCCCGCAGGTCCCACAGAGAGCTGCGTCCCCCAAGGGCTTGGCGGTGGCTCCCAAAGCTGCCTGCCAGCAGCTTATTAGCGTCAGCCCCCGAGGGAGCGCGGAGCCCTTTTGCCCAGCTGCCGCCGCCTTCTTCTTCCCAGGCTTGCAGCTGAGACCCCACACCAAGCAGCGGCCCCTGCCATTTCTCTGAAGCCCCAGAGAGAGCCGGCGCCTTGGGGCGGGGGTGCCCGCAGAGGTAATGTCCCAGCTGGGTGCTGGCAGGGGGCTGTGGGCACTCCGCTCTGGCCCGCAGGGTCCCAAAGACGCTCTTGTGCTCTTCTCTTGCCTCCCGCTTGCAGTGAGCGTGCTGGATCCCGTGTTCCTGGCTCAGCGGAGGGTTTCTCTAGCCAGGCAGCTGGCGAAGGAAGGCGAGCACGCTAAAGCCACGGAAGCCGGCCCAGACAGGTGAGCCTCCTGGAGGAGCGACGTGGCTGGGGGCGCGGGGGCACAGTGCGCCCTTGCTGTCGGGCCAGTGAGCTGTTTCCCTTGGCCGCGGGGGTGCCTGTGCTGATGCCGAAAGGCCCCGGAGACGTTGTCCTGCTGGACACGTGGCCCTCCTCTCGAACCGCCTGGTGCTGACGGAGCCGCGGGGCAGGCTGCGAGCCCAGCCTGCAGCAACTGGCTCAGTCTGGGCTCGCGCAAGCTCAGCCTGCCGTGCCTCTTCAGAGTCCTGCCAGAAATCCAGAAGTCCCAGGAGGAGCTGAAGCAGCCCAGACCTCCAGCTCAGCCGCGCTTGGAGCTCCCTGCATGTGTTCCGCAGCCCTCAGGAACGGTACGCCCTCGGGATTTGCCAGCCCTGCGTCACATTTTGGGCTCTGGGCCGGGGCAGAAGAGGCGGCAAGAGCTGCCCTCCGTCCCTGCCCTGCCGCCCAGCCCAAGCCCGAGGAGACTAACGCTGCCTGTGTCGTGTGTGCGTGGCCTCCAGGGAACGCGGTCCCTCCGCACCCAGAGGGAAGAGAAACGGCTCCGGCTGCTCATGGCATCCAAGCGCCAAGAGCTGGAAGCGGAAGCGTGGCGCCAATACCGTGCCAACAGAAGGGGACGGAACACGGAGCAAGGCCAGGTATGGCATGCGCTTCACAGCCCCCAGGAAAAGGGCATTTCCCCTCCCCGCTCCCTGGGGAGCAGGCACAGCGGCGCTGCTTGTGGCCAATTGGCCAGGCAGGGCTCTTCTCTCTGCCCGCTGCCCTGCCCGTTGCCCTGACCTGACGCAGGAGCTGTCCCTAAGGCCCCAGGCCAAAGCGTGCAGTTGGCTCTGGCACGGGCAGTCTGTTTAGTGCCTGGACCTCCCTGCGAGGGCTCAGCACCACTCTGCCCGGAAGACTAAGGCAAGCCTGCGCAAGTCACACGCCTCGGCTGAAGCCTTGCGAGCAGCCCCAGCTGTTGGAGGCAGTGCTTCAGGAGACTCTCTTCTGCCTTTGCAGAGCCCCTGCCGCCATCTCTTTGAGGATCCCCATCGCCCTCCGCACCTCCTGAGAAAGGCCTACGCCGAGAAGCTGATGAAGGAGGGGCTACAGCAGAAGGAGAAGGAGAGATGCCAAAGCCCTGCAAGGCAGAGGGCATCAGAGGGGCGCGCAGAGCTGCACCTCCCGGGGAGAGCACGGCAAGAGTAAGTGTGTGCCGGCTCCTGCAGGGGCCAGGGAAAGCTTGGGGGGGGCTCCAAGCCCTGGCGCTGTCCAGGCTTTCGGAGGCTACGCAGCTTGGCATCCCCCAGCTCCTCGCGATGCAGGAATGACCGGCCTTAGAGGCCACCTCCGGGGGCCTCTCTGCGGCCCCAGGCCAACGCAGGACGCTTCTCCCCAGGGCAAGGCTTTGGGTACAAAAGGCAATGGGGGCCGTGTGCGTGACTGCCTGCGTCTGCACGTGCACGTGCGCGTGCAGGCACGGCGTGCTGGAAGAGGCAGGCAGCATCCCAGCCAAAGCACGACAGAACCAGATGCGTGGGGTGCCCCCGTCCTGCCCTGCCCTGCCCTGCCCTGCCCTGCCCTGCCAGGTCCTGGGGAAAGCAGCTCTTTCCCTGATGGCCCTTGCGGCCTCGCAGACAGCTCCGCAGTCCGGCCTCGAACCAGGCGCCTTGTCCATCCACGTGGCTGGGTTCCCACCCGCTGGGCGCTCAGGAGAGCCTTGCAATAGGGGGGACACCGTCCCGGGGGGCTGAAGACGAAACGCTGGCTCCGCTGCTGGCCTCTGCCTTCCCAAAGGCGGCAGCCTGTGCTCGCCCTCCACGCGCAGCGACTCCGGGCACCCGGCCCCCAGCTGCGATGCCCGCTCCGTCCCGGGACTCGGCCCTGCCCGGCTTCACCCCCGGCTGATCTGCGCTCTTCTCGCTGCACATTGCTCGCGGCACGAGGGGCCACGAGCCGCCACGCAGAGCAGCGGGCTGCCCTCGGCAGCACCTCCCAGAACTACCGGCCTGAGCCAGGCTTTGGGGCGTTGCGGGCCCTCCTCTCCGACCACAGAGCTGAGGCCCTTTCTTCTCTCTCCTTTAGCAGAGGGGAGAAGACGAGGCTGTTGGAGCGCCGCTGGAAGGCCCAGGGACTGGCAGCCATGCCAAGAAGCTGCGAGCAGCCCCGGAGAGCCCAGCGGCAGGGGCCTTAGCCGGCGCGGCAGCCACCCTTTTCTGCAGGAGAGCTGTCAGCACCGGGTGGCGGGGGCCAGGAGTGCCTTTGCAAAGGGGACCATGCCAAATAAAGGTGGCTGCTGGTGCCTGTTTGAGCGACCACGCTGCACTGTGTTTCTCTGCGGCCAAGGGGACAGAAAGGGGGGTCCTGCAGACCCCTGGTCGGAGGGGTTTCCGGGCAAACGGGCCGGGGGGACTGCCAGCCAGTCACGACAGGCCACGCGACCCAAAGAGCGGTGTCCCTTCCAGGCCACACAGCACGGGGGCTTCAGAGCACGGCTTCTCTGCATCCAAACACCGCTCTGTAGGGAGAAGCAGAGCTCCGTGCCTGGGCACAGCGCTCTCTCAGAGCACATTCGCACTGGCCAAAGAAAACGCGGGGCTTCATGCTCCTTGAAGAGCTACGCTCACGTGGAGAAACATGCTTTGTTGAAGACGCTCCTTACTTGAGCCCCTGGCTGGCCCTCAGGAACTGTCCAATGGCCCTCTTGGTAGACACTTCAGTCATTTTAGAAAGAGAGAAGATCTGGAGCTCAAACCAGCCTCACGGAAGGGAGGTGGCTGCATCAGTGGCCAAGGGAAGAGCAACGGAGGTCATCTAGCTGGACTTCTCTAAGGCCTTTGGCACAGGCCCCCACAACGTTCTCATCTCTGCATTGGAGAGATAGGGATTGGATTGGATTGGACTCGATTGGACTGGATTGGATTGGATGGGATTGGACTGGATTGGATTGGACTGGACTGGATTGGACTGGATTGGATTGGATTGGACTGCATTGGATTGGATTGGATTGGACTACGTTGCATTGGATTGGATTGGATTGGACTGCATTGGCTTGGGTTGGACTGGATTGGACTGCATTGGATTGGATAGATGGACTGGTAGATGGATAAGGAAGTGGCGGGATGGTCGCATCCAAAGAGGAACAGTCAAGGGCTCAATGCCCACATGGAAAGCAGTAAGGAGTGGTGGGGTGTCCCTCAAGGGTCCATACTGGGACCAATACTGTGGACTGTCTTCCTTAAGGACAGAGCTAGTGGGATTGAGTGCACCCTCAGAAAGCTTGCAGATGCCACCAAGCCGAGTGCTTGGAATTTGGGGTTTCTTTTTGCCAGTACAGGGTCCAGCTCCGGCGGGACCCGGCGGGGTGAGATTCCCATCTCTTTGCATGCTGCTGGTGCTCTTCCCTTCCGTAGTGTGTGTCTTGCCCAGGGCAATGCCAGGACAGGCTGCTCTGTGACGCTGCCCAGGGCGCTGGCACCTGCGCTCCACCGTGTCCTGCTTTTCTGGATGGCTCGCTGATAGGCTTTTTGCAGGGAGCTGCAGCCCTCCGGGGCCTCCTTCTTGCTCTGGTGTTGGGGCTTGGGCTGATGGGGCCTTTGCGCCTCGCCCGGTAACGGGCTCCTCTTTCCCTCTGCCTGCCGGGCTTTCTCCTGGCACCGCTCTTAGCGGATCTCTTGCTCCTGGGCTGTGCCCACGGTCCCCACGGGACAGTGGGGCCCCCGGGGGTGGAGCGAAGCGTTTGCGAAGCCGCTAGTCGTGCCTCGTGAAGTCTTCCAGGATGGCGAGTGTGCCTGGGAGGATGCATTTGCAAGGCTCGTCGTGGCTTTGCAGCAGCCCATGCACCATGTGCTCTTGCGGTCCTCCTTGGTGCCTCCTGGGGGGGTGAAAGAGGTCTATCCCAGTGGCCCTAGGGGACAGGAGGGGCTGAGTGTCGTCTCATCAACCAGAGCTCCACGTTGCTTCCCCCTGTGGCCCGGGCTCCACTTAGCGGGCCCTCTCCAGCCCCCTTGCGAGTGCGCCAAGCCCCTTCAGCATTAATGCGCGTTCCTTCCCGGCTTCCCATTTTTTCTCCGTCGCCAGCCGAGGGCGGCTGAGCTGAGATAGCCAGCGGGAGTGTCAGCCTCAGGTGCGCAGTGGGGCTGCCCTTCCCGTGCTGGGGCCAAACGTGGGTGGGGCTGCGAGGTGGCGGGTCCCCGCAGCCCTGTGTGACACGGCGCCGTGTCACAGTGGGACACGTGCATCTCAGCAAGAGCTCTCTCTCCCCACCGTGCCTCCAGCCACACTCCGCGGCGAGGCCTGGGCGACGCCAGGGCTGCTCTCGCCAGCGCTGCTCTCGCCAGCGCTCTGCTCTGCAGGAGCTGCCCTGCCGCCAGCAGGAGGTCAGGGGAAGCCGCGGGAGAGCGTTGGAGACGCCGCTTGGGGAAGTGGCAAGGAGGAGGAGGACGAGGAGGAGGAGGAGGACGTGGAGGAGGAGGAGGAGGAGAGGAGCAGAGGGGGTTTGTAGCAGGCCCAGCACCTCTCTCCCAGCTGCTGCAGCGCAGGGGGGCAAAGATGACCAAGTACCTGCTCTTCAACCCCTTGGGGCCCGAGAAGCTTCCAACCCTCAAGGAGCTCACCACCAGCGGTAAGCGCCTGGGGAGCCCTTGCAGGAGTGCTCTCGGAGCCACGAGGAGTGGAGATGAGCTGTGGAAACCCTGAGGCTGGGGCTGGGGCTGGGGCTGTAGCGGGGGTCTTCTGGCAGGGACTGGCGGCCGCAAGGAGAGCCCTGCCTGCTGGCGCCTTGGGGCTCGGGGGTGCCTCCGGCAGACCAGGCCTCCTGCCGCTGCCCGTGTCAAAGGGATGGATCCCCTTCCCCAAAACACGACGGATGCCTGCCCTTCCTGGGCCCAGGGCGGGCTTCTTGGAGGCTAGGGGCGCTCAAGAACGCAGCTGGGCCGCCCCGGCGCTGCGAGCGTTTGCTCAGGGCGAGGCGGGGCTTGAGCGCCCTGCACTGTCGCTTCCGTGGGTAGGGGGCTGCTGGACGGTTGGGCCTTGCTGACTCAGAGCATGGCGTGCCTTGCCTTTGCCTTCCAGAAATCTGCAAAGTCTGGGCTGCCGCATCCAAGTACATCCGGAGACAGCTCTTGCAGAAGAGGGTGAGCCTTGCCTCCTGCTCATGGCCCATCCTGCCCCTCTGGAGCTCCGGAGCGGGCAGGGCGCAAAGCAGCATCCCCAGGGCCACGCCAGTCACGCGGCAGCCTTCCCCCTGCGCAGCACTGCCAACGCTCCCTCTCCTTGCTTGCCTTTTCAGGCGGTGGACATCGGAATTGGGACATTTGCAGTTGTCCCAGCGTGTGCCACAGTGGGAGAGGACGAGGTTTTGCCTGTGGAGAGACCTGTGTTCCAGCCGTGCAGGTTTCTGAAGAAATTTTACAAGCTCAAGTGTGCGAAGACCAAAATGCCCGGTAAGAAGAGGGATGCTTCCCCTGCCCAGCCCTTGCATTTGACTCGGCGCCCACACCTCTGCGACACGGCCGAGCAAAGGCTCTTCCAACCTCGAGAGCGCTGAGCGTGGGCACACGGACGGCAGCCCAGCACCCTGCCCCTCCGCAGGGAGCCAGCCCCATCTCCCCAGCTCGCCCTACGCTCCAGCTGCTTGCCCGCAGCAGGAGGCAAAGCTTCTCTTTGCCTTCTCTTGGCCATCACGTCCGTGCTGGAGACGTGGCCGAAGCTGAAAGGGGAGCGCTCTCTGGCACAGCGCTGCCCGAGGGCTGGGCGCCCGTGGCACCCGGTCTCGGAGTCAGCGGAACTGCGGTGGGGTGACTTGCTTGCTTTGCGCTTGTTTCCTAGACGACACACCATCCGGTCCACTGGACTTCGAGCAGATTGCTGCGGACATCCACTTCCGCCAAGACATCGTGGAGCAGTGCATACACGAGACCCTGCTCTTCTTCGCTGGGGCCCTCCGAGACGACAAGGAGGTGGAATTCTCCTTCAAGGGCATTGGCATCCTAGCCGTGCGAAGAAAAGCACTCAGCATGACCTTCTTTGATGACTGCCTCCTGCAGCTGGATGCGACCGGGAACATGCTGGCAGCTCTCATCGGGGTGAGCTTGTCCTTTCTCCGGGGCTCCTCCTCATGCCTCTTTGGCAATGCTGCCAAAGCTCGCTCCAGCGGCTTTCTCTTGGCTGCCGCCACCTGCCTCGCCACCTGGCCTACACACGCTCTCGATGAGCCAGGCCAAGCCTCGGCAGCGCCTCGGCCCCTTCGAGGGAGGGGCTAATGACATCAAGGGAGAAGGGGGTGCGCGGCTTTCTGAGAAGCAGCCTTTGGGCCTTTGAGCAGCGAGGCCGTTGGCCGCCTTTGTGAGCAACCAGCGCGTGTCCTGGGCGTCTGCTGACGTGTCTCTGTCCCCTTGCAGGATGCCAAGATGCGGGCTATCGTGGCCTTCCCGGGCAAAACCGATTTCACTCGGCTCAGTCGAGACGGGGTCGTCACGCTGCCAAGGTGAGCAGGACGGCTTGTGCAGCCCCTGGCTGGTCAAGGGAGCAGCTGCTCAGCTCCTGCTGTGGGGGCAGCCTCTTGCCGAGGCTCCTCTCCTGCCAAACCTGGGCAAGAGCAGCTCTTTCCCAGGAGAGCTTCCCGGTCCGCCCGCCGACGGCTCCTCCTTGCCTTGGAGAGTGCAGACGAAGCGGCCAGTCCGCTCTCCATGTGCCCTGAGAGAGTGAGAGAGGCGGGAGGGTCTGTGCGGGCAGCAAGGAGGGCTTGCGCTAGGATCATCAGCTTTCTGGCAGGAAGGCGAGGGAAGCAGCGGCAGAGGCTGATGGAGACCGTGGGGCCCCGCAGGTCCCACAGAGAGCTGCGTCCCCCAAGGGCTTGGCGGTGGCTCCCAAAGCTGCCTGCCAGCAGCTTATTAGCGTCAGCCCCCGAGGGAGCGCGGAGCCCTTTTGCCCAGCTGCCGCCGCCTTCTTCTTCCCAGGCTTGCAGCTGAGACCCCACACCAAGCAGCGGCCCCTGCCATTTCTCTGAAGCCCCAGAGAGAGCCGGCGCCTTGGGGCGGGGGTGCCCGCAGAGGTAATGTCCCAGCTGGGTGCTGGCAGGGGGCTGTGGGCACTCCGCTCTGGCCCGCAGGGTCCCAAAGACGCTCTTGTGCTCTTCTCTTGCCTCCCGCTTGCAGTGAGCGTGCTGGATCCCGTGTTCCTGGCTCAGCGGAGGGTTTCTCTAGCCAGGCAGCTGGCGAAGGAAGGCGAGCACGCTAAAGCCACGGAAGCCGGCCCAGACAGGTGAGCCTCCTGGAGGAGCGACGTGGCTGGGGGCGCGGGGGCACAGTGCGCCCTTGCTGTCGGGCCAGTGAGCTGTTTCCCTTGGCCGCGGGGGTGCCTGTGCTGATGCCGAAAGGCCCCGGAGACGTTGTCCTGCTGGACACGTGGCCCTCCTCTCGAACCGCCTGGTGCTGACGGAGCCGCGGGGCAGGCTGCGAGCCCAGCCTGCAGCAACTGGCTCAGTCTGGGCTCGCGCAAGCTCAGCCTGCCGTGCCTCTTCAGAGTCCTGCCAGAAATCCAGAAGTCCCAGGAGGAGCTGAAGCAGCCCAGACCTCCAGCTCAGCCGCGCTTGGAGCTCCCTGCATGTGTTCCGCAGCCCTCAGGAACGGTACGCCCTCGGGATTTGCCAGCCCTGCGTCACATTTTGGGCTCTGGGCCGGGGCAGAAGAGGCGGCAAGAGCTGCCCTCCGTCCCTGCCCTGCCGCCCAGCCCAAGCCCGAGGAGACTAACGCTGCCTGTGTCGTGTGTGCGTGGCCTCCAGGGAACGCGGTCCCTCCGCACCCAGAGGGAAGAGAAACGGCTCCGGCTGCTCATGGCATCCAAGCGCCAAGAGCTGGAAGCGGAAGCGTGGCGCCAATACCGTGCCAACAGAAGGGGACGGAACACGGAGCAAGGCCAGGTATGGCATGCGCTTCACAGCCCCCAGGAAAAGGGCATTTCCCCTCCCCGCTCCCTGGGGAGCAGGCACAGCGGCGCTGCTTGTGGCCAATTGGCCAGGCAGGGCTCTTCTCTCTGCCCGCTGCCCTGCCCGTTGCCCTGACCTGACGCAGGAGCTGTCCCTAAGGCCCCAGGCCAAAGCGTGCAGTTGGCTCTGGCACGGGCAGTCTGTTTAGTGCCTGGACCTCCCTGCGAGGGCTCAGCACCACTCTGCCCGGAAGACTAAGGCAAGCCTGCGCAAGTCACACGCCTCGGCTGAAGCCTTGCGAGCAGCCCCAGCTGTTGGAGGCAGTGCTTCAGGAGACTCTCTTCTGCCTTTGCAGAGCCCCTGCCGCCATCTCTTTGAGGATCCCCATCGCCCTCCGCACCTCCTGAGAAAGGCCTACGCCGAGAAGCTGATGAAGGAGGGGCTACAGCAGAAGGAGAAGGAGAGATGCCAAAGCCCTGCAAGGCAGAGGGCATCAGAGGGGCGCGCAGAGCTGCACCTCCCGGGGAGAGCACGGCAAGAGTAAGTGTGTGCCGGCTCCTGCAGGGGCCAGGGAAAGCTTGGGGGGGGCTCCAAGCCCTGGCGCTGTCCAGGCTTTCGGAGGCTACGCAGCTTGGCATCCCCCAGCTCCTCGCGATGCAGGAATGACCGGCCTTAGAGGCCACCTCCGGGGGCCTCTCTGCGGCCCCAGGCCAACGCAGGACGCTTCTCCCCAGGGCAAGGCTTTGGGTACAAAAGGCAATGGGGGCCGTGTGCGTGACTGCCTGCGTCTGCACGTGCACGTGCGCGTGCAGGCACGGCGTGCTGGAAGAGGCAGGCAGCATCCCAGCCAAAGCACGACAGAACCAGATGCGTGGGGTGCCCCCGTCCTGCCCTGCCCTGCCCTGCCCTGCCCTGCCCTGCCCTGCCAGGTCCTGGGGAAAGCAGCTCTTTCCCTGATGGCCCTTGCGGCCTCGCAGACAGCTCCGCAGTCCGGCCTCGAACCAGGCGCCTTGTCCATCCACGTGGCTGGGTTCCCACCCGCTGGGCGCTCAGGAGAGCCTTGCAATAGGGGGGACACCGTCCCGGGGGGCTGAAGACGAAACGCTGGCTCCGCTGCTGGCCTCTGCCTTCCCAAAGGCGGCAGCCTGTGCTCGCCCTCCACGCGCAGCGACTCCGGGCACCCGGCCCCCAGCTGCGATGCCCGCTCCGTCCCGGGACTCGGCCCTGCCCGGCTTCACCCCCGGCTGATCTGCGCTCTTCTCGCTGCACATTGCTCGCGGCACGAGGGGCCACGAGCCGCCACGCAGAGCAGTGGGCTGCCCTCGGCAGCACCTTCCAGAACTACCGGCCTGAGCCAGGCTTTGGGGCGTTGCGGGCCCTCCTCTCCGACCACAGAGCTGAGGCCCTTTCTTCTCTCTCCTTTAGCAGAGGGGAGAAGACGAGGCTGTTGGAGCGCCGCTGGAAGGCCCAGGGACTGGCAGCCACGCCAAGAAGCTGCGAGCAGCCCCGGAGAGCCCAGCGGCAGGGGCCTTAGCCGGCGCGGCAGCCACCCTTTTCTGCAGGAGAGCTGTCAGCACCGGGTGGCGGGGGCCAGGAGCGCCTTTGCAAAGGGGACCATGCCAAATAAAGGTGGCTGCTGGTGCCTGTTTGAGCGACCACGCTGCACTGTGTTTCTCTGCGGCCAAGGGGACAGAAAGGGGGGTCCTGCAGACCCCTGGTCGGAGGGGTTTCCGGGCAAACGGGCCGGGGGGACTGCCAGCCAGTCACGACAGGCCACGCGACCCAAAGAGCGGTGTCCCTTCCAGGCCACACAGCACGGGGGCTTCAGAGCACGGCTTCTCTGCATCCAAACACCGCTCTGTAGGCAGAAGCAGAGCTCCGTGCCTGGGCACAGCGCTCTCTCAGAGCACATTCGCACTGGCCAAAGAAAACGCGGGGCTTCATGCTCCTTGAAGAGCTACGCTCACGTGGAGAAACATGCTTTGTTGAAGACGCTCCTTACTTGAGCCCCTGGCTGGCCCTCAGGAACTGTCCAATGGCCCTCTTGGTAGACACTTCAGTCATTTTAGAAAGAGAGAAGATCTGGAGCTCAAACCAGCCTCACGGAAGGGAGGTGGCTGCATCAGTGGCCAAGGGAAGAGCAACGGAGGTCATCTAGCTGGACTTCTCTAAGGCCTTTGGCACAGGCCCCCACAACGTTCTCATCTCTGCATTGGAGAGATAGGGATTGGATTGGATTGGACTCGATTGGACTGGATTGGATTGGATGGGATTGGACTGGATTGGATTGGACTGGACTGGATTGGACTGGATTGGATTGGATTGGACTGCATTGGATTGGATTGGATTGGACTACGTTGCATTGGATTGGATTGGATTGGACTGCATTGGCTTGGGTTGGACTGGATTGGACTGCATTGGATTGGATAGATGGACTGGTAGATGGATAAGGAAGTGGCGGGATGGTCGCATCCAAAGAGGAACAGTCAAGGGCTCAATGCCCACATGGAAAGCAGTAAGGAGTGGTGGGGTGTCCCTCAAGGGTCCATACTGGGACCAATACTGTGGACTGTCTTCCTTAAGGACAGAGCTAGTGGGATTGAGTGCACCCTCAGAAAGCTTGCAGATGCCACCAAGCCGAGTGCTTGGAATTTGGGGTTTCTTTTTGCCAGTACAGGGTCCAGCTCCGGCGGGACCCGGCGGGGTGAGATTCCCATCTCTTTGCATGCTGCTGGTGCTCTTCCCTTCCGTAGTGTGTGTCTTGCCCAGGGCAATGCCAGGACAGGCTGCTCTGTGACGCTGCCCAGGGCGCTGGCACCTGCGCTCCACCGTGTCCTGCTTTTCTGGATGGCTCGCTGATAGGCTTTTTGCAGGGAGCTGCAGCCCTCCGGGGCCTCCTTCTTGCTCTGGTGTTGGGGCTTGGGCTGATGGGGCCTTTGCGCCTCGCCCGGTAACGGGCTCCTCTTTCCCTCTGCCTGCCGGGCTTTCTCCTGGCACCGCTCTTAGCGGATCTCTTGCTCCTGGGCTGTGCCCACGGTCCCCACGGGACAGTGGGGCCCCCGGGGGTGGAGCGAAGCGTTTGCGAAGCCGCTAGTCGTGCCTCGTGAAGTCTTCCAGGATGGCGAGTGTGCCTGGGAGGATGCATTTGCAAGGCTCGTCGTGGCTTTGCAGCAGCCCATGCACCATGTGCTCTTGCGGTCCTCCTTGGTGCCTCCTGGGGGGGTGAAAGAGGTCTATCCCAGTGGCCCTAGGGGACAGGAGGGGCTGAGTGTCGTCTCATCAACCAGAGCTCCACGTTGCTTCCCCCTGTGGCCCGGGCTCCACTTAGCGGGCCCTCTCCAGCCCCCTTGCGAGTGCGCCAAGCCCCTTCAGCATTAATGCGCGTTCCTTCCCGGCTTCCCATTTTTTCTCCGTCGCCAGCCGAGGGCGGCTGAGCTGAGATAGCCAGCGGGAGTGTCAGCCTCAGGTGCGCAGTGGGGCTGCCCTTCCCGTGCTGGGGCCAAACGTGGGTGGGGCTGCGAGGTGGCGGGTCCCCGCAGCCCTGTGTGACACGGCGCCGTGTCACAGTGGGACACGTGCATCTCAGCAAGAGCTCTCTCTCCCCACCGTGCCTCCAGCCACACTCCGCGGCGAGGCCTGGGCGACGCCAGGGCTGCTCTCGCCAGCGCTGCTCTCGCCAGCGCTCTGCTCTGCAGGAGCTGCCCTGCCGCCAGCAGGAGGTCAGGGGAAGCCGCGGGAGAGCGTTGGAGACGCCGCTTGGGGAAGTGGCAAGGAGGAGGAGGACGAGGAGGAGGAGGAGGACGTGGAGGAGGAGGAGGAGGAGAGGAGCAGAGGGGGTTTGTAGCAGGCCCAGCACCTCTCTCCCAGCTGCTGCAGCGCAGGGGGGCAAAGATGACCAAGTACCTGCTCTTCAACCCCTTGGGGCCCGAGAAGCTTCCAACCCTCAAGGAGCTCACCACCAGCGGTAAGCGCCTGGGGAGCCCTTGCAGGAGTGCTCTCGGAGCCACGAGGAGTGGAGATGAGCTGTGGAAACCCTGAGGCTGGGGCTGGGGCTGGGGCTGTAGCGGGGGTCTTCTGGCAGGGACTGGCGGCCGCAAGGAGAGCCCTGCCTGCTGGCGCCTTGGGGCTCGGGGGTGCCTCCGGCAGACCAGGCCTCCTGCCGCTGCCCGTGTCAAAGGGATGGATCCCCTTCCCCAAAACACGACGGATGCCTGCCCTTCCTGGGCCCAGGGCGGGCTTCTTGGAGGCTAGGGGCGCTCAAGAACGCAGCTGGGCCGCCCCCGCGCTGCGAGCGTTTGCTCAGGGCGAGGCGGGGCTTGAGCGCCCTGCACTGTCGCCTCCGTGGGTAGGGGGCTGCTGGACGGTTGGGCCTTGCTGACTCAGAGCATGGCGTGCCTTGCCTTTGCCTTCCAGAAATCTGCAAAGTCTGGGCTGCCGCATCCAAGTACATCCGGAGACAGCTCTTGCAGAAGAGGGTGAGCCTTGCCTCCTGCTCATGGCCCATCCTGCCCCTCTGGAGCTCCGGAGCGGGCAGGGCGCAAAGCAGCATCCCCAGGGCCACGCCAGTCACGCGGCAGCCTTCCCCCTGCGCAGCACTGCCAACGCTCCCTCTCCTTGCTTGCCTTTTCAGGCGGTGGACATCGGAATTGGGACATTTGCAGTTGTCCCAGCGTGTGCCACAGTGGGAGAGGACGAGGTTTTGCCTGTGGAGAGACCTGTGTTCCAGCCGTGCAGGTTTCTGAAGAAATTTTACAAGCTCAAGTGTGCGAAGACCAAAATGCCCGGTAAGAAGAGGGATGCTTCCCCTGCCCAGCCCTTGCATTTGACTCGGCGCCCACACCTCTGCGACACGGCCGAGCAAAGGCTCTTCCAACCTCGAGAGCGCTGAGCGTGGGCACACGGACGGCAGCCCAGCACCCTGCCCCTCCGCAGGGAGCCAGCCCCATCTCCCCAGCTCGCCCTACGCTCCAGCTGCTTGCCCGCAGCAGGAGGCAAAGCTTCTCTTTGCCTTCTCTTGGCCATCACGTCCGTGCTGGAGACGTGGCCGAAGCTGAAAGGGGAGCGCTCTCTGGCACAGCGCTGCCCGAGGGCTGGGCGCCCGTGGCACCCGGTCTCGGAGTCAGCGGAACTGCGGTGGGGTGACTTGCTTGCTTTGCGCTTGTTTCCTAGACGACACACCATCCGGTCCACTGGACTTCGAGCAGATTGCTGCGGACATCCACTTCCGCCAAGACATCGTGGAGCAGTGCATACACGAGACCCTGCTCTTCTTCGCTGGGGCCCTCCGAGACGACAAGGAGGTGGAATTCTCCTTCAAGGGCATTGGCATCCTAGCCGTGCGAAGAAAAGCACTCAGCATGACCTTCTTTGATGACTGCCTCCTGCAGCTGGATGCGACCGGGAACATGCTGGCAGCTCTCATCGGGGTGAGCTTGTCCTTTCTCCGGGGCTCCTCCTCATGCCTCTTTGGCAATGCTGCCAAAGCTCGCTCCAGCGGCTTTCTCTTGGCTGCCGCCACCTGCCTCGCCACCTGGCCTACACACGCTCTCGATGAGCCAGGCCAAGCCTCGGCAGCGCCTCGGCCCCTTCGAGGGAGGGGCTAATGACATCAAGGGAGAAGGGGGTGCGCGGCTTTCTGAGAAGCAGCCTTTGGGCCTTTGAGCAGCGAGGCCGTTGGCCGCCTTTGTGAGCAACCAGCGCGTGTCCTGGGCGTCTGCTGACGTGTCTCTGTCCCCTTGCAGGATGCCAAGATGCGGGCTATCGTGGCCTTCCCGGGCAAAACCGATTTCACTCGGCTCAGTCGAGACGGGGTCGTCACGCTGCCAAGGTGAGCAGGACGGCTTGTGCAGCCCCTGGCTGGTCAAGGGAGCAGCTGCTCAGCTCCTGCTGTGGGGGCAGCCTCTTGCCGAGGCTCCTCTCCTGCCAAACCTGGGCAAGAGCAGCTCTTTCCCAGGAGAGCTTCCCGGTCCGCCCGCCAACGGCTCCTCCTTGCCTTGGAGAGTGCAGACGAAGCGGCCAGTCCACTCTCCATGTGCCCTGAGAGAGTGAGAGAGGCGGGAGGGTCTGTGCGGGCAGCAAGGAGGGCTTGCGCTAGGATCATCAGCTTTCTGGCAGGAAGGCGAGGGAAGCAGCGGCAGAGGCTGATGGAGACCGTGGGGCCCCGCAGGTCCCACAGAGAGCTGCGTCCCCCAAGGGCTTGGCGGTGGCTCCCAAAGCTGCCTGCCAGCAGCTTATTAGCGTCAGCCCCCGAGGGAGCGCGGAGCCCTTTTGCCCAGCTGCCGCCGCCTTCTTCTTCCCAGGCTTGCAGCTGAGACCCCACACCAAGCAGCGGCCCCTGCCATTTCTCTGAAGCCCCAGAGAGAGCCGGCGCCTTGGGGCGGGGGTGCCCGCAGAGGTAATGTCCCAGCTGGGTGCTGGCAGGGGGCTGTGGGCACTCCGCTCTGGCCCGCAGGGTCCCAAAGACGCTCTTGTGCTCTTCTCTTGCCTCCCGCTTGCAGTGAGCGTGCTGGATCCCGTGTTCCTGGCTCAGCGGAGGGTTTCTCTAGCCAGGCAGCTGGCGAAGGAAGGCGAGCACGCTAAAGCCACGGAAGCCGGCCCAGACAGGTGAGCCTCCTGGAGGAGCGACGTGGCTGGGGGCGCGGGGGCACAGTGCGCCCTTGCTGTCGGGCCAGTGAGCTGTTTCCCTTGGCCGCGGGGGTGCCTGTGCTGATGCCGAAAGGCCCCGGAGACGTTGTCCTGCTGGACACGTGGCCCTCCTCTCGAACCGCCTGGTGCTGACGGAGCCGCGGGGCAGGCTGCGAGCCCAGCCTGCAGCAACTGGCTCAGTCTGGGCTCGCGCAAGCTCAGCCTGCCGTGCCTCTTCAGAGTCCTGCCAGAAATCCAGAAGTCCCAGGAGGAGCTGAAGCAGCCCAGACCTCCAGCTCAGCCGCGCTTGGAGCTCCCTGCATGTGTTCCGCAGCCCTCAGGAACGGTACGCCCTCGGGATTTGCCAGCCCTGCGTCACATTTTGGGCTCTGGGCCGGGGCAGAAGAGGCGGCAAGAGCTGCCCTCCGTCCCTGCCCTGCCGCCCAGCCCAAGCCCGAGGAGACTAACGCTGCCTGTGTCGTGTGTGCGTGGCCTCCAGGGAACGCGGTCCCTCCGCACCCAGAGGGAAGAGAAACGGCTCCGGCTGCTCATGGCATCCAAGCGCCAAGAGCTGGAAGCGGAAGCGTGGCGCCAATACCGTGCCAACAGAAGGGGACGGAACACGGAGCAAGGCCAGGTATGGCATGCGCTTCACAGCCCCCAGGAAAAGGGCATTTCCCCTCCCCGCTCCCTGGGGAGCAGGCACAGCGGCGCTGCTTGTGGCCAATTGGCCAGGCAGGGCTCTTCTCTCTGCCCGCTGCCCTGCCCGTTGCCCTGACCTGACGCAGGAGCTGTCCCTAAGGCCCCAGGCCAAAGCGTGCAGTTGGCTCTGGCACGGGCAGTCTGTTTAGTGCCTGGACCTCCCTGCGAGGGCTCAGCACCACTCTGCCCGGAAGACTAAGGCAAGCCTGCGCAAGTCACACGCCTCGGCTGAAGCCTTGCGAGCAGCCCCAGCTGTTGGAGGCAGTGCTTCAGGAGACTCTCTTCTGCCTTTGCAGAGCCCCTGCCGCCATCTCTTTGAGGATCCCCATCGCCCTCCGCACCTCCTGAGAAAGGCCTACGCCGAGAAGCTGATGAAGGAGGGGCTACAGCAGAAGGAGAAGGAGAGATGCCAAAGCCCTGCAAGGCAGAGGGCATCAGAGGGGCGCGCAGAGCTGCACCTCCCGGGGAGAGCACGGCAAGAGTAAGTGTGTGCCGGCTCCTGCAGGGGCCAGGGAAAGCTTGGGGGGGGCTCCAAGCCCTGGCGCTGTCCAGGCTTTCGGAGGCTACGCAGCTTGGCATCCCCCAGCTCCTCGCGATGCAGGAATGACCGGCCTTAGAGGCCACCTCCGGGGGCCTCTCTGCGGCCCCAGGCCAACGCAGGACGCTTCTCCCCAGGGCAAGGCTTTGGGTACAAAAGGCAATGGGGGCCGTGTGCGTGACTGCCTGCGTCTGCACGTGCACGTGCGCGTGCAGGCACGGCGTGCTGGAAGAGGCAGGCAGCATCCCAGCCAAAGCACGACAGAACCAGATGCGTGGGGTGCCCCCGTCCTGCCCTGCCCTGCCCTGCCCTGCCCTGCCCTGCCCTGCCAGGTCCTGGGGAAAGCAGCTCTTTCCCTGATGGCCCTTGCGGCCTCGCAGACAGCTCCGCAGTCCGGCCTCGAACCAGGCGCCTTGTCCATCCACGTGGCTGGGTTCCCACCCGCTGGGCGCTCAGGAGAGCCTTGCAATAGGGGGGACACCGTCCCGGGGGGCTGAAGACGAAACGCTGGCTCCGCTGCTGGCCTCTGCCTTCCCAAAGGCGGCAGCCTGTGCTCGCCCTCCACGCGCAGCGACTCCGGGCACCCGGCCCCCAGCTGCGATGCCCGCTCCGTCCCGGGACTCGGCCCTGCCCGGCTTCACCCCCGGCTGATCTGCGCTCTTCTCGCTGCACATTGCTCGCGGCACGAGGGGCCACGAGCCGCCACGCAGAGCAGCGGGCTGCCCTCGGCAGCACCTTCCAGAACTACCGGCCTGAGCCAGGCTTTGGGGCGTTGCGGGCCCTCCTCTCCGACCACAGAGCTGAGGCCCTTTCTTCTCTCTCCTTTAGCAGAGGGGAGAAGACGAGGCTGTTGGAGCGCCGCTGGAAGGCCCAGGGACTGGCAGCCATGCCAAGAAGCTGCGAGCAGCCCCGGAGAGCCCAGCGGCAGGGGCCTTAGCCGGCGCGGCAGCCACCCTTTTCTGCAGGAGAGCTGTCAGCACCGGGTGGCGGGGGCCAGGAGCGCCTTTGCAAAGGGGACCATGCCAAATAAAGGTGGCTGCTGGTGCCTGTTTGAGCGACCACGCTGCACTGTGTTTCTCTGCGGCCAAGGGGACAGAAAGGGGGGTCCTGCAGACCCCTGGTCGGAGGGGTTTCCGGGCAAACGGGCCGGGGGGACTGCCAGCCAGTCACGACAGGTCACGCGACCCAAAGAGCGGTGTCCCTTCCAGGCCACACAGCACGGGGGCTTCAGAGCACGGCTTCTCTGCATCCAAACACCGCTCTGTAGGCAGAAGCAGAGCTCCGTGCCTGGGCACAGCGCTCTCTCAGAGCACATTCGCACTGGCCAAAGAAAACGCGGGGCTTCATGCTCCTTGAAGAGCTACGCTCACGTGGAGAAACATGCTTTGTTGAAGACGCTCCTTACTTGAGCCCCTGGCTGGCCCTCAGGAACTGTCCAATGGCCCTCTTGGTAGACACTTCAGTCATTTTAGAAAGAGAGAAGATCTGGAGCTCAAACCAGCCTCACGGAAGGGAGGTGGCTGCATCAGTGGCCAAGGGAAGAGCAACGGAGGTCATCTAGCTGGACTTCTCTAAGGCCTTTGGCACAGGCCCCCACAACGTTCTCATCTCTGCATTGGAGAGATAGGGATTGGATTGGATTGGACTCGATTGGACTGGATTGGATTGGATGGGATTGGACTGGATTGGATTGGACTGGACTGGATTGGACTGGATTGGATTGGATTGGACTGCATTGGATTGGATTGGATTGGACTACGTTGCATTGGATTGGATTGGATTGGACTGCATTGGCTTGGGTTGGACTGGATTGGACTGCATTGGATTGGATAGATGGACTGGTAGATGGATAAGGAAGTGGCGGGATGGTCGCATCCAAAGAGGAACAGTCAAGGGCTCAATGCCCACATGGAAAGCAGTAAGGAGTGGTGGGGTGTCCCTCAAGGGTCCATACTGGGACCAATACTGTGGACTGTCTTCCTTAAGGACAGAGCTAGTGGGATTGAGTGCACCCTCAGAAAGCTTGCAGATGCCACCAAGCCGAGTGCTTGGAATTTGGGGTTTCTTTTTGCCAGTACAGGGTCCAGCTCCGGCGGGACCCGGCGGGGTGAGATTCCCATCTCTTTGCATGCTGCTGGTGCTCTTCCCTTCCGTAGTGTGTGTCTTGCCCAGGGCAATGCCAGGACAGGCTGCTCTGTGACGCTGCCCAGGGCGCTGGCACCTGCGCTCCACCGTGTCCTGCTTTTCTGGATGGCTCGCTGATAGGCTTTTTGCAGGGAGCTGCAGCCCTCCGGGGCCTCCTTCTTGCTCTGGTGTTGGGGCTTGGGCTGATGGGGCCTTTGCGCCTCGCCCGGTAACGGGCTCCTCTTTCCCTCTGCCTGCGGGGCTTTCTCCTGGCACCGCTCTTAGCGGATCTCTTGCTCCTGGGCTGTGCCCACGGTCCCCACGGGACAGTGGGGCCCCCGGGGGTGGAGCGAAGCGTTTGCGAAGCCGCTAGTCGTGCCTCGTGAAGTCTTCCAGGATGGCGAGTGTGCCTGGGAGGATGCATTTGCAAGGCTCGTCGTGGCTTTGCAGCAGCGCATGCGCCATGTGCTCTTGCGGTCCTCCTTGGTGCCTCCTGGGGGGGTGAAAGAGGTCTATCCCAGTGGCCCTAGGGGACAGGAGGGGCTGAGTGTCGTCTCATCAACCAGAGCTCCACGTTGCTTCCCCCTGTGGCCCGGGCTCCACTTAGCGGGCCCTCTCCAGCCCCCTTGCGAGTGCGCCAAGCCCCTTCAGCATTAATGCGCGTTCCTTCCCGGCTTCCCATTTTTTCTCCGTCGCCAGCCGAGGGCGGCTGAGCTGAGATAGCCAGCGGGAGTGTCAGCCTCAGGTGCGCAGTGGGGCTGCCCTTCCCGTGCTGGGGCCAAACGTGGGTGGGGCTGCGAGGTGGCGGGTCCCCGCAGCCCTGTGTGACACGGCGCCGTGTCACAGTGGGACACGTGCATCTCAGCAAGAGCTCTCTCTCCCCACCGTGCCTCCAGCCACACTCCGCGGCGAGGCCTGGGCGACGCCAGGGCTGCTCTCGCCAGCGCTGCTCTCGCCAGCGCTCTGCTCTGCAGGAGCTGCCCTGCCGCCAGCAGGAGGTCAGGGGAAGCCGCGGGAGAGCGTTGGAGACGCCGCTTGGGGAAGTGGCAAGGAGGAGGAGGACGAGGAGGAGGAGGAGGACGTGGAGGAGGAGGAGGAGGAGAGGAGCAGAGGGGGTTTGTAGCAGGCCCAGCACCTCTCTCCCAGCTGCTGCAGCGCAGGGGGGCAAAGATGACCAAGTACCTGCTCTTCAACCCCTTGGGGCCCGAGAAGCTTCCAACCCTCAAGGAGCTCACCACCAGCGGTAAGCGCCTGGGGAGCCCTTGCAGGAGTGCTCTCGGAGCCACGAGGAGTGGAGATGAGCTGTGGAAACCCTGAGGCTGGGGCTGGGGCTGGGGCTGTAGCGGGGGTCTTCTGGCAGGGACTGGCGGCCGCAAGGAGAGCCCTGCCTGCTGGCGCCTTGGGGCTCGGGGGTGCCTCCGGCAGACCAGGCCTCCTGCCGCTGCCCGTGTCAAAGGGATGGATCCCCTTCCCCAAAACACGACGGATGCCTGCCCTTCCTGGGCCCAGGGCGGGCTTCTTGGAGGCTAGGGGCGCTCAAGAACGCAGCTGGGCCGCCCCGGCGCTGCGAGCGTTTGCTCAGGGCGAGGCGGGGCTTGAGCGCCCTGCACTGTCGCCTCCGTGGGTAGGGGGCTGCTGGACGGTTGGGCCTTGCTGACTCAGAGCATGGCGTGCCTTGCCTTTGCCTTCCAGAAATCTGCAAAGTCTGGGCTGCCGCATCCAAGTACATCCGGAGACAGCTCTTGCAGAAGAGGGTGAGCCTTGCCTCCTGCTCATGGCCCATCCTGCCCCTCTGGAGCTCCGGAGCGGGCAGGGCGCAAAGCAGCATCCCCAGGGCCACGCCAGTCACGCGGCAGCCTTCCCCCTGCGCAGCACTGCCAACGCTCCCTCTCCTTGCTTGCCTTTTCAGGCGGTGGACATCGGAATTGGGACATTTGCAGTTGTCCCAGCGTGTGCCACAGTGGGAGAGGACGAGGTTTTGCCTGTGGAGAGACCTGTGTTCCAGCCGTGCAGGTTTCTGAAGAAATTTTACAAGCTCAAGTGTGCGAAGACCAAAATGCCCGGTAAGAAGAGGGATGCTTCCCCTGCCCAGCCCTTGCATTTGACTCGGCGCCCACACCTCTGCGACACGGCCGAGCAAAGGCTCTTCCAACCTCGAGAGCGCTGAGCGTGGGCACACGGACGGCAGCCCAGCACCCTGCCCCTCCGCAGGGAGCCAGCCCCATCTCCCCAGCTCGCCCTACGCTCCAGCTGCTTGCCCGCAGCAGGAGGCAAAGCTTCTCTTTGCCTTCTCTTGGCCATCACGTCTGTGCTGGAGACGTGGCTGAAGCTGAAAGGGGAGCGCTCTCTGGCACAGCGCTGCCCGAGGGCTGGGCGCCCGTGGCACCCGGTCTCGGAGTCAGCGGAACTGCGGTGGGGTGACTTGCTTGCTTTGCGCTTGTTTCCTAGACGACACACCATCCGGTCCACTGGACTTCGAGCAGATTGCTGCGGACATCCACTTCCGCCAAGACATCGTGGAGCAGTGCATACACGAGACCCTGCTCTTCTTCGCTGGGGCCCTCCGAGACGACAAGGAGGTGGAATTCTCCTTCAAGGGCATTGGCATCCTAGCCGTGCGAAGAAAAGCACTCAGCATGACCTTCTTTGATGACTGCCTCCTGCAGCTGGATGCGACCGGGAACATGCTGGCAGCTCTCATCGGGGTGAGCTTGTCCTTTCTCCGGGGCTCCTCCTCATGCCTCTTTGGCAATGCTGCCAAAGCTCGCTCCAGCGGCTTTCTCTTGGCTGCCGCCACCTGCCTCGCCACCTGGCCTACACACGCTCTCGATGAGCCAGGCCAAGCCTCGGCAGCGCCTCGGCCCCTTCGAGGGAGGGGCTAATGACATCAAGGGAGAAGGGGGTGCGCGGCTTTCTGAGAAGCAGCCTTTGGGCCTTTGAGCAGCGAGGCCGTTGGCCGCCTTTGTGAGCAACCAGCGCGTGTCCTGGGCGTCTGCTGACGTGTCTCTGTCCCCTTGCAGGATGCCAAGATGCGGGCTATCGTGGCCTTCCCGGGCAAAACCGATTTCACTCGGCTCAGTCGAGACGGGGTCGTCACGCTGCCAAGGTGAGCAGGACGGCTTGTGCAGCCCCTGGCTGGTCAAGGGAGCAGCTGCTCAGCTCCTGCTGTGGGGGCAGCCTCTTGCCGAGGCTCCTCTCCTGCCAAACCTGGGCAAGAGCAGCTCTTTCCCAGGAGAGCTTCCCGGTCCGCCCGCCAACGGCTCCTCCTTGCCTTGGAGAGTGCAGACGAAGCGGCCAGTCCACTCTCCATGTGCCCTGAGAGAGTGAGAGAGGCGGGAGGGTCTGTGCGGGCAGCAAGGAGGGCTTGCGCTAGGATCATCAGCTTTCTGGCAGGAAGGCGAGGGAAGCAGCGGCAGAGGCTGATGGAGACCGTGGGGCCCCGCAGGTCCCACAGAGAGCTGCGTCCCCCAAGGGCTTGGCGGTGGCTCCCAAAGCTGCCTGCCAGCAGCTTATTAGCGTCAGCCCCCGAGGGAGCGCGGAGCCCTTTTGCCCAGCTGCCGCCGCCTTCTTCTTCCCAGGCTTGCAGCTGAGACCCCACACCAAGCAGCGGCCCCTGCCATTTCTCTGAAGCCCCAGAGAGAGCCGGCGCCTTGGGGCGGGGGTGCCCGCAGAGGTAATGTCCCAGCTGGGTGCTGGCAGGGGGCTGTGGGCACTCCGCTCTGGCCCGCAGGGTCCCAAAGACGCTCTTGTGCTCTTCTCTTGCCTCCCGCTTGCAGTGAGCGTGCTGGATCCCGTGTTCCTGGCTCAGCGGAGGGTTTCTCTAGCCAGGCAGCTGGCGAAGGAAGGCGAGCACGCTAAAGCCACGGAAGCCGGCCCAGACAGGTGAGCCTCCTGGAGGAGCGACGTGGCTGGGGGCGCGGGGGCACAGTGCGCCCTTGCTGTCGGGCCAGTGAGCTGTTTCCCTTGGCCGCGGGGGTGCCTGTGCTGATGCCGAAAGGCCCCGGAGACGTTGTCCTGCTGGACACGTGGCCCTCCTCTCGAACCGCCTGGTGCTGACGGAGCCGCGGGGCAGGCTGCGAGCCCAGCCTGCAGCAACTGGCTCAGTCTGGGCTCGCGCAAGCTCAGCCTGCCGTGCCTCTTCAGAGTCCTGCCAGAAATCCAGAAGTCCCAGGAGGAGCTGAAGCAGCCCAGACCTCCAGCTCAGCCGCGCTTGGAGCTCCCTGCATGTGTTCCGCAGCCCTCAGGAACGGTACGCCCTCGGGATTTGCCAGCCCTGCGTCACATTTTGGGCTCTGGGCCGGGGCAGAAGAGGCGGCAAGAGCTGCCCTCCGTCCCTGCCCTGCCGCCCAGCCCAAGCCCGAGGAGACTAACGCTGCCTGTGTCGTGTGTGCGTGGCCTCCAGGGAACGCGGTCCCTCCGCACCCAGAGGGAAGAGAAACGGCTCCGGCTGCTCATGGCATCCAAGCGCCAAGAGCTGGAAGCGGAAGCGTGGCGCCAATACCGTGCCAACAGAAGGGGACGGAACACGGAGCAAGGCCAGGTATGGCATGCGCTTCACAGCCCCCAGGAAAAGGGCATTTCCCCTCCCCGCTCCCTGGGGAGCAGGCACAGCGGCGCTGCTTGTGGCCAATTGGCCAGGCAGGGCTCTTCTCTCTGCCCGCTGCCCTGCCCGTTGCCCTGACCTGACGCAGGAGCTGTCCCTAAGGCCCCAGGCCAAAGCGTGCAGTTGGCTCTGGCACGGGCAGTCTGTTTAGTGCCTGGACCTCCCTGCGAGGGCTCAGCACCACTCTGCCCGGAAGACTAAGGCAAGCCTGCGCAAGTCACACGCCTCGGCTGAAGCCTTGCGAGCAGCCCCAGCTGTTGGAGGCAGTGCTTCAGGAGACTCTCTTCTGCCTTTGCAGAGCCCCTGCCGCCATCTCTTTGAGGATCCCCATCGCCCTCCGCACCTCCTGAGAAAGGCCTACGCCGAGAAGCTGATGAAGGAGGGGCTACAGCAGAAGGAGAAGGAGAGATGCCAAAGCCCTGCAAGGCAGAGGGCATCAGAGGGGCGCGCAGAGCTGCACCTCCCGGGGAGAGCACGGCAAGAGTAAGTGTGTGCCGGCTCCTGCAGGGGCCAGGGAAAGCTTGGGGGGGGCTCCAAGCCCTGGCGCTGTCCAGGCTTTCGGAGGCTACGCAGCTTGGCATCCCCCAGCTCCTCGCGATGCAGGAATGACCGGCCTTAGAGGCCACCTCCGGGGGCCTCTCTGCGGCCCCAGGCCAACGCAGGACGCTTCTCCCCAGGGCAAGGCTTTGGGTACAAAAGGCAATGGGGGCCGTGTGCGTGACTGCCTGCGTCTGCACGTGCACGTGCGCGTGCAGGCACGGCGTGCTGGAAGAGGCAGGCAGCATCCCAGCCAAAGCACGACAGAACCAGATGCGTGGGGTGCCCCCGTCCTGCCCTGCCCTGCCCTGCCCTGCCCTGCCCTGCCCTGCCAGGTCCTGGGGAAAGCAGCTCTTTCCCTGATGGCCCTTGCGGCCTCGCAGACAGCTCCGCAGTCCGGCCTCGAACCAGGCGCCTTGTCCATCCACGTGGCTGGGTTCCCACCCGCTGGGCGCTCAGGAGAGCCTTGCAATAGGGGGGACACCGTCCCGGGGGGCTGAAGACGAAACGCTGGCTCCGCTGCTGGCCTCTGCCTTCCCAAAGGCGGCAGCCTGTGCTCGCCCTCCACGCGCAGCGACTCCGGGCACCCGGCCCCCAGCTGCGATGCCCGCTCCGTCCCGGGACTCGGCCCTGCCCGGCTTCACCCCCGGCTGATCTGCGCTCTTCTCGCTGCACATTGCTCGCGGCACGAGGGGCCACGAGCCGCCACGCAGAGCAGCGGGCTGCCCTCGGCAGCACCTTCCAGAACTACCGGCCTGAGCCAGGCTTTGGGGCGTTGCGGGCCCTCCTCTCCGACCACAGAGCTGAGGCCCTTTCTTCTCTCTCCTTTAGCAGAGGGGAGAAGACGAGGCTGTTGGAGCGCCGCTGGAAGGCCCAGGGACTGGCAGCCACGCCAAGAAGCTGCGAGCAGCCCCGGAGAGCCCAGCGGCAGGGGCCTTAGCCGGCGCGGCAGCCACCCTTTTCTGCAGGAGAGCTGTCAGCACCGGGTGGCGGGGGCCAGGAGCGCCTTTGCAAAGGGGACCATGCCAAATAAAGGTGGCTGCTGGTGCCTGTTTGAGCGACCACGCTGCACTGTGTTTCTCTGCGGCCAAGGGGACAGAAAGGGGGGTCCTGCAGACCCCTGGTCGGAGGGGTTTCCGGGCAAACGGGCCGGGGGGACTGCCAGCCAGTCACGACAGGTCACGCGACCCAAAGAGCGGTGTCCCTTCCAGGCCACACAGCACGGGGGCTTCAGAGCACGGCTTCTCTGCATCCAAACACCGCTCTGTAGGCAGAAGCAGAGCTCCGTGCCTGGGCACAGCGCTCTCTCAGAGCACATTCGCACTGGCCAAAGAAAACGCGGGGCTTCATGCTCCTTGAAGAGCTACGCTCACGTGGAGAAACATGCTTTGTTGAAGACGCTCCTTACTTGAGCCCCTGGCTGGCCCTCAGGAACTGTCCAATGGCCCTCTTGGTAGACACTTCAGTCATTTTAGAAAGAGAGAAGATCTGGAGCTCAAACCAGCCTCACGGAAGGGAGGTGGCTGCATCAGTGGCCAAGGGAAGAGCAACGGAGGTCATCTAGCTGGACTTCTCTAAGGCCTTTGGCACAGGCCCCCACAACGTTCTCATCTCTGCATTGGAGAGATAGGGATTGGATTGGATTGGACTCGATTGGACTGGATTGGATTGGATGGGATTGGACTGGATTGGATTGGACTGGACTGGATTGGACTGGATTGGATTGGATTGGACTGCATTGGATTGGATTGGATTGGACTACGTTGCATTGGATTGGATTGGATTGGACTGCATTGGCTTGGGTTGGACTGGATTGGACTGCATTGGATTGGATAGATGGACTGGTAGATGGATAAGGAAGTGGCGGGATGGTCGCATCCAAAGAGGAACAGTCAAGGGCTCAATGCCCACATGGAAAGCAGTAAGGAGTGGTGGGGTGTCCCTCAAGGGTCCATACTGGGACCAATACTGTGGACTGTCTTCCTTAAGGACAGAGCTAGTGGGATTGAGTGCACCCTCAGAAAGCTTGCAGATGCCACCAAGCCGAGTGCTTGGAATTTGGGGTTTCTTTTTGCCAGTACAGGGTCCAGCTCCGGCGGGACCCGGCGGGGTGAGATTCCCATCTCTTTGCATGCTGCTGGTGCTCTTCCCTTCCGTAGTGTGTGTCTTGCCCAGGGCAATGCCAGGACAGGCTGCTCTGTGACGCTGCCCAGGGCGCTGGCACCTGCGCTCCACCGTGTCCTGCTTTTCTGGATGGCTCGCTGATAGGCTTTTTGCAGGGAGCTGCAGCCCTCCGGGGCCTCCTTCTTGCTCTGGTGTTGGGGCTTGGGCTGATGGGGCCTTTGCGCCTCGCCCGGTAACGGGCTCCTCTTTCCCTCTGCCTGCGGGGCTTTCTCCTGGCACCGCTCTTAGCGGATCTCTTGCTCCTGGGCTGTGCCCACGGTCCCCACGGGACAGTGGGGCCCCCGGGGGTGGAGCGAAGCGTTTGCGAAGCCGCTAGTCGTGCCTCGTGAAGTCTTCCAGGATGGCGAGTGTGCCTGGGAGGATGCATTTGCAAGGCTCGTCGTGGCTTTGCAGCAGCGCATGCGCCATGTGCTCTTGCGGTCCTCCTTGGTGCCTCCTGGGGGGGTGAAAGAGGTCTATCCCAGTGGCCCTAGGGGACAGGAGGGGCTGAGTGTCGTCTCATCAACCAGAGCTCCACGTTGCTTCCCCCTGTGGCCCGGGCTCCACTTAGCGGGCCCTCTCCAGCCCCCTTGCGAGTGCGCCAAGCCCCTTCAGCATTAATGCGCGTTCCTTCCCGGCTTCCCATTTTTTCTCCGTCGCCAGCCGAGGGCGGCTGAGCTGAGATAGCCAGCGGGAGTGTCAGCCTCAGGTGCGCAGTGGGGCTGCCCTTCCCGTGCTGGGGCCAAACGTGGGTGGGGCTGCGAGGTGGCGGGTCCCCGCAGCCCTGTGTGACACGGCGCCGTGTCACAGTGGGACACGTGCATCTCAGCAAGAGCTCTCTCTCCCCACCGTGCCTCCAGCCACACTCCGCGGCGAGGCCTGGGCGACGCCAGGGCTGCTCTCGCCAGCGCTGCTCTCGCCAGCGCTCTGCTCTGCAGGAGCTGCCCTGCCGCCAGCAGGAGGTCAGGGGAAGCCGCGGGAGAGCGTTGGAGACGCCGCTTGGGGAAGTGGCAAGGAGGAGGAGGACGAGGAGGAGGAGGAGGACGTGGAGGAGGAGGAGGAGGAGAGGAGCAGAGGGGGTTTGTAGCAGGCCCAGCACCTCTCTCCCAGCTGCTGCAGCGCAGGGGGGCAAAGATGACCAAGTACCTGCTCTTCAACCCCTTGGGGCCCGAGAAGCTTCCAACCCTCAAGGAGCTCACCACCAGCGGTAAGCGCCTGGGGAGCCCTTGCAGGAGTGCTCTCGGAGCCACGAGGAGTGGAGATGAGCTGTGGAAACCCTGAGGCTGGGGCTGGGGCTGGGGCTGTAGCGGGGGTCTTCTGGCAGGGACTGGCGGCCGCAAGGAGAGCCCTGCCTGCTGGCGCCTTGGGGCTCGGGGGTGCCTCCGGCAGACCAGGCCTCCTGCCGCTGCCCGTGTCAAAGGGATGGATCCCCTTCCCCAAAACACGACGGATGCCTGCCCTTCCTGGGCCCAGGGCGGGCTTCTTGGAGGCTAGGGGCGCTCAAGAACGCAGCTGGGCCGCCCCCGCGCTGCGAGCGTTTGCTCAGGGCGAGGCGGGGCTTGAGCGCCCTGCACTGTCGCCTCCGTGGGTAGGGGGCTGCTGGACGGTTGGGCCTTGCTGACTCAGAGCATGGCGTGCCTTGCCTTTGCCTTCCAGAAATCTGCAAAGTCTGGGCTGCCGCATCCAAGTACATCCGGAGACAGCTCTTGCAGAAGAGGGTGAGCCTTGCCTCCTGCTCATGGCCCATCCTGCCCCTCTGGAGCTCCGGAGCGGGCAGGGCGCAAAGCAGCATCCCCAGGGCCACGCCAGTCACGCGGCAGCCTTCCCCCTGCGCAGCACTGCCAACGCTCCCTCTCCTTGCTTGCCTTTTCAGGCGGTGGACATCGGAATTGGGACATTTGCAGTTGTCCCAGCGTGTGCCACAGTGGGAGAGGACGAGGTTTTGCCTGTGGAGAGACCTGTGTTCCAGCCGTGCAGGTTTCTGAAGAAATTTTACAAGCTCAAGTGTGCGAAGACCAAAATGCCCGGTAAGAAGAGGGATGCTTCCCCTGCCCAGCCCTTGCATTTGACTCGGCGCCCACACCTCTGCGACACGGCCGAGCAAAGGCTCTTCCAACCTCGAGAGCGCTGAGCGTGGGCACACGGACGGCAGCCCAGCACCCTGCCCCTCCGCAGGGAGCCAGCCCCATCTCCCCAGCTCGCCCTACGCTCCAGCTGCTTGCCCGCAGCAGGAGGCAAAGCTTCTCTTTGCCTTCTCTTGGCCATCACGTCCGTGCTGGAGACGTGGCCGAAGCTGAAAGGGGAGCGCTCTCTGGCACAGCGCTGCCCGAGGGCTGGGCGCCCGTGGCACCCGGTCTCGGAGTCAGCGGAACTGCGGTGGGGTGACTTGCTTGCTTTGCGCTTGTTTCCTAGACGACACACCATCCGGTCCACTGGACTTCGAGCAGATTGCTGCGGACATCCACTTCCGCCAAGACATCGTGGAGCAGTGCATACACGAGACCCTGCTCTTCTTCGCTGGGGCCCTCCGAGACGACAGGGAGGTGGAATTCTCCTTCAAGGGCATTGGCATCCTAGCCGTGCGAAGAAAAGCACTCAGCATGACCTTCTTTGATGACTGCCTCCTGCAGCTGGATGCGACCGGGAACATGCTGGCAGCTCTCATCGGGGTGAGCTTGTCCTTTCTCCGGGGCTCCTCCTCATGCCTCTTTGGCAATGCTGCCAAAGCTCGCTCCAGCGGCTTTCTCTTGGCTGCCGCCACCTGCCTCGCCACCTGGCCTACACACGCTCTCGATGAGCCAGGCCAAGCCTCGGCAGCGCCTCGGCCCCTTCGAGGGAGGGGCTAATGACATCAAGGGAGAAGGGGGTGCGCGGCTTTCTGAGAAGCAGCCTTTGGGCCTTTGAGCAGCGAGGCCGTTGGCCGCCTTTGTGAGCAACCAGCACGTGTCCTGGGCGTCTGCTGACGTGTCTCTGTCCCCTTGCAGGATGCCAAGATGCGGGCTATCGTGGCCTTCCCGGGCAAAACCGATTTCACTCGGCTCAGTCGAGACGGGGTCGTCACGCTGCCAAGGTGAGCAGGACGGCTTGTGCAGCCCCTGGCTGGTCAAGGGAGCAGCTGCTCAGCTCCTGCTGTGGGGGCAGCCTCTTGCCGAGGCTCCTCTCCTGCCAAACCTGGGCAAGAGCAGCTCTTTCCCAGGAGAGCTTCCCGGTCCGCCCGCCGACGGCTCCTCCTTGCCTTGGAGAGTGCAGACGAAGCGGCCAGTCCGCTCTCCATGTGCCCTGAGAGAGTGAGAGAGGCGGGAGGGTCTGTGCGGGCAGCAAGGAGGGCTTGCGCTAGGATCATCAGCTTTCTGGCAGGAAGGCGAGGGAAGCAGCGGCAGAGGCTGATGGAGACCGTGGGGCCCCGCAGGTCCCACAGAGAGCTGCGTCCCCCAAGGGCTTGGCGGTGGCTCCCAAAGCTGCCTGCCAGCAGCTTATTAGCGTCAGCCCCCGAGGGAGCGCGGAGCCCTTTTGCCCAGCTGCCGCCGCCTTCTTCTTCCCAGGCTTGCAGCTGAGACCCCACACCAAGCAGCGGCCCCTGCCATTTCTCTGAAGCCCCAGAGAGAGCCGGCGCCTTGGGGCGGGGGTGCCCGCAGAGGTAATGTCCCAGCTGGGTGCTGGCAGGGGGCTGTGGGCACTCCGCTCTGGCCCGCAGGGTCCCAAAGACGCTCTTGTGCTCTTCTCTTGCCTCCCGCTTGCAGTGAGCGTGCTGGATCCCGTGTTCCTGGCTCAGCGGAGGGTTTCTCTAGCCAGGCAGCTGGCGAAGGAAGGCGAGCACGCTAAAGCCACGGAAGCCGGCCCAGACAGGTGAGCCTCCTGGAGGAGCGACGTGGCTGGGGGCGCGGGGGCACAGTGCGCCCTTGCTGTCGGGCCAGTGAGCTGTTTCCCTTGGCCGCGGGGGTGCCTGTGCTGATGCCGAAAGGCCCCGGAGACGTTGTCCTGCTGGACACGTGGCCCTCCTCTCGAACCGCCTGGTGCTGACGGAGCCGCGGGGCAGGCTGCGAGCCCAGCCTGCAGCAACTGGCTCAGTCTGGGCTCGCGCAAGCTCAGCCTGCCGTGCCTCTTCAGAGTCCTGCCAGAAATCCAGAAGTCCCAGGAGGAGCTGAAGCAGCCCAGACCTCCAGCTCAGCCGCGCTTGGAGCTCCCTGCATGTGTTCCGCAGCCCTCAGGAACGGTACGCCCTCGGGATTTGCCAGCCCTGCGTCACATTTTGGGCTCTGGGCCGGGGCAGAAGAGGCGGCAAGAGCTGCCCTCCGTCCCTGCCCTGCCGCCCAGCCCAAGCCCGAGGAGACTAACGCTGCCTGTGTCGTGTGTGCGTGGCCTCCAGGGAACGCGGTCCCTCCGCACCCAGAGGGAAGAGAAACGGCTCCGGCTGCTCATGGCATCCAAGCGCCAAGAGCTGGAAGCGGAAGCGTGGCGCCAATACCGTGCCAACAGAAGGGGACGGAACACGGAGCAAGGCCAGGTATGGCATGCGCTTCACAGCCCCCAGGAAAAGGGCATTTCCCCTCCCCGCTCCCTGGGGAGCAGGCACAGCGGCGCTGCTTGTGGCCAATTGGCCAGGCAGGGCTCTTCTCTCTGCCCGCTGCCCTGCCCGTTGCCCTGACCTGACGCAGGAGCTGTCCCTAAGGCCCCAGGCCAAAGCGTGCAGTTGGCTCTGGCACGGGCAGTCTGTTTAGTGCCTGGACCTCCCTGCGAGGGCTCAGCACCACTCTGCCCGGAAGACTAAGGCAAGCCTGCGCAAGTCACACGCCTCGGCTGAAGCCTTGCGAGCAGCCCCAGCTGTTGGAGGCAGTGCTTCAGGAGACTCTCTTCTGCCTTTGCAGAGCCCCTGCCGCCATCTCTTTGAGGATCCCCATCGCCCTCCGCACCTCCTGAGAAAGGCCTACGCCGAGAAGCTGATGAAGGAGGGGCTACAGCAGAAGGAGAAGGAGAGATGCCAAAGCCCTGCAAGGCAGAGGGCATCAGAGGGGCGCGCAGAGCTGCACCTCCCGGGGAGAGCACGGCAAGAGTAAGTGTGTGCCGGCTCCTGCAGGGGCCAGGGAAAGCTTGGGGGGGGCTCCAAGCCCTGGCGCTGTCCAGGCTTTCGGAGGCTACGCAGCTTGGCATCCCCCAGCTCCTCGCGATGCAGGAATGACCGGCCTTAGAGGCCACCTCCGGGGGCCTCTCTGCGGCCCCAGGCCAACGCAGGACGCTTCTCCCCAGGGCAAGGCTTTGGGTACAAAAGGCAATGGGGGCCGTGTGCGTGACTGCCTGCGTCTGCACGTGCACGTGCGCGTGCAGGCACGGCGTGCTGGAAGAGGCAGGCAGCATCCCAGCCAAAGCACGACAGAACCAGATGCGTGGGGTGCCTCCGTCCTGCCCTGCCCTGCCCTGCCCTGCCCTGCCCTGCCAGGTCCTGGGGAAAGCAGCTCTTTCCCTGATGGCCCTTGCGGCCTCGCAGACAGCTCCGCAGTCCGGCCTCGAACCAGGCGCCTTGTCCATCCACGTGGCTGGGTTCCCACCCGCTGGGCGCTCAGGAGAGCCTTGCAATAGGGGGGACACCGTCCCGGGGGGCTGAAGACAAAACGCTGGCTCCGCTGCAGGCCTCTGCCTTCCCAAAGGCGGCAGCCTGTGCTCGCCCTCCACGCGCAGCGACTCCCGGGCACCCGGCCCCCAGCTGCGATGCCCGCTCCGTCCCGGGACTCGGCCCTGCCCGGCTTCACCCCCGGCTGATCTGCGCTCTTCTCGCTGCACATTGCTCGCGGCACGAGCCCACGCAGAGCAGTGGGCTGCCCTCGGCAGCACCTCCCAGAACTACCGGCCTGAGCCAGGCTTTGGGGCATTGCGGGCCCTCCTCTCCGACCACAGAGCTGAGGCCCTTTCTTCTCTCTCCTTTAGCAGAGGGGAGAAGACGAGGCTGTTGGAGCGCCGCTGGAAGGCCCAGGGACTGGCAGCCACGCCAAGAAGCTGCGAGCAGCCCCGGAGAGCCCAGCGGCAGGGGCCTTAGCCGGCGCGGCAGCCACCCTTTTCTGCAGGAGAGCTGTCAGCACCGGGTGGCGGGGGCCAGGAGCGCCTTTGCAAAGGGGACCATGCCAAATAAAGGTGGCTGCTGGTGCCTGTTTGAGCGACCACGCTGCACTGTGTTTCTCTGCGGCCAAGGGGACAGAAAGGGGGGTCCTGCAGACCCCTGGTCGGAGGGGTTTCCGGGCAAACGGGCCGGGGGGACTGCCAGCCAGTCACGACAGGCCACGCGACCCAAAGAGCGGTGTCCCTTCCAGGCCACACAGCACGGGGGCTTCAGAGCACGGCTTCTCTGCATCCAAACACCGCTCTGTAGGCAGAAGCAGAGCTCCGTGCCTGGGCACAGCGCTCTCTCAGAGCACATTCGCACTGGCCAAAGAAAACGCGGGGCTTCATGCTCCTTGAAGAGCTACGCTCACGTGGAGAAACATGCTTTGTTGAAGACGCTCCTTACTTGAGCCCCTGGCTGGCCCTCAGGAACTGTCCAATGGCCCTCTTGGTAGACACTTCAGTCATTTTAGAAAGAGAGAAGATCTGGAGCTCAAACCAGCCTCACGGAAGGGAGGTGGCTGCATCAGTGGCCAAGGGAAGAGCAACGGAGGTCATCTAGCTGGACTTCTCTAAGGCCTTTGGCACAGGCCCCCACAACGTTCTCATCTCTGCATTGGAGAGATAGGGATTGGATTGGATTGGACTCGAATGGACTGGATTGGATTGGATGGGATTGGACTGGATTGGATGGGACTGGACTGGCTTGGACTGCATTGGATTGGATTGGATTGGACTACATTGCATTGGATTGGATTGGACTGCATTGGCTTGGGTTGGACTGGATTGGACTGGATTGGATTGGATAGATGGACTAGTAGATGGATAAGGAAGTGGCGGGATGGTCGCATCCAAAGAGGAACAGTCAAGGGCTCAATGCCCACATGGAAAGCAGTAAGGAGTGGTGGGGTGTCCCTCAAGGGTCCATACTGGGACCAATACTGTGGACTGTCTTCCTTAAGGACAGAGCTAGTGGGATTGAGTGCACCCTCAGAAAGCTTGCAGATGCCACCAAGCCGAGTGCTTGGAATTTGGGGTTTCTTTTTGCCAGTACAGGGTCCAGCTCCGGCGGGACCCGGCGGGGTGAGATTCCCATCTCTTTGCATGCTGCTGGTGCTCTTCCCTTCCGTAGTGTGTGTCTTGCCCAGGGCAATGCTCTGTGACGCTGCCCAGGGCGCTGGCACCTGCGCTCCACCGTGTCCTGCTTTTCTGGATGGCTCGCTGATAGGCTTTTTGCAGGGAGCTGCAGCCCTCCGGGGCCTCCTTCTTGCTCTGGTGTTGGGGCTTGGGCTGATGGGGCCTTTGCGCCTCGCCCGGTAACGGGCTCCTCTTTCCCTCTGCCTGCGGGGCTTTCTCCTGGCACCGCTCTTAGCGGATCTCTTGCTCCTGGGCTGTGCCCACGGTCCCCACGGGACAGTGGGGCCCCCGGGGGTGGAGCGAAGCGTTTGCGAAGCCGCTAGTCGTGCCTCGTGAAGTCTTCCAGGATGGCGAGTGTGCCTGGGAGGATGCATTTGCAAGGCTCGTCGTGGCTTTGCAGCAGCGCATGCGCCATGTGCTCTTGCGGTCCTCCTTGGTGCCTCCTGGGGGGGTGAAAGAGGTCTATCCCAGTGGCCCTAGGGGACAGGAGGGGCTGAGTGTCGTCTCATCAACCAGAGCTCCACGTTGCTTCCCCCTGTGGCCCGGGCTCCACTTAGCGGGCCCTCTCCAGCCCCCTTGCGAGTGCGCCAAGCCCCTTCAGCATTAATGCGCGTTCCTTCCCGGCTTCCCATTTTTTCTCCGTCGCCAGCCGAGGGCGGCTGAGCTGAGATAGCCAGCGGGAGTGTCAGCCTCAGGTGCGCAGTGGGGCTGCCCTTCCCATGCTGGGGCCAAACGTGGGTGGGGCTGCGAGGTGGCGGGTCCCCGCAGCCCTGTGTGACACGGCGCCGTGTCACAGTGGGACACGTGCATCTCAGCAAGAGCTCTCTCTCCCCACCGTGCCTCCAGCCACACTCCGCGGCGAGGCCTGGGCGACGCCAGGGCTGCTCTCGCCAGCGCTGCTCTCGCCAGCGCTCTGGTCTGCAGGAGCTGCCCTGCCGCCAGCAGGAGGTCAGGGGAAGCCGCGGGAGAGCGTTGGAGACGCCGCTTGGGGAAGTGGCAAGGAGGAGGAGGACGAGGAGGAGGAGGAGGACGTGGAGGAGGAGGAGGAGGAGAGGAGCAGAGGGGGTTTGTAGCAGGCCCAGCACCTCTCTCCCAGCTGCTGCAGCGCAGGGGGGCAAAGATGACCAAGTACCTGCTCTTTAACCCCTTGGGGCCCGAGAAGCTTCCAACCCTCAAGGAGCTCACCACCAGCGGTAAGCGCCTGGGGAGCCCTTGCAGGAGTGCTCTCGGAGCCACGAGGAGTGGAGATGAGCTGTGGAAACCCTGAGGCTGGGGCTGGGGCTGGGGCTGTAGCGGGGGTCTTCTGGCAGGGACTGGCGGCCGCAAGGAGAGCCCTGCCTGCTGGCGCCTTGGGGCTCGGGGGTGCCTCCGGCAGTCAAAGGGATGGATCCCCTTCCCCAAAACACGACGGATGCCTGCCCTTCCTGGGCCCAGGGCGGGCTTCTTGGAGGCTAGGGGCGCTCAAGAACGCAGCTGGGCCGCCCCCGCGCTGCGAGCGTTTGCTCAGGGCGAGGCGGGGCTTGAGCGCCCTGCACTGTCGCCTCCGTGGGTAGGGGGCTGCTGGACGGTTGGGCCTTGCTGACTCAGAGCATGGCGTGCCTTGCCTTTGCCTTCCAGAAATCTGCAAAGTCTGGGCTGCCGCATCCAAGTACATCCGGAGACAGCTCTTGCAGAAGAGGGTGAGCCTTGCCTCCTGCTCATGGCCCATCCTGCCCCTCTGGAGCTCCGGAGCGGGCAGGGCGCAAAGCAGCATCCCCAGGGCCACGCCAGTCACGCGGCAGCCTTCCCCCTGCGCAGCACTGCCAACGCTCCCTCTCCTTGCTTGCCTTTTCAGGCGGTGGACATCGGAATTGGGACATTTGCAGTTGTCCCAGCGTGTGCCACAGTGGGAGAGGACGAGGTTTTGCCTGTGGAGAGACCTGTGTTCCAGCCGTGCAGGTTTCTGAAGAAATTTTACAAGCTCAAGTGTGCGAAGACCAAAATGCCCGGTAAGAAGAGGGATGCTTCCCCTGCCCAGCCCTTGCATTTGACTCGGCGCCCACACCTCTGCGACACGGCCGAGCAAAGGCTCTTCCAACCTCGAGAGCGCTGAGCGTGGGCACACGGACGGCAGCCCAGCACCCTGCCCCTCCGCAGGGAGCCAGCCCCATCTCCCCAGCTCGCCCTACGCTCCAGCTGCTTGCCCGCAGCAGGAGGCAAAGCTTCTCTTTGCCTTCTCTTGGCCATCACGTCCGTGCTGGAGACGTGGCCGAAGCTGAAAGGGGAGCGCTCTCTGGCACAGCGCTGCCCGAGGGCTGGGCGCCCGTGGCACCCGGTCTCGGAGTCAGCGGAACTGCGGTGGGGTGACTTGCTTGCTTTGCGCTTGTTTCCTAGACGACACACCATCCGGTCCACTGGACTTCGAGCAGATTGCTGCGGACATCCACTTCCGCCAAGACATCGTGGAGCAGTGCATACACGAGACCCTGCTCTTCTTCGCTGGGGCCCTCCGAGACGACAAGGAGGTGGAATTCTCCTTCAAGGGCATTGGCATCCTAGCCGTGCGAAGAAAAGCACTCAGCATGACCTTCTTTGATGACTGCCTCCTGCAGCTGGATGCGACCGGGAACATGCTGGCAGCTCTCATCGGGGTGAGCTTGTCCTTTCTCCGGGGCTCCTCCTCATGCCTCTTTGGCAATGCTGCCAAAGCTCGCTCCAGCGGCTTTCTCTTGGCTGCCGCCACCTGCCTCGCCACCTGGCCTACACACGCTCTCGATGAGCCAGGCCAAGCCTCGGCAGCGCCTCGGCCCCTTCGAGGGAGGGGCTAATGACATCAAGGGAGAAGGGGGTGCGCGGCTTTCTGAGAAGCAGCCTTTGGGCCTTTGAGCAGCGAGGCCGTTGGCCGCCTTTGTGAGCAACCAGCACGTGTCCTGGGCGTCTGCTGACGTGTCTCTGTCCCCTTGCAGGATGCCAAGATGCGGGCTATCGTGGCCTTCCCGGGCAAAACCGATTTCACTCGGCTCAGTCGAGACGGGGTCGTCACGCTGCCAAGGTGAGCAGGACGGCTTGTGCAGCCCCTGGCTGGTCAAGGGAGCAGCTGCTCAGCTCCTGCTGTGGGGGCAGCCTCTTGCCGAGGCTCCTCTCCTGCCAAACCTGGGCAAGAGCAGCTCTTTCCCAGGAGAGCTTCCCGGTCCGCCCGCCAACGGCTCCTCCTTGCCTTGGAGAGTGCAGACGAAGCGGCCAGTCCGCTCTCCATGTGCCCTGAGAGAGTGAGAGAGGCGGGAGGGTCTGTGCGGGCAGCAAGGAGGGCTTGCGCTAGGATCATCAGCTTTCTGGCAGGAAGGCGAGGGAAGCAGCGGCAGAGGCTGATGGAGACCGTGGGGCCCCGCAGGTCCCACAGAGAGCTGCGTCCCCCAAGGGCTTGGCGGTGGCTCCCAAAGCTGCCTGCCAGCAGCTTATTAGCGTCAGCCCCCGAGGGAGCGCGGAGCCCTTTTGCCCAGCTGCCGCCGCCTTCTTCTTCCCAGGCTTGCAGCTGAGACCCCACACCAAGCAGCGGCCCCTGCCATTTCTCTGAAGCCCCAGAGAGAGCCGGCGCCTTGGGGCGGGGGTGCCCGCAGAGGTAATGTCCCAGCTGGGTGCTGGCAGGGGGCTGTGGGCACTCCGCTCTGGCCCGCAGGGTCCCAAAGACGCTCTTGTGCTCTTCTCTTGCCTCCCGCTTGCAGTGAGCGTGCTGGATCCCGTGTTCCTGGCTCAGCGGAGGGTTTCTCTAGCCAGGCAGCTGGCGAAGGAAGGCGAGCACGCTAAAGCCACGGAAGCCGGCCCAGACAGGTGAGCCTCCTGGAGGAGCGACGTGGCTGGGGGCGCGGGGGCACAGTGCGCCCTTGCTGTCGGGCCAGTGAGCTGTTTCCCTTGGCCGCGGGGGTGCCTGTGCTGATGCCGAAAGGCCCCGGAGACGTTGTCCTGCTGGACACGTGGCCCTCCTCTCGAACCGCCTGGTGCTGACGGAGCCGCGGGGCAGGCTGCGAGCCCAGCCTGCAGCAACTGGCTCAGTCTGGGCTCGCGCAAGCTCAGCCTGCCGTGCCTCTTCAGAGTCCTGCCAGAAATCCAGAAGTCCCAGGAGGAGCTGAAGCAGCCCAGACCTCCAGCTCAGCCGCGCTTGGAGCTCCCTGCATGTGTTCCGCAGCCCTCAGGAACGGTACGCCCTCGGGATTTGCCAGCCCTGCGTCACATTTTGGGCTCTGGGCCGGGGCAGAAGAGGCGGCAAGAGCTGCCCTCCGTCCCTGCCCTGCCGCCCAGCCCAAGCCCGAGGAGACTAACGCTGCCTGTGTCGTGTGTGCGTGGCCTCCAGGGAACGCGGTCCCTCCGCACCCAGAGGGAAGAGAAACGGCTCCGGCTGCTCATGGCATCCAAGCGCCAAGAGCTGGAAGCGGAAGCGTGGCGCCAATACCGTGCCAACAGAAGGGGACGGAACACGGAGCAAGGCCAGGTATGGCATGCGCTTCACAGCCCCCAGGAAAAGGGCATTTCCCCTCCCCGCTCCCTGGGGAGCAGGCACAGCGGCGCTGCTTGTGGCCAATTGGCCAGGCAGGGCTCTTCTCTCTGCCCGCTGCCCTGCCCGTTGCCCTGACCTGACGCAGGAGCTGTCCCTAAGGCCCCAGGCCAAAGCGTGCAGTTGGCTCTGGCACGGGCAGTCTGTTTAGTGCCTGGACCTCCCTGCGAGGGCTCAGCACCACTCTGCCCGGAAGACTAAGGCAAGCCTGCGCAAGTCACACGCCTCGGCTGAAGCCTTGCGAGCAGCCCCAGCTGTTGGAGGCAGTGCTTCAGGAGACTCTCTTCTGCCTTTGCAGAGCCCCTGCCGCCATCTCTTTGAGGATCCCCATCGCCCTCCGCACCTCCTGAGAAAGGCCTACGCCGAGAAGCTGATGAAGGAGGGGCTACAGCAGAAGGAGAAGGAGAGATGCCAAAGCCCTGCAAGGCAGACGGCATCAGAGGGGCGCGCAGAGCTGCACCTCCCGGGGAGAGCACGGCAAGAGTAAGTGTGTGCCGGCTCCTGCAGGGGCCAGGGAAAGCTTGGGGGGGGCTCCAAGCCCTGGCGCTGTCCAGGCTTTCGGAGGCTACGCAGCTTGGCATCCCCCAGCTCCTCGCGATGCAGGAATGACCGGCCTTAGAGGCCACCTCCGGGGGCCTCTCTGCGGCCCCAGGCCAACGCAGGACGCTTCTCCCCAGGGCAAGGCTTTGGGTACAAAAGGCAATGGGGGCCGTGTGCGTGACTGCCTGCGTCTGCACGTGCACGTGCGCGTGCAGGCACGGCGTGCTGGAAGAGGCAGGCAGCATCCCAGCCAAAGCACGACAGAACCAGATGCGTGGGGTGCCCCCGTCCTGCCCTGCCCTGCCAGGTCCTGGGGAAAGCAGCTCTTTCCCTGATGGCCCTTGCGGCCTCGCAGACAGCTCCGCAGTCCGGCCTCGAACCAGGCGCCTTGTCCATCCACGTGGCTGGGTTCCCACCCGCTGGGCGCTCAGGAGAGCCTTGCAATAGGGGGGACACCGTCCCGGGGGGCTGAAGACGAAACGCTGGCTCCGCTGCAGGCCTCTGCCTTCCCAAAGGCGGCAGCCTGTGCTTGCCCTCCACGCGCAGCGACTCCCGGGCACCCGGCCCCCAGCTGCGATGCCCGCTCCGTCCCGGGACTCGGCCCTGCCCGGCTTCACCCCCGGCTGATCTGCGCTCTTCTCGCTGCACATTGCTCGCGGCACGAGGGGCCACGAGCCGCCACGCAGAGCAGTGGGCTGCCCTCGGCAGCACCTTCCAGAACTACCGGCCTGAGCCAGGCTTTGGGGCGTTGCGGGCCCTCCTCTCCGACCACAGAGCTGAGGCCCTTTCTTCTCTCTCCTTTAGCAGAGGGGAGAAGACGAGGCTGTTGGAGCGCCGCTGGAAGGCCCAGGGACTGGCAGCCACGCCAAGAAGCTGCGAGCAGCCCCGGAGAGCCCAGCGGCAGGGGCCTTAGCCGGCGCGGCAGCCACCCTTTTCTGCAGGAGAGCTGTCAGCACCGGGTGGCGGGGACCAGGAGCGCCTTTGCAAAGGGGACCATGCCAAATAAAGGTGGCTGCTGGTGCCTGTTTGAGTGACCACGCTGCACTGTGTTTCTCTGCGGCCAAGGGGACAGAAAGGGGGCACCTGCTGAAGGAAGGTGAGCGGCTAAAGCGAAGGAGGGCTGTTTGAGGCAGGTGAGCCTCCTGGAAGAGGGAAGGTAGAGGAGGAGCTGTTGCTAATGGAAGTGTTTACAGATTCAGGGAAAATTTGGAATTATTTCTGATGCTAGACACAGTTCCTTGCTAGATTTGCATCCCTGTTTGCTTTCTTGCTTCACAGATTGGAAGTCTTTGATGTAGGAGGGATTTTGTATTGCAAGTGTCTCTAGATGGGAGTGCGAGGGGAAGAAGAGAAAGAAAACATTTTCTAAAGAAAATATTGCTTTTGTTCCAGCTAGTTATATCTATTGAGCTGTGTGACGCTCCATGTAATGTAAGTGTTGCGGTTTAACCCCAGTCAGCAACTAAGCACCACAGAGCAGCTCGCTCACCTTCCTCCCTCTGCCCGCAGTGGGATGGGGGAGAGAATCATGTGGGGGATAAGTAAAACCCATGGGTTGAGGTAAAGACAGTTTAAAGAACAGCAGAGGAAGAGAAGATGATAATATACAAAACGAGTGATGCACAAGGCAATTGCTCACCACTTGCTGACTGATGCCGAGCCCGTCCCTGAGCTGTGACTGCTTCCCCCTGGCCAACTCCCCCCCAGTTTATGTACTGAGCATGACATCATATGGTATGGAATAGCCCTTTGGCCAGTCTGGGTCAGCTGTCCTGGCTGGGCCCCCTCCCAGCTTCTTGTGCACTTGGCAGAGCTTGGGAAGCTGAGAAGTCCTTGACCAGTTTAAGCACTACTTAGCAACAACTAAAACATCAGTGTGTTCTCAACATTATTCTCATCCTAAATCCAAAACACAGCCTTATACCAGCTACTGGGAAGAAAATTAGCTCTATCCCAGCTGAAACCGGGACACACAGAGAAGAAGAAAACGGAGAAAAGGCAGCTTTGAGATACACTTTAGAAAGATGCTAATTTTTAAAAGGGAAAGCTCACATTCAGGGAAAAATGCAAGGAAGTATATCTAGATAAAAATGTTGGATATTGCAAAATACAAAGAGCTATTATTCAACACAGGAGTTCCATAAAGTTGAAGCTGTTGAACTTTAACTGAAAATACATCCAGAGATAGCTTGTAAACTAACTTTAAAACCTTGCCTTTATTTAGAAATAACCTCTCTCCTTTGTTTGTTTGTTTTTGCAAACTAAGGATGAGAGCATCACATTGAGGAATAAGGGAATTAAATAATACTGTGGAAAAGAGAAAAACTGCTGATGTTTACAGAAGAAATAGAGAAAACCACAAAAATCTTTCCTATTAACTCCAGCAGGCTTTAGATTAGATCGACGGGTCAAATTACTGCAATGGATTTAGAAAAAAAGTGGGAGGAGAGAGAGAAACATGCATTTCTAACCAACTTCTGGAAAGAGAAAAGAAAAATAGTTGGAAACAAGGCATACAGGTCTAAGTTGAGAATAAAGATGAGATAACGCCCTCTAGCTGCATACACAAAGAGCTACTTCTGCCTCGGGAGCCCTCGGGAGCCACCAGGCAGCTGCCTGAGGAAACCCCCAAGTTTCTTGCTGAATTCACTGCCCTCTAGTTTTCATCAAGCCACCCAGGCCCCAAGGCTCCCTTTCCCTGCAGCAAGTAAACCTGCCCCTTCCCAAGCCACACCGGGAAAGAAGCCTCCCCTCTGCCACAAGCCTTGTGCCCTTCAGCACTGCCTCTCTCCTGACTGCGTGCCCCAGGCTCCAGTCCTGAATCCAAGTTCTTCACCGTAAGAAACCTTGGGACGCCTACGCGGCTGACAAAAGCACACGGGAAACAATCCCTGCAAGTGAGGAAAATTGAAATTGCCTCTCACAGACAGCTTGTAACAGAGAAGCCTATTAACCACTAGAACAACCAGGTAGGTGCAACGAACGGGGAGAATATCCCATTGCCTGACCTTTTAACAACCAAGAGCAGGTATTTTTCTGTAACATAGGCTCCAGTTCCAGTAAACGTCATTGGACTTGACACAGGAGCCACATGGTGAAGTCCTGAGCTTTGTTTCACACGGGAAGCCAGGCGTGCTGATCGCAAGCATGGCTCCTTCTGCCCCAAAAATCTACAAATAACTATTAAGTGCTGGAACAGTGCCAGTTCGTATCCAGCTCCTACCATGAATTTGAAGGAGACAGTCCCACAGTGCGGCTGCTCCTCGTCAGCTGTAACGATCTCTGCAGTATGTTCGCCATTCAGTAGATAACAGATAGAACCTCAGCTGCTCAGGTCACTGCACAGGGAGTTGTGTCGAGTAACATTTTTAAAAAGGGCTGGCTCAGGAAAAAACACACGTGCTACTCTCAACCCAGATGTGGAAGCACTAAAAAGAGGCTAGAGCTGACAGAAGGGCAAGAACTACTTAAGCAGAGGACACGGGGGAAAGAAACCAGTGTTTTCTCGTTCCCCTTCAAACGGGTGTCCGAGGTGTCAGCAGAGCACTTTACATGAAGATGGGGGAGACCCCTGCAAAAGTCCTCCAGCACACCACACTAGGATGTGCGGAGGAGGTCGGACACCGCACTTCAAGATGTGTGAGCAACACTCGGCAACACGTTTAGCACGGCAAGGAAGAACCCTGTTCTCCTTGACACTGAGGCTGCCCAAACCCCAGGCTGCTGTTTTAGAGAAAGCAGAGTGCAGAAGTGGGATGTTTGAGCAAAAGTGAGTTCCTCCAGATTCTGCAAGATGACTGCAGGATTTTCTCTTTCTCTGGTCAGTATGGTTTCTTGTAGAATTCCACGCTGGCATCTGAACTAAGGTCTGCATCGCATTATAAGCAGTATTAGTAAACAGTTAGTTATCAAAAATAAGTGATTGTATCCTAGACCTAGCTGAGATTTTTCTCTCAGTTTAAAGGCAAACTCCAGCTTTGGCCATAATACCACTGCAGCCAGTTATCCCTTCGTCAGTGTAAAGCTGATTGTAATAGCAAATACAACTGGATAGAAAAGTGTCACGGTAGCAGAGAGGAAAGGAAAAGGCAGGAGAAATGAATCTGCCAGAGATAACTGCACTTATTGACCTGTGAGACAAGTTTTAATTTCAGAATTATAGGGGTGTGAAATGTCACCTCTTATGCACAATGCCATCCTGCTGTGGCAGATTTTTTCCTTTGTTGAATAAGAAAAAGATAGGATACATTAGAGAACCCCAGGAGTTTTGTCCTTCCACAAGTCCTAATCTGTTTTAGAAGATGATATAATTGCCTTTGACTACTGTTTCTGTTTTAGCTCTCACTTTCCACGGGTCTGTAACTTTGTGAACAAAACTAACCCTTCCCCACCCCAGGAGGAGCCAGCTGTCTGAACCGGAGCTGGGTTACACTGCTGGGAGCCTGACTCCCAACTCAGCGCCAGCGCTGGCAAAGGCCACTCTCTGAAGATTAAGCTGAAATGTAGTCGAATAGCTGTCTCAAAAACACTGGCAGTTTAAAAGTTCCCCAAACCAGCATGAGCACTGTGCCCCCAGCCAAGTGCAGGACAAGCACAGGCTGTGCTCCTGTGACGCAGCCGTGTCCCCAGCTCCCCGGCGCAGCTGCGTGCTCCACAGCTCCCGGGTGCTGGGGGAGACCTCAGGGGATGGAGACAGGCACGCAGGAACGCTGGACTCCCCATCACATCCAGGACATTGGCAGCTGTGGGGCAAGCGGTAGCAATGTACGTATATTGAATTTGTTGTCATGCTGGTGTGTAAAGTACCACGTCTCTGTCTGGTGTCCATGGCCTTTTACCTGTGCATTTATTTAGAAACCACTACTAGTTTTGTTTACTTTCTTTTTACACAGACAGTGATTTGTTTAGTATACCTTGTTGAATTAATCACAGTTTAGACTTCTCTGCTGGAATACAAATGTACACACACATTTATACTCCATAAAAAGAAAAGAACACTATTTTACTTTTTTGGCCTTTCTAACACATTAACAAATACATAGTTTTGGGAAGAAACAAGATTTTTACCTGGAAATGGGAAAGATATCGCATATACTTTGCTGCTTTCCCTTTTATCGTTGGTGAATAGGGGACAGTGGTCTTCTGCTGCCCTTAAATAGGGGGCAAGCCATAAGGCTATGTGATTTTTGTGTTCAGGATTACTTGATCCTTCCGGCACAGGATCCATATCAATGAGAGGGTCAAATAACATTAAAGTGATCTCTTGAATATTTTTTTTCAGAAGCACTCATCATCAGGCCAATTTTTGTTGCTTTGCTATCAATGTCAGAGTGAGTAGAATTAGACTCACAGTGAAAGCTGGAACTTTCCCCCTAAACCATCACAGCTCAGCATTTAGCAGCCAATGTTTATGCTCATCATTAGTTCATGCGCATTTACCACTGTTTTGTTGTTACTTTCCTTCAGAAAAGAAAGCCATGTCAGGAGCAGGAGAAATACCTGATCCTTCCTGTAAGTTCAAATGCACCTGGAGCTGCACCTCCTTAGGAGTGCGTATATGAAAACTACTTATGCTTTGTGAACAAAGATTAATGAGTCGGGAAGATGAGAACAAAGTTATGCCTCATCTTGCTGTGTAAAATACGCAAAACTGTTGAAGCAGCTTTTTAATCAATCTGGCACTCTTCAATCTTAACATAGTGCTGTCGTGTTTATCAACTCTGACTCCAAAGAAACCTCAGCCATTTATAACAAGCCCAGTTCTGCTGACATTTGCTGTAGTGGAAGAGTTGTTCATTTCAGGGACAATGGGAATGTCTAAAGAAAGCTATGTCCAGGGGATGAATAAAAGCAATATGGAGCTGCGCTGAGAGCTTGCCTTGATTCCAAAATGCTTTGACAGGCATTGCACTGATAGGCAGAGAAAAGCTGATGTGAATGTAGATAAATAAATAGATAGATAGACAGACAAATAGATAGATAAATAAATAGATAGATAGAATACAGATAAATAAATAAGCATACATAAAAGTATACATAAAGAAATAAACATATATAAGCACATAAAGTGCCAGTTCATTGCCTCGGGTATATTTGCTTACCTAAGTTCCCCACAACAACCACTGTACACAGTATTATCCACCGCCTCTGGCTGGCATGGAAATTGTTCTCTATTAGTGGATGAGGATTTTTTCCTGAGTTGTACATGTGTTTGTCACAGTTGCTCTGATTATAGCAGTGGACTGTATCTAATTGCGTCTTTAAGCTCAGTGACTGTCTCTTGTTCATTGTAAAAGGGGACAGAAAGTACCTGATCTTCCCAACAGCACCTGGATGCAGCCAACGTACAGACAGTAACAAAAAGTCCGTAGCAGAAGGGTGAGGGCCGATGGCCTGTAACTCTGCGCCAAGGCTGCCAAGTTGGGTGCGTGCTCCTCGTGGGTGCTGCGGTAGGTGCTGCCAGGACACAGAGGTCAGAGCTGCGTCCTAGATCTCGTCATGTCAGATGCTCTGCACACCCATATTCACAGTAGGTCCTCGCTCCAGACGCAAAAAAGGAGAAGGGGCTAAAATGTCAACAAAAAACCCAAGTGGAGTGATTTGCCTAATTGGCATGATTTTAATTGCAATATCCCCAAAGGAGGTACTAGAAGACAGAACAGTATCAATTCTTCCTATCTGGTAACTTCTGACAACAACTCTTGAAAACTTTGCCCAAGTACTAAGATTATTTTTTTGTTGTTGTAGTTTGTAGCCATTTTTCTAGTATCTGACAGTACCAGTGGTTCCACGAGCTCTTTTTCTAATACACGGGCAGGAAGTTCCCTGTATATTTGCCTAGGAAGGGAGACAATGTTTGTGCATGTTTATGTCTAAGGCCTCTTCTGTGTAAATGCACATTGGATCCAACTCCAATTCACTGCATTCTAGTGAGGGAACTACTGCCCTGTGATATGTGATCGTGCAACCTGAACGCGGATGCGCTAACAAAAAACATACAAAACACGTACTTCTGCAGCTGGAGGAGCGCGTCTCACCAGGCTGGCTCCCCTCTGGCATCCATTTGAAATGGGGACTGCACAAAGGTGAGGATGTCGGGCAATTGGTGTTAGTAACTGGTTTTGTTGGCAGGTGGCGGTGGGGGGAGAAGAGAGCTGCTCATGGTAAACTGGATCAAGACCAAGAGGTGATTCCTTTTGAAGCCCCCATGACGTGAAACAGTGGCATTTGCTGCCAACAGCGAGTTTTCCTGTTCAGGCCCACACTTTGCAGAATTTTTCAGTTCATCTCTGGAGCACTTTGCTGTTAGATAAGGTGGAAAATGTTCTTCTGAATAACTGTTCCTCAGAGGAGGGGAAGCTTGAGTAGGCCATGACAACCAAAGATATGTCTTCTCAGCTGGGCAAGGGCTGATTTTGGCATAGGCAGTAGGCAGGTGCATCCAGCGCTGTGCTTACTCTGTCTGCCTCACACGTTACCATTGTATTGTCTGCGCGGAACACACCTTGAATTACAACTACACTTAGAGAGGGTGTGTTGGATGGGTTCAAGCATGAGCCACGGGGGTTTCCCAAAGGCTGTCATACCTATTGAAATTCTTTGACCGCAACAAAAAAATACACACATCTTTCCTTCTTGGAATGCTCCTAAACGACTCCTATCACTCCTGTTTGAAGGGCAGTTCTCTCCTTTCCCCGGCCTTGTAATTGGGATAACGTTGCTGAGGGAGCTGAAGTGGGCTCTTCCACGCCCTAGGCATGGGTAGGAGGGTGGGCTGTAGCACTGCCACCCATTCTTGTGCCTGCTTGCGGCTACACAAGCTTAACAGCTGTCAGCACTTCCCTTTGGCTTACCTGGGGATTGACTTAATGCTAATTTGGCATGGGATTTAATCGGGCACTCACTAGCCCTTCAATACTTTGGGGCTTCCATCCTCATCACACATTTTGCACGCCACTGAAATTCAGAGGCAAGAGCACACACATTAGAGCACAAGAGATTATTAAAGAGAATAATGCATTTTTTTGGGTGGTGTTTTCATGTGAAAGAGGTTTTACACGAATTACTATGAACACAGTAGTTCATACTGATAAGTCTCTACTATTACAATTTATAATTAACCAGGTGAATATTGAATACTGCCCTAGTAAGGGCAAGGCCAACAGTAACGCAAAGTAGGTGATGTGAAAGTAATTCTGTTACTACTATTATTATGTGATACTATTGTAAGAAAAGCTGAAAAGATATGAAGCAGCAGCTTGGAGTTTTGCTTGCAAAGTAAAAATCAGTATTTCATGCCTTGCTGTCATTTGCAGTAGAGGTCCCCCAGCACAGGGAGCACAGGAGGGGTCAGGCGCCATTTCAGTGGAGGCCCGAGGGAAGTGAGCAACCACCTAAGCTGGGCAGGGGTCACCCCATCCAAAGCACCCTGGAAAGGGGGAAAGGTGTTAAGGGGCATCAACAGACAAAACCATTTTGACTTTGCTCTACTGAGTACAGCTGTAACAGAATTTAAGAATTAATGAAGAAATTTCCCTCTTCAAAATCAAACAATATTTATAGATGTAAAAACTACACCTGTCCCTTGAGAGAGGACACATCTGGACTTTTTAATAGCAGCATTGATTCCGAGGTTATGGTGTATAAGCACGTATTTTCTTCTGCTCAACTTTGGATGTAAGCAATACAGAAATGCAAACATACATTACACATTTGAAGTCGCGTGTTTAGGGTTTTTTTCTTATTCCTGTGGTACCACTAACCACAGCAACGTGTTAGATTGATTTGCATGGACCAATCCCAGTTAAAGAGAAACACTGAAGTATTAAACAGTCTGTTCAGACAGCCACAACACACTTCTCACGTGTGAGTTACCAAACCCAGGATTATTCTTTCCCCCAGCACAACTGCAATTTAAGGAGAAAAACTGCACACTACACCATTAACTTCCTACAGAATACAAAGGATGAGGACTTATGCTCGATTGTTATATTTTCCCCTCTGTAAGTTACGAATATGTCTTTCAAAAAAGAATGCAAAATAATCCGTTGTACAACATCTCTTTAACTTACAAACACATAAAAATCTGTGTCAGAGTACAAAACAGTATTAACACAGTAGGAGTTTTATTTACATCATCAGTACAGGATATCAAATTTTTTACATGTACACTTCAGTCTCTTCTTTCAGGAGGTCCAAGCTTCTAAACAGCAATTTTTTTGAAGGTATGAATTTTAATAAAACCTTCAAATGCCGACAACTTATCAAATATGTACTCAGGAAACACACTGTACAATTGCAAAGTAAATTAAAATGAGTAAAAAATAAAAATAACTTAAAGAGTAACACTGCTTATCTACAGTCTCTTTCAAACTAATTTCTGTCATAATTTCTTATTCTCTTTTTTATCAATATAGATTACTTTATGGCTCAGGAGAGGCAGGGAATAGTTTGTAATTCGGTATTCAGCTCAGGTCTGATCCTGCAAAGTTAAGAGAAAGCTGAGGAGAGGTGTCTCGATGCTGACACAGCATGTTTAGACTTGGCCTCCCGGCCCACCTAAGTGGCTAAAGCAGTACTTTTGTGCAGACCATACTCCCTTTAGCAAAGGCCTTTGTAGCGTATTAATCTATTCAGGCAAGTCGGTGGTTGATATATTGCTGTACTCAGTCGCTATCAAATTCCTCTATTTTTAATTCATCTTCCTCCATGATTGCTTGAGCTGCAACAGGCTGAGGCTGACTGGAAGGGAGTTCACTTCCGCTGCACTGGCTAGAAGAGAGAGGGAATCCATCCGATTCATTCTCATTTGTTCTGTTTTTCTCCATCTGTACAGCCGTCTCCATAGCAACCACATCGGCACAGTCCCCCTCAGAGCTAACAAATAAGTCTGGTATCCCAGGATCTTTGTCAGTAAGTGTTTCAAGCTTTAACCTGTAAAATTATCATTGCAACAGTAAGTCACCACAAAAAAATCCACACCTCCTGCTCTCTCACACAGAAGCTGCGATAGAAAAGACTGCCCGTGTACCACACAAGTCATCCCCCCTTCACCGATGCTCAACAGCTTTCACATTTTCTGGCAGTAATACCCTCCATCGATCACAGTTAATTCAAGCTATACACATTCTGTGCTTAAATCACTACATTCAGTATTACGTTTTTACACTCTGCGCGCATCTTCCAGGTATAGATACTTGTGCCCAGAACTCAACACCATACAGCTTACGCGACAGCCTACAGAAGACACAGGAGTTCCTCTCGGGGAAAGGACTGCCCTACATAGCCTCAAACCACAGCAACAGCAAAACACCCAGTCCTGTTTGTGCTCTGTCACTTTCCCAGTACCCGTTGTTGCTTGAAGTTTCCTCCTTACAGTGACAGTGGTTTTGCTTAGCTTTCCTCATGCACATGAACTGCTAACAGTTAAGCTACTGACAACAGCCCAAGGTACATTAGACCCTTTCCAAGCAAAACCAAAATCCTTTGGGACAGGAAGCAATTTAACTTGAAACAGGCGAATTAAAAAAAAATAAATAAAAAAAAGGAGTGTAAAGGAAATCTTTTTGTATTTTATAATTTCTTTTACTATTTGGACGTCTCAATCTTTCTAGCATCTCTGTATCAGTATGTTACCAATGTTCCTTCATTATTTTTCCCATTTTACATGGGAATAATAAAAACTTACACAGTTACTGAAAAAAACTCATCCTGACACCAACTCCAGCTGATCAAATACCATGTACTCTCCTCAATGCCCATTTTCTTACTACAGTACCATTCCCATTCCATTAATAAATATAATGGAAAATAAATAAAATATTCTTATTTCCACTGAAACAGCTGCACATAAGTTATTTTAAGGACTGCTTAATAACACAAAATAAATAAATTGCTGAATAAATAAAATGCTGAAGGAAGCAAATGCTTACTGAAATACCTGCATTTCTCTATATTTCCTTTCCAAAATAGTGAACAAATGAAAAAGGATTACCATGCTTTCAGGAGAAAGTTACTCCTCAGATAAAACTCTAAATGACACACACCCAACTTATTAATGCAGATACAAAACATTTATCAATATTTAAAGGTATGCTGCAGGCAAAATTAATGGCATAAGGAAGTCTACAATTAATTCATAAAGTTACAAACATTTTGGCTTAGAACAGGGAGATTGCAAATAAACACCCGTTAGGGACACTTTCCCTTCTTCCTGACTAGCAACCAGAACGGGTTTTAATACAACTGTTGGGGAACAGGGTGGTTCTTGGGTAATACAGCCTTTACCTTATAGGCCAGTATTTCATAGTTAAACTCAGACAGCAATACCACAGTGATAAACATGAGATGCTTTGTCAGACGCCCTAACAAACTGTGTCTCGGTTAAGAGATGAAAGAGTTGGTCTCGTTCCAGCTAACTGTGATCATGATCCTTTATTAGAAAAAGACCATCACAATTAAAACTCTTTTTTTTTTTATTTCAGAGATATCAAAGTTATAGAAATGTAACTGAGGCTCTACTAGCATAAATGATGCCTATGATGCAGAAGGCTCACTGGAGTCACAATATGCCATGTCATGCCATGTTACCCCATGACTGCTACACAATCTGTAGGTAGAGCACTACAGTCTCACAGTTGAAATAAACAGTATTTTTTCAGTATTTAACATCTAAGACAGAGGAACTTCAGTAGTTATAGTTTTATTAAAAAAATGCATTCTAAACAAAGGTTTACTCTGAGTAGTCTGATAGGCAAAAAGTCCACAAAATAAAAATTAGTGCTGCTATTCAATTTCAGGGGAAGCACTCATTAAAATATTTTATAGTTCCATAGATATACAACTGCTTCAAAGGAAATAAGAATAATTCCCCATTATACTTTCTTTCTTACACCTTTAACATGCATGTGAACACAGAATGTTCTATCAAACTTCCAGATTAATGTTTTATGTCATGATAAACAATAGGCAAAGCACGCTATACTCTGCATCAATTCAGTTTTATTCTCACATAAATGTTTTTGATTGTAAAAAAAAAAAAAATTTATTCAGATCATGCACTGGAGAAACATAGATACGTCTAGGATAGAGCTAATATTTGATATAATGGAAAAGAAAGCTAAACAAGGCTAAAAAGCAAAATTACAGTTAAAATGTTGCTACTAACATTGTAATGATAAATAGATTAGAACTAGAAAAAGTTTAACAGGCAAAATATAAAATTATCATGCTGCAAGTGAGGGAAAATGTCACATCGCAGATGTGCACTGAAGATGTTTCTCTATGAAAGGGTTCTTTTCCTCAATATATTAAGAAAGAAAGAAAGTCTTAATTTCTTTAAGAAAAGACAGAAGTCAAGATTACCTCCCAAAATGTCTTTTCAGTGGTAGCCTCCCAACGTCTTGGATAAAAGCAATCTGAGCTGAGAACAAAGAATCACCAGTATCATACTGAGTAGATCATAACACACATATAATTAAACATACTGGAAAATAAATAATTAGTATGTTTAGTCAAGTATTCCTGTATATATTTGCAACATTTTAGATACCAAAACACTGCACACATGTGCATGAGTTTTTTTCCCCCCAAACTGTTTACCACATTACCATAACATATTTACAGGATTGCCTACACATAAAAAAAAAAAATTCCTGACATTCATCAATTGTGTATTTATGATGTAGAGTTATTATTCCATAGCCTGCAAAATTAATTCGCCCTGATGTCAATGCCTTAGTTAAGACATTAAGCCTTTTATTAGAAGTAATTAACATAGCATAAGCAACCCAGCTGTCTAAACAATAATTTTTGGATTATATACCATACAAAGTAAATTTTTCCACATGAACTGTCTGCTATTGGATTACCTCAGGTTACACATTTTTTTAAGGCACTGCAAACTTGGATTTTGTTTACTTTATCTGGGACAGGCTTTTTAAAGCCTTTTAAGTCTGTTGATGGTACTGGAAAGGGATGACTAGGCAATGAAGATCTAGTTAATATTGCCTACTAGGTTTCCAAATGTCTTCTCACCAAATCCTCTAGTAGAGTTAAAAGAAGCCCTAAGTCTAAGAGAACAACTTAATTACTAAAGTTTGATAAATAATTAATGAATAGGAAATGGGAAGAGGGGTATGAGGTAATAGTTAACTCTTGCAATGCAATAAAGTTGCCAATACAGTTCTGCAAAGATCTGTGCTAGGACCTGGGCTATCCAGTACATTCTTAAACATAACCCTGTGAAAAAATGGGCTGAAGGGCAAGATGAGCAAGTTTGCTGGTGCGACCCAGTTAGACAAGCTAGTAAGGATGCGGGCAGACAGAAACTGTGCAAGGACCTTAAGAGACTGAGTGAGAGGGCAACATGATGAAATTCAAAAGTACAGAAATCCATTCAGTAAAAAAAGGGGAAAATGATTTCAAATACTCCAACATGAGGACCCCATCTTACACACTTATAAAGCATCATATAAGCCTCACTTCTGTCAGGAGAGATACTTATTTTAATTCTTTCAGTTACAAAAGTTTTAAAAAAGTTCTTGATGTTGTTTCAAACCTAACAGGACACCTTTAATTTTGCCTATGTTACTACAAACATTTTTGGACATCGGCTATATGCATTTACCATAAGTATTTTTTTTTTTCCTGAGGCAAAAGCACAGATAGTATCGACATTTTGGGTTACAGAATTTTTCAGTATGCTTTAATTACAAAAAAAGAGTCCAAGTTCAAGAGTTACACCCTTCTTACCTTGGTTTCTCATTGGATTTGCTAACATAGCAAGATAAGGCAATAGCTCTGTCTGAAGACACTCGGGTGGTAAACAGAAACTTGAAAAGAGAGATTTTGCAGCAAGGCAGTTTTCTTGATACTGTAAGAGTTGGGGGAAAAAGAAAAACAAGTAAAAAAAAGTGGTAAATTATTATTAATGTAGATGTTCTGTACCGTAAAAGACACTTTATTCTTGCCTGCTGGATGACTACACACAAGCTACTGAAAAATGAGACCAGAAAAAAAGATAAGCGGTTAGAGTTAACATATACAGATCATAAAAATGGTGAATTCCTTCATTTTTGCCTTTTGCTGAGCATTAAAATTTCCAGAAAATATTTATCCCTTGATTACAGAATTCCCCACCCATCCAGGCCAATATTTTTTGCCAGATACAGCAAGATAAGTATTAGTTCAAATGTAAAAAATTGGTATCTTTGGTATCTCATGAGCAAGCTATTTCGGATATACATAAAATTTAACAGCAGTAATTTGTTAAACTTACACAACAGTTTAATGTGATTTGAACTGCACAAAAACTTAAAACTTACTTTTAGGAATACTTTATAGTATTTCAACACTAATTGTGTCTCTATTGACTTACGATTAAGACTCCCAGCAGTATACCAACTTAGATACAGGAATCAGACTTTGTCAGAGGTCTCCAATTTATTTTTCCATTAAAGGAATAAAACAAATGTAACTCTTCAAGCAAGTGCTTTTTAGAAGTAGGTTATATCAAAATAGGATATTTGACAAGTTTAGCACTGTGAGCAAATCTCATCTATACTACTCAACTGTCATATCTTAGCAAAAAAAAGAATAATTACAAAAAAAACCCCAAGCATTTACCTTTTTATTGATAAAGAACCACTGGGGTTTATGTAAAGGCCGGAACCCCATCCCTCCTTGGTGGTGAGCAAAGGCTCTGGACGTATTTGAATGTATCACCCCTCGAGTAGCCACAGATGCACTGTATTCTTCCATCACAAGCCGTGTCTAAGAGAGAAATCAGGCATTATGTGAGCCCAAGGTCTCTGTACAGTGCATTTCATTTGAACTAAAACACACTCTGTAATTGCAGTGACATGACATGCCCAGAATGCAGTTAGATTACTGTGAAACTTTTACTCAAAGCAACTGAATGAAAAAGCTAGGTCTATTACTTAAGGGAAAAGGCATAGACTCCAACACATTTTTAGCATTAATATGTTCCACTTAAAAATATTTTGTAGAGTATTTTACAAACACTATAATGCACTATAATAAAATACTGACAGAAGCTGGACAAAAAGTTGGACCTGCATCTCTTCTGTAGTTGGTGTACTGTAGCACTCATTAACAATTCAGTCACCTACACTGTACGTTTGAAGTGATATAGCTTAATTCTTATTGAATTGTAGGAAAATTGCTTTCTACCATTCATAAACACTTAGAGAAAAATTTAGAAGCTCAATGTCAGAGTATTAAAAAAAAAAAAAAAAAGTATGTGTGTATAAAAAGATGACACTTACACTCCAAGCACTACAAAGGACATCAGCAGTGCTCAAATATTCACTGGCTCTCACTACATCATCTATATCAGAAAAAAAGTCTACATAGTTCTGGTGAAGGTATAAATTAAACATGCTTCCAGACATGTGTGATTTTTCCACAATATCCTATTAGGGGGAAAAAAAAAAAAAAGTTCAAGTTTTACACAGTGTATAAGGAAAAGCATCCTATAAAAGTTATGATACATTTAGATGGCTAGGGAGCTGGCACACATGATCTACGAAGTGATGCTTATGTACAGAAGGGAGGTTGGTTTGCTCCCTGAGAAGGCTAATGGAGGGGATGGAGGGGCAGAAGCCATTGCTGTCTTGAACTCTCTTAATGGGTGGTCACAGCAGGGTGAATTCAGACTCCTCTTGGCAATGCACAATGAAAGGATGAGAAGTAACAATCACAGGCTGCAGCAAGGGAAAGTCCACCTTCCACTACAAGTCCGTCAGTGAGGTGAGAGAATCTCTGTTCCTGGAGATACTCAAAACTCCACAGATCAAGACCCTGGGAACCTACTGTACCTTCAAAGTTAGCCTCCAGAGGTCCCTTCCAGATTAATTATTCTGTAACTTAGACAGATTGAGTACACATATATTAAGATCGGTGACAAAACCACTGTGCTTGAGAATTTGCATCAATCCCTTAGAGTTTGTTTTCGTTTTTTTCCAAACCAAACTGGAATCAAGTAGTTATTGCAGATGTACCTCAGGCTGAATAAGCAAGGTGTCTCGATGGTATTCTGATAAGTGCGCAGGCAGCTGAGGAAATTCTGATTCTGACACTGGTTCTCCTACAAAGGATTTTGCAATCTTTAGTTTTAGTATCAGAAATGTTATTACATTTCTGCACATAATCAAAAAAGCCAGAAGACGACACACATTTCAGATTATATATTCAAAATTAGAATAAAAATTAGATAGGAGAAAGAACAGAGATGTGGAACTGCATGAATAGTAGTTTTCACATATATTGAGCATAATTTTTAGCAACTGTCATCTCTACCAGCAACTAGATTACACCATTTTCAGTTCCCAGAAAGCTCTTGATGCAGGCATAAGTGCTTAATAATATAGTCAATATTACATAGTCAACAACACGTAATTAGTTACATGACACTTCATATAACAAATTTCATCTAGTTACTTTCATATTCCCTCATCTCACTATTTCTCAGTTGATTTTGGAACTGATATTGTGAATTTATTCCTGAAATGTGGACAGCCAATGGCATTATGGATGCTGATTTAGCTGAGTGCAGATAGTACTAGTTTAGTAAGTATAAAATGCTTATGAATTATAGTTCTTAAATGTTAAAAAAACAGTACTGTAACCACACAGAGGGAGGAGATAGGTTCTGTAAATTTACAGAACCTGAGCATATAAAAAGTAGAACTTTTGGTAGCAGTAAGGTGGAAAGGGAGACAGGGTATGACAGAGAAGTGGACGAGGTTTTCAGGTCAGAAAGGAGAGAGCACATATGTCTGTTAAAGGGAAACAAAGAGTTGAGATAAACAGCAGGGAGGAAAAGACACCAGGAGTCAAACCCATATACACAAATAAGGGAGACAGAAGCGATGAGGCTGTTCTGTAACCTTTACGAATACAGACGGGTATAGAACATAACAACAGAACAATGTATAATTCCGCACAAAAGCAAAATTTGCTTTTGTAAAAAGCGGCAAATGTGGTGACTATCTATCTAGCTTTGTGTGCGTGAAGCACGTGGACCAAATGCAACTAGAGTTATATAATTTTATTACATACATGTAGTAAATCTTAATGAAACATTTATTTACCAATAGATACAGACAGCTGCAATCTCAGTTACCACAAACTTTTATTACTGTTTTTATACTGTCATTAATGACCAAACATGCAAATTAGGATGAGATAGGATGAGAGGAAAGGGCTTCAAGCTGCGCCAGGGGAGGTTTAGGTTAGATATTAGGAAAAACTTCTTCACCGAAAGGGTGGTCAAGCATTGGATCAGGCTACCCAGGGAAGCGGTTGAGTCTCCATCCCTAGAGGTATTTAAAGAACGGATAGATGTGGTGCTTGAGGACATGGTATGGATGGACTTGGCAGTGATAGGTTAACACTGGACTCGATGATCTTAAGGGTCTTTTCCAACCTTAACAATTCTATGATTCTATGAAATTAGAGCTCACCCTAAGCCTTACTTTAGTAAATCTAGCTATTGGCAGCTGACATGCTTTGCCCATTAAAAGGAAGAACGAGTCAAAGTTTTCTTACTTTTGCAGTAAATTATTTTCCCGAGAGCATGGAAAAGAAAGATGGAAGCATCTTTGCCACCAATAGCTTGTATCTCCTGGTCTTCTGAAGTATCAGATTTACTTTTCTTTCTTACTTTAGATACTGCTGCGGCTGCTGCTTCACATTTTGGTGCAGAGCTCCTTTTCTTCCTTGACCAAAACTCTTTCTCCAATGAGCAGTCTATCAATAAAAGCAAAAATAGGATCAGGATAAAGTACATGAATCCAAAAAAGTTTTCTATTATATTGCTACTGCTAATATTCTAAAAAAAGAAATTAAAAAAAAAAAAAAAAAACCAAACAGAAAAGGTTATATAAATAGGAGCAGTAAGAGAAAACTCATTTATTAGGAAGACAACCCAGTCAGCTAAACTAGCATGCTTCATTCCACTTCTGTCCCTTAAGCCACAGCCAAGGTGCCAAGTACTTTTTTGAATAATAAATGTGTCTTTAAAAAAAGCTAGCATTCTTGTTTATTCATTCTAGTTCTGATGCATCCCCAACTTGCCTTTCTTAAAAATTTATTCTTTATAAAGTACAAGTGCAAATATATGTAAATTATATTTGTTACATTCTGTTCACTTACCAATTTCTCTTCTATTTGCATTATCTGTATAATACACTCACTGAAATATAAGGTGGCAAAGAAAACCTTTCATTTAGGTGATTCTTCCAACAGCCAATTTCCACAATGTTTTGAGCTCCAAGGAATAAAACCCTTCTTCTATTCTAATTTAAAATTCAAAAATGTTCACAATATGATTTAGTGGCAGGTGAATGTTCCTTATCAAGCTAAGAGAATTTATCCTTTAAGTATTTATCTTTCTTTTCTCCCACGATTACCATGGATCCATTTTACCCATTAATACTACTACAAAATGAATGTATCCCTTGTGTTTACACGTATACACGAGTGAAGAAATAAATTATATACATGTAAAAACTAATACTGCGTTCTCAGAAGATCAACAAGGAGGTGAGGGGTCTCCAAAATTTACAAAATATCACTGGCTGCCAATCATTTATCTAACTGAAATACCTGAACAACTAAAAAATCTCTATCGCACATGAAGGCAGCTCTTCTCAATCTGTTACACAAAATGCGAGAGGAGAATGTTCAGTGTGTTATGACTTGAGTACACGATTCTGAGATGTCACGTACAGAAGCTGTCAAGCCATATGCCTTTGTTTTCTCCCAAGTTCCCTTTATAACTCTCATGTTTTTACATTTCCAACGTAATTTATTAAAAATTACACAAACTGGTAATTTTAAGAGCATTTAGATTTTCTACAGTATGTAGAAGCTACTTAGCATCCAGCAGTGAGCTATTGCAAACTACTCTCAGCTATCACCAACCTACCATTTATTAACTCAATGGCATTATCATCAAAATGGGTTTACTGAGAGGAATTTTATATTTTTGTCATTAACACAGAACAATACAAACTTAGTATACTAGAAGACAACATCAGAAGAATTTAGTTTCCACATTTGCAAATTAAACCTAGAAACTTGACTCTCTCCCTAATGTAATTTAACCAACACAGCTAAGCTAATTTCAATACACTTTAAAACTCAAACTAGAACACTCCCTCTTACAACAAGGACTTGAAACTACATTTAATCCTGTATTCCATGAGCACATTTTCTATTTGCAAGGTGGATGGGACAGAAAATGAGTAAAAGCAACAAGATCATTGCTAGCTTTACAACATACCACAGAAGACAGCTGTTGAATTCACTTCTTTATTTCTAGGTTAAATATAAATGCTGGCACCATCTAACAGTTCTTAGGATGAACTACACATGCCAGAGTACTGCTTTTAGAAATCATAGATTATGTAACTTGCATACGTTGGTTTCTTAACAGTTATTGACTTCCAATGCTTATAGGAGACATGACAGTAAGCCTCCTGTTTTCTTTTGTTGTTGGAACATTTAAAATAATCCAAACTAAGTCTGACTTGAGCATTATCCAACCAAGTACTTTGAAGACTACTGAACTGAACTTCACTTAACTTTAAAGTTATTCTATAATACACTCAACAGCTTCACAGTAGGTCATGCCACCTCACAGCTTTTCAATTTACCAACAGCTGTAGGAACTCCAAAACAAAATCAATCATTACAGAAATGCTGTATACAAAGTCAATGGGCTATTTCAGAAATGCTTTAAGGGCGGAGATAAGGACATGGAGAAGAACGAAGCAATGAAAATATCCCTTTCAAATTAAGGTTGCATCATAAAAGCTTTGATCAGTAAACACATACCAATAGCAAAGACATCAAGAAGAAAAGAGTACATTTCATTAAATTACATCAACACATACATAGCAGATATTACTCAGTTTTAAGACTACAGGTAACAGTCATGAGATGGAACATTTTCTGCTTAGAAAAAACACGACAACAACAAACAAACAAACAAAAAAAACAAAGACCAAACTTTGTGTCTTTTATTCCTGCTCCAGAGCAGCATGTCAAAGATGTTTTACACAGCTCACCTAGCTGTGCTGCAACAGTGAACAGAATACCTTTACAGCAGAAATGGTCAAAATATCATTCACTTAACAAAATCATAGGTATTTACCTTTCATGGAATAAAACTGAAGACTGTTTATTGCACTTCTTATATCACCTGAACAACCTCTGCAAAGCAACTCCAAAGAAGTTCTATCAAGAGCATAATTCTTTTCTCTGTTCTACAAGGAAAAGCAACATTCAAAGTAATAAGAAAAAGTAGGAAAAGGAGTACTTGAACATTATTCTGGCTGTGAGGACCCACCTCTGATACACACCATAAACAGACCTCATGAGCACCCACCATGTGCTCAAACCATGTAATACTGCTAACTTTAAAACATTTAATCCATTTCAGCACATTGCCATGTTTTATATAGCAATATTAAAGAGAATAATGCACATAATACTTTGCAAGGTGTCACTCAATATTAGACTTGGTTGTAAGCAAAGCAGTTCAGGAATAGCACAGGATTTAGGTTTGTGCGCTCTTCTGGCCTTGCTGGATACAATGAAAATTACGTCTCTTCTTATTATTTGTTTCATATATACAGTTTCTGTAATAGGCAGAAGAATTTTCAGAAGTAACTTTGAAGATTTACAACAAGGATCACATGGAACTAATCTTAAAAACAAGACATCTTTCCAGTTTGTTCCTTTTTTTGTGCGGGGGGGGGCTGGGGGTGCTGGGTTTTTTTGAGCAGTGTGGGGGTCTGCTATCAAAGATCAAACAAATACAGTAACAAATATAAATAACATATTTCAGATGTAAAAGTCTGAAATCTTTTCATCTTGGCACTGCACAGAAGTTATCAGCTTTGACAACTTACCATACTAGCTTCCGTTGCAGCTATTCGATTAAGAACTTTCATCATATTTGTTGGTGCAACAGGCTTGAAACTGTTGAATTTCATTTAAAAAAAAATTAATTAGTTTCTGACTTCTCATTTATTTCAATCAAGTTTTACTGAGATAAAAGATCTTACCTAATATTGGATATACACAACTCCTCTAGAATTTCCCTTGGGAATAGTAACCTCTGGGTGCTGTCTCCACTAAAGTTATCTGAGATTATAAATATAAGGGGACATCTACTTGTACAAACAAATCTCCTAAATTGAAAAATAAGCAAGTATAACGAGAATCAAACTCCAGTTTACTGCAAATGGCTAAAGCTAATCATTAAAAACTTATTTGCAACTGACCTGAGAATTTCATGTAGACTGCTAGGGTCTCGATAGAATTGGTTAGGTATGTCCTGTTCAAAACAAATGAAATGCTGTCATTGCATTCAGATGTATACACTCTCTCCCACAGACTGACTGTTATGGCACACTACGTTGCTACACATTTCTTCTTCCTAGTTAGCGTGCTTTCAACTAAATTTGAATGCAGCTAATAGTGAAGATAACCAGGGGAAAACAAACAAAGAAAAAACCCCAAAGCACAGTATTTTTTTCTTTTATTATGGAAAAAAATTATCTAAAAAGAAACATTTTCCTTCTGTCCTTGTTTCCCAAGAAACAGCCTTGGGTGATTACATTGCCTACTAGACAGGGTTTTACTCAGAGGATAAACACTCAAGGTAGCAGCTCCACTGAGGAAGAGGGCAGGATATACTATTTGAGATATGAGAGGACCTACACAAGAAAGTGACTTCATGAAGAGAAGTCACAGAAAAATATGCTTCATAAATTCTACAGTTCATCACATTACTCAGCTAGAATTTTTATCTCATTTATTCTTTTTCTTGAAAGTTTACAGACAACTTGACTATCATAACTTACAAAATTCCTCTGTCAGAAAAAATGGAAAACTCAGAAAATGGTATTGAAACACACCCCTGAATAAGTAAAAATAAAGTCTTCTCCTCTACCTCCCGTTACAGCTCACAAACCCTCAGAGTTCACATCTCTGCTCTAAATACCACACACTCCCCTCCCCCCGCATAAGACCAGGGAATGCTAAATTTCAAATGCTTTCTGATTGTATTAATTTATCTCCTACACTCTCATGCATCCTTAAGTAACAAGAAGAGTGGGGTTTTTTTCCCCTCTTCCTGTTTATACACATATATATTTCTAAAAAGCTAATCATACAGAAACATGGGTGTGACTTTTCAATATTGTTTTGATCTACTTTTTGATACTCTATTACTTATTTCTGTACATAAACTAGTCTCCAATTTCTGCCTGACTATCACTTGGTTCTAGCCTGCTGTAGAGACTAAAAAAGCAATAAAGAACTCATCTGCAGTAAAGCAGACTAACTTTTGGCAACACCAGTCCAACAGCTGAAGCTAGTTAGCATGTCAATATTACAATAAAAGGCATTGCTTTCACAACAAGATTTCACAAGTTTTCACTTACTTCAATAAGAATAAGCTTTTTATCATTTTCTGAGGACTCCCCAAGCATCTGAAGTTTGTTATACTTATTTGCTCTTAATAGAAAATCTTGAAAGAGAGCTGCTTGGGCCTGACTCGGAAACGTATGAAAATTTGAGTCTGAAAAAGAAAACTAATTAAAAATACGTAGTCTATATTATACCACATAGAATATAAATACCCAGAAGAACTGATACCCACCCATGCTATTTTCTAACAGTAGCCATTCAACACCAGCAGTCAAGCCCTTTGGCAAACACATTGCAAATACAAGGGAATTTTTAAAAGGTAGAATTCAATTGAGGACCCAGACGAAGACAGGCTCACCTGTTTTTATTGAATTGGCTCAAATGACATCCAGGCTATTGCATAGCTCTCTATACTGATTTCAATTGCAAATTATTTTGGACTAAACACTGTAAAAAAACTAAATCCCTTTTCAGATAAAAGCAAAAGATTCTTATTAAACACTAAGGATCTGACTTACATGGATGTGGATCTGACTTCATATGTGACAGAGAATAAAATAAAACAAATAAATAGAATAAAAAAAATTACAGAATACAAAAATCACAAAAGTAAATGGAAGAAAAAAAAAGAAAAGAAAAAATCAAAATACTTACCATGGCCAAACATATTTCTTAAGTCTTCTTTCGTAAAGTCTAAAGGTATTGGATTGGTCCATTCTTGCACTTGAACACCAAGATCTTTTGCTAATACTTGTATAGTTGCAGTCTTTCCACAACCAGGAGGACCAGTCAGCAGTAAAACAGAGCCACCCTGTCACAAGGGAAAAAAAAAAAAAAAAAAAAAAAAAAAAAAAAAACACCAAACACAAACAAGAAAAATCCCAAACATGATAAATAAAGACTGAGAGTTGGCTGAAGATGAATATTGGTTGAAGTCCTACAGTTTCTCTGGTAATGATTCTCTTTTCCCAATAAAAACTGACTTAAATATTTTGTGTTATTAATTTACCTGTTGAGTATTCAAATAAAAAGAGCTAGACCAGAACTCTGAAAGCCTTGCTCTCAGTTTTTAAGGTATCTGTTCAGTTAACTGCACACCGTGTATACTAACAACATAATACAGACAGAACTGGAGAACTGGCTCTAAAAAACACTAGCCAAGACTGGTAAATGATGCATAAGAATGCCTCTTAGTAATCAAGAGGTTAAAACCATCCTATTACATCAAGTCAGTGCAACTGGAAATTTGCCAAGATACTTAATCTGTGGGAGATAAAATGCAGTTACAAGCAAACACTGAAGAGGTATGAACTGACTGGATGCTAGAAAATGGTATTTCTGAGCAAAACCAGAATCCACCTCTTAGCAGCATAAGCCCTAAACAAATGTACAAGTTCTAATCCATGTTCTTATCAGGTTTCTTATAATGCAATAGATATATAATCGTTACTTGTAAGTTCAGGTTTTTCCCTGAAGTTAAAATAAAATTGAATCCAGCTCATTTGTATGGTTCTGTATCTCTAGCTGCTAATTTTAGCAAGATTACCTGCTTTGGCTGCCTCTGAAATATGTGCATTTTTAACCAGGTTTCAACTTCTTCAATTTTCTTCTTTTGCACAGCAAGGTCATTCTAAAACAAAGTTAAAATACGTGAAATGCATATATGCACCTCTTGGTATCTAAGACTGTGATGACGAGATTCAAGAACAGAATACATGCTGACTATAACTTTAACAGACATGTACATGTATATTCCGGTTACATATGTTTATGCTATGTAGAAGTAAGCACAACAGTCAAGGATAATCATTTCAGCCTGTTTCCTCAAACAGCCAATTTTCCATTGCTTGCAGTTGGAAAATAATGAATTATTTATTATCCCTAAAGTAACAACATTACAATCTTGCCCGTTTGTGTCAGTATGCTTTATAGCTATTGCTGGCACTTTTTAAGCTCTACTGAATCTAATACTACATAGATTTGTGGAACTTCCACAGATCTCATGCAGCTTACTCACCTTCTAGCCTTGTAACTCAACTCCTCTCCATGGATGAGCTATCAAATATTTAAATATAAAATACAGCTAGTACACTCACTCACTTACATCGACAAGCTAGGAGACAGCTAACACACATGCTGACACTTTTGAAGCACACTGTGAAAAAGCTGTTCCACGAGCAGAACCAGCGAAGACAGGTTTACTACAGATCTGAGTCCTTTCCCCTCAAAGCCCTAACGTACCACAGTATCCCCCACCTGCAAAGTCATGCTTAAGATGCATCAAGCGAGCAAGAGATAGGGCAAACTGCAGTTAGTCAAGTACTCTGAACATACTAACAGACCAGCTAACTGCTGTCCAGAAACATGCAAGGTAATTCCTGTTGTTTCCCATAATGAGTGCACTAACTCAGTTCTCTCTCCTTTCTTTAGTACTTGGAGCTGTCAGATCTGGCTGAAACTCAGTAACAGGTTCAAAAGTTCAGGAGTGGATGGACAGGAAACAACAGCTCATCGGTAGCTTTTTCTCCTCAGGAAGCCTGGGGAAAAAATGCATCTCCTACGCAAAAAATAGCTCTTAAAATCTTAACTACAGACCATAAATAAATTGAACTAGCACTTCACTGCCCTTATAAAATAGGATATACTTAGAACCCGACCAATACAGATCACGAACAGAAGCACAACATGCTACGCTATAATGTTACTACTACATTAGCACTTAGAATAACTCTCACACCTGAGTCTCAGGTTTGTGTCTATCTACCCACGGCTCATCTTGAGATTGGCTCCAGTTTTGTCTGGGCTTGTTACAAGGCAGATCTACTGAAGACAACTTTGCTCTTTTTCTGGGCAGAACTTTAGTTTTGCTACTTTCTGGCACAGAAGACAGGTCTTTCTTCTTTTTGCTCCGGTTTCTTCCAGAGTTGCCTTCTAGTGACTTCACAGGAACTGCACTAGAAGAAATATTTGTGTTTCCAAAGAAGTCATCAAATGAACGTGCCAACCAATCTGTTGCCTGGTAAAATACAAACGTTTTGCTATTAGTGTAGCACTCTCCTCCCCTTAATTGGGTACAGTTATCTTTAGAAAATTGGAGATTTTTATCAAGTGTATATAAGAATATCTCACAGATGTAAAGAACTTCATTAGCATTGAAAGGCATACTACCAGTTAGCAACAAACAGAGGCACTTATGCTTTTCGAATGTATCAATTACATTCTTCTTCACTATTAAGATAAAGCTACACTTTACACGTTGTGACTGAGTATTGTGCAGCAAATTGGCAAATCAGAACAAGTTAAACATTCTACAAACACACATTCAAACTAAAAAAGTAAAATTAAAAGAGAGATAAGAATGACAAAATAGCATAAGCTTATTTATAGCATTTTGGCATTAAGGTCACGTTCACATTGTCTCTATATGGCTTTCAGCATGTGGCTTTTTTTTTTCCTTTTCTTAACATTTACAATACAGCCTTTTGTGTTTAAAAATTAGAAATAAGCAACGGAGAAAAACTATTTAGGCAGCACAGTAAACAGGTATTATTTGTTTGCTGCATGAGGAAGCTTGGACTGATGCAGAATCAGACTGTCACATGTACCAGAAGTCTGTCTGACAGTGACACGGAATGAAACTAGTAATAGTGTCAATATTTAATTTTGGATTTGAGAAATACCCTGCTAGGACAGGTGTACAAACTTAGACTTAGCCAGCACCCAGCCCACAAGGGGCATCAGGGAAAGAGCTTCTTTCCCCGGGAGCTGCCGTCAGTGGACAGACAGGGAGGGCAGGACAGGACCCCAGAACCTGCTAACAGCCGCACAATAACCTTTTAGCATAGGAACCGTAACGGGCTACATGCCAAAACACAGGTCCACGAAAACGGGAGTAACAGAATAGATACCTCATCTCCAAAATGCTCCGTGAATACTCCACAGTTTATATGTCTTATAAATTAATGCAACAGACCATTACCAGACGGGAGGTTATCTGAGAGTCAGAGGCATTCGCAACTGGGAAAGAAGATTTGTCTCTGCACGATTTACTTTTAACGTTACTCTCACAAAAACTATTTTTAGTTGAATTTGCATATTTACCAGCGCGCCGGATAGCACCGTATGAGGAAGTTTCCTTTTTACACGTTGCACTAGCAAGTACGAAAATAAACATCTTACACATAGAAAAAACCACAACTGAAAAGGAACTGCCAACACAGCGACCAGGGAGTAATTACCGGGCCTAAAAATATTGCTAATCGGAGCCGCCGGCCTCTTCCCGGAAGCTGCAAAAAGCTTCCTCGGGGCAACTGTGGGCCCCGGGAAACCCTCACACCCAGCCGCTATCTCCCCCTCCGCGGCCTACCTCCGCCGGCGCCGCCTGCCTTCCCGAGGAGCTTCCAGACATCCTCAGCCCGGCGCGGGGCCCATCCGCCGTGCGGCCCCCACTGCGACAACCGGGCCTAAGGGGAGAGCCCGGCTGGGGAGGGAGGGAGGGAGGGAGGGAGGCAGCAGGCGGGCGGGCCGGCCGCGGCTGCAGCGGGGCCCCGTCAGCCGGGCCGGACCGCCGAGCTCCCGCCGGGTCCTTCTCCTCCGCCGGCACTTAGCTGTCCGCGGCGCGCCTGCCTGCTCGCCCGCCCGCCGGCAGGGCGGGTGACGCCATCGGCGGGCGGCGGCGGCGGCGGAGGCCCCCGCGCACGTGTCTCCTAGGCGACCAGCGGCCGCCGCCGGCGGCGGGGAGCGGCGGGATGAGGCGGCCCAACATTTTGCTCACCGGTGGGAGCGGCGGGCCGGGTCCCGGGCCGGTTCGACGCGGGAGGATGGCGGTGGTGTCCGGGGCCCGCCTGGCCCCGGCGGGGCTGCCGGGGCTGCGGGCGGGGAGCGGGGCGGGGCTCGGGCTGGGCCTGCGGGGGCAGGCCCCAGCCGTGCTTACAGCCGGGGTGACTGGCGGGGTGAGGTCCCCGCGGAGGCGGCGGCGGGATGCTCTGCTTGAAAACTTGGGGGTTTTCCGTCTTAGGTAGGGCTTTTAAATGAAGCAAGGTTTACTTTTGCATTATCCCGGTTAGAATAACGCTTCTGCACGAAGTGAGAGTTTTCTTCGTAGTTTTTGTTGTTTGGTTGGTTGGTTTTTTTTATTTCTAGACATTGCTTCTATTTGTTTATCCTTGTCGTGCAGCTTTTTGCTCCCTTTTTCTTACACAAACTTAGCAACATTGAGAAACGCTTCCATTTTGACTGCTTAGAAGGTGATTTGAAAAAGACTTGCATACTGTTCTCTTACCGTTTTATATGGGTTTTTGTCTTTAGGTACTCCGGGCGTTGGGAAAACCACGCTCGGAAAAGAACTTGCGTCAAGAGCCGGGATGACCTATATTAATGTGGGTGACATGGCAAAAGAAGGTAGGCCATGTTAACAAAGCAGTCCATCAAAGTACTTTGGATATTTTTGATTTGTATAACTACGTGCTTATAGTGCACGTATTATATATTAAATGAAAACGCAATGAATTTGCTTCAACATAAATATTTTTGGTGGTATGACTTAAAAAAATATTTATGTAAGAGTAGCATAATTTGTAGTAAGAAATAACACACTTATCCTTGCATGGATTTGTAAACAAAGTGCTTCTTGCTCTGAACACTATCTTTTGTTTGTATACTCCTGAAATAAACGTAACAATATAAATAATTTTAACAGCTGCTGTTACTTCACAAACTTCCACAAATTATTTTTGCTGCAGGAGAACTCTATGAAGGTTTTGATGAGGAATATGATTGTCCGATTTTGGATGAAGACAGGGTAAGTCCAACTTCAAAACCTAGCATTTTTCTATTTTGACTCTCTGTAATTTCAGATAAACTTGCCTATCTTTCTTTCTTTTGTAGGTAATTGATGAACTGGAAGATAAAATGAGTGAGGGTGGAGTTATTATCGATTATCACGGCTGTGATTTTTTCCCTGAACGGTGGTTTCATATAGTATTTGTACTTCGTACGGAAAATTCATTTCTGTATGACAGACTTGAAAGCAGGTATGTCAGTGGAGTAAATAAGGAGTAAAGTACTGTGTGTGACTTCATTGGAGATTTTTCTAGGGTATAAATTACTGATGCTCTGTAGAATACTCTTTATAGATCTCTGCATATCTAAGACTGTCTCTCGGTGTCGTTCTTGTTTTCTAGAGGCTACAAAGGGAAAAAGCTGCAAGACAACATTCAGTGTGAAATTTTTCAGACACTTTATGAGGAAGCTGTGTTGTCATATCGAGAGGAAATTGTACACCAGTTACCCAGCAACACTCCAGAAGACCTAGAGCAGAATTTGGATCAGATTTTGCAATGGATTGAGCAATGGATGAAGGACAACAATTGACATTTGGTGAAAAAGGAACTCTGCTGGATCGCTTCCTGGGAGAGTTTAATAAATTACATTAATAATTCTTGTACGATAAATTACAATTTGGGGACTAGAAGAAGGTTCAGAATAGCCAGGTGGTAAGGCTTTGGAACAGCCTCTGAAGCACTCTGGGAGAGGTACACAGGAGAACTGACACAAGTGAAAATTCAGCAGTGAATGAAAGGATGAAAATGACACGGTTGTCCTTAGTAGCAGGAACTAGGTTCAATAATTGAGAATTTTTTGGAGCTTGCAATTAAAACCAAACCTTCTCCCCTGCCCCCGTCCTCAAGAAGACTGTAAAATCCTGGTAACTGATGGCAGTTGGGGAGCTTTTGATTTCTAAAGGGTAAAACAGTGTCCTGAAAAGGAGTTAGTCTGTATCTGAATTTTTAGACTAAAACCTGTTATACTCCACTGTATTCTTGAATGTGTGGAGGCTAATGTAGAGTGAGGGATGTATGATATAGTTTAAGGAGGGTGCTTTGTTTTGGAGGGAGGAGAAGTGATGTGGTAAGAGGGCTGTTTTAAAATGATTACAAAGATCTTTGGGAATTAGTCGTGGTGTAAGGAAACATTGGCTATATCTGCACTGGTGTGGAATACTATAAGTTTTCTTTCTCCTTTTTCTTTCATTATTCTCCATCACCCATCCCAATCATGGAACATATTTATCTCTGTAAGTTTATCAAGGAAATACATCATTTGGCAGGATAACAAACCTGCAGCAATCCAAAACATGGTTACACTTAAAATACTGGCAGCCATTTGTTCTAGTCGCTTGTAAAGCCTGGGTCCCAGGAGGGCATGGCTATGCAAAGCAGAAATAACCTTTCTTTGCTGAAAAGGTGGCTTGTAAAGCCTTGTGAAAGATTTGGTAGAAAGTGCTTGCTAATAAACTTTGTATACATGAGTTTGAAGAGTAAAACTATTTGCTTGAAAATTTCTATTGTAAAGAGTATTATGGTTACGTATTTAGGATTCTTTTTTTTATTCCAAATTTGGCATAGACTTCTTGTGAGATTTACAGAGGAATGCTGCATCAGCGTTTTGACCCTTGTATAAACCAGAATGGTGAAAAATCTGGAGTTTCCTTGCAGAATTGGGACCACAAGCTGTGGAAGCGCACGCCTACGCGTGTCGCCCTGGAACAGCTGCTTTCAGGGTTGCTGCTCGAATGGGAAACCAGGTGGAGGGCGATCTCTGGTGTGGAAGTGTCGGGACACCACCAATTCTTGAGAGTGTTTAAAATGACCGTAGAATTATAGAATCATTTAGGTTGGAAAAGGCCTTTAAGATCATCAAGTCCAACCCTTAACCTATCACTGCCAAGTCCACCACTAAATCATGTCCGTAAGCACCACATCTACCCGTCTTTTAAATACCTCCAGGGATGGGGACTCAACCGCTTCCCTGGGCAGCCTGTGCCAGTGCCTGACTACCCTTTTGGTGAAGCAATTTTTCCTAATATCCAACCTAAACTTCCCCTGGCGCAGCTTGAGGCCGTTTCCTCTCATCCTATCACTTGTTACTAGGGAGAAGAGACCGACCCCCACCTCGCTACAGCCTCCTTTCAGGTAGTTGTAGAGAGCAATAAGGTCTCCCCTCAGCCTCCTCTTCTCCAGGCTAAACAACCCCAGCTCCCTCAGCCGCTCCTCGTAAGCCTTGTGCTCCAGACCCTTCACCAGCTTCGTTGCCCTTCTCTGGACACGCTCCAGCACCTCGATGTCCTTCTTGGAGTGAGGGGCCCAAAACTGAACGTGGGATTCTTGTAAAGTAAAAATCATGTTTCTAAAAGCTGCTTGGGATTGTTGTAAGTGCTGTTGCAGCCAGAATATAGACCTCTATTAAAAAATCCCGAACCATTAACGCCACTTGTCGCTCCGAGCAGCGTCCCGGGGAGCCGTGGGCCTGCGGCAGCGGGACGCCCCGCTCCCACCGCCCCCGCCGAGGCTCCAGCCCGCCCCGGGGCGGGACCGGCAGCGCGGCGGCCGGGCGGGCAGGTGGGCCGGGGCCGGGGCCGGGGGAGCCGGGCCGGGGCCGGGGCCGGGGCCGGGGGAGCCGGGCCGGGGCCGGGGCCGGGAGGGGCGGCGGGGGGCAGCGGGACCGGCAGAGCCGGCGGCAGCGGGAGGTTTCACCGCTTGCCTGTTTGACCGTGCGGCGGGAGCGATGTTTTCCGTCAGCCCGAAGCCGTGTTGGAAGTGGCCACGCACCAACAGGCTCCGATTTTTCACATTAATGTTGTTTTGTTGCTTTAATTACGGAGTTTTTCTGTTTTTCTAGATAAAATACCTGTTGGTTTTGCGGGAGGCGCTGTTCACGTTGCCAGTAAGTGAAGTGCCCTCAATCAGGAAAAAGAAAAAAAAAAAACCCAAACCAGGAGGAGAAGATGGAGGAAGCAGAAGAGGATGACATGAGATGTGGAGACTTGGGAAACGGACTTGGGAGAAGACCTGGAGGTGTTTATGAAGGGGAAAATCTACAAAACTCCTATTTGTTTAGGTCTAGGAAGGGAACTGGAAAGGTTTGTAATTCTCTCTTGTCAGCGAAGAGAGTGGAAGAAAGCGATGCTGCAGCTCTTCCCAGTTCAAAACGGAACAGTTTTTACGATGGATCATTCAAAAAGCCTGTTACGAGTTCAACCCGACAAAACAGCTGCGGTAAGAGTAATTTGGAAATTAATCATTCACCATCAGAAAAATCCCTGTTAGCAAAACCGAGCCGCTCAGCGGCTTCACGAGGAGTCATCCAGTTCAGTTCGAACCGTGCGCCAAAACACCATGCAGGCTCTGAGGACGCCGAGGAGCGCGTCTGCGTCGCGGGCCTGCCCGCACCCAGCGCAGCCGGGCGCGCCGGGCGCCGCAGCCTGCCGGCCTGCTGTCGGCGTCCCGAGAGGGGATGCTCAGTGCCACTGAGGCAGCAAAGCAGCCTCCCTTCCGACACCTTCATCCCAAAACATTTCGGCGAATGAGGCTGTGGCCCTTCTTAGTGCAGAATGACCATTTTTAAAGGGTTTAGTTTTGCTTTTGAAAGTCATGTGTTAGCAAAGAGCATCCTGTGGTGGGGGACGGCATTGTTTTCTCCAAATACATACATGAAATTGAATGCAATTGCTTGGGTTCCTGGTTTGTTTAAGTGTGTCTTTCCAGAGATTGTATCTAAAGCTTATGGCTAAATCTTCAAAATCCTGTTTGCTATTTAGTTGAAATTTGTGAATTTGCATAGTTTTGAGGTTAGGCGGTTGTTTTTTGAACCAGCACCTCTCTGCTCTCCTGGCATTGGCATTCAGTTGTTTTTGTGAAGACAACACTGCTGTGAATAAAATCAAGTAAAGGCAGTGCTGTTCATTACACTTAAGCTGCCTTGCCGTACATTTTTAGCCATTTTTAGTATTTTGACTGAAGTATTTCCATATAACTTGCTTATTTCTCTCCTATAGAGCAAGTCCCCACTATCCTCTCCACACACTGCAGTAAGCTAAGCCATGTAATTACTGGTTTCAGCAGCGTCAGATTGTTACAACAGGAGCATAATTCCAATTGGTTTCACTGTCCTTCTGACGGCCTGTGTATAATGCTTGATCTTAGATCCAGGTCTTTGACACAGCAATATCCATGAAAGCATGACTAAAGTCCATGTGAACCTGACTTCGATTTAGTAGGAAGCTGCATCTTAACATCTGTCTGTGATGCTCAGTTTAAGAAAAACTGTACCAGTAGTAACCACTTGTTTAGAGGAATATTGGATCTTGTGGAATACTGTACTTCATCATGGTCTCTTGAAAATTGCCCCTACTTCTAAATAGTCCTAGCTACTGTTGTGTTGAGTTTGGGTCTTGAAAAGAATCTAAAAAATGAAATTATTTTTTGAATCAAGATGGCAATTTTGTTGTGGGTTTTTTTTAAAGGAAATTTTAAAATAATTGTCCTTATTTCAGGTCTCTTTACAACTGATCTTTTTTTCCCATTTCACTTATTGAACTGGGAAACAATGGGTTCGAGCTCAGTTACTTATGTATTTCTTAAATCTGTGTATTAGCTCCAGAAGAAAAAAACAGAAAGATGAAAATTCACCTCTGCATGTTACCTGTGTTCAGGGTAAAGCAAATTCTCATGTTTTCTTTTGTAAATATTTTAGTATCTCACCGTTTAGTATCTTCTGTCAATCTCACAGAATCTAATACTGAAGTGTCAAATGAAGAACTAAAGCAACAACTTCGGGACGCTCTAGAGGTTAGTAACCATGCCAAGTGTGCTGCTCTTGAAATTTGCATTTTCTTTTAATGTAGCAAAGTAAAGCATAGTGTTGGTTGGTTTAGCTGAAGATCATGGCATGTCCAGAATCTTGGATGGATTCAGGTTCTTGAAATTAGAGTGCTAGTTGGAAGCCTCGTTAAATTTTATGCCAGGAAATCACAGCGTGAGATGCAGTTTATACTCTGGGTTTTTTTTTTTGGGGGTGGGGGGAAGAAGGACAAGTATTTTTAAAGGTGTAGAGAATATTAAAAGGTTTGTACTCCTTTTCTAGCAGGTTTTTTATTAAGCTTGCATCCTGAAAATCTGCAGTGTAAGGTTTTTACTGTATTTTTGTTGAAAGGTAGCTAACTCTTACATTTTAATTTTACTGTGGTTACATGTGTTGATGTGTTAGCATCAGCCCAGGCAGAAAAAGCAGGGTGATCTCAGCTGTGAAAATACGCACTTCATCTGGCCTGTGTTCTTAACCTCAGGATAGCCCATGGTAGATCATTTTCAAGCTTTCTTAGCATGAAGAACCTTCAGTGCACAGCAAGTTAAAATGTCAAGGAGCTCTACTAATTTTCAATTAGACAAAACTGATAAATTGCCACTGCTCCCAGATACAATTTCAGTATCAATCACTGAAGTAACAGAACTGGAAGAACTATGAAGAAAGTTTTGTATCAGCACAAGTTAACACTGATTGACCTACATAGGGGTTAAGGAAAGATAGGTGTACAAAGCAGTAAATTTTCTGTTAATGCTTGGAAATTGAAAAACTACTTTCTTCTGAAGGAGAGAATGTTACACAAAGACGTGATTGGCATGTACCTGGAGCAGGAATCTGTTTTGTTGTTGTTTTGTTCTGTGCAAGTAGTGGTTTTGATCTAACAAGCCTAACACGATATCTGTGCTATAGAGTATGGATATTTTGTATAATACATAGTACATTATGTTAATGTAATGTTTATACAATATATATAGTAATATTTACTGTATTTTGTGTCTGCTGCATGTATTTGTGTGCATGTATATCTGCTATTCTGTTTTGCTTACTTATTTTTAAGCTCCAGATCTGTGTTGGTATATACAACTTTTTTAGCAAGGAAGAACTGCAGTATTTAATGGTTTATTTTCCAAATGCAGTGGAAGAGAACAGAAGGAATAATAATTACAAGTTGTCTTCTTTAAGGATTTTGTGCTAACATGCACTGTTAGCATTTCTCCATCACAAGCAAGCTATTAGTCAGAAAAGAATCATATTTGTTTTTCGAAGAGGGCAAATTTACATTGCTGTTACAGTCGAGTTTTAACAGGATTACCTTGGCTTTTACTCAGTGTACCTATTTTATTTTGCTTCAGGAAGTTGAAATTTTGAAAGTTGAGCTTGAAGCGTCACAAAGACAGCTTGAAGGAAAAGATGAAGCCCTAAGAATTCTGCAGAGCATGGTAGGAGTTGTTCAGAAATCATTTAGCTACTTAGTGGTAAAGGAAAGAAAACAGAAGAAATCTCCCTGCCGTTCCTCATCAAACCCCACCAAACCTTAGTTCTTCCCAGGGCTATAATTTAAAGCACTGAGTCTGCAAGTGTCTACAGACTTGGCTTCTACGATTTATTACTTTTTCTGCATTGCAGTTATTTAACAAGACTTTACTGTTGTAGCAAATTCTCCTTGAAGATCTAGCTACTTAATTTAAAGGCCTTCTTTCCAGTCCTTTAAATTACAGATTACACTTTCAATTACAGTGCTTGAAATTCTGCTGCAAAGCACAGATACTTTCAGTTGACTACTCCATCTGTTGTCTTAGAGGACAGTATGCGTTAAATGTTAGGTCAGTCTTTTGTTCATAGTTTGTAATATTTTTGCTCGCTATCACAATGGATTATGTTGAAATCAGTTCCTGTTTTTCAGCCTACTTGCATAACCCATTTATAGTTCTGCAGTTTCTACCCTCAGACATTCTTACTAAGTTACACCTGGATCCAAGTATAAGTATGTTGTAACCAGTTTTTTAAAGAGCTGATTTTGTGGACAAGCCCTAAAGAAGATGTGATGTCATTTTAAATGATGCTACATTTTTCAATAGAAAAGATTATGGGATTGAAACAGAAGTTTGTTATGCAACATAGCTATTTAGTGACCTGAAATTACAAGCCACTGGGACTTACAAGCAAGTTGCTAGTGTTTGTAATTCTGCACACTCCTGTTTAACTAAAAATGTGAACGTCTCTTGATGTAAAACTGAAAATTTGGCTAAAGCCAAATTAAGTAAACTTAATTACAGTATTCAACAGACTTACGCCTTTTTTTGCAGGCAGTATTTAATAAAGCTACTAGTCATACAAAAGCAATGCTTCAAAAAACTGAGGAAGAAAAGAGAACTTTAGAAAAGGTAAGGGTGCATGTTTCCTTCACGCCTGTGCAAAAACATACAAGTCCCTTGCTATTAATAAGAGGTTATCAGACTGTTTATTTAAATCAGTACAAATCTGCCATTAGTTCCAGATTTTTTTTAAACTATTCTTATTCCTTTTTAGTAGAAAGGGGAAATGTTAATGTATCACTCTTTTGATCTAAATGTTTTCATACTGTAGTGTGTATAAATAATACCTGAAAGTTATTAGAGTTCTCTCTGTACTTTCAGTTGGTCTTTGCTGTGAGTTTCACAGTCAGTCATAGTGAGTTGCACTGTTTCTTAGTTATTAAGCTGGAACTGCACAATGAGTCTAAGAAATGGGTGCCCAGATTTCATAGAGAGGATGGGGAGGAGGAGGAAGGTGGCATTGAGCTACCTTGTTAAACAGAGTTTTATGCTTTGTTTCTCTTCCTGTGTGACCTTTCCACAGAACAGTAAGGGGACAGGGAAACGTGGCAGTGCATGTTTGTTTTTGTCATAAGCTACTACAAGCATTAGTTCATGTCACACTGTCTGGAATTCATAGATGAGGGATGCAGAAACTTTTTGGTGTCTGGCACCAAATGTATTGTAACAGTATCACAGATTGTCATCATTGTTGGTCACTTAGATCTCTGCCAGTGCCAAACTCAGCACCAGCAGTTCCTCTTCTTCTTTTCAATGGGAGGCTTGTAAGGAACTGCTGCAGGTTTGTTTTGTTTCCACAGGAAATAAATATTTTGCAATGGGAAATTGAATTTGATCAGGACAGATTTAAAAACATAGAAGACACATGGACAGAAAAATATGACAGGTATTTGACTTACATTGTGTATCTTTGGGTTTGTTTTTTTTTTTAATTGCATTGAATGCTATATGTCATCTTTCTTGTGTTCCAAGTCTGCTTCATTGGGGTTTCTGGGGGTCTTGTGTTTTCCTAATTTCCCTCCAGATTTGGGAAGATTTATTTAATTTTCATGCTAGTCACATTTGTATTTTTCAATTAAAACTACTAAAATTATTAAGTCTCAATTCTTTAGTGTGTATATAGGCTAGCTTTGCTAGGCTGAGTTTTCATTTTCATCCTATTATTTTTTATGTTGGCCAGCTGGAGCCAGACTGTCCTTATTTACTTTAAATGTAAATGAGGCATAGAAAATAATGGTATGTGCATGCGTGTGGAAATATCATTTGCTGGTTAATCATTGCTTTATTTTCTTGCATTGTAGGTATGAGCATACGTACAGGTAAAATGGAATGCTTTTGAGAGAGGCTGATCAACTGGTTCTTTGTTTAAATAAGAGTTACTCTGGATGGAGAGCAGGTGTGGTTAGGCAAGCAGAAGATGCCAGAGGCACTAAACTAATAATGCAATAACAGACCTTGAAAAACGTGACCAGCAGGCTCACTTATTTAAATGTAGAGACGATATCTCTGATGTCTACCCATCAGATTTACAATTATTTCAGCAGAGATTTTTATTTAAATTTCTCAAACTTTGAATCAAAGAATAAGCCAAAAGTTTACAAACTATTCATTTGTAAGAGTAGTTTCATTACAATATTGTATCTTGTTCACCAGTTAACTTAGTTACACTTTCTAAGGAATACCTCTTGGAAAACCCTTTGGCTTTCCTGACTTAAGAGAGTAGGAAGTGTAGCCAGGTAGTTCGGAGCAACAAAACTACTGTTAACTGTTGAAAGCTAGAGATGTGGCTTCAGAAAACTGCAAGCCATGAGCTCAGTCCGCTTTGCAAAAAGGTTTTCTGATATCTGAGACAGCAGGATGAGAAGCATTGTGTATTTCCCTTTGTTTACTCAAGTGAAGTAATTCCGGTTACTATTTAGTTTTAAACAAAACCATGACTTTACCGTATGCTGCATTTCCTGACAGCTGAAGAGATGCACCAAAAAATTATATTGCTTTAACATTTAGGACTTTAGATTGCCACTTTTCTATTCAAGAAGGAAATACTTAAAAACTTCAGGGAAAAAATGCGTTATAAATGCATATTGTACATTCTCAGGTTGCAACGCTTGAAAGTACAGCTGTTCTTGAGAACAGTATTAAGAATAGAGGAAGTTTGCTTTCTAAAATTAAGACCATAGCCATGTTGTCACATGTCCAATAACAATTTTATTCTTTCAAGGAAGTAGGAGATTTCTATCAAGTGTTCCAGAGGTTCATAATCACAAATTTCTTTGAGTTTCTAATGGTAATGTGGTACTTAAAATCACACCTTCTTTAACTCTGATGTTGTTGGCACCGTCTACTTAGATGTGAATGATTTTTTAAATTTTGTTCTTTAATATTCACTTTAGTGTACTTGGACGCATTTAAATTGGTTGTGTGAGGGTGTGGTTTCATGAACAAGGTGAGCCTGTTTGAACAGCCCATGCTATCTGCACTCTGTATGAGTGCAGAGATTCTTGGTTTTGCTCCCTGCAGAGCCACCTGCAGCCTGGATATGGAGGACTGACTCCACAGCAGCCAACCTGGCATAGCCTGCTTTCTTAGCCTTGGTTCTGTGCCAGTCAGACTAAGCCTACACACAGAACTTTCTTCAGAGAGTTAGGAGTAGTTTTAGGTTGCTTACTGGCCCTTGGCTAGCAGATTTGGATCTAACAGCATACTACTTATTATTGGTACAGATATTGTAATGGAAAAAATTTACAATATTTTCCATTAACAAATTTACAAGTGAGGAAACTGCTTGTATAATGCTGCATGGATAATATCTTGTCAAACTGAATACTCAACTCTTTTCAGTTTTGATTTTTTTCTTCAATCTTCTCAGTAGTCCTAATTTTAATTTGCAGACATATTAGATACAGTGTTTTAACAAGCTAATATTTTTTTTTAATTTGGGTGCCCATTTTAAAATATTTTTTTAAAAGATAATACAGCCTTTTTCTAACTTCTACAGGATATATTGTGAAAATGCAGCTCTTAAGGAAGCATTGAAACTGAGAACAGAAGAAGTTAAAACTCTTAAAGCTGAAAATGCAAGTAAGCCACCAACAGCTACTCCTCATCACATACGGTTTCTCAGGAATAATTCAGGATTTAGCTGTGAAGGAAGCTTTCTGTTGGGACAAGTCTTGTTACTGGCAGCTGATATTAGTGGATATGCAGAAACCCTCTTTAAACAGACAAGTTGTGTTTGTTTTTCTTCTCACATTGTCCCTTGAACTGAAAAAACCCCATGAAATGATAGGAAAGTCAGGTGTGCATAGCTTAAAGAGTAGATCGGGTGTGAAAGAAGTATACCTATCTTATCTCACTGGCGTGGTGACATGCTGGGCGTGGAGGGAAACAACTGGTCCGTGCTGCCGGTCGTGTCCTGGAAGGAGGCAACAGCAGCCAAGGGAGCCACTGAGTGCTCCTGCTACAATGACAATCTGTGTCAGAGATGTTCGCTTTTAACATACCCACTTAAAGATTCCCATAGCACAAACTTTGAGCTATTCAGCGTGTTGGCTTTACAGGGGAGGTTTTTGAACTGCAGGCTGTGCAGGCGTCTGGCTGGGTCAGATGGCTCCAGACCCTTTCCCTTATTTTTGGTTTCCAAAACGTTTTAAAATAGCTGACATACGTCATTATTTTCCCAATATTGTGCTATTCTAAAAGAGCCGCTGCCTTAGTTGTAAGTGTACGAAGAGATGAGCACTCAGTAGTGAGGCAGAGTAATACATGAGATGGTATCTCTGTAAGTGGGCCATCACCTCTGGGAAAACACAAAAGGAAAGACAACTGGGATCTGAGTTTCTAGATCTGCGTAGTCTCATGACGTTCCCACACTGATGCTTAAACTAGAGAACCGCTTCATTTGGGTGTAGTTAAACCCAGAAATTAAGAAATCAGAGCAGCAGACTTTTTAATCACTTTCCTCATTTTATTTCATAGTCCTGAATCAGCAGTGCTTGGAATTTCTTGCAATGCTAGATGTAAAACAACAGAAGGTTGTTCAGGAAAACATGTCCTTGAATAAAAGTGACATTACAGATTTCACAGGTCTTGAAGTAAGTATGACTTACATGTTTTTTAAAATGGCTGGTTCAAAGGTATGTTTATGTTCAAAATATATAGATAAATTTTGCTTGCGGATTATTTAACTGTTTCTTTGGACCCATTTTTAGCTAATGACAATATGCCCTTGCATGCCTGTTAATTTGTTTTCTAATTTGTGGTGCGTCATGGGTCCTATCTTGCAAAGAAAGAGTAGACAGAAGGAGCGTCAGACTATCTTTCACAAGCCAGCATGCTTATTTTTTTCTTCCTAATATCTCAATTCTTAACTCCTATGTCTACTGCTTTACTTTACTGAGTGAAAAAAAAAAATTATAATGAGGTCTGCAGGGAGTGGCATACAGACACTGACAACTTTTGCCTTTAGGTTATCTTGCAGAAAAATACGTTTCACATATGTGGTTGTGAGTCAAAAGAAATCATGCCTAAATCTCTTGTAGCTTACTTCCCCTGACCCTTGTGCTCCCTTCGTAGTTTCGGGATGGTTTTTTGCTAGTCATGTAGCATCTCTTGGATTGCGTTGTGTATGCAGATAGATACTTAACTGGTGGTTTGTTTTGGATTTTAAGCTGGCAGTTCTTGGAGCCTGCACCTGCAGTACATCTGGGGGGCAGCCTTGTCCCTGTGCTAAAATAGCAGCTGTAACTCGGAAGCAACTTCTGCATCTCAAGCAAGAGGTAATGCTGCTTGGCTTAGACAGGAGCAAGCAGAGGGGTGCTTGTGCTCAAAACCAAATAAAACCAGAAACTCTCTACTGCAGCTTACACAAACTAAGATGTCTTAAAACAAGAATGCTTCTCAGAAATAATGTAATGTTTGTTTGTAATGCTTGTAATGCCCTAACTTTTGCTAATATAAAACTGTAATTATGATCTCAGTCAGCTTTACTAGTAAAAAAAAATTCTCATTCTTTTTCTTCCACACGTATCTTTTAATCTAAAAGAAGGAAAAAACACCCTTAAGTGTATGCACTCTCTAAACATATACAGAGTGTGAGTACGGACTACGACTGACCCTTTGCCTTCCTTCCTGGCAGTGCATTCCACCCCTCCCTCACGTTGACATCAGCACTCACAAGCCCGCTCACCCAGCGACATCAGGAAGCTGATCATGCTGAAAACTCTGTATTTACATCACGCTTAAATCAATAACGTGATTTTCAAGCTCTTCAGGTTTTTAATTTAGTGAAATTCTGTAATTTTAGAATTTGTATTCTAATTTGTATTTGACTCTGCAAATGTGGTAACCGTCCTCATGGTCCCACTGCAGAAGTTCCAGCTGACTTACAGGTTTTGAAAAGAAGTACGGTCACGTCCCTTTTGTACCAAAGTTATTACCCCCGACGGGGATACCATTCTGTTGCTCCTTTTGCTCCTGGCCCGGCTGGCATGGGACGTTAATGCCCTCCTTAAGCTCTTCTGGATGCACAGAGATCAATGGGCACTGCTGGCAGCTTCTCTGTGTAGATGGGTGGTGGTGTGTGCATGCATAGAAGAGGAAGGGTAAGGACTTCAATGCACGTTTCAAACTGTATTTCTTAATGTGGCGAGAAAGCACTTTGTTTGGTTTCTACTACTTCCTTGATTATATTTATTTAAAAGTTGTCCATGTTAATAGCTTCAGTCTGTCTCTTAATATACATTTTAAATCTGCTATTGCTTCCAAATTACTTAATATACTTTAATTTTTTTCTGAATTAAAACCAGATTGAACATCTGAAGAAGAGTAAAGATGAAGCTTATATAATGGCAGATGCCTTTAGAATTGCATTTGAGCAGCAGCTAATGCAGAGGAAGGACCATGCCCTGAGGCTTGCAGAAGTGATAAAGATTAAGAAGGAAACAAAATTTATAAACTGGAGACGTCTGAAAGACGATGGTAACTGGGCATGCCATATATCTGTAATGGTTGAATAGAAAAGAAGTTAGCTGACAAGTGGCACAAGCAGGCTTTCTTCCTGTATTAAATGTATGTCTGTGGTTTAATTGCTGACTGAGGTTTCTGAAGAGTTGAGAAAAAAGGAACGAAGTTGTGTCAAAACTGTAAATACGTTAAATAGTGTGTCATGTAGCTGAAGAACTTCCAGTAGAAGTTTAGCATGTATAATGTAGGGTGTCTGTGTATAAGTAGACTATATAAATACTACTGTAGGTCATTGGAGCTACCAATCTAGGCTTTTAATGTAACTGTTTTTTATTACACATTCATGAACTATATTATCTGAGTAAGAACATGCTAGAATAAATAAGCTGTTATCCAGGATGACAATAACATTTTGGATATTAAAGATGTTTATTATGAAAACAGCAAAAAAAAGGTAATATCTGGCAAGTTTAGCCTGGCCATTTTAGCAATTTAATGGGCTGGGTTTTTTTCAAATGATGTCTATATAAGACTTAGGGAAGGAGAAGAAATGCAAAAAAATATATACTGAGCTTTCACTGAAATACTAAATACAATACAGCTTTTTATTATGTATGTGTATCTACATGAGTATTTATAACTCTTCTTATACTTCACGTGGTCATCTGTGAGTTACAAAGCACTCCGTAAAAGAGGCAGAATTCTTACTACCCTTTTCTTCTTTAAGAAAAAGGCTAAGGAGAAGTATTTAAGTGTGTATGTTATGGTCAAAAGCATAGCAGAATTTAGGACTGGCACTTCAAGATTTATTTGTGTTAGCCATTGACCTGGACGTGCCAGGCTTAGAAGTTTGGTGGGTCTTCTAGATTTCTTGAGCAGCCTCAGCATGTAATACTAAACCAGCATACATCTTGAATATGTGTTTCCCCTATACCAATGTCATTGTTTCCCAGCTCTATATCCTGATACATAAGTTTCATAACTTTAATGTATTTTAATCTTTTCAGAAATCTTAGAAACTTTTAAACAGCTTGTGTCAACCCTTGTTTTTCAGGCTACCTACTGTTTAAAAACTAATTACCACAAATTGTTGTTTAACTGAAGTGTTAAAGTATATTTTCCATACAGCGAAAAGAGTTTTATTTTCAATTTGCTCATAAATACGATGAAAGGTCTATTTAGCCTTTAAGTGATGCTAAGGGTGGTGCTGCGTGCAAGTAATCTGCTGTTATGTACAGTGGGAGAAGCTGTAGCTTGCATTGCCCTTTTAGAGGAGATCGTTCAGAATCCAGTTTTATGCATGCCCATTTTATCCCAAAGTAGTTTTTCTCTTCCTGAGTTCCACAGTTCATGTACTTCTCTTTTCCTTAGGACGTGTCAAGTTAGAAGGGAACAAGAACAGTCTGGGACGAAAACTATCTGGCCTGCTGTCATCAGATGTGGACTGCAGGAGAGTTGAAGAGCTTGACAATCCTCATGAAATCCTGAAGCTGTTAATAGATTTGGTTAGTATTTTGTTGGACTACCCATCGTGAGTCCCTAGGGGAGCAAATATAGCTGTCCATTTACATAGACTGCCTTGTTCTTAGCTTATAAACTAGTTTCTTTTCTTTCTCTTTTAAATAAATACCCAGGTAAACGACAAAGAGGAGGCTCTGGCTCATCAAAGAAAGGTTAGTTACATGCTAGCTCGCGCAATGGAGATGAAAGAGGATGTTTTGGAACAGGAGAAAGGAAATGGCGTGCTGGGGAGTCGTCAGTATGAAGCCCAGGGGTCATCGGGCCCTGTACGCAACTGCTGCCAAAACCTCCGTTCTCAAAACAGTATTTCTTCAGTTCCCAGTGCAAAAATATATGAAAATCCGGTAAAAGTGCTTCAAAAGTCACACTCCTGGCCATCAGAGACTAGGCACTGCGAAGAAAATAATCCGTGTGGAAAAGCAGATGAAACTGTAGTGATCTCTATATAGCCATCTGCTGGAATAAATTTATTTTTTAAAAAGATCTTGTGGAAATGCCTAAAAATGTCCTGTGATTACATCACTGGGGGCCAAGCTAGGACAATACATTAGCCGGTACCATCTTTAATGGTACTGTACTAGCGCGGTATCTATTGCTTTGGCGAAACAGCCCGATTTAATTACCACTAATTTCCAAACAAGATGAGGCGCCTCTCCGTTGTCTGAACCCTCGCTTTTGCCCACCCCTTCCCTGACTCCACGTGATCTGGTGACGACGCTAACGGAGCAAGAGTCACGTCACCGCGGAGGGTGACGTCAAAAGACGGGGGCCAGGGCACGCGCCGCGCACGCCCGCCGCCCTGCGCGTGGAGGAGAGGGGGCGGTGCCCTCTGCCGGCGGGGCGGGGCCGCGTCAATCACACCGGCGGCTCCGCCCCCTCCGCCGGCTGGGCCGAGTGCTGCTCTGCGCAGGCGCGGGGCCGCGGGTGGGCGGGGCCGCGGCGGCCGGGAGGGCGGGGCGCCGCCGCGCACGCGCGGAGCGGCGGCTGGGCGCACAAACAAGGGGCGGCCCGGAGGGGAAGCGCTGGCGGCGGGGCTGTCGCCGGCCGCCCCCCAGCAGGAGCGCGTCCCCCTCGCCCGGCGGCCCGGGAGAGCGGCCCTGCCCCGCCGCCTGGGGGTGAGGATGTGGGGACGGGGCCGGCGGGAGCCGCGGTGGGGCCGGGGCGCCGAGCGAGGCGCGGAGCGGGACGCGCAGCCCCGCGGCGGTTACGGGCGTCCTGCCGCCGGACGGCCTCCCCGCGCCGGTAGCCGCGGCCTCCCGGGCCGCTCTTCCTGACGGGGAGCCTGGGCGGGGCGGCGGGCGGCCGTCTGCCGGCGCTTCCCGAGGCTCCCGGCCGGGGCCGAGGCAGGAGCCGCTGCGGGCGGCGGGCGACGCACGAAGGCGATGGGGTGTCTTCGGGGGCGCTCGGCGCGGCTCTGGGCCGGCTGCGTGTCCTGCCCCCGGGGCTGGCAGCGGCCTGGCGTTGGCGCTGCCCTCGCCGCCGCCAGCTCGTTTTGCAGGTGCTGACTGGCTTTGTCTTACCTGAGCTGGCGCAGATGCGTGTCTCGGTTGAGGAGAGCGTCCTGAGCTGGCGGCGTCGAGCGCTGGAGTTTATTCCAGGCCTGAGGAAGAGCTGGGGTACTTCACAACTGCTAAGTCTGTCGTTAGTCAGGGAAACTTCGTGCAGTCCCAGTAGCACCAGTGAATGCGCTCTTTGGAAATGGAGAATGGTAGTGAAACAAAAACAGACCCGTGTGGGTTTTTAGGATACATTTTGCTACTTGTACACTGTAGCAGCTGACTGCGTAGTACTATTACAGCACTTAACGCTGTGTCGCACATATCAGATGGCTTAGGTGGATTAATTGCCCCTAGAGGTTTAGAGATATTAGTGATGTTTTTGCTTACTTCTGTTCAATGTTCCATTTATTTTGATACAGGGTACAGAGTATAATGGACATGCTTACACCATGCACTTAGAGGCATTAAATGTTTTAAGACATGCTTCTGGGTAAACTGGGAAACCTTCTCAGTCTGTATTTAACTATAAGCTATAACGGCAGGGAGCTGGTTACTGGAGACGTGTAGAGCACAGAAGAGGATCCAGCTGACTGCCAGTACTGGATGCTGTTGGCGTCTAGTGCTGTATTGCTGAGGTTGTCTAATATGTATATCTGGTTATTAATAATGCAAATCAGAGCAGATGAGAAAATTGAGGGAACACTGGTTTCTGTTGAGGAAAGACCTTTCAGACTTGATGTAGTAATCATATTCTCATGACTCATTTTCTAATGCTGAGTAATAAATGCTGATACGACTAATGATGATGGCACTGTGGGCAGTATGTGAAAGATGCATTTGTTCAGTCGAGCAAGTGGATTCTTCAGCTGTGGGCCTGGCTGCTGATGGTACTGTTGATGTGTTGGAACACTGCTGAAAATCAGTAATTGTTGACAGACATTTTTTTTCTGTGTGGTGTCAATGATGCTACTTTCTGTGCAGAAGAGCTATAACAAATTACTGTGGATGAATGAAAGAAAATCTTCAGGAGCTGAAGATGTCAGGATAGAGTTGTCTGGTTGGTGTTGGTGATAATATCGTAATGTTGTTGATAGAGTTTTGTTCTTCTGAAGAAATTGTGTTGAGCTAATAAAATTTTGTTCTTTAAGCAAGGCAGCTTAATTTTTTGCAGCGTGCCATGTAAGCTTTTCCTTATGTGTCTGAAAACTTCTGTAACTTTTGTCTTCAACCCCTGATTCAGCTAGTAAATCTGCAGTGGCAGCAGCCACTGCAGTTTTGGGGTTGGATAATATGTTGTCTTGCTCAGCAACAATCATTTTAGTTTTTATTTGACAACATTTAAGTTTTTCACAAAGCATTTGCTCACTTGTAATGAAGTTCCCTGTTAAGTTGATTGCTGATGAACTCCATGTGCAGTTGTACCCTTAAATTTTTTTTTTGTTTGTAGGACCTTAAGCTTATGGCTAGGTGTACAGCGTAGGGATATTGGAGGCGGACGAGAAAGAGAAAGCTGGTAATTACTTAATTACCCCTCAAGGTGGGAAAAGAGCATACTGTGCTTGATCCAGCACTTCACTTCTGTAGCACTGTGAACTTAGATAGTTCTTAATGGTTGTGTTTCTGTCAGAGGCTTTGTTCTAATTAGTAGTTACTGGGTGATAAGCTGGAAAAAACTACTTAAATCCTGTTGTGAGGATAAAAGCTTCAATATAGCTTTCTGCTCAGACTAAATGTAATGATTAAACACAATGATGGAGTCGAGATAATGTAACTGTGCTATGAGCAAAAAGACTTTCCTGGTAACCTGACATTAAGATGGCTACTGCAGTCAGCTTTCAGGAGTGAAGACCTATGTGCATATATGTGTGTGTTTCTTTACCTCTAAACTTGATCTTGGGTTGTTTTAGCATGCTCCATATAAAAGCAGGCCTGGATGCTGCAGTGGTAATTAGCTGTGACTAGCTGGGGATCTGGTAATGCCTATATATATATATTAACACTACAGAGAGTGTTTTTCAGGGATTCTTAAACATCAAAAGGCAGCTTGTCATCAGACATTAAACTGGTTGGCTGGTAACAATTAACTTATCCATTTTATTTTACAAGTTATTGCCACTGAAAACTACTAACCACCTCCATTTAGAGCGACTGTATTTGAAAGAAAAAAAAAAAATTGACAATCCATCCTGTAACCTGGCCATTCTCTATCCTAGCAGACTTGTGTTATCTTCTCCTTTAACTAAGACTGTCTTGAGAAGTCCCTAGTGGAATGTTGGTTTTGAACTCTGGAATATGTGCCTATTATATTAGAAGTGATTTATAAGGGGTATAAAAGAAGTGGCCTATAAAGTGTTTATAAATGTACTGACACACTTGCAGTTGTTGCACAGTCATCCAGATCACAGTATTTGCTTCCTTTAGGTAACAGTTTTTATGTAGCAGAATTGCTGCCTATGTTTCTTAAGATACAGTCTTTATGTAATTTAAAGTGTGGTATTAGGAGTTTCCCAGGGACCAAGCCTTGTCTGCGCAAATAACGTAAGCAAACCTATGCTCTTCTCTTTTGTTGCATTTAAGCTTGCCTCTTGGAGGCCTCAGAAGGTAAAGAAGGGCATTTGACTAGGTGTCAATGTGGTGTAAATATTAACTGTTCAGAATCCTTCCCGAGGCTGCCACAGAATAGCTCGTTTCAGCACTGCTCACACCGGCTGTTCGAGGTACTGGCTTCCTGGGTTCACCATGGTGACTGCTGCCTGGCATGGCAGTTGAGTGTTGTTAGTTTTCCGCTAAATGAACCTGGGTAAGGTAATGAAGAATGCTGGTCTTGAAATCAGGGCACAAGTGAAAGCTTTGAAAGATAAGAGATTTAGGGTGAGCTTGTTTAGAAACATACCGAATGTTTACCTAGAGAAGTAGCAAGTACTGTTAGTGTGCTTTTTTTGTGATACATCAACAAAATGTGTTGTTCTGTCTTGAAGCTGAAGAATACTTAATCAGCAAAACAAAAGAGTTGACTGTTAGCTGGGGAAAAAAAGAATGGATCTTTGCCAGCGTGTGTACTTGGGTTGGGTGTGTGCTGCTCTTCAAGTGAGATTAGCTGCTGCTTAGGGAAATGAGATGTACATAAGGACAGATGGTGTCGTGAGAATTACACCTGTAATGTGTAGAATGTGACCTGTGTCTATCTATTAATATGTCATCTTTGGTGTATTTGTGGCTGAAGAAGTAGTAAGTGAGCACCCCAGCACTTCTCTTGACATCAGGCCTTGTAGTTTACTTGTACAGTAGACAGTAGGATGTCCTAAGGAAGTAACAGAGCTAATTAGCTCAGTTCAGCACAGTAATCTGTGAAAGTATATCTCTCAAACTAAATACGAAAGATTTTTTTGTAACAGCTTCTGTTGTCATTGAGATACCTGAACAAAATTCATTTCAGAGGACATCTTTAAGTCTAATTTATTGGTGATAGATGTTTGTTTCCTTTGTTAACAATTAGTTTTTTCTAAAAAAACATTTATTATTGATTTAACAAATAATCAACATTCTGATTGCAGTAAATAGGGAGCTTAACTTGCAGGGCTGTAACTCTGCAAACAGCGTGAAGCAGCCAGATCTTCAGATCCTTGCCAGGACTTTGTGCTAGGTTAGCATTTGCTTCACTTTGGAGGCCTGTTTTGGTGGAGAAACAAGCAAAAAAACAACTTTGTTCTCCCTCTAAAGTACATGACTGTCTATCTTTTTAGCTCTTTGGCCTTACTTCTTGTGGGATGAGGTGAGAGTGGGTGCCAGTAAAAATGAAGGCTTAGGGAATGTGTGGCTGGAGAGTGGTGAGAGGCCTGTGACCACCACCCCTTTCAGTCACAGCTGTTAGCCTGCACATCAGTTGTAACTTAAGTGTTACTTGAGTGGTAAGGTTGTATAATGTATCCCTACAGAGAGTAAAAATCAACATTATGTATTTCTTAATCCCCCGTTTTTCTCATAATCCTTCAATATTTCTAGCTTATGTGATCTGTTAGACTAATTCTTGACCATCAGTTTTGTTGCTGTCCATAAATATATGCTTTAAGGATGGGTTCTGGACTTCAGTGTCTCTTGATGAATCACCAAAAGCTGTTAGCCTTGGAAGACTCGTAAATGAAGCAACTTCCATTTCGAGTTGCAATCTCCCACTTGCTGTGAGGTTGGGAAATGCGTTGTTGCAAGCAAGAACTGCATTCACATGAGTGTAAGAGAAATGACATTAAGTATGAACTTATTGCTGTTTGATGCTCATTAGATAGCTGTGTGAGACTTGACACACGGTGCAGCGTGCTGAAGACTGTTGGAGTGACTAATTCATGGCCATGGATATCAATACAGTGGGGTATTCAGATTGTTTATTTTTTGCTTATATATGGGCACAAAGTACTGCATTAAGTTATGATGCATACTGTTTGTTTCACCTTCCTTGTGCTTTGCAAGTCTCTATTTGAACTATATATTAGCTTAAAAAAGTATTCTTGTCACATGCATACTTATGTGGTAGTAAGTGAATGCACCTGATCTGAACCATTCAGTGAGAGGAAACCTTACGCTTCAGTGGAGTAAGTAGGGCCTAGCATCTAGACCTGTAGCTGCAGTGTGGCTTAAGTGATATGAGAGGATTTAAGTATTTCTTTGAGCTCTAAGCATTGAGAAGAGACAATACTAGATGGTCAAAGGACATTGGACAGGGTAGCATGTGAAGTCAGCCAGTGCAGAGACTAAATTCACTGATAAGAGTAGAAGGAAAACTAGACAGACCTCCACAGGTCTAGTTTCCAGACATAGACTAAAGGTATCTGAGTTGCTTCAGTTTACTTAAGGAAAGTGTAAATAACATCTTGATTTTATGTTAAAGGTAATTGCACAGTATGGGTGTTCAGACATGAAAAAGATGTCGCATTAAAAGCACTTCAGAATGACCAAAAAGGCATAACATTGAGTGGCTGGAAATCTTCATTAAACAAATGAAACGGGATGTTTTGCAATAGGGAATGTGATTGATAAATATCTTTCTGATGAGTTAGTAAGTCTCTAAAAAGGGATTAAAAAAAAAAAGATATTTTGTTTGAGTCTTGGAGAAAGTTAGTAAGTTAACGGTTTTTGTGTTTTGAGTAGAATAGCAATGATGAGCTGAATTACCATGCTGCATTTTTTTTTTTCCTGGCCTTGGAGGAAGGTTTAAGAGGAGGATTTAAAGGCAGCTTGTTGGTCATCATGGGGGAGGAGTACTGACCTCAACCTGCTTAAACACACTGCAGCTCCGTGTTAAGAGAACTGTGTCATAACCAGCTGAAGCACTGAAGTATCTACTTTATAGTCCTGATATATTTTAGGTTTTAGCCTGTGTTTAGTCTTATCTGAAACATTTGGTCATAGCTGAAACTAAATTGAGGTCGATTGGCTGGATAGCTTGGGAACTAAGAGAATCTGCTTCTTCAAGTGTCATGTTCACAGGCTCAGTGTTGAACTGGTTGTCAGGTTTGAACTCCTAAAGGCAGCTTTTTTCTTGCTGGCACTTCTGCCAACAGAAGGATGCTTTTTTGTGCTTCCTACTGCAGTTTAAAGCGTGAAATATCTGGGATTATGTGGGCATCATTTATTTAAACAGTTCACTTGTGTTGCAAGGGTAATGATAGCCTGTTTTGGTTTTTTTGCCTGTGAACTGCATGGTGTAAAATGTATAGGCGGTCAAACTAGAAGATCCTAGTATCCCTTCGGCTTTTAAACTTCCTGACATTATAATGCCATAGTATATGCTTTCAGATGCATTTGGTTTTAATAAGGCAGCCTCAGTTTCCTGATTTAAGGTGGATTTTTGAGTGTATTGTGCACAGTGTACTGAGTATACTGTAGAGCATATTCAGAGTACAGAGAGCCTGACAATCTGCAGCCTTGTTTGTACTTAGATTTTGTTTACAGGGAGAGTGAAGACAGTGTTATTAAAAAGAAAAAAATACTCCATAGAAGTTATCTTCTAATAATAATACTTTGACTTTGTAAACAGCAAAATGCTGAGGATGAAATGCTGTATTTTTCTTTTTAGGTTTAAGAAGGCTAAAGCTTCACTAGAACTGTAACTAGAATGGACAGTTACTTTAAAGCTGCGGTCTGTGACTTGGACAAACTACTTGATGAATTCGAACAGAATACAGGTTAGTTCCTGCGCTGCCTTGTTCTCCAGCTTAATAATATTGGTCAAATGACTGTTACCATGGAATTTGAAAGTAACATATGGTAAATAAAAGCTTGTATTGATGAATAGATGGGATTTAGAGGGAGTGGACTGTGAAAAGGGAGAAGTTTTATAAACTTTGCTTTTGACCTCTCTTTGCTTAAAATAGATGAATATGACTGCTACAGAACGCCTCAAAATCCATATGACTCAAAACATCATTCGCTTTCTTCAGTTCTGGATTGCTTGCAACATGTATACCCAACACCAGAACTGCAAGAGGATGCTGACAATTGTACTTCATCAGAAGAAATCTCTCTAGCTAGCCACATTGGAACAAGTGAAGCGCTTCCGAGTTATTCACCACAAAATGAGAAGAGCATTGCCGGACCTGATCTTTTGTCCACTGTGGACAGTGGTTCCTTAAATGAAATTCAGGCTTCGACCCTGGGAAGGTGTAGTATACCTGTGTGTGATCTTGTTAGTGACACAGGTAACTTAATCCATTCAGTGGCTGCTCACGAAGATACTCAAAAGTTGCAGCCAGATGACTTCCAGTACAGTGAAGGTTTGGTTGGCTTTGGCATATCTTGCATACCTGTTCCTACTTGTGTGTCATCAGCTGGTTGCAGTGGTGTTTCAACTACAGAGCAGAGTGATGGGGACTCAATGCTACAAGAATCAGGACATCTTAAAACAGAGGAGATTAATCATTTAGCTTTAAAATCAGACAGTTATGCTACAACAAAGATCTCAGATCCATGTGATGATCAACACAGGATAGAATCTGTAAAGTGCAGTGAAATATTTGATCAGCTTGAACAAACTGCTCGCCTCAATCCTGCACATGTCCCTGTAACATCAGAGAATTCAAATGCATACAGTCCCAAAGATGAGAAAGGATATGGAAAATTGCCTTGTGAACCACAAGATGAAAGTGCAGTAAGCAAAGAGATGTATGGAAGAAGTGCCATAGAAACGGTAGACTCAAAAGATGACAGTAATGTTGAATCCATGCCTTCAGATCTGCCAAAGAGGCCTCAGTTGCACAAAAGCCATGCAACATTACCTGCAAATTGTGTTTTACCAGGCTCTTCATATGAAACAGGAGCTGAAGTAGCATTGGAAAAGAAAATCACAGAAGAGAATGTATGTGGTGAAGAACTTAATACCAATGAAATTCTAAACAGTGTTTCAACTTCATCTATTTCAGTTGAGGATGTCCAGACCTCGCTGTCATGTCTTCCACTTCCTGTATCTATATGTGGTTCACTAGTTGCAACAGAAGAAAAAATTAATCCTCTACCTCAGAATGAAGTGGAGGAGGCTATTGGTGATATTTTAACTGTTCATTTTGGAAAGTCTAAAACTGATTTCTCCAGCAGGGAATCCTGTGAAAACACTGACTTGCATGAACAGGAAGGATATATAGCTAAAATCAACGAAAGTGTTGTGGAAAAAAGGACAGATGGAGAGAAGTATGATACTGAGAATGTAGTTGATGACAGTGATTCTCAGCAAATCAAAGCTTTTGCTTCTGCTTTTCTAGAATACGATGCTGAGCCGTATGGTATTGGTATAGACTCTTACTATAATGAAAGTATGCGCCCAGGTATGGCTGACTTTACTGTTGAGGAGAATGTTATTAAAAGTGATACTCTAATAAGCGATGCTGAGCTTGATGATTTCTTGTATGGACAAAGTCTTCAGTCCAATGTGGTGAAGTCTTCAGACAATGATAGTAACTTAATGGAAGCTGATGCAGATGAAGGGAATTTAACAAATGTGAACAACCTGGGTTTCATAGAGGTCACTGAAGAACATACGCAAGCAAAACTGGAGGAGATAACGAGCAGTAATAGTAATCTTAAAGTATCTCTTACTGCCAGTGAATCGGAGTCTGCAGCAGAAGAGAGTATGTCTTGTATTCAGGACATGACTGAGAGTGGTAGCGAAGCACTAGTTTCTGATGTTTGTACTGAAGGTGCAAGACCAAAGCAGTTGCTTGGCCTTTCACAAGGAGCTATTGGTCAGAGACAACTGAATAGAACAGATGTACTTGAGAGAGAAAACCAGGAAGCCGGTTGTGTTACCCCAGAAGCTCCCCTCTCAGGCACCAGCGTAAATGTTGGTAAAAACTCTGACCCTGCACACTCTGGGGAAAGCAGCTCTGAAGCTGGAGGAAATCAAACATCTGAAAATGTAGAATCACTTAAAATACCTGCAGCTCTCTCACGGAAACAGCCATTGTGGGTTCCTGATTCAGAGGCACCCAACTGCATGAATTGCCAAATGAAGTTCACTTTTACAAAAAGACGACACCACTGTCGTGCATGTGGAAAGGTAAGTTATGGGAAGGGGGTCCTGTGTTACTAAAAGCAAATGAATTCTGATTTGGGGATAACTGAAATACAGAAGGGAAAGAATATTGACAGAATTTTTCTAGGCTTGAAGTATTTTATTTAAAAAAAAAAGTTATTTTTTCCTTCATAGACATGTAAAGACTGTTGGAAAAGACTGATATTAGTTAAGAAACATATGGCCTTTTTGTGAAAATAATTAAAGGGAAGTAGAGAGATTGTTCTTATTTTATCTTCCCATTACTGGCTAGACTGATGTGTTTTGCATAGAACAAGGAAGATGAGACACTACTTCATAGTAGTCATAGTGAATCAGCTTTTTCCTCAGCTTTTAAATTAAGCTTAAGTATTTAAGCTTAAAAAAAAAAGAGGATGACGACCACAATTCAGGTAAGTGGTTATACTAGCTGTAAAACACTGTCCATGAATCTGGAAGAATTGCGTTCTTTCAGGAGCTGTAATAGCAGTACCAATGCAAAAGATTCACAGCTTAAATCTGTCCTCCTGTGTGTAATCCTCCCTCCTGGGGAGTTATCTCAGGGGAAAAGTATGCTACTTTTGTGAGGTGAATGGTACTCGCCAACAGAGCAAGTAATCTGTAGAACATTTTTCAGCCTGTCTTCTGCAGTGAGTAAATAATGTCAAAGCTTATTCTTAATCCAGAATTCCCATGTGAGTTGCTGTGGCTTACACTTGTACTAGTGTGTAAATGGAAGTACAGTACTAATGAACTGATGTTTTCAGTATTCTTCTGGAAGCTTTATGGATGAGGAGATAGAGCAAAGACTAGTGTCAGTACTTACTAGTTTTTTGCATCCCCAGTATTGAGAGGCATCGGGAGAGGCTAGGTAATTTTTTCCCAGGATGCCTCTTCTATCACTCTGTATTCAAAGCATAGTACCTGTTTACTTCAGCTGCAGTAAGTGTGAACTACAATGTAGGTCTGAATTTGGATGCCAGAAGATTTAAGAACTCATGACAACCTGGAAGTCATTGAACTTAATCATTTGGCAGTATATCCTGTTGAAGTCTTGTAACAGTTTAAAACACAGTTCTTCAGAGCAGGTTTCGTTTTAGTCATAAGACTGACTTCAAATTCCTGTTTACATTTGCTGTGAAGTTTCTTGCACTTTGTCTAGAGATGGGGATAAAAACACCCTCCACTACACAGTTCTATTTACAGCCATCAGCTGTTAGCATTGCTAATCTTGTGTGTTAACGGGGGGGGGGGGGGGCAGAAGAACAGTGTAATTAGAGGGAGCATCACAATGCATTTCCGTTGGGAGAATGAGTGAAGGCAGAATAGAGTATCTGTACTTTAAGGATACAGGAGTGCTATGCAGTTGTAACTCTCCCAGCTTTTCTGAATGTGCAACAGCTTAACTTTCTGCCTTGTAAGACTTTTTGTCTTTTTAATAGTAACTTCTTGTCTTTTTAAAAACAAACAAACAAAAAAAAAAACAAACCCAAAACATACTTTGTGGGCATGTCGTGGGTTGTTGTGTTTTCAACCACTTACACATAAGCAGAAACTGGTAGGAATTCACAGTTGTCCTCTGTGGACTGTTCTGGAAGACAATTGTATAGTTTTCATGTGGTCCTACAGTTTTTTATCAATGAAAACGGCAACACTTGTGAATTCTGGCTTCTGTGCTGGAAGGAAGCGTGAGGTTAGTGGTCCCTGCTTTCTCTCCTGTCTGCAGTACTTGTGAAGCCAAACAACTTTGCAGTTCCTTTATTTAGATGTTTGTGTCTTGTTGTGTCTTCCTAGCTCAACCAGAATCAATTTCTTTTCTCAGCAGCCTCACCTTAATCTCCTTTCCCCTGTTACATTACCTGTCCCTTAGCTTGTCTTCACCTCTTGTCTCCTGTGCATTAGGATTAAGCTGCCTTCTCTGTTGTGGGTCCCAGTGGCACCAAGTGTAGGAGTAAAATACCAATTGAAAGGATTGTACTGCTTAGCATTTGAAGCCCTAAGGTGGATAGTAACTGATTAGCAATTAATCTTTACTGGTTACATTCTTAATATCTTTACTGAGCATGTGCATTTTCAGTTGAGGTAAATTACCTGTGATGCAAATGCAGAAGCAATTGGAATAGTTTCTTTTTTTTCTCATATTGCACCGATCAAGTATTACTGTTTTTACACTGACTTTTCCTACTTAAGGGAGTTCACTTGTAACAACTTAATTTTTTCCTCTGTCACTACTGTTTGGTTTTTTTTTTTCCCTTAATCCACTTTGTTTTCCTAGAGATAATTAGGAGTAGCAGAAGACTTTGTGTTCTTTCCACTTACTTAACTCTGGTCTGTGGTAGAAGGCTTGTCAGACCGAGGTTTCAGAAGATACCTTTTGTAAAGGCTAATACTGGCTCTAGAGTCTGCATATAGCGAAAAATGGTGGGAGACTGAAAACTTGCAAATCACCCTTTAAAGAACATAAGTGAAAAGTGAGAAAAGCACCAGATACTTATGGGAACTCTTGCAGAAAACAGCTTTACTAGAGACATAATTCTTTGAATGGGATTGTGCAGGTGTCGTCCAGGCTAAAGAGACGCATTTAGACAGGATACATATCCTGTTGGCGTAGAAAAGCATTTTCTGGTCTTTCAAAGCAGTTTTCAGTAAGCTTTTAAAATAGTTTGCTGAAGGGAGCTAGTAACATGAAGACAACTATGCTTATTCTTTCTGACAGAGTTTGAGAGCCTAGTTAGCCAATATAGTTCCTGAGCCAGCATTAGTAAAGAGCTTGGGAAGCAGTGAGCTCTGGCTTAGATGGTTGTCCCTGAGGTAGAAGAGGCAGCTTGGAATTCCACGACAAACTGATAACACTTGTTACGGAGAGAGTTGGTGCAGCGCACAGTGCTGCAAGATCAGTGGATGAGGAATGGCTCTTTGCTGCTATGAGACTAGGTTGTTGTAACCATAATCTGAATCCTAATGGGAGATTGCAACAGTTACCTTCAGAGATAATACAAAAGCAGTAAAGCAAATCTGACCCAATTCTGGGGTTCAGTCCTTGTTCCTATCGCTGTTGTTTAATGTGAAATAGTTATGGGATAAACAGAAGTAGGAGTGAATTTGGGAATAGGTGGTGCAACATGGAATTCTTTTTGTTGCTCCAGATAAGAATTTCAAGATAATATCACTTCTGTCCTCCTTGTTGCTACTCTTTGTTGTCTACATATTGGTTTGTTTTTTTTTTTTCTTTTTCCTGAAGGTTTCTTCATGAGAGATTAAGATACAGGCTTGAATATTAGGCTGCAGAGGGTTTAGAATCAAACAAGTGTATATGATTTCTTAGAAAAGTTTTCTAATTGCTGTGCAAGTGTATACCAGCTGCTTTGAGCTGTGATCTTAAAACAAAAAAAAATTTAAATCCGATTTCAGCTATTTTGCGGACACCTGGCCTTATGTGATTAGATGCGCTCACAGCAAGAAATTTTAGGTGCTGCTCTGTTTCATAGCTGAATCAGAGAGCATTGGCCAGAGCTGAATCCTTAGCTGTGTAATGTGGATGTTCCTGGCCATGTGTGGAAGGTTGGTTTGTAGACATCTGAGGATTGCTTTGGTCCAACAGAAATACCTGACAAACTTCAAAAGCTTATGGTATAGATAGGTTGCAGGGTAGTTCTGGGAAACAGGATAGGAAGAACCCCTGATCAAAAGCAGACTTGGCAAACTTTGTAGTTTGGCCCAAATTGTGGAGCTTTTGAGATTCTTAATCATAGCATCATAGAATGGTTTGGGTTGGGAGGGACCTTTAAAAATTACCTCGTCCAACCTTCCTGCTGTGAGCAGGGACATCTCTCACTAGGTCAGGTTGCTCAGAGCCCCGTCCAGCCTGACCTTGAGCACTTCCAATGATGGGGCATCCACAACTTCTCTGGGCAACCTGTTCTGTGTCTCACCACCCTCATTGTAAAAAATTTCTTCCTTATATCCATTCGAAATCTACCCTCTTTCAGTTTAAAACTGTTGCCCCTTCTCCTATTACCACAGGCCCTGGTAGAAAGTCTCTCTCCATCTGTCTTATAAGCCCCCTTTATATATTGAAAAGCCGCGATAATGTCTGCCCAGAGCCTTCTCTTCCCCAGGCCGAACAACCTCAACTCTCTCAGCCTTTCTTCATAGGAGAGGTGCTCCAGCCCTCTGACCATTTTTGTGTCCCTCCTCTGGACCCACTCGAACAGGTCCATGTCTGTCTTGTGCTGGGGACCCCAGTGCTGGATGCAGTAAAGGCCTTTTTAATAAAAGCCTTCTTAGTCTGGTACTTCCCCTTTTCCCCAAACAGAAATGTATTGTAAGATACATGTGCTAAAGCTCCTTTTTCCTTCCCTACTTCCAAAAAATGTGTATGCGTGCTTTATATAATGCAATCTGGTTTAGTAAAAGGAGTTAATAATAACAGGAACTTAATTCAGGAAATACTGTGACTTTGTCTGTAATATTTAATTCAGTCTTTTTCTGGTTCAGGTTTTTTGCGGTGGCTGTTGCAAACGGAAATGCAAACTACAATACATGGAGAAGGAAGCAAGAGTCTGTACTGGCTGTTATGATGATATTAATAAAGGTAAAAAGGTTTTTTTTGAGTAATTGAAGTAATCATTAAAGAAGAATAGGGACAGCTAGCATGTCTTTAACCTTTGTTCTTTTTGGGGAGCTTCACTACTTCAATTGGTGTATGTTTTCCTATTTCTGAGATGGAGGGAGGAAGAGGATAATTGTACCTTAGTGGGATTTCAGTTCTTATTTTAAACTTTGAGTAGCAAGCTGGTTATTTTTTATTAAAAAAAATAAAGTAGGTTTGAACTCCGTAGGACTAAATGAAGTTATGCTATTGGGTCATCTGTGGCAGGAGTCTAGCAAAAGTGATCCTCCCTCCACAGTACCCTTCGATGTGTTTAAAGATTGTACCACTGCTTGTTCTCACATGTTATTTGCCCATTTTATGTAGCTTTCTGTCCTTATATTTTTACAAGTCACTTAACAGTACTACAGTTACTGAATCATAATATTACCTTTTTTTAAATGAAAGCTAAGCATGATGCTTTTGGAAACATTGGGAGAAAAAATTAGGTCCTGATTATTAATATTTAAATCACAAGTTGAAAACATACCAGATTTTTAATATGCCTCCTGAACAGAATTTGACTCGATAACAGGGATATATGTATTTGCACCAAAGTACATGGGTCATACGGTTCAATGTAGTCACTGCAACAGTAGCAAGATGTACAAGGAGGCCTGTTTCTGTTAGGAACGAATGAGGCAAATGTGCAGGTAGAAAATCAAGAAATCTAAATTTTCTTCTGTACAATAGCTTGAGTGTTCATTTTTCATAACTAGCTCAAACTCTACTGCTCTTGCAAAAAAAACCCTCCCATAATACTGCACTGCATATGAAGTTTAATCAGTTGTGAGATCTTAAAAACTAACCACATTTTTTTAGCACAGGCATTTGAAAGGATGATGAGCCCAACTGGTCCTGTCCCCAATTCCAGTATCTCATCTGAGTATTCTTCTGCTGTTCCACCTTTGGAGGAAGCCCAGATATCTGGTAGTGCTAGCTCTCCTTCACCTTCTGCATTGTTACCTATCTCAGTACTTAAACAACCTGGTATTGAAGGTATGCTAAATATAATGTAATATATCTAACACTTTCAGGATCTCTTTGGAAAGAGTTGTTTATTGCATCATGGATACATATGTGGTATAGTGATATTTTTTTGTGGGAAATGGAAACTCTGTGAACTGGGACACTGGAAAGTTTTAGCTCCTGGTTTTGATGCCATGTATGAGCTTGACCAAGTCTGTCTTAAGTCTTCATTTATGAAATGTGGATGTTACTTTTTCCATTGTCCTCTCTGTTTATAGTGTGATTTTTTTGTGTGTGTGTGTAGATATTACTTTCATCATTTTTATGTAGCTTATGAGATCTCTGCTTTGTGTTGTGACTGCCAGTCTTACAATAAAAACAAAAAGTAGTTGTTTAGCGAAAAGTTGCTAGGGAGCAGTAGGGGTTAATCCTCTGTAAATACGAATGGTTAGTGGCTAAGTAGTGTCTTTGTTCCACTTTTATTAAACATCTGATCATCTTCAATGAAAATAAATTTTTAAACAAAGCAATAGGCTAACTTTTTTAGAGTGTATTTAATCTTTTAGTTGTGATAATCACTTCATTCTTATCTTACTATGGAGGGATGATTGAAGAAGTAAGCTTCCTTATATAGGAACTGATAGATTTAACTATAGCATGGCAGCTTCCTCTGCAAGTATGAGATTTTTTTTTGGCGTGTATTTGTCTGACTGGAGACTGGCTGATGTCAAACTGTCTACCTGTGCTTGGTTCCAGTAAACAGATTCTCTATATATTTGGGGGGAGAAGGGTCTTAATTTTTATCCCTTTCAGCTGTTAGAACAGTACAATAATATGAAGTCAGTGTTGTTTTCTTAACCTGTCCTAGGGCTGTGCCCCAAAGAACAGAGGAGAGTTTGGTTTGCAGATGGTATTTTGCCAAATGGTGAAGTGGCAGATACGACAAAACTTGCATCTGGAGCGAAGAGGTCGTCACAGGACTTAAGTCCAGTAAACCCTGACTTGCCAGAGATGCATATGGTATGAACTAAGAAGTGTGTGCAGGTGCATGAATAACCTCTTGAAATACCTTTGCTTGCTGTTGATGGAGCCCCTTACATACCATAATACAACTCTTGCTTCACAGCTTTTGGAATCTGAACCAATATTTGATTTTTTTGGGGGTGGCTGTGAAGTTCTTGGATTGAAGTATTCTGTAGACCATACTTCAAAGGAAACCATGTTTGTTTTGGGGGGTATGTGAACTTTAAAAATGGTACAGCAGAAAATTTTCCAAGGTGTTTTTTTTCATACACAGCCTTTGATTAACTACTTTTATGAAGCTAACCTCAGCCGTAGTTCTAAAACCTGTCATTAACAACATGCTTACAGTAGAAGTTTGTGGGTTTTTTTTCTAGTGGCTTGCTACAGTTTTCCTGTTGGATTAGACTAACCAGAAGTTGCTTAATGCCCTGGAATACTGCATTATAGGATGTAGCAAAATCTACATATTGCTTCTAATGTGAACTAATACTGAACTGAGGGGAGGATTGGCTTTTTTATAATAGGTCATATTCATGGTGTTGGACTTCTCTTGTCAAGTGCAACTAGTTCAAAGAAGTGCTATTAGTTTGCTGTGAGATTTGGAGAGATTCCTCAGATGGAGCCTTTTTAAAATGTGTCTCTGAAGTGCTGTCTCAAGTGGTAACATAAATTCTATGATCCTATCAGTGTTCAAGAGTTTTTAAAACAAATTAGTAAAGCTCACAGCCAGACCACATCATTATTATTTATATATGGAGCATCTGAACAGTTACCAGGTGTATAGTGTGTAAATCGGCCTTAATTCATGAAGAATGGATAATAGTAAATGCGACTTCATTTGGACAAGGAGGGACTCCAATAAGTTGCAGTAATCAAAACATATAGCCTGTCTTCCATTTTGGGGAAAGAGTAGGATATTTTCACTTGCAAAAGATGAGCAATGTCTAAAATTAAAAGCAGCGTGGACAAAGTGAGTAGGAAGCAGTTAGTTGATGGCTCTTGTATGCAGCTTCAGAAGCTCAAACAAAACACCATACTGCAGCTCTAAAGCAAAGGATGTACTTTACTAGGTAACACATAATCCTGAACATGCTGCCACAGGATGCTATGAAGGTCAAAAGTATAAAGTGATAGGATGCAAGTCTAACATACTTGAAAGATGGTGGTGCATCTCTTGATTTGTTTTTTTTTGATGACAGCTCATATCCTAATGTGCCTATGCTCATAGCTTGTCATATCCATTTTGCTGGGGGAGCAGCATAGGTGTGACTCCAAACTAGAAATGAATCAGATTGTAAACTGCTAGACTCGGCTATTAACGCATAGTGTAGAAATAGCAACACATTTGCAGTGCTGAACTGCTGATCCCAATGATGGCAAATTACAATGATGACAATGTTTAGTAGCTGTGAGTGGGGAAACAATAATATGAAACAGATTCCTGGAGAGGTACTTTGTTTATTGTTGGTTGTGTTACATCTGACTGTTGTATGCTAAAATGATTAATCTGCAGCGCACTGATATGAATTTTGTGTTACCAAACAAATAAATTAATGATGCATCTTCACCTAATGCCACTCCTAAAGATGGAAAAAAAAAAAAGGAAGGTACAGGAGAGATTTGGTGGCTTTCTTCTTTTTAGAGGAAATGCATTCTCGGTATTTGTGATAGATTTCTTTCTCTTTTTGCTTCTAGAATGCTAGTAGTGAAAGTTTAGCTTGTTGTGAGACAAGAGTGTAGATATTTTTTTTTTCTTCTTCTTCATAGGCTGCAAACCCAGAGGAAGATGACATATTAGCTGATGTAAATCCAAAACCTAAGGAAGAAATTGATATTATTACAAGAACAGAGGAATTATGTCCTTCTGTTTCTTCAGATGATGCACAGCAGGCCCTTCCAGGCCAGAGTGAGGTGGTACATAGTTATAAATCTGTAACTCTGGAAACCAAAGAGTGTTCTCCTACTGCAGAAGCTGAGAAGACTAGTTCCAGTTCAGTTGATCAGACTACACATGATATGCTTGTTAGTCCTTCGAGTTACAGAGCACTATGTGGTGTTGAAAACTGCGTTCGTAAAGAAATCAGCCTTGTTCCTGATGGTGATAAACTGCCACCACTTTTGCTTGCAGTGGGTGAAAAAGGAAAAGGTAAAATTTGAGAAAATTGTTTAATATTTAATCATCTGATGCAAGATTTCTAAATATGAACTTGTGTGTATATAATTTATATTGTAATACAATTCTGATCTCTTTTATTTGCTGCACATTGGATTGTTGGATAATTGAACATCTATTATTAACAAGATCAATATGCTATGAAAAGAATACTTCATCACTGAAATGCATTATAGTAGTCACTGTGCTCATTGATGGTAACTAACAGTACCAGTATATGGATGAGGAGATAGCATACACAATTAGTCAGTAATTACCAAATGAATGATAGCCCTAATTTGCACCTTTGTTACAAGTTACTGCTTTATTTTTATATTTTCCTTGAATCTCAGGGTAAGCTATTCATTGGTTGATCTGTAGCTATTCTAAGTTTGAGAATAATTACCACCCTCTTAAGATAGGTGAATGGGACAGTCTTTCATATGCTATGATCAGTAAATTCTTGTTTTCGGTAGTTGGCTGACATGTTGAGCTAAATCTGGTCATTTAAAGGTGTTACATTTATTTAGATCCTCTAGTGGAAGAACATCCGTCTCAGGAACAGGTCACCTTGCTTCTTGTGGAAGGAGGTCCTAATCCATTAACTTTTATCCTAAATGCAAACTTGCTTGTGAATGTCAAGCTAATAACTTGTAAGTAGTGCACATTTTCTTTTCCGTTAAATCCCGCTTTCTTTTTCTGACTGTAAAACAGTATTACTGTGGTATCCATCTTTTTAATTAAAGATTCTTCAGAAAAGTGCTGGTACTTCTCAACAAATGGACTACATGGTTTGGGTCAGGCAGAAATTGTCATTCTGTTGCAGTGTTTGCCAGATGAAGAGATTTTTCCTAGTGAAATATTTAAATTATTTATTGACATCTATAAGGATGCAATGAAAGGTATGTCATTTTAATGTCTAACTTTTTATTTTATTATATCTTCTTGCTGATCTTTAAAGCTGGAAGTTGATATGTAATTTTTCTTGAAGTATTTGTAAGTACTTAATGATTCTGTTGAAAAACCTTGCAGTGTTAGCCTTGGTTTCTAAATAATCAACAGGAAGAAAAGAATTGAAGTTCCTTTGTTTCATATACTTCTGTAAACATCCTATTTGCAGGGGTTTTTGTTGTTGTTGTTTAGTCATATTGTGTTGGAGATTCTGGGTGTAAGTCCTTGAGTCTATGGTTTAGGACATCTGGAACTTCATTTGTAGAAGTACAATACTCATGTATGTAAATACTTGAGGTCTGTTAATCGAAGTTCATCAATTAGTGTGTGCTGGAACATTGTACATTTTAGGGCGTTTGGCATTTGTTTAGAAAAACCTAGTTTCTTATTCAAGATCATTTAGTTAGTAAATATAGAGCAGTTAGTCTATGGGTTTAGGTGTCTGTCAGACTTTCAGGAAGATGTGTGTACACCGTATGGCTTGCAAGTCTGTAGGAGACCACTGGTTAGAATAGTTTTCTTGACACTAATGTATTACTTCTCCAGATGTGCAGAGTCTCTGTCCCTCTTTCTACAGGAAGGTTAATAAGAAACATGGAAAACATTACTTTTACTGAAAACTTTCTCAGTAACAAAGAGCATGGAGGATTCCTGTTTGTTTCACCAACTTTTCAGAACCTTGATGATCAGATTCTACCAGATAACCCTTTTCTTTGTGGCATTCTGATACATAAGCTGGAAATACCCTGGGCAAAAGTTTTTCCAATCCGTTTAATGTTGAGATTGGGAGCAGAATATGGGGGTAAGTTTTAAGACTTTAAATAGCTGTATAAATCTAAAACTTCCTTTGGAAAATACAAGTTCTTTAGATAAGCAAAATTTTAAAAATCATCTTTGCAGTATTTTACATTACTCTTGTGTAAGACTGATATTTCATGCATGGGAAGCTACCTGCTGAGACACTTGGGAATTTACATTGTCTTGCTAGACTCCCTCAATCTTTTTTTCTGTTCTTAGCTGATGAGAAAGCTAAGAAACCAAAGCTGACAGTAGTAAAGTATCAAAATGTCAGATTTCTGTTGTCATAGGAGAAAGGTGTGAAGGCAAGTTCACAATCCCAATTTACATCTGTGACAAATTGGTTTTTTAAATTGAATTACTGAAATTGAGTATATTGGCAACATATTACTGCTTCATAAAATGAATAAAGGTATTCATTACTTATAAGGATAACTTACTAATTAATACATTTGAAATCTCTAGGCCTGTAAAAATGCAGGAGGCATTCTTTCAAAGTGACGTGGATGGAGAGCATGTAAATGTGTACCACCAGAGGTTGCGCAGTGACACAACCTCCATGTGGGAATTACCTTGCACAGTCTGTTGTAGGCTAATGTGAGCATTTTCTGCTCTCCCAATGAGACTTACATTGACTCTGCTCCAGGCTCACCAAAGGAAGGTGTTTACGCAGATTCCCATTGCGTTGAAGAACAGATAAAGCTATCTTGAGCAAGACCTGAAAGAGATACTGTCCTAAATGCCTTCTGGAGTTGCTTGTGTACTTGCTTGAATAACACAGACATTCAATTTGGTGATACAGGTGCTGTTTTACTTCTTGTTGCACTGCTGCTTATGATTTAGAGAGCTGGAGTTCAGATAAGGTGCAGCATGCAGCTGTTGCTTAAGCAGAATGTATTTCAAAAATGTATCATACACAACTTTCCTGACCTGAATGCATTTTTGATAAACAAGCCTACTATTCTAGAAGCTCCAAGTCCATAAACACGTATCACTCGCTTGTTTATGGATTTCTTGAGTCAATAGTGGATTTCTACTGGCCAGGCTTCTGTCTGTGTGTTGATAAGGGTGGTAGCTTCTTTGTCATTCTTCTTCCTCTTACCAAACTACTTGTCTTTTTTTTTTTTTACCAATTTTGTATCCTTGACCTCACAATCCTGACTCTGCTATGCTGCTACTTTTGTTTTCAAATGGCTTCATATGGTGGTCTGTGGTCTCGTGCATCTCATTGCCTTCCTTAATTTCCCTTTGCCTGTGTTTCCCATTGCAGCCATGGGACTTCAGAGCATGTTACTTTGTATGAACATCCTCACTCACTCTGTTCTTGCTTATCAATACTAAGTGGTACTTCACTTTGTATTATAGCATTAATGTAGAAGCAGATGTTAACCTGTATGGTATTCTTAATCAAGCAACTACGAAGACTTGCAACCCCTCCCGCAGTTGGTGACCCAAAGACTGAACCCAGGATGTTTCCATCCAGATCACCTATTGCAAGAAACAGCTGACAAAGCATTTGAAAGCAGCAACAAGTCTCTGCCACAAAATTACTGCCACTAGGAGAGTGACTCCATGCAGTGACATTGCAGTAGGATTTAACTGTGGGTGGGCTGAAGGACACTGTGACAGAGAATCAGACAGGGGCTCTTGTTCCTTTGGCTGGTCAGACATTGAGATCAGGAAACATAGGCTATAGCTGAAAATAAAAATAACTACTTGGATTGGCCAGGCTTACAGTTTTGATAGGTAAACATAACCTTTTTCTTTCTTCCCCCACCTTAGCATATCCAACTCCTGTAGTAAGTTTCAGGCACCGGAAGCCACTCTTTGGAGAAATTGGACACACAATTATGAATCTGCTTGTTGTGAGTAAATGTTTTATTCTCTTCCTTTCCTGTTGTAATTTCAATGGTGTAAAATACCCTCTAGACTCCGATTCTTGAAAGCAGGGTTGTTTTTGGCAAAGGGCTAATATCTTTGTTCTTCATACCTGACTTGAAATTTTCTTACCAAGGAGTATTTATATGTGAATTAGGAAAGCTGTATCTTTTGTGTTACATTGTTACACATTAGTTCTGGTAGTAAGAAATGGCTTTAAATGAATGAGAAAAATGTTGACATTCACATTTAAGCTGGTAGTAATCATTGTTCAGTTCCATTTTTCTCTTCCAAGCATTGGTGTGGTGCAAGAATTCTAGTTTTAAATCTGACATTTTTTGAATCTGATGAAAAGACTTGACAGGCAGATGTTGTGGTCTAACAATAATTACTTTGTCACACAAACTTAACCTTACCACGATTAACCAGTCTGTCCTATGTGAAGAACTTCAGGTTTTGGCAAAATCATCAGAGTAAGTCAAGTCTGCATTTATGCCATTCTTTGAGGAAGTTTTTCCTCTGTTACCCAAATAATTTGATTTAAACTTCAGTAAGCCTGTATTCCTGACCAGTAACCACCTTCTTCTAATACTTAGATAGAACTTATCCTTAATGCTGTGATGAAAAGTGCTGTAAGGTTGTAGAGAGAATTGCACATATTGTTTAGGTGATCACTAAATCCTCTTTTAAGAGTCTAGAGACCATTACAGTGAGATGAAACTGCAGTCTTTGGCCCCTCTTTCCTTTTCGCCACTGTTAATGTCCATGCCATTACATTAGGAATCAATCAGGAGTTGCACCATCTGAAAAACAGTAAGTTTCCTCCATTAAGAAAAAAATATTTTAATTCCATGAGCCAGCTCCCTGCCTGATTGGTGAAATGGGTACCAATGTGGAATTGCATCTTCAGACTTTTGAGTAGTCTTAATACTGTGCTGCTGATGAAGCAGGCTTCTATGGAGTTTATTTTCAGCTGGATTAGAGTGACTCTGGTTCTCCTTCATAGCTGTGTTTGTAGTGTCAGCGTGAAGCAGGCAGTGGGAATATATGCTTCTTGGCAGACCACGGTCTTTTGATGCGGCAGGAGTTTTAATCGTTGTAAGATGACTGCAAAATTGTTCTCTTTATGTTACATTTTTAACTACCTGTGGTGCAAATCTTCAAGTAAAGATCCTATAAAATTTAGCACCGCATAAGTGGCCGAGGTAGTGGTAAATGTTGGAGGCAAAGGGCGTCTGTCATGTATATCCTTAATATTTCTAAAACAATGCCAGTTCAGTTGAAACTTGTAATGCAGTGAGATGTGTTCATAAATACCCTTCTCACTACAGCTCTGCTGATTGAGGAGGATACTGATTACCTGGCTCAGCTGGTGACAGAGCCTTTTCTGATGTTTTCTGAGCTGAGCTAGTAAAGGCAAATGAGATCATGTTATACCTAACGTTGTTCTTCTGGAATAAAACAGAATAGGGAAATCTTGCAGAAGTGGCTGAGATGATGGGTGGTAACTTCTGTCAGAGAAAGGTATAAGAAACGGTGCAGTATTCAAGCTATAACTCAAGAAGTGAGAGCTGTAGGGGACAGGGTGTGAGCCTGGAAACAAACTAACCTAGGTGGTGGCTTCCATACTTTGCTTTTATTTCAGAGAGGCAAGGTGTTGAAGGATTTTGTTATCTAAAACACTGTAAGATCCTAATGTGCATAAAGTAGCCATAGTCTGAATAACCCACTGGTAAGTAGAGCTACCTTGTCAGTGCTATAAATTTGTTAATATATTCACTAAGGTACCGTTCACATACATCACACTAGGAAAAAAGTGATCAGTAAGTCTTTGGCCACCCTTAATGTCATTACTCTTAGAAGTCTTAGGGTTGTAAGTAAAGTACTTTTGATAATATTTATTACAGAAGGTAAGAAAACTATACTTAATTGTCTGCTAACGTAAAAACTTCTATTATAGGATCTTAGAAATTATCAGTATACTTTGCATACCATAGACAACCTGTTTGTTCATGTGGAAATGGGTAGAAGCTGTATTAAAATACCCCTAAGGAAGTATAATGAGGTGAGTAAAACCATCTAGATTAGCTTTCTAATCCAAACTGCTTTAATCTTTATTTTTCATATAATACCAGTCACATCTTTAACATGAGCTCTTTTGAAAAAAAAAAAGGGGGGTGGGGGGGGAGGGCAAAAGGGGATGGTTCCTAGAGGCTGTAATGTGTTTATTCTGTAATCAGTTTCCGGACAGTTCTGCAAGTGAATTCTCCACTTGATAGCAGCTCTCTAGATTACTTTGCTATTTGCTGTGTGATAGACTCTTTGAACTTTAAACTGATGTAAGCATGTGGTGGTGGGAGGGAAGGGCATGAAATTACCTGAGTACACGTTTCCTTCTTCCTGGATATGTTGGAAGGTGGGTAATGATGAGTGGAAAGTTGAGCTTTAAGATAATTATTAAATGCTGAAAAATTAACAGTTTCTTCAAAATCTTTTAGCATGTACTTTCAAGGATTATCTCCTACATATTTCCTGATGGTGGTGTTTTGCTTAAAACTTAAAAAAAAAAAAAAAAAAAAAAAATTGCCAGTGTAGTTTTTATTACAATTTGTTTACTTCAGCTTCAACCAAAAAGCCCTGAATAGTAAACTGCACAAGGCTTAATACATATTTTAGCCTTAAGACCAACAAAACCCCAACTCTGATATTCTGCATTGTCCAGAGGTACTCAGACTTACTCATCCCTCTCTATTGAAGTAGGATTTTTGATCATGCTTAGTATTCTTCCAGCTAGTCATGGCAGATGGTGTTGTTCAAACTCTCTGGAATTGACTAAGTGAATAATTCTTGGGATTTGTTTTAAAAGCTGGATTTTTCTAATGTCTTGTATTTAAAATGAGTACTGCATACTGAGATTAGTCAGTTTAATGACAAATTTTGTATTGACAGGTAATGAAGGTGGTAAATTCTTCTAATGAACATGTAATTAGTATTGGAGCAAGTTTTAATACTGAAGCAGATTCTCACTTAGTGTGTGTGCAGAATAAGCATGGCCTCTATCACACACAAGCAATCAGCGCTACTGGACATCCTAGGAAAGGTAAGCTATCTAATTTGGCTTGTGGAGAAAAACCACGTTTCTAGAGCAGAACTATAAGTTCACTTTTAGGCTGGAAGGAAAATAATGTATTCCCAGTAAGTTGTTCAGGCAAAAAGTTCAGCATACAAGCAGCAAAGTAATTTAAATGCAAAATAAAATGTTGCTGTTTTATATCAATACTTAACTACCTTTTACAAATGTTATATTAAATGGAGATTACTACTTTTTTGTCTTTGTTTCCAGAATATTATTAATATAGCTTACATAAAGAATCTGATTATGTCTGAAAATGTATTTCAAACTCTAAATGTAATATTAGTGTTAATTGGGGAATATATTTACATATGTAAACAAATGGTCTCAATAACTGAGTGTATGGAAATACGGTAACAGTGAGTACCTCCATACAGCACCTAGCAAACTGATACAACCACCTGTATAGGGAAGAGTGCAGAGGTACCTTTTAGGTTCTGAAATTCATACAGCTGTGCAGCATGGCAGTGCATCTGGCCTGATGAGTCGTGCTTTTTAACCAGGCCCAGTAGTTGAGGGGGAATTCCAGATTGATAGGGCTGTACTCTTACCATCTCCAGTGTCAACCTGAAATGTTGTTCTGTGCTTTGTTAAGCATGGCTAGTGTGGTTTTGTTTGAAGCAATGTATGTAACTAACAAATTTATGCAAAGGTTTGTAGCATGGAAATTCACTTAGGTCCTCCTTTCTTTCAGTTGCTTTTAGTACCACTGAAAATTATCTAAACTTCAGGAATACCTTCTGTAAATAAATTAAATTTAAAAGTTGAGTGGCATGTGTGTTTTAAAGGACAAAAAACCCAAACAAACAAAAAAAACGCACCACTGTTTCTTCAACTATGTCTCCTCTTTTTGTACAAAGGTTTTTTGGCTTGCCTGTGTTGGCTTGCTGCCAATATCTTAAAAGGTTACTGTATGAACTCGCAAAATAAGTTAACAAAGGTGGTCTGTTTTGCCAAGGTCTGATTGGAAAAAATTCTCCTCTCTTTAGAGAGTTATGCTTCATGTCATTCTGTCAATAAGGGATTTCTATTAGTGCTTTCATATAGCAGTATCTTTTTTTGCCTGCCTTTTTAAAAAGGAGTGCAAGTTAAATGTTAGTAATGACAAACTTGAGTGGTATGAAGTGGTACTCACTTTGTTCCTACTTTTTCTAGTTACAGGTGCAAGCTTTGTTGTGTTTAATGGAGCCTTAAAAACATCTTCAGGATTTTTAGCTAAATCCAGTATAGTTGAAGGTAAGAATTTTGTCCTACGTGGTTTCTTCTTAAGAGAACTTTAAAAAAAAAAAATAGCAGAAGTCTTGTGCAAGATCTTTATTCCTCAGTAAGCTAAACTCTTTTTTTTCAGGATTTTTAACTTTGTAGAAAACCTATTGCAAACAAATGCTGTATAAAAAAATACATGCTGGTTCACCTACTTGTTTTAAACCGTACTAAGTTTTAACTTTTTGCTTTAGTCAGTGCAAGTCTTTCCTTTACATCTGCCTATATCTGGAACTATTTTCATTGAGGTATTGATGAAATACATATATTGACATGTAACTGCAAAAACCCTCTAAGATTGATCTTTTAGTCTTAGTTCTGTTGACAAAGGTTTTTATTCTTTCATGTAACATGTAATGCTGTAGCTGGGGGATGGAGTCCATTGGATGTGCATTTATTAACAAGCTGTAGGAGAGGGTTGGTCCCACTAGAATTTAAGCTAAGATTCTACTAAAAAGCTGTGCTACTCTTTCTGTTGGTAAGCTGGAATTTTAACTGGTTTTCTTCTAGATGGACTAATGGTACAAATAACGCCAGAAACGATGGAAAGCCTCCGTCAGGCGTTAAGAGACAAGAAGGACTTTAAAATAACTTGTGGCAAAACGGATACAGGAGACATAAAAGAATATGTAGATATTTGCTGGGTAGAAAATGAAGAAAAAACATACAAAGGGTAAATGTATTACCAAAGCAATTTCTTGAAATTAATCTAAGGTATTTTTATTGAAAGAAAGTACTTGATAGTAAAGCCTGAAAGGGGATAGAATGCTAAAGTCCTCTAGATGTCACTAGCAGAACAATTTTGCTTGTAGTTCACCAAAATTCAATACCATTTTCTCTGTTCTGGAAGTTGACAGGAAAAGTCTGTGAATCCTCAGTTTCCTTTGAAAGTCCTCTAACAAAGCAGTAATGAGTTTGTGTGGGGATGCAATTAATCCCCTTAAGCTTCCTTGTTGGGGGGGGCTTGGAAGTGCATAGTACTGTCCTTGGCCATTCACTGCTTGGAATGCCAGCATTCAACAAAGCAAAATAAGATGTAAGACATTTTTATTGGATGTGATTTGAATGCTTGTTTATGTAGCTTCAAACTTTAATTATACATCAGTAACTCAAAATTTGTCTCATCTTAAGTTGTTTCTCAGGCCACAGGCTTGCGTTGGTATGCCTTTTTCTGTGGCTTTTCTGACCAATTAAAACAAAGAGTGGCTTTACCTAAGATGGTTTATAGCTTCTTAAACTTGTAAGATTAGGTTTTTATTAAGTGTTGCTTGTTTCCTGTTTAGGATATTTCTTTTTGTAGGATCTGTATTTTCATGATGCAAGTGCTGTATTACATTTTGTTGTTAAGCTGTTTAAATAGACTTTTAAGGATGGATAAACATTATTTCATACAAGTTATTCAATATAAATCATAAAATGTTGTTTAAATTATTAACTATACTATTATCTTCTATAGAATTTTAAGCCCAGTGGATGGAAAATCAATGGAAGGAACTCAGAGTGAAAAAGTACCGCAAGGCAGAGACTTCGAAAGAGAGGGAAAAGTTATGAAGTGTACCAAGGTTAGTTTCGTCAGTAATACCACTTAGTATGATCACTTTACCATTTAGCTATTCTAAAAAGTAGCAAAAAGGCTCAAGAACAATGTAATTTACTAACTTATTTGATGCATACCCGTACTGATAGGCGGAATGTTCTCTGTAGCCCTATGATAAGTTTACATACTTTTCACTTTTCTCCTCTGAAAAAAGACTAAAAGCCTGTTAGCATTGATAACTTTATAAATATGTAATCCAGATATTTCACTGGATTTTTCACTGAATATTTCACTTAAGTATTTTGATTGAATAAATGAAATACTAAAATACTTTGTCATCAAACAAGCATTATAGCTTGCTCTGTTCTGCATTATGTGTATGCTGAATTACTCTTTTCCTTACTTTGTAATATAATCAGGCTGCTGACTGTCCTTATCCTTCCTGTAATTTCAGGTATACTATTTCTTAAAGGACCATGAACTATCCAGTCCTGTTCCTCACCAGTTTGCTAAAGAGATTGCTATTGCCTGCAGTACTGCTCTTTGCCCACACCTTAAAACCTTGAAAAATAATGGGATGAATAAGATAGGCCTAAGAATTTCTATTGACTCAGATATGGTAATCTTTCAACTTTTATTGCAGACACTCCATTTCAACTCAAATCTCTTTCTTGTAAAGACCTTGGATCTTTTTCTAAGTGTGTTTAGTTTTTTGCCCTACCCCAGATCCAGACTGAGGATGAAATTTCATGAAGAACTGTCTTACTGACTAGTTTTTCTTCAAAGGAATAGTCCCGTTTCCTTATTATGCCCAAATTCCTTAGTAGCTCCTTGCAGTAAGCTATCAGTCCTTCCCTACTTCAAACTCGCTTTGGCACCCATCTGCCACCAAGGTGAGTCAGTTTAGAGAGTCACGGAGCTAATTTTCCAATGCTTTTTTCAAATTATGTAGTTTTCTGCTGGTTTTGCTCCCTGATGTGGTTCAGTAAGGGATATTTGCACCAAAAATCTGTACAGCAGAAAAGGACACGTCTGCCCAGCTGAGGGTGCAAGAGAGGAAAGGCAAGGCAATCTGACGTGTGATGCCCTCAGAAGATTACGAAACTGTAGAACAGTTCAGCTCCTTGCCTCTGAAGGTGTTCTGTGTTACACTTCCATATCTTCTTTGAGAGAAGCTGGAATACAGTCCCAATAACCTAGTTTTCAGTGGTATGCTTTGAAATGAATCTAATAGTAACTGCGATACTAGGATATAATCACATCGCTCTTGAGCATCAGACTGAAGCAGTCTGGGACGCAGAGGATGTGTGGTCCTGCAAACCCAGAGAGAATGTTGCATGCTTCTCAATGGCAAGCCTAATCGTTCATGATTCACCTCAAAACCCATCCAGTTGCCAGTGTTTGAATGCTATTTTGTCAATTCATGCTAGCTGAAATATTCTTTTACCAAGATACTACACTTTTGTCTTGTTAATATAAAAAGGGTTAATATCAACATTAATATGTTTTTCTTCTAGGTTGAGTACTTAGCTGGATCTGGAGGTCACCTTCTTCCACAGAACTATCTGAATGAATTGGACAGTGCTCTCATTCCTGTGATTCATGGTGGGATGTCAGATCCTACAAGTCTACCATTGAAAATGGAATTAATATTTTCCATTATAGAACATTTGTTTTGATGAGGCTGATTATGGGCAATATACTGATTTGCTAGATCTGAACACCAAAGTTATAACGCTACAGACACTAAAAATGTTAAAGTTTCTAAACCTGTTATGTTTTAATAGAGTTTTCAGACTGTTTTTTAAAACCCTCAAATCTTCTCCGGTTACTTTACCACAAAAGAATTGTAGTTTGTAATGTTTCGTAAAGTTCTGAAAGTTTACACTTAACCTGCCCTCTTCTGCACCTGTATTTTCTTACCTCTTTACACAGTTGTAGCATTTACTATATGTAGTGTAACTTTAAGCCATACTATCTTCCCTCTTAACCTCAGATAAATGTTACTAAAAATTGCTATGGTGAGATCTGATCTCTGTCTGAAGCATGTGCTTTCCATGTGCAAATGAGCTGAACACTGAAGTAGAAGCTGGCACATCACTCTTTTCTTGCCATTTGAGATTCAAATATGAGATCTTCTGTAGCTGACTGCAAATGTCATAGTCAGTGCAAAATATAAGTGTGCACCTTCTGACACTTGTTTATGGTCAGCATGAGGAAGAATTTTGCACGTATGTTTATGAAGACTTTGTAGTTGAAGTCCGTAGTGTTAGGATGTTATGCTGGTGCTTCAGGAACATATGCTCTGAATTTTTTTTTTTAATGGAATAACTGATTTCTTTCTTGTATTTATAAGGATTTATCTTAAATGGATGCTATTTTTATAAACACTGCTATTTTTTTCTTTAGTCCATGTTCAGAAGTTCTGATACAATTTGATCTTTCAAGGATTAATAAGAAACGGGATTACCCTTGCGTAATCTACATGTAGCAATAAGTCAGACAAGAATTCTGCAATATCTTTTCTGCTCCTGTCTAGTGCTTTTGCCACCTCTTAGTAGCCACCTTTACTTTCAGGGAGAACAGATGTATTAAGTGTGAATTTTCATGAACAGATTGATTTTTAGTATACCTGAGGTTCTTGTATAGTACGTATTTTTGATATTGGGTCATTAAGATCTATTTATGTATTTGTGATGCATGTGATTTGTACTGAGGTTGAGCAAACCATAATTGGGGTTTGGTAACTGTCACACAACTGTTCACGAAGAACAGAACCAAAACTAAATATATACAAGATCTATATTGTTTTCGGTAAAAATGCTGGTACAATTTTATAATGAGACTATTAACTTTGATGCCTTCTTGATGCTAATAGGGGATATTCTATGTTTTTGTATCAAAAACAATTTGTAACTTAACCTCACCTGCTCTGCCATTACCTATGCTTCAAAATACCGGTTCCAGGAGGGTTCAGGCTTCAAGATCTTACCCTGGAGGAAACTGAGGCTGCGTTTCAGCTAATTACCATTACTTCTTCAGAGACACTGCAGTTCTCTTCTGCAGAAGAGCTGAAGACCACAGTATGAGCAAAACATGTCCCTGCTTGCAAACAAGCTGCAACCGGACAGTGGGGGAAGCAACAGTGAAAGGTTGGACAGTAGTTAATGACTGTGACGGGGTCGGAGGTGGCTGTTGCCACCGGTACCTCGTGCTGCCTGGGCGAACCGGCTGTGCCCAGGTCTGCTTGTAGGGGTAACTGAAGAACAGCTGACTCTTGCCACTCACGCTGTACTCTGACTCATTTTAAGTAATGATCAATAAAGTTAACTAAAATGCTTGGTATTCTTCTCTATTATTTAAAAAAAAAAAAAAAAAAAAAAAAAGACAACTTTGGGGGGGACGGGTCTTGCCTTCGCGGCTCGCTGGGGGCGGTCGCCGTTCCCGCCGCCCCGGGGCGGGGGGCGGCCCTGGCTGTGCTGACTCCCGCCGCCCGTTCCGCTTCCGGCGGAAACGCTGCCCGCAGTCCCCGCTGTCGGCGGCTGGAGCGCAGGGCCCTGGCTGCCCTGCCCCGCGCCGCAGAGCGCCGGCAGCCCCGCGGGGCCCAGCCCGGCAGCCGGCGGCGCTGTCCCCGCCTCAGGAGGCGGAGGAGCGCACCCCCGCCGCAGCGGCGGGGCGGGCCCCGGCGAGGCGATGGCGGACGAGGCGCAGGGTAAGAACTGGGCGGCGGGGACCGGGCCGCCGCCGCCTCTCCCCTCCCGGTGCCGGGGCGGGGGGGGCCTGGGGCCGGTCCCGCCGAGCGGCGGTCCTGAAGGGAGCTCTCCCTGCGCGCCGCCGCAGGCGCCTGGGGCGAGGCGGCGGTGGATCACTTCCTGAGGGCGCAGCGCATCCGAGCGAGAGATGGGGCGGCCATCAGGTGGTTCCACGCCGCGAACAGCAAGGCCCGAGCCCGGGAGGCGGCGAGAAGTAAGTGCGAGCCGCTGCCGGCCTGCCCTGCCGCCGGGCGGCCGCCCCGGCCCGCGGGGACGGGCGGAGGGGGCCTGGCCCTGCCGTGAGGCGGCCCCGCTTTGGCCTCCAGGCGGGGCCCGTCCTAGGATGGGCGCTGCTCCTGCGAACCGGCATCGCGAAGGCCGGCAGGACGAGGTGTGGAGGTGGTACCCGATTACTGGACAAGCTCACGTAGCTGAGAAAGGACAGCCAGCTTCCAGGCGCGCAGGCTCTCTGTCAGGCCAGACCTTCGAGTTAGCAAAGCCCTTCTACACCTCCTAGCAGACCAGAGCCATGGTTAAGGAGTCGCCTGGTTTCACACACTCGAGCTAAGCTTGTCTGGGGTGGTGTTCGGTTTATATGCTTGCACTGCAGAATGCAAAAGCTGCTGCTGCAGGTAAAACTGGTTTCTCTGATGCTGTCGTACATACGGGTAGACCGCAGCTCCCTGATAGCCAGCCCAGGCAGCGGTGGTCACGTTGTCTCTGTTCTTTCCTGTTTGATCTCATGGTAGGTCACCTTTTCCATTATGCTGACACTTCTGTTTGTGGGTCTGCTCTGGAAAACAGAAAATGGAAATGAGCTGATTAAAAGTCCGTCCATCCATCCATCCATCCATCCATCCATCCATCCATCACTCCTTCCCTCCATCCAGTGAGGTTTGGTATCAGTGCTGTTAAAAGGGCAGTAGGCAGCGGAGCAAAACAAGTTTTGGCTGAGGTGGGTTGGTCAGTTTTGAGAATGAGACAAGGGGAGTACTCAGTCTCTGCCAGTGGTAAAATCTTCTGGTGACCTTTTCTCTAAAAGCCTCTGTCTGGACCCCTGTTTTAAAAGGAAAAGATTTGTAGTTTAGCAGGAGTAGATTCACATTTGGGATATTCATTTTGCTGTTCCTCTGAAAAAAACATGATTACTTGGCCGAATGTATCTACAAAAAAAATTTTCATGTGCTTGTAGATTTTTAAAGAGTTTAGTGACTGAAGTACCCAAAGAAATGCATCTCTGTTGCTTCACAGGCAGCAACTCATACTGGGTGATCTTTGTGGAGTAAGTGTGCAGAGTGCAGTGTAGAGAGACTTGCCCTGTAATTGTTACTCTGAAGCAGACACTGGAACTATGGGATTTGCTTCTGTTAGAGCATTCATTTTTTAAATCAACAGGTGATGTTCACATGATAGAAGCAGATGTTCTTCTTCGTGGTGGCAAGGGAGGAAATGGAGACCCTATCATGGCTCATCCACCTGAAACAGACAGTGACAACACATTGCAGGAATGGCTAAAAGAGATTGTCAACACAAATAAAGGCATCAAGCTGGATTTCAAGAGGTATCTCAAGACAAAAAGATTTGTACATTCTTTGCATTCTGACCAATTAACAATTGTTGAGGTACTGCTAACTATCCTTTGGCAACGGTAGACCAAACTTTTTCTTATTGTGCAATTTAATGTAATGCATTCCTTCTGAAACAGAAAATGCAGTGAAACGTAATCACTATTTCTAAATGCATTGCAAGAATAAAAGCTTTGAAAGTGTTTTGAACTACAAATAATGATTTCATATTCAATGAATTTGTTACTTGAGCAAAGTTTTCCGATTTGGAAAACTGAAATGATAGTGCCTATCTGGGAAACTCCTATGAGTTTTCTGCTTGTGCAAGGAAATTGGGAAAGACAAGACAACCTTCTGACTGGAAAGTCAGACAGTGACTCCCAGGCTGCAAACGGGACTGAGCCCCCTGGGTCTCTCTGCCTGCCAGCGCACAGGCTGTCATCCAGCTTTCTTGGTGTCGTTCTCTACCGTGGAAGGGGAATGAAAGTGTCAAGGTTTTTCAGTGAGCATCTGAAAAGCTTGCTGTAAAGCCAGCTTCTGTTCCAGGTCTGCTGAAGTTCATAATAATTTAGAAATGTCATCCCATACCAGCATGAATATGTTTATTTTCCCAGAGCTTCCCGCCTCCCCCCCCAAGGAGAGGAATTCTGTCTCCTGATCAGCTCCAATACTTACAATCTATTGGGGATGTCTCAATTCAAGAATTAGGTATACTCCTTTGAATATCTGATCTCATACCACATATGATGTGGTGGTAGATTTCTTCAGCATTGTTTGTAATACAAAAAAGTTGTCGTGCTTATTGCATAGTAAGGTGCATGTATATTGAAGTAAATTCAGTTTCTTTGACCTAACTTCTTAATTAAATTTTCAGAGGTTCACTTAGAATTTTAACCATTGTGAATTTAGCTGTTTCACTGCCTTTAATGGAAAATATACCTGAAAACCCCATGAGATTGCCTTGAAAAGTTTGAAATGGGATTCAAAGTGAGCTGCAATTTGCAGATATACACCTCTGCAAATTGTAACTTCAGCTTTGTCTAGATTTGCAATGTCTATTTTTGCAGCAGATGGAGAATCCACCTCCACATTAAAAAGAGCCTCATCAATGCCTAACTATGCTGTGGAAATGCAAAAAAAAAGCTAGGTAGTTGTAAAATGTGATTTGTACCTGTTGTTCTGTGTAATGCAATCACAGTTTTCCTGTGAAAGTTCATAATACAAAAAATATAAAAAACGTGGGCAGGCTAAATAATTTTATTTTTAACAGAATCTGTAAATGTCTGCCTCAACAGAGAAGGGGAAGGACAGTGAGAAGTAGACATTTCTTTGGGTTTGTTGATTATTGGGTTGTTTTTTGGTTTTGTGGGGTTTTTTTTCATTTTAATTATTGTTTAAATTAATTTAAAAACATCTACCTCTTATTTTTCTGCAAGGAATTTCCAGGCAAGTGCAGTGATTTAAAAAAACTTTTAAAATCATGTTGCATTATAAAAGTCTATTAGTATAAAATCATTTAAAAAATACAAGCATAAAGTGCAGGTACAGTCAAATGAGTGATACAGATTATGGCATTCTTTTGAATAATATTTCTTTGGATACCACTGCTGAAGTTTTGAAGATTATTTCAACAGCACTTAAATATTTTGTATGTTTCTACTCTGTCAGCTTGATTGACCACATAATCTCATCTCCTCCTGGCTTTATCTACAGGAGTGAATGTGTTCTGCAAACGGACTTCAGAGTCCTGCTTCAAAAATGCCAGAATCATTCAATGTGGAGTCAGCAATACGTTTGAATTTTCCAAATGCTGTGCAATAAAAACAGTGCTGTCCGGGGCTTTTTTGGTTTGTTTCAAGAGATGCTGCTTTGGGCTTTTTTCTCTTTACATTATCTTGTATTTTGTAGTAAAAAGGAAGGCATTCCACTGGCTTTGACAATTACTTGTATGTGGGAAAATGTGAACTGTTCTGGCCTCAGACAATGTGAGAAATACTTAAGCTAATAATATTAACTCAAGCCATTACTAGCTTTTCTCTTAAGTCTTGAGCTAATACTAACTGAAAGTGTTGAGTGGAATTCCTGCCACTACACAGCTTTCTCAACAATACAAAAGTTGAAATGTACAAAACTACTTTTTACGGGAAAGACCACAGGCAGCTCAGGGGACAATTTTTGGCTTTAGAGCTAACCTAGTGTAACTGGTTACTGTAGCTGGCTGCCATTCCCATTTTTGGCTTCAAATCCTGACACAATTCATCTGACGTCATCATGAGGCAGGTTAGGGAATAACTTGGTACAGAACCGTCCCTACAAAACAATGAGAATAGTAGCTTACCACTTTGTGTCCCTGAGCTCACGCACTGCTGCTAAGGCAAGCGTCAGCACTGGTTTGAGAGGCTGGAGATACAGCTGGAACTGGGAACCGGGCAGACACGGTAGCAGTTAATCATCATCTGTGTTCTTCAAACAGGCACCTGTGGAGCACGTAGCCTGTGGTTTATATCCATGTAAGCCAGAGCAGTTGTGAATCTTCTCCTTGCGCGTCACAGTGCCTTCTCTTCCCCTTGCTTTTCCTCGTCCTCTTGTGACACCCAGAGGGACCAGTTTAGGATGCTGAACAGGGAAACTAACCCTGCAGAACAACATGAAGAATTTTCTGTTGGCTCAGCTCTGTATCGGGTCACTGCGAGATTTTGAGGAAAAGCTAGAAGATGACTTATTCAGAGCTTTTCAGGACTCGCAGGAGAAAACACAGGTCCTTGCTATGAGTAAGGAAATCCCAGCTCTGACCATAATGATTTTAAATTTTTGAGTGTTATATAGATTGTTAATCAATTTGCTGTGAGAGAAAAAAATACATGTTTTCTTGGCATTCATGCCTTTTTCCCATTATTCCACATTTCCTTTCCTTCCACGATACTGCTGTCTTGAAAGTTTTGGTAGGATAGAGAAAGGTTATTGTTTGCCTTCTAGGTATGCTTTTTCTTGTGATTTGAGAGAACAGTGAGAGTATGTGACTTAAAATATTTTGTAAAATGCTTACAAGTGGTGATATATTGGTTGCTCAAGTGACTACATCTCACACTTAATAATTAGCTCTAGGATGAACGTCTGATGGACGGACTTCTTCATGCTGCCTCTATTATGCCACACTTCTGAGCTGTGGGAACAACCACTACAAAAGTGTTAGAGCCTGCCATGGCTTCCTTAATTAAAATCCTTCCTAAGAGTTCAATAACATCCAAGTCTTGATGTCCAAGTCCTGACCAAGCCAGGTCAAGAGTTAGAAGAGCCATGAGATAAAAGCCGTGAAGTAGTTCATATTGGGCAGCAGGGAGACGAGAGGTTTACGCTACTTTACACCAGCAGTAGCAGTCGCCTTATGGTAGAAAGGGTCTTCAGCATTTGCTCTCTGGCGTACAGGGAGAGTTTCTTTAACATACCTATCTATATATATACTGTACATTTCCCATCTTCAATCAGAGTGAGGTGTCTCATCTCACCCATGTGTTCTTGGTACAGGCTAGAAGCCGTACGGCCTTCCTTGGAGCTTCTTGAACATGTGAAGCAGCATTTGAGGCGACCGGTTTGGATCAATGCAGACGTCCTACCGGGACCTAACGGGAGTAATGCTGTAGTGGATGCAAAAGTGTTCCTCGACACTGTCACTTCATTTTTCCCCAATGTAACCCTATCGCTGGGATGGACAACTGGCTGGCACCCTGACAAACACAATAAAGGTAAAGATAGAAAATTTAATGCTTGGACTGCATAGCCTGTTTTCTTCAAATTCATTTCATAATTGGTTCAAAATGAACTATATGCCATCTTCTCAGTTTGAAAATAATAGTGAATGTAAGAAGAATTGTTTTCTTTGTTGATGTATGTTTGATAGTGTGTTGTATAGCAGTTAGTTCAGTGTTTGAGTTGCAACAGAACTGTATAAAAAATCTGATATTTTTGTTGTTAAAATAAACTATTTTGTTCTTCAACTCATTCTCACATACTAAGGAATTTTGGAGGACAAATTGCTCAAGTCCTGTTTCAGGTAGTCTGCTCCCTGAATTCTAGGAAGATTGGTTTGGTAACTGTAATTCTGGCACGTTTCCTGAAGAAAAATAGATTAGCTGGAAATTTCAAACCCTATCAGTGTGCTTTTGCAATAGATAAATAAAGTTTTAGGTCAGCATTGTTTATAACATTTCATTTCTGTTGAATAACTGAATTTTTGCAGTAGATTTTCCAGTTAGCCATTACTTTAGGGTCCTTTTCACAGGCTTCCTCTCATAATTCTCATAGCTGCTTTGTTAGGGTGTTTTACTCCAGTGCCCATGCATTTGTGTGCAGTAGCAGTCCCCACTGATACCGTCTGTGACCACAATGGCAAAATTATACACCATTCCAATTGCTAATTACTCATTATCAAGATTTAGTATTGTGTGGATTTTATTGTATGTTATACAGCAATTTTATTAAACTGTGTAGTACTTTCTCCAAAGTATTTTCAGTGCAGTAAAGAGTTGCTGGAAATGTGTATTAGAAATACTGTACTGAGTAACCTTTTTTAATAAATGTAACTTTATCTCCAGTCTAAATTTCAGCTTATGGTGATGCTAATTAAGGGTATACTGTAAGACAGGAGAAAACCAGCTTATTTGACTGATTTCAACTCAGAGTTGCTGTTTGCCCAACAAAATCTTTTTTTTTAAGATCTGGTGCTTTTTTAGTCTTTCCAGTAACTATATTGCATATGAGTAATTGAGAAAAAAATTATTAACTGTTGTTACTGAAGTTAAGATTTTCATAGCCTGTTCAAATAAAAGAACAGTTAAATACCATTTTAAATAGCTCCAGTGCTTGTAAAAATCTCAACAGCAGGCACTTCAAGTGTTTTAGATTGCTTGATATTAGCATTTTTAAGCACAAAATGTTTTACGTGCTTCATTTGTGTGTAACTCCAGTCCTGCTGAATTAATTTTAATTTTTTTTCTATATTTTTCATAATATTTTTGTTTTAAAAGGGTCACTGTCAAGTTAAAACTAGTCCATATTGAAGTCAGTGGCAGCAATGTTTTTTAGAGAAAGGGCAAAGATACAATTTCCTGGACATTAAAAAATGTCACATTCTATAGCTATATGTAAAATAACAAAGCAGTTACTGGAAATAAAGATTCTCAGAATAAGTTTATTTTTCCACGTCAGTATTGCTTTTCTCCTCTGAGACGATGACATTTTTTATTTATAGTCATTTGGCATTTTCATTTAGAATTACGTGATTTTCACAAAACCCATTTTGCTCTTGTTTTGTCTTACAACCTAACCATTCTATAAATCATTGTGTCTTTATTTTGATAGAGATGGTGTTTGTGAAGAATTCTTTTTAATCAAATGGTCTTTACTGTAGGCTATGATTGGATGATGGTGAAAGAAATGGCTCAGCTATGCAATACACTTTCCCAGCCTGTAACTTTCCCTGTAAGAGCAGCATTAGTACGACAGTCAGTGTCTGAGCTGTGTTGGTTAATCCAGCAGTCGGATAGGTAAGTTTGAGGCCTTTATTTTTAGCTGTCTTTATTATAAAGGCACATATTTGTTCATATTAAATATAGCACATTTATGTGTACATACTTATCCCAATTGCATTGAAAATATTTTTTCTTTTAGTTTGTCCTTTCAGTTCTTTAATTTCTTCAGTTTTTAAATTGTTTTCTCATACAGAAGTGGTCACTATTCATTTCTTTAAAATAATAATATTCCAAAAGCCTCTTTCGTTACCTGTAGTAAGTAATTTTAAATCTTGTGTAGGTCTGTAATCCAGTTCCATTATAAACATTTCATAAGACTAATATAGTTAAATAGACTAAATATTTTGATGTTGCAATTTGGAATTAATTCAATTTAAATACTTAGATTTTATATATACTTTTTATTGGATTCAGTATTTATATCTTCGGTAGTAATGTCACTTAAAAACATCAAAAGTGATTTTTAGATTGGAAGTCAGTGAGTTTGCTACGAAGCTAATTAATTTTGCTTAGGTATTTAAAACACATTCAGTGGTTTCCAAACGCTGACTTACATTTTCCTTTTAAAATTGTTCTTACAAACACATAACAATTTCATTTAAAAAATTAATTACATTTAATAGAATGCGAATAAAACCTGCTTCATACATATTGTCATTTACTCATCTTTTTCACCTACTCTGCCTACCTACACTTTACTTAAGCACCAGCCAAGGTCAAAGCCCAAGACAGAAAATTTAAGACAGTCACTTGTCTGGAAAATTTCTAAGTAATTAGAAACAACAGGATGGACAAATAAAGTGCTGTTACTCTTGTTTACACTGGAGAATCAAGAGAGAAATTAGAATTAAACATTTTAAACTGGGAAATTAATTTCAGAATATTGTTATGTTAAGAATATGTCTTGTGAATTGTGCCGTTCTCAAATATATCCTCATTGGATACAAGCATTGTTTCTCTTTTACCTCAGCATAAAAATACTGACTTTTTAGTGTCATGATTGGAAGACAGAAATTCCTGAGCCAGTTTTGCTGCCATACAGCTAAATTCTGATTCACCTGTATTTTAGAGTAATGCAGTTTTAATAAGCAAATGGAAAAATGAAGTATTTGTCATGCGGAGATTGTGGAGTGTGTCGTGGTTTAACCCCAGCCAGCAACTAAGCACCACGCAGCCGCTCATTCACTCCCCCCACCCCAGTGGGATGGGGGAGAGAACTGGAAGGGTGAAAGTCAGAAAACTCGTGGGTTGAGATAAGAACAGTTTAATAATTGAAGTAAAATGAAATAGAATAGTAGTAGTAGTAGTAGTAGTAGTAGTAGTAGTAATAATAACAACAACAACAACAATATACAATAATAATAATATACAATAATAATATACAAAGCAAGTGATAAACGATAACAATTGCTCACCATCCCCCGGCCAACTTCCCCCAGGTTATGTACTGAGCATGACGCCATACGGTACGGCATAGCCCTTGGGCCAGTCTGGGTCAGCTGTCCTGGCTGTGCCCCCTCCCAGCTTCTTGTGCACCCGGCAGAGCAGGGGAAGCTGAAAAGTCCTTGACCAGTGTGAGCGCCACTTAGCAACAGCTAAAACATCAGTGTGTTATCAACATTATTCTCATCCTAAATCCAAACCACAGCACTATACCAGCTACTGGGAAGAAAATTAACTCTATCCCAGCAGAAACCGGGACAGTGGGTAATGCTTTTGACTTTAAATGATACTTCGAAGTTCTTCTGTTTTTTTGAAAAGTTGTAATAAAGTCTGTGCAATTAATGAGAAAAGTGTATGTGATACAGAAGATAGATACATTCAGTTAATCAGATGGCATCACTACACATCACTGAGGTGACAAAACATGGAGTATGAAAATCACCTGACTGAGATAGCCTCATATTTTCTGTTCTAATGCTCTGCTTGTAAGTATTTATTACTTTGTCAAACTTTAAATGCTCAGTCTGGTAAATTTCTTTGCTGGCTATCTGCCTAAGGTTTTTTATTTCACTCCTTGCTAGGTTTGGCAGAACTGTTTTCACAAGGACCAGGCTACAGACAGATTGTCCTGGGTCGTGTAGGATTGTCCATCTTAAAAAATTCGCAGTCCTTCTTGGGAAGTTCTAGCAAGTTTAGCTTTAGGAGCAAGAAACTGAAGTTTGACTGGAGCCAAATTGTGTGACTTACCTCCGCAATGAGGAAAAAAAAATGTGGCAAAGGAATAGACCTCTTCAAATTATAGTTTGCAGATGTCAAATAGAGGTTTATTTAAAGTTTATCAGTCATATTCTTCAGCTAGTGTGTCTGTACCAAGCATTCGGTGCACCCTGTGTGCAAACTAGGGTGTGTATGAGCACGCCTGTTTCTGGGGTAGCATTTTGATCCAGCAATTGCTTTTCCCAGTAACTTGAAGTCACTGTGATAACAAGAAGATTGGAGAGACTCTCGGTACTCTCGGTTGTAGCACAAATGGAGGGTAGAGAGTGGTGACTTGCCTTGATCTAGAGTGGTGAGGAGGGCAGGTACATACAAAACTGTTAATTCTGATAGTTCATAAATTGTGGTGGCTTAACTTTGAAATCTAAAGGAGATTAAGTTTTTGGTATTTAATTACATTCCTAAAATTAAGATACCATAGTCCTGAATATTTTTAGTAGTTTATTAGTGCAATGTCTTTCTGTCTTGTATGCTTTATCTTAAAATAATAACATGCTCTTTTTTCTCTTTTTTTCTCCTTTTTCTCTTTCTCTCCCCCCTCCCCCCCTGTTTTTGGATATAGATACAGCCTCACTGTTTGGACAGGAAATGAAGATGTGTATTCTGTAGAAGATTTGCTTTACATCCGAGAAAACTTTGATAAAAGTAGGGTTTATTATGACATTTTAGAGCCAAAAAATTCTGAATTCAAAAAAGCCATAGGAGTAGAATAGTAAATACAAAGCAGGCAATGTCTGACCTCATAATAATTAGCCTCTTTAAACAGGAAGATTTCTTGTTCGGAGAAATGCATTTTCTTACCAAAAGAATTGTACAGAACACACCTGTGGTTATTGGAGGAGTTTTTGTATAACACTTTATTGAAAGGCTTAATTGTTACTTACTCATTATATGCATGTTCCATCTCATTCACTCAGTGGCGCATGGTAAAGGCTATTCATGTTACCCGAGTATTCCTAGTACTTCTTCCCTGCAAGCATATAAAGGGCAGAATGGCCCCATCTGATAGTTGTGGACCAAGATAATTTGCTACTAACTGCTTTTGTGTAAGCCAAAGTCTATGGGACGCTCAATCTCTACTAAAGCCTGTTTTTGCTTTTTATAGGGGAGGACAAGAGTCAAGACTGTATTAAGTACAGAAATGTGCAGTTCCCAAAGGGGTTATTTTGTAGCTCATCTTGATACGCTCCGTTTTTAATGCCAGTGCAATTGAGAATGTTCTCACTCCTAGTCAGTAGAAGATTCTGTTTGCTAGATCTGAAGAGTGGGATCCATCATGCTACATATTCCAGGGAGAAAGAATGGTTATTTTTCCCGAATTAAAACTAATCGGGTTCTCTGCAATGTGGCAGTTGTGCATTCCACACCATGGCTTGCCTCCGTGCTTTCTGAGCCATCAGCGGCATTGTCCTTGGGTTGTGAGAAGGCTGAGTTGGAGTTGTAGCTGCACTGCAGGAGGTGCTGGGGCAAACAGAACCCCCAAAATGAAGAATAATCGTGTCCGGTACATAAAGCACAAAGAGGGATTACAGTGAGGTACACATCAGAGGCAGCATTAAAAGAGCTATAGTGGTTTATAAGATAGAGAAGTGCTGGTGGTTATTTCAGGAGCTTTAAACTAAATTTTAAGTATAACAGGAGTTCTGTAAAATGTTCTGCTGCAGTCTTTGTGAAAGCGTTTCTGAGGGTCTAAGAATGAAATAGCTGTACAGCGATTAGTGCTTACAGCAAAAATTATACATTTATGTGATAGTACAGTTATTTTCTACATTCTCCTGGATTTTGCATCTTTTTAACTCTCAGAATATGATTTCAAAAATTTTCAAAAGTTGAACTTCCCATTGAGAAAAACTAAAATGGCAACCCTTATCACCTGCATGAAAAGTCCGACCTATTTAATTTTAAGCATTTTTTGGCTCTCTTGCTTCTGCATCCCTTAAAATGGATACAGATACTGAAGTCTGTGCAGATTGAATCACAAGCTGTGTATTGTTGTCTTTTGCCATACATTACAGATTTTTTTTTTTTTCACAATGACAGAGGAGATTTTGATTTCTAAATGAAAGCTGATTCTGTGAAGAGACGTTACTCTGGCATCTTCCTACCCTCCTCTTCCTATTCCTCTCACATGTATGAATTTTTTTAGCTTTGATGTTTTACGCAACACTGGACAGGCTGTATACTAAAGAGTTAAATACAGCAATTTTTGGTTCTTACGACTTTTTTTTATAGTATTAATACAACTGTGATAGAAAAGTTAGTTATATTTATTAATCCTGAATCTTGAAATATTATTTTATGCAGTCATTAAAATTCAGGATTCCTTGTTGTTACCTACAGCTCCTTTACCAGGTTTATCTAGTAATCGTTTTACATTATTGAGGGGTAGAGCTTTCATCATTTTTGTCACCTACTAAGATATATTTGGGTAAAATTACGCAATACTTTTCCAAATAAGGAAGAAAACTATCTAGCTGTACTTGGAATAGTTAAACAGAGTACTTAAATTAATTTACACAATCAGGCAATGTGAAAGGCAGTAACCACCAGAAGATCCAGTTTGGCAGCGTGATTCCTTTTAATGAATTGGGAGAAATGATTTACTTTTTAGTTCACTGTGACAACGTGATCTGATCTGAACAGATTTAACCTCTCAGTTCTTTATAGCATCTGTTTCTTTGCGCTTTGCATGCATGCTTTGCTATACCATGGGAGAAGTTTCCTAACTGATCATAACTATGGAAAATATTTTCAGTACTGCAAAGACCCTTTTCTGACTCAGATCATTTTGACTAAAACAGGCTCCGGAGCTGTTGCGTGAACAGGCGCGCTAGCAGATCAGATCATGCAGTATCCTCGTCTGGGTGATGACCCTGTCACCTAACGCCCCTTCAGGGAGAACAGGATATGTGACTGACCAAAGCGCCAGTTAAACCAAAGTTACAGGCATTGCTTTGAATCTATAGTACGTACAGTAAACTACGAGGAAATAGTATAGTTAGAGGTTTTTATTTTCTGGGATACACCATTGAACAAGAAGCACTTAGGGGACATCAGCGAGCTTTTGGAATCAAATGCAACATAGCTGCATTAGCCAAAATGAGTCGGGCAGGTGTCTGAATAACAGAATTTGCTTTTGAGGGACATAAAGCAAATAGCTTCAGGACACATTGCTGTAGCCATGTTCATTTTTTGAATGAAAGTTGTCATTAAAGAGCACTGAGTTCTTTATATTATTCTTATTGAACACTTTACTAGTTCTAGACCTAGTTTAGATTTCTTTTCAAGATATTGCTGGTCATTCAGAAGCAGCAATACCTTCTAGCCATACATTTATTTCTAATAGATTTAAAGACATAAGTATCTTGTTGTCCTTTTGTTCCACAATTTGTATAAATGTTTAGGACTAGCATGGACTCCTAAATCTTGTTTCAGCTCCTTGTTGCAGGCAGTTACATTTATTGATTTGAGGGATTTCGCCTTTCAGTTGGTTAGGCCTTTTTGCATCTACACCAGCAGACTTTTCTGTTATTTAGAAACCTTTTTCCCATTTACCAATAACCACCTGAAGTATTAGGATTTGTTAAAACTGGTTAAACTATTAAGTAAAAAACATTATCAGCAACTGCCAGAAGTATTTTTAAGGGTGCAGACATCATGGAAGAAGTATCACTGAGCAATATATGTGGATATGACACGTATATTAACAGGGAAGTTCAGATAAAATTAAAAGAAGGCATGATCTGGTTTACCAGAGAAGTTAATTAAGGGAACAAGACATGTTAAACTAGATTAAAAAAAATGATAGAAATTAATTCTGTGAAGCATTCTTGCAGTGATGGAAGGGTTTGACTATATGGGGAATTTGTTTATTCTATATGGATTGTCCCGTATGTCTGAATTTCTGTACGTATTCTTTTTTACCCATGGATCTCTTAATTTCCTGTGAAGTCGTTTATGTTGTTTATGTCAGTCTGGTCTGACATGCACATAAATAAATTCATTTGAATTTGTTTCTCTGTTTTCATGCCAGTCTTCATACAAATATTCTCCTAAAATAAGGTGTGTTAACTGTGGGGCTGGCAATGAGATCATAAAGGTGAAATTAAAGCCAGTTATTTTTTCTGTTGGAAACAGGGATCTGTGGCAGTTCTATGTTATTCTAGCTGTTGCTGTCTTTTTTTTTTTTTTTTTTTTTTTTTTTTACCTTCTGTCAGTGATCTATTCCTTGTACTTAAAACTTTATTTGGGAGCTGTAAATTCTGACACCTCTTTGTGGAATCATTTTCTCTATTGGTGTTGCTTCATGTCTGTTTATATCTTTCAGCCAGGTTTTTACACGTAATTGTCCTTGTTACATGAAAAATCTTGTTGACTTTAATAGAATTAGGTATTGTTCAGGATGTCCAGGTGAGTTAATTGATTAATAAAACATTTCTAATTTACTGCAAGTGTAGTTCAAGCTTTGTATTTTTTCTGTGAATTTGATGGAACTTACTAAATAGATAACATGTTACAGAAGAGAACTGACATCATTAGTCCTGCACAAGTACTCAGTAATATCCTGCAGTAACATGCAAGTAAAATGCTGAAAGCAAAACAGAAGCTGATATTCTGAGGTTTGTATTGTTTAAATGTGCTGTGGAATTGAAGAAAATGCCCCCAAAGACACATTTTTCAAAAGCAGTTCTCCCCATCTTCCATCTTCAGCATCATCTGAAGAATTATTCAGTTTTGGCCTGCTCTGACTGGAAACAAACCCAGACTTTTTCTTCAATTAAAACCTTCAAATTAAAGACTTTTATGTTTTCTTTATCAACCAGCTGTCTGTGATCAGGTGATTTGCTGATGTTACTACAGATTTATTTCTGCACTGTCCATTAAACCCTATTTAATGTTTGAGTCCGAGCACTGTAAAGCTTTCACTTATGGTTTTTATTGTGCTTTGTTTGGATACTGAAGAATTTGATTCCAGCACCTGGCGCATGCCGTCTTTTTTATATCGGCAGTGTTTGTGCAACAGCCCCAGGAAGCTGTATCTGAACCTTCCCAGTTCCCTTGTGCAGAAACAGGTTTACATAAACCTCCGCTTCTGCAGCCCACCATCAGGAACTTTTGTTACTGATGATTAAAAGATGACCAATTTTTTTGTTGTTGCCGTGTTTTGATGCTCACAGACATTTATTCTTTAGTTAATTTTTTGTTGCAGGAATATCTCTTTGCCTATGCGGTGTGATTCCCTGATGCCTAGGCTTATCTTCTGTCTATTAACTTGTTACATTTACTGTCAGTTTTACCAAGAGTTTTATGTATAGATCTTGTACTAACCTATGTGCAAAAGTAAGGGCTGCTAGGTAACATCCAAGCCAGGGTGTTGTATTAGTCTTTAGCTCTGCCTCTCTTCCAGGGCTTTGACGGATGGGTTTTGGCGTATGTCTTTTTGCAGTGGAGATGTTACTACGTTCTTGTAGCTGCTATTACTTCCGATATATTGTTTTACTGCAAATTACTGTAATTATTGTGTTATTACCCTTTTAGTAGCACAGTTGAAGAAAATACTCGCTCCACACTGCAGTTACTCCGAATTGCACTGTGGCATGAAGGTCCATGTTCCCTTATGCAGGAGCAGTAACTTCTGGCAGATTGGTGCAATAAGCATCTGGGGAAAACATCTTGGACTGCCACAGCAGAGCTTATTCATTAAAAACCCATAATAAAGAAGGATTTTTTTATTGTGCTTCCAGTAAAATTCAAGGTATTGTACTCTATTGTCCTCTGAATTTTGAACATCTACATTTTTGGGGCAATTGTATGTTGTTTTTTAATATCCTTATACTTTGGCTTGGTTCCCTTTAATTTTTCAGCGATCCTTCTGCCATTACAGCTGTTGCCTTCACCACCTAATTGTGATTCCCCTTATTGCATTAGCAGAAAAAAATTGCATATGCAAATTCGTAATCTCTATGGGGATCTGTCTGAGCCGAATTAAAGTGTCTTTTGGAAAGGTGTTCTCATTATTGTGGTTTTAAAATCTGCGTACAGGTCAAGTTTGTATTTTCAAATGGATTGGCTTTTGAGAAAGAAGGCTGTGACTCGTGCACCTGTGGCAGCTTGTGGAAGTGTGCAGAATTGTTAGCTGATGTCTTCAGGGAAGAAATACAGGAATTAATTACAGTTCATCAGCATGCATCTGCATCTGGATTTCAGAAATCTGGGAATAAACTGGACTGTATACAACTCTCAAAAAATACCTTCACTGTTCATTTTAAGATCTTAGCATGTTTTTTAAATGGATGAACATAAATTAACTTTTTTCCCTGCTTGGGGCAGAACCTCTGAATTAACACTAGATGATGTACAGTGTGGTGCCAGAACAGGAGGTGCCATCTTTATGGGTAAATTTGAAATGGGGGTTTTGACTTCACGTTGATAACTCTGAGTCTTCTGGTGCTTCCTTGAGTGTTGAACTGTTGATCCGTTGGCTTCCCGAATCCCAGTTTAGATGGGCAGTATGGCTGAAGCAAGCCCTGCTTTGAGCCGGGGGTTGGACGAGACCTCCAGAGGTTCCTTTCAGCCTGGATTTTTTTTTTATGATTTAAGGACACATTTCACCTGCTACATAATACGTACTAACACAGAGGATTAATACGGATGCAAAAAGAGTTTTAAGTAATTCTTCTGTAATTCCTATAGTTTGGTTATTACAAACTTATTTTCATCTTTGTTGAGCTTTAACAGATACGTGCAAGGAATTTGTTGAAGTAAAGGATTTGTACAAAGTAACTGCTCGTATCACCAGAGTGCCCCAGTCCCTAATCAAAGTCCTTGGGTGCTGTTGCCCCTTCTGTACCAGCAAAAGAAGCTGGCTTCGGTTTCAGTTGTGTGAAATGCTAAAGCCAAGGACGTTCCTAGGAGGTCTGTGCTTTCTTTCAACCAGCTACACACTTCATCGGCCAAGGAGACGCCTGTCTCAGGTAACAGGTGTCCTGTGAAGAACAGGAATTCTGCAAATATATATATATATGTTTTAAATATATATATATATTTTAACTTATATAAGTTTAACTTGTGTAAAGGAGTATAAGACCTATTGTCTTTTAAAAAGGATTAATAGATGGGTATTTTATCAGAACAATTAGTCAAAAAAAAAAGGAATTTTATCCCTTTCACTCTGGAAAAAAAAAAACAACTGAGTTATAAGATGTATCCTTATCAAACCTCATCTCCTTGAAGGTATTGTAGTGCCAGTAATACTTCAAGATGAAAATGTGTGGCTTGGAATTATTTTAAAACAGGCATTCTTCCCTCTAAACGTGGATTTCAACATTAATTTAAAAAAAACCAACTTGCCCCTTTTATGAATACAGTGTTAATGTTTTTAGTAGGATGGTTGGTTGTGACTAATGTTGGCCTTTCTATAACAAGCCATGCTCTTGTTACATGAACAAAATAGCCAACTAATGGAATAATGGTTTACTAATGTAAGAATCCATTTATTTATAAATACCTGATTTTAGTTGGAAAATTAATTAGTTGTACTGCATAACAGATGCAGAAAGATGAAGGTCCTATTAAGGATTGATGAGGGAAAAAAAGGAATTTAGTGACTGGTTTAGTTTACTATTTTTCTTGCGTAGCTGCATCAAATTATGGCAATATTCTTTTGGAAGTGCTGCATAATTGTAAAAGACAAAAATCAAAACAAAACAACTCCAAATACTTTTCTTGTTAAAGCAAAAACAAACAAAAAGTGCAGGGAAGGATATTTTGAAAACTCATTTGACCACCACACCTTAAACACAACCTTGCAAATTGCTTTTTTACAGCATTCTTCTGTAGTGACTTACTGTTATTAAATTTCTTAAACCAAAATATGAAGTTTTTTAGATGATCACTGTTTTTTGTGAGGCCACCACTATTTGTCTAGAAGTTACTTTCATTGTATGGTTTCACAGCATTGTGCAGAGAAAGTGAAAACCAAACGTAGAAAAATATTTTTCACCTTTCTAGCCTTATCACGTAGATTCGAAATCAGTAATCTCATAGGTAGTGTATTTTACTGAAAGCTGTAGCAACAGGAATGCTTGCTCACAGAAATGCCACTTCCATTTTATATAGTTTAAAATATGAATGTTTAAGGGTTTATGTCATTAATCTTTCTGTAAGTTAAAGTGGATGAGCTTCACTAATTTTTCACTGTAGTGTGTGAGAACTAGTCCAGATGGTTCTCTCTGGATGGGAAGCCACAGCTCTTAAAAGAAAACTACCAACAAAAAAGTTTCATCTTGTCGTGTTTTCTTTATTAAGATGCATAAAAACACCAGAAAGCTATTTTGTTGTTTGTAAACTTCAATGTTTTGGGGAGCGGGAGGGGATTTAACGTTATAAATTCAGGTCTTGCTTCCCATTCTTTGCTTAAAAGACATTATGGATGACTGGAAAATGACGAGGATTAAGACTTCACAGATGGCAGAAGTGTATCTCCACTGAAGTGGAACCACAATAAGCTACCGACAGACTGAAAGAGCCTCTCTCACACAATACTTTGTACAAATTTAGCTATGTTGGATTAAATCTAATTAACTTCCAATTTTCCTGTATAGACACAGCCTGAGAAAGACTTAGCAGTGAGTACCTTGGTAGTGACTCAGCATCTCCTCAGTGGTGAATAAAAGGATGTGTCTATTTCCATATTCCCTGAATGGAGGGAAAAAATAACTTTTATTTATGCACCATAACAACGTCAAGAGAACAAAACTGAATTGTTTTTCCTTTGAAGGTCACTTGTAACATTGATGCAACAACAAACACTAATGTTAACCTTTCACATTACTTCTGCATCAAAATTAAGCACAAAATACTGGCACCACTACAGAACTTCACTTCTCAAGACATTTGCCATTTTCCTCCATTGAGCATTTTGTAAAAAAATAACTGTTTCAGTTGAGGGAGCAGTAATCCCATATATGTGATTTTAAAATCAATACAGCACAAGTCAGGCTTTATACTTTCAGCAACGATACCAGTTAGATCATCTGATCTGTTAGCTGATTTTTTCTAACAAAGTATTTGTATTTTTTTAAAGATGTATTTTTTAGCTTCAAATATTTAACTTCATTATGAGATGAACAGACTATAAATTGCCGTTTCCATTTATAATATCATAAAAACATTTGAAAAGTATATTGTGTCTGTACATGGTGTTTGTAGGGACCAGTTTATACCCAGTTAATAATTTAATATTGACATATGCTGTTCCACATAATTTTTCTGCCATAAAAATATTTCCACGTAGTCCTTGTTTCTACCTGGTATATGCGGGTGCTGATCCAGCAACATCTTTTGAAGTAAGAGGCAGAACCTGCATGGAACCAAATGCTCCATCAGCTTCACCATGTTTCCACCAGTACGTAAGAGCTCTTAAAATGCACCTAACTTCACTTTTGTAACTTCCTCATTTTTGGATGCTTAATGTCCAAACTCAGGTGGTGTTTGGGTTTTTTTTTAACATAGTGAACACTTCTTGTTTGTGTATGTGCAGAGACCAGAGTTTGCCAGCCAGTCCATAAATGACCAAGAGTCTCAGTGGCTGAATAGCCCATCTCTAATTAAAAAAAAACCCAACGTTTTTGTGACTGGTACTTATTGCTCTTGAGGGGTAAGAAACTAAAGAACCACAACAGTCATCTGCGAGTAAGTTGAACACGATAGCGCAGCGCAGCTCACCGTGAGCCTTCCCAGCTGTCGCCAGAATGCTGCGCATCCCAAGTCAGCAGAGCTGTAACTGAGGACAAAGGACAGCACGGCTTTTAAGACCTGTATTTTGTGGGGAAGAATTAATTTTGACAACTGCGATACAGATTTGCATCTTTGCTTATTCTAGCTACCTTTGAGAGCTTGGCCAGAGAATCAATGGTAAGATCATCTGCCTTCTAGCAGTCGTTGCTACAGATTGGAGACACTTGGTCGCAAAATTTATTTCAAGGTTTAAATTTGTAGTTTCAGATCAGTGCTTGATATACAACTCCGTTGTGTAGAGATGTAAACCATACTCCTTTTTACCTTCCAGATGTCAAATCTTCCCATCTTTAAAATACGCATATTAGGAACTGAAACATTTTTATATTTTTACATAAAAAGGTATTTACAGAGACCGTATGTTTATCACCCACTTGAAATTGTCTTATACTAAGGGCAAAGCTAAATAACATTACAGTTATTTGTTAGGCAGTGTCAGACTGGGTGAATTTTCACTGAACCTGCAAGAAGGCAGATAGTACCCACTATGTATTTTCAGAAAAAAAGTATCTCAGTATACAGAAGTTCACATTATACAGACACAATTCCAATACAATTAATTTCTGTAAATTATGACAAAACAGAACACATTCAGTATTTCTCAGTCTTTCAGAAGATGAGTTATAAAATGCTAAATGCAATACCAGAAATCAAGCATCTATGGAATACACACAAAGACAGGGTAGATGGCTGGAATTGCAGAACACTGAATGGGAAGGGAAAATAGATTTTTAGATTGAGATACTTAAAAATACGCAATAGCTCAGAGGCAAAGGAGCGTTTCTGATCTGTAAGAAATTCAGTCCTCTGCTTAAAATTAGGCAAAATGAGGACTTCCATCTCCCAGGTGAGTGTCCTAGCTGTCGGGGTTTTTTTTTTTAGGTCTGAGCAGGAGGACAGAGCTCTTCCTTGCTCCCAAGCGTGTGTGTGACGTGTCCTCGCTGATCAAGACAACATCTGGATGTGTCCCACCATCTGTATCCTGTCTTGAAAAGACCCAGGCCTGTGACTGGGCAGAAGGAGCTCCTGGATGATGTGGAGGTCTCTTTTTTTGGGGGAGTTTGGAACTACAGAAAGTAATGGACCCTAGTTTAGATACAGCCTCTGCCTCCCCACACCCTTCCTCTTTTCAAATGAGCAGATTCCAGCAGTCCCCTAGCTTGAGAAGCCCACGTTGATTGACATGCCTAATGGGCAGTGCAAGCAGGGTTTGGTCATTACGTGAGATTATTCAGGACTTCTTGCTCGCTGTGCTGGCTTCTTGACTCTTCCAGGCGTCGTGTGCTGAACTTGAGCTCTCCAGTGCTCTGCCTATCAGACTGACTTCCATCGGGCAGCAAGGCATCTAAAACAGGCTCCCAGCCTTCAGCTGGGGCTTCCTGGGCGTAGCGATGCGTGCAACACAGCTCTGCAACACGAATGTCATTGACTCCGTGTCTCGTCCATTTACCTGCAGTGAAGCCACTGAAGCCAGAAGACGCTGCCTATGTACGCTGGCCACTGCCCACCCTTTGTGCACACTGGTTGTGCCTGAGATTTCTGGATATTGCACAACTTGGACAGAGTCAGGCTGATGTCTGGCATCACAGTTGAATGTTTCAAGTTCCCAAATTCCATGTGTACCACCCTTCTGGGTGGAGAAAGAGTACACGTTTGGGGAAACCATGGAGGGGTAGTATTTCCAACCTAAAATGAGACCTGCAGTGCCCAAGACCCTTTGCAGGTTCAGCCTGTCACGGGTAAGATTTCAGTGCTGAAGTTGAAAACATTATGAAAACAGTATAATAAATATTCCTCAGTTTGCAGAAAGCAACATCATTAGTTAAGCATGTCTTTTCATGTAGTCTCTAAGCTATTTAACTCATTCCAAAGCAGAGAGCCTTACATCACAGAACTGCTGTCTCTTGTGATATGTATCATTGCAATCAGATAGTGCAATGAATATGTACATATTCCAAAGATTTTGTAAGCCTTTAATTCCCTGTTAAAAATTCACTAGTTGCTTAATCTGCTCAGTCTGTAATGACTGCCTCCTTAGCAGCATTTTTGTGGTTTTGGTCTCTCTAGGGAAAGCAGGTGCTGCTGGTATTAAGTGTTTTTGTCCATGGGAAATTATCCCAGAAACCCTGTTTATGAAAGTAATATCTGGAATTGGGGGGTGAGGATTCACATTCAGTGGGGGAAGAAAACCTGGTCTTGTCTGAGCAATATGATCCAACAACAAGGCTCCTGAACCCCGTCTTTCTAGAAAAGCTTGATGTCTCCTGCTCAGGGTAACAGGACGCATGTTCTCCAGCACTTCTCTAGAACTTGATAACAAAGAGTGAGATGGAGAAAGAATCTTCTTCTTTCCTATCACTGACTTACTGTCTTCTGCAGCAGCAGGACTTAGACTAGTAGTTAACTGAGAATCAGAGCTGTAGTGATTTGCTCCTAAATATCTTTTCTGGATAACACTACTGAGGTTTGAAATAAAGCAGATTTGTCCCGAACTCGCATCCTTACCCACAGGAATCCCACTGGGGTTATGTTTCTCTTCAGCATAAGGAGTCTGAGAGTTTATCTCATCATATGATAATTTCCTTGATCCAGTTTGATCAAAGGTTTTCAATAAATGAGCGGTGTCCTTTATGTCAATACTTTGGTGCCTGGTGATGAATCTCTTTGATAAGGCAAGGCCATTGACTTTAAAAGAGAGCTCCTCTTCTGGAGTAATATCCTGAAGTTCTTCTTGTAAAGAGGCAATTTTATTCTGGTGAAACAGTGACGGAGAGCTCTTTATCCAAGGCTCAGACTGTAGGCACTGCACTTGTGCCAGCTTGGACCCGACTTTTGTTGAGCTGGATTTTCTCGTCGGTGAAACTGCTTGAGATGAGATGTCCATGCTTCTTGAATGATCCAGCTCTTTAAAGCTGAAGAGTGCTTTTTTAGTTTCATTTGAACTTGAAAGTGGGGATGGAGATGTTTTCAGTTCTATTTCCGATGGGGAAGTGCAAGCAGTTGGGGAATGGCATTCCTCAAGGTCTGCAGGAGGGACGTTTAAGTACTGCTTTGTTTTCTGCCTTCCCAACGGGGACTTGTCCGTTGTGATGATGATGACTTCTTTCCCTCGCGCCCTGCAGGCATTAAGAAGAACTTTCAGGGTCTCTCTGTCTTCAGAGTTTATTGCATACACAAGTGCAGAGCAGTTGGAGTGATCTTGCAGGCTTGGGTCAGCTCCACTTTTCAGGAGCAGAGATACCACTTCAGGGCCTGCTTTTTCCAGACAAGCGTGCATCAAGGCTGTCTTTCCAGATTTGTCCTGTATATTTGGATCAGCCATGTTTTCCAGGAGGTATTTAACCATTTTCTCCTTGCTGACACTCTGGGAGTCCACATGCTTTGTCCTACAAGCAATCATTAAAGGGGTTTCACCTCTGTCATTGCTCTCGTTGATGTAGGCGCCACCCTCTAGTAACAGCCTGGTGAGGCGAAGGCGGCTTTGATAGACGGCTCTTATCAGGGAATTCCCCTCCCCTGGCAGCTCCACCATTTCAGCCATCGCACTTGTCTCACTCACACCTTCCTAGTGGCTGCAAAGAACACCTGGTTTTCAGAGCAGGTAAAAAGTCGTCGTGTCCCCCCCCCCCCAAAAAAAAAAAAAGAAAAAAGAGGATTTAACTGTATGAATTGCTCCTGTAAATACCCCAGTACTTTGTGAAAAGAGTATGAAGGGAAAAAAAGAAAAGGTATTCCCACCTCCTAGACTTCAACAAATGCATTAAAAAATTAAAATAATATTTGGATATAATTATAACATTTATAGATGCTTAAACTATGGCTGACACTTTTTTTTTTTTTTGTCCTGGACTGCTCTCTCTTTTGTCACACTCTGCCAAATAAGCTGCAAAAAAAAGTTTAATTCTCCACACTGTAATGGCTTTATACTGACTACACCCACGTGGCTGTGCTACAGTTGTACCACTCCTGATTTGCATCAGTGCAAGAAACAAGAACTGAACAAACGCCATAGTGTTTTCATTGATGTGAGATACTTGTCACATTCACTTATTCTCATAAAACGACAATGCTAAACATCTAGAAATTAATGAGAAAAAGAAGGTTCATGGGTCTTAATAAATAAGAAAAGCAAGTGTAGTAAAACATTTTTTTATCTAAGAAGAAACTGTTAAATGGCTGGAAAATAAATGTTAATGCCTTTTATAAAAGTAATTATATTGTGGAAGTACACTACCTTCTTTATGCTGCTTTGAAAACGTACTAGTCTGAATGAAACAGCATAAATGAAGTGATACACAGCCTGTCCCACTCGTCGTGGGGATCAGTGGGCTGAGAGGAGTCCGGTACCTGGGCCAACAGTATTGGCTCTAGAACAAAAGAAACATTTGATAGCATCAAAGAAAATCTGGAAGTTTCACACAAAAAAATTAAGAGCTTTATGTGGTATAAATAATGAAAGGTCTTGTATGAATGTACACCTGCATACATGCAAGCAATACAATTAAATTACTTTTATTTTTGTCTTTCATGTGCTTGCTTACCCATGTGTAGGGAAAATCTTTAAATAAAAAAAAAAAAAAAATCAATATTTAACAGTTGGCAGAGCAATATAATTCCAAGACAAGATTAGACATGGATATGAAAATTACGTTTGTTTATTTACAGTATCTTTCTAGAGAAATAAAAATGTTTAATTAGTTTAACTGCAAAGGAAATTAACAGAGATTCATTTTTATTTACCATTGAAAGCACTAGTAATGTTCTGGTGAATAACTGAAGAGCAGTAATTTTGCTCTATTTTTCTTCAATATTGGAGTTTTAATTCCAAAATCAAAGAATTATATCAATGTAGTTTGTTCCAGAAGACCAACCAAGTCAGCTGAAATACACACGACTTTTTATCACGCATTCTTCCCTCCCTGTCCCCTGTTTATTTCACTCCATAGCATCACGCTCCGCAGCTACAGGTGCTTTCGCTAAGCAGTGACATTATCAGTCACAATGAGAACAGTGAGTTACAAGGCTTCATACATCCAACATGTTAATTAAGTCTTTAACTATTATTTAATATAGTTGTTGTTTGGTGACATGGTGTAATAATGGTCATGCATAGCATGTTTTTGGGTAAGACGCCTCACAATATTTGGTACGTCAGGAAAAAAAACAGGAGACAAACACATGCGATGAACCAGTTCACCGTTGGTAGCATTTATTTCTGGGCTTACAGCCCTCACAAAGACTGTTCATTGTGTATCTATGACTGCAGTCCTGTTCTGAGAAATTAAGGAGGATGGACAAGGGCCAGAACTTCTCTGTCCATCCTCATGAGAGTAAACATCCCACTTCTGATCACTGCTGAGAGTGGGGACACTGCTGTGGACTATCATCTTCTTTTCACCAGTTGGTTGGTTGTTTTTTTTTTTTCCCCTCTGTCTTGATAAAACATTTTTAAAAATTGTGTTGAAAATACTTTAAGGATTCATTCCATTATACTGAAAGTACATGAGTCAGTAGTGTCTAGCTCAGCGTTCATTGATGTGCAAATCATTATTACGAAATGCATATTTTTGACAAGTAATATATTCAAGATTATTATCAAGTCTTTTATAAAAATATCCAATTATTTTGTGCATTTAGGTTTTCAGAAACAAACTAAAGAGAATATCTTTTAGAGAGCACATATGCTGGAATTCTAGTTGTGTTCTCCCTTGTTTTTGACCTTCCTGGAAGTCATTGGTGATTTTCCATTTCTTTCATATTTATCTAACCTCTTCTGATACTTAACTGCTTGCTTTACTTAAGTGATGGCATATAGCACTTCTTATACAAGTCTTTTTGTCTGTAGAAATACCTTTTATGGCCAAAAGAACATTAAATATTAACGGACACAGAAAGAGGAGAATGCGACTCGAAGTCATGCAGCAGGTCAATGCTAAAATGAGACTGGTTTTCTGACATTATCTGATCTAATGCCTCCAATTGCTTAAACTCACTGTCTCCGCAGACTTTACCAGGACTGTTAACGTGTGTGAGGGAGGAAGACTAGGCTAAACCAGTACTTAATGTTTGGAGCAGACTGTGTAGCCAGGATGTTGTTTGAACCTGGCCTGGAGAAAGCCCAAGATGTTTTTGTGCAGGTCAGCAGTTCCAGTGTGCCCGAGATCTCACCAAGGCTTTTAGGCACTAACAAATTTCATTTCAGAAACCCAACTAATCATTACATCTGCAGGCTGGGACTGTCAGGTTTGCAAAGCAGGCTGGCTAATCCCTGAAAGAAGGAGCACAAGAACCACTGCTGCTAAGGTTCAGCCATGTTATTTATAGGTTGATCTACACTTTGCCCAGCAAAGGAAAAGGGGACAGCATGGGGGCAAAGGAAAGTGGAGAAAGAAATACAAAGCAGGGAATAAAAATCCACAAATACTTAAAAATCAGATACTATATGATTAAAAGGAAGCGTTACAGATTTGCAACTGGAACAACCTAACGTAGAATACATTCTTAAATGCTGGATGAAGATAACCATGATTGCATCTGGAGAATCTGTTAATTACAGGAGAACGCGCTTGGAGCTGTGTCATCCTAAAACTGCCACTGTGGGAACAAAGTGCAGCTGGACTTTTGTAAGACCCACACTGCCACCAGCTCAGTGGAAATACACGTGCCACACCTGGACTGGGTACAACCTGCTCCAAAAAACCCCACAGCTTGCTATTTTGAAGTGAAAGCACAGTTCAAGCAGATTCCCTATAAAAGTAATTTATTTCATAATTCATCACAGATTGATGCCAGACAGACTCAGATTATAAAACATTCCCAAATCTAATTAACTGCGATATCAGAACGACTCAGTAACATCATGTGTTACTGAGATGTCAGGAGTGACACAGCTCCCTTTCAGCTGTGGAGGTAACTTGTGCCAGGAAAGCAGTTTAAAGAACGTGGAACTATGCAACCTAGTGTGTGACACTGAATCATGAACTGTTCTTTCAGATTATCCACAAACTTCTGGCGTTCTTGTACAAACAATATTCCTGGAACACTCTTTCTGTCTAGGAAGAGCTTAATTTTATTTTCAAAAAGCAATATTGTCCTGGAAAGTGCTCTGAGATGAAGTAGCACAAAGCACCTTGTAGTATGAAAATCAATTTTTGAAGCTGATGATGATTTGTTTCCAAGAAGTAGATAGCTGCTGTTGTGGATTCGTGCTGGGTCCTATTCTGAGGTCAGGCTGGCAAATGTAAGAGTGACAACCCAGAGTCCTATTCTAACACAGGTCCTGCTGCCACTGTAGTGGGAAAAGCCACTAAAAGTTGTAGCACTTCTTCCTCCAACCCTTGCTTCTGGATTTGTAAACAGCATTTACTTACTAGGAGAAACTCTCACAGTGTTTTGTTGCATCTAACAGTGGAAATAATCACAAAATTGAGGGGGAAAAAGCTCATCAATGTTATAACGTATAAACAAATATAACCAAATTTTTCACTAAGTAAAGGAGTGCTATGAATCAATATTCTTGCAAGATATTCCTCACTTTTTCAATGTGAAAGCCAAATTTTCTGCCCTCTCTGCCACAGCACTCTCAGAGTTACACAAACAAGCTTTCACAGTAGTGTTTAGAGAGTCTAAAATCATTCCAGTAAAATTAAGTCAGCGATTCTCATCTCTGAAAGAAGATGTGCTTACACACTTCGAGGACATAAGCCTTTAAATATTCTTTAGATTCTTCATATCCACATTAACCCTGTAAATTCTCTCAGTATAACAAGAACTCTGATTTCCTACACTGTTATAAACATGTTGAAATGTATCACATGCGAAAGCAACTTTTGATTAAAAAAAATACCGTTCTAACACAGCCAACACTCCTCTCCCCAAAGTTGCCAGAGTCAAGTCCAGTTTCGGAAACCTAGCCTGTAAAGTTCAACTTTCCATAGCAAAGTCTCTGTCTCTTCAGCCTTGCTGTTCTCCAAGGTTAACTGCAGGATGGCCAGGATCTGTACATTTTTCACCTGTCTTCGCACTCAGGATCTCCCGTGTTTGCACTTTTGAAGAAAGTTTGGAGAGGTCCAGCCAGCTCATTAACTACCTTTTCCCTGTCACAGCATTTATCATCTTTCTGGGTACTCTTTCTCATTTGGAGGTGTTTCCTATGGTAATAATTACCGCCAGAGAGTGGCTGGAGCATGGTGGAGGGCACCAGAGGAGGAAAGTTTTCACTGGGGCTCTACATTAAGGTCAATGTCGTTGCTCACTCCTGTTTCACAGCATCCTGACTTGGAACCTAACAGCTCTAAAGTTTTTCCTGAGGGAGAGCTGGAAAAAACAGGGACAGGCAACTTCTCTATAAAGAAGTTACAGAGACCACACCTGAAAAATGTAAACGCAGGCTAGAAGAGTAAGCATGTTAAAGGCTTTTCCCTTAAAAATTCACCGAGAAGGGACTGGTGTTCGAACTGAGAGGAGCCTGACAGAATCGCCCTGCAAGACAAACACCCCACGTACAGCCCCTCAGGCAGCGACCTGAACCCTTCCTCAGCACCCCGGCCACCCTACCTGCTACACAGCGTTAAAAAACCGCTCCGTCCCCCTTCGTGTGGGAAAGGCGAAGGCCAGGCGACACCGCACCGGGCAGAGGCGTCCGGGGGAGGGCGAGGGGAGCCTTTTTACCTGTCGCCGTCGGCAGCGTCTGCTCCTCCCTCATCACGGGCCGCCGGGCGGGAAGGGACGCGCCTGCAGCTCCTCGGCAGCGCTCGGCGAGGGGAGCGGTCTGCCAGCCCGCACGGCATTCCCACAGAGCCCCTGCCGTCCCCTGACCGGCCTTCGGCAACACCCCGCGGCCGATCCGCCCGGGAGGCACCGGCGCGGCGGCGGGAGCGCGCACCCTGAGGGAGACGGCGAGGAGGAGCGGGCTCCCCGCCGGTCCCTCCCGCCCCGGCCGGCGCTGAGGGGAGGCGAGCAGCGGCCGCCGCCCGGAGCTCACCTGCGGGGCGGGGCGGGGCGGGCAGCGCGGCGGCGGACCCCAGCGCCTGCGGGCGGCGGGGAGGGGCGCGGGCGGCGGGCGGGAGCGGAGCTGGGCGGCTGCCACACCCGCTCCCCCTCACACCCCCGCCCGCCCCTCGCCGGCCGCCACACCCCCTCACGCCGCACCCCCTCACACTCCTCACAGGCACCCCCACACCACTTCACACACCCCCCCACCCCACATGCCTCCCTTCAACAGCCCCTCAAGCACACTCCCACACCCCCCTCACGACCGCAACCTCCCCACCACTTCACACCCACACAGACCCCTAAATCCACACTCACGTCCCCTCAAACCCACACCTCCTCACACCCATACACCCCACACACTTACACACCCCACCCACCACCTCGCTCTCTCCCACACCCTCACACCTCCTCACACACCCTCACACCCACCATTGCACCCTCACACCCACACTCACACCCCTCTCGCACCCTTCCAGTTTTGTGTCATCTGCAGACTTCCCGAAGGTACACTCTGCCCCACCATCGGGATCATTAATGCAGATGTTAAACAGGACTGGACCCAGTATTGGCCCCTGGGGTACACCGCTCGTTGCTGACTTCCAGCTAGACTTGGTGCCACCGATCACCACCCTCTGGCCTGGTCGTTCAGCCAGTTCTCAGTCCATCTCACTGCATGCTTACCCAGCCCGTATGTCAACAGCTTCTCTATGAGGATCTTCTGTGAGACCATGTCAAAGGTCCTACTGAAGTCCAGGTAGACAATATCCACTGGTCTCCCTCATCCACCAAGCTAATCATTTCACTGTAGAAGGTCATCAGGTTGGTCAAGCATAGCTTCCCCTTGGTGAAGCCATGCTGGCTATTCCCAATCACCTTACTGTGCCATAGTCTTGTTTGGCTGCTTGGCACCTCTGATGACGCTTATGGAGTATCCTTAAGCACACCTGCGAATGACAGGACTTCCTGCTGATATTCCAGTATTCCAAAGATGTTTTCTTGGAATGCTGGTCCCCACAAAAGCACACTGTAACAGTTCTACACAACATTTTGCAGAAGTTTTGACTGCCTTTTGTCATGCTAACTTTCTGCGGTGGCGATGCGCGGAGGATATAACAGATAGATGTGGGACCTGCAGCAGCTGTCTCGTCTCCCTCGCAAACACTGTTAATTGTGGGAGCTGTAGTGCTGTTACTGTGCAAGGTCCTGTACTCATCTATTTAAAAAGGCAGCTGCTGCCTCAAAGATGTTGTTGTCTTGGCGTATAATAAAAGGCAACAGGTGAATGCAGCAAACAAATAAGGGAGGTGAGGGCAAAGTAACAGCGAAACAATCCATCATGCTTGGTATAATAAGTAGCAGTCACAGGGCACCAGCATCCTTGATGCTATGAAGAGCTTTTTTAGGCATCACAGGAGAGAGAAGTTTCCAGGAGGAATGTGAAGGAGATTTGTACCGTTCTACTTTTAAAAAGTGCATGACAGGATCAGTTAGATACCAGCATGACTAAGAGCTGGATGAATTGTATGAATAAGCCACTAAGACAAACAACTTCCCAAGGGCAGGTTCTTCAGTTACTCTTTAACCTTGCCTTTCAAAAACTAAGTTGGGAGAATGTCCGCAGACTTTTTTTTCTGCGGTGTGATTCTAATTATCTTTGTTTTCTTTTACTCTCTGCACCTCACCCACATTGTTAATACTTGGTCTTTGCCGAACAGCCTCGGAAAGGCATGTATATTGAACACCCACTCTTCAGGAAGGTTACTGCTCTTCTCAGACCTGTTGTTGTGTGAATTATATAAGATACGGAGGCGGCGTGCACTTGGGTATGGTTCATCAATGCTGCTGCTGGAGCAGCTTTGCTTTTGCGGTTTCTGCAGCTCTCATGTACACTTTCTTATTCCGCCTTCCGCCCTTGCCTGCATTGTACTGTTGTGCTTGTGATAGCCAACGTAAGTCTCTTACCGAAAAAGAAGTGTATTGCACTAGTTCTTAGAAGAGCTCTTTTAGGAAGATAATTAGATTTTTTTATAAATGTCATAATACCCTCCCTTTTGGATGGTTTTAATTGGATATAAAAACAACTCTTGGTATCAAGAAGTTAATTTTTATGTTAATAGTGAAGGAGGGTGGGAAACCAGAGCAGGGAATACATCAATGCAGTGCAACGTTTATTCTAAAATACAGGAGATGTTTGCATATGCACATAGCATTAGTTTATCATACTTGGTATCCCTCTCAGGATGTCTATCAATCCAGCCCTCTCCTATATTTCACTGACAGTTGGGCTAGCTAGATATCTACCAGCAGAAAGTTTTATGGTCACAGAATACTATTATTCATTTTAATTGACTAAAATGTTCCACTGCACCGATTCTTGATAAACTTTTGTCCAAATGTGGGCAGGCAGACAGCAAAACTAAAGTTTTCTAGTAGCCATCTCAACAAGCTGCTGGAAGCCCAGAGCTGGACTGCAGACCTCGAGCCCAGGAGCCTTGTGGAAGGTGGTTTCAGAGCTTAAACCCCAGGCTTTGCAGCTGGGAGTCCAGGCACACCTGAGAGCCCTGCCTCTCCTGGCGCTGCCGGGGTTTCCGAGCGCTATCCACCACAGCAGGGGACTTTCCTGGGAATCGACTAAGTTAGCTGCTCCATTTTGTTTATGGAAAAAAGAATGGAGATGTTTTGATTTGATCTGAAACAGAACTGTCTGTGGATTTTGCTTTCCATGGGCAATTGTAAACACTGTGGTTTTCAGGTCTGTTTGGTACTGACCAGCCTGAGCCTACACTAGCAAAAACTGATGCAAATGAAGAAGGAGCCACGATTGCTTACTATATATAATTATTTATATAATAATGCATTAGTGGGTAAATTGTTGACCATGGTATAATGTAATATAAGTCATTCTAATAATTTGATTACTTTATTATGTGTTGGGGCATCGAATTTTTTTCAAAACTGTGAATAAATGGAAAAATACAACAGCATAATTAACTTGGTTTAGTTGTGGTGACTGAAAAAACTCCCTGAAATTAATATTATTATATACTAATTTGGTACCTTAAAAACACATTTTAAAGCATTATGTATGGAGGCAGATGTTTACTGTGCTAGAGCTGTTTTCTGAGAGGAATGCAATAACACACTGTAAGCAACAGTGTTTCTTAAAAATACTTTTATTAAATGTAACAGGTACAGCTGCTTGCTTGTTTAAAATAATGAAGTGAGATTATGCTAGAGGTCTAGAGACATCATTGGAGAGGTCTAAAAGAGAAGAGAGGAGACGGAGGCAGTAGGCAGAGTACAGAGAAGCGCTATGTTTTCTTTCAAAAATAATAAGCGAAACCAAACAGAAGAAATTAGGACTCCATTAAGAGTCTCACAAAAAGCCACAACCCTGCATGCAGTATAAAATCTAGAATAACACTATATTACTTTATTGGTTTGTTTACTTAGATAATGTTGATTTTGAGGTATACCCAATATTGTACTGTCTTTGCTAGCACACTTTGCTGGGTCGACCACATCAGATAAGAGCACTGGGACTGGTTCATTTGACATTTAGTCTGGTATTACCCCTTTGGCTTCAGCGAGGTAATGCCAATGCTGAGTTTTCTCCTGATTTCTGTCAGGCATGTTTTAATTATCTAGTTATGACATGGAGTCTTTTCTGGAACGATATACTCTCTGAAGTGTTTGGTGTGTTTTTGCTAATTACTTCAATTAAAAAATTGACTGCACGTGGGAATTGCTTTTGTGATACTTGCAGGAATTATTACGACTGGTGAGGGAACAGGAGTTCTTCAAACAATTTTAGAGAATATATTGCACTAAAATGTCGTGTTCCATGGATACAACCGCTTGCAATGCTGCAAAACACAAGTGCTGTGAATGAGCAGGCTCATGGGATAACTCTCTTTTGCCAGTGTTTTTATCTCCTCTCGTGTGAATCAGACATTACTAACACAGTATGTGAACATCCATAGAGTAGATTCTTTCTCATAAATGTGTCCAGAAAAATTGAAAATAGATTGTGTAAGAAGTTATTTTAAAATCATTTGACATTATAGTGTTAGGCATATTGGTAAAGTAAGAGGGTAGCAAACATGCTCTCTGCCATGTAACAAGGGCTTATGTCAATATAGTGATTCCTGATCACAGCACTTGTTTTCTAATTAGGATGAAAAATCACATAATAGTTCAAGACATCAACTGCTACTTTCTCTGCTTACAGGCTTGTTTGAAATTCATATACTAGTCATGGTCAACACCAGATGAATCTTTCATGTTGCTGAGAAGAAAAACGTGCACTCACAGTTTTGTCACAAGGCTTTTTTTTCCCCTGACAGATTTTTGTATTTTTTGAGCAGGCCAAGCCGTTATTCTGCCGTAACTTAAAGGATATGGATTTTCTTCACATGAAGATAAATCATACACTGGATGAAAGCAATCATTATTTAGATTACAGCAGAAAGTTGTCTGTACCCTTTGTGCACTGTAGCAGTTGCTAAAGGAATCTGAATTACATACTAGAAAAAAGCACCTAGTGAATTGTGCAGTAAACAATGGTGTAACTACTGTGTAACAAAAGGAAGAGAATCTACATGATTCCATCTGAAAGAGAACCGTAATTTGATGAAGGACACTGAGATTCAACACTCTGAAGAAATCAAATTTGACTGACTGAAATAGCAATATGCACAAAAGTACTTAGTGCGTAAAGAAGAACTCCAGAAGAACAGATTGCCTTTTTATATGATTAACGACTGAAAAAGCACAAGAAAAATTTAATTTAAAATTAATTAGGAAAATTAATTCTTTCTAAACTTAGGTATGTTAAAGTCATCAGGTTTTCCACCCAGGACTCTTTATGGGAACAGATCTAAATTTTAACTTTTCTGAAAAAAACGTAACAAGATGAGGCATAGGGACTAAAACTCCCTTCTTGCACTTGTGAAAATGAGGCTCTCTTTCAAGCTGATTTCACAAGAAATAGTTTTCAGGAGCTTTTTTGCCATGTTTAATAACTGCTGATAAACAGCTGTGCTGATACAGCATTGAAAAGTTCAGAAGCTTCTAAAGCGCTCCTTAGTACAACTGCACAAGCTTCAGTGGAATTCAGTGGTTGAGTTGGCCCGATCTATTCTAAGTTATTTAGTCTTACAAGAGAGGTATATTTAATTTTTTTCTATTTTCTGTTTTTAATTACTGCAAGAATGGGATGTAGTAACCCAGTGAGATGTTCTGGTCATGGTTTAGCACAGGCATCCTCCAAGCACGTGTTCCAGGGTCTGCAAGGTGTGCTCCTTCCTCCATGGAGCGTGTCCACAGGCAGCTCATGTCAAATTATTCCAGGTTTTAAAGCTGAACAACTACATCTAGCTGATGCGAGCGACGACATTACTGCTCCTGTTGCTCACCACTATCCACCACGAGGCATTACTGGCCCCACAGCTATATCAGTGGGAAGGATCACTTGAGTTTTCCCTTTTCCTTTCAGGCAAACCCACTTTGTTCAGCTGAAATCACTCTTTGTGAGATATTTAAATGAACCCACCTGGCTCCGCTGGAAGTGCATTAGGCATAATCCCTCCAGCCAGCTGAGAGGTGGAGCAGGGATCTCCTGCAAAGGACTGGTAATTAATCAACTAGCACAGCTATCTGAAATGAGCAGGAGTGTTCCCAGAAGGGTTTTGTGTGGAAAACTCTAAGTTCAGAGGAAGGATGAACCTTAAAAGCACGTTACTTCCACGGAGCAAACGCTGTGTTTTTGTGTAAGCATCCTTCTCAATTAAATCAGTGATGCAATTTATAGCCAAAGTGACCTCTATATAATGGTTTGTTTATTGAAAAAGATTCTGCTTGGTTATTAGGAGCTCATTAAACTGAACTGCTGAAGGAAAAGACATTGATTTAGGCTTCCGTGAGTAATGGTGTACCATCCATTTCCTGTCCTCTCACGTTCTGTATTTACTTCTTTTTCTATGTGTTTTTTTCATAAGAGACATCATTTAGCGAAAATATTTGATTTCATACCTAAAGCTTTCCTTAACTAGCCAAATATATGACCTGATTTCAGGAAAAACACTTACTACCACTTAATCAGACATAAGCATGTACTTAAGAGCCCTCTATTTGAAATACCTACTTTTCTTGATCAGAGCAATTGTTTGAATTTCTGTAAATTTCCAATCCAAGAGGACAGCTGAAGAGATAAGGGACAGAACTGAGGGGACCACAGTTTGAGGACTGAAGGTGATAGGCAAATGCTGTAGCCGAGACCATTAAAAGATACAAGCAAAACAAGATTTACATGGCGAGATAATATACTTCATTAAACCACCCAATTTAATTGGAGATAATCAGGCACGTTTTGGCATCTAAGCCCTTGTTCAAGTCACCTGAAAAAAGTCTTGAGAATGTAACCAGAATAGGACTCTGCCTGAGAGCTTCTCCGTTCTTTTTCTAACCACGTCAATTAATCTAATAAAAGACTTTTTTGTATAAATTTTGCTTTGATGCTATGTGAAAGGAAATGGAATGATCTGCAGATAGAAAACAGAGGAGAGAATAACCCAGGATCACCCCAGAGCCAGCAGAAAGCAAGTCTTTATAATTGAAGACCAAGAAAAATTGGTGGGTTTCTCATACGCAGTCCCAGAAGTGTATGCTGGCCACCAAGGGAAGCAGATGATCATCAGCCTAGGCACAATGCTAACCCTTGGGCTCCTGGATGCTCTGGGATGGGATTCTTGCTTTCAGATGTAGTGCAGGCACTTCAGGATAGGAATTGTAGCTGAGGATTTCTGTGTAGCTGACGAAGGCAGTCACACAGATATCCAAATCCTGAAAATCCTTCACTAATGAAATTCTTTGTCAGAGCATCTTACAAGTGCTAAACCCTGCAGCAGTTTGAAAGTGTTTCCTTAGTAATTATGGTTACAGGGCAAACTAACACAAGAAACTGTATAATCCTTCTAGGAAACATCAATTTCCTCTTCTCACCTCTCTTTCCCCATTTCCACTCTTTTGTTCCAGGACCTGCCTCTTTAGAAGATTATTGTGATTTTTTGGTCAGCCTGCCCTGACTTGGTATGCTGCAGTCCTACAGCCCTCCTGGGCAAGCAGAGACAGTTAGGGCACAACTGAACAATGAGGGAAGTATATCCCAGTTTCATACTTGGCCAACCTCTAGTCACCCCCTTTTCTGCACTGATTAATAAACAACCCTTCCCACAGCTTCTCCCCTCTCCGAATCAGCAACTGCCTGCTCACATCTTCCTCTTCTATTAGCATAGCTTTTAAACTGCTCAGAATTAGTTTGGGTTTAGGTTTAAGCCTTTGGCAAATTAGCTGTAGTCTAATGAAGACAACATGGTTGTCTGGTCCCAATTAAGATCTCACGTCAAGTGCTCCTGATGCTCTCCTTAGATAACATGCATAAGCTCATCACTGTCATTTTCCCCTTCCTGTTTTCCGCTGGTGTTCTGTATATATACTAATAATGCTCTGTTTGCTAAATTAGGAAACTCATATTATTTAGTGTGTACCTTTCTTCTCCATGGATTGCTCTCCATGACAGAGATTTGTTGTTGGAATGTTCCCAGTTCTGTCCTTGAATACACCGCGGCTGTGACGCTGCTGGTGAGCTACTGAAAACATCAGCCTTCGACTGCCAAATGGAAATTGCTGTCCACTGTCAGACAAGAGAGATAATGAGTAACAGACAAGCAACAGAAACATTAATGGTTTGGTTTTTACCTCTTATGCATACCCTCTGGTTTTAGCTGTCTTGTTAAAACTAGTATTATCCTTAAAAATTAAATTTTTAATCTGTTTAGAACACGTTGTTCCTGGGAAAGCATGAATGAGGGGGATTAAATTATATCTGTACTATACTTTTCTTGGTGATTGGTAATTATGTTGTCACTCATGATGCTATTCATTGCACTTAGCTGCATGGAACTGGGGAAAAACATGACATTTCCCCCTGTACTAGACATAATGAGAATCTATGGCTTTTCGCAGAATCATGCATCACTGAGGTATGGGAGTAAACAAAACGTGGGAAAGTTGTATTTGGAACAAAGGATTTTTTCTTCAAGCCATACTATAAAATATTTATGTATTGGGAAATATAAACAGGGAGCTAACAGGTGGAATGCCCAATTCAAGTGAATGGCACTTACTTACTTTGTATCTGTTGCTTTTTCAACCAACCTGTCACCCAGCAGAGCATCGGTTTTAAAAAAGGCCCCATACAAATTCCGGCTAGTAACTCGGGCCCTTAGAAGACGAGAACAACTATTTTTCAGTTTTCCGATGAACAATCTGAGGTATCTTTACAAGGGCACAGATTTAAAAAAATGTGCGCAGTAACCATCCTCTGGTAACAACACACCTGTCAGCAAACAGCCTTTGTACGTGCTTCCCGAACGCACGGGCGTACGCCCTTCTGCCTATCCATCTTCCTGAAACAGTAAGCATCTAACTGTGTAGTGGTTGGTACGCCCGTCTTGGGATGAACATACCTCTTTTGGACCCAACTTCACTGCCATCAAGTGCATTTTCCTAATTCTTGATTGGAACCTGTATGGCATATTGAAAAGCTCTGAGGCAAAAGGTGCTGTCCAAATGCAGTGCTTTTATTAAAACAAACACCAAAACAACAAAAATGCATTTTTTTGGCAGAGTGGCATACTGAAGAAACGGCATCATTAATATGTTCTGAAAAGTTTTAAGTTGGAAACTGCTGTGTTATTTCAAAAGTTCTCATTTCCACAAATCATAAATTGACTTCATTTTTTGTAGAATTTGACAAATGAACATAATTAGTTAAACCTGGAGAGGACTAAGCCAGTCTGCAAAGAGTCAGAGTAACTATTTATGTTCCCAGTAGGCTTGTTTGCATCCAAGCTGAAGTTCTTTGCAACCAAAGTGGTTCTACAAAACATTTTGGCCTCAGTGAACCATATCTCCTGCAACGTATGCTTTGGCAGAAATTTTCTAACGTATGTTCACATCAGTATCACAGCGTAACTTAAGACTGCATGAAGCCTTTGCTTCCACTTTTAATGGAAACATCAGTTGCCACAAAAAACATCAGTTGCCACAAACATAGCACTTTGCAGACTAGCTGTGCAGAGCTTTCAACAGTGTCCTGTCTTTTGATAGTAACTGGTACATATGAAACGCTTTCGGGAGGTTATTTTTTCCTGTTGTCAGGGTCACCGTGACTTGTATTTAAAAAAAAATATCCCCCTGGTAACAGTCTTTTTCCTTCCCTTTTGCAATGTGTTGGCAAATTAAAACTCAGGAGACTGTATTATACAAGCATATAACTTTGTTGTTTTAATCTTTATTGACTGATGTAAAGTCAGCACGCATGGGGCAAAAAGATCAACACAGGAAAGTACTTACATTTTTAAGAATGCAAAAGGAACAGAGAGAAAACTGAGACAACTCAGAACAGATGCTGCAAAAATTATCTTTTTTATCAGTTAAATGTAAATTGCCATGGAAAATTCAAGAGGTGTTCATAGCTGATATTCTAAGCGCTTTTCTCTTATCAAAGAGGTTTCGTTTTTCAAAAGCAAGCAAAATCAAGGTTTAATCTTCTCTTAGAAAACTGGGTGCTGTTATACTCCCCTGGGTAATTTCTCTTGTTATGCTTTCAAACTTTATTACCTTTTCTTCTACACCAGTATGTCTCAAAGATTGTTATAAATGTATATACCATCCCAGTTAAACTCAGGAGTTTTGACACTTTCTCAATGTTGGACGTTTTGAATTAGGAGATACTCAAAACCTTTGTTTACGTAGAGAGGTTCTGACGCGGTCTAATGCCTTTCGTTACTCGTGGAGTTGTTAGCTGCCATGGATTGTCAAGATCAATACAAGGTCTCATGCAACCTTAGTTATTCCTTAGAGCTACCTCTTTCATGCTGCTGACCACCTTCGTATTTCCACTGCAGGGTGTGTATTCCGAGTGTGGGGTGTGTTTTTTGGAATCATTCACTACGGAGGTATTGTACTACCAAGCAGGATTTTATCTCAATAATTTAATATGTACTTGGACTCAATAAGACTTCATGATTTTAAATGCCTGCCCTTACACAGAAGTACAGAAAGCCTTATTTATTGTGCCAGGACAGATTTTTCATACACTTCAAATTTGTACTGGATGCCATTCTCTTCTTGGATATCAGCAGGGACACCTGGGTATCTGGAGAGAGAGGAGAAGAAAAAGCGAAGCCAACAAGTAGATAAAAATATCATTATGAGTCACCTGTAATTTATCCACTCAATTAGAAAAGAGAGTTGTTTGAAAAAGGAGATGAAAATACCATCCTTACCACAGGTATACTAAGTACAAACTATTTTTAGGAATCATGTTAACTACTACCAGCAACTTGCATGCACATCTTTTTAAATCAAGAAAGCATACTCTGATGTAAAAAAAAACAACACCTTTCTGGCTTAATCAAAAAAAATCCAAAATTTTTATTAAAGCCTCCAACACTTTATTTAAAATGTCTGCAAAGGCAGAAAAGATACAGAACACTTCTGGGGTTTTTTGTTTTGCTTTTCCTCAGATGGTTTAGAGGAAATGCTAAGGCAAAGGTTCCTTACAAGTCTTACAAAGCTTACAAAGCTTCTTAAAGCAGCCGACTGCTACCAGGCAAAGTGTTCCTCTATATTTACTAAAACAGTTTTTATTAAGAGACACTTTCAAAATTCTCTTCAGCTCCCTGTGACTGAATAAGGATTTTGTACAAGTAATGTTGACTTCGAGGGAGAAAGAAATTTTAAATTTTATTCGCTAGGTTTGACTCTATCAGGTTTCCACCTTAGTGAGGCAATTATCTGCTATTTTGTAAATTCATGCTTTGAGGCCAAATTCTGATTTCAGTACACTGGCCAAAACCAATGTATACCTGAGAAACAGCCAAGAGGGAGAGAGGGGAGCTTTGGGTCAGACATCAGGATACTAAAGTGGGCTCACGATATGGCACAGAGCAGTTCAGAACATGCTAGAGTTGAAAAAGGTGACTTATCATCCCCACTCAGCTTGTTTGTCTCTCCCGCATCCTTCTTTCCTGCCCCTACCTGTTCTCCCCCACTTCAGTGCTAATCCATTCCTGTGCCCCGTGCAGAGAGCTTGACTTGCCATATTTTCTGTTTCTTACACTGCTGGTCAGTAACCAGCTGGGAACCAAAACAAGAGTACCAGGAAGAGGAAGAGGTCCTTTCCTTGCTGATTCTTGAGGCAGACATTTGAATTTTTGCCACCTCCCTAATGCTTGTTGGATGTAATCTCGTTGGAGAGGACATAAAAGTATGACTGGAATATGACACAGATAACATAGTGAATGGTAGAAATAATACGTGTTCCTACTAAGTTTGTTAGGAAGAAGTAATTTTCTCAAGAGGAAGGAATAACCTTAGAAATCTATAAAGGCTCAGCCCTCCCTGGAAGAGTTATGAAGCTTAGTAAATACCTGAGTAACTCTAAAGTGAGGAAACAATAAGAAAGTTACTTTTCAAGCAAACCGACAAATGCAATTCTTTACTGTAAAGATTATGGGAAGGTTGAAGAAAACAGCAAGTTCCAACAACCTCTCTGTGCTGAGTGTGGTGCAATTCCAGGTTCTAAGTAAAATATGACTGTGGAGAAAAACTACAGTGAAAAGCACCTCTAACTCAAAACAGAACGTGGCCTTAATAGGACCCTTACACGTTCAAATTAGATTATTAAGTCTTCCATCTGAACACAAGACTAGTATGTATCTTGATACTTACTCTGTGAGAAGTTTGTAGTCTTTGTAGTCGATTTCTGGAAAAAATGTGTCGCTTTCAAATTCCTGCAAAATTCTTGTTACAAACAATCGATGATTAATTCGCTTCTCCATTGCTGCCTTTCAAAACAATAGAAACAATTAAAATTGAGTTGCTCCCTGTAAAACAGCTCAACCATGCATGAAGTAGTGTTGTCTATTAAAATTCTTAATATTCTCGGTTTATAACACTATTTGAAGTCTGTAAGATAACATAAATTCTTATTTGGAACACTAGCTTTCTTTACCAACTCTCCAAATTCTTGTTCTGCCTGCATCAGCCATCACCATGGCAGCATTCAAAAAGAACCAAGAGACAAGAGTCTTAGTATATTTTCTACTTGTAGATTGCACACCAAATATGTTATCTAAAACTGAAACTCAGTTACTATTTCATATATTACGGGATTTAAGCAAAGCAATGAAAACAGAACTATAAATCTCCTCTTTTGGACTTGGCCCAAGAGCACTTTCTAAAGGGATAATTTCATCTTGTGCCAGTTCCACCTGGGAAGTGGCAGCAATACCTATTCTCGGAGCTTGGGGCGTCTGACAGAAATTAAGAAAAAATTATGAGTAGTCCTGTGAGAAGAAAGGAGCAGTATGGCCTAGTCTCAACAAGCAATTTCTGAATCATACCTCTTTGAAAGACAGGAAGCTTTAAGTGGTGGGAGAGGCCCACACCTCCAGGTAACTTCTTCCAATGTTTAATATCACTGCTAAGGATTTAGAATGTATTTTTACTCTGCATTAGTTTTCAATTCCAGTGATCAAATTATCTATCAGTTTAACTTCAAAGTTTAATCTCTGGATTATTCCAAAGTGATAATATCCATTGAAAATTACATAAGAACAACAACAAAGTAGGTTTCCAAGCTCCCTGGATGAAAAAACTTACGAAGACACCTGTTAGGCAAGTTCCTCACTAACAAATGCACATAAACTCAGGAGCTAAAAAAAGAAGTTTTGTCTCCAGATCAGACTGAAAAGCCACCTCTTCCAGACTTTCTCGGCACTAAAATAACCCATTAAAAGCTATACTGGTGCCTGGATACAATATATTTTTGAAAATCTTAAAGCTGTTTCTCCCTTTCCTTTAAATTGGCAGTGAGCAATGCTCTTTGTTAAAGGTGATTCACCATGCAGCATGTTATTAGGTACTACTTTGACAAGTACGGGAACCAAGTAATAGCAAATTTAATCCAATAAAATTAATTGGTATCACTGCTGAGAAGTTAGTTTCTAGAAAAGCTGCTCTATTACTAGTGAATGGCTTAAAATGGAAGGGGTAAGTCACAGCACACCAGCATCCAACAGCATTGAACTGCTGTTCATCTAGTTTGTATATAAATATCATGGTTTTTCTTTCTTTAAATAAGGGTAGGAGGTAAGAGGAGAAACACACACCTGCAGAATGACAGAAGAATAGTCTGCTTCACAAAAGAAAACGTACTGTATTCTGTAAACAGAGATACTTTTGTTTTGTAGTAGAGGAATAAATCAACTTCCTATGCAGCTCTATGGGAATTCAGCTTCAGCAAGAACTCTGTACCACCAAGACAGGCAGGGAAGAGCGTATGGAGTGACTGGCCACAGATACTGCAAAGAAAGCTGAACTTAGCACGAAGGGGAGCAGAGGGTGACCTCTGTTCTAGATAAATGGTTGCATTAGTTGAGCGAAGCAACCAGCTGTGTAACTGTTTGTCCTCAGGTTAATAAAAAAAGTGCAAATGCTTCCTGAGTTAGCCAGACCAGCTCTGGGGGTCTGCGCGTGTACATGGCCTACGAAAACTGAACAACAAACAAAAAGAACTTGGAGAAGAGCAACAGGCTTGAGCTGGTTTCAACCCATACATTCCTTTTCAGCAGCTGGGAACACCCAGTGAACATACTACAGCAAAGGGCAAGGAGAAACACATTTGTGAAGTGATTCAACGTTGTATTTCAGTTGCGTTACTCTGCTAAGTGTAATTTTCACTTGTATTGTCATTTAAGTACATAGTTGAATCACGCCATGGGCTGGCATCCTGACCTGGCCTTGGCCTGTACCCATGGCCCCATCTAGTCATCCTAGGGCTATGTCTGACTCTGGTTACCTTCATGGGGCCCGATCCCACCCTGTGGACCTGCCTCATCACCATGAGCCCTGGCTGGTGACGCCCCTGTCATGTCAGTCAGGTTGCTGGCTACGGGTCCCAGCTCCTGTCCCTTTGGGAGCACCTGGTCCTCCATGTTCCCTGACAGTAACTTCAGGTAAGTAAATTTTGTACCAAACGTGACACCTTCCACACATGGAGCATCTAAAGGAACCTGTTCAGAGAGGACTGGACTCTGAAATCGCCTCTGCAAACTACTGCTATGGACCTGGCAGGATGGGGAAGGGTCTGTATCACAGGATGGGGAAGGGTCTGTATCACAACTCTGGCATTTTCTTGAGGATTAACGTAGTTCCTCACTGACATTCAATTCACTCTTGCCGTGTCCATCCTACTCCATCAGTTTCACCACGTTTTTGGGTACAGAAGACAAGTTAGAGGATGCATAGTGCTGATTTGATAGAATGTTGACATACTTACTCTGAATTTTATCAAGGAAATACAGATTATGCATATTTACTCTAATGAACAGAACATGGTGAATATGACTTTGTTTTAATGTAACACACACATAATAGAAAGGTATAGATGTAAATAATCTTGAATATTTAAACAGAATGCGCAGTAACTAAATATATTTCTAGTGACCAGGCAATACTGTGGGAAGTTAGCACAATCTCCAATAGGCAAACCATTTCCAATAAGGAGATCCGTACTGCCTTTTTTGGTTTTGCATATTTTGTAAATGTGAGGACAATGTATGTGATGGAAAAGATAGATAGTAAGAGAGGACTTGTTGGAAACTGTACCAGGGCAAGGGGAGGAGATTTTTAAAACAAGATGATGACATCTCTGAGCTCGTGCTTCTGTAAATTTGAAAAATCTGCATCCTCACTCCATGGTCATTACCTTACCCTCACTCCATTGCCACACTGGGTCTCAAAGTCATTCTTGGTACAATTTTAATTTACTGTGTTTTTCCCTCATAATCCATTCAGTTATCCTTGGACTGTATTTGTACCTGCACTGGTTTCCCTTGGGAGTTGCATATATGTTTGCTCTCCACACAGGCTCACCTCCTTGCATAGCAGCTACTGAACCTTTTAAGATATTACAGCCTGATGCAACAGCAAAAAGCAATGCTGATTTTTGGTTCACATTAAAGCACAGCCTAATCAAACCATGGCTGTTGATCTCTCAGAAACACCAGAACCACTCCTCAAGCAGAGATGACTTTCCAAAGAGAGGGAAGACAGGAGAGCTGAGGTGTCAGGATCCCTCCTGCTGTCCCAGGTATGTCAACGTTATATGCGAACCAGAGTCCTTTATCACCCACATATATCTTCATAACCCTGTGAAAAGATTTTAGCACACCCTCGTGTTTTTGCTCACTTCCAAGAAATCCTCGGGAGGCCTGCCTCTGAAGCAGAAAGTAAAAAGGATGATCTTCCCCATAATTTCCAGCTGCATTGGACTGACAGCCGTACAAGATTAGATTATGTCCGCATGTGCAGGACCATTGCCTTGAATTAGTTTCTCTTTGTAGAACACAAGTTAAAACAGCCCTGAAGCTCTGCAACAAAGAATAGCTGTCTATCACACGTAGTTTCAGAAGTATTATATGGAAAATTGATCTTTTATAGATCTAATCACCAAACCAGTGTAAACCAGTGGGCATTGCAACCAATTGCTGTAGAAGGCACCAATTATTTCTAGTCATGTAAAGATTCACAGGTTTTAGGACACACACGCACACTGCTGCTGCCTTCTCATCTACTACTGATTACACAAATACGTAAAACAGCCAAAGTAACTATGTGAGGCACTTATTTTCCAAGTGTCTTTCTAGACAACAACATTGCCAATCCAAACAAAATATGAGAACACTATAAAAGAGAGAATTTCAAAATAAACAAGTCTGTTTATTTGCATTCTGTTCTTCAACCCTTAAAATGTATTGGATCATGTAGGCAAGCTGCATTTTGAAGCCACAAGAGTATTACAAAATACATTTTAGACATTAAAAAAATCTCACAGCTGAAGATCTCACAAAGTTCTCGATCTTACCTAGGTAAAAGAACTTGCCTAAGCTAAACTTTGGCTATTAGGAGAGTTGTGGTGATAACCAGGAGAATCAACATGTTCCAAAATCCTTCCTTCCCACACTGCTAGGGCTGAGCTTAGTGAGATGGAGAACAGCCCTTCCTTCCCAAGCCACTAGGGCTAAGCCTAGCGAGGGAGGAGACACTGCCGTAGCTGCCACCACCAGTTCTCTGCCAGGGACAAAGACAAGTGCAACAAAATTCTTCTGTAACCGTTATCGAAAAGCCTACCCATTTTGCCCTTGCAGAAACAGATACACCTTAGTCACCAGAATTTTCCATGTGTTCATCTAAAAGGAGGGTCTTTTAAATCTTTTCCTCTCTGATCTCTGCAAGCATCTTTGAAAAAGAACTTAAAAAGCAACAACCTTTCATAGCTGCATGATTTGTGTCTGCAGCTGACTCATATATCAACCTTTTTTAGTCATTATTTTTTCCGAGAGGAATGTCAAATCAGTATGTTTGTTCATAAGAATGAGCACACAAAAAACTTGTTTAGGAGTAATAGCAATATTACACCTTTCTTTCCACATTAAAAATCCTCTATTTTGATGACTGTACTGGAAAGGCTGGATATGTCCCTCTCAAGTCTCTGTAAGTATAAAGATGCTAACTTAAAGAACATTCTTAAACTTTTAAAAGAAATTATTAGTTAATCCACTAGTCCATGGCTAATATTGTAGTTCTGTTCTCCTCTACTTTTATTTATAACTAGGTAAGAGCAAGAAGTATTGGCCACCGGAGGCATGACTACAATAGTCACGGATATATTTTTACAAAACATAAATCTCTATGGGAGGACAGTGCTGTCAGCTGTAATGCTGTGACCCTGCCACTTTTATATAAAAGAGATATTAGGGAATTGCACTAAGAGTACTCAAATCCGTTCTCAAAAAACACCTAGAAGCTCACAGGAACACAGGAAAATTGTCTTCCCGTTCCCATCTTTTTGTTCAGACAACTACACAAAGCTATACAACTACACACGAGAAAATTCTCCTGTAAAGAAGGGTTCTGTGACATTACAGAAATGAAGTAAAAGAGTTACATTTGCATATACGCCAGGAAGACAGTGACCTTCCTTGGAAACAACTGCTCAGGACCATAAACATGCATAATCAATAACATTATCATGAGCTTGGTGGGACAGGAAAAGAACATTTGGCCAGTGCAACCATGACAACCTTCAGTCTTCACTTGACACAAGGTAATGTTACCAGCTTTCAAAAATGTTAATAGGATTAAGCCATACTAATTAGTTGACTCTAAAACAGAACTAGTGGAGAAGCCAATGCAGTGCTCAGCTTTTTGTGCTGGTTGCTCCCAGAGCAGAATAATGGTTTGGGCCCGCAGTGTGATGTCCTCCATGTCCGCAGCGTCATGCAGCTCAGAGGAGCCTGCTCTTTGCAGCATGCTCTTTGAAAGCACTGTTTGAAGGGAGCAACAGCACTGCAACCTGCAAGAGTAGAGCACGCGAGCATGGAAAAATGAGCTGTCTGCATAGCTCCCTTGTAAGTGGATCTCAGTCCTCGCTCACATCTTGGACTGAATGCAACACTTCAAAAACACGGCAACATACACGTTAGTCTCTATTTCACTAGGTACGCAGCTTAAAAGCATTCCAACAGGTATGCAGCTCAAAAGCACTTTGTCTTATATGGAGGGAAAGTAGAAAAATTATTATTATATCTTTTATAGTTTATAGGAAATCCAGACATACTAAAATGTAATCTTTAAAATGTATATTTTAGTATATTAGTATTAGCTAGTAAAGTTTTGGCAGGCTTGAAAAAAATCATAAAACTAGTGACTCAAATTATTAATACTTCTCTCTTTTAAAGAAGTGATCCTTATGGCACAGCAAAGATTTGAAGCTTAGCAAATGTGGCATTCACAACCCACTCAGGGCATTCAGAACCCAGTGAAGCTTATATACTTAGTCAAGAAACTCTATTTAAGAGGGTAATTAATCATCTGCAAGAGACTTGCTGCACTAAATATGAATAGCAACTTCACAATTCAATAATTCTGAAGAATGAAAGGGGGTAGATTACCAAACACAATATGTCAAATACTAATACATAGGAAGACACCTGAGCATGAATATTAGATAAAATTTTCTCTTGGAGATTACTGGAAATTTAATTTTCCAGCTCAAGCCTCTTTGTTGAAGAATTTCCCCAAACACTATTTATCACCAGCATCTATTTTCTGTTACAGCCAGCCTAGATATTAACTAAGTAGCAAAACCAACAAAACTTCTTATGAAAGAACTTTTTGTTCTGTTACAAAATTACAAGTTTCTTCTCCAAATTTAATACACGAATACAATTCTGTACTTCAGCAATGTGACCTTGAGTGTCATTGTTTGTTTCTGTGGCACTGAGAAAGCAACAAGCTGAGTAGGAACATATAAATTAGGAGAGGCAATTTTAAATGTTCAAGATGCTGTAGGAAAAACTGTTCTATCAAGGTGAAAACCTGTTTGACGTATAGCCTGTTTTGGTGTTACAAAAGAGGCCTTGGTTATGAGGACCTGAGTCATACAAATTTTTCAATTCTTTTATTTTTTTTTTTTAAGTTTTGTTCCTAGTGTTTTTTTCTCCACTGGTAGGTTCACTATTAAAGATTTGTGCTTGGTTATTTTTACAAAGGAAGATTTCTATTAAACACTTTACAAACAACATATCATAAGACCATACCATCCACATAAGTAAATCTACCTTGCTTTTTTTGTTTTAAAGTCCCTGTTTAGTATTTGGGGATGTACTGAACTTTCAGTTCCTACTCCTAGTAAAATCTGAATGTTGTTTTTAATCAGTTTAAAACACACAGTTTAAATCCAGTTAAAAGCGACTGATGTAATTTATATTGAGCAGACTCCCTTAGGATCTCCAGGTAGCGCTATTTTTCAGAGTCAAAGCCAAGACCTGAACCTCTCAATTAAGAGACAATACCTCCACACAGAGTGCATCTACATTAGTGTCTTAACTCAGAACAGAAATGGGGTTTTGAAATGAATCTTCCAATTGTCCCCACGCACCATGCTTTAGTTGTACTGGGGAGCAATCTTGGTGTGCATTAATTAAATTTCTTGGGGATGAAACCAAGCCAGAAGGTCTGCTCCAGGAACATGTCTTACAAGCTCCAACAGTTACCAGGGACTCAAGGGCCAGAACCAATGAGTGAGTCACCACCACAAGTTTTCCAGCACAAAACAAGCACTCATGAGCCAGCAGACGGCTCTCAAAACATCAAGTGCTCACGAAAAATCATGGAGTGCCTCTCATGACGCATAACGGCTTCATAATTGCTGTGACCTACTGGCCACTGCTGGGCTGCTACACTCCTCCTTCCTCATCCATACAATCAATAGCAACATCAAGTCCTTTCAGAACTCAGGAGATCCAGAATAGTGCAGAAGATCCAGTACAGCATCACACTGAGATCCAAAGAAATGAAACTTGTAAACCTGTGCCCTGAGAAGTCCAAAAGCTTCCCTGGAGGCAACAGTACTACCTTGTGGCTGCACCAGGAGACTGCAAACCTGATGAGGTGATCAGTGTCAAATCAAACTTAAGAAGACGAAGGCTGCACGAGGTTTTTGAACCTTCAGTGGACTGTGGGAGCTGTTTTCAATCTTTTCTGCTCAGAATTCCTAATACCAATGTTCTACTCAGCTCTCCCCGTCCCCACCAAAATGCCTACTATGTCTAGCTACTCTGCCTTTTCCTGTTGCCAAGGTTAAGGCCCAGAAGAGACAGTTTCCCAGACTATGCTGCTGAACTCAGCATGAATGTAACCTACATGAGGACTCGGATGGCCACCCTGTTCAGAGCTCACCTTTCTCTGTTCTTCACAGGACTTGAGGCAGCTTATGCCAATACTCCCACCACCCTGGAGAGAACTGTGTCCTTGAGAACCTGAGGCAGTGGGCAAGACGGCTATAAGCAACAGACAGCTGCACTGTGTCCTTATAAATGTTCAGAGACTATCAGGCTTGCTGCTCTATCCGCTGCAGTCCTACGAGGAAGAGGCTGTAGACAGCAGTGGTCCCTTGCCTCCATCCCATTCCTTGCCCCTCTGTTGCTGAGGGCAGCATCCTGTCCTGAAATGCCATCCTGGGGCACATGCTCTAGCACTTTGCTTGCCTCAGTTCTTAGAGGCTGGGCAGGGCACAGCAGCCATTCGTACTCGAGACCGAGCGACAGGCTGGGCACCCGTGTCCCAAAGAGTGCTCCTGTGCACTCAGGCAGCTGGGTAGATGCTCCACCTTGGCACAACTCTCTGGATAAGGATAAGCCAGGCTTGTGTTTCAGCATGGTATCTGGGCAGCGCAGCATGCGGCACAGAGCGGATGCGCTATTTCATATAAGGCAGGCATTCCAGCATCTTGAATGACCCTGTGGAGAAAGAAGGTGCCAGCATCCCTTTTCAGTCTGAGGTTCTTTGGAAACCTCCTGAAACGTGCGAATCTGCCTCAGTTCACGGGCGACCCTTGGTAACCCTTCTGGCTTGCTACCCTGGGTCTGGAACCCGGCTGGGATGTGGGAAACCAAAGAGAGCAAAGGCCTGGACGATCATTCACATATAGCATCTACAGAAATATGGCTTGGAGGATTGCTTCAGAGAGCTCAGTGACAACAACCCTGATCATGGTGGACCTCCTCATCCCAAACTGATTAACTGATCAGAAGTTGCTAAGGTTAGGAGCTGGTGTTAAAAGGCTCCACACAACAATAAGTCACCCTCTTGAATAATGATATGGACTCTGGAAGTGCTGTCTGGTAATGGCAAAGCTGTTGTAGCAGCTCTTGACTGGTGGCCTCAGTTGTGTACCCTCACATTCAATACATTCTGCATCTAGTTCTTATTCTCCAGCATCCCCATACCAATGGGATGCCACCAGCCTGAGCTCAACCCCTGTGCCAAGGGCAGCAGATCAACCAGGGCAGAGCAGCGAAGACTCCAGGAATGCCATTATCCGCCATCTTCCTACTGAGCCTTCAAGATATCCACAACAGCCTGTGACAGGCTGTCAAAGCAGCCCTCCCAAAGTAAGTGCAACGGGTGCATATGTGAGCTTGCCATTCCCTTTTGTAGTGATCCTGACTGAAAGACCACTGTGCATTAAGGAGTTAGCAATCTACATAACAATTAAACTGAATAGCCACAGGCCTGTACTGTGCTGCACGTATTCCTTGGCCACAGGGCAAGCTCAGCCAGAAAACTGTAACAGAGGAGCCTGTAGGCAGGTCCCACTTGGTACTGACAACTATACAACCTGCATGTGCTTGCCTTTATCTAAAAGAGCAGCAAGAAGTTCACATGTGAACATCCTTTCTGTTTGACAGCAGAAATGATGAATAAACTTGTTTTCTTGTAAGAAAGTCCAGTAATAGCTTGAATGACCAAAATGGGATAGCCCTTTCTACAGACGGGGTCTGCGGGGCATGTGGCTTAGAGGCTCGTTCAACGCCACAGAACTCACTTTTGAGTATCTAAAGGGAGGTAAGATTACTTATACTATTCTGTCCTTCTTTAAAGTGTTAGCTCCAGTAAGCAGCATTTTAAATGACGCTTTACAGAGTCTGGGTGCTTTTCTTTGTGGGATCATAATGGACTAGCTCCTCCTGGTGCAAAACAGCTCTCTACTGCACTGTTGTGTGGCTACACTCAGATGCAGCAGGCACAGCAGTGTTAGTCGTAAGTGAGTAGGAGGAGCCAGGTACAAGATCAGGAATAGAAAAGGGTTGATGGTGGTTGGGACCATCATCTGCAGGAGGCAGATGAAAAGAGAAGTATGGTGCTTTCCAGAGTGGCCTGCTCACATCGTCAAGGTCTGTCCTCGTAAAGGTCTACCTAGTTTGAAAGATCTGAACTTTGAGTTAAACTCCCCAAAGTGCTAAAAGTGGAAATGTCACCATCTGACTCTAGTTACAGACACTTTTCCATCACAGGCTTCTACTTATGAACACAATCAGTTCTAAACCTTTGAGCCATACACACTAGTAAGATCAAAATAATGCTTTAAAAGCAAATACCTACAACTACCGAATAAAACAATTCACTTTGATTACCAATTGCTACTTTACTTCCCACACACTTCTACATGGTATAATGGAAATATTCCTCTAATCCTTTGTGCATCTTTAATACAGGCACTAAAAACATTACCTGCAGTTTTGGTAGAGGTGTATGGTTTCCATCAAGCCCTGTTAATTAAGATCACAAAGCTAGTTTGAATGCAGGAATCTGTATAAAACTGTCAGATTTCTCTCTAATGAATTACAAATTCCTTTGAAACGTCCCGAGTAGATGCTTGAAAGGGGGAAAACAGTTGAAATTTTAAGTCATATTCCCTTATGCTGATCAGCACATGTAATATGTTGCAAAAGTAACGATCAAAACTGCCTATTTAAATATTGGTGAGTAGTAGTCTAAAAAATGGCGTTATTTTGTACAAAATATCAACCAGACACTGGAAAAATAGTTAGATTAGAAGTCTACAAGACAGACGCTTCTGGAAGAACATGCAAAAATAATCACTCGTTGCAGCACTAGGTGAGTATTGTGGCAATAGCACAGAACGGGTAAATGCTTCTGCTCACACTGTGTATCCTGCAGAATTACAGGGAGAAGCCAAATCTAGTCTCCTCCTCATCTTGGGCAGTTATGCCCAAGCTGAAGATAATCTGTCTCCAGAAATAAACTTGCTACTTACTGCCTGGAAGCAGGTGTTTCAGTGGCTGAGAGTGAAGGACAGGTTACTTCTGTAGGATAATACTTGATTATAGACTGAATGCATTTGGACATCAAATACATGGTGGACTTCACCACATGCAAAAGTGATTATAAAATATAAATTAAAAAAAAAAAAAAAAAAAAAAGACGAACAACAGTGTTTTACATACTATTTGCATATGCATCTTATTTTTCTTACAACCTTAGCAATATCTAACTACTTTGCTTTTTTACTGTAAAAGATGCATTCCCTAAGGCACAGAGAAGAGGTTCATGAAAGGCACAAACTGCAAAGGCAAGAAATAGCACAACATGTATTTTCCCACCCTGTATACAAAGCATATTATCAGTCCTAATTTGCGACCGGGAGCATGATGGCATTTTCATCACATACCTAAAGCCCAAGTGCCAAACAAGAAGTGGAGTATATTTCCCAGCATACTTGTAATGACTGAGGGATAGCAGAACTGGTTTTTTTTTACTATATATAAAAAAATCCCTGCTTTACAATTCTTAATTAACATTTTTTTAATCAGAAGAAAGAATTCTTACTGCTGTCATTCCATATTCTCCTGATTGATAAGAAAGGAACTAGGGTTGATGGCCATAATCTTTTGTGTGGTACTGCTGGACAATAAATGCAAATTATATGAGAACTTAACAAAAGGCGACAAAATCAACTGAGAGTTAAAGGGCAGAACCTCCTGACTGTGTAGGAGCTGAAAGGATGACTCTAGGGAGGCAGGGAGAGTTGACTGAACTCTACATGTGCATAAATGGAAAATGAGGAGGAGTCTGCGGGAAGGAAGAAAGATGGCTGAGGAAACACAGAGCAACAAGATAGGTTTTACTGCAGACCATGCTGCATAGCTAGTATCTTAGTTCACTAAACAAAGGACTACTGCATTTGTGGAAAAACAGGACAGTTTATACAGGGCTTTGTATGTGCAAAGATGGTCCTGAGAAGAAAGCAGCACACGCTGCCTTTTTGGCACATGAACAGACACCTGAATACGAAGACACCCTAGACGCCAAGAGAAACCTGGGGAGTGGGAACAGTAGGGACGCCTGGTTGCTGGATGTTAAAAGAGAGTCAGTTCTACGTTTTGTTGTATGATTACCTCCTCTTATTGCTAACACCATCAACTGCCAGCTCTCTCTAAATCCACTTTTCTTACCTGTATACCTGTATAAAGTATCATACCGGCTAAAAACGCGGGATCATTTTTCCTTTTTTCCCCACATCCTCTGCAGAGACAGTCAACTCCCTCAGTAAAATAAACATAACAATATGGGTCTTGGTGTAAAAACCTAACAATTTAAATATTTAGGAAAAGCTTTCAAAAGCGCAATGACTGTATGATGCTGGACCATTAGCAAGAGCAACATTTGGTTACTTGAACAGATATCTTAAACTTGTGAATTGAAACGTGACACTCCAAGACGTGTTCTGTTGGAATCATTGGAGTTTGCTGGGCCACGTGAAGGAAAGGCACTTCCTAAAGCGGAAGTAATAGGAACTTGAGCCATCCTCATCCCGTTGCAGAAAATGAGTAATTTAGGAGTACTGTAAGTGTACCTTGTAAACTGAAGTGCCTCCGACGATCCAAACCATGTCTACTTTACTTTTTAACTCTGGTGAATCCAAAAGAGCTAAAGCATCATCCAGACTTTTGGAAAGATAATGTGCTCCTTTTGGGGTTTCCCTAGAAAAAGCCAAGTTTTATTACTAAATAATTAAAGGACCATTCATCATGATAATCAATACACTCTAGACATACAATGTGTTTTGCTGAATTCACAAATGACTAAATGTTTCACATTAGTTAATTATTTTGAAATGCCTATTATTGCTAAACTATGTTAGAATTCTCATCTGACCGCAGGATTGTTTAATAAATCACAGTTTAATCACACCTGTGACTTAAGAGGCATTATAAATTACAGACCTGAAATTTTATATCATATTTTTAAAAAAGCGTAACTGAGAAATTTAGATATCTACAAAATTAAATACAGATTTCTCTTTGAATTCTAGAACATTAATATCTCATTCAACAAAACTAGACAAAAAGCCCCTATCCCCTGCCCCCACCCCATATTCAGCCCAAAATCCACCAACATCCTCCAAATCAATATGCTATTATGAGTGGACATTTTTGTTTGAGAATATTTGGATGAATGTGGGTGATGGATTCAAGGAGAGAACTCTGGAAAAGGACAGTTCTTTTTGCTTAAATGCTAGTAAATATAAAGTTCAAAAAAGGGAGTAAGGGCCACCAATATAACCAGGAACTAGAGAAATACAGTTAAATACATGAGTCAGAAAGACTACTGACAATTGTCAGATGGTTTGTGTGTAGAGCTAGGACTAGTATTTATTATGCAAAGTAATGACAATTATCTCCTGAATTAATTAAAAAATAAATTAAATAAAAATAATAATTAAAAAATTAAAGGTAAATTAGTGATATCACTCAGAACCAATAGCAGAGATGCTTACTAACCAGATATCAAAAATGTTGCATTTAGAATTACTTTAGGATGTATTGCTATACATCTTAGGTGCAGACTTGTTAATTATTTTACAGGCCTATTATTCATCATACATACTTGAGCTCCCTGCTGAGCACTATATTAATTCTGTCTTTTAAAGGACGATTCTTCTCAGGAATGGAGAACCAGGTTTTTTTACCCATTATCAGGGCATTCTGTTTACCTGAGTAAGAGAGAAAACACTTATTTAAAGGGTATTTTTGCTCTGTCCCAAATTTGTTTTGGTTGTTTAGTGACATCTGCTGGACTTTCCCTCTCCCTTCCGAACTTCATTTCAGCAGTTAATAAAAGTACAAGCTTAGGCCCTGATTCTCAAATTAGTCACATGCATAGAACAACGTTATTTGTGGCCTCAAAGCCTTGGCAAGCCACAGACACCAAAGTAGTCTCATCCACAACTATAAACTTATAGTTGAAAGAAAATAAAAAAAGGCATGTCACTGCCCGTTACATGCATTACACAGATGTTGGCTCTGCTGTAGTTACGGGGCCAAATTAATCTTTGTGGGTGAGACCAACTCACACCCTCAAAAGAGTTCTCTTAGTGTGAAAAAACATCATTCTTCTCTTTATAAATCCCAGCAGCATACTGTAATCGACTCTGTGTTTGCATGTTCCATCATTCCAGTTATATGATCAGGAATAATTGCCAGTTATTTGTGTTATTTAAAAAAAAAAAAAGGCGCTAGGTAAAAGGATAACTTTTAGAAGAAGAACCAGCCAAATTAAATCCAAAGCAGAAGTGCAACAGGTGTTCAAACATATTCTAGAATTCACCCGTAAGTATAATTTCTGACCAAACCCAAACATTCATAACCTGATTATCTCTTATATGTACTCTGATAAGAAAAGGGTTTCTCTTTATGAGCAAATGGAGTTGTCAGAGAAACACAGAGGTTGAGACTCACAAAAGGTAACAGGAAGTTTTTTACAGTGCTACACAGCAGGAGGGATTTTAGAGAATTTAGTATTTCTTCACAGCTGTCCTTCTTGATCTGAGAGGCTGGATCTACTAGATCACACCAGAGGACCAATGCTCCAGTTGTTTATTAGGTGTCTAAAGACCCTTCTCCTGCAAATAAGCTTCATGAGCGAGTTTCCAAGGGACATACTGCAGTGTCAGTTTAGATATGTTAGCACAGACCACCGGCACCACTGCTGAAGGAAATGCACAAGTTCTGAAAAATAGATGTATTTTCTTACTAAAGATTCACACTGGGATGCCTATGGGGTCAGAACAAAGATTTGTCCAGACCAATTGCTAACTTACAGCAGTGGCCAGTGCAGGTATGCAAGCACGCTAAAAGCAAGATGCTTCTCCACTGTATTCTTCCCACTTTCAAAAATCAGTGACTCTTTTGACTTTTTTTGAGCCAATGGTGATATCCTCGCTGTTAAGATTTCTGGCAGCATAATCCATTACGAGGTCTCGTTATGAAGCAACTTAACTGCCTAGCATCTAAGGTCATAGCTAATCAAAAGATTTGCAGGCAGGATGGAGCAAAATTTTTCTTTTTAATTATATTTAAAACATCTTTTTTTGATTATGGGTTATTTGTGCTAGGTAAGAGACATATTGCAGACATATAAAAAGACTTAAATGTGTGTTGTATCTTTTTTGTACGTAAGGTTGCAATGGGTTGAATCAGGTCTCGAAAACATAAGTAAAATCCTTCACTTAAGACTGTTGCAAAATGAGATTAGATATTCCTTGTGGAATATGGAACAGACCTTCGAATCAGAATATGGAATAGGTCACTCAATCAAAACAAGGGCACATGTTAGTCTGCCCAGAAGTTTCAGCAAATAAATGAGTTTTGCTAGACAGCAGTTTTAACAGGGGCATGAAACAAAAACTACAGGAAAGAGAGTGACCGCTCTCTTGGCAAATAAAGAAGCAGCAGAAATGTGAGGATAAATCTGTTGTCTCTCGTGGATCTGATTCCACCAGACGCAGTGAGCCGGTCACATGCCTCACGGAGGTCCTGTTCCTCCTCTCCCAATGCCTCCTTCCCACTCCTACCACACACCTTGTACTGGCAGTCCCCACAGACACCCAGTAGCCTAGTCTACTGGGTTAGAGAATTAAAACAGCTTAAGGAAATGTCAAACCAGCGCTAAAGTCAGTGCGAAAAGGAATGGGGGCAATAAGGCAAGACTTGTCTCTTCTAGCAGTGGTAACTACCCAGTCAGAACAAATTGGCTGTTTTCATCCTTTGCACTCCTATCCCTGCTTGTTTGTGCTGATTTTTACAACTTTTTTCATTCCGCAATAACTGATTTTATCTCACCAGATCAATAGAGTCTGTAATATTACTTTGCTGCAAAGGTCTCACTGGGCCTGAACATTATTGCTGCATATTACCAGTATGGTTCCATATTACTGCGTACACATACACTGCATACGGTGGCAGCATTGTTGCTGCATATTATCAGTACGGTTAGGGTTTTCTGACGTATTGGGATGGCTCAGCACTCAGAAAACCAAGCAAAATTACTGTCACAAGGGTCAGAGGGGTGGAACAAATGGCCAAGGCTGAGCTACAGCAAACAAGTTAGATAAGCTAATACAGCCTGCAAAAAAACCTCTGCTAATTAATCAGCATATAAAAACCTATCCATTTTTAATTTATTCAGGGTTGGAGTTGTAGGTAACGACAGGTAGGTGAAGTTTTCTACGCTGTTGGGGAAACAGAACTTTGAGATTCTTTTTATTTACAAATCACCGGCAGTCCTAAAACATCTGATTCACCTCCAGTTTCTTTATCTAACTGAAACGATCTGCAGATGACATATTTACAAAGGGGTAAAATACTTGTGAGGCTTGGGAGGGCAGGCTGTTTACAGAAGCAGCACTTTTAAGTCAGGGAAAAGTAAAATTACCAGTCTTTTCCATGACTGGTACCACACAAACTAATTTTAATAAGTAGAGGCACACCTCAGCAACAAGTACAACGTTACCTTCCACATGGGATGTGCTAGTCATTCTCTGGAAGTACTTGTACTCATTCCTGGCAAGAGAACAAGAAGAGCATTACAACGTGGTTCAGGAATAAGTTACATTTCTCTAACTGGAAAAAAAACCCATAACGCAAGTGCCGCCGGCGCCCGGGCAGGAGAGGCTGGACGGGGCCGGGCGCGGTGTCATGCCTGAAGCGAGACCGCTGGCCCCGGCTCTGCTTGCATGAGAGAGAACCCACGGCCCGGAGCCTGCCGACGCGCCTCCCCGAGCCCCGCGGGGCCGGCCGGCACGGCCGCGGGGCCGGCAGCCACGGCCCGGCCGCGGCCCCTCCAACAGCCGCCGCGGGCACTTTCCCGCCCTGCTGAGCATCCCCCTCCCTGACTGCAACTCCCAGCGCGCCACGCGCGGTTCCACACCGCCCGCCGGCGGGGAGCGCGCCGCGCCGCACGCTGGGAGTTGCAGTCCGCCCGCTCCCCCGCCGCCCCGGCGGGAAGAACACCGCCAGACCCGCGGTACCTCAGCGGCGGCCAGGGCAGGCTGCCGTCCTTCCCGATGCCCATGTTCTGGCACACGGCCACGATGGAGTTGAGCGAGCGCACCATGCCGCCCACCGCCGCCGGACTTCGGAGCGAGCGAGCGAGCGCGCGCGCAGCAGCGGGGCGGGGCGGGGCGGGGCGGGGCGGCGGGAGGGGGCGGCAGCGGGAGGCTGGCGGGAGCGGAGCGCGCCCGCTGGCGGAGGCGCTTCCCCCGCGGCCCCGCCCCGCGCCCGCCGTCGCTTCCGGCGAGGAAGGTGGTGCCGGTGCCCGCGCCTCGGCCCGGGGCCCGCCATCGCCGCTGCCATCGCCATGCCGCGGGGGCGCCGGCAGGAACGCGGCGGCGGCGGCGGCGGCGGCGGGCAGCAGCTGGTGCTGAGCAGGTTCTTCGGAGCGGCGGGGAGCGGCGGGGAGCAGGGCGCCGGCAGGCAGACGGTGCGCCCGGGGCGGCGGCGGGGGCGTCCCCGGGCGGCGGTTGGGGCTCAGGGCGCCTGAAGGGCGCGGGCCGGGCCGCAGAGGCCCTGCGGGGGAACCCCCTTGGGGGTGGCTGGCGGCCCTCGGCCTGTCTGGTTACCCCGTGTCAGAAGGTCCTGTCAGAAAGGATGGCCGCAGCTGGCCGCGGCCCTGCTGCAGCAGGGGGTGCCCTACGGCGGCCCCCCAGTCACCAACGCTTACTGTAGCATCCTTGCCTTGCACGACACAGGGTAACGATACCTGGCCTTTCAGGAAACAGCCAGGATATGCCCATTTTGTAGGATCTGAAGCTTGACATGGTTACGGTGAGCTTGGCAAAGCCAATGTGCCGATTTGTGTCACTCGCTCCCTCGCGGTAGTGTTGGACCTGCTGGCACAGGTTCTGCCTCCTGGCGTGCCGTGGGCTGAGCTCGTGGCCCAGATCATGGAGCTCGGATGGCGCTTCGTCCGCTGTTAGGTGCGAGGCCAAGAGAGCCTGCGGTGATCCAGCAGCCTCTCCGTATCGCTGCTGGGAAAAAGTTGCTGTCTCTCAGCAATTGGATTTCACTCTGAGTTTGTATTTTCCTGTAGTTAATGTTTCTAGCCCTTTTTGGCCCTGGAAAGTTGTATGCTTTTTTCACTGTACCTCAAGTCAACCGTTTTTGTTATCTTTGGTCCAAATGTATTTTGAAAGGTGTGATACCTCTTTATGTCCATGCTTCCTAATTAGTGTTAATCTGGTGGTATATAATAGTGGACTTGGAAGGGAAATTTTTTGCTACTCATGTGGGCTGTGCATATGGATACGCCATGTAGAGGTTATGGGCTTAGTTGCTGAGGGTGGAGTTCCTCCTTAGTTATAAGGAGATTGAATTTCCCCAGTCATACTCTTAAACCATCTGAGATTACCATATGAAATGCGGATGCAAGCTGCTAAAAGCAGCTGTTGTGTATTTGTCTGCAAAGTGAAATGATAATGTGTTTATACATTGTTGCAGTTGCAAATGTCTTCTTTATATTTGGTCATACTTCTTGCATTCTGTCAAATAATACATCAATGATGAAACAACATAAATTGATGAATTTTCTGTTTATGAAGCATTAAAAGTGCATGTGTCAAAAGCCATCTAAGGAGCAGTAGTCAAAAGTACTGTATTCTGTACAAACCCAGGGTGATGCTAGCTAGGTGTTTACAGATAGTTTAGGAAAATCTTTTAAGTCCTGATTAACACTTCCAGGATGGTGTGGAGAAGGTACTCCTCCATCATCGGGATGTAGGCCATAGGAAGTAGTGCCTTTGGAGGTGAATACCCAGTGTCTGGCAAGAAGAGGACTCTGGAACTGTGGGCATGAGGATTTGCAGAAGAGGTCTGATTCAGACACAGGGTGGTAGCGTGTGGTATGATGGGAAAGTCTGTTCAGTGCTGGTTCAGGTCTCTGCCACAGAAGTAGCTCTAAGCTGCCTTCTGAAGCTGTGGTAGCTGCAGATGTTTCTTTTCTAGCACAACAGCCAACTTATTCACAGAATGCACTATTACTCTTGTAGTGTTGAATGTTAGAAGAACTGTTTTATAAACAAAAAATATAGGTGGTTAAAATAGTTAGGGATTTCACATATTGTAAATTAATTTTGCGTTTTGCATTATCTCTTTATGAAATCCTTGGGTGCATTGTTGTCTTTCATAGAGGATGGCAAAGAGAAAAAGTAACTGAACTTCTTTGTTTAATTTATGTTTCAGGCTTCTGAATTTGGCACAAAAAGGAGAATGTCAACTGAAAGCAATGAACCCTGTGAAAAGAAGACCAAGGCACGACAAATTACTCTAGAAGACATCTGTAACCCACTGAAGACTCAGGATAAAAGTGAGTTGACTGCAAAGAAACCTTCAAGCATTTATACCCAATAAATAGTTTTTCATAGTCATATGTAAAAAAATTTGTCCGCGGATCCTTTAGGAAGTATCTCTTGAGCATAAGATATATCTCTGAAGAGCTGTTATGAGCATACTAGCTATACTGTTAAAGCACCTTTCTGTGGCTCAGAAGCTAGGTATTTGAGCCTTGCTCCCGAATTACTCTGCAAATCCCCTTCAGCTGACTCAGCTTTAACAGATGGTTCAGTCATTGAAGTCCAGACGCCCAGGCAGAAATGCTGCAACTTCCCTTTCTGTGTTGGTTTAACACTCTTTTAGACTCATGTTGAAGCATGACTGACACCTGACGGCTCTGTTGAGTCTGGCTTGTGATTGGGATACCTAAAGGCTACCTCAAAGTAAATAGTTCCAGTGCAGTGCTCTTAACTGTGAAATGACAGCCACTTAATTACATTGAAAATGCCTGTGCTCCATCTGGCTTTGAACCAAGAATTTAACAAATTAATGATGCTAGCAGAAAAACAAATCAGTGAATATAAAGTTCATTAGACTTACACTTCATTGAAAAGAATTAACCTCTATAATTTTTTTAAAGAGGGAATTATATTCAGTTTTGTGGGTGTGATGGTTTGAAGTATCATTAAGACACCATTAACAATACTGTCAGCTTAAAAACTGTACTGAAAAATTTTCCAACATTGTTGGCTAATTTTGTGGCTTTGCAGTTATCAGTCCAGAAAATAATTGTGCTTCTTTTCCCATGTGTGAAGAAGCATACAAGTGAGGAGTATTAATTTTCCAGGGGAGTTAACCAAGCTGATTATATTCACAATTCTGTCAGGCTGGCAGAAATACTGCAATAGGAGAGGAAAAGGAATGTAGGGAAGAGAGAGCCAGAGTAAAATGATTGCCTTCTCTGCTTACTGATGTCATTTTAATTGACATTCTGTTTTAGAAAATAAGTTGCTAATATGCTTTTGTTGTGTATTTTCACTGAAGAGGAACCACAGAAGTGTGAAAAACCACGTATATGTTTGCAAACGCTAGACAGACTGAGAGAATTCTGCAGTGATTCAGACCAGCAGTGTAACAGAGTCCGGGAGGATAGTTTTCGGGAGAAAGAATCTCTGAGTTTGGAAAAATGTCCCAGTGTTATTGGGAGAAGTTCCGAATTGAAAAACCCTCTTCAGTCTGGGGACGCTAGCCCAAAAGTTGCTCAGAAGGTACGTAGAGCTTTGGTGCAGTGCTGTGTAGATTACTTTCTATGGTTTAAAAAAGCAAGCTTTGGCACAAGATTCGTTTTGTGTTTTTTGTGTTCTGTCATGAAATAGTGCAGCAGTACCCAACAGACCAGTGTTTGTGTACGGATGTTTTTCTGGATCTCTTTGCATAGTGAGCAGAATGCCTCTTATAGTTCTTCGGTGATATCATTGAAAAAAGCAGTAATGAGAGAGCAGAAACACTGGCAGTGTATCTTGTGATTGTGAATGAACCTCATAATAATGTCGTAATAACAAATGTTCAGTGTGGCCCTTTGCTCCACTTTCTTTCAGTTCTATCAGTTTTGATACAGGCTGTAAAATTCCGAACAGACTTTCTTTGCAAAAATATGATTCAGAATTATTACTGAGATGTAGCTTAATCCAGTTGCTAATAAATCTTACTACTAAAGATATCGCCCTTTTTTTCACCTGCAGAAGATATGGGTAGCTCCCATGAAAAATGATCATTATGATACCTATGATACAAGCTGATAAGAGTGTAGCACTACCTTGCTTCTCCTTTTATTATGGGGCTAATTAATATTAGTTAATTGATTGGGTTTTGGGCTTGCCTTGCTCACTTTGAAGTATTCAGATCCTAAAAGACATCTCACCATTTACTGTGCTGTTGTTGTGTTGGGACTCAGCTGCTCTTTATCAAAGCTTTACATCTGGCTTTTTGAAGGAAGGAGGTTTTATGAAAGGTTGTATAGTTGATTTGACCTTCCCTGTCTGAAGGTCATGACCTTAAACTGGGGTGTCTGGGTTGTGTGAACATGAGATCAAAATAAGAGTGAAGTGAACAGCTTGTGGCAAGGGACTTCTGTTGTTATAAGGGATTGAGATTATGGAGGTGTGGTCAGCTGGAGAACACAGAAGATTGATTCCTTCTCTGTCCTCCTTTTTCAAACCCTTGTCTGTCTGGAACTTCTTAATTTCTGACCCTTTGTCCATACAGTTACACTGACACCAGATGCTGCTCCTGCTAGTTTAGTATGTTTCACAGATGTTTGAGAACCAATTCTAGATGCTGAAATTATAAAATGTGTGTGTTTTACACATGTGTGTATGTGAAACATGCATGGGGGGTATTTTTTCTTCTATCTTAATGACTTTCTTTTCGGTAACACTGGAGACAGCATGTGCCTGGCATAGGTTGTCGGTTAAAAATGTGTGTGTTACAGTAACTAAAGCAGAAGTGAGTGTTTGGTGAGCAAAGGCACCTGCGACCCTCCCTCCACCAAGCTGTGGGCCTAAGATGGTTGTTTCTGCAGAATTCAGGTTTCTCTTTATCTTTGAGCAGATGTGTCTGTTAATCTTCCGTGTATCAGCTGGTGCAGTATTTCTTCCTTCCTGTTCCAAAGTTGGTTTCCAATGCACTAACACTGGTGCGCTTTTTGTAGCAGTACTGCCACTGCATATTCATATACTTAGATGCTTGTTGCCAAACAGCACTTGGGTCCAGTTGATCACAGATTGTCTGTGAGATTATGACAGCTGTTAATTCTCCCTTCCTAGCTCATGAGGAAGGTCTGCTTTAACCATGTGCAGAGAGACTCTGCAAACAAGTTGTATGCGAAGTAAAATTAAAGAGCAATTATTTCTTCCTTAATATACTCAGTAGAGAGTGAGGACTGATGACCTACTTGACAAAGCATTACTATCATCTTTCTCTATAAGACACCTACCGACTCTGTGCTGGCCAGGCAGTCAGGTGGGGAAGGGCTGGCCTGCCTTCGTTGGAATGGCTCATCTTAAGTGTTCGTTTCTTGCTTTTTTCTTAGAGTTATAACCTTTTTATGTGAGTAATTTTCTTCTAAATTCCTTGAGCTGCTAACTTACTACCATCTCAACAATTCAGTGTCCATGTGTGTTTTTACTTCTTTTGCTTTCCTTCATGACCTTATTTTATATGCTTTGTCACAACAATTTTTTCTGTAAAATGAGATGAGATCATAGTGCTGGGCTGGCACAGACCTTGGATCGAAGACCACTGAATCCTTGGGCTGAGGATTTTGCAGTAGAGACATAAAAGCTCCTGAGGCCACCTGAGTTCTAAGCATAGTACAGCTTTGTTTGTGCTGGGCTATGTCATGTGCTTGTGTCCTGGTTTCCACTGGGATAGAGTTAATTTTCTTCCTAGTAGCTGGTATATTGCTGTGTTTTGGATTTAGTATGAGAATAATGTTGATAACACACTGATGTTTTAGTTGTTGCTAAGTAGTGCTTACACTGGTCAAGGACTTTTCAGCTTCCCCTGCCCTGCCAGGTGCACAAGAAGCTGGGAGGGGGCACAGCCAGGACAGCTGACCCAGACTGGCCAAAGGGCTATTCCATACCATATGGCGTCATGCTCAGTACATAAAGCAGGGGGAAGAAGAAGGGGGGGGTGGGGGACGACGACGGACATTGGGCATGATGGCGTTTGTCTTCGCAAGTAACCGTTACGCATGATGGAACCCTGCTTTCCTGGGGATAGTTGAACACCTGCCTGCCGATGGGAATTAGTGAATGAATTCCTTGATTTGCTTTGCTTGTGTGCGCGGCTTTTGCTTTGCCTATTAATCTGTCTTTCTCTCAACCCACGAGTTTTCTCACTTTTACTCTTCTGATTCGCTCCTCCATCCCACAGTGGGGGAGGGAGTGAGCAGCTGTGTGGTCCTTAGTTGCCGGCTGGGGCTAAACCATGACAGCGTGTCAAACAGGTCATCCCTTGATAGTGTGCAATTCTGGGAATTTTGCAATTCACAGTTAACATACAGCTAAGTGTTCTTTTTTTCCCCCCATTGTTTTCTGACTGCATTCTTTGTACATTCCCATGACCCAAAGTATATGATTTGTACTATCTCTGTGTTTCTTCTGAGTTACCATTGCTTCTTAACAGTCTGTTGACTTTGTTCCTTTTAATCTAGATGGGACAGTTGGTAGAAGTTGAAGTTTTCTGGGTTTATTTGCAGATACAGAAACAGTCTTCAGCTCTATGGTCAATGTGAGTCAAAGTCTGCAGGGGCGATTGATTTATTTGATGATTCCTAACTATACTTTTCCATCTTTTATTTACAGGAGGAGTTACGCTGTGATCTTAGTCAGTTTTCTGCATCTCTTAAGTCTTACGAAAATACTCAAAATACTTCAGATATGAATCTTAATAAGAGAACCAAAAGCATTTACACTCCACTAGAACTTCAATTCATAGAAATGAAGAAACAGTATAAAGACGCTGTTTTGTGTGTGGAATGTGGATACAAATATCGCTTCTTTGGAGAAGATGCAGAGGTAATTTTTGACAGGGTTAAGAAGAGATACTCATGTTATGTTGGTGTCGTACTAGGTCTATGGCCACTTCCAGAAGGAAGGTTTTTGGGGGGCATGAATTTCCTGGGGTTTTTTAATGCTTGAGATCAAGATGAAAAATCTCTGCATGCTTAAATTGAAGACTATTTATTACGCATGCACTTTTTACAAAAATAGTGTTTATTATTTTGTAATCATAGGCTAGAGCTTGCTATCCTGCCTACTGAGAACTTAAGATGAGGTCCTAGAATAACTACTTGTCCAATTTAAAGTTGAAACGCTTCCAGAGAGGAATCATGGCCCAAAACTCTACTAGGAGTATTTCAGTTTGAAAGGCAGTGGAGCAAGTGGTGTAAAAGTAGACGAGTATAGCCTGGGTGCAGAGAGCATTTTGGATGCGTGTTTGGATGCGGCACCTACACATGCCAGATCTGTAGAAACTGGAAAGTACTTTGCAACAACCATAATTTTAAAGTGATGGTTCATAAATGGTTCATAATGAGTTTTTTCATGATCTGTCCCAAAAATCATTGCTAACAGTGTAACCTTTGATCTGTGCTATTTCCACACTCGGGACCAGTGAGAAATTTTGCTTAGTTACTGGGAATTCATTTTCCTGATCAACTTTGTACTGTGTAATTTGTCTACTTGTTTGCTGGTGCACTCACAGTCAAGAAATAGAAATATGCTATCCAGGTACACAGTTCAGTGTTTGACTGCAACTCCTGTTTAAGACCACTTTCCCCAGTCAGTGAACACCTACCTTTTTGCCAAGTGGTAAAAAAGCAAATGCAAATCATACATTATAATGTCACATTTTAGCAAGTGTTGTTACTCTTTTTCTATGAAGTGTTTAGTTTGCTCTGCTGTTCGATACTGGTTTTTCAGTATTTTAATTGATTAGCCAGCTTAATACCATCTTTATAACCACAATTAAAATAACTCCATTCATTCTGCAGTTTTGGTGTTGTGAAAATTATTTGACCCTTTGTTGAGCTGTGTTGCAGAATCTGTGTGTGCTGTGTAGGTGATTTACCTCATGGTGATAAAGATCTACGTTCAGCATAATAATCTGATACGTGAAGTCTATGATACTGAAGCCCCTGCTTGTGCCAGCATGCTGGGACAGAAGGGTGGAGGGGCCCAGCTCCCTGGGCTTTTTCCTGTAATGTTTTTGTTTTGACAGTGGACTTTTAATTGTAGTTGTGCATCAGTGTTGTCATAGACATGAGCTTCTGTATTGGATTTTGAACTATTGTCTGACTCTTCTTCTTGTACTTTGCAGATTGCAGCTAAGGAACTAAACATCTATTGTCATCAGGATCATAACTTTATGACTGCCAGTATACCGAGTCACAGACTGTTCGTCCATGTGCGGCGACTTGTAGCAAAAGGATATAAGGTTATCCCTGGCTTTTACTAAATGATGTTAAGTACAGAATAACACTGCAATAAATTGTACCAAACTCTTATTTGAACTGAGAAGTAAGAAACTCATTATCACCTGTTTTTGCAATTAAAATGGTTAACTTTCCTTTGTTTCAATTTCTCTTTTCTGGTGAATGTAATGAAATTTAAGTACATCCAAGCTTCCTCTGTTTTACAGAAAAGTATATTCATGTTTTCTAGAACAGTTCTAGAACAATTGTTTCTCTCAGTTTTTCATCAAGCCTTTGCATCTGATAAAGAGAAACTTATATATCTGCTTTCTTTTTTATTCTTCCTCACATCCTTGTTTTTCTTACTGCAGCCCATATTTTTTGTCTCTTTTCCTTCCTGTTGTTGATCCCTGTAATTCTCTGGCTTTCTGTTGATACCTCTTTTTTTTTTTTTTTTCTGCTTACGAAAAAAGGACTTGTTAAATTTAAATTGATTGCAGTAACCATTCTCTGGCAAGTGGTGAACTCTAGCTAAATTGTTCCAAAATAGGACAAGAAGCACAGGGGAGGAAGTTGAGAGGGCAGTTAGAAGTGGATAGAGTGTAAGGAAAAGCAGTGCCTTATAGTCTCATTAGTAGGATTGATGCTAGCCTCTGCCCTTCCTGCTCAGCTTTAATGATGCACTTGCTTTTTGCACATCTTAAAAGATCACCAAATTTCTAAAATAAAAAAAAAAAAAAAAATCATTTCTTATCAAAGAGCTAACTTTGTTTCTTGACTGTGTGCCTGTAGGTTGGAGTAATAAAACAAATGGAAACTGCAGCGCTGAAGGCTGCCGGAGAAAATAAAAGCTCTCTCTTCAGCCGGAAACTGACTGCTCTCTACACGAAGTCTACACTTATTGGGGAAGATATCCTTTTGAAATAAATTTGGGTTCAGACTCTAATCTTTGGTGTGTGAGAGGCCATTATTCTAGTATTATCACCTAGATGGGACATGAGTAGCTAGTGGCTGGCATAAGAGTGGCAGCAAGAAATAAAGTTTCTTTAATTTTATGTTGTGGTAAAACATCGTACTGGCTTTATAAGGAATTTTATCTCTTCGGGGCTTTAAGTTTGTTGTGAAACAGCAGAACTTGTGTTTACTGTAGTTGCTTTCTGAAGTCAGAGAGTGCACTTCCCAAGTCTACAGTGTTCTGTAGGTCTTGTCTTCAACTAGGTGTTTCACCAGATTGAGAATGCATAGCATTAGTGATTCAGGAGGGTGTGAAGGAAGAAGAATTGACTGTTTGGTGTCAACAGTTTGCTGTAAGTGAAAAGAAGGTCATAAAATCAATGGACTGTTAAAAATGTAGCTAGGTAATTAACTCCTGACTGTTGTAACAAAGAAAACTGGAAAAATGAGATAGAAACAGCTTTTAACCAGTGAAGTTAATTTCTTTCATGTTTTTTTCTTTAATTTCTCAAACTAGTACTTGACTGGGTATCAAGAGCTAAAAAGATTGCTGAGATTAATGCCTGTGAGGTTGCGCTTTAGGAGTAGATCAGAGAAGCAGATAACACAGTCCGGAGGTTTTGTTGGAAATCTTCCAGTGTACTCACAGACTCTCTTATAATGGTTGGCAAACTCGATGAAAGCAGGCTCAGCAGTATGGCCCAACCTTCTGGGTAGACATGCAGCAAGTTTTCAATACAACTAACCTAATGCTCCTGCTAAGATGTAGACTTTTGTTTAACTCAAGGTATTGCCTGCTTTTCAGTTTCTGCATACCTAGTGCATTTATTTTTTTTCTGTTAGGTGCATGGGGTTTGTGGATATGAAGTCAAAATGACAAGGTGGAGCAGCCCATGTGCAGAATCGGCTGCTGGTTTAACTTTTGACATACTTGCTCTTGCTTGAATAGGGAAACCCACAGACATGGTCAAAGACGGCCTTTGCATGAGCTGATGAAATCTGTGCATCGTGTAACTGCCTGTCCTGTCCTGTGAAGACAACCACTGACTTCAGTCCTCATGCTGACAGTCATCTGAAGTTCACTAAAATTGTCATAGGAGTCAAACTAATGAAAGTCAAATAGACCTTCAGTCTAGAAGGCCCAACACAAAATCTAGTTGATAAGGATTTAGATCTAGAAGGACCTATGAATAACCCACCAAAATCTGTGTACTATGTTGGTTTTTTTTAACATTTGTTACATGTGAACCCTTTGCTGAAACTAGATGATTCTGTGGATGTTGAAGAGGTAACAACAGATGTTCCTGATAACTACCTCCTCTGTATCTGTGAAAATGGAGAAAACTTAAAAGACAGGAAGAAGGGTGATATTGTTATAGGCATTATGGTAAGTTAGTTTCATGGGGGAATCAGTATTTTAGGATTCATGGGGGGTTTTTTGGGGAGTGATTTTATTGTTTGTTGGTTTTTTTTTTGAGAGGTGGGTGGTTATCTCCTTAAATTCATGGTTGTTCTGTCATTTAGTTTTTTGGGGTTTTTGTTTGTTTTGGTTTTTTTTTTTTATTTTGTTTTGTTTTGTAACAAGGTGCAGTTTAGGTAAGATACGATCTGTGTGTGAATTGTGATGGCTGAAAGCTGCAGAAAAGGTTTGGAGCTGATAGTTGAATATTCCTGATACTGTTTTTGCTGCCATATCACTTGAAAACATAGCTGTGTTTCAAACCAAGTACAGGGAAATCATTAGTTCAGATGCTTTACTAACTTTGACCATTTTTAAGGTCAATATTTTAAAGCTTGTGAGCACTTTTTTCCTCTACAAAATACTGTTCTTTAGAGGAAGAGACTTATGCTTTTTTACTGTTTACACTTCAGATTTGTATTCTTTTTTATGGCGAAGATTAAAACCAGGATTGTTTAACTGGCAAAAGAAAGTGATAACTGAAGCCCAGTCTGCTGGTAATTCATTAATTTAAAAGCATCTTGATTGTGCTTGTATTTGAATGTCACACTGCAGCTGGGAGAGAACAACAAAAGCATGTGCTAGGATGACAGTTCGTTTCCAGGCTGAATTGCATCTACCTTCCATAGACTTCCAATTATATGGATTTGCCTAGTAATAAAAGTTGAGAAGTGATGGACTGATGATAACAAGAGCACATTTACATTTTGAATGTATTGTTATCGTTTACCAAGACAAAATTGTGGTAGTCTTTTGAAGTTATTACCATATTACAGATTTGAAAACCACCGTTACATTTTTTAATCTGCCACTTCACTAAGTGTGTGGGTGCTATATAATTTTGTGCTATACACCATAAATTTTCTTCCTGGCTTAACAATTTGAGTCACTGAAACACCCCCTGAAAATTTAACTATTCAATGCGTATACTTTTTTTTTTTTTTACTTTATTTGACAGGCAATTCAACCAACTACTGGAGAAGTAATTTTTGACAGTTTTCAGGACTGTGCATCTCGCTTGGAATTAGAGAGTCGGGTTTTGCGCCTGCAGCCAGTTGAAATAATACTTCCATCTAGCTTGTCAGATCAATCTGAAAAGCTCATCAACAGTATAACCTCCATGAGGTATGTTCTATGGGAATTTTGTTGTTTGTTATTTTTGCCTTTTTTTTTTTTATTACAGCATAGCTATTGATGGAGTTTAGATCCAGAAGCAAGCATAGATGTGCAGTTCTGTAAAGGCCCATTTCAGAATGGCTGTAGTTTGCTACTGGGTTGAAAATTCCCCAAATCCCGCTGAATTCTGGGCACTCATTCCTAAATTGTATTTAGACTGAAATTCACAACTTTTGTCTCAGGCCTGTGAAAGGTTTAGGTGCCTAAACATCTGTTGTTTTAATTTAGATTGTCTTGCTCCCACCTCCTGATCATGTAATCTGTTGGATTTATTTCAGAGCTCATGCACTTATCTTTGGGATCTGAAAGTGGTGTTGTGTGCCTGTTTTTCTTGTTTGTCGTAGTCTTAAGATCTCTAAAAGGCATGAATTTTTTTTCTATTAATGTAAATAGGTATAGAAAACCTTTGCAACTGGTATTTCATTCTGTTTGTCCTATTACACTGTCTTGAAGTGGGACACGGACTTGGAAGTATTATGACTGATCATCAGTTTATATTTTGACTTCACTTTGTGTATTTCAAGAGTAAATTTGTTACATGTTTTCTATATCAGTTTTACTGTGGAATAAAGCCAGAATAGGATGTAATTTGTAGGATGATAGATGAAGGATAAAGCAATCCTCTGAACATATGTGGTGAACTTGTGAAATCTTGCAGATGCAATTTTTGTGAGACAATATCAGTTTTTAACTTTTTTTTTTTTTAAAACCGTGCAGCTCTGGGCTGTAGAGAAATAGCTTAGAGCTTGGCATTTCCATTTGGAATGAACTAGTCAGAAAACATAATATTTTTCTTTTATGTGTTAGAACTGGAGCTAAAGAAAACCAAAGAAAAATTAACACATTACATAGGCAAAACTTTGTATTGGGGGAAAGACACAAATATCATCACCTCCCATATTGTAAAGATAGGCAGATGCATCACAGTCACATGGATGGTAGCCATCTGACAGAGAGTCAATTCTGTACCTTGACTACCTCACTTAAACACTGCCCAAGTCATCATCTTGTAGCTTCCTCTAATGCTCCAGGCAGCTGAGCTGCTTCGTCAGTCTGCTCCACAGGCATTCCTTTCCCCACCTGCCACTGTAATCCTTCTTTGTGCCCTTTTACTGGGAAGAAAAAAAAAAAAAATCTGATGTGAAGTGGTGGGTAGCCGATTTTGTGGCACATTATAGGAACTTGCAAAGATATTGCTGTACTCATCTATCAAGCTTTCAAGGCCATGTGTATATGAGAGGCAAGACTGAAAGGAGGGACTGAAAGTGTCTGATTTGGTGTTGGGGAACTTAAGCAAATGTGGCTTGTGAAAGTGCTGTATTCATCATTCAGTGGTGGTGTGACGCTTACGCTTGTAGTGAAGTGTGCTCTTGTCGTACTAGGCTCTTCTGTTCCCTCAGCTGATGTATGGACTGCATAGCCATAAGGAGTTGAAAGGTCAACTCTAATTAGATGTACTAAGGAAGCAATATCAATGTATTTCTTTGCAGTAAAATGGTTAGTTAAGACTTGGGCAGATAAAATACCAGATTTGGAAGTAACAACACTTTTCCAGTTGCCAACAGATGTACGTTTTTGCCTTGCTGATCCTTTTACTTTGCTAACTTTCTCTTTTGCGTATCAATTCTATAATCTATATTTCTAAATATATCATGATGAAGATTAACAATTCTTATTTTTGTTTGGTTTTGTTTTTTTTTTGTTGCTGATGTTGTGCACTGACAGTTTTGTGGAATCCAGAGGAAGGTAAAATGATGTAACAAACTGACAAAGCAAGTGCATTTTTCAGAAACAAGTATTTTAGTTGTGCGTTAAGGTAATGCTGATGCAAGTTTGAGAGCGCGATTTTTTTTTTTTTTTTGATTGTGCACAGCTGAGAATGTTAGTAAGTAACTTTTCATTTCTATTAAGAACAAAAAGTACCATCCATTAGCTGATTTTGTGAACAGATATTAGTTTGTAGGTTTTTTTGTAGGTTTTTTTCTGGTAATTTACTAGGCAGTTCTCCAGCCTAAATGACCTTAATTACATGGGAGTGGTAAAACCAAAGCACGTTACTTCAGTGTGCTTCAGTGGCCTTAGTTCAAACGCAAGTCTTCGTGGATTTTCTCGTGTCGAAGATGTAACCACTAGAGGGCGCTGAAGTATTTAATATTAATTTAAGCGGTTCCAATGTGCTGCTTTCTTGTGCTTTTAACTTGGCTGCGGTTTTCATATAATTGCTTTTTATACAGGCAGTAATTCTATGTTAATTCATATTGAGTAGTCTAAAGTATTAATTTTTGGTTATTGTGCATTACCTGGTAATTTCATTCTTTGTCAGCTCTTTTCTAATAACTCCTGGTGACAATCATCCATTATCTGGGAAAGGTTTCATTGCTATAAATTTTTGAAGACCTTTCTGACTAAAACCATGGGAACAAGGATCTTGTGTTTTGAGAAGGCTCCTCATCTTTTTGTGTGTTTGTAATGCAGTGGAAAACCACTGAATTTATAAAAACAGAGTACAGATGGGAGAGAAAAATAGTCCCAGGAGGTATACAGCTTGGAGTGGTTAGGAGCAGAGAAGAGAAAGGTCCTTCTGCTCACTGCATACCCATGTCATATAAGAATTACACCAGGGGTTGTCTGAGTAACTCGTGGGATGATTTGGTTTTGGATGTTGCATATTAGAACTTCGCACTGAGTGACCAAGGTGATGTGCCCTAGGTCTCCTCCAGCACAAAGAGTGTGCTGATGGTTATTAAAAAAAACAAAAATATTTAGTCCAGATAAACCACTGCAGCTTTATGAGAGCAGCCATCTGGTTCAATCCCTGGTTGTATTGACAGAGTTGAAAGTATCTGCGTGCTTTCCTTCCATTTCTCTCTCTCTCTCTCTCTCCCCCCCCCCCCCCCCCCCCTCTAATATATGAAGACCAAATGTGAATGTTATATACTGGTGTACATGTCTGCCTTTATTGTACAAAAATAAAACATACATAATGTATATATTTCCTCCTTCTGGAATGCTGTGCTTCCCTCTTCCTGTTCTCTTCTTGTGCAACCACAGCTATGTCCAGGCTCAGCTATGTCATTCACACTGATGCTTCTATTTTGGTATTGTGTACATTTTCACAGCCAAATTTACATCAAAGGAACACCCGTCACAGAAGGAAAAAACAGCTGAGTGGCAGCGTGCTGGTGTTCTAAATTTCTTTTTATCAAAAACAAGAGCCAAATAAGTCACCAGAAAGGTTTTAGTGTGTTAATCTGGTTGACAATCACCAAGAGTTTAAGCCTAAGGAGTACTTCATTATGGTAGAAATTATTTCTTTGGATTAATGTAAAATAGTTGTAAAGAGTTTTGAGTCAGAACTGAAAGTGCAAATAAAATGCACAATGGAAAGTGGCCTCTTGACTTTTTAAATTTTATGCAGTATAGTGTTAGTGAAAAGTTTGCTTATCCTGCAGATTAGTGGAGAAAATAGTTTCACATATTTATTTGTGGCTGTAAACAGGGTCTCATGATAGGAAGATTGAAGCAAATTTTACAGTAAGTTAATAAATGACTGAAGCAGCAGCAGAACTGTTTTAAGAACTGTCTAAGAGCAGCAGGTTGAGCTGTACTCGAGAAAGCAGTTTGCAGTGTAAGTGGAAGATTTGGTCCTGGTTTTGAAGTTCTCCGTGTCTAAGTTAGGCATCGACATTAATGGTGTGAGCAGTAAGCAAAGTTAGAGTACTGTAGTAAGATTGCTTAGCTGTTTGTATCATTTGTTCATACAATGGAGTTTTAATTCAGTTAGTACAAAGCCGGTTTAGTTAAATTGCATACCTGGGGGGTGAGGGCAGAAAGTCCGAGCCTTAATCAGTAAGTATTTTACCGCTGATTTAAATGAAGTTAGACTCATCCATCTTTTTGTAAAGATTTTGCTTAACCATTTGGATTAAACTCTGGTGTTTACAAACCTGAGTAAGCTTTAAAAAATAGTTTAACTCGTAGTGTAGATTTGTGTTACAAGTTACAAACTTTCACCTTTGGTAGTTTAAAACTCATGGAAGCAAATGTATTGAAATGCATGGCAAGGTTACATGTTCATTTGCTTCTACCATGCTGCTGTTTCAGGTGGTAAATGAAATGCTCCTATTGCCAATGTTATGACAGACATTGTCCATAAAAATTAATAACTAGAAAGTACTATTGAAGGACAGATTTAATGACTAGAAAGTACTATTCAAGGACACTGAACTGGAGGTCAGTTTTGGTGGAGAGCCTTCCTTCAAAAGCAAAGCGTAAGTTAAAAGTAGGTTACAGAAACTGGTTCAGAACAAACTGTCCTGGTGGGTAGTGTTCTGTTCCCGAGCTGTCAGTAACATCTGTTTGCAAGTGCTGGCCTGGCTGGAGGAAAATCTCATAACACTTTCAGTTTTCTTCTTTCTAGAAAACCAAGAAAACATCCTTGCCTTCAAGAAATATGTATGCTTTTACAGGAGAATACTGTGTTTTGTACTTCAGGCCCTTCCTAGTCAAGGGTCAATACCCGTCCTCCTTAATGTATTGGCTGCTTTAAAAGTTGGCCTGTACTGGTCTTCCTGAAATAATTTTTGAGGCTCCTTTCTGTTGTGGTTGTTCTTGCTCTTCTCACGTGCCCCTTTTTTTGTTTCGTTAAAAAATGTGATACTTCTATCCAGCGCATCTTAGGAGTGCCCCAGTGCTCCTCTTTGTACTTTTTTTCCATTCCCCTTTATTATGTGAACACTGGTAATGTTTTATTCTGTAGCATTCTTTGACGCCACGTAAAAACACACCGATCACAAGTACTTCACTTTCAACTCCAAAGGATCGTTTCACCCAAGTCTATACTGTTTTGGTTTTTCACATGTCTTGTTTGATGTCTGGCCATCAGTCTAAGATCAGGATGATGAAATAACTGACGTCTTGTCTATGCCCACAGAGTTTTCACTTTATTCTGTTTGCAGAGCATAATGCGTTAGCTTGAGACTGTAACCTGGGATGCAGTTTTAACACAATCTCCATCATGTGTTGCTTTGTTTAGGCTGTAGCTAGGTCTGCTACTTGCTCCCTGTAATATGTCTAAGATTTTTTTCCTTCTAATTATGGCATTCAGGTTTCTGTTTTCGCTTGAGTACTGCAATATTGTCTTTGGCTTGGAGTTTGCTCCCTGGAATTCCCTTCTCTCTCAAATCCATTGAGAACTAAAATCATCCTCCCTGCTCACTGGTGTGATCAAATTACTCACGGACTGAATCCCTCAAGTAGCTGATTCTCTATCATTACATGCAATGCAGGCTCTCTTTCTTTGTGTTTAAAGACCTCTATAAATAACGTTTCAAGTTTTGTTTTTTTTTTTTTTTTTTTTTTGCTTACACTAAGTCAGTGCAGTGCTGATACTCCCTCTGTTTTAGCAGGGACTTCTGCCTTTAACTTCGTATCAGTTGTGGTCTGTCAGGTACCTGCATTGCTCCACAGGTGTGTTACTCTCTAGTTTCAGCCCTGTCGTGATCTCTTACCAGCCCAAAGCATTAGCTGTGGGATAGCTGGTGGTGATATTTGACTGCTGGTTGGTTGTTTCTTGTCATCCTGCCCGCCAATTTATCAGTAGTTTATCAGAAATCAAGAGCAAGAGATGTCTTTCAGCTTTTTTGTTTCGGTGTGTCTGGTGCTGTAGTAGAATACAGCAGTGCTTTGGGTTCCCTGAAATGGGAAGTACAACTGTCTTTATAAGTTAACTTGTAAAGCATGTAGGAGTGAGCTATAGCCGACCTACTACATGCATTGGTCAATAGTGCTATTCATTGCTAATTGCTGTCATGGATAGAGTACTGCATTTATGTCATCAGTCAAGGAGTAGAAACTCAGCTGGAATGAACTCAGTGAAGTCTTGTAAATGAATATAAAAAGCTTTTAATTTTGTGGATCTTTATATGTGGCAGCTGGTTGTTCAGATGAGAGGATGCTTTCATATAGTTAATGTTGAGTTTTTAAAATGGGGAGCAGCTATGTGTATATATTTACGTAGCTCAGCTCATAAGGTTTGTAAGTGAGGAAGGATGGGAAGGCTTGTAGTGGCAAAACCAGGACACTAAAGGGTTACAGTGAGAGTGAACAGTATTGCAGATGAACTTGCTGAACAGAGGAGTGAAAAGTATCTAAAGCATTGGTAATCATAAAAACTAGTGGTTTCATGGTTTGTATAGCTTTTAATATTCCCATGAATTTTTAAGTGAAAGGCAAGCTGTGACAAACATCTTGAGAATGTTTTGTATAAATGGAAGCTACAAGTAGTTGAATTTGCTGCAGGAAAAAAGCAAGTAAAGTACGAAAACAGCATGTGAGCTATTTTCTGTAAATACAAAAACCAAATGCATCACTGAACAGATGTTTACTGACTAAAGAGGCTTTTTGCACTGCTAATAATCCAATTCATGGCCTGGGCATCTCAGCTGTACGGAGAGCTGCTTGAAGTGTATTGCTCATGTCATAGCTCACTTGTTTCAAATAGACAGGGGAAAAAACCCCACAACAGTATTATCAAATCATGTAATGACTGGAAAGAATTGTTGGACAGGTTTTGGGTTTTGTTTTTTTTTTTTTTTTTTTTTGTTTTGTTTTTTTTATTTAATGTTGTTGCAGTCATGAAACATGCTGTTCTCAATATTGTAGTTCATTATTGTTTTCTGTGGCATTGGAGGTCAGAAGCGTGGGGCTTCAATCTCTTTTGACAAATTGCTTATGTGGAAAGTCTACTTCTTTATTGTTGCCTACCTTACTGGTCTTCACAGTTTGGGACACAACACAGGTATCCTTTAGATGAAATTACTGTTCTGTTATGCATGCAGAGTTGTCACTAGAAAAACATGAGAAGGCAGTTGCAAAGCACTGTGTCTAAATGCCGTGCAGAGCACTTTTCTTAACCTGGGTCATATATTAGATAAAAAATGTTAACATTGCTTGTTGCAGTAACAGCTGGCCTTTGCAGACCTTGCCCAGCCCGCGTGGTTTTTGTAAATTCCTCCTGGTAAAAGCAAAGATGCCAAAGATGCCTGATAAGCTTCCCCAGCCGTTTGTACCTGGTTCAAAGATACAGTATTTTTCATGTGATTGCAAGCAGCATGGAAAACATGCTGTATTCAGGGTCTGTATTTGTGGCATTTTTGCAATGATTAGTGATATTCATGGTTTTGGCTTTTTTTTTTTTTCTCCCCAGTATTTGAGCCAGAAACCGTTAAATGAAGAATGATTAAATTGATCTTGATGCTTGAGCAATTTCTTACTGTAAAAAAATTAACTTTTTAGTTAGGAAAAAAACCACCTTATTGAAAGAAGCAGGAAAATTAAAACTTTAAAGCATTTGTTTTCATGTTTTGGCAGCTATTTGATTATTATAGGATAGATCAGAAACCACAAGACGTGCCATGTAAGTAATTCTAGTTTTTGTTGTCCTCTCTGGTCGTTATGATGTTACTTGCTTATTTCTCGCAGTATATATTTATATACTGTCGAATTTTCAGAGCAGCTGACAAAGTTTCTCAGCCAGGGAAGGGTGCTGAAGCTCACAATTACAAGCCCAGATGGGAGCCTGGAGCTCTACACTTCTGTCCTCCAGGAGGTGGCACCACCTTGCTGGAGTACTGCTGGTCCTGGTCCTGGTCCTAAGGAGGGAGGGGATGAAAGCAACCAATCCGTAATAAGTGATTTTTCCTAGATATCTGTGAGGAAAATAATTGTGGTGCATTGGGTGACTTGGTAGAAAATGGTAATAAATTCCCAAGTTCCATAATCCTAATTTGAAGGAACAAGTCTCATTTACATCTGAAATTTTTTTAACTTGAGATAGAGGTCATTGCTCTGATTAAAAAAACAAACAAACAAACAAAAAACCAAAAACCTCAAATAACCCAAATGGCATTGTTACTCTGATGTGATTTGTATTAGTAATTTAACTTCTAGTTTTCAGATAATGCAGTTGTCATTCAAAGAAGTGAACACTTACTAATGGACATTTGCTTTGCTGATAAGCTAATATAGATGTTACATATATTGGAGATTTTCATGATAGAGCAGGTGATTATATCTGACAGGCTTGTGTAAACTGGAGGGTTGTACAATTGCTGTCAGTATAGCAAGACCGTACTGTATTGAGGTGAGAGGAGGGAAGGCACGCACACATGCATACGCTTAAAACTGTAAGATACCTCACCTATATTAAAGTACAGGTATAAATGACTTGCAAAAGAGTTGAATGTCCCAGTAACTCTAACTGTAGGGATGCTAGGGAGTGCTCAGGTCTTTACAGTAAACCAGCCACTCGTTTATGTGCTTTGAGGTGACCAGGACAAAGGTAAGTGGCTTTTCTTCTTAAAAAGAGCCAAACACCAAATAGAACTGGCAACTCTGGACTGAAAGTGAGTTTTGAATGAAAGTAAAATCCTTTTTGAAGGATCCAGTTACATCAGCACTTTGCTATTGTAACTCCATACACTAGCCTGTCCTGCATGTTGGCTGGTCCGTGGTGACTTTCCATGCGCATACTGTGTGTTTTAGAAATGTGAAGGTAACTTGTCTTTTTTCATCCAGAGGTAAACTAACTGGACTTTTGTAAGAGTAAATGCATGTGTACAGTTTCATCTATTGTGGAGGAGCGAACATACTATGAAGCAGCATATGGATGTCTGATGCCAGCTTGCTCTTATGACCAGAACATCAGTTGCATGTTTTCCTTTGTTCCAGGTATTGCTGAAAATGTTGCAGTAACCTGCAGCTAGAGTGCATGTATTCAAATGGAGGGGGACTCTTAAGCTCTTAAAGCTGGCATGCAAATTTTAAAATTTTTTTAACAGCCTATGAATGTTTGTTGGTATATTTGTTAAAGTCCTAGCACTTTTTTTTTTTTTTAATAACAACTTATTTTCTGTAGTTTATTCTTCTTTGAAGTTGACTTGGGACATAAATCTTTCCCTGTGAAACAGTGGCATCATGGACACCTTGGATGTGTTAATTTCTCAGACATTACTTCTTCCCACATTTCCTGCCCTCATTGTTAGTACTAGGACTTAGAAATTCAGCAATTTTAATTGAAACAATGTAGTGATGTAAGTGAGACAAGTATGGGAGGGAGAAAGACTGAAATTGTCTGCATGTTTGACATGCAGATAACAGTGATAACTAGAGTGAGGAGAAGAATAATTCTCTTGCATTGGTGGTTCCCAGTCCCTCCTGAGTTAGGGAAGAGAGAAAGGCTATTAATATATTTATTTTTCACAAAACCAGAATATTTTAATTTTCTTAATTTTGAAGAAAATTAAACTGAAATGTTTTTTTTATGTGTCATCAATCTATTGAACTGAAAAAGGGAACAAGCTTTATCTTTCAGGCTATCTTTAACAGTTTAATTTTGTGCTTGACTGGCTTATATTTGTCTCTCTTTTAACAGATGTTCTTTTTGATGTATGGTATAGGTAAGATGCTTTCAGTAAATTAGAGCTGTGAAGAGTGTACTTTAAGCATGGACGACTCCTCTGGGAATTTGGAATAGTAAAAATGATTGTTAGAAATTTGTACTTAAGTTTGCTTCTAAATTTATATGGATATTTTCTGAGTTCTTAATAAAGAATTTGAAATTATTGCTATAGTAATTAATTCTTCCAGTACAAAGCTTAGTAATACAGTATTTTTTAATGTAAAAAGGTTTCATGTATGTATATTTGCTTTCCATTCACGTGAAAGAATCTTTCTGCAGAGGCAGACAGATTTACTTAAAAACAATTTCTAGCAAATATACTTGAATCTATTCCTCTTCCTGTTTTATGTTGTGCCTGTCTCTCTTGGTTCTTGTCAGGTGGAAGATAACCATCTGCCCCTCCATCCCTTCTGCCTGTTCTTTTACAACTATGCTACCTACTTTTTTGAGTTTTTGCCACCTCTTCATGTCTCTGCCCTTTTGTTTCGTGTATCTAGGGTGCCTTTGTCCCCATCTCCACCAAGATTTCAGGCACTCCTTGCAACAGACTGCTTGGCACTCTTCTTTTCCTCTACATACCCTTGTACAAAGTCATGGCTGACAGGGACCCTAGGACGGAGGGAGACGCAGCAGGTCCCCAGATAGCATCCTAGGGAGGACATAAGTCAGACTCTTCTACCTTTCTTCATCTTTGACATATGCTGGTGAAGTGCAAGGTTCTGAGAAGGAAGGGTAACTTTCCTGGACAGCTTCACTGTTTTGTTGGTTTTTTTTTTTTTGTACTTTACACCATCTCGCTGCATGTCTTATACTGCTTTTGGGTTGTGCATTTCCCTTTTTACTCTTGTTAGGCCTTGAGGAAGAACCAAGAAAACACTGTGAAGACCAAGGTGGTATTCATAGAATCATAGAATGGTTTGGGTTGGAAAGGACCTTTAAAGGTCATCTAGTCCAATCCCCTGCCATGGGCAGGGACATCTTTCGCTAGATCAGGTTGCTCAAAGCCCTGTCCAACCTGACCTTGAGCACTTCCATTGACGGGGCATCCGCAGCTTCTCTGAGCAACCTGTTCCAGTGTTTTACCAGTCTCATTGTAAAAAATTTCTTCCTTATATCTAACCTGAATATACCCTCTTTCAGTTTACAACCATTACCCCTTGTCCTATCACAACAGGCCCTACTAAAAAGTCTGTCCCTATCTTTCTTATAAGCCCTCTTCAAGTATTGAAAGGCCACAATAAGGTCTCCCCAGAGCCTTCTCTTCTGCAGGCTGAACAGCCCCACTTCTCTCAGCCTTTCCTGATAGGAGAGGTGCTCCAGTCCTCAGATCATTTTTGTGGCCTTCCTCTGGATCTGCTCCAACACATCCATGTCTTTCCTGAACTGAGGTCCCCAGAGCTGGATGCAGTACTGCAGGTGGGGTCTCAGCAGAGTAGAGGGGCAGAATCACCTTTATCGACCTGCTCGTCACGCTTCTTTTGATGCAGCCCAGGATAAGGCTGGCTTTCTGGACTGTGAGCACATATTGCTGGCTCATGTCCAGCTTTTCATCCACCAGTACCCCCAAGTCCTTCTCGGCAGGGCTGCTCTCAATCCCTTCATCCTCCAGCCTATATGGATAGTAGGGGTTGCCCTGACCCAGGTGCAGGACCTTGCACTTGGCCTTGTTCAACCTTATGAGGTTCACATGGGTCCATTTCTCGAGCTTGTCCAGGTCCCTCTGGATGGCATCCCGTCCCTCAGGTGTGTCAACCGCACCACTCAGCTTGGTGTCATCTGTAAACTTGCCGAGGGTGCACTTGATCCTGCCATCTGTGTCATTGATGAAGGTACTAAACAGTACTGGTCCCAGTACAGACCCCTGAGGGACCCCACTCATCACTGATCTGCATCTGGACATTGAGCCATTGACCACTACTCTCTAGATGTGACCATCCAACCAGTTCCTTATCCACCAAATAGTCCATCCATCAAATCCATTCACAAGGCAGTGTTGCATTTGCTATACAAAAAAATAAATTCCTGATGGATCTGACAGGGAAGTAGGAAGAGGGAAAGGCTGAAAAAAAAAGCCTTTAATTTATGGGGAACAGTTGTGTAGCTGTCAAAAATCCTTACTTACAGTATTAATTGATGTGTTAAACTGTTTTAATTATCTGAAAAGATGGCACATGCATTTGCATCTCAAAGTGCAGAAGTTAAGCTTTACCATAAAGCATTCTGTATATACTGCAAGTACAGTATACTTGTTATTCCTTATGGCCGGGACAAAAAAATACTTCATTTGTCTCTGAAATGTAATTAAAGGATTTGTGCTTTGAGTTAATCTAGGTGAAAGTGTACACGTGTAATACAGCAGTTACCTATATATGGATGAGCTGTACAGCGTTTTGTAAACTCCCACTAAAAAAGTCTTTATTTCATGAAGGATTCTTAGCTATAAAAAGAAAAATAGCCCAGTCAGTGTTTTTTGGCTTACAGACAGCTTAAAAAAAAAAATCTATAACTAAAGAAAACTGTGAACTGATGACTGGACTTCAGGTTTTTTTTAAACTGAATTTGAAGGAACATCCGTTTTCCTAGACAAGCTTTTTAATGCACTTTTTTGTAAAGTTTAATGTCTCCATCAAAGCTCATACAGGGTCTAGCTTTGTGTGCAGCAGCATTATCAGGACAGTGGAGAAAACTTGCATTTAAACTGGGATGAAGAAAATCATCAGTCAACCTAGAAGATGCTATAGACGTGTCATTCCTCTTTTGAGTGAGTATTGTACAACCAGGTTCACCCAATGATTGTCTTGTTTAGGTCAGCCTTGGAGTTTGAAGAACATGAATTGAACGTAGCATAGGGAGCTGTGTAGCCAACACAAACCAAGGATGCTGCTCCTTTCCGCTAGATTTCTCACGCGGGTTTGCAGAGTGAAGGCTGCGAGGAGGAGTCCTCAGCTGCTAGAGAATGTATAATGCTTGCTGACTTGAAGTGTACAGAGGTATCAAGATATAGAAAACATTATTGAAGCTAAGCTAAAAAGGACTGAAAATAGGGAACACAGTAGTAAACATTTAGATATGTAATCTGGATGTGAGAAATTAAATGTGACCCAGGTTTCAAACAGCCAGATTCAGACCACAGGCTTGATCTGGCATAAGAATTTGAGTGCTAATGCTTTTGGGTTGCCTAAGTAAAGAAATACTTTCACAACTATCATAATCAAATGCAGTTATGATCAACTTGCTTTAGATTATTTTTTGGAATGCATATTTTGGAATATGTTTGCTATTTATTACTCAAAATCATAATGTAATCTTGTGAGCCCTGGCAGAGCAGAAATTGCCAACTCTATCAAATAAAAAAAAATTGTAATCCTAAGCAGTGGAGACAGCTGTTGATTAAGATCCCTGGTTTTATGTTGTTTTGTGTAGTGCAGGTTTCTTGATTAGATAGGATAAATACATCTCTCTTACTTGGTCCGGGCATGGTGTGCCTGAGTATGCACATAACATAGGGATCGGGATCTACACTTCCTCTGAGCCCTGCATTTCATACAGTCCCTTAGACAGGTACTGGGTTTGAAGTGGTGACTTTGGTGGTAACATGGAAATGGGCAGAAAAGAGCTCTGTAGCTTAGTGTGAGCGTGGGGCCTTTGAAATATGATGGGTCATCTCGAATGCAAAAGTGCTATATAAAGCATAGGTAAGGACTGTGGTGAGACAAACCGCCCCAGCTCTGACATGAAAGGACTAATCACTACATTTCTAGTATCACTGCATATTATACTTCTAGAATTGTTCTAGCCTGCTCATATTGTAGATTCAAAGATAATACGTGTGTGTCAGAGTTGTTTCCAGGGGTGTCATGCCCTAAAATGAAGGGGAAGGGCTGAGGGGAAAGCAAGAATTGTAAGAGAAGGATTCCATGACTACCCAGTCAGGGTGCATGCATCCGTTTTAAGAGCCTATGAGGCTAATAAAGTGGTACTGATCACAGAGGAGTTATATTTGACTCTTGGTATTTTGTTAGCTGTCTCTGAAAGTGTTTAAAGGAAAAGCTGGGGCTTCAGCCAAACTAACAAATAGTTGTTGTGTAGCTTTTTGATACTACAAAAGTGAATTGAAATTTGCATGGCAGTTTAATCAGCCTGTGATATATAATGAACATATTATCAAGTGTTATTAATTAACAAGTAATATGTTTGATTTTTTTATGTACTACGGAAAGGAACCTCAGAATAGAGTTTCATCAATAACTTTTCCGTGGTATTGGTGGGTTAAGCAATTATTTCTGCTACCCCACAGCCCCTTTCATATGTTCAGTGCAAAAGTTTTTGTGGCTTTGTGGTGAACTGCAACAGGTAACTGGGACAGGTGAAGAACTGCTGTGGTCATCTGTTCTTTCTGGCTAAATTTTTGACTGGTTAGGATTCTTGTTTCAGTTCACTATATGGTTGTCCAAGCTTTTATGCCAGTGCAAAAGGAAAGAGATAAGAATGAAGATGTTGGGAATGGCAGGACTGTTGTGTTTGGTTGCTGTGTTAATCTATGTCAGTTTTAATTGATTGTCAGGCTGTACTCTTGATTGTGTGAGTGCTGTGCTCTCAACAGGATATGTGATGTAATAAATTAGAAGGAAAAAAAAAAGAAAAACTTTAAACATAATTCCTTTTTTAAAAACAGAAAATTTTTCTTGAAGCATGGTCATGTTGACAGCTGTACAATTTCAGGTTGGCTGTTGAGAGAGGACTTAGCATGAAACTGAAGTCCCTTCGTTGCAGTCCATACACATGTAGTATTTCAGAGGCAAATTACATTAAGAAATGGATGTCTATTAATAGGGATGTCTTTTCAGATGCTTCTGTCTCATCATTTACTATGAGTAGAATGTAGACTGGTACCTTGTGCCTCTTATATTAAGCTGGATGAATTTTTGTGGTTTTATTAGGAACATTCTTTATAGATAGATTTCAGTATGTTATGCCAGCAACTTTGTGTATTTTTAAAATACAGGAACTGAACAAAAAGAAGGCAATGTGTCTTGCGTGTGAAAATCCTTTATCTGACAGAAATAAACAGTTTCACTTAGTAGCTTTATCCCTCTGTTCCCTCTAACTTTGTGTTTCATTTGTTGGCAATAATAGAAGTTCTATTCTTCAGTTTCCTTAAGTCTTGACTTACAAAATCTGATGAGTAAATGACAGGTGCCAGTAGAATTAAGATAATTTTTTTCTTCTTTTTGTCTTATTAAAAAAAAAAAACAACAAAAAACCAACAAAAAACCAAAAAAAACCCAAAAAAACCCCCAACAACCAACCAACCAAAAGAAAACTCTGCCACTTCTATTTTCCGTTCAGTTCTACAGAGATGGTATGCAGTCTTGTGGTATTGAAAATTATGTTTTGAACCCTTGCCAGAGAAGAGCATTCACTGAAGTGGAGGCCTCCAAAGTGTAAACATGAGATAAATTGAGTTTCAGTTTTGAATCTTGATCTGCTTTTTCATTTTTTTCTTAAAAAGCATACCATTAAGCCTACACTGCCTTCATCTGTTTCCTTCAAATGTATTTTCCATTTGTAAAGCAATTTAACTAGCTTTTTGCTCATTTTTTTGATCATGAATCCTAGCAAAGCAGTAGTATGAAAAATACATAGTGTACAGCATCTGTATGTTACATACTAAATTAAGCCATGGAAAAATAACTTCCCTGCTTTTTCTCTTGTATTAACTTTTCATGGAATGTGAAATCAAGGTAAGTAGCCATTTGTGGTTAAAATGTGTCACTCTCAAGTACAGGAATATGTCAGTGAAAAGATTTGTATATAGAAGGCATAATTATTAAAGCTCTTCATATTTATTATATTAGAAATGTCAGTGTGTTTAAGCATCTTTGTACATCTCACAGGAAAGCCTGAAAAAATTTGTAAAAAAATTAACAAGTTCATTTAATCACATTTAATGGATTCTTAAATCTGTATCAGCTTATCAAAGGAAATATTAATTAAAAGTGTAATTGACTAGCCAGCTGTTTCCTGTTTTCTGTCCAGCAGCCTCTATTGAAAACATTACAAAACATGTAAAGCTCTTTATCTGAGGCAGATGAGAAGATCCCCATGCCAAATTCTGCTCAAGCAGTGAGATTTAAATGATAGTTTCTTAGTTCAATGCATGTTGGGTGACCAGTATCTGTAGGCATGTACTACTTCATATGGAGGCAGGCTACGTTCCCAATTGGCAGAGAAACCCCTTTTAAAACACGACATACATGGTTAGCATGCTAGAATGCTTTGTTCCCGGAGGGGAGCACTGTATGACTAAAGCTGAACGTGTTGTTGCGTTTTTCCTCACTGCACACGAGAAATCCTCTAAGAGCAGTGCAGTTCTCAGGCTAGGCTCATATATTGAGAGGAGTGAATAGGCACGTACTGAAGATGAGCGCTACCTTGCTGAGTTGGCATAATTTAACAATGTAAAATGTACAAGTCCTTTCTGGATGGGTTGAATGTTTTGTCCATTAGGTTTACAGTGTTCATTCCCAAGCTTGGAAATTATTCTCCCCAGGTACAAGAAAGGCCTCGTGGAACCATTCTGTATTTCAGTTTTCCCTTTGTGAGATAGTTGGGAACTGCAAAGGTCCCCCTGATCATGGAGAACCTCTGGTGCTCTTTTGCATATCCCTTGTTAACAGTGGGGCTGTAACTAGCATCATTTTGTGTTGATACTACACTTTCCATTGCAAGACAAATCATGACCAAAGCTGTCTTTCTCTTTCCAGAGTTTGGAGTTGCTGGGGATTAACACAGAACTTTCAGGGTCTGAAAACTTCTTTGAATGTTCGTCTACCATTTGCAAGGTTTTTTTAACGTACGAGAGCCAAATTTCTGTTTGAGTTAGAATTATTAAAAATAAAAATGCCATTTGCCATTAGCGCACATGACCAAAACCCCAAAGCCTCTTTTGGTTTTGGTGTGGAGAATGAATGCGATATTCATTCTCAAATTAAGACCTGTAACAGTAAAAGTTTCTGCTCCTTTTTTTGTTTTCATTCAGATTACTTCCTTGGGGACTTCTTGCTCACTTCATACTTGGATTTGTTGTTATATTCACCTCCCTCCCCCGCCATCTTAAGTGTCATGCTGTTTTCACTGGGTGACTGAAAGATCAAGTTAGAAAGTTTTGTTCTGGAGTGCAGGACAAGTGTCGGTCACACTGGGGAGAGGTAGAATGCAGCAGAAACCAGCGTGCTGTCATGGCTTGCCAGCAATGAAGGAGAGTAACTCCAGTAAGAGCAAAGAAAAAAGGAGTGGGGATAGAGCAGAACTTTGCCTATTGTGTTTAGATTTGAAGGTAGTGTCTCACTGGATATCTTTGTGGGTTCGGAATTGGAGTGTCTTTATTTTAGTTAGCTGGAGAGCTCAGATGGAGTAATTTTTGGAAGCAAATCAGCGATAATACAGTTTTCCAGCCACACATTATGAAAAATGTGCTATAGCAACATACAGCTGGATCTTCCTTGAAAAACGATAGAAAGGCTTGCAAGGTATGTCATGTTTGCCATATGCAAAGGCAAACTCAGTTTGATTATTGAAGCTTCTTCAAAACAGAGTACGTTTGATTTTTGTGATGGAGATGCTTAACAGTTTCTTTTACGCTCTTTAATTACATCTGCGGTTACAAATGCTGACAGCTGCAAGATCTTGTTGTGGCTTAATATTTTTATTTCTGTAGTGTAGAGGGGACTTGAATGTGTTAGGTGTCCCAAACATTGATGCTCCAAATGCAGGGAAAAAAGGGAAAAATCTGGTGGACTGAGTAGTTACATAATCTACCATATCCGTTCAGTTGGAGTCAGTTCAAGTGATGCTGTTAGTGGCGTGAGAGGAGAATGAAATGTCAACAGCAAGTTACGCGTGCTAGAAATCAAAAAATAAAACAAGAGACTTTATGCCACAGTCTCAGCTGAAAAATATGGGTAGATAATCAGCTTACATAGTATGTCCTATCCTTGCTGTTGCATATGAAGTTTGCCCATAGAAAAAGGAAGAGTGTATCTCTTCATCTCTTAGCTACTAGATGCTGAAGTCCTCTATGTGAAGACCTATTAAGAGGATTCCTGCATGGAAAATGCCTTAGTTTTCCAAAGAACATCGACCCCTCAGAGCACTGATCTTGAGTTTGAGATGTGTGAGAAAGACTTTGTGGAAGCAGATCACCTGAGACCATGATGTGGTCACAAACCAACTCTGGAACCGTAATTATTCCAGCATCAGATCCATTTCTGATCACATTAGTAGTTTGTTGTAAACAGTAGATTAAATGTTATACGCTCATCTCTTTTCTACAGCACAGAAGAAACTGCTTGGTAGAACAGTGCTGTAAGGCAAGAAAAGCCAGTCTGTATGTTCTTGTTATTATTGGTGCAATTAAGCTACAGCTGGTTTATATTGTATTTAGTAACTTTCACAGTTTCTTAGAATCATTTGTTTCTCACAATCTCGGAAAAATTTGGCTTGGATTTCTGGAGGTCATTTTTGTTTAACCTCTTGCTCAAAGCAGGGGCCTGTCTTCAATGTTAGATCAGGCTTTGTGCAATTTTGCCCAACTTGGTAAATCCTCGAGGAAGGGAAGTCCCCAGCCTCTCTGTACCACCTGCTTATGTGCTTAATTGGTCTTGTGGGGAAGACTTTTTTTTTTTTTTCCTAAAGTCTGTGCAGAATTTTGAACAAGTTGCAACTTGAGACTGCTTGGTTTTGTCCTTTCATTGTGCACCTCTGACAAGAATCTGCTCCAGGCTTTTCTAAATGTCCTTTAGATAGTAGAAGATGCCCCCTTAGCTTTCTCCATACCAAATAAGTTCAGTTTCCTTAGTCTGTCCTCATTTGCTGTATGCTTTAGCCCCCTAATTCTTAGAGGCCCTCTTGGATTCCCTCTGGTTTGTTGGTAGGTGTCTTGTACTGGAGGCCCAAACTGGGCTCAGTACTCCAGATAGGGTCTTGGGAATACCAAGTAGAGTGGAATAATCACTTCTCTTGATCTCACCATCCTTGTGCTGCTGTGGCCCAGTACGGGTTAGCCTTCACTGCCACAGGAATGATTTTCCTTCATGGTACTTGAATTACTTTGTGTTGGTATGTTTCCCTGCTTTTTCTTTGTACAAAATTCATACCAATATCCCTTAGTGTCCTACCTACATGGAAAAAGCAAGTCTAAGTGACAAGAATAATTGAGGTGTGATTGTAAAGGAAATAAACAAGCAAGCACCATTTTCTTAGCACACATACCAGTAGCTGTGAAGCTTTGTGCTTCATATTACTCTTACCTCTGCTAGCTGAATTACAATTAGTACAGCATAGCCTAGATGTATTGTTCTGCCAGATGGGTCATGTAGACCTATTTAATGTGACCCTGAATATGGAGCCTTGTGCAGTGTATAAACACCATGCTGTTGGTTTTCTTTTTCTCTGCAGCGTGGATGAATTTCCCACCTTTTTTTAATGATGGGTAATACCTGGAGGAATAGCTGCCCACAAGTTTCAGGTCTGGATACAGGTCATATACTTATTTTGCTATAGTTAATAATAAAAAATATTAATTAGACTGTCAAGTCTTGTGCACAAATACCTGCATAAGATTATCCAAATCCTGAAGACACATTTTGGAATTTTTCCCCTTCTTTTTGTTATAACTTATTAGCATAATGTGGTGTGTTAAGCAAAGAATTCAAGAACGATTGCAGGTTTTCTGCCTGAGTGCCAGGTGTAATGACCTGTGAACATAGTTTGAAGACACAGTAATGGGTATGCTTTCCTTTCAAATTTAAATTAAAGTGAGATGTTATGGGCTGAATTTTTTTTTTTTTTTTTCCGCCTGCTTAATTTTTTTAAGTTGGCCTGTAACCTTACAGGGTCATGCAAAGTATTTATAAAGAGGATTCAGCATTTCTATCTTTTTATGGGAGATTTTTTTTCAGCTATGTGTTGCTAGTTGACATCTGCCACTTTGAGAAACGGTGAGTTTCTTCTGGCAGGACTTGGACGAGGAATGCATGGGAGAAATGTTAGGCCATTGTTCCTGCTCTGAACTGTGATCTGCACTTCTAGTAAACTGAAAGAAAAAAATTCCGAGTTTCCCCTAGTTTATTTGGAGGATGAGGTGTTCTCCAGCTGTGAACACATCTATGGATCAGAGGGCAGAATTAGTTACATGTAGCTAATTTTGACTGCTGATCAGTTTCCAGACAGAGGTCAGAATATTACTTTCTGTAATGCAAACAAGTCATAGATAGATTCTTCCTGGAGGCCTTTCAGCTCTTCCATTCCCACATGACATCTGTGTGGAAAGTACAACCATCTGCTCCCTGGCCTTCTCCCTCCTTCAGGCTGTCCCTCGGGGACCTCCACATTTTCTCTCCTCTAGTAGAGCAGTCCAGCCCAACAAAACAGCTAGACCGTCTTCGCATACAAGTTCCCTTTTGCTCTATTTTAGCATTTATGTATTATAAAAGGTTCTGAGCTTCCCTTACACAAAGTTGAAAACCAAGCAGCAGGCATACAGTGTCTTTACAGACCACAGGAAGGTGTGTAAGAGCCTGAACAGGAGCTAGGTCCCTTCTTCAGAGCCGTTAACTTAAATGGTTTGAATGCAGTGATGGGTGGAAAATCCAGCTATGGCCTTCCTGCTCACAGAAGCAGTATACTTTCTTAGGGTGGTCCATATTGGATGTTTAGCACTCCTACTAAATTTCCACAGCAATTCTCATGCTGATTAAAGAACAGGATTTATGGTTTTGACAGTTCTTGGCAGGTAGAGTTGTGGTGGTAGTGTGGGAGGTTAGTTCAAATTGATTTATAGCAGATACAGGGATGGACTCGCTCTGTCACCATCTCCATTATTTCTTATATAATCATTGGAAACGATGTTTCATAAGCAGATGATGATTTCCATTCAACTTCCTATTTATGCTCTCTATCTGCGCGAGTAGAATATCCTTTTATCCGTCACCTGGGCAAATGCACGGTTCGTGCTTCAGCAGCACTCCTCAGAACTGCTGTGGATTTTATGTGGCTGATATGTTCTGCAATATTCTGCTTTGATTTGGGGTTCTCTTTAATCCTGTGAAGAAGTCACTAACTTGAATTCAAGATTCTTTCCAGAAGTATGTTGTATTGTAGCCATCTGCTTTTAATTTTTACTTATTTTAACAGCCTCACCTAGGAAACGCTTTCCTTTGTTGGACAAAGCACTAAATGTTTTGCGTATGTGTGTATAGGTTGCATATAATTTTGAATGTTTGAGGGCCAGTGCTATTTCAAATATATTAAACTAAAAACACCTAATTGATTTTTTCTCAGGCACAGTGTAAGGGAAAGGAAGATAATTAAAATGGGTGGGAAACATTGTTAAACATTGAACTTGACTTTGTTGAATCCAAATTTGGGCCATTACTTCTGCTAGGGAAGTTGTATCTTGGATTAAGATGTACTCTACTGAATTTTTCTCCAGCAGCTTGATTGTAGAATGAGGTTGTAATGGTGAGTTTTAATGACAGTAGGCAGTGATTTGACAGAAGCACAATGATTATGACTTGACTGCAAGATCTGGTAGGTGGGAAGCCTTTCCAAAAAGATTAGAAGAGAAACAAAGTAAAGTGCTTTGCGCTCAAAAGTTTTGCAGTTCAAAATGGGAAAGTTTCATGTTCCTGTCAATCAATGCAAGTATGACCAGACAACACGTGACCTTGTGAAGCAAAGAGCAGTACATTCACTGTTGAAAGATGTATAATACGGTGAAGAAGGTGTGGGGTTGTGAGGGGGGGTGGTAGAAAAGCTGCCATTTCGAACAAGGTGATAGTCCAAAATTCACCATACACATTTGTGTTAGTGTTTCAAAACTCATTTTATTTCAAGGTTGTCCTGTTATCTTTTCCTTCAGTCTGCCTGTCCACAATTTTTTTGTGTCTTTTAGCTGTAGCCGCTCTCTTCCTATTATTTAACTTACTGCTAATGTTTTGAAGCACTTAAAGGGTTTTTTAATGATGCAAGTTAAGGTTGTAATATTTCTATTTATATAATATGTAATATGTAATATAGAGCTCCGTTTTTCTGTCTGCCATCCTAGTGTCTTTACAATTTCCTTTTGATAAAAAAGAATGGTAATTTAGGGGGAGTTTTGAGAGTCAATTATCGCTATGTTAGAGGATAATTTAAAAAGTATTAAGTGGTTGCTGTAGGTCTTATGGTCAAGTGTGAAATTATCTAAAGTATTTCTTTACATGAGCAGATTCAACAGTGTTTTGCAGTAGGGCATCGTCTTTGTAAAAATAAATATTTCAGGATGGACTGTAGCTGGCTTCTGGGGGAAATATATCAAAAGCAGAGTAAAATGATGATATAATTCCTGGATTACGTTTCTGCTTTTTTTTCCAAATAGCTATATAGATAGAACTCTTCATTTTGGCCCTGACATTGCTTCGCTAAGTTAAATCTCTTTTCCCTAAACATCAGTTTTGTTGTGCTTTCCAGAGAACAGCAGTTTTTGACATGTTTCTAGTGTGTGTCACGTACTGGAAAATTTTGGCACTCAGCTCCTTGTCATGGTTTCAGTAAGGAGCAGTTACAACTGTTTTGCTTTTCGTGCTGCAGTATTTCGTTTTAGCGTGCAGCCGTATTAGCAGATAGATGTGCCATTGTCCTGTGCTGTTCTCTGTGGGAGTTCAGGGTGTAGCTCCTGCAGCTGTGGCTCCTACATCCCACGCTCTTCTCTTTTGTACTATGTTTTAAAATTCACTTTGGTCTGACCTTGGACTTGCTCTTACAAACTGCTTCTCATTTCTGTCAGCTCCTTTGTTACACCAGTGACAGATGCTTATACAGTTTAGTGAAATGATTGATCTGATGTTGGCGATGGTCCTGCTTCAAGTGGAAGGCTGGACAACATGACCTCCAGAGGTCCCTCAGCGATTTCTGCAGTTCTAGAGGTGGGATACGTGGTTCTACTCTGCCCACTGTGCTCATTGCTGACATTCAAAATCAAGTTGCTAAGCAGTGAAAATAGGAAAACTTGGAGGTGGAGTGGGCAGAAGGGTCAGGCAGTGAAAGTCTCTAAGGGGTGAGTCTTGCTGACCAACTGCAAAAAGTGAAATAAAGCTTCTGGCCAGAGGGAGGAACGGAGGAGGACTGTGATGCAAGCCTGAGACAACAGCCAGTGCTCCTAAAGCTTTCAAGTGGCAAGCTTTTGCCACAGTTTCCCTTAGAAATAGTGATCAGAGCTGGCTGCTCTGGCCCTGTCACCATCGCCGTCTCTTCACTTCATTGTTGCTGAGCTATTTAACCATGCTAAGCCAGCAAAAAGCTTTTTTTTTCCTACCCCCACTGTGAATTTTTTCTGTCATAGCATGCTCCAAGTGCTTGGTGCAGGGTCAGAAAAGCTCTACAGCCATTGCAGAGGAAGCAGTGGGAATAAACAGCCAGGGTTGGGGTGGGGAGAGTGTTACCATGACAGTCAGTAGCTACATTGATGTAGACGTGCACAGAACTGCAGCTGCAAAGTAATTGAGACCAGACACGATAATAAGAGCTAGTGTTGAGGTAAATGAGTATGCTTGTCCAGCTATACGTTGTTGTGTGAAGTTTAAGACTCCATGTGAGAAAAAAATATAGAAAACGATCCTGTCTGATGGGAAAGAACACAGATAGTTAACATTTTATTTAGTACTTGGCAAAAACTTGGGCAATATAGACAGAGGAAATGATCCATTCTTGAGGAAAAAAGGGGGAGACAGGAGTTCAGAATTTGAAAATGATCCCAAAAGCACAATGTGGTGCTTAAGTGTTTCATGGCCTGTCAGCTAGGTGCAGAGAAAGAGACAAGGAGAGGAGTGTTCCACATCTGATCTTAGGGATAAGTAGCATAAATGTGGAGGTTCCTTCATGTCTGTCACCTGTGCATTATTCATCTTTGTAACTGTATTGCCTGTTTGGGGTTTCAGAAGTACTTGCATTGTCTTTTACATTACCTGTCCTTCCTCCCCCCCGGCCAGAGTTAAGGTTGACTTGAAGCTAAGTAGCTAGCGTCAAAGCACTCCATTCCTTCAAGATCCTTAATGCTGGGACACTGGGTTGCTCTGGCAGGTTGCAGCAGTTTATCATGGTCTCCTGTATCATAAGAAAAAGATGTTAGAAGCTCTATGGGTTATGTTAGAGTCAGGTTAGTGGTGTCCTTTTGGAGAAAGTTCTGGTGACTGTTAGCTGGTAAACTCTTTGGCATACTGCCATGTGCTTGAACACAGATATTAGACGGGGTGTTTCTATAATTTGTTTTGTGGTGTTGTTGCTTTGGGCGTCTTTTGTTTCATTTGTATGAAGCCCTGTAAGAAGAGAGATTTTTGCTGGTTGACATAATCCTGAATGGAGGAATTGTGGTGTCAGCGGTGATTCTGGGGATGAATGTGTGCAGCTGCTTTACAAAGCTGTCTCTAGCACATCACCATCAGGGGTGCAGGTGGAGGTTAACAGTAGAACAAGCATGTGGCAGATTAATCCGGTGTGCTCTCAGTCTCCTGATGAGACCAAATCAGAGTAAGCTGCGTCTTCCCAGTCTCACGTTCTATATAGCACCTGCAAAACACAGAGGGAAATATTGCTGGAAGCGTAGAGAAGATACTGTGCTGACTCTGAGGAGCAATTGTATGAGCTGATACATAGCTGCATGAGTAGCTTTAAATAGTGCTATTAATAGAGCAACGCTGCTCTGTGTTGTCATTTTGCAAGTAAACTATATGTGCTTTGGATGTTTAGTGAAAAGATCTACTACATCAGAAATTAGAGCCTCTACTTGTTTATCTCCCATTCTTCTTGTGCATGTGTTGTTTATTCATAGTCATACACGATGGAGAGAACATGTATTTTTTAGGTAATTTCTCCACCATGCCAGACTGTTTTGAGTTCGTCTGTTTTTCTGACATTCTTTGCAGTTGCTTCAACTTCATACCCTTTGCAGGTTGACTGGAGTTGTCCTCTGTTCCATTGTCCAAGTGATAGCTGAAGTATTGAGTGCTACCAGATGCAGTACTGAGCTTTATGGAACTTCACAATACACATTCTTTCATTTTGACAGTGAACCCCTGATACCATTCTGAGTATTGTTCTCCAGCCAGTTTTGTACTCATTCTGTAATAAGTACTTTCATGTAAACCATCTGCTGTAGATCAGTTATGAGAACATTACGTGAAACAATATAAAATAACCTTACTGAAATCAAGCATGTAGGAAATCATCTGTTTCTTCTCTGTCCACAGAATCTGTTCCTCTGCCATTGAAGGAAATTAAATTGATTTGTTGGGATTTTCTTTTTCTCGACAAATCCATGCTGGGTACTACTCGTCTTGCTTTCTTCTAGGTGCTTAGACATAGTTTCCTAGCAGTTATTGATCTTTTCTACTAGGATTTCCATGAAACAAGTGTAGTGTGTCACATCCCGTTCTTCAGATAGGCAGATGGAAGGAGCCTGAAAAAGATTTGTTTGTGTCTATCAGTGGATGCAGTAGCTGCTGGAGCACAACTGTGTTTCTGGTTTTGTCCAGTAATACTGACTTCTGTTCTCACAGAAGGCATAGAGGGTCGTACAGTGCCTACACAGCCCTCTGCTCTTTGCTTTTCTGATAGCATCTTTGCTCTACTTCCTTCACAGCTCCTGTCTCTGAGTTCCTAAAGTTAAAAGAAAGTTTTCCTCAAACTTCTTGGATCCAGACTTTTTGCTTGTAGATGTGGTTGGTTGGATTTCTCTTCAGCTGTAGTTCTGCTAAGGTGACTAGAAGGAAATCAGGATGCACATGTTGAGAAATGTTGATAGTTTGGATAGTAAAAACAAGCAAGGTGTTTCCCCAAGTTTTTCTGTATATGTGTGTGTGTTAGTCTGTGTTTTATATGTATGTGTGTGTGTGTATATATATATATATGTAAAATATACATCTGTGTGTGTATATATATGTATGTGTGTATATACTATTAAAGTGTGTCAGAGTTGCTTCTAGGCTTTTCAGCAGCCTCATAAATGAGGGTTTGGGGATGGGACGTTTGAAAAGGTGGATGTCTCGTGGGGTAATGTGTTGTATGTAGTATATTGATAGCATACATGTGGTAATTATTGTTTGGTTGTTACAGGCAGCAGTGATTTATAACATTCTGAGAGTCAGAGAAGGTGACTGTGCTGCCATTTCCCTTGCAACAACATTGTCTTCATCTCTGGTGTCTGAAGGTTGTTCAGAGCAAATGTGGGAAAGTACTTTACTCTGGCAGGAGAAAAAAGCTGTGCTTATAAAAATCTATGCACTCAGTGCCAAAAGAACAGCTGCTTGGAAATGTCATTGAGGCTTTGCCAGAGGAGCTACTGGAGCTCCGTACCAAGATTTACCAAAAAAGGGAGGTTGATTGTTCTCCAGTTTTCAAAGAAAAGTTCAGACCTAGAGCCCCTGAGCTTAGAAGCAATTGTATAACAAAGGTAACACAATGATGACAAATAAAGAAAATGCAATTTCTGCTAAGCATGTTAATAAGGGAAGATGACATGGTATACTTGGATTTCTGAAAGTATTAATGCATTCAGGTCACCTTGCTCTCCTGGGCAGGGTAGGCATTTTTTCCCTACAGTGACAGACTGGTCATCCTAGCAGAGTGCACTGTGAGAAGTGCAGAGAAAATAGCAATTAGAATAAAGTGTATAGGAAAAATTAAATAACAGTTATTTGCACTTTATAAATCTGTTCTTAGCATCAGAAATAAATAGTTCTTACTAAATTTTAGGAGCAGAGATCTCCCTTCTCAAATTCTCTATCGTTTATGAACTCATGTTGTGATATATGGATGTACAGTAAAGTATTGGTGCCTGCACCCCTGTGCTTGAATAGTCCTAAAGCAGAATGGGCAGGGCAGTATAGTAGTTGGAGAGTAACATTCTGGAGTTATTTGCTTTCCTTAGGAAGAATTCCTGAGCTTTAAGAAAACTTAGTTTGGATGTGTTTGTTTTTCAGGAAGTCTTTATGCACTTTATGCCTGTTTAATTGTGTATTGTACAGCAGTAATGAAGCGACTCCTGTTTTATTCAGCACACTGCAGTGAGCTCTTGTGCTTATATGCAAGCTTATTCTTACTATAAAAGATTTTATTATTTTTTTTAAATATCTTGAGTCAGTTCCTGCAAATTATTTATGTTGTTTTACATTCTTCTAGCTTATAGCATTTTTTTTCTAGTCTTAAGATATTTTTTTTCTCCCCAAATTTAGTGGTCTCTTTTAAATATTTCTTCTGCAGCACTTCATAAGCAATGAATCTTTAAGTGGATGCATTGAATTGCCAGATATATAGAGGGATAAAGCCCAGCAATGTTGATCCTTTTTCATTTTCCCAGTAGGGTGACAGATAAATTAGTCCCTGTAGTAAACAGAATCATAGAACAGTATAGGTTGGAATGGAGTTAATATATTACATTATATACACAAAAGTGTGTGTCTGCGTAAATGTGTATATTTTAGGATCCCATGCTTTTTGCATCTATTTATGGACACACTGATTTCATATTCTTAACTGTGGCTGATGGTCATCTCTTCAAGCAACTTCCATAACCCATCCTGTGAGGAAAGACAGTTCTGCATCAAATCCCAGTGCATTTAGAAAGCAGAGAATTTTAATAAGGGGCATTATAGGTTCATTTGTACCATCAGTTGACAGTTTGAAACCCTTAAACATCTCTGTTTGCTCAATATCCAGTTAAGGGTCATAGCAGAGGAACTTGTGCAAGGAAAGTAAAAAAGCTTTGAAAAGTTCAGTTTCATCATTGACTAACATTGTCAGTGTCAAGGGACTATAAGGATTGCTTGTTTTCAGAAGTACTGGAAAGGATATCAGTAAAATACTGGATGAGTTGCACAGCAGTTCAGTGTAGATGTTCTGACAAGAATGATGCTTACAGAAGTTGATGGCAAATTGACTTCTGATTTAAATAGGTATTGGTAGCTGGAGAGATAAAGCATCAACATAAGCATCAACATATCATTCTGGCTATAATCAGAAAAATGGCCTATGGGTGATCATCTGGCTGAACAAAGGGCAGACATGAAAACCTTCTGCAGCAAATTTTGTTTTCATCCATCTTGATAAAAATTCAGATTTTTTCTGTATGTTGAATAGGTATCTATAACATTCCATTTTTTTTCTTTATCTAGAGTATCAGATGCATACTTTCAGATAGACAAAGTGTCAGATATTTGATGATGCCATATCTAGAATATAAATATTAAAATATGTGAAGATCTTTACAAATCACTGACTTGTCTAATTCTAATTTGAACTGTTTCCTAACAATATAGTTGATGAACAAAAGTACTACTATAAGAAGTCACTCAAGTTACATTGATTATAACTATCATTTGCCAAAGTTTATGCTAAGGAGTTGGATAAATTTGGTTTTGAAATGAAACAAAATCACAAATGCATTAAAGAAAATGACAACAATTAATTTTTAACCATTATTTAAAAAACAAGCAGGTGTGGCATGAATAATCCAATGAATTACCCCCCAAAGCCTCCTGTTTTGACTTTGGTTCTAAAAATTAGCTCTGCAGACCTTGCTAAGTCTTGCTTTTCTGAAGGTGGTGTTATGAAAACATAAGAAGTAGAAATGAAAAATAAAATCCTGTTTTAAAAAGATTTCTCTAAGTCCCTACTCACACATGGTCAACAGAAAAGCCCTGCTGTCTTGCAGGACTGATTCAAAGGCTTGTAGTCTGCTAACCTCCAGGTATCATGCAACACATTTTAAAAAAGTTTAATGCTGAAGTGGTATTATTGGAAAAGGCTGTAGTGAGTATACATGCTAATTTAGCAAAATGGATGGATGTGTTAGAGCAGATTATTAGTGAAGGTTGGAGCACGTGAAAAACACAAGGAAGAAAATAGCTGATTGCTATAGGAGGCTGAGGAACACAGACTAATTGTCTTTTACAGAAAACCATTTGCTTTAAAAATGTTTGCTCATTCTGGGTAGGCTTGGAGCAGAGGGGAATCCCAGAGGCTCTGAAGACTGAAAACTTAATTGGATCAGTCAGTTAAAACTAAGGCACTTGAACTAAGCAAGGGATCATCTAGGATGTGCTGAGAAAAGTCAGACCTTTAAGACTTAGTTAGTTTGACACGTATTATAGGAAGATAGCTCTCATTTTTAAGAGTTGAGCCTGAGACGCATATTGATCCTTTCAGATGGGAATATGTACAATGTAATGCAGAAAACTTGTTTGTTTTTTCCTGTGAAGTTGAAAAGCCCTGCAAAAAGGGTATTGATTAATTTTGTTCTTATAATACCTACACAATCCCTCTCATTGGTGTAATTCCAATGTGCTAGAAGTATTTGGTTAACTCATGTCCCATGGTAGTATGAGACTGGATACTCTGAGGCCAAGTAGATTTTATATATGTCTTTTACTGGCAGCTTTCTACTGGCCGCTTCTGCAGTGCTCATTCTGTAGCTGCGTAATTAGGCTCAAAGGTTGCAGGGGGGGTGTGTGTGATTTTTGTTTTATTTTTAGCCAGCACGTCTGTTTAATGCTGAATTAACAGCTGTACAAATTTAATTGATAATGCAGCATCCAATTTTAATTTCAGTGAGCAGTTAGGAAAAGCAACCAGTGTAGAAAGGTTGTATCTTGTAAACACCACACATTCTCTTCTTTGAGTCAGATTTTGGCATCTCAGGTGTACTGCTTGACACTGAAGCCCAGGTACTGAGCAACTTTGGTCTCATGCACACTCTAATGAATAGAGGTTTTTTGCCACTGTCTTACCTAAGCGGGCTGTGGCGGCAAGGGTACAGGAAACAGGGTAGATTAATTTCTCATGGTTGCAAAACTGGCTGAAATCCTGTACTTCTGTAATTCTCAATTACTTGCTGACAGGGAGGGATTCATGGAAGAGATCTCATCTGGCTTAATGGTGGAACAGAGTAAGTTTACTACATTTGCTGGTACTGTTAAACTGGGAGGAACTGCTGGCCTGCTGGGAGGACTGGGTTATCATTAGTAACATCCTTCACATCCTAGGCTGCAAAAAGACTGAAAGAAATCAAGTCCTTTAGCACAAGGAAGAGAAAAGGCTTCAAATAGTTATGAAATAAAGGACAGGAATACTTTATTTCAGCTGAATATAGGAAAAGATGCAATAGATTAATGTTGCAACAAGTTGTACAGCATAGAACAAAGCCTTTAAAGATAAAGGATAATCAAATATGGTAATAGATAGTATAGGAGAATTGCTTCATTGTTTAATCATCAGAAGTCTTTAAGAACAGATAAGGCAAATACTTGCTATGATTGATGAAAACATATTTGCATCTACCTTGCAGGTATATTGGACAACCTCTTGGAATCTCTTTTGGGCTTGCTTGCTGTTGCTGTTCGGGTTTTATTTGTTTGCACTTTAATGGAAGGAAGAAAGGTTTTAAAAAACCCCACCACACTCTCAGGAATGTTCTCAGCCCACCCAAGTAGCTTATCTCTTCATTCTTTACCCATTCAATTCTTAACAAAGGAAAGATGAAAGAAAGTACACCTACTTAAGTGTTCTTTATGAAGGGAGCATAAAAACTGAAAGTCAATTATTTTTTCTTTGCAGGTTACGGGATGACAGAATTAGGATAGAAAGGATGGAAAAACTCCATTTTGAATACAGCCATGCTTTCCAGATGATTACTGATTTTTACGCAAAAGAAGTGCCTGATAAGACAGGTATGTCATTTGGATTTTTATGCAAAAGAAGTGCCTGATATTACAGGTCTGTCATTCAGAATGTCTTTGAAGCATGCATCATGTTAGCTTTTACACAGATAAGGAATACATGTGGGTGCATCCCACCAGGTCTCATGGGCTTGTCTATGTCCAGTTTGTTTAAGTGTTCCCTAACCTGATCCTCCTCTGTTAAGGAGAAATCTTCATTGCTCCAGAATTTCCCACTGGTCTGAGAGGCCTCGGATTCATCAAAGCACATCTTACCAGTAAAGACCAAGACAAAGAAGGCTTTGAGTTCCTCAGCCCCTTCCCTGTCCTTTGTCACCAGATCTGCTGGTCCATTCAGCAGTGGGACCACATTTTTCCTTGTCTTACTTTTGCTGCTGATTAGAAGCTCTTGTTGCCCTTCATGTACCTTGCCAGTATCAACTCCAGGTGGGCTCTCATTTTCCTAACCCCATCCCTGCAAGCTCAAACAGTGTCTCTATATTCTTCCTGGGTCACCTGTCCCTGCTTCCACCTCTCATACTCCTCCTTTTTAATGTTTGAGTTAATCAGGAGCATCTTGTTCATCCATGCAGGCCTTCTGCCACCTTTGCTTAATTTTCTGTACATTAGGATCTTTATTGAGCTTGGAAGAGGTGAACCTTGCAAGTGAACATTATTTAAATAGAAATGAATACAGGACTAGCATCCCTTTTTTTTCGTAGGTTGAAGATGTGTGTTTAGACAGGTTTGAATTCACACATATATAGCAACTGAGGGAAATTATTCAACATCTGAAATGTTTCTTCAAGTTCTTGTATGTGTAACACTGTAAGAACAGAACAGCAGCTTTAAAAAACATCTCTGAAAAAACTGAACTAAATAGGGTTTTGAAAAGTACCATTTTATGTTGAGAGATGGAGTGGATTTTCCTATTGTTGCAGCTGGAACAGGGACTGTAGTAGAGCACTGTTTAGAAACACTATCAAATAGGAATAGCTGTCTCACAAAGATGGAACCATATTCTGCACATTGGCCAAGGCAGATAAATCATGAGCACATGTGCCAAGGCCTCTTCATTCCTTTTAACTTGCACAGATGTTGCCTGCAGTAATGGAGATTTCAGAATTCAGTTCTTAGTATGTATATTTAGAAATCTCTTATGCCAACAGTTATACATTTTTATAAAGGAAAAACCTGTGCAGTCAAATGTTTTATGTTTCATAATGTGTTTACATTATTGTAATGTTCTACATTCTTTGGAACCATAAGTGTTATTTTGTATCACTTTATGTTGATTTATAGATATCATAGAACACTATACGTACATTACAGATTCCTATTTAATTAAATAGAAAAATAGATTATGCTTTTTCTAAAATACATAGGTAGTAAACAATGGGTTGACAAGAAAATAACTTCTTTTTTTTAGGTCCTCAAAAACTATCTGTAATACTAAGCTTGGATAAGCCTGTTATTTGCTCTCTGGCAGCAGTAATTGCATACCTCAAAGAATTTAATTTGGAAAAGATGCTTTACAATCCAAGGTAAGTTGCCTTATATAAACTTCCAATTCAAAGCGCTAATACACGTACTAGTGTTATCTTGTAAGTTTTACCAGACAACTTCCCTTCAATGTAATGAATGTACCTGCTAGAGTGATAAACATAGTCTTTGTAAAAATTATACCTTACATTTAAACTCCTAATCAGAACTGAAAGAATCAAGTGATTTTTTTTTTTAAGTGGTGTTTCATGAAAATCTTTATTAAGTATGTTTGTCTAGACATTACTATCAGTAATGTAAATGAACATGTACTGCTGCCAACTGTTACTGGAAACAAACAAAGTGCAAAAACTGGTGAGTACTAGGGGGGAAACCTTAAAGTTTGTTAATCGAGATCAGCCATCATATCTCAGCCTTGGTTTTACTTTGTGAACAAAATCTGGGCCTTTTTGGGCAGCTTTTTTTAAAAAAAAAATTAATGCTGTAATTTAGCTTTGCAGATGATGTTTTATTTTGTCAGAGGTGCGTAAATAATTTTCTCTTTCTGTAGCTCTGGAAGCAGGTATAAACGCTAATGTGTTGTAATGTTTAGACAGTACTCAGCAGGTCTGTTTGAATTGATGAATCTAGCTATCAATTATAAAGAAACAGATGCTCAACACATCTCAGCTTTCTGAAAAATCCCTTGAGTTGGCTCCGTGGTAACTAGGAGTGGGGAACAGTCACGCAAAAAGTTGTTGATAGACCGTCACCATTTGTGCAAAGTTACTACAAAAACACACAGACACGGAAATAATCTTGTCTTCCCTGAAGTAGTCCCAACACTTAGTTTTATTAAATATGCTCAGATGAATACTCAAAATTTCGAACAGGATTATGTAGGTGGAATCAAATGAAAATGGAAAGGTATTGCCACTCAAGCATCTTTTTATCCTGTCTTGCACAAGTGTAAAAGATTGCTATCCTACCTGGCTTAGGTTGGAAAATATCATTGAGGCTTATTAAATGTTTTAATAAAACAGTTTTATCTGTTATGGAACCTATGCAAAATATTCTCTTGGTTGTCTCGGTATTCCTCTGTCCTGTAAGTGGGCAGGATTTAACGAAGTAGGTCTGGCTGCAAACTGGAAACTTAAAATATATCAAGTCAGTTGTAGATCATTCACGTGTTGTATGAGATTCCTATAGTTTCAAGCCTTATTTTGAAGGGCTCCCTACATTACCTGTTTTGTTTTTTTTTAAAATGCAGCTGCATTTAAAAAATGCTTCAAACATTTCTCAGGTATCTACTAAAAATATATATACCTGGGTTTTCTGGATTTTGGAATGGCTTTTCTTCCTTTGCCCTTTCCCTCTCCAAGTACTATTAAAATGTTAACAAAAAGATTTCCTGTGGCATCTTCTAAGCCGTCTCCCCTGCCTCATCCATCAAGCACCACTCTGATCTGTGGTGTTCCAGCGCTGTGGTGTTCCTGCTCATCTTCTTTGGTTGGCTTTTTGGAGAAGTCTTGTGAGAGTTTCTGAAGAAGAAAGTGAACTCCAAGGAAATGCCATTCCATGGTCACACTTGCAGATCACTATTGTCACAGTGCGTTATGTGCATTCACATAAGGTGAATGTTCTTTCAGATGGGGGAAATACAAAATCCATCTTTTATGTAGAAGTAATTCAGTAGCAGAGGAGAAACATTACGTCAAGGCTTATAAGCAGTCAGTCACATTTGTAATAGCTGCATCTTAAAACCAAGTATTATTACAGATTGGGAAGGAAAAGCACTAAATCTTAAGAGTTGACATCTGCCTGCTAAAGGTTGCTCTAATGGACTTTTATGTGAATGTGGGAGCATCTGAGTGGAAAGGCAATAAACTATTTGGTATCTTGGTGACATACTATGAAGAAATAAAATACATTCTTTGAGATAACTTTGTTCCTATGGTCAGGAGCTTGAATTCTACTGTATTTATTTCTAAACCCTTTACTGCTTTGACTACTAGATACTCAATTCTACCAGCTGTTTTTAGTGTGTCACATATACTGAAATAGTGAGCCAAATACTGAGGCAAACTCAACTTTAGTATTTTTCCTAATGCCAGTGAAATACTGTCTAAATACTGAAAAGGGAAAGCCTTTTAAGCAAAGGGTGTCAGGCTCATGGATCTTCTGTGATTCTGCAGGAAATAGAAGAGAAAGACTTCCATTGCACTGTCAAGCAACTTAAAATTCCTAGGAGAATTCAGGTCAGTGAGCATATACTGATAAGTCAGTGAGCATGAAGTTGGAGTTGTGAGATAGTTTTCAGTTTATTGATTTAAGTGTCACAGTCCTGGATGAAAAAGACCTAATTGATAGGAAGAATGACAAAAAAATTCCTTACACCTCTGTACCTTCTTTGGATAAATACTCTTCTCCCAGCTGAACAAAATTAGAGCTCAGTTTAATAGTAAGAGTCATGAAACATCACATACGTGATGAGGGATCCTCTTTATTGGGAAGGAAATAAAGTTTATGTTAATATTTAGATGAAGCTTTTAAATCCACTTTTAAGATCCTAAATAAAGCAAAATATTAGAAGGAAAAAAAAAAAATCTGCCACGATAGAACCCTGGGATATGGCTAGACAGCATTAGAACTCTAGTAGCAAGTAAAAATAGATTTAACAATGAATGATACGAGCTTTTTTTAATCAATGTGTTCTAATACCTTTGCACACTGAGAGACCTTTACTGGGTTTTGACAAGAAGCTGGTACATATCTAGAAGAGGTTTTCAAATACACTTGAGTACCCAGTTTTGCTTGAAAAATCATCATTTGCATAGCAGTTGCTGGGAAATGTGTCTCTGTATTTTAATTTTATCTACATGTTTTCCGGCATATTGGAGATGGAAGAGAGAGGCTGTAGTTCTTAGATTTTGAACAGTGATAGATGAACTTCAAGAAATGCAGAGAATGGAAGAGCCAGGTATCTTTCTGAAGGAGAGGAGTAGCTTTGGGACTGGAGAACTACCAGCGGTGAAGATAGAAAACAGAAGCAGAAGTGAAAGAGGAGAGAGGAGGGTTAAAATGGCTTTGAGGGAGAAGAAGAAATTGAGAAAGAATTCAAGAAGAGGAGAAATGTTTGATTGTACTTCATAATAGGTGTGGAGAGGAGTTGGCAAGATGAATTAAAGAGAGAAGTAAAGATGTCAGTTTTTCAGCTTAAAATGGTGGACATCCTTGAATTTTCAGCGGAAATGTCATAGAAATTGAGGGAATGGTGTTTGTAAGGCTTTCGGATTTTTTGGGTGCTGATGATGCCAGAAGCATCATGTATACAAGACAACGCATAGGTTTATTTACCCACTCTCACTATGAGAAAGGAAGAACTGAAATGATTTTGGGAGGTTTCAAAGTCAGCTCAGGAGCACGAGGGACTGAAAAAGGAAAGGCATGGTTTTCAGACACGATGACGAAGTGCTTAGCAGATTTACTATCTCTTTTTGAGACCAGAGAAGAAGGGCAGCAGGTGGGACTTCTTGCACTCTGGACATTTGGAGCTTGTAGGAGTGCTGAGGCTGTGTGCAAGGAAAGCGGGCTGAGAGAGTGCAGACATCTGGGTAGAACAAGGTTGCAGTCCCACTCCTTGGGGTGAGTTGAGTGGAGATAAAGACGACTAATTCAAGATAAAAATGATGGACGTTATTTTTGTTTCTCTTAATACTTCCCAGATCCTCTCATTTCTGTTCTTGTTCTTTGGTTCATATTTCTCAGTGGTTTTTTTGTGCATGTGTGTTTGTTTTATTTTGTTACTGGTTTAGCTGGAAGTTTCTGGACTCCTGTCACATCAGGGATCCAGATCAAAAGTTCTAGCCCTGTGGCAATATTCACTAATGAATTTAAAAATGGTTAATTAAATACGAAACAGTCTGAACTTGATGTCCTTTGCTACTTAGACTGTAGTAAATGTCTTTCATACCTAAAGAAGCTAATGCTTCTGAGAAATGGAGAGACTTGTTTTTACTCCTTAAAGCTGAGTAGGGATTCCTGCAACTCTTGTCTAAATATATAGCTTTGTTCTGTGGTTTATTCACCCTTAGAAATCTCAAAGACGTGGACTCTAGAGGTCTGTAAAAGGTAATTGAGCAAAGCAAGTCTGCTGCTTAGTAGGCTTTCAATACAGTGCCTTGCAGCTTTGCTGGAAAGTTTTTACAGATTTGCAATATTAAAGTAGTTGAAAACTACTGATCTGAATAACATGCGTTCATTTAGGCTGGGTTACTGAGAACAAAATTATATATAGTATCTCCTGTGGAGAGAATAATGAATAAAGTATAAAAAGTGCCCTTCATTGCAAGCTTCTCAGGAGGCAGAATGACCAGGAAGATCCAATTTCATAGGTAACATAAGAATCAGAATCTGAGGATGTAGTTTACTGTCCTAAAGCAATCATAGTAACCCTTCAATACTCATTGTCAAGTGTGGTTCTACTCTGAAAAGTCATTTTATGAGTAGGAACCTCTTTCTCATGAGTATTCCTCAAAAGTTTCCTAAATCTTACTAGAAGCTTGTGTTTCTTTTTGTTTCCTCTTTTCTTTTTTCTCAGCCCAGATGGCATGATCCTACCTTGTCTTGCTCCTCAGTAGTGAAATTACCAGCTATTTCCATCACCTGTGTTTAAGTACTTGAGACAGTTGCAAGTCTGTGCTTTGAAACTCAGGTCACACTGAAGGAATTCCTTCCTACAGAAGGAATCATTGCATTGTGATCCAGTTGAAGTGATTTTGAAGGGTCATTCTTACTGATGTAGGAGATGGCTGATAGCAGCATGTTAGAATTTCTCACAAGGAATGTGATGACACCCTTTCTGGAAAACCAGCACTGACTTAGTATTTGTTTACAGCCTTCTTCTTACGCCATTTGGTCCCTAAATTGCCTACAAAGAGTCTGTGTTCACATTTTTATCAGGTTCTGATCCCAAGCTGAAGGAAGATGAGGGGGTGGAAGCAAAACATGTTCTGTGCTGTGACATCTGGAATTGTTGGTTGGGCATATACTGCAGTTGATCTTGGCTATTACTCATATACTATAAGCTCTCAGTTACCGGAGTTAATAGCAGTGTGGAGTAACTGAGATAAAGCAAACACCTGGATAATATAAAACACATCATTTATGCTGTGAGAACAACTTTAGCATATCTGATTTTAAAAGTGTAGTAAATAAACTCTGCAGTGGAGCAGAGTTAGTTGTCTTGAAATACTACCAGAGTGCAAGCTTGCTGTGAACAGAATATGCTTTGTGTTAAGTGCTCCGAAGCCAAGTGAAGTGGGGAAACACTAGAACCAGTAAATCCACAATCTTGAAACACATGTATGGGTGATTGAGAGTTGACAGAAACAGCCAAAAGCATCCTTTTTGCTTTTGAGAAGAGATGGAAAGGCATGGTTCTTACCCAGCTGGGTTTAAGAGATCACAGGCTTGAGTAGCGGCAAATTGAAATGCAGCAAATGGGGAAACTGCAGTTTAGGTAGATGCGGAAGAGGTGCTTTTGGACGAGTGGGTAGGATTTGTTGTTGATCATAAGGATTGAGAGCCAAGCAGAAATCATTCCTGTTTTAATTTTTGCCAGCATCAGCAGTTGTGACTGAAGATAATAAAAGCAAATATTGTTATGTTGTTTATATTATTGTGTACTTTGGAAAGTGCTTGCTGCTTTTGCCTCCAAGGTTTTGTTTTGTTGGTCAACTTTGTTGGTTGCTGGGATAGCATACTAGAGCAGGATAATTTTGACTATGGGTACAGTTCTGAGTCAGCTGTACTTCCAAACTATCACTGAACTTCTTGAGGGCACTCAGTAGAATTTACTTTTTTTTTTTTTTTAAACAAATCTGTGGAATATCCTTCTAATTTGACCCATTATTTAGGAAAAAAATTGCTAACAGGTCCAAACACCTGCATACAGCATAAATATATAACATTAGTCTCTGAATATTTCATGTTTTAGTGCTGTTTCTGTTTTTAATATAGCAGTAATGCAGCTGTGTGTGCCTAACAGAAAAGTTAGAGCATTTGAGTGGTCCCTCAGAGAGTTTAAAATTGAATGAACTGAAAAAAATTTTGTGAAAAGTCAAGAAAGTAGTTTTAAATCCTACCCAGCAAGTCATTCTGTTTAGTCTAAGACAATAAAGAGTGTCCTAGATTTTGTGCAAAGGGCAGTCAGCAGTATGATTAACCTAGACAATCATGACTTGATTTGTCAGAAGCATTTAGAAAGGTTTTGCACTTCACTTCGCGGTCCCGACTACCACATGTGTATGTCTGAGGCTGAAATAATTTTCATGTCTAATATGCTTACACATCTAATACAATTGTTTTATTAATGTTTGTTCTAAACCAACACAACCTTTGGGTTGGTCTCATCCTGTTCTGTTAGGGAGTGTTGAAAAGTCAAGTGATTTTGGTCATGGTTATTTCATATTAACAATAAAATTGTTTAAATATACCCTATTTTTATTTTCCTAAATAACTGCACTAACAGCCTGTTTAAATTAGTAGTAGTAGTAGTAGTAAAAAATAAGAATGTGTATTTTGATATGCTGTTTTGATGATGAATTAAGTCTGTTCCACTCTTGAAGTATTAATTCTTAGTCCTATCCCTGTCCCTAATCCTACAGTGATCATAACAGAATACTAACAAAAGCACAGACATTGTCAATTTCCTCATAGACTGAAGAAGGGGTACTTCCTTAACTATTTAGTGGATCAGAGTTAGATAACAGGAGAGCTGGATTTTATTCTGAGCTGTGTCAGAGTCATTGTAGGAAATAGGGAAGTGAGTCATAAATCTTGTTTTCCCAAGCAGTAAGTTAAAAGAAGTTATTAGTGTTCAGTTCTTCTATTTATTTGAATAGATTTTAATTTCTTACTTGGTTTTTTTTGTTTTGCATAACTAATGGATTTTCTAATGTGAGATACTTGACAGTGTTTCACCATTACGTCTGTGCCTGAATTGAAAATATAACATGAAATTCCTCTCCCCAGCAATTTCAAACGGTTGTCAAGTGAAACTGAATACATGACAATTAATGGGACAACAATGAAAAATCTCGAAATTTTACAGAATCAGGTAAGGATAAATGTAATGTTTTTTTAATAAATGCTGAGATTTTTCACAGCTGCTTGACATACTGTTCCCAATGAAGTTAGTTAAGTTAGTTTGCAAATCTCACCCAGAAGGTTTAAGTTATTTTAAATGGGATCAAACTGAAGGAGGGTTATGTTTTCAGAGGCATAAGTCAAAGTTAATCTGTGCTAGCTTTTAGTATGAGTTAGGAACCTTATTGCACTTTGACTGGCAAAGAACTTTCCTAAAGTTTGAGTTCTTGAGCAACTGCAGTCAAGTGATAGGACTGCAGTAGGGTTTGTTTTTTCTTTTGTGCTACTGCACAGATCTTTATGCACAGACTTAATTTAATTTGTTTAGTTTATTCCAGTCATTTTCTAAAAAGATTTTCTGGCTAAAGGAAAAACATACTTGGGTATCTTATGACTGTTGGAAGAACTTTATGTAAGGCATTGGTGAACAGGATCAGTAAACAAACATGCAGTTGCCATATCTTAAAGCCTAACCAGAATGTTTAAGTAATGTGGTGAAGATCCTTTAACTACATAATTGATTGTTCGGATAAAAATAATAATGCTATTTTTATTATTTTAGACCGATATGAAAACAAAAGGAAGCCTATTTTGGGTCTTGGATCATACTAAAACTTCCTTTGGACGTCGGAGATTGAAGAAGTGGGTAACCCAGCCCCTCATGAAATCCAGGTGAGGTAGTTCTTTATCCTGGGCTAAATTTGTATTTTAAAGTTACGATGTTGAGCATGCCCAATGTATTTATTTTTCCTGAAGACCTGAGATCCATGGTAGAGTTTACACAGGAAATGATACGATAGAAGATGTGGACGTTATATATAGGTTCGAAAGAGTTAACCTGCTCTGTTTGGGCACGTAACACCTAAGTTGTTCAGAGTCGTAGGTTTGGAACAAGTTAGAAATTCCTATGCAGAAATCAGACTGGGTAGCATTCTAATTCAGTATCCTTTTTCAGACAATGGATGAAGATTACCTGGTATTGGAGGATGTTTTATGCCTAAACCTGCCAGTTATATTTGATGTCTTTCTTGCTTCACAAATATTTGCATTCTTAATGTATTTAGTTTGTTCTAAAGTAGGTGTGGATGTTTCTGTTATCCCTGTATACAATGTATTTTATATGAAAGTATTTCTTTTTATTAGTTCTGAAATGTGATGATTGTTTGGTCACTCTTGTATTTTGAACTATTTTTTGTTTGTTAATGCTTTAGAAATGCTTTATTTTGTAAGACTATCATGCTTGTTTTTACTTGTCTCTGTCTTGAACTGGACTCCATCTTTTCTGATTTCTCTTTGCTGGCTTTATTGGAGTTTTGTAGTTGAATATATAGTAAATAACACTATTGAGTTCATGGGATGTTTGTTGCCTACGTTTTAAGTTTTTGGATCTATTCCATTGAATGTGCATTCCCTGAGCATTGTCAATGTAGAGTTTACTCAATTGTCACTTCGTTCATTTTGGCTATAGCATACAGAAAATCCTTTTCGTTTGGCTATCTAAAATAATTTTCCCTCTGTTTTACTTTTGTAAATATATAAATAGTTTTAATTTTTATTAATTTTTAACAGTTTTTAATAGTGAAGTATACAAATGTTTTAATGTCTTGCTGTTGTGGGTAATTCACAGGTGTTTCTACAGAAGCATTTTTTTTCCTTGACCAAATTGTAATATGTTAAAGCACTATACTTCTGAAGCAACACTACTTAATTTTCTTATTAGCCTTTTTGTAAGGATCTCTTCTCAGCACTGTAAGAAAAGCACATAACTATTTTTTCCCCTCCTATTTTGTTAATTTAGAATATTAGAGACCTTTTTCATTTGTAGGACCCATACTGGTTAGAGTGTTTCACGCTGCAGTTTCTGGCAGGGATTTAATAAGTTGATTCCAGTATGTCTCTTTTTTTTTTTTTTTTTTTTTTTTTTTCAATTCTTCTCATAATAGCTTTTATGTACCTTACCCACTTCAAAAAGGCTTTTGATGTAACCGTCCTAAATAGTATTAGACTTTATGGAAGTTGATTAGGTGCCTAGTATTCATCTTAAGATCTTAAGAAGCATATAGATAGACTTTCTGGGCCACTTTACAGGAATAAATTGAAACAAATTAGTTTATTTCTTTTCCTGCCCTTGAGGTACCTTACGACCTTTTGGGAATTGTTTGTAAATTTGTCAGCGGGGGGAGCCAGAGCACAGGCTCTGGTCTGGTATGGTGGCAGGGATGGGGACCTGAAACAGAGTGCCTCTAACCATTTTGCTCCCAAATGATCACATATGTGATGCAGCAGGTGAAATACCATTCAACAGTAAAATAGACAGAGTTCTCATCCAGACACAGAGGATAGAAAACTGCTTGCCTGGGGACTTCAGTCCTTCTTGCTTAACCAGTAAATTTACTTTAAATTCTCCCTTGTCTCAGTGCAGAACCAGCTTCAGAAGTTTGCAGTTTTGGTTTCTTCTTTCTCCTCTGCTCTTTGCTACTTCTAGAGATTGATAATTCTCTTTTTTATCCTTCTTTCTTAGTAAGGAAGGAAGTTCTATGTTTGGAGATGACAATACTCCTCAGTTGAAGCTAAGCAAGCTATTTTGTTTCTGTGTATTTCTCCCTTTCTGACTCTTAAGTTGTAATTTCATGTACTTAGTCCATCAGACATTTGGCAGTATTGTTTCCAGTAATGCACACAAATGCACTTAGAGAACATTCTGTGATTGTAATTCACCTGTGCCTCCTGGAGTGACGTTTTCAGAGGAAGTTAAGATTTCTGTACTGCATCTTTTCCAGTCAGTGGGTAGGTGCATTTCCCTTACTGTATCAAAAAGTGAGAGGGTGTAATTACAGCTGTATGCCTTATAGTTGAAAATCACTTGGGACGATGACTAAATTTCTAGGGGAGAAGCCATACGCTAGGTTGAATAAAGGTAGAATGTGTAACAGACAGCCCATTTGGGCAAACTTGAAGATATCCATTAGATCATTGATGATGTAATACATTTAGAGACTAACAAGAAAAAGTTTTAAGCATTAGGCTTGTGCGATTTGGGGGGGGGGGGAAAAAGGCTTAACCAAGGAAGGTGTAATGTCCTCACTTACTCACCTAGGTATACAAAGATGATGAGATAAGACTGTATGAGTCATTGAGGACTGAGCTTTTTAGGATGAATCAGGAAAGTCTTTTTTTTGTAGGAGTTATATCTTTGTGGATTATAGAAGCGTTACCTTGCTTTGCCTATCTTGCCTTTGAAATATAAGTTCCATCGAGTGCCTTTCTCGCCTAACTTCTGTAAGGGGAGTGGAAAGAAAAGGCAATAGAAAGCTGAGTTGGTTGGTACATTTTTGACTCAATGAAACATGCTGTTTCCCTGTCGGGCAATGGAGTTTCAGCAAGAGAAGGAGTAGAGCTGTGTGTTATCATACTCAACAGCAAAAGAGCTAAGGACTGGTCTCAGGATACAGTGTAACACTGTGATCTTAGTGTCTTTGTATGTGTGCAACATTTAAAAATAATTCCTTTTCTAATGCAAAATTAATCTCAGAACCTCTGAAGCTGATGTGAAACAGTCATTGCTTTTCAAATAGCTACAGGAAAAGGAGAAAGATAAGCTTAACATGGGCCTGGTTAAGCAAACCTGGATCTGGTTTGCATCTTTCTTGTTTTGTTGTAGATTTTGGATATGTTGTCCTATGGCAGTCATGTACAAGAAAGTGCAAGGAAGTCGTTGCCCTGCACGTGGACAATCTGAAGCCTCATCTCTGCAAAATGTGTCCTTCCTTGTCTCTGTTACACCCATGGATACTCCTTCCCACCCTCATCTTTGCATCTCCCTTTCCTGTTCCCTAAGTGTTACGACTGGCTCCAAGCTATAGCGATGCTGCTTGCCCAGTCTCGAGTCCAAACAGAATAGACAACTGTGGAACAAATATTGCATCCTTTTTCTCATTGAGTATTAATCTGTGTCTGTGCCTTGCTCAGCTGTTGATTCTTGCACAATTTGTAGGAAATTTGTTTCCTTGAGATCAAATGAACACCTTCCTCAACCTTGTCAAAGAACAAAGATTTCAAAACTGAAGAAGGCAGATGAGTAGCACAATTATATGGAGGTTTATTATTTCCATGTTAGATCAGGCTGTAAAGCTAATAAAGCTGTGACTAAGTGCTTGAAGTAGAACTTGAGATAAATGATGGATTATCATACCAAGCAATTTATAGTTGTGTACGGGAATATGTGTAGAATTCCATTCCTGTGCAGAGAACTCTATGCCCTGCATGTATAGAAAGCATTGCATAAGAGAGATTGTTTTTTTTTTTTTCTCCCTAGCCTATTCCTGGAGAGGTAGAATATCTTTTAAGTATCAGTGGGTGGACGTCATGAAGTGTCATTTCTAGTACTGTAGCCAGGGAAAAGGTAGAGACTTTGCTGTGTAAGTGGAAGATAACCTGGAAAATGCTGGTGTTTGCCTTTGTTGCATGTGCTTAGTTAATGAGTGAGAAAAGTATCTGATGCAAAATTTTAAAAGCTTAATTGTGAGCGGTGGATAGCTGGAAGTGATAAAATGTTTGTTGTGTGTGCGACGTGAACACGTTACTTTGCACAACGCTCTCTCTATCTTTGAGGTGATATCTACTGTTTTTTGAGGGTGTTTGTGGTTTGAAGTAGCTTAAACAGACTGACTGATCCACAAGTACCTAAATTGTATTTGTTTAATATTCTGTTGACTCTGTTAGTTTTTTAATATGTTATGTATGATGTCCAGAAGCTAATGTAATGAGGTTAATGGCAAGATTATGGAGAGCAGAATGCCCTAAACATAGAGTTCAGAAGTCATGCAGCTCCAGCGTGGGAAGCTTGCTCAGGGCTTTGGGGCGAATAGGCTTTGTCCTTGTCAGCTTGTGTTGAAGTAGGGGAAAAAAATCCCCCAATCCTCTCACCCATGCACACAACTTCACATCTATGTTTTGAGGATACATGTGTCAGTTCTGGTGTACTGCAAGCCACAGAATATGCTTAATGTACTGGAGTAAATGTAGAGCAAAAAATTAAAAGCCTCTAACATAACATAGTGTGTCACGGGAAGGGAGTGGTGATGAAAGGTTTCATCAACGTTTTGGGCCTCTGCTGTAACAGAGAACTTGTGAAATAAAAGTGGGCAATGCCCACCCCGCTTGGAGGCCCAGGGTCCTTCTCCCCAGTTTCTGTGTGGACCCTGAGCCGGTGGCAAAGCGCAGCCAGCACAAGGCTCAGTGTTTTCTCAGTGCTTCCAGTGCACTGCTGTGTCTAGCACCCTGCTGGTATCTCTGGTGCCAGGGTCATGGGAGAAGGCTGGGGACAGAGAAGTCTCTCTTAATTCTTCCAGACCATTAGTAGAAGTCCAGAAACATGAAATTAATTAGTTGAAAAGTATTCCAGACCAGATCAAATACATGGCAACAAAGCCTTTTTTTGGGTGCTGCAAGGGGTATCAGCAAATCAAACACTTAAAACCCTGTTAGGATGAGCCCAGCTTTTTGGCCCCAGATTCACCCCAACCTGTCGATGTATTTCAGCTTTACTGTGGTATAGTTCATATTCTTGTCTCCAAGATACACTGTTTGCTAGAAGTGAATATGGGACTTTAATGGTTGGAAATCTCTGTGTAGTTTCTTGCCTGTATTTATTTGTAGTCAATTTATACTTATTTGGTCTTTTTCTAGTTAAAGTTGATGTTTAAATCTCAAGGAAGGAGAAAAATTGTATGCATTTAGAGAGTTACAAAAAACATTTTAACCTTTGCTTTGCAGGCTAGACAAACCAAATTTTTAATTGCCCCTCAAAAACACGTTTTCCATTTTTTCCTGTGATTGTTTGTAACCTTTGTTGTGCCCCATTTCTTCCAGTTCTGGATGAGATGATGCTTTTATTGAGGCTGAATCAAAGTCTTGTAGGATAGTATTAATAATTTCTAATAGTCCGAATATGCTTTGCCTGCCAGAGCATAGAATGACTGTAGCTTTAGCAAATTCAGAACTACACAATACAGAACTGCAGACAGTTCCATATCTACCCCTAAAGAAGTGAAAGAGTATAAATTGGTATTACTAATGCAATGTGACTTTTATTTGGAGATGTACTGTAGAACTGGAAAGAAGAGGGTCCCTATAGTGATGTTGGCAATGACATGTCTTTCCTAATACAAAAATAGCTTGTTCTAAATCTTCTCACTTTGAATGTATTGAGTGTTGTTTTATTTATACTTCTATACACAAAGTACAGTCCTAAAGGAAAGTCTTTCAAGTTTGACTTTGTTCTTCTTCCCATAATTAAGAGATCTGTGCAGTAAAACAAACTACTTAAAGGTCTTTAAAGAAACCCATTTAATTCAGAGTTAAACTGGTTGCCATTCGATACCATCATCATCCAGAGCTGGATTTAGAACGCTCTTTTGCAGCAGTGATTTAAGAATAAAATCCACCCATCCTACAGGAGAATTTCATGGGCTAAATTTTCCTCCCAAGAATAAAGATTTTATAGCATCAGTGCCAATATAAAATGCACAAATGCAGGTTACAGCATATGCCTGAGATCTCAAAATTGTTGTAGTAAAGAAAAAGATTGCAGTATCATCACATGTATTCATTCATTTTTGCTAGCTGTGTTTTGGTACCATTGAATGCTGTGTCTAACTCCTTATAAATGTAGTAATCAGGCATTCATTCATGTTGGCTAAAGTAGCTAACAGTTCCCTTTTTTGGCACAAATAGCTGAAATATATTGTGTGTGTGAACATAAACAAAAGTATTTGATTACCATTTGCATATTTTATACATTCTTTTAACAGATGTGAAGACAGAATTTATAGTACTTGTGTATTGCTGTTAAGTATTTGAGATCCATTCAGGAACATTGTCTTCTCATGGGTGCATGTTTATTTAGGGGAACGTTGGACCTCTCTGGAGGGGTATGAAACATCAGGAGTTTTGAGAGCAAATTACTCTTTCTCCTGAATATAGGAAAACACGTGAACAGATCTAGAAAGATGTTAAATTTTTTTAGGTTTTATTTAAATTTCACTGTAGTAATTATGATACAATTACCCTTCTTTGTACTTTTTTATTGTTGCTAAGGCATACATATAGGCGGTCACAGCACAATTTAACAATTCAAGATTTTTTTCATAAAGTTAGCCAGATCCTAACTTAGCCACTTAACTAAAAAAGCCAGCGATAGACTGGGTTTTTTGTTTGCTTTTTCTTTAAAAAGACACATACAGTTTATTGATTGCATAGTGGTAATTCTACTGCAGCTTTGGGTTTTGATGGCATTAATTGCTTGTTATGAAAGAGAGTGGTCTGAAGCAGAAAACAGTGTACTATTTAACACGGCCTTTAACTCGATCAACTCATACAAAGTCTTCGTTTGTAAACTGTGTTCTGAAGGGAGGTCAAGAAAAAATGTATATGTGAGACAAAATATAAAGCAACAGAAGTCAGAATAGCTTTCATCTTGGTCTGTGTTTGAATGTAGCCAGTTATCAGACGAGAGTGTGAGATCAGGGCAACTGGGTAACGTTACCTCCCCAGAGCACCCTCCCAGCTTCCAGCAATTTGCAGTTCAGGGAATTCCTCAGGCACAATTGATACCCATGTGTATCTTACATTTTCCCAATGTTTAAGCAATACATTTTCTTTCTTTGAAATGCTGTGATTAGGCAGGAGGCTGCTGGGCTTTGATCTAGATAATATAGTTCATGGAAAGCAATGTTTGTTGTTTCATACTCTTCATTATATTTTTTCAGGTGTTGAGTTCTTGTGACTGGTAGTTTTACATATCACTGTGGTCTCTAAACAGATTTAATAAAATGAATTTCAATTTTATACATTCGCTGTACTTGAACATGATGAATGAACTCATACTTTGTGCATTTATTGTAAGTTAAGAGATTTCTGATGAATTTGTATTTATTTATCTTGTATAAAAATAAAGCCTTACATGACTGAAAATTTTCTGCAGTTCTTATATAGCAGTTACATTATCAATTTCACTCTGCTTTAAATGTAATGATATGTTATCAGATCTAAAAATGTTAGATTTGCTTTATTATATGAGAGATCAGCAGATCTGTTAGCACACTAGCAACCAGCAATGATATTTAGATTGTTAAGATGTTCAGATGTTAATTCAGTGCAGTGCATTCATATCTGCAGCCTTGTGCTTTGTCAAAATAATTTTTAGTTCAGGATTCAAATATTTTAGTATTTGCTAATTTTCTGTATTGTTCACCTATCTGGCAGCAGAATAATACAGGGGAGTATCTCATGATTTAATTTCAAGTCGTTCTTTTAAATGACTAGAATAAAAAATTCTACAGTTAGATTTTGTTATGTTTAAATACATTGCAAAGTGATTTTAGTATTGTATTAATGATGCTATTCTTAGATGGAGAGTACGGCAGAAGTGAGCGTATTGCTTTTAGTCAGTTGACTTACGTTACCTTATTTCACAGAAGAGTGTTTGGAAAATTGGATGGAGCTCAGATTGCTGGCACGGTTTATGCGGATGGGAAAGAATAGGCTAATATTGCACATAAATAGAGAATGAAGTAGTAGCCACTTTATAAAACGTGAGACAGTTTCTTAGCATAAGCTGTTGAGTTTCTTTGTATAATGTTAGATTCACATTTTCTAGTGGTGGAATTTTTTTCCAGATCATGCAGAGATTAGAAGCCCCAAATTGTACATCAAATGTGCTGAATAACTATGCAATGCAGAACAAGTTTCTTCTGAGGTGTTTGCACTCAACAAAATGTTTGTTAGTTTAAGTATAAATATTTAAAGTTTAAAAACATATGTTGAAATTCATCGTCTGGCTGTTCTTACCATTTCTCTTCCCCATCCTTCCCTCATCATACAGGTGTAGTTTTACATAGTTCTTCACTGTACTTTCTGGCTCTTGAAATAGGAATCGCAGTATGTTTTGTTTACAGGTGGAAAAAATGGGTCATTTGATACTGGTTGCTGTTTTCCTGACCCTTTCTTATTTGTGGGATTAAAGCAGAAAAACTGTATGGATGCTTAGTTTTAGATTACTAGAGCTACAGTAACACAGCCATATGTGAGGATGATTAAAGTGCAGATTAAGCTTTGAAGAGAGGATTTTTTTTTAATATCTGCATCTATTTTACATATTACTGTGTGTTTTCAATTGGCCACATAGATATAATCATGCTGTTTAAACTAAGTGACAGTGTTCTGGAATAGAATTCTGCTGCTTACACATGCTTTTTATAATAAAAATATAGATTATTTTCTTTTTTAAGGTACATTTGTTTATAATTTAACAGTTCAGTACTCCTTCATGCAGAGGAGTGTTCCAAGGTCTCAAGTACAGTGCATTTAATAATTCTCCATGAAAATGTAACTGTGGCTGATGATATTGACCTTTCAGAATTTCAGCGTAACTGTTTGCTAGCTTCAGTGCTGTGTACTCAGGGTATTTTATTACTTTGTCACTGATATTAACACTTTTCAATTTCCTTTCCATTATCCAGCTGTAGTTTAGAGTGCCTCACTAATTGATGTACAAAGCTTAAATCTCTGCTGTCTTGAATACGCTGTGTGGATGCCAACAGCTTGCTCTTTGGTTATTTGGTTGCGTAACTTTTAGTAACCCTGCTAGTCCACACCAGATACGTGATTGTGGCTCTTAAGGATTGGATTTAAAGCTTGGATGTGTTCTATGCTGAAAACAGCCACTATAGGTCTGAGCAGTTGCACTGACGGTACCTGCTGTCTGCTGCTGTTGCTTGCAGGTTGCCTGGCTGCCCAGAGGAACGACAGAAATGTTTAATTTTGTGCATTCGGCATTGCTGGAGGAGTGGAACAGTGGTGGGGAAGAAGGTATTCTTGTGACCTGCAACAGGGCTGCTAAGCAGAGCCTACAATGTCAGAGCCTGACATTTCTGTTTTCCTCGGAGCTGGGAAAACGCAGTCTTTTAGGAGAGTGGAATATTTTGGGTCCTGTGTTGTGATCAGAGAGTCTGCTGTCCAGTTCAGAGATAACAGAGTGAGTTCCCAAGGTGTCTGGGGCCAAGACAGCAGAGAGTCTGTCCCCAGTTCACACGGTGGCTGTGGAGGAGTGCGTCTACCTGCGCTGCAGGTAGATCGTGGCAGGTGGGGCACTGCAAATCCTGGCATTGTATAGCAAGGCTGCTCTGGGAATGAATGTGTCATTTGTGACAGATGAGGGGATATTTTTACTGTTTTAGTATAAAGCAGTATGTCACTGGAAAAATCCTGGCACTTAAATGCCTTTAGATTGATGTGTATCCAAGCGCACATCCAGTCATGATGTTCTCCTTTTTACATGCCGTGTGATAAAATCTCAAGGACTCTTAGATTTAGCTATCTTCAGGCCAGAGGCCTCTGACTGCCAGTCTGTTGTAATGTCTGCAACCTGTGGAGCTCCCTAATTTAGTTCATTTCCTCATCGATAGTATTTTTAGCAGCTACAGTGGCAAGTGGCACGGCAGTTCTGCAATAAAAGCCACAGGCAAGACAGGCAGCCTTCCCTGAAATCTTACATTTTGATTGCATCTTTACTTTTTTAAGCATCTCGCTGGTCCATGAGAACAGACGTGGGCTGGGCTGTATTTGCCTTGCACACACTTGGCTGGTATACGAAATGTTGGTAACAAAAGACTGCTTTCTTCTTAACCTGTAAGGGTGCACAGACTCATACACAGCAGCGTGGGGATTTTTGAACTTTCTTGTCTCAGGAGGAGAATGTTGTGATAAGGCTTAGCTGCCATTCTGGGAGAAAACACAAGGATTTTAAAATAAGCACTGGGATATCTTGAGGATTTTCAAAGTTTCTTGGAACATCATGTTTCAGATTCAGCCTTACTTGCTGGAAATTTTCCGAATGCTGCCTAAATCCTTCCAGTGTGCTGGTACCCACAGCGTGTGCCCAGTGGCACGTTGGTGTGGGACCCTGGGGAAACATATGATCTGCAGCAGATGTTTTTGTTGTGAAAACTCAGCAAATCTTAGCACAGCTTTCACCTAGTTGACTCTATTTTGTAGTGCACACAGTTACCTCAGAGACAAAGCCTGAACATGGAAAAGCTACATTTCAGAGGAATTGTGCTATTCAGCTTTGACACATCTCTTTCACTGCTGTCGTACAGTGAGCTCGCTACCTTTCACTCTATTTCCTTTGGGCTGCATGCACTGACAGTGCTTTGGTTCACTAGCTCCTGAAGATAAATTCCTAACCTGTATGTTTTGGATGCACCCTTGCACCCCTAATCTCAGTCTTTTCCTAGCAAGGAGCACTGAGGCAATTTGCACAAAAAGCAATCTACAGCCATTTCATGGATATATTAGAAATTGTAGCAGCAGTGTAAATCGAGGTGAACCTTGACAGTAGGTTGTCCATTTTAAAGCTCTTTTCTGACTGTGGCTGTAAGAATATGATTGTAAGGAAGGTGCAAATAACTATAGAATTGTTTCTTCATATAAAAAGTGTTTCCTCATTGATTGACTTCAGTCCTGAAATACGGAGATTAATGTTACAGGTTTTGAAAAAAAAAGCCCCAAACCCAACATCGTTCTAATTCATGTAATTACCAGTTGCTGGTCTGGATCAAAAGTAGAGGGGCAAAATGGTAACCAACATTTATACCCTATTGGAATAAAGTATGCTACATAGAGTTCAAATGTAAACTTCCCCTGCTTCTCCCCCAGGTACTTGTCTGCAAATTTAGGGTTGGATATTCAGGATTCAGTGTTGCTGATATTATGTACCACTAGAAGAACATGTAGACATGGGCACTGAGGTGTATATTTGTCTGTTTTGAGCACAGAGAGGGGATAATGAGCTTATATCCAGGATCTTGCTTGCATCTTGAATGAAAGCCCAAGATCCTCTGCATTTCTTAATTCTTCTACTTACCCTACTCATGAGAATGTGGCCTTAGTCAAAGTTTTAAAAAAACAAAGCAAACCCAACAAAACCAAAACAAACCAAAGGAAAAAGTTCACTAGCTATGTGCCTTCCCCTCAAAGAAACACAATTTTTATTTATTGATCTTATGATTATTCTTTTACAGTGAAATAAATGCCCGGCTTGATGCTGTGTCTGAAATTCTACTGTCAGAATCCAGCGTGTTTGGTCAGATTCGAAATCTTCTTTGTAAGCTGCCAGATATAGAGAGAGGTCTCTGCAGTGTTTTTCACAAAAAGGTATACCCATAATTACCCTAATTTATTATTTTCTAAATGGCGTCATTCTATCTTCATGTACTTCCATAGTTTTTGCATGTTTGTTTAAAAATATTTTCTTCTTAGCAAGACTGAGGCTGACATTATAAAGGGATGCAAGTTTATAAAAATTATTTTTTCCTTATGGTAGAATCACATTTTATTTGTTATCAGAGATATGCTGATAGAAGTAATGTCTGAGGAAGGTTCTAGAATACATACGTTGTATTGCTAATGCTAACAGGAAAAGCATCTGGTACTCATGATTTAGTGGCTGGATTCAGTGAGATGGGATGGTGTAATAGGGCCTTGTGCCATGAATTGTTTCCCTTTAAAACAAAGCATTGCATTCTGTATGCTTATCTAAAATCACACTTGCAAGTGAAACCACTTGGCTGTAGTTAGCTGTTTTCAAATGAATGTTAATTTGTTTATAAATTCTGCAACTTGGATCTCACTTGCACATTTTAATAAGAATTACTTGTAATGAGACACTGCCAGTTCTTAGTTGAAGCAGATTAATGTGCTAAATAGCACCTGTGCAGTACTTCATGTTCTTTTATTTCACTGTTATATTTAGAGGTTTTGACAGTTTGTTTTAGATAAAGGAATAGGTGGGTAGAAGAGGAGCTAAGTTGTAATTTCTTTGGATGGTACAGCACAACGGTTTCCTCTCTGAAAACCTGAAACTCAGTTCTTGTATAATTTGTAAAGCCCTAATGTGCTTCAGCATTAGGCACACAAAGACTTGCATATTTCAATGAATAGACACAGAAGTCCAGCTGTAACGAAGTTTATGACAAGAGGGAGTGTGTACCAACTTCCCCATCCTCTAAGATGTACCGTATCCACATGATGCAATTGTTCTTTCAAAACAACTGTCCAGGAATTAGATAATTCACTTTGTAATGGTTTCACTCATTTCAGGTTGAGTGATACATAATAAGGTTTGTAGGGATACATCTGTATTTCACAACATCCTGGCAATCCTCCACTGCTATCCTGTCCTTTTTTTTTTTTTTTTTTTTTTTTTGTACTCGTCTGTATCTGTTTCTTCAGGTGTCCCTTCCTGTTGTAGGGCTGCTTACCCATCTCAGCTTTACAGCCAACATTTAGGTGGAGCCATTCAGAGGCCCTGGATTTTCATAGGATTTTTGGAATGAGGTTACAATGTAGTTTGCCTTAACAACAGCCACTGTAGCGTGAAGATATGTGTTTAGTGAATCAGTGTTGGAAAGAAGTTGCAGGAGAGAAGTGCTCCAGCAAAATCCTTAAGAAGAGTAAATGGGGGGGAAAGCTCCAAGAACACACTCCTCCGTTGATGAATTAGCTTCCCTTGGTAAAAATCTAGTTTGTCATCCATTGCAGAACACTGTGGAGAGTGTCCAAAGCACTGAAGATCTTTAGGACTTTGAGGAGATGACAGTGTCCCTGAAAGACAGGGTCTGTTTTGAATAAAGAATCAAAAGCAGACTCTGGGAAACAGATTCTGCAGTCTAGACAGTGAATATGGAGCCTGAAGAAGGGTCCCTGCAAAGCAGATACATATTCAGGAACATGGAGTAACTGATTTTCATGAATATGTTTTTTTTCAGAATATCCATTAAATGCTGCCATTTCAGTTCCTGCTAGGAGCCTTTCCAGTTCTGTTAATTCCAGATGTCCACCCCCCACATACTCAAAATGAGATTCCCTGCAATTTCATTCCCACTAAGTGTTCCGAAACTCTGAGTGGAGCACACTGATGGCTTAACTAAAGGAATATGCTGTCATGCAGGCCTGTTAATTCAGTGTCAACTGCAGGAAAAAAGGGTGAATGTGACAAGTATTTAATCTTTCAGGCCCTTCAGACTTCAGTGACGTTAGTATTTGAGGAGGTATGTTTCACGAAGGGAGACCTTTGCAGTGTACAGTGGTGGCTGGATTGTTTCAGTCATTCCAAGCATCTTTTATTCCGATCAGCCACTGCAGAACTTTTATTGTGCAATGCACTTTGCACCAGTAACCTCAAGAGGAGACAGAAAAAAAAAATTAAGGCAAAACAATGCTCTGTTTTGGAACTGACTTTGCAAAGCAAAGCATCCTTAAGGGAGCTCTTCCGGTAAATAACATCATTGTATATTTTCCTGGTCTGACTGTTAATTTTTTTTAATATGTCTGCTAATGAGTCTTCTCTGATAGCATCCTTCAAATTGGCAATTGTTAATGTAACCCTGCACAAGTTCCCTTTACCCCAAACCCAAACCACCAAAACCCATTGCTGATCTACGCCCAGGTATGAGCAATCTGGAATTAGAACAGCATGCTTGTAGTGGGAATTAGGTATTACCTTGGAGGTCATATTACCAGCTCCGAGTTTGCCCCAGCCTGCAAAAGGACTATGGGAATGTTTAAGGAGACAAGAGCAATGTTACTGTTGCTATGGAGAGTGGAATTAATACAAGGACTGGTTGTTCTTCTCAGTTCCTGCAGCGCCAGCACCTGAAATCTTGCCAGGCAGAAATGCTGTCAACAGCAGAATGGCCTCACCCTTCTCTATGGCAAGAGAAGGATGGCAGGAGATGAACTATTTGAAGACTTATTGGTAGTATTCAGAAGTTGACTTCAAAAGGAAACTGAGAGACAGGGAATTGTCAAGAGTTTTGTCTAAATAGTGCCTGGAGCTGATGCAGAATTAGATCTTGCGGGAATACACATTGGCTCAATGTTTTCCGTAACCAGTTCAGCTATGCCCTCTAGCCCCTGGAGAGAGCTACCAAATAACAGAACAAAATTTAGGCTGTTTCAGTTTGTTCTGCTCCTGACTTCAACCACAGGCTTTTTGGAGTTCCTCACGAGTTGCTGCAGTTGGGAAAACATGTTCAGTTCTGAATCAGCCTCTAAGACTTTGCTGCCCACTTAGCAGGCTGCTCACCTGTGCAAAATAAAGCAGCCAGTTGCTACAAGCAGAGTACAGCCTCCTTGTGGGATTTACCTTTCAGTTTTCCAGTGAATACTTCACTACTTCATGGTCATGCTCAAGACTCCTCAGAGGAGAAGGTGCTGCTCAGCTCAGCTCAGTGCTAAATGTTTAAGATCTTTCACATAAGCTTGTCAACCAGAATGAGGCTGAAAATCTACCCTTCCCTTGAAGGTATGTTTGTTACTTCATTGAAGATGGTGTGATTTTCAGAAGATTCAGAGAAAAATGTTGTATTTTTTGATTTTTTTTTTCTCTTATGAAATCAATACCTGTTACATATGCTCAGGAAATGAGTTACTGTTACTATAGAATGTTCAAAATAAATTCTCCCCATAGCATAATATATTATTGACTTCAGCTAACACATATCTTATTTTTTTTTACTTTTTTTTGTTCTATGATAGCAGTATGCACATCTTGCATATACTTTTAATCTTTTAAAGAATTTGCATCGCAGATACTTTTAGATTTGCAATACTAAATGTTGATTTGAGCAAATTGTTACCCATTAAGCTGATGTATATAAATAGTGTCATAACAAGGGGACATAGTAACCTTAAAATGAAATACTTCATTTTTCCTAAACCAAAAATAGTATGCTCACTACACTAAAAACATAAAGGTAGTTATTACAGTTTGAAAGGAGTGGTAAAAGTATGCTGCATTTCAACTCCAATTTTTTTTTATTTGAAATGCTTTTAACTTGGAGTGGTCAATGGCTGTCAGCTGTGGGTCTCTGTGGCTCCCTTTTAGATCTGTTGGAAACAATTTCACTAATGTAAACAAGGCTAAATTGCTTTCAGTGTTGTTGCTGAAAGGGTGTTAGACCTAGCATACTGCTGTGCATCTTTCGTGCATTCTTCTCAGTGGCAGCCGTACCATTTTCAGTACAGTTTGACAAACTGCTGGTTGAAACTATTGTTTGGCATCACTGTCAACTCTGAGGTTATTTTTCTAGTGCCAGAGAAGCTGTAGTTACCATTGACAGCACTCAAAATTAGACTTCAAAAATAGCGTTGAATAAACTTGTGAGAATCTTCTGTGAATGCAAGACTATTAATTCTGCTTTATGTAAACCATTTTTACTGTATTTTAAAACCTTCTAATTTATAACACAGTTATGTATCTTTTGTAAGGCTACTTAGGATTTAAATGGAATCAGTCCCACTTTAATGGAGCCCAGCTTTTTGGAGTTATTTTTATGCATCTGTTCCAAGTTATCTGTTTGCTTAGTAAATAATTTCTGCAGTGGAGCCGTTAAATTTTAGATGCAAAGTCCTGCAGTGTTACTAAAATCAAGCCAGGGGAAACAGTAATAGTCTGAATAAGCACAAAAGGGGTATGTTCACCCTCTTTCTTGGGAATGTTGTGTTTAACAAAGTTGTTTGCACTAAAGCATGCTGAATTTCCCATCCTCTAATGGTGCTGTAGACTGTAGCTCACAGTAGAATCAAATGGATTTTAACTCATTAGATGGTTATTATGGTGTGGAGGCTATCAGAGTTGCTGTGAGAAGCTTCAGCATGTTCATTAAGCTTCCTTTGAGAAATCTCATGATAACTTTCAGGGTTGTTTACAGTGTCTTTTGTACACAACCAGTTTGTGTTTGGGGTTTTTCTTTTTTCCCCTGCTGATTCTTTTATAGGGACACTGACACTGCCTTGAAGTCTAGCTTCCTTCCCTTACTGAAGCCTCACCTTCACCAGCCTCACCACCCTTACTGAAGAACACCTCAGACAGGCATTCTTATGTATTCTTAAAATCTTCTTATTTTCCCACCCTTATATAGATGGTGTACTAATGAAGTCCCAATTTGGTTTCTTTTTTTAAAGAGCAATTTAACAAAAAACCAAACAAACACCACCTGTTCAACTGATGTATTTCTTACTGTCCATCTTTGCTCATTCTTCTTTTCTGGACATTGTTCTCCTATGAATCACTTAATGCTGTCTGTCAGGGACCTACTTTGCAACTTTGTGTGGCACGGCTTCAACCTTTGCCTCCTTGAATACATGTTGTAGTCAAAGGAAGTCTTGCAGAATTTTATCCTTTATCTGCATCAAGGTTGATGATGACGATGCAGTCAGTCATACTGTATTTTAGTTTGACTTTGAGTCCAAGCCTGGATTTATCATTTATTTAGTCTTTCAGACCTTTCCTTTGTGCTGTGACTTCAAATGCCATTGACAAGATTTACTGCTTTATTATTTTGTTTTATTTTGTTGTCAGAGCTTTTGCAAGATAGAATAAGGAAGTTCCAAATTATCAGAAAGATGTTGATAAATTGCAACGAGTGCAGGGGAGAATTGAAGTTTTCATGAGGCTGAATAACGGATTGTTTATGAAGAAAGATTAAAAGATTATAGTTTGTTTAAATTGATGATTGAAGGAGAACAGAAGGTGTAGAGATATTTGAAGGGTGTTAACAGCAAAGAGGGAGTTGAGTTAGTGAAATACAGAAGAGTAAAACGAGAGATATTGGGATTAATTTAATGGAAGGGAAATTTAGGCTATCAGATGAAACTTTTACATGATGATACTTACTGCTTTCTGGATTAATTTCTGAAAGGAAGTGGTAAGTACATAGTTTCTTGGAATATAAGGGCCTGAGAGTAGACAAGAAGAAAATTCATGCAGAAGAATTGAGCCGTTGCAGGGAAACCACCTAATGGGTCTCTTCTGTCCCTGATTTCCATGGATTTGAAACCAAGATGAACCTAGGTTTTCCAGACACATTCAGAATGTAACCTCTCTGGCCTTCCTGAATGTCATGAAATATCATGGTTAAGTTGCATGTTCCTTTAGTCAGGTATCTACCAACCTTGCCTGTTTGGTATGACAAGTTCAGTTCTTGTGTGAACTGAACATGCTTTGGGTTAGTTGGAGAGTATCTGACAGATACTGGCTTTATAACTTTAGTTACGTTTACTTACTCATGTGATTGAATACATTTGAAATGGCCAGGAATTATTTTTCTTTGATTTTTGTTTAATGTAGCCTTAATGATAGAGCAAATCAGTGAACACAGCAATTAACCTTATAAATTATTTTCTTTCTAGCCTTATTGTTGTTGGTCACTTACAACTTCCAATGTCTGTAGTAGATTGCCAATGCTGCAGGTTTATATATATCTTTATTCTGTGTTTATACAGCATGAGGGGCACTTTTCCATCACTGGTCACAGTAGTGACATGTATTTTATGAGAAGAGGGCTAAGGCTGTAAAGGGAGTGTACCTTAATTTATTTGTTATGGTTTTCAGAAGGTTGCGTTTAGATGGCCTTCGTGTTCTGAAGGGCTAGTAGACATTACAGAGCAAATCTATTTTAGGATTTACATATGTGGGGAGGGAGACAAAATGTTCCTTTCCAGCACAGCATTTTTGTTAATACTTGCTTCCATGTTTGAGTACAGAAGTTACTTGGGAGAAATAACTACAGTGTAATAGATGAGAGAATTGTCTTACTTTTGCATGAGGGTGTGGGAAGGAAAGAGAAACAAAAGTTTACCTCTGGGGAGAAATTGAAAGAGAAGGGATGACGAAATAAAAATGTAGATGTGTTTTATGAAATAGTGATTCACTTAAGCCTACATATTCTGTACTCAGTGATGTGTTGATCACCACAAAATACGGACCAGAAATTAAATTCTAGACTGTATGTTGCCTGGGTGGGAGAGAGAAAAAATGTAGGAAGAGAAGCATGCAACAAATGTGGCATACAAAGAATATTATAGTAGAAGCATTCAGGATATCCTACCCCCTTCCTTGCATCCTCAGGTGAGGAACATAAACTTGTTTTTTCAGTGCTGTTAGTTGAGTGATGGGAGAAGTTCAGAAGACTGAAGAAGGAATATTTCTACACATCAGCAAAATATGAAAAAATATCAGTGTAATTATTTATAGACAACTTTTTTCAAACCTTCTGAAATGGAAATGTCCTGGAGTGCCACTGAATCCATCAGGGTTTGAAGGCATTAAGTGTCTCATAGGGCCAGGTTTCCATTTGGTATTGAAATACGGCATAGCACAAATGCAAACTTAATGCTGTAAAGACTATTTCAGAATTGGTATTACCTAATTGATAGGTGGGGCATGAGCACTTAGGTAACTGAGAGCTGAATGGGACAACTGAGTGGTGGGGATTAGGGGTGTGGCAGGAGGTGGATTGTTTTGTTAGAGTCTTTAACTGCTTGCAAAATCCTGCCCCTGACCGCTAATTCTTGAAAATGAGCTAGCGCTAACAAACTGTACTGATGCCGAAGAGCGTCTAGAATCTACCAGGAAAGTACTTGAGCCCCATCAGAAGTAATATTAATGGTTAAAAAAGAGAGAGGGAAGAGTTTCTCTTTTACAAGTTGCTGCCTTTGGAGGGAAGCTGCTTTAAGGGAACCAACCTGCTCCTACTCTGTGTTTATGATGAAGGAAGATCTGAAAGTGCTGTGTGCTGTTGGCTCCAATCTGGAGATTCCCTTTTGATGATACCCTGACTAGCTGCCTGAAAGAGACAGAAAAATCTCTTTCGTAACTCTGTAGTGAGGAGAGGATGAAAGACAAAGACTGGGTTAGTGTGTTCTCCTTAGTCTTCTCATCACGTGGGCCTGGGAGTAAGCAGCCAGAGGCTGAAGCTGGCAATACCTGCAAGCACTTTAAGCAGTGACTGCTGGTTTTCTCTTTCTGTGTTGTATTTTCTTTCTTTTCTGTGTTCTTGTTCCAAGACTCTCCCTCTCTGTGCCTGACCTTGTCTTTCCAAACCCTCTCTTGCCAAAACAGCAGCCTGGGGATTCAGATAACAACACATATATGCACAAGCCCATATGGACAAGTTGTGGTACTCATAAAGTTATTCAACCTACTTTTTTGCTGTTTTAGCCTATTTTTCTGCTATTTGTCACTGCATATGTGTTACACATCTCCATCTAGCAACAGGATTAACGGAGATCAGCTCTCGACTGATTCCTAATGACAATGGTTAGAACAATAGGTATGCTTTATTAACCTTGTGAATGTGATAAGATTATGCCGTTGTGTTACAGTCCATACATTTTAACTGTATTTTGTCTCATTTTCAAAAAGCAAAAAAACCTGTAGGATTTAATGAAAATTTAATACATTGTAATGATTCAGACATTGCTTCCCTTCTCAGTGCTCAACCCAAGAGTTTTTCTTGATAGTCAGCACCCTGTCTCGTCTGGATTTGGAAATTCAAGCTCTTGTTCCAGTCATACATTCTCATGTGAAAACTCCTCTATTACAAAATGCACTGTTGGAAATCCCAGAACTTCTCTCCCCAGTAAAACATTATTTGAAGATCCTTAATGAAGAAGCAGCCAAGTAAGTAGAGAAAATAGGTGAATCTTCTGTGCCTCACAGGCTTTCAGACTAAATGTATTCAGTTAAGCGAATTCTGCATCTTGTTTTGATACACCTTAGTTTTATATTTTCCGTTTTATATTTATGTATGTACAGGTTGCTTATGGTTAAAGCAGAGGTTGTTGTTTTCTACAGCTTATATTATTTTTTTTAAAGTTAAACTAGGCGAGCAAGTATTTTGCCTAGTGTGTATCTGCCTCAGGCTGAATAATTTTTTGAAAGTTTTTCAGCTGTTTTGGGGAATGAATCTAGAGCAGAATATGTTTTGCTTATGTTAATTTGTTTAACAACTTTTAAATTATTTTTTAAATAGAGAAGCTATTCCTTTTGAAGAGAGACTTGACCTTTAGCAGAGTGGCTGTTCTGCTGTCAGGAATATGCCTTTTACTGTTTTTGTGAAAATTCATCAAAGCTTTGAGTGCCCCCCATCCTTTTTTTAAAAAACCTCTTTACATGCTCACTAATGACAGAGAATATGAAGTTTAATAGCTCTGAAGATTCCATGTAGCCTGTGTGATTGGTACCCCCTCAGAGCATTTCTGGGGTTAGTGCCCTCTTCATTATCTCTCTCTAGAGAATGACTAAATAAGCACCTATCTCAGGCTCTTGGTGTGATCAGGCTTTTCCCTGCAATTGCCATCCTGCAGTCTTGGAGACGTGAGCTGAAAGTATGGAGGCTGTCTGCCCTTTTTTGTCTTCATTCTGTCCTTCACTGGTCCAAGAAAAAAAATGGTAGACAAAGGAAGAAGATGCTAAATTGGAATGAATATGCATTATAAGAGAGACTGTCTTTAAATAATCTGTTGTGTACTGTTTCTTCTGAAGAACTGCTGCCTTCATTGTTACCCCTAGATCACAGTTTTAACCACAGGACGAGGGCGGCAGGAGGCTTATGATGCAGAATAATAAAGCAAGAACATGAGTTCAGTAAGGGATGGATGTGTAAAAACCTCTCAGGGGACAGGGTTGGTTGGACAGACATTAGAGGAATACCTTGTGGCCAGTAAAAGTCACTGTCTTTCAGAAAAAAAGCAGTATAAAATCTTCTAAAACAGGTTCTCTCATGGTGCTAAGCACAGAGGCAGTCTGTCTGGCTTGCACAGCCAACCTTTCTGAGCACTTGACTTCCCAGGTTTTTGGTCTCCTTTCAGCGTAGTTTTTGTTTACACAACACATTGAGATGACATTCTGAACACAAAATGAGTATCATCCAGCTTTATATCCAGATCATCTTAAACTTCCCTGCTATGAGCAAGTTTCATTTAACTTTGAACGTTTCCGTGTGTGCAATATTATGAGATATAATTGACTGTGAAATACCTAGAGATTCTTTGATGAAAGATGTGGTATATAGTTTAATGTGTAGTTATATTGGGGCAGCATAGTCTTGATCTTTTATTTTCAAAACAGACTAAAAATAAACATCCAATTTATTTAGAAAATCTTTTTTATCTTTCTCCAGCTGAGATTTGAAATTAAAGAAATTTGAGAATTAAATCCTAGAACTTACTTTATTTGCTTCTGAATTAGGTGCAAGGTGTATAAATTTAGGAGTTGAGAAGGGTAGAAATATTTGCTATGCCTCTTGGCCAGGTGGGATTATGAGATTTCTACTGATGCATGGTATCCAATTATAGTTGTGGCAGGTTATGACAAAACAGACTGTATCTTAATTATACCAGATTTATTGTAAGTAGGTTTAAAATATGGGTTTTTTTCTGTCACTGTGTTGGCAATGGCTAGAATACTATACAAAAATAAGATACAATAGTATAAGCAGAAGATATCATCACTGATCTGTAGAAATGCGTATATTTCATTTGCATTTATTCAAGATGACTAAAATAACTTCCCTTTTGGCCTTTGTATATCTCAAACTTGTGTGGCAATATTATTTGTACTCAAAAATCTTTCTTTCACCGAAATAGTGATGATTACTCATATACATACATGCATACACATAAACTTGCGCACACGTATGTGTACTGCATCACGTGTTAATTTTATTATGTGGTGTAGATAAAATCCTGTAGTTTTCAAAAGTACCCCTCTGCTCCAGGGGAGTTCAAGATTTTGGGTTTTGTGTTTCTTTTTTTTTTTTTTTTTTTTTAAACGTTCAACTTTTAAATTTTTGGTAGGCATCACATAGCAGTGACAGTCTTCACAGCCAGCTGCTGGCTACTAGCAATCTTTTTTTTCCTTGCATTCCCATGGAAACAGGTCTAATTAGCACAAAATCATTCCTAAAAATTAACATTATATTTTAAAATAGCATCTTCACTGTCACTTATATAATAACTATGTCCATGTCCTGCAAAATCAAAGCACAGCTTTGTGTTACCTGTCTGGTCCCTGGCTCCAGTTCTAGTTTCATTTGCAGGCAAGGGGGTATCGGATTAGGTAAAACATTAGACTTTTTATTACTTCCATGTTTTATTACTTTCAGTTTGCTAATTACTTGCTCTCCAAATATTAGATTTCAGGGTAATTGTGTAATTAACTGGTACAGTTTTGTATTTGCTCTAAAATACAAATGTATATTCCAATTAACTTAGAACTGATTGCACTGCTTCTTATTGTTTGCCTGATACTTATTAGGATAAGTTAAATTTTTGTTATTTTTTTATGACAGCCATATTTTTAATAGCTTGTTCAGCTTCCCAATTTTAAACATTTGAATGGTGTTTTCTGTTGCAGGTTTCAGTCCTGAGTTAAGATAGTGCAGCCAAAACAATTCTGTCATTTTCTGACATTGAGACTAGAAAAGAGCATTGTTTTGTATGTGTTAAAAAATGCTCTGGTTAATTTTTTCTTGAGCAAAGAAAGCAGCCACTCTGAGAAACTCCTGATGACATTCTGCTTTGATGAAGTCCTTGTGGGAGGGATTTTTCTTTGCAATCCTCATGAAAATCTGCCTAAATTTGGCCAAATTCTAAATGTGTCAAAAATCTGTGTTTATGTTGCGCAGAAGTTATCTAGAGCTTCACATTTAATCATGATAAAAACGTTGTTGGCATTTGGGATGCTCCAGGTTGGGACAGCAATTACATTACAGAATTACGAATTGAGGCAGAAGGGAGTGATCTTCCTTGTGCTTCTTCTCTTGCTCTGTTTGAACAACAGAAAAGCTCTAGGATGCACATTCAGAGACAACAAAAAATACCAAGTCAGCAGGGTTTGATATAGAAGAACGAGCATAATGTGATAGAGTAGAAAGGAACAGGAATAGATTGGTTTTGAATACATTGGGGAGGGAGGGCGGTATCTTGGTGCAGCCTCTTAGAGTTCATATACAAAGTGCCTTTCTATTTATGTAGTATGTATGGCATCTTTCAGTAAATGTGCTGTACTATGACCAAGTAAGAGAAAAGCTGTATTTAGAGGGGAATAAAGCTAATGTTAAAACAAATGAGAATAACAAATAAAAATATGGATGCAGCCAGTAGAATTGGGAAATGTATCTTTGGTTTTACTGTTATTTTATCTTATGCTTCTTATGGATAGGACTGGAGATAAAACCCAATTGTTCAAGGATCTTACAGACTTCCCTGTCATCAGAAAGAAAAAGGAGGAGATCCTGGATGTGCTTTCTAAAATCCAATTGCATCTGCGGGACATTCGTAAACAGATTAAAAATCCTTCTGCAGAGTATGTTACAGTTTCTGGTCAAGAGGTAATATGATATCTGTCATGTATGACTGTAGCCTTGCTTGTCTAGAAAGTAGCTTAAAAGTTAGGCTTAACTAGAACTGTCCTCATTTAATATGATACTTGATGAGGTCATTTGACTATAATCTTTTATACAACTTTAAAGAACAGTTTTGTGACAGTGTCATTTTTTTTTTGTTTGTTAAGTCAATTACTTTAGTGGTTTAAATAATAAAAACACATTAGTGCAGTTGAATTTGGTTCAGTAATGCTTTGCTTTTCTGTGTATGTAAAAACACTTGCATATTTCCAAGGTTAATTATGTGGCTATTAAGTGCTGAAATATTCTCAGAGAACCAGGAAGCACAGCATTAGGTTAATTCGAAGAATGGTAAAATGATTTGTAAGTACTGATTAAGACTGTAATTTGAAAGATGGGAGAGAAGAGGAACAGTATTAAAAAATGATAAATGTTATTTTACTTTTAATTCTTAGAAACAGTGATTGCGAACTGGAGCTTTTGTTTGCTAGATGCTGTGCATGTGTGGGCAGGGCATGCTCCAGTGAGCTGATAAGTTCAGTGCAAAAAAAAAAAAAAAAAAAAAAAGGTCCTACCGGATTTGTGGGGGGAGCCGAAAGGAGCAGTGAGTTAGCAGTGTTCAGCATTGTCCTGAGGAGCTGAGGGCAGGAAGGCTGGGGAAAACACAGAAAACTGGGAAAAGGAAGGAGTTAGGAAACTGAATGAGAGCTGGGAGTAAAAGAGATGAATCAGTGACGACAAGGGAGAGAAGGAGCTGGAAGCAGCCCACTGCCAGGTTGAGGACCTAGGAGGCTGAGAAGGACCCAAGAGACGCAGCAGGGAGCAGACAGGCAATGCTGAAAGTGAGAGAGCAGGTGAGAAGGGATGAACTAGAGAGAGCAGCATTTCATAAAGACCTTGGGTGGATATTTCTTTTGATGGTGAGGTTGAGAAGAGGAAGCATGTGGCTAAAGAGTTGGGTAGGCTATCAGCATGGATGTTGAAGTCCAAGAGGAAACGTGGAAGAGTGCGTTTGAGTATTCTGTGAAGAAGGGAAGAGCCAGGATTTGAAAGGTTTCTCTCAGAGAGGCTGGTTTAAGAGGTGGATGACGATGTGTGTGAAGGAAAGGAGAAGAGGAGAATTGATTGAAGAGAGGAGAGCATCTGAAGAAGTAGTCAGATGTGAACTGGACAGGAGAGTTTCAGAAACCACCAGTCACTACGCACACATTTGAGAGGAGGCCTTTGTAGCGGGGGATGGCTCAGAAACCATTGCAAAGAGATATATCTTGGTAAATTCATGATAGGAGCTGCAGAGGTTATGGATATCTGTTAGTTAATTCTATCTGGTGTTTCAGAGACATCAGAAGAGGCAGTAGAGAAAGGCTTAGAGAAGATGGTCTGTGAGGAAAGGGAAGATGCTAAAGGAGTGGAAGTAATGGAAAGGGAATTGTATGGGAGGAGCAGAGCATAGGCATAACAACAGTTTCCTTGAGTTGAGCTCTTTCTTCCTCAGATCTATATGGTATATTCTTCTTATGTCATTGTAGCACTCTGATAGATGTAGTATTCAAACACTTCGCAACAGACCCGGGCAGAAGCAGGTCTGTGGTTTGCTAGTTCTGGAAGAGAGAGAAGCTGCCAGGAAACTTTTTTTCTGTATATCTGCCACTCTGAGCATCTGTTCAGGGAACAGGCCTTCTTGGGGGTGGTGGAATTCAAGCTATTTGCTCCTTCATATGTGCCCCCAAACCCATGATTATGAATACATGGTTAGATTTTCAGTCAGCCCACAGTTTATTAACTTAAGTTCCTGTTAGAGTTCTGATGAAGATCCAGTTGACACATACCTTTTCCAAAATATGAGGTTACACCCACATCTGTCTTATCTTTTGTTTCCAGACCTCTAATGTAATTCGTAGTGTGCACTAAACAGGACACAAAGCTGTCCAGATAGTGATAGCATTGCTATTCGTTTCAGGCAGGATTTAGAGAGAAGTTGCTACATTTGGCAAATGTTTGCTTCCTGCATGGCATAAGCAGTGCTTTGGGCCCAGTTTATTTAATACTGCAATTATTTATATAATAGGGCTAGGAATTAAAGAATGAAAAAGCAAATGCTTTTGTTGTTTTGAAGAAGATTGCAACCTCTCTGCTTTTTTCTCACTAGCCGCACAAACAAAGCACGCAGTTGAACTGGCTGTGTTAATCTAGACTGTTTTGAGATTAGTTAGTCATCCAGCAGAGTCAAAAGTGTGGTGGTATTTTCTGTCTTCCTTTTGTAAACACAGCATATTTAATTGTTTTGAGATGAAATTCAGAAAAAACTGTAATACCACCACATCAGCAACACCACTAGTGGCAGCAGCAGTTGGCTCATTTTCACATCTTTGCAGATCTCTGCTTCTACACATTTTCAGTCCTTTGTCTCATGTATTATGCAGTTTCAGGGTTTCTACAATACCAAATATTTTCAAAGTGTCTTAGGTAAATTAGGAGCTAGTGCACTATGTCCTTGCTGGAGTCTTGTGCTCATGTTAGGATTATTCTTCTTGTTTGTACTTGAAGGTGATTGCTGGCTATTCTGGTGAGATGTGGAAGGTTTTGTCTAAATCATACTAACTGTAATGGAAAAGCTTTGTCAAATGAGAGTCTTGTGGTTTTCTGTAAAGGTGATCAGATTCTGGGTTAATCTAATCTCTGCTAGAAATTTGTTTTCCAGCTGCATTATTTGGGAATGTCTCAATTGTTTGACATCTAGGCCTTCAGGCTGGTGTTATAAAGATAACAGACATGAATCATATAAAATACTGCAATAAACACATTGTGTAAATTTCACTGCACTGAGCCTCTTGCCATTGGTGCTGGTTTCCCCTGTTCCTTCCCTTTCTTGACCCCAAGTTGATCCAAAATTGAAGCAAGGTATTGTAGATACAGTGCTAGCATTTGAGATTTTGAGCTCTTGCCCGTGAAATGTTGTAGGTAACTGGCTCAGTATGAATCACTGATCCCTGGGCAGAAAGGCACTGCTAAAGAGTAGCCTCCGTACAAGTGGTATATAGTGTAGAGTCCATGTAAATGCTGAATTCTTTACAAGGCCTAGTCAGGATCAGGTAAGCAAGACTTACTAGCTTTAGTCTGTTTTGACTTGATAAGAAGGAGGTGAAGAGAGTGTGTTAGTGGATGGAGGAATAGAAGGGCAGAGATGGGGCAGCAACATGGTAGGGCACCAGAACAGCTCAGGATAGGAGCTGCTCTTTCGGCAGAAAGCGTGTGTGTCATAACCCTCACTTCTGGGGGAAAAAGGACATTAGGTTCTGGTCTGCTCAATCTCTTCAGGCTAAATATGTCTTTCCTCTGATGCATGCAGATTTCTTGATATATGATGATTACGGTTCTGTGGTCTTCCTAACTTCCCATGATGTGTAATATTACATTTCTGTTTATTTTAGTTTATGATAGAAGTCAAGAATTCCCATAAATCATCTGTGCCATCTGACTGGGTAATGGTCAGTAGGTATGTAAAATGTCTTTGAAGTTTGTTCTATTTTAATATATAAGAAAAAAAATGTGGTATTTTGCTATTACAATTAATTACATATGTATTCTTGTTGCATGTGTTCATTAGTGGTTTTTTGTAAACTGAAAACCAACCAACCAAAATTGTTATGTTAATTTATTGCCATAATAAGTTTTGCTCAAAAGCAAACAAAAAGAAACTGAAAACCTGGAGTTCTTAAAATGTTTGGTTTTGCATGGTAGATCCTTAGTGCACTGTGTTACTTGCCTAATCTTTCAAAGTACATACACTGGTGTCAAAACTATGGTCTTGATTCAGTTGTGCCTGTAGTTTGTAGATACAAATCTTTCATAACATTTTGATTGTTATTATTTTATTCAGAAAGGTAAATGTAGCTGTGCAAATATTTGTGCATCTCAGTAAACTTAGTGTATTTAAAATGTCATTTTACTTACTCATACAGACAAGCTTTGCTTGGTTTGGTACTTAGTGTTGTGTAAGCTTGATGTTAGGTAGTTTTGGATACTTTTTCTAGTAGGTGAAACAGAGACGGACTGAATTATGTAGTTGGCTTTTTTCAGTCATTTGTTTTATTATTTCAACAGGTTGAATACCTTAATGTTAAAATGTGTGAGCACAGACATCTGGCACCAGAAATAGGCATAATCAAGGTGAACTCTGAAGTGATGTTCTATTCACTTATGCAAGAATTCAGTATTAAAAGTGCACAGATTAGACAGAATTAAGATGATGAAGAACAAATTACAGCTAATCTGCATTTTGTAAAAGAATTCATGGGAATACCAAAGTGAGTCCATAATGAAAATACATAAATAAACAGCAAGTGGCCGAGATGGAAACTAGTATCCATGCAAGACAGTCTGTATTTACTAAGTTGATTTCAGGCTTATCATGAAGTTTTCCTCTTTAAAGTGCAATTTTTTCTTGGAGTTCATTGTCTATGCAGTCAGTCATAGAAAAGTCATCCATTTGTGCAGTGTATTGCTGAACAGAATTTTGTGAAATATGTAAACTTCAGTGATATGTGCTACATTGTGAAAAACACTTCAAAAGCCTTCTGAATGGGCAGTGGTGCAGTAACCAATCACTTTATTCACAATAAAGGTCATTGGAATCAATAGAGTTTGGTACCATAATAAAAGAACAATTTCTTTAACATCCATTTTCAAGGCTCACAGAGAGTAAGAAAACTAGTCCAATTTTGCATGTAGATGGTGTAACTGATTGCTTAGTAACCTTGATTTCCTATTTGGCTTTTCTCTGTCTTCCAGCACAAAAGCTGTCAGCCGTTTCCACTCTCCTTTTATTATAGAAAATTACAGACATCTGAATCAGCTCCGGGAGCAGCTAGTCCTTGACTGCAGTGCTGAATGGCTAAATTTTTTAGAGTGAGTTTACAAAATAGAGACAGTTTTTATCATTGTATTTTATTTGATTTGACTTTTGCTATGAGAACACAAAAAGAAAGATGTTCGTGTTAAAAAGTTGATAATTGAATTATGTTGCCCACAACAACTTTAAAGACAGTAAATTAGAATATTGCTCTTAAATATAAAGCATTTGAAGGCAAAACCTTTTATAGACTGAGTCCTGGGACCAGCAGTGATGTCTCTAGATTTTAAAATTCTGATGAATATACACTATTAAATAGATAAAGTCGCTCTCGAAATTTGAAAACTAATATCCCAGGATTAAGAACCTGAAAGTACGACTGACTGTAAATGAGTGAAACTGAATCTGGTAGTTTTATTATTGAAGTACAATGTGAGATGAAAAAAGAATGTATTATACAAGCTAACCAAATTAACTTTTAATATTAATTGAAATAGAATATGGCTTCACTGTTAAGTGTGCCATTAATTAAAAAAAAAAAAAAAAAGTACAATTGTGGCATTACTTTTAGTTTTTGAGTTAGGAATGTTCAGGATGTTTGGGCAGTCGCTTGGGTGAGTGTGATTCTCCATAGTCCTATACTTTGTATGCTAACCCTGTGACTGACTGTAAGCCTGTTTGGTAGAAAGTAATGGGAGTGTTATTGTCCCTCACAACTGGCATGGAAGATATGCCTGTCTCAGATCAGAGTTTTGAATGAAGTTATTTGACTGTTTAGCCAAAGGATCTTTAAAATGGGAGTTTAAAAAATATTTCTCAAAGTTCTGAATACTTTGATTTTTCAGGTGTCTGGTTATCAGTTATTTTTTCACTTCCATGAATAACAGACCCGCTGAAATTGTTCCTCATGCCATGCAGTGATAATTGGCTCACTTTCACTTGTGCGTTTTTTTCCCACTGCAAAAACTTAACAAGTTCCTTCTGAAGTTGTCTCACTGGACGTAACTGATGCCAAGGTTTGCCTCCTAGTAGGAATCCAGCAATTCTGTAAATTTGGTAGAAACTAGAAAAACATTGCAATTCAATCTTCTCCAGATGTGTTGCCTTTGCAATAGTATAAAAATAGTTCTGTTAAATAATTTTTTGTCAGTACATTAGCCACGTAAGTTTGAGTAGACCTATTTCAACCTTTCTTTACTCAGATCTGCTGCTTTTCATGTTCACTTTGCTGTTTTCAATAGCGTTGTATGATAGCAGCATACAGCAAGGAAAGACCTCTGTTTAGGAAAGTGCTTTTCTTCCCTGCCCCTCCATTTATGTATTTATTTATTAAATTTTGCTCCCTTACTGGTTTTATATTCCATGTTGTATCTTTGAGACTAGGAGAGGAAAAAAAAACTTGAGGACTAAGAGAATGAACTCTACTGAAAACTGCATTCTTCTGGTAACATCGCCATTGTATTGGGGGAAGCAATACCATAAATGGAAAATGAATTATTGAATGTTATCTTGTAGATGCCGTATTTTATTGAAATTGTAGACAATCCCTTTGTTCAGGCACTTTTTAGGTTGGGGGGTTTTTTTTGACTGTAACTTATGGTTGAAGTGAATTCACAGTTGGGATTCAGTTGCTACTGTGATAAACAGTGGCATTTTTATAGAGCTCATTTAGGCAGCAGGGATCAACTGCAGACCCTTTATATGCTGTCTAATGAATTTCATTTTGCCTGTTTTTTTGTGCTTAAAAATAATTCACTGTTACAATGGGAGCATGAAGTCCGTCTTGATTAAGATTGTGTCCTCATATTATAAGTTAATACACTGCTGGGAGATTTGAATTCAGAGTAATTTAAATACCATAGGAGCCCTGTGAGAAGCATGCATGGGGTAAATTTGGACAGTACATTTGTATATGTATGAAATGATTTTTTTTTTTCTCTTTTCTTCCTCCTGTTATTTTTCCCTGTTTTGGTGTAGCCATTTTAGTGAACATTATCATCCTGTGTCTAAAGCGATTGGTCACCTAGCAACTATCGACTGTCTGTTCTCATTGGCCCAGGTGGCTAAACAAGGAGACTACTGCAGGTAATCAATTTTTAATTTTTATTGAGGATTTTATAGGGAATTATAAGAAAGTATTTAAAAAATTTTGATTTTAATATTTGTATGATGATAAAATGCATCATTAAACTTGTTTACAGTAGTTTCAACTTAATCTCATTTTGCAAAGCAGGACTTCTGGGCTTAATGCAAATCTGTAAACATTGCAGTTTAAATTTGACATCTTATGTTTGTCTGTCTATTGTTTGACTTGAGTCTAGTAGATGATATCTTACATATATAAATATATGTTGGACTTCGTGTGGAAATTTTTTTCCTTTTTTTTTTTTCTCAGCAAGATCTGAATTTATAATGCCTTTCTAACACCTAAGATTCTAAGATTCTAAGGTGTATAAGGTATGTTTCAAAGATGTATTGCAGGCAAATAATAAGTAAAAATTAGTGCCAGCTTCCAGAGCAGTGATGATGCCTCACCTGGGATCACATGTTAGCTCTGATGAGCTGTGCACCTCCCTCTACCCAAGACCCACACATACACAGTGGGCACCGCAGCTTGGGATCCTGGTAGTGCCAAGGCTGTCCCCCCTGCTCTCTGGAGAGGGGACATATGAACCCTCAAGTCCTGCTTCCCTAGAGGCTGGTCCAGAGCTGGCTCCTGAGCATGTCCACCCTGCAACTCAGGTCTTCCTCTCTGTCATGAGCCCACATCTCTTGCAGCCACAGAGAGACAGTCAGTCTCACTGGGGTGCCTTCTTCCATACCATGAGATCTCTCTCCCCAGAGGCACTGGGCACTCGCTGAGCCCCTGCTTCAGCTTGCTGAGTGCTGTCCTAGAGGCCAGCGTTTACTGTTTATGAGGCTTACTGTAGACACCCGTGCAACGGCTGTTGGTTTCCAGTCCTCAGCCGTTCCTTCTACGAGAAAGTCCACACACTCTTTTGAAAATTGGTATGTGTAACTTCTTAAACGTTGTGATTGTGGGGCTGCGCTGCAAGTGCTCAGACAATTGCTTAGGAGTAACCATCTGAATTAGTAACATGAGACCTGTGGAAATATAGCAAATCATGTATTAAATAGATGTGGATGAAGGGAAATCAACTTACATATGCTTCTGCTTTTATACAGCATTAAAGAGAATATTGATCACTTCTGGACTCTTGGGATCTTGTGTGCCTCTTTCAAAATCTCTTTGAAAGTAATTGCTCACTTATTTCTGTATACTCAGATGAGAAAACAAACTGAAATCTGATTAATTCACTGCATGGTGTTTAAATAAGTCAGTGAATTTTAAGAAGTGGCTTAGAGCTTATAAATTGGCAGGAATGAAACTTCTCAGTGAAACTTGAGCTGAGAGGAAGGTGTCAATAATTAATTTTGGAGGGCTACTGAAGGAAAGATGGGACTTTTGTATTAAGTAATTTAAGTATTTCAAAGAAATGTTTTTTGATTAATTGAGGATTGTTTCATATCACCCTACCTGAGGCACATAAATGAGTCATGAAGTCAGGAGCACAGGTGCTCCACACAGGTGTTGGAGAGAGGTAAGCACCTCTTACAGTTTCGAGGTGTCTTAGGCCCCCTGTGTTGGGGGACTCATCCTTTACACGGACGGTGTACAACATCAGGGCTCCTGGGCAGCGAAGTTAGATACCTGAAGATGATGGTGTAGGTAGCCCAGAGATCATCTGATGTTTGAGTATCCACTCTGCAGATTGTGAATTTGTATCACTTTAAGGAATGCTGTTGAAAAGGTAGTACGTGACTAAAGGATGTTATGCATTCCAGAGTGAATTTACTTTTTTCTTTTTTTTTTCCCTCTCCTACTGCATGACATGTGATTGTCTGATTGTGGGAATATAGGGCAGGGAAGACCTTTTGAATGACCATGGCTGAGGTCCTACTTCTGCGGGCCCCATTGTCTGAAACCAGAACAGGCAGTCAGCAAGGCTCATGGCATCCTGAAACTGCATCCTGTCTCACAGTTACATGGAAGGAGGCTTGAGCAGTTTAAAAAAAAAGAATTTTTTCCAAAGAAGAGGGCAGAATTATAAAATGGCAAATGGATCATTTAGCTGTCATCTCTTGAACATAAAGTGGAGAGGTACAGGAGGAAGTGCTTCTGAGTATGTGCTCCTCCCTTTTCAGACCATCACATTACAGCTCCAGACAACTTACCCATCCAGCAAATGGAGGGTGAAATTTCCTTTCTTTGTTCCAAGGCCTAAGACTCTATATTCGTTTCATCTCAGCTATACAACTGCTGGAAATATCTTTATGCTAAAAAAACCACACTGTTATCAGCTTGCACCGCTTTCCCCAGTGCTTTGTGTTCCTAATATACCATTTATTTTTTCTCCATTTTCATTTCAAATTGCATCATCATTCTTCAACCCAAGAAAAATCACACTCCCCACATCTTGTCTTCCCTTTAAAGTCCACACAAATTGTTAGTTAATTTCCAGTCAAAAAATTCTGTGGCTTTATTCCAGTATTCTCTTTTTCTCAGCTGCTGCCACTTTCCTAAGTTACTGCTCTTATTTCAGAGTGATTTTACTTCTAGTGTAGAAAAAATGTTGCTGAGACATGAAACCACATTTACACCTCTGTTGAATACTACACTTCAGTTTATGATGAAAAAGTAAACCTAGGTTGCAGAGAACAAAAAGAAATCATAGTCATAATTCAGTGGAACATGCTTCTTTTGCATTTTTTGTTCTGTGAAGAACACACAGCTCTTGAAGATAGAGCTTTTCAGACAGGAAGATATGTAATGTAGAATTATACATGTTATATTAGAAGACATGTAGACAAATTTGTAGCTAAGGTGGAAGCATTTGAGACAAAACTTCTTTTTACATGGTTTGGAGATGAGAGAAAAAAGGTAAGTAGTATTGATCTGGTTTGCATATTAGTTTCTAAAAAGATATTGTCATTTTAGTGTTTTAATTTAGCAAGCTGTTTCTATAGACAGTTACTGTTTGATGACTCTTGTATGTGTTTGGGTGTTGCTGTCAGATTATAAGAGCTGCTAATGTTTATAGGAGCTCTGTCATACTGTAGTCTTTGATTTGTATTGTTTAATGGGTTATCAGTCATAATATACATAGTTGGACAATTTTCTTTACTCCCCATGCTCCAGTTAGGACTTAATGCAGTAACAGGCTGGACCAGTTCATCAGCAAGATCATTCTGAGAATATGAAATATATCTGCAAAAGGTGGCACTTTGCAGAAGTTGGTGCAGCGGTAGGAAGAAAGCAGACTGTCCTCCAGTTTGGGGGTTTTGTTATTGCTTGTTTATTTTGTAGTTCTTAATAGTTCTGTAGAATACACATAAATGACTGAAAGCATTGTCTAGGTAAGGAAAAAATTTTAAAAATACTCTAAAATTTCTTTATCCAATCTGCTAATATCTTTTTATAACTGAATGAAACCAAGTCTTTAGAAATATTTGATAGCAATGATTCATTTTTGTCATTTGTATTTTTTCACAAAAATCTGCATCATAGATGACCTTCCTGCAGACTTTAGTTACAGTAGTTCTAAATAATCAGTTACAATAAACATTGAAATTAATGTCTCTTCCTTTTTGCAGACCAACTGTCCAAGATAATCGGCGAGAAATAATGATAAAAAATGGGAGGCACCCTGTGATTGATGTACTATTGGGAGAACAGGATCAGTATGTTCCAAATACCACTAACCTTTCAGTAAGTACTGAGATACTGTTTGAGCTTCAGAATCATTCAAGGGAAGGAATCTGGGATATGCTTGGCCAAAAAGTTAAAATAAATAATTTAATCATACAACTGTCTGCTTGGTTGCATTTCAGAGAGATATTGCTAGATGCGATCACATCTGTTTTGTTCTTTTTCTGATATCTTGCAGCCAGATGCTCTCTTTACAACCTTGTTCAGTCTTAATGGCACAAAGAAAAGAAAGCTGATATCAAACTTAGGAAAATGAAAGTTTTAAGTGGTTATTTTTTAAAAACAAATTAATAATTACAGTTTTTTTAAAGTGTCATCAGAAGGAGTCTGCATTTTTTCATAACTTTATCTCAGCTTTGTGGAGTTTTTTAATACACAAAATAGCAACAACTTAAGTTTCTCTGTAACATGTTACAGGCTCAGTTTTCCAAATTAATTCTAAGATAGCTCAGATTTTTTTTTTTTTAAGGTATTTCTCTATTACGTGTTTTCCTTCCTTTCTTGAAGTATTAATTTCACACAGCCTTTCTTAATCTGACAATGTAGACTTGGAGCTCTGACTCTTCACTATGTAGTATCAAGTACATGCTCTGTAGTCTGCACATGTAAGAAGCCTTTCATATTAACATATGATAAAGATGCCCCATGTGTAGCTTGCAGGCTGTATGTTATCCATAAGCCTCCCTCTGGCTGTTGTTTTCTGCGATAGAGAATGATGTTGAGAAGTAGTAGGCCTATTACTTGCTTGGTATTGCTGTCAAGAGGTCAAAGAAAGTGGCGGGGCTACTTCTTAACATTTGTATGCAATGTTACCTGAATTGTATGACTTAAATTACCTAAAATTGCTATAAATATGCAGTTACCATAGGTAGCAAACATTGCCATATTTTATTTCACATATCTGTTTCTGATAAGCATATTTTAGTTTGTTTCCTTCTTCTTTTTTTCCTGAAAAACTAAAATCTGTCTTTTAAATTACGTCCTTTTTATATTTTTTTTGTTAAATATTTACCTGTCTATATCTTTTTTGAAATACTACATTTCTGTTTGTTATAAATATAAAAAATATGCTTGCAACCTAACTCTGAATATGTAACTGCCTTTTCATACAGTAAGTGTAGGAAAGGTATGAAACAGATGTCACTATGGAGCATTGCTGTAATAAACACCGTTCAAATTTGTACGTATTTCTCTGGAAATAGTTTTAAATACTGTTCTATACTGAACAATGATACAGATATTGTGCAATACTTCAGGGAACGTTTTCAAAATTATTTGCCAACTCCAAACAAGTGACAGATGGCATTTACAAAAAATTCAGCATTTCATTCAGTAATCATCACACACTTTCCCCTGTTAGTCCCATTATTATGTTGGCTTTCTGAATAGTGACTATTGCAAAATTAAGTGATCATGGTAGGATCACTTTTGCCTCTGCTGTTGGTTTGAGTTCTCTCTTTTTTGAGAGAGGTGGGTGGGAACTCAGTTTATTAAAATGCCTCTAAACTGATGTGTTTGAATCCGCAGGAAATGCACATCCTGTTGTGTTTTCAGCTGAAATGTTGTCAAATATCAAACTTCAGGAAAAGCTTTCTTGTACTGCCCTGAAATAAACATCTTATTCTTCCATTCCCCCTCTCCTCTTCAAATATTCATGGATTCTTTTAGTACTTTTAACTTCAGCCATAAATTCCAGTAAGATGTTAGCTTATGGTTGCATGCAATTTTAAGGGCAGATGGGTTCTCTGGTCCGATGTTACAGCATATGTTCTTTCTGAAAGCTGGCTTTGCAAACCAGCCACCAGTCTCACAACGTGGTTGGAGAGACCCTGGAGGGATACCAAACACATGCAAGAAACTTGTGGATTTTAACAGATGAACTCGTTCTGATTTTAAGTATCTATAAATTCTGTTGTGTTGAGCCAAATCGTGGCCCTCATGAAATTTTAGAAGCAGTATTGCAAGTATACCTTGGAGACTAGAATGTTATGAATTTTGTTCACATATAGTCATATGCATTTTATTACATCCATCCTTTGTTCCTGATAATGGCATTTTCTGGGATTTGACTTTATTGAGACTTCCTTATGGATGGGGTTTTCTTACCAAAAGCTCAACAGCTTTTTACATATGATAAATACTGATTGCATGTATCTTCTGTATGTTCTGGATTATGATGTAAAAGTGACAGTCCTATATGAACTTCATTTGCCTCCCTATTAACAGAATACAAGCCCAATCGAAAAACTAATCTGTAAAGATTGTGAGGTTTATTCTGTGGAGATTTTCCTCTCCCCACCCCATCACAGTGCCTGGTCAGTTCCAGGTTTCCGAAATAGTGTGGCTAATGTTCATTATGCACAGCTTGTCCTTTCTTGCATGCCTCTCCCATGGGGCAATGGAATATGCTGACTTTTGGTTAGTTCATAAATTGTTGGATTTCATTGTATGTACCCAGTAGGAAGGAGAAGTCTAAAGTCCTTACATAACTTAATTTCCTAGTCTTGATTCAGGCTGTGAGAAAGCTTTATAGATTCATTGAGGAGTTTTAATTTTGTTTTAGCAATTGTCTTGCACCAGAGGAAGACAGTTTTTTTTTCTGGAGCCATAGACACATAGCAGTACTGTAGGGAGTCTTACAGCTGAGACGAGCTCTTGCATCTGATTTCATTTTCCATAGGATTTCAGTGGTTAGATATGCTGCTCAATCGGAGATTGGATACAGTCTGTTCACAATACCTGTGTTGCAGTCAAGTATTGCCAAACTCAGCGATGTCTTAATTTCTTGTTGTAGCCATTCTGTTTGAATGTGTATCTGTTGTACCAAGGCAAGCAATTACGAATGGGTGTAAAATCTAGGTCAGGTCTTTGTCTGCCAGATCTTCTCCCCATGTGGCAATGAGAACTCTAACTGGAGAGGAATCCAGATCACAACCAAATTAGGACAGCACTGGCTATGCTGAAAGCTGATTAGTTTCTCCCTTTCTCCAAAGAAAATTGCACAGAAGGTTCTTGGAGTGCTTTCTTGGCTCCTTGGTGGAGAAAGGGAAGGTTCCTCCTCACTCTGTCCGTTTTGCTCAAGAGTAGTGGAAGTTGATTGCAATGCTTCTCTCTCACCAGCCTGGAGCGGTCTTAGGAAAATTTATCTATCTGAGACTTCATAATATCTTGAAAAATGAATGCGATGAACTCCAAGAATGAAGCAAGCTGTTCACCTAGAAACAAAATGTTTAATCCTGAGGACTTGTCCTTTATCCCTCTAAGCACATACACACACCAGACTTTCTTATAAAAGCACCATGGGCAGGACAATATATTTGACCACTGTTTTATATTTCCAGGGAGATGGTGAAAGGGTCATGATAATAACTGGACCCAACATGGGAGGAAAGAGCTCCTATATAAAGCAAGTTGCATTGATCACGGTCATGGCACAGATTGGCTCTTATGTTCCTGCAGAGGAGTCGACAATTGGTGTTGTGGATGGTATTTTTACCAGGTAATGTTTCAAAACTTGCTGCGTGTTTATGAAAACATTATTTGTGGCAGGGTGTGTGTGTGTATATCAAAGTATAATTTCATTTTTAATTTAGAACTTTAGAATTTATACTTGAAGTTTCCTTTTTCATTTTAAATGCATGCATTGGTTGTTAGGTTTTGATTCTGATTTTCTGGTAAGCTATAATACTTGTTTTGGAATCTTTGAATCTTTAAAGGATAAGAACGTTAATATGTCTTGTCTTGATTAAGATCCAGATATCTAACTTCATCTGCCTGAATGGACATCTCAGCCAAATTTGTTCTGCTGGGTGACAGCCAAATGATGTTTCCCCTAAAATGAATGCTGTCACCTCTAAAAATCATGTCACGGTTTCTGCTGTGCAGTGCAGTTGTACATGCTTAAAATATTTGAGACTGAGAATTTGGGGCTGTGTATATCCTATGGTTACTACCCTTCCTGTACTTGAATATACTTCACTTCATGTCTTTTGAAGAATGAATAATGGCAGTTCATTTCACTCACAGTCAAAACTTTTGTTACAGAACTTTTGTATTTTATAATCTAATATTACAGAGGATTATCCAGCTGCTTTTTTTCCCTTTTTCTTTAATCTGTTTTTTAATCAGCAAAAGTTCTGTATTATTGATGGTATTTGAGATGGATAACTATTTATGGTTATAAGTTTCACAACAATCCTGCATCTGTGCTAGAATTATCTTTCCTGAGATTCTAGTTGTGATAGCACTGTGCATTTCAGAGTTAACTTTTAACAGATAATCTGAAATACTACTTAGCTGGGATTGCTTCATCATATAAAGATGTTGTATTCTTGTGCCTCACTGTGTCATGACAAAAATGAATGAAGTCGCGCTTTGATGCACTTCAGTGCTAAGCAGTTGAACAAATTAGAAAACAATTTGTGTTATCTTTCAAAGATTAATTGGAGCTGAAAATTCAAAATGGTTAACTTTTTTCCATACTCTGTGTTGAAAGTAATTGATTGGTGATTGGATGAGCATTTCTTCCTGCCCGTGGCTGGGTGGTTGTGCTAGATGATGTGGCCAGGTGGCCAAGAAGGCCAATGGTATCCTGGCTTGTATCAGAATAGTGTGGCCAGCAGGACCAGGGAAGTGATTGTCCCCCTGTACTGGGCACTGGTGAGACTGTACCTCAAATACGGGGATCAGTTTTGGCCCCTCACTCCAAGAAGGACATGGAGGTGCTGGAGCGTGTCCAGAGAAGGGCAATGAAGCTGGTGAAGGGTCTGGAGCACAAGTCTTGTGAGGAGCGGCTGAGGGAGCTGGGGTTGTTTAGTTTGGAGAAGAGGAGGCTGAGGGGAGACCTTATCGCTCTCTACAACTACCTGAAAGGAGGCTGTAGCGAGGTGGGGATTGGTCTCTTCTCCCAAGTAACAAGTGATAGGACAAGAGAAAATGGCCTCAAGTTGCGCCAGGGGAAGTTTAGGTTGGATATTAGGAAAAACTTCTTCACTGAAAGGGTAGTCGGGCACTGGAACAGGCTGCCCAGGGAAGCAGTTGAGTCCCTATCCCTGAAGGCATTTAAAAGTCGGGTAGACGTGGTGCTTAGGGACATGGTTTAGTGGTGGACTTGGCAGTGCTAGGTTAATGGTTGGACTTGATGGTCTTAAAGGTCTTTTCCAACCTAAAAGATTCTATGATTCTATGATCTTTTAGGTCTCTTCCAACGCAAACCATTCTATGATTCTGTGATTCTGAAGGGGATATGGAGATACACAAGATCTGATTTACTTTCCAGAAAAAACATTAGAACGTTACTAACAATGTGAGGATTATTTTTGTCTTCCTCTATGTTTTGTAGGTGGAGTTAGAGTACTTTACTTGTGTTCACACTGACTTAATTTCTAACCGTATGTGCATAAGTCTGTTACTCTTAAGCTTAGTATCCCCTTTCCTCTACTTTTATTTGACTGTCATTGCAACAGGATTATTTCTGCAGAAAAATTAAGAAACGTGACAGAGTCACTGGGAGGGCCATTTTGTTTTGTGCCCACTAGAAAGTGAACAAACTGGGTTTTGTCCTCTACAGTGTGAAAACCTTGAAATTATTATATCTGAGTTCCACCTCTTCCTCAGTGTATTTCTCTGATTCCACTTAGCTTTTCTTTGCGTTATAGGTATTTTTCACATCTGTTCTGATAAGGTAGTGTGGTTGAAGGTAAAACTTACGCTTCTAGATTTCAAGCCAAGCAGACCTAGATTGTGCTACTTACTGGCTGTGAGGTTTCAGACCATTTAATTTGGAGCCTAGTCAGATTGTAACACATGGGATTGGTTCCTGCCCCCTCACCCCCTAATCTAAATTACCTTTGGAAGCTCAGCTGGATATGCCATTCTTCATTTAATGTGAAAGGTGTCAAACACCAGATGAATACACTAAAGAATTACTTAAATTCTTGTCATTGCACTGGCAAATAAGAGTCAACTAATTGGCTCAGTATTAATCAAGAAGAAATTGAAAATATATTATTGAGATAGTAATGAAATAGTCATTGAGATAACCAGTTAAAAGGTTAACAGGAAGCAAAAATGATGAGTTTATGTATTGCAGTCCTTCAGAAATCAAAGATGGTCACTTCAATTTGTAAAAGATTATCAGTGGAACTGCTTGTCTATTCATCTGTTTAAACTTATGTCTTCTGTATAGTGTAATTGAGGGAATTCATTGTACTGTTGGGACAGGCATTAGCCATTTGTGATGTACTTTGAGGGTGCTAGATCTTGGCACAGTTGTAGCTTTCCTTTGAGTACAAATGTTTAGGAGAATACTTGCATCATGATTTTCCTTCAGCCTGCCGAGTATAGGGACTTTCCTTGCTCTACATATCCAAGTAATGACATCCGTGCTCCCCAAGTGCATGAGTTGTCAGTGCTCTTTTCTGTCCCACTGTATTTGATTGTCAGTAGCCACAAAGTGGTGTTAGTACCCAGTCTGGTCTTTGCCTATATCCTGCTTCATTTTCACCTTTTTTTCTCCAAATCATGAACTTCACACTCTGCAACGAGAAAAGGAGTAACTTATCAGATTCTGCAGCTCAAAGGCTCAAGGTGTACAGAGACTGTCCAGGAAGTAGGCACCTCTATTCTGGTTCATTTGTGGGTTTTTGGGTTGTTTTTTTGTGTTTGGTTCTGCCCCCCCCCCCCCCGCGTTCTGGGAAAGGTCTTAAAGTATGTAAGTCTGTCAGGCCAGGTTATAATGTGGTGTTATATTCTGGGTATTTCTTAGCCCTAGGAAAGTTATCCTTGTACTAGTTTTTAATGCTTGGTTGGAGGAGAGAAACAATAAATTCGGCTGCTACATGATATGTTCTGCATTGTTTCTTTAATGCTCTGTCTGGCTGAACATATATTTCTAAAGCCTCAGCTTTTACCAAGAAGTCTTCTCTGGTAGGTAATGAGCTTGAAGAGATCAGAGATTTTCTCTTAACTCACCCCCAATTCTGCTTTTTTGTTCTCTTTTCTTCTGTGTTTTTGTTCTGCAGGTTGTTTTTGTTTGTTTGTTTGTTTGTTTTTAATAGAATACAGCTATGCAGACCTCCCTTCTGTGCTGCCACCCCAGGCCACAAATGTCTTTCTGGAAAATGGGATTTTTTTGTTGATAACTTTGGTATATTTTTAATCTTCTAAAAACATTGCATGAGAAGATGTCAGTTTCCAAGTTATTTTCATCACTGCCCTGGTGTGTTGTTTTCTAGATGCTGCTCTTAGCATAGCACCCCTGCTGTGAGGGATGCTTTACAGGCTGACTCTATGAGGAGTTCTGTGCATCAGGAGCACCAACAGTTCTCCTGCTTGCTAAATTTTTTGGAATATTGGTGCTTTATACTGCAGTCTTTTTTTGTTTGTAGACTGCATCTTCAAAGTGTGAATTTACATAGGTTTAAGAGATTAACATGCGTCTATGATTTGTATCTTGTGTTCTCAGTAGGGTTTCCATGGAAATTGAAAGGTTGCTACTATGGTTATTCCTTTGGATATATTTAGTATTTATGTATTATAGCTTCTCTAAATTAACTTTAAATACTGCATTATATTAAACATTTTTAAAGATGCAAAAGGAATTGTCTTGCTTACAAGTACTGTGAAAATAGGAATGATTCATCTTCATTACTGAGTGTATAGACACAATATATTGCTAAGGGTAGTCCAGACATTTCATAGTAGTGTTGAAAATTTCATCCTAAAGAGGGGGAAAGGGAGAGAATCTTCCGCTGCATAATGCCCCTAAACCCACATGATATGCTGTTACAAGTCTGTAAATTGAAAAATTGGAAGGGGGGGGAAGAGTCATTTCGTACAGTACCCTGCTTGTGTTCACTTCTTAAGGAAGTCTCTGAGTGCTCCAATGGACTCTCCCAAATATCACCATTTCTTATGTGTAAAAACAACCTTACTATTTCCTTTGCTATGCTTTGTTCCTAATCCTAGGAAAGGGGGTCCTAGGGGTGAAATAAGTAAAAAGTTTGCTTTATTGTTAGGTGGCTCCAACTTCATAACGTCAGACTAAAAAGACACTAAATCATTCTACATATTTCTGTATTTTTATTTAAAGCTATTTTTAGAATAGATTTCTATATTGTATTATTAAAGTGTTTGTATAAATTTGTCACTTGAAATTCCATACTTCCAGTATTTTTTTCACAAGTCAATGTATATGTAAACCATTTTTGTACAAAAAAGTTACTAGTTTTCAGAGCGTACACCACGCCCGTTATTTAAGGGATCACTATGTAACATGGAGGAAGTACACAATATTTTGAGGATGTTTTGCTGGTTGATATTTTCTTCTTTTTTTTTTTTTTTTTTTCCTTCTCCAATAAGGGGTAATGTTTTCATGCAACCTTTGCTTAAAGAATTTAACTTAATCAGTGCCATTATAGTTAAGAATTGTATAAGAGTTTTGGAAAGGTCAGCGCCCAATCTATATTGACATTTAATGGGATTTGAGTATTTAATTCTCTGAGGTTTGAAAATTCCCGTCCAAATTTCTCCTTGCAGTAAGTGGGTTCAATTTTTGCTTTAAATTAACCTTCAATTTGTGTTAGTACTTCTAATATAGTTATTCAGACTGCAATGTTTCTCTGTGTGTTTGTGTAGAAAGACAAAGCAAGTGTGGAGGAACTAATGAAAGAAATTCTGTTCACCTAATCATGCCTTCAGAAGAGATGATGTTCAGCTTCTGAAGAAAGCTGACCTTTAAAGAGGTCCCAATTACAATCAATTATTGATATAATTTCTTAAAGCTAGAAAACTTCATCCAGGGACAAAGAAGAATTTCCTACCCAGAGCACCTCCTTGCCTGGCTTGCTTTTCTTTCATTGAAATAAAAGCTATTTCACTTATTTCAGTTATCTGACGTAAGTATCCACAGTCGCACTATGGTAACGTACCTCTTCCAGTGAGGTTTTATACCATCAGCCAAATTGGGCATACTATTAAAGGTGCAGCTTCAGTTGTCTGAACTAATACATTGCACTGTGCTTCAACTGCTTTTAAAAACATCTTGCAGGTTATGTGCCACATGTTTAAAGGTTAAAGGAATAAATAGAAGCATCAGTAAGATGCACATAGATTATCCTCTCATGCACTTCTCAAAAGAGTTATCTTGCTGTTTACTGATTCTCAGCATGACTTTAATCCTCATGATGGCAAAGAAAGAGAGTTTGAATTGTCTAGGAAGGTATATTAACAAAACAGAGGGTTGGACAAGGTTGGCAATACAGGTTAACAGGTGGTAGTGGCAGGTTGCTTAGCTAAGCAGCAATTTAATTCTTTCACTTTATCTAAGACATGCAGTTGCCTGCACTTCAAGGCAATTGTCTGGATATAGGCTCTGTGCATCACATGATCTGTATTTAGGTGTACAGAACTTTGTTCTACGTTTTATCCTCGTAACAGATGATATAAATGTATTTTTAACATGGAGGGCACTCCTTATTGCCGAGTCTGTAGTTAGGAGATACTCACTTAGTTCAAATTCCACTGTATATCTGAAAATGTTGTGAAAACAGATGGTGGTTGCTCACCTCGGTCTAGGGAGAGATGGTTTTGTTCTTCTTGCTTGTATTACATGTCTATATACAGGGTCTTTCAGACGTGGCCACAAGTGGAATCCTGAATCTATCTGTTCTAGGGTTTAAGTTTTGGTATTTTCTTGTCTGTCTTTCTTCCTTGTGTAGTGATTTTGAACATGTGTAATAGTTGCTCATTCAATTAAAACTAGAGTGCAGAAATCTTCAGGCAGCTGATCCTTACATGTCTGGCATGACAAAGTTGCAGAGCCATATAAATTAGGACCTCTGACTTTAAGCTGTTGCCATCATACAGTGACCTGATGCTTCTGATTGATTCAGCAGAAGCTGTGTCCTGCTGAGGTACTTGCATATGTCCATGGCTTGCATGCAGTCTACTTGCATTCCCAGATGTAGAAACCAAGAGAGAGCATCAGGTTCAGGCTGTGCTTCTTGAAGGTGTCTTTGAAGGCGGTCTTCAGAAGCCAGTGCAGAGACCTACCTCATTGCCCTCCGTACACAAGAAACCGCTCTCAGCTTTGTGATCTTTGGGTCTATAAGGAGAGGGAAGAGGCAGAGGAAAGGAAAGGATGTTTTCTACATTGGTCGAGAGCTGCCAGCCTCATCGAACACTGAAATAATGAGGGAGTTTCATCCCCCTCACCACTGGACTTAGCTGGGTCATTTTATTTCAAGTCTAGCAGGATCTAGTTCCAGCCACATACCTTTGTCAGGAGTAGCAGTTCTGAGTTGATCAGTGGGTTCAGTAAAGGGAAGGAATTTGATCACTACAAGGGACAACAGTGCTACTGAGAGACTTACGAACTGAAGATCACCTCCTCCTATTGAAAATTGCATTTCAGGACCTACTCATGTGAGCACCAGCTATGTCCTCACAGCTGTTGCATGTGGTGACACAGCTCAGGGGCCTCTACTTATGCCCTCACCTGCTCAATCTTTCTAGAGTCTAGGAAAACATGTCTGAACAGGCTGTATCTACCCTTGAAAAGACATCCCAGGTGTATGCATTACTTGGTTTTCCATACGAGTGTCAGGGAGCGAGGTACTGCCAATCGGTCCCAGACTGGCCCATCACTCCAGCCTGGCTTTTTTATCCCAGTTGAGCCTGCTTTCTTGTGACAGAGTTGCACTCTGTTGTAGAGGCACCCTAGTAGTGCCCACCAGATAATCCTTCTTTCTCTTTTAAGAAACAGAATAGGTGCAATGTAAGCAAGCTCCTTTTGTCTTCTCAGTTCTTTGGACAAAGTGACCACACATGTTTTCAACCCTTTGCACAAGTCAGCCAGTCCGCTTATATAATGTGTTCCAGTTTAAAGAAGAAATGGCATTATTTATACATATGCCTGACTTAACATGGTGACACTGATGAGATTAAGTCTCTTTTTGTCAGTAGGAAGCTGCTTTAGAGGCCAAGACATTTCATCACAGAGTCCTTCTAAGTGGGTAACTCAATGCGTCGTGCTGTTCTGCCAGCTGGTGGCTGTGCTTCCCTTGCTGCTTGTCAACACTTGCTCTGCTACTGCTCAGGTAGTATCTTCAACTGATCCTGAAATCCGCAAAGCTGAGATGTGGGCCATTCCACTTAAATTTGTAAGCATTGCACACTTGCATGGGCAAGAGCTTGATGTTAGATCTAAAAAGCAGTATTTGAATGCCTGCTTGACTGATGTGACTGGCAATCCTCATTTCCCTCATCCTGTGAGCAAAAAGACCTATGTCAGTCATGTGCAATTGGATCCACAAAGATGGCAGAGGAAGGGGCATTTACGTATCCCAAAGTGACATTTCTTGTATGAGGTTCTGCAGCCATCATGGATCCTTTCACCCATATTATTTCTCAGACTTGGTAGTTGGCACCTAAAAGAGAATTTACTGGCCAGAAATAAGGGAAAGTTTGTGGCTGCACCTCTGTAGGCTCATGCAAGAATGCAGAATGCATGGAACCCTTGGCTTGTTCACATAACCCCTGCAAGGACTGCAAATATCTCGCTTCTGCCGGGTGTGTGCGAGAGGTCTTTTCCTATTGGTGTGCACAACTTTTTTTTTTCATTTTTTGTTTTCCTTGTGCCAGAAAGATCTCATGTATTGTCAATGGCACAATCATCAGCTGAAGAGCACAAACATGAGATGCAGAGGACTCAGGAGGGTGCAGATAATACATTCTTTCTGTCAGGTCCTCCTACTGTGCACAGCAGAGTGTGGCTATTCCTCTGCCAAGGTAAAAAAACAAATTGCGGTCAGCTTCTGACTGGCATATTGCTCTCCCATGTAGGAGAAGTAAAAATTCATTCCACCTACAGGTGTATATTACAAAGGCAGAACTGTGACTAGGTGCAGCAAATTCTTACATTTGATACAAGGGACCTTTAGGAACAACTGAAGTTGTTTTAAGGTCCCTAATGCTTACCTTGTTTTGGCATGGTCTAGAAGATGAGATGATAATCTGGAAAGAAATGCTATTAAAGCTTAGAGAACGGTTTAGAGATGAAGGATTTCTTCAAAGCAAACTAAAAAACCCAGCAAAACTCAGCCCTTATTAATCCATGTTTCTTTAAAGGCTGTGCATCAAACATGCCATAATGCTTTCTTCTGTATGTTTTATTCATAACGTCTGTTTGTCTGATCTCTAAATGGTGGAGTTGACTTTCAAAAAGGTCGGGTCTTACAATAGATATATTTTGGATGTTACCTCCCTAAATACTTTAACAGCTATTTAATTCTGACAACTTGACAAACCCATATTACTGTTTTGTCAGGAGTGTGTGGAGCTGAAAGAAACTCGTAGACAAACCTCACTATCTTCTCTCTTGACAAACACTTTTTTTTTAACTGGATAAAATGTGCATAGTTATGGCATCATTATAAATTCTAGTCCAATGAAAAATCATGATGGAAAGCAAATACTGTGTTAACACCTGCAAACATTTCTACAATCAATTTTGGATGTTTGTATTTATTTTTTCTCTGCTTCATTGGAATGTCACCATCATAAAAATTTGAAAGATATTTAGAATGGCATGATTTACTTTAACAGATTAAAATGTTCCAAGGCTTGTTAAGAGGACATTTTATAAGAAATGTTGAGAAAATCAGAAAGCACAGGATGGAGTGGTATGTGAAGCAGGAAACAGAGAATGTCTGTATCGGAATGGAAATTGAGTGGAAGATGTTTTCCAGGTGCTTTTCACAATAAATTGAAATCCGAGGTAAATCACTCAAGAATAAAAAAGTGCTTGTAAATATTAATGGAAATGAATGTTCCATTGATCTAACTGCTGGTGGCAAAAAACTTCCCAGTTTTTTGTAACTAGGCAAATAATGTTGCACTTAATTTCATTCCAGTTTTATGAGGTGATCAGTAGAAGGGAGCTGCACAGGAGCAGGACAGAGGCGGAAAATTTTTGTATTTAAAATAATAAATAAGTAACAAGCTCCATTATTTCAGAGCTTCACTACAGAAATGGTGCTATTTGCACAGCAATAGGCAAACTAAGTTGAAAAAGAGCAGTTTATGACCAGAATGCAGCTTGTTATATTCTTTGCTACTTATGCATTGCTCGGTTCACAGATGAGACGTATTTGCAAAGAGACTGCCCGGGAACTTGCTTGCAAATGCTTTAGAAGCGTTCTTCATTAGAAGTCTTTCCTACATAGTGATTTCACTAAACACGATAAAGAAATGGACATCCTCCATCTAAAGCTACTCTGTGTACTTAACCTTGATTGTTGAGGGGGCAGCATGCTGATGATGTTTTAAAATGGTTACTAGTGTGCAGGAAAGACTTGGGAAGCTTCTATGTTTTAAACGGACCAGCCTCATCTTATTATTAATTCTTTATTCTATAAGTGGAGTATGATGGTATTGCTTTTCACCCCTTGTGGGGGTCTACATTGATTTTGTTTTGTAATAAATCTTAAACAAAATATACTGTACTTGGAATTATACATGAAAGATTACATAATTGTGACTCTTCTTTTTTTTTTTTTTTTCCTTCTTTTTTTCTTTTAAATCTACTGAAAAAATCTTTCCCTGAAGTTACTGCGTCATTACCATTTCAGGGTTTCAGGGTCTTTTTTGGAATTCTTGTGCTGGCCACAACCTCCAAAATTAGTCAGATCGTTGGGCTGGACTGGCATTGGTTTTGTGCATTCACATACTTAGCAATAGTAAGTTGTTGTTCTTCATGACAAACACTTCAGTATTTTGCCAGAATAGCATATAGCCTCTCATTTTTATATCACATGTGAACTTTGTTGTTCTTAACTCAAAAGACCAGTTACCAAACTAAAAAATTCCTTGCTTCCATTTATTGCTTTAAGCTTTATTGATTTCTTTGAGGCTTACGGTGTAGGATTATAAAGATTAGTCTTCCTGTCTGTCCTAGAAATATCAGTTAAATCACAAAACCTGGCATGAAGATTCTGCTAGTCAGCTTCTTTATACCTTTATCATAAAAATCTAGGCTACGAAATTCTAGTCTTGAGGTGACAGCAGTGTTTGGCAGGGCAGTCTGCAGGCATCCCGTGTAATACAGAAATCACCAGGAGATTGAGTGCTGAATAGAAACTGTGGAGGAGTTTATATCAGCAGAGCAACTTGTCTGTATGTTACCTGGTTTTGGCCAAAACTTTGATTGGTGCCTTGTTGGATTTTTTTAAAAATTTTTTTACACCTGAAAATAAATGTTCAAGTCATTCAGATTTTCCTTGGAACAAAAGCTAGACTCTCTCAGTTTGCCTGTGCAGTTAGACTCTGAAAGATAAGGGTCAGAAAATTTAAAAACAAGGGTACCTTTTAACATCTTTGTTTATTCTATATATATGTAGTAATGCTTACTGGTTTGCCATACACATTAATTTATGTATTGTGCAGAAAGCAGGGAACAGTTCACAGAAAGCAATCTCAAATGACTGGCAATTCCACATGAGAATTTTATACACTGATATGCTACACAAGTATTGTTTGTATTGCTCTGGAAAGCAACAATGACAGTCAGACAAACAGAACTTGTTAGTTGTCAAGATCCCAAAAGTAATTTTCAGAAATGTTACTTCTTTATGGCAGAGTAATTTATTTTGTTTCGTTCTTGCTTAATTGTATTTGTGTTTATTGCCAGAATAACAAAAATTACTTAAATCTTTCATTTATGCTTATAGTCATATAATTACACCTCTGGGGTAAATTATTCACAGGTTTTAGGGGAAAGAAAAGATGGTGTATTAAATTCATTGCACCTATTTTCTATCACATGGAGGTGGTCTTTCTGTAAAAGAAGAGAATAAGTAAAAGTTGTAGTGTTGTTAAATTGAAAATTATTTTGTTCTGTTTTTCTAGAAAAGTTATGTATTGGACATATCACAGTACATTTGAACTGTAACTATTTCTGACAGTGTTCTGTAGCCCTGTAGAAATAAATCAAGCTGTGCTATGCATATATTTCTAGCTAATTTAGCTTCATGTCTGTTCATTTCATAGTAACATGCATCTGCAGTGTTGGATTTATATCTCATATACATGTAATAATATGATATTTAACAAAACAGTCTTTGGTTTACATACATGGCATTTGGTAAAATCTGTAAATACAAACAACTGTTTTGTTTGCAGGGATTTAAATCATGCTTGAAAATTCATTTAAGTCAATAAAAGTTAGTTATATATACAGTGAGATTTATAAAACAATTTTGGCTGCATATTGCAGTATTCCTGAAAGGGATTGAAAGGCTTTCCACATAATAGTATATGGGGGGAGAAAGAAAATTTGCCTGTGAAGCTGACTAGCTCTTTTACAGTAAAGTTGAAACTCTTACATTGAATGGTGATATTTACCTTTCTAAAACTCTTCCATGATATGATTTAACCTAGTCGCAATTTGAATTGGATTTTCTGTAGCGTGCACAGGTTTAAAGGGGAAAAGTTCACTTGCGCTGAATGCTTCAGCTATTGTCCCTAGTCTGTTGCTATAGTTTCTGCTGTTTAATCCCCCCTTGGCCTCAATCCTTCAGCTACATATGCACATTAACTTAATTACCTTGAGTTCCCTCGCTGGAATCTGAGAGTAGTAGGTGTAAACCTGTGTATATTTGAGGGTTGGGTTTTTCTTTGTCTTCATTTTTTCAGCTTCTCCAGGCTAATATTGATGGCTTGCAAATAACCACCCTAATTTGAATATCTACACTTATAACTTATCCTTCAGCAAAATGATTATACTCTTAATCTGTTCTTTCTCTTGACCATCAATAACATTTATACGGTGTTAATGGTTTCCTGCAGAGAAATCAGGGTAAAAGCATGTGTTTGGAGCTTCAGTTCCTTAATGGAGCCTTCATAAACTTCTCCATCTAGTATTAGCCTTCTGGCATGCACTGCCAGATCCACTGGCAGATCTCTTGGTCAGAAGAAGCTGCAATAGAAACCTCAGTTTGCTACCTCTGTACAGGAACAAATCAGCTTTCTCACTGAGGGCAAGAAAAAGAAATTTGTAGTTCTGTGTTTGAGTAAATGTAAAAGCTGATGGACCTGTGGAAAGCAATCCATTGATACATTAGGTATAAAATCCTTTGCACATTTGAATGAAGAATTTAAGCTATTGCTATTGTGTCCTTGTTCTGCTACTGGACACCCCACTCCTCTGAGGGCTCGGCCCTCACACCCTGACAGCCAGCTGCTGTAGGGTTGTGAGTAATGTGGGATGGACAAAGTGAAACTTAGACTCGAGCAAGTCCAGCTTTAAAATACAATGGAAAATTTTAGAATTAACCAGAAATCTGCTGGATTATTTTAACAGTGAGTGATTTATTTACCCTAGGTGACAAGTATTTTTAAGGAGTTCTCATATTACTGAGGGCATCATTTCTGAATTTCAGAAAGGGACTTTCTCAGGTGTTCTTCACTAGGCAATGTAACATAGGCTTTTGGAAGAACAACTGAATTTCTGTTGCCTTATAAAGCATTCGGAATGAGAGGATATTGGTAACTTCTTGTCACTCAGTGACTGTATTGACTAGACTGGTGTTTTGTCTTCTGAACTCAGTCCTACCTGTTCTGTCAGTTGAGGTGAAGCTTTTAAAACATTGAATGTTCACAGCAATCCATGGACGTTTTTCTTTCCTCTGGCTTTCAGCAAAAATTCAATGCAGTTCACATCTTGAATGCTAATCCTGTCAGATATGTTTCTTTTAATATACTGGGGTGCTCGTGTGTGCAGCATGCATCCGTTAGCCAGGTCTATAAGGTAATGAGGATTTAAGTGATTACTTGTTCTGGCTATTTCAGTTACCTAGTGACAAGGGGAAAAAAAATAAAAAAAGGTTAAAAAATGCTATGAAACTGAGTATTAAAATCACTTTGGACTTGCTTTTCTTTCCAGAATAATGCAAAGTATGTATCCCCATTGGTCTTAGGTTTTACTAGTTTCATTAATTTCTCAGTGACTGAGTATATCATATGTCTACAATAATTTACAGAATAAACGTATTTTACATTAAATGTGTAATGCATTCTGTCAGGCTTCTCAACAACCTTTCTTCTAAATTGGGTAATATACCATTGGTATTTCTTAATTTAAAATTTATATATAAGCAGTTGTAGTAATGGTTGAGCACGTGTGTGCATGTTGACTGTAGATAGGTTAGTATCATAAGCATTTTCTGATTTCCTGTCATTGTTGTCCATGTAACTTTGCACACATTTACTTCTTAGAAGTTGCCCATGAATAATGCAGAAATAATAACTATCCTGATAACAATGCCTTCTGTCACACTTAGGGTAAGAGTTATTTTTTAAATTCTGTAATTGCTGTTTCTGTAAATTATTTTTCATGTTGTCAGTTTTTGGTTTGAATCAGTAAGAACTTGATGGAAATGAAATAGATGATTTACCCGTACTCTGTGGGGGAGTGTGAAGCAATAGTTTCTTGCCAGTGAACTGTTATAAATTTGCAGATGCTATCTTCTAAAGAATTACTTGATAAATTTTCATTGTATGTGGAAAGTAGCCAGAAGTTAAAATATCTAAGTTGGGCTACTTTTATACTAACCACGGTGAAATTCTCATTAGCGGTTGGAGTGTTTCTAAAATATGTAGGATTTCAAATCGCTTTTGTGGGCAAAACTGAATGATTGTTCTGGTTAAAGGTGTTGGGATTCTTGGGACCGTAGTAGAAGAGGACATGCAGTGGTCAGCTTGCCAGTCTTCCATTTAGGATGCCTGTCTTTATTTTCTTCGCAGACCAAATTGCAAACTAATTTTAATTTTTAACCTGTGAAATCTCAGTAAATGTTGTTTCCTAGGTGCCTAATAGAAAGTCAATAACCCAGTTCAGTGGGGGAAGATTTACCTAGGTGTTGAAATGAAATTGTGTTTGAGTTCCTCCATTTGTGTCACGATCAATATCAAGTTTTTCTGTTCTTATAAACATCATCCTCAGTTAATATTCACACTTTTGAGGCCATTTGTTTTCTGCAGAGACCACATGAAACTTCAGCTGGGAAGAGTGTTTTCTGCAAAAAATAAAAGGATACAAAACAGTTGTTATGAGATCTTTTAAAAAAGTATTAACTATACAGAGTGCATGAAAAACATATTGTAGAGAACAGTCTCATGCAAGAAAACGGATAAACTATAAGGCAAGACCCCATCTAATCCTTTCTTTCTGTAAACTAGTTATTTTAGTTTAAATAACTCCTGTTCAACTACAGTGATCTTTGAAATGACATTTTGAAGGGTTTTGTGTGAGAGGGAGCAAGTGGAATTGTCAAGTCACGTTATGAATTTTATTTTATTTGTGTTTTTCTCAGTGTTCTCTTTGAATCACAGGAGGAATGTCTTTGTTGTTGGTGTTGAGAGACTGGTGTTATACACCTTACATTTAAGAGAAAAGAGTAATTTTCTTTTACTGTTAATTGTTCTTGATGAATAAATAATTTGACTATGCGTACATTCTGAGATGAAGTCCGGCTTCAGTTCTGATCCCTGGAAAGACATACCATAGCTGGAAACCTAAACACCCTCTCTTGAAAGCCTCAAAGGCAGTGTGTAGAGACTCTATACTAATTAGGTTTATTCTTCTATAACAGGCATTAGGTTTCGTTTCTCCAGTATTTTAGATGAACTTTTAAAGTCAAGTGCATGTTTGTAAAATCAAGGTGAAAAATCTTAAATTTCATTTAAGGTGTTTTTTTTTTGGTTTTTTTTTTTTTTTCTTCAGATTAAGTATTTTATAAACTAGGAATTAATAAATAGCATCGGGATGTTGACAACTATGAAAATAAGGCTTTAGGGAATAGTTTTGCAGTCTTGTTTTCTAGGATTCATTTGGTGCTATGTAGTTGCTTTTTGTTACCACTGGGAGCTCTTGAGCTGCTCGGTCATTTTGACAAGCAGTGCGAAGGATTCACACTGACATAAAAGAATACTACAATACCTGAGGTCCACACAGTGCTCTTAATTTTATAACCAGACAAACTAACAGCATGTTGGATAACTTCTTTTGAAAGATAGCATGGAAAAAGCCTTAACTAGAAGCTTCTGGATTTCAGGTTCATTTCATTGCTTGGGAAATTAATTTTTTTCACCGCCTTCTGTCATACTAGGGCAATTTCTGTTTTAACCTACATGTTGTCACTTTTACCCCTGGACTGCTAGCACAGGGCAGCTGCAGTTCTCTGGGGGCCTCTCTGCTCTGCTCCAAAACAATGTCTTGGGTTATTCTATTGTTTTATGCCACCGTTGGTCATTAAGTCTGCAAGTCTATCCCCCTCTCCAGGGCACTTTGTTTTTCTGAGAGCAGTAATAACAGGATGCTGAAAGAAGGAGCTCCAAGAAGACCTCAGTGGCCTCAATTTAAATTTCCTCCTTCCATACAAATTTTTCATGGATGGCTGTCAGAGCCCTCAGATGTGTGTAGCTGAGCAAAAGCTTGAAAGCATCAGACTTTGAGGTAACTTTCAGGCCACATAGTTTAGCAATATTAGTTTGTGCCTGTTGAGAGCCAGTTTAAATAGATACTGACTACATTTAATTCTATTTAATTCTAGTGGTTTCTGAGTGGTATCATAGCTTGTATCGTTAAAAAAATTCCCAACGTTTATAGAGTCTCACAGGATAAAATATCATAGGATAACTTCCCAGGATGATGAGCACTTGCATTAGAAAAGGTCAGTACTGTATGCATGTATTGACTCAGGAGAGCAGGTTAAAAAAACAGTCATTTCAATGCTGCTACTGTAGAATAAGGAAATCTGTATCTTTTTCTCTAAGGGGTCACATACAGGTTAAGCATGTAGTGCTAGCTGGTCTAACATAAAGCTAGCTACTGCTGCATATCATCTAACTTATCCTCCAAAAATTAATTTATGAAAACATTGCTTCCCTGTTGTTTATTCTGAGGTTATAGACAGGAGTCTTTACCACTTGAAAGCTAGCACTGAAAAGAGATAATGCCTCCTCTTTTTTTTTCTTTATATAATAAATGTGTTGAACATTATAAGATGAAGAGCTTTTAATTTTATGAAATTTGGTTGGCTGTCAAAGAGACATTATAACAAGTGGTTTCCAGCCAAATTGCATTTGCTGAGGAGTGATGGATCTCTTGCCAACACTAAAGAGGCACTCTTCACATTGGATGTCTGCATGCTCCTCGTGGGCAGAATGCAGTAATCTTTCTGAATGTAGACATTGGAAGTTCCATAGCAGACATGGAAGTTCTCATATTAACTGTGTCACTGTTTCCAGTGGCTGGTGTTTTAACAAATAGAGGAATAGAGCTGGTGAAGTTGGGTGGCATTGTTCTTGCTGTAGTGGTTTGCTTTTGTGACTGTCTTATTCTGTTGTGACCTTTCTTCCTGGGCGCTTTTGTTTGTTTGATTTTAAATTAAGAGAGGGAAGAAAAAAAATTTGGGTAGTGCATAACATGTCTACATCACTCAGGGACGACTCGTATCTCTCCACCTATTACACTATATTGTCACCTGCCATAGTGATGAACGCAGCATTAAAATGTAATCAAATAGTTATTCTTGTGTATGTATAAAAGTTAGAAAAATATCTGATCCCATTGTAGGCAGCTTTCCAGAGAAAGTGAATCTTGGAGACTCTATTAGGACCATGTGTAAAAACAACAACAAAAAAAGCAAACAAAAAAAATCGTGGTTTAAGTCCTGGCAGCATTAAGGCTGAGTATCTGTAACATTTCTTGTAGCGTTTTTACCCTAACAATTCATAGGGATAGCATCCCAGGTATTACCTATAGAGTAGCTACTAACAAATCATCTGGATTCTATTGAATATTATAGGGAAAAGTTTAATGTTTTGATATATAAAAATATTTAAGAGGCAAGCTACATTAAAATGTGAATTCAAAGCAACTGAATGTGGTAGAAGTTTAGTGGGTTTTATTATGGCTGTTTTAAATGTGAAGAAAAAGAATTGTTTACGCAATAGGTGATTTGACTTTATTGTATCAGGAATAATATAGCATACAGTTAGGGAGCAATACCTTGCTGCATATTAACTGTTAGTTTTATAAATGCAATCATCCACATTAAAATAGTTACACTTACTTGTTTCTGGGATAATATTGCTTATCACGTATGTTTAAAAAAGTATTATTCTTCTAGTGTCAAAGATAGAGGCAGAAAGAATAATTTTATCCATTTTCAAAGGATGACATTTAAGAGGTTTTTATGTCATTTAAAAAAATATATATTTTTTTAAATCTGTAGATAAGCCTGAGTTGGATTTGAATGTTTTAAGATGCTGAAAAGAAAGGCTTCTTTTGCAGCTGTTGTTAAAAAGAAAAAGATAATATTCATTTCTGTTTGTATCTTGAGCATTTAGTGAGGAAGTTTTGAAAATTATCTTTGTGAATGCAAATTAGATACAAAATGACTAAATGATTTTGAGGGGTCTGTGGAAATGATGCAATCCAAGAGAAAAACAGAAGTGAGAACTCTCAGTGTAATCATCATACGTGCAGAACAGAGCCTGTTAGATGCTGTCTTGGTAATGAAAAGCCAAATCAAAATGATATAATACTAATAATCCTAGGGTCAGAAACTAAGGTTAAAGTTGCCCATTATGGAACCAGAGATTGTTCGGACATAAAAAGTATTTGTGGTTCTGGTGAACTTATTTGTAGTTAATAGTGTTAAAAATAGATCTATTTTATATTGTTCTCTGTAGATCTGTGCAATATTGTGATAAAGGGGGATTGTTTGATTTTACAGTAGTATGTGATGGCTGAACCAAACTTAGAAAAGGGGTTCGGGGATGTTGGGGGCACTGGAGAAACTGAGTAATATTTTCATAGTTCTTAACCCAGTATTTAAAAGGATTACAGTAGTAAGTGGCTTAATGAAATGTTAATTTCACAATGCCTCAATATCCTGAATTATATATTTCTGAATCTGAATTCTCTCAGTGCCAGGAGGCACACAAGGCGCGAACATCGTTCTTCCACTTCGATCGGTCTGCGGCTACGTGCTCTGGAGTCCCAAGGGCCACAGCGCAGTCTTCTGTCGGTTTTTTCCTCAAGACATGACCGATCCAGTTCCATCTCCTCCTCCTCACTTCATTACTGATTTTTTCCATCTCCGAGTTGATGCTCGTCGTTTCTGCAACTTTTTTTTTTTTTTTTTTTTTTTTTTTTTTCCCCCGGGAGGAGGTAGTTGGCCTCCTGCCCAACCCCCATGACTTGGAGGGCCAGTGGTTTTTCTGTCAGGGTGGCCTTCCCTTAGGCTGCGTTGGTTCGCAGCACCTTCTTCAATTTTATCCGGTGCACCCTCCAGAGAGGGATTCCCTATCCACCACCCAGGGGACGTGCCTTCTAGCCGTGCAGCTCCAGCCGAAGGGAATTATATATTTAATTCAGTGAAATTAATGCAAAGTTTAATTAGCTTATGTGCAAAAACATCTCTCTTCTGGAGTGTGTGGGAGTATACCTACTGTGTGTGTATGTAAGCACATACTCAATGAAATAAAAACACTCAGTTTGCTCATTGTATCATAACGCCCATCTCCAACCAAAATTAGTTCATTTATAATTAATGATTTGCGTATTGTGAACTTACGCATGCCACCATACCAAATTTGCAGGGCAGAAACCAGAGAATATATAGAAATCATAGTTGTCCTGGGTCCAACCTGCTAGTTTTTGGTATTGGTAGTCAATTACTCTTGACAACCATAAGATCATCATAAAATGATGAGTATCTTTCTAGTGCTTCTGCAGGCAACAGAAGCAATTATATTAGAGAGAGATGCAGCAAAAGACTGAGAGGAAAAAAGCTATATTGGGATTCTCTTCAAAGGTTTTGATTGGCTTTAAATACTGTTGTGGCCAGCTGTTATATTTCAAAAGGTAATTTGCTAAGTCCATGAGTCAGTTTTCCTTAAATCAATGTGACTTGTTTGTAACTATATGATTGGCTGATGAGAGTGAACAAATCCATTTGACAGCCCTACTCAGTGGTTTGCTACTGATAACCTAGCTCAGAAGTGATATCGTAATGTGACTAATGTAATTGAAAAGCATATATGGAAAAAGGAAATGTTCTTTCTTCCAGGTAGAAAGCATATTAATTGAATAGGTGAGGAAAGCTGCAGAAGAAGAGAAAACCCCCTTGCCTTCCTCCTCTTTTTCCCCTGATTCCTGTAGCTGACATGGGATGCTGAGATTTCTGTCTATGGATTTACCTTGGGACTAGATTACTGATGGCCCAGAAAAATTCTCTGCTGTCTCTACAATCTAACCTCCCCCAGATGCCCATAGGGTCTGTATACCCTCTTCTCTTGGGGAATGCATGTAAGCCCTTATTTAATGGCACATGAGGAGTTCCCTCTGGACTTTTCAATCCTTTAGAGTACCCTCACATCTGCACCATGTGCTGTTGTTGCTTTTTCTCCTAAGCAGTAGCTTGTTCTGGAAGGTGAATGTTCTGCCTGGGTTTTCCTGCTCTGCTTGGAGCAGGAACAAGAAATTTATAACAAAGTGGTTTCATTATCACGATTTTTTTTCAGCATTATCTGGCATTTATTTGAACTTAATAAATTGATATGTTTTGTATCCCAATGCAGAATGGGTGCAGCAGACAACATTTACAAAGGCCGAAGTACCTTTATGGAAGAACTGACAGATACTGCTGAGATAATAAGAAAAGCAACTTCAAGATCACTAGTAATTTTGGATGAATTGGGAAGAGGAACTAGCACACATGATGGAATTGCTATTGCTTATGCTACACTTGAACATTTTATTAGAGATGTAAGTGTTCAAATCTGAGACATGCTTGTGAATGCTTGTTCAGCCTGTACTATGGTAGGCTGACTTTGACGTGGTGTAGAAATGTGGCACGTCTAAACTCAGAGCAAAAGGGTATGGATAAAGGATACCAGTGCAACGCTGCTGTGTTTAAAAACATTTAAAGCCAGACCTTCTTATGTGTCTATTTTGCTGTTGTAGGTGGAGTCACTGACACTGTTTGTCACTCACTATCCCTCAGTTTGTGAGCTAGAGAAGGCGTATGCAGAAAAAGTTGGTAATTACCACATGGCTTTCTTGGTGAATGAGGAGGAAAGTGCTGAACAAAAAGGTACAGTATAAATCCATCTGAGATTAGGCAGAAATTGTAAAACTGTTACAGTAATTTAAACCTCAACATGGAAGTGATACATCCAAACTCACTAGAGTATCAGCCTATACACACATTTTGGGGGGCTTGAAAACAGAACAACCATTTCTTTTTCCCGTTTAATATAAGGATGACTGAGCTAGGTCAGATAAAAGATTCACCCAGCCCAGTATCCAGCTTCTCACAGTAGCCAAATACAAAGGATTAGGGAGGAGGGATATGTTTTTTTAAGAATTGACGTGATATTTGGCACTAACATTCCCCCTAATTCATTCTTAAAAGTGTATTATCTGCTTACATTGTAAACTAATTGGGACAGCGTGCTTTAGTATTTGCCACTAAATAATGTGTTTAAATATATAATCTATCACTTTCAAAATTATTTTCGCAGAGTTAGTTTAAAAATTTAGGGTTTGGCTGGAGGGAGATTTCAGCTTTTGTATTCTCTTTAATATGAGAAGCAGGGATCCCTGAAATATGTGTTAACTTTGAGCACAAGTAGTTCAAAGTAATGTTGTGTTTAGGTGAGCACGATCTAGCCACACTGATGTTGCCAGTTAAGAGCACCACTCTCCTGAACATCAGCCTGTCCTTTTCTGATAGAGTTCATTAATTGAACTGTTGATCTCTTCTCTCAGATAACTGAGATGTTATCAACATTCAATACTTACTATTCTGTAACTATTGTGTCCATGAAATCCAGTACTTTTTGTTTCACTGTGCTGCTTTAGCATTTCTACTTTCAACATTAGTTGACCTGAACCTTCAGGCAATATGTAGTCTTCACTGTTTGCTACAGAAAGCACAATAGGTGTAGTACCACAGCCTGTGAGCAACAACACATCTGTGTTTCTTACTCTGCCTGTATCTTTAGCTCCTGTTGTCTTAACATTTTAACTCTTTTATTTTATGGCATGTTTTTTTCTGATCTTTGGCTTGGATCACTCGGATCAAATCAGCTTGAGTCATCAGCATTTATGGAAATCTCTGTTGTTTCCAAAAAACTGCATTTTTAAGACAGAAGAATGAATGGCAGTGAATGACGCCATAGTTTTTCTGCTCTTTACACAAGGCCTGGATTGTGCAGAGATGCAACAAGAATGTCTAAAAAGGAAGGAGTCGTTTAGACAGATTTATAATGATGGCTCTTACATTTCCATCTTATTGTCATGGAACAGAAAGAATCCCTAGCAGAAGATCCACCATCCTAACCTTTGGTTTTTCCTAAGTATTTTCTATAGCTCCTAGCCTCCTGGGAGGCACCAAACTTTTTGTTGTGCTGTAGTTATAGATTTCTTGACTGTGGGATTACTGACACTTCAGTTATTCTGTCATTTCTTAGCTGACATGAGATGAAATATCCCAGTTACACCATAACTAATCAATTTGACATAGAAAGATTCTAAGTTTTACACACACACAAACAAGTCTGCTTAATATTAAAGAGTTTTTTCAGTCTCACAATGGGCACATAAAATGTGTGGTCTCGAATAAATCATACAGGAAGCATGAATGATAATGAGACCACAGTCTTTGCCATTTCGGTCTTTGGTCTACTACATTTTTATTAACATAATAGAGGAGTTTTTGATTTTGGTTTTATTTTTTAGGATCTGAAGATGAAGAGAATCCTGAATTTATCACTTTTCTTTATCAAATAACTAAAGGAGTCTCTGCAAGGAGTTATGGGCTAAATGTTGCCAAACTGGCAGATATTCCTGAAGAAATCTTAAAGAAGGCAGCTCACAAATCAAAGGAGTTGGAAAGCATAGTGAATACGAAAAGGTCAGAATAATTGTGATTTCTGCCCCCCGCCCCCCCCCCCCCCCCCAAACTTCAGTTATGGTTCAAAGAGCATTTCACACAATGTGCATTAAAAAGAACAGTAAGAGCTACTTCAGATATCCTCCTACCCTTCAGGGAAGAGACAGTGAAACAAAACTTTGAAAAAATATTTAGGAAATTGTGCTATCCATTTCAATCAAAGCTTTAGATTTTAGTGTTAGCTATTACATCAGAAGTTAATTGCTGCCCTCTGAAACAAGATTGGAAAAAACTAAATGCACGTTGAGCTAACATTAGGAATAAACTATTTTTTATTTTCTTATGGCAAATACCAGCAAATTTTTGTTTCAGGTATGTATTTTCACTATATTCAGGAAGAAGAACTTAAAATATAACTATCTTCTAATATCTACTTCCGTTCTCACCAGTGATAGTGAAAATATTAATAGATTTAATTTAGAAAGTATATTATTCACTTTGGAACTTGAAATGGTATTTGCATACTGTAGTGTAAAAGGAAATGCAGATATTCTTTTGGTTTAACTTAAATATTTATAATGTATTTTGATTTCCCCCCCAAACACACAAAATTTTACTGAAAGTTTGGGGTTTTTAGTATTTTTCTGATAACCAATTTTAATTTAGGAGCATATGTACCTTATATATGAAACTAGTTATGAAAATTCCCATGTGTATCAAATAACATCACCTTTATAAAAACTGTAACATTATGTACATAGTTTAGATATAAATATATGCTCGTATTCATATTCATTTCCACTGAATTTTTTGTTATTATTTTCAGTGGCAGTCCTCTCAGCAAAATTCAAATAGCCCTTTAGGAATATGATAAATCAAGATCTTTGGTGCCTGATGGCCGTAACTAATCCTGACAGAATAATTTCATATGAGAAAATTTTAAGGACTAATTATTTGTAGGTGCAAACAGTTCTTTTGTAACTTAACAATGCTCAGCACTTAACACCAGTTTTTATCCCCTTTTAGGAAAGCAAAATAAAAACATTCTATTGAAGATACATGACAGTTTATAGGAAAAATTATGTGGTAGTTTATGTTAATTGGAAATAATAGTCCGTAATTGAGAAAAGTAAAACAACAAATTGCTAGCAATTTCTTAACTCTGTTGTTATAGGATAGGTAGGGTTCCAAAATCAAGAAAAAATTGTTGTTCAGAAAGGTGACAGTATGGGCTGGAAGGGTAGAGTTACTATGTAATAAAATTGAGATGCGAAATAATATATGTCCCTTTGGTTTATCTTCCTTTGTTCTGTGAAAATCACGCTAGCATATTACTTGGACAGGGCACAAATAGAGTTCTAGCATGTCTCCATTGCTAAAAAGAGTTAATTGCATACAAAACTCATGAGCAGTAAAAATAGTATGCGATGATGTCGTTAGAAGACTGATTTACAGTGCCCATACAGGGGTAGAGTGAGGGCCGACTGGGCAATCTTAATTATGGGAGTTAATTGTGTCCCATGTATCAGCTTTTGAATATGTAAGCTACCATCTGCATTTTAGCTTTCAGTATGTAATTTGCTTGCATTCCTAAAGTGATGAAGAATAAATACTTAATCTAAAGCTATGGTAAGTCCTTTATCCTGACTTAACACTAAGGCTGGAAGCCCCACAATGGCACACTTCACTGCAGACTTCTGCCATCTGAGCTACATGAGTGCACGTACCTGGGAGAGACCAGCTGGAGCAGGCTCCCCCAGGCTGCTGGAGGGAGTGCTCCCTGACCTTTTCTCCATGGTGCCAGGGCTGGTTTTTGCATGACCACAAAACAGGCCAGGTCAGGGATCTGATCCTGCTGAAAAGTCATTCTTTCTCCAGTTGATAACCACGGAAGTTCCGTTTCCTGAGGCTACATGTGAACAGGCATTACTACCTGAAGAAGGAAATGGTGGGAGCGAGATGAGGAGGAAGCCCTTGATTTTGGCAGCAGTTGGTAGAGTAAAGGTAACCTTGAGACTGCAGCCCTGCCTGCCAGACCAGCCTGCCCCATCTGAAGTTTGACACTTTTGCCTCCCCCTTTAATGAGAGACAGTGCTATGTAGGGAGTGAGGGACAAGGGACATCCACCACACAGCAGTTGCTAATTCGTTGGCTTTGACCTGCACCAGATTATTCCTTCATTGTAGACCTCTTGCATACACTTTGGAGGGAACTTCATGCATCTATATAAACCTGGAGCTCAAGTCAGTGAAAAATAAAAAAAAAAAAAAAAATCAAATGTCTGATGATTTCACAGTGCATAAATTATTGTATTATGTAATTCTTAATTTTTCCAGTTCTTCTATGCAGGTCGTTATAGAAATATTTTCTTTTGTATATTCCTGTTTATTTTCACTTACTGCCATGATGTGATCTAAATGTCAAAGTACTCTTCCATACCTTCTCCCCAAAAGAGACATGAACAAATTTTAAAATGGGTATGGTATATCTGTGGTAGAAAATAAAAATTATCGTGATCTTCAGAATCAAACTCAGACCTGTTCATAGCAGTATACTTGTGCTGTCACAATACCCACAGGCCAGCTGCCTTGTCTTATTTTTTTAAATCACTTTCATATTATTTAAGAAAATCCACTGGGTAATTCCATCCAGTCTTGACATCTTTGTCATCAGGAATGTGTGTTAACCCATTTTAAATGTCGTGTTGTTATTTGTCACAGCTCTTATGAGTCCTTCTTAAATCAAAAAATATTAAAAAGAAAATAGGAAGGATGTGTGTACTCATTTATTTTGAAAATGCGTTATCTCTTTATGATTCTACCAGTGCAAATTTGTAGGAACTGAATGCTGAAAACTAAACTGTGCAAACTACAGTACTATTTATTTCCTTTAATGGTTTACTCTTGCTCAGTGTTTTATTACATCTTGTCAATGCTTCTGGTACTGTTAGTTATAAAATTAAATTGTTGACTGTCCTAGAGCTGGAATACATATATTGGAAAATATTAACTGATTGTTTAAAGATCACATAACATTTTAAGATATGCAAACAGCTATTTTTGACTGTGTATAAAATTTTGCACATGACTGTAGGGCTTTCAAGGTTTGATGTGCTTAATTTAAAAATGTGTCTGTATTTTGATTGGTTTGTTTGTGTTTTTTTTTTCTTCCCCTCCCCCCCCCAGAAAAAAGCTGAAGTCCTTTGCTGAAGTATGGAAGATAAATGATTCTCAGGAACTTCAAAAATGGAAAAGTATGTGTGAACCTGAAGATGAAAGAAAAGACAGTTTTTAATCCTTAAATCATTCTTAAAGATGGAAAATATTGGAGATGCAAAATATAGGTCTGGAGACTAATAGATTATATCAGGGTGTAGTTCTAGGTGCATTAAGTTGACTTTTCTCCTTTTGAGAGATGAGATTTTGCATTGTGATATGATGCCCCACATCTGCTTCCTGATTGTATGTCATTTTCTCACTCCATATTCCTTCCCTGAAGTGTTTTCTACCCTTTTCCTTAATTGCAAAATGTCTACTGGCATTGGATTTAGTTTCTAATATGTTCAGAAAACATGAAAAATTATGTTGGTAAATTATTAGGTAAATCTTTTATAAATAAAATAATGTCTTTTAACTTTATTGTACTTCAGTCTCTAAAGAAATACTCTGTGTTGGGAAAATGTAGCTGAGTCTTGACTATGCTATACTGCTCTGTAATTGCGAAGAATGAATACTATAAAGAGACTTTTTTTTTTTTTTTTTGTTCTAGTATTAATGCATTTAAAATGCACTGGTTTTGTAGAGCACCCCCTAAATTTTACGTGCACAGTGAATTTAAGAAAGTGTGTGTTATGTGGCTGGGTAGGAGAGTTTTGTTTCTAGTGGTGAGAGTGATGGTGGTGCAACTAGTAGTTTTCAAAGCAGCAGCACAAAACATGGATTGACTGTGTTTTGTTTTCCCTCTTCATTCTCATGCACGCCTGCTTCCTTTTCAGCTTCAGCTTTTCTCCTGGTCTTGGCCCTCTCTGGCACAGTCTAAAGAAAGACTTACTCTAAGTAATATAGGAGTATCATAAGATGAGGTGAAAGACACAATTCAAACTATGCAACTGGCATCCCCAGTGCTCTGTCAAATGCAGAGTAAAGCTGGGAAAAATAGAAATGTTTTTTAATTTTTTTTATTTGCAGTTATCAAGTTCCAATTTCAAATGGGAATGTGATATCCAAATTGTTTTTCCTTTATAAACGTAACCAGGTGAAATATCTTACTATGAAAATGGACAATGATGTTGACACACTTAAACCTTGGCAAATAGTTTGTTGTGTTTAAAAAAAAAAATATTTTATTAAGTGGAAAGAAGTGAAATAAAATAACATCTTGATTTTGCTATAAAGAAAAGAATAAAATGAGGTTTTGTAATCTTTGAAACAGCTGAACCTTTCTAATTTTTTCAGTAAATGAGGGATTTTTTTTGCAAGATAATGCATGTCAGATGAATACAAAATAATGTCATGCAGCTGATTGAATTAGCCTTTCCCATATAGAGAACTTTGTGCAGAAAAGGGTGTAATTTTTTTACCTGTGATAAACAATTGCTAACCTTCACCAAAGACTTTTTTCCAGGTTCTTCAGATGACAAAACATCATTTAAACAAATAGTTCGTCTGCTACTCAAATAGCAGCAATCAATATGAGCATCTCCTTTCAGAATGTGTAGTATATTTATCTAAACTGGAAGAGCTGAAGAAGAAAACTAGTCTTTCAAGGTGTGGTTACACATGTGTGTTTATCTGTGCCACACATTGTGAAGCACAATGAATATAATACTCCATTATTAATGCACACAGATGCAGTGCATTGGATGTAAGGACCTCTGACCATAGTCTTCAAAGAGAATAAATGAGCCATTACTAAATTCCCATATGTGGTAAATGTGCTTTTAGTGAGACTGTCTTTGCCCTCAAGGGAGCATTCAGACTATGCTCTGACAAGAAAAAAACACCTGGATGCAGTCTGAAAAAATTCAAGAAATACAATTAAGAATGTGTAAGTGGACACAGTATTACTGGCCTGCTCATACTATCAAGTACAAAGCAATTACAGCAGGCTTTTCTCTTCATGTCTGTGATCATGTTGGAAATAACTTGATTTTAGCCTTGCTCAGTTCAACAGTGGAGGTTACCTTGCTATCCCAATAAGGTTTCTTCTAGATATGCAAGCTAATGATTAAAGCTACTGTTTTATTCACTGCTGATTATTATAATTCCTAGCAGATATGTAAAAAATTATGACCATTTGAGAATGCACTTATAAGGAGATGCATACTATTATTAGATGCGTTTACTGCTGGTTTTAGGGTACATTTGTAATGAAACACATAGTACAGTGCAGATTTATCTAGATCTTGTTCTGTGGACGTGGAGCAGCCACGCTCATTAGCAGAGTGAGCACCATGTGAGGGCGATCACTCTGGGACGTGACAAGTTCAGAGCTCACTTGGGTATGTTTGCGGAGCATGAAATTAGGCGTAGTCTAGACGGGCAACCAGACAGACATTCCTTGGCCTTTGGTAGCATAGAGTGCAAGAGGGATATAAAGAAACAAAGACTTTCTGGAAAACAGGGAAAGGCATTAATTTTGTAGGAGGTTTTTTTTAATTTCTTTTGCTGTGGTAAGTTGGGACTTCTGTGTCTGTCATAGCGGGAGTCCTTCTAAGAAACAGAAAGATGAGAAGCTGCTCTTGTGTTGTCCTCTTTTCTCTCTCTCCCCCCCCTTTTCTCTCTCCCCCCCCTTTTCTCTCTCCCCCCCCTTTTCTCTCTCCCCCCCCTTTTCTCTCTCCCCCCCCTTTTCTCTCTCCCCCCCCTTTTCTCTCTCCCCCCCCTTTTCTCTCTCCCCCCCCTTTTCTCTCTCCCCCCCCTTTTCTCTCTCCCCCCCTTTTTCTCTCTCCCCCCCCTTTTCTCTCTCCCCCCCCTTTTCTCTCTCCCCCCCCTTCTCTCTCTCCCCCCCCTTCTCTCTCTCCCCCCCCTTCTCTCTCTCCCCCCCCTTCTCTCTCTCCCCCCCTTTCTCTCTCTTTCTAGCACACTAACCATCATCTTAAAGACGATTTGAAGTACAGTTTTGGTAGTGGCATGATCTTGGAGATGTGCCCTGTTTTTAAACCACAGTAATAAAATTTTGTCTGTGTGCTGAGTCAGCAAGTTTGATCCTGTGTACTGATGGCTGTAAGGTTAAAGAAGAGTGACCCATACTTAGATGGTCCTTGGCTGTAGTGGGAATTTATGCTAGTCTTGAGTTTGCCTTCAAGAAAGGAAGGGAAATCTCTTTGTCTAAATGTTAATATTTTTAGAAACCTGCATAGAGTGTTGGCTCCTACTGCCTGTGCCAGCATGTTATTGACATAGTTAAATTTTAATATTGACGTGAAAAATACAGCTTTGCGTTATACATAAAGGTACAGTCTCCTTGAAAGACTTTTGCACTTTATGGCTTTTATCCATTTTTTTAAAGATGGTATTTATCACTTTCTTAAGCTTTTTCATTGTTCTCTCTTCCCTTCTCTTAACGTAAAAATTTTGATGCCTTTGTGTATCTTGTCTTGAATGTATTGCCTTTAGAAATCACAGTGCAACAGGTGAGGAGCAAAAACTGGCAGAACATTTTGATGGAAGAGAAGGAGAGAGAGAGAGAGGGGGCTGGATACACTGTCACTGCCTTTTTGTATTTGGTTATATAAGAACGTTATTATAGAATACGCAAAGTAAAATACATTACCAGTAGCAATTACCTTTCTTACTGTCATACAACATCTTTCACTGAAGTAATTCTCAAGAGGACTTTTCTTTGTATTGCAAAGTTTTCCAGAAGTATTTATGGAAATGACATGAATTTACCTACCATATAGGTTTGCAACGCGTATAAATGAATTTAAAGATCACTGAAATGTCAGCTGAGTCAGGTATTTCAATAAGTCTGTTCACTGCAATGAAAGTGATATTTATTCATTGAAATCTACTGGAAAGTAAATTATCCAGATTTTCTACTATATGTAAAATTTAGTGAGAATTTAATTATTTTAACTTCTCTGTAGTTCTGATATAAATGCATGTTTCATAGGGAAATAAGGTTTGGTAGATTGCATTGCACTGAGAGAAGCAGGACTCTGTTCCAGAATCTGGTTCACACTTCAGAATGGTTATTGGAGGGCCTCCTTATCCAGTCTCACCCCTGGTGGCCACTGCAATGTCCTCCAAAATCCTGGCACCAGTACTGCAAGTCTTGGACAGCAATCTGAAAAGTAAGTCTGAGCTGCCTGTCTCTTTTTTTCCCCTTTCAGATTTTAGAGCATATGAATGGAGTGGATGGTTCTTATCACCTTTTAATTGTTCCTAAACACAAAGGCCATAGCAAGCTCAAATTTACCATCTTAGCATAATTTTCCTATCTGTTTTCAAAGCTTTCCTACATCTCCCTGCAAAATCTGGCAATCAAATCCAGATCAAACATTTATAAATTGAAGTCGGTTCTGGGGGACAAATTTGCAGTCTGCTGGTCTGAACCAGGAATTTTAAAAAAGCCTATGGTCAGAGCCAAAGAAGGGATTTACGGCTGAACGAGGATGAATTCAGGATTGAAAATCCAGCTGGTAGGTAAACATGGGATTCAGTTCTGAAACCACTTATTTGGGTCTTTGACATGTTATCAGTCCAGTGCTGTTGACTGCTCTTGTTTTGTAGCTCTGTACAGGGGAAGCCATGGATTGCCCAGCTTGGTAGAGTCCTATACTAAAAACACTCTTGCCAAAATTAGAGAACTCTGCTTACTTTAACGATGCTATGTTTGTCATTGTATATGGCTAAGCATATTTGGTGTGGAAAATCCTCGCCTTGCTTGAAATAGTAGATCAGTTTCTTCTTCCTCAGCTAGGAATGCACAAGCTCAATGACTCCCTTAATTACATTATAGATTTTTCTCCTTGCCTAGCCATACAGACAAGTAGAAAGCAAAGGATGTTTTCTTAATTTCTTGTTTTGTAAGAAGCCATCTTGTTTTGTAAGATGTGAGTCGTTGCAGGCTGTGCTGTTAACTGTGAAATGATGTATTTGAGACTAAAACTAGTTTAAGTCATAAGTGAGCTGTAGAGAAAAGGATGACAGTGCCTAAAATACTATTCAGGGGAAATAAAGTGTGAACAAGATAAAGCCAGATATAGAAATCTAAGAATAATTAGCTGTTCTAAGAATAATGGCATTAGGAAATGGGGTGGTTTCCTCCTGCATGGTGTCAGGATTTGTTAAAGAGCGAGCAGGCACTGGTTTGTTTGATATTTTGGCTACAGTCTTACTAGCCAGCAGGTGTAGCATGTAAGATTAAGAGAGTTTGTCTGAGGGTTAATTCTGCAGTGAGCCCTTGCGCTGTTGCCCTGGATGTCCAGCACTCAGTCTACGTACAGTATCTTTCCCTCAGATGTGTAATCAAGAGCATCTTGCCCAAACTAGTCACAGGGAGACAGAGGTAGTGTCTGGTCATGGGATGCATGTCATTGCAACCACAGCTTGTGGAGGACGTGCCAAGTCTGGAGCAGGAAGAACCACTGCTTTTATCGAACAGTAGCCTTTCATCAGTTGGTACTTACTAGCCAGCATGTGAATCCCATTTATCACCTAACTTGCTCACTGCGCTGTGAGGGAGGGCAGGGAGGTCAGTTTGATGCCCGTCCCCGCTTGGTTGGTCGCGCGCGACTGGTGTTTTCATCACTCAGGAAGGAGAAGGAATTCTTGCCCCATCCTCAGCCCTGCAAAGGGTCAACAGAGAACAAAGTTTAGCCCTGAAATACAGAAGTTAGCCAGTCTTTTAAATATGTATATATAAAATAATTTTCACTAAGAGGCATAGTTTTCAAATATTCATGTTCTTTTAAACTTGCAAGGAATCTGTAATAACATTTTGACTGCCCTCCTTCCAAATGTTTGCTTGTAAGTAAAAGTATTTTTCAGGTATTGTAAAATAAGGTGATTTTTATTTTAAATACTGATAGCTGCACCTAATCATAATCATGACAGATACTTCTGATTTTCATGGATTTTTAACCTTTTTTCCTTCCTTTTATTTTCTTTTTTTTTTTTTAAGCAGTCAGTTTTTATGACTTTACAATATGCTATCAGAAAAAGGGTAATTCCTGGGAAAGAAGGGATCGGAAAACACAATACATGGCAAATTTTAAATATACAATCTGCAATAAGGAAGTAGAAATCAATGTTGCTTTTTACTTATAATAATTCAAATATCTAGGGTGACTTAAAACTCAGTGTGTCCTGAATACCAAGAAGATTACTAGATATAATTATCTCACCCTTATGTAACACAAAATAAGTTTCAGTCAAGTACTGAGCTCTTCCTTCTGCCTACATATTGAAATATTTCTCTTTGCATATTCCTCTCTGCATAAAGCATTAGAAATTGACTATCATCTTAGAGCATTTCAGAATATCTTATGTATTATATGAGCACATATTTATAGTTCTTCTCATTCAGAGAGGGAGAAAAAATCACAGCGCCATGATGCTGATCACTAGAGGCAAGCATCACTGAACTTAACATGCGGGACCTCCTTTTGCTGGAAGGTTTGTCAGGGTGGTGGACTGGTGGTTGCCTTTACATGGCTGTGCAGGACTGTCTCCCTCAGCCTCCCCCAGGGCCATGGTCCTCTGGCTGGACCATGTCACTCGTAGGAGGAGAGGTAGAGCCGGGGGGGGGGGAATGCTGTCCCTGCCTGGACATGGGTGTGGTGAGCCTGCGGGATCCAGCGGGGCAGAGGGACCAGGCTTGTGCCCTCGGAGGGCTGGGTTGTTTAGTCAGCTGAGATTCCCACTGCTGGGGAGGAAGGGAGAGGGGAAAAGTCTGTTCTCTGGTTCGACGAGTTGATCCACCATGGGGGGCAAAACCGCAGATGGGGATACACAGGGCAAATATTTGTTTTGCAGTGAGAAGGCTAAAGATCATTCCTTAGATCTCTACTTAGATGTCCTAACTTAGGCAGCTTGTCAGCCCCCCTGTGTGTCTGAAACATCTCGCAATCGTTGCAAAAACAAGTGCTTCAGTGAGAGCAATCAAGAGGGGAGTGGGGGAGATACCTAAGGAGAAGGCCTTGAAAAAGCATTTTTGTCTTGGTTTAAGTCAGTCTACCCAAAAAGTGCATCACCAGGGAGTGGTAAGGCTTGTAACTTGGATTTTTTTCAAAACTGATCTCAAAGCATGAAGTTTTCATAATGCTAAATAAACAACACCAAGGCACTGCACTTTTCAGTCTAAGAATATTCTTGGAGAATATTCTATGAGACTGTCACATTGCAAGCAGCATGGTGTCCAGTGAGACCACCGTCTTCCCAGCTTGTTGGTATCTGTGGTATTTACATTCTCCTTGGTTATGTTTCATGCACACTTCGAATTAATCTCATTTCATTGTGGCTCACTGTAAAAGTATTTCTGTATAAAGTGAAAGACTGTGCTCTATTTGCAGTACTTTACTTAAGCAAAGACTGTATTAATGCAATAAGTAGCTATATTAAATGAGCTGATCTTCTATGCAAGTTCCTATTCTTAATAGTTTCCACACAGGAAAAGAAAATTTTGCTAATCCTTTTAATTAAATTTGCAAACGAAAGCTGTGTAAACCTTTGACACTTATTTTTCTGAGAAGCAATTAAGTCTTAAAAGTAAGCTCAAGCCCGTGGCCAATGATAAGTTTAGTCTGACATTGTGTTACGTCCAAGAAGCCAGCAGGCTGAGAAGCTGTTGCTTTCCTTCCCCCTCTGTCCCCAGCATTAGGAAGAAAATCTCTGCCTGTTTCCCAAGTGATGTGTAGCATGCAGACAGGATGTATGCAGCTGCATGCATGGCACTCAGATTTTATTCCTCTCCACAGAGTTTTGTAAAGGAGTCTCTTAATTCCTCTTTAGCTCTCTCCAAGGCACCTTTGCATCATAACATCCTCTATACCATGGCTGCCTGATTTCCTTAGGACATAGCTTTACTCCCCTTTTTAATAGTTCTAACAGGCTTTGTAGTCTGTTCCTCATATCCACCAGTTGTTTCTCAGCTTGTATGTGCTACAAACATCTCATTTATCATTGCTTATAATTTTGCTTCCTCCTGATAAAGGTGGAAGGTGTTCAACAAAAAAATAAAAAATTCCCTTGATCCTAAATTTAAACTTCCTTCTATACAGCAGCACCTTGCAACTAATTCATTCTCCCTCCACTAACCACCTGCAGGCGTTCCAGTGGAGGCTACAATAGTGCTCTGGATTTCATATTACCAGCGCTTTAATGTAAAAATATTTCAATACATTCCTTCATTGTGCTGTTCTTTAGGCTAGCATGTTCTGCAGTCTCTCTTCTCTCCCCCAATTTCTGTAAAGACCTGTCCGCATGCCTCATTATCAGATGCAGGATTGATGAGACCAGTCACACAGTAAACAAGCTGTTCGACTGCAAGGATCTGTTCCCTGCAGATTGGGAAATGCTGGACCATGCATGTGTTTCCCTCTTGCCAGGATGAGTGAGTTTACTGCTATCTGCAGTTACTTAGCAGATTCTCAATTCTAAAAGTTTAATCTTCAGGGCCCCTTAAAAAGGTTCCCAGGGACTTTAGCAAGAGTTGATTTAGATTCTAGGTTAGAAATTGGTTTGTTATTTCCCCTGTGTTTCACAAAATCTCAGCTAGCATTGTCTGGATAGCTTTGTTTTTAACTTACACATTTAATCAGTTATTCCTTCTGGGTTTTTGATGCGTAGGTAAGAGAATGATAGGGAGAGACATTTTGACTCTTCCTCCACCTTTATACAGTAATCCTTTAATACTTTGCTTATCACCATGGTATTGGAATAAAGAAATATCTGAAATTATATTTTCAAGTCTCAACCTCACTTGGTTTTCTCAGTTTTAGATCCACTAAGTTTTGAAGCAAGTTGATAGCAAGTGGCCCAGTGCTGTACGTCAGTTTCCCTTAGCTTGCTTGACAGATCTCTGTGATCACTATTAAGCATTTAAAAATTTTCCCTTTCATTTCCTGTCCCATTATCTTTTTGCATCCTAGACAGCTGCCTTGTCAAGCACCGACTGAAAGCAGATTTTTTTTTTTTTTTTAAATTGTTATTGTGGTTAAAACCTCACTAGCTTCTTATAATAGACCTCACAGTGAAGCTGTCTGTTAACATAAAAATGTAGCTGCCCACTGTTACAGAGGGAATTGGCTAGACAATTGGACGCACAGTGTTGTGGTGAAAAAGGAGCAAATAAACTCTGAAGTTGACTGAGCACACCAATATTGTGCATTAGCAAACAGGCAGTGCTGCTCCTACAGAGCTTTCTATTTAGCACTGAGCAGGTGGGCATTTGACTAGACTTGGACACAGCCACGGTCTTGGAAGAGAGGGGAAGTTGGCTGTGGCAGCGCCGTGTAACACAAATTCATGAGGTTGCTAAAACCCCATCTTTTGCTTAGGAGATTTACAGTGGCTTTATGTGTAATTCATTGATTGTAGAAGATAACTTTTCCCCAGTTAAGACCATATATCCTGATAAAAGATTTATTCATTGTATTTGGAGTGGGTTTGCATATGAGGAAACAATTGCTTATTAAAGGACGCAAGGCGATACAACCTTTCCTTTGCTGGCAACATGAGGCACAAGTGTCAGAATAGTTTATAATGTTCCAAACAGGGAGATGAGATTAATTATTTGCAAGAACAAATACTGGTCCTGCACCAGTGTCAAAGTGGTCTTCTCACAGGTTATGAGCTAAACAGTGTATGCGCTGGTGAGTACTTGCCTTAGAGGTTTACAAGCTACGGCAAAGAAAGTTATTGACAAGCTGCATGGAAAAGTTCACTTTTTGTTGCCTGACTCCATTCTTTTAGAAACTGAGGGCTGTACATTTTGTACATGGCTTTTGGCTGTCCCAAGACAAGCACTGTAACTGACTTCAACTTTGGTCCATGTTACACTTAAGAAAAAACTGATACTTAGGTAAGAGTTCATACTGCTTTGGAGTTTAGAGTTTTGCGACTGGAACTGATTCTCCGGAAATAATTGGGATCATAAATGGACTATGGATAGAATTGCCTTTAAGGAAGATACAACATTTTCAACAAGTGCAACCAAAATGCCATGAAAACAGAATATTTGTATTGTATCTCTGTTAAACTCTGGAAGTCTCTGCCTTACAGATGGAGCTGGGCAATTTCAGCCTAGGCCAATGTTCTGACACTCATTCACGCATTGTAGACAAGCTACTGTCAGTTATGGCCTCTGTGGTGGTCTCCCACCACTACAGAAGTATACGTGAGCCTACTTTTACTATGGACAAGAGATGAACACAATCCTAAAATCTCTCATGTCTCCCTTACACCTTCCTCTTTCAAGCCTTGAGTATTTTTGAACTTATTGGCCAGTTTCAATCCATATGTCAAGACGTGCTCCTCAACAGTGCACAGGGAAGCTTGCTAGTTGGGGGAAGAAGACCCAAATGAGTCCAAAAGTCCTGCTGGGGAAGAGCAGGCAGGCATTGTGAGGCTGCAGTCAGTGAGCCCACCAGCACGTGCATGAGGGAGCTGGCTGCCATGGGGAGGGTATTTGGGATCAGGGTCAGGAGGCTGGAGGAAGGAAGGCCCTGCTCTTTCAATTGATGATGGGATGACATTAAAAATCTTCCCCTGAGGCACAACTATGTTGTCAGATAACAAAAGTTTGTATAAGCCAATTCACTGTATTTTTCGTATATATATATATATATATATATATACACACACACACACACACATACATGTATATATTTGGAAAGCCATGTTCTCACCTGTTGGAAGCAATTATTTAGAAAATATATTATTCTAATTAAGTTATATTCTTTCTATATGCAACCATCTAAAAATTCCCATTGGATTTCCTAGCACTGCAAACACTATAGCATGTGTGAGTCCAGTCCAGATTTTTTTAAGACAAATGTCATGCTGCAGTATTGGCAGATGTAAAGGGCATGAGTCAGTTACCTGAACACAGACAACTAATGCCATTAGAAATGCCCTGGGATAGCTGAGACATCCTCACAAGGCTGGCAGATGTGACAAAGCCTACAGGGAGGACCCCTGTGTGGGTCTTGCCTTGGGGCATTTCAGAGAGGTTAGCAATGCTATGGTTGTGCATGTTTGGGCAAGTCAAGACCAAAGAGACAGCAGCAAATTTCCTGCCTCATGCTTGACTGCCTAAGCATTTCCCTGGTTGTGTCTGCAGCTTGTTTCATTAATCAGCTGATCACTGTTTGCGTAGGCACCTTGCTGCGGTGTTGATGTGCCAAGTCTCGTTCATCTTTGACCATCTATCTCTAACCCATCTCAGATGACTGTACCAGAATATTGGTACATTGGATCACAACCATTCGCATGCAAAGGACTGCTCACAAAAAGTTTTTTTTAAGATTAATTTCTAATACCTTTACTACCATGGTTCACTTGTGTTTCAAAAAGTAGACATTAGTGTGAAAAAGCATTGAACTAAATTATACTGCACTGATGGATTTATTTATGCAATAAAATTCATACTTGGTCCCCAAGACCTGCACGTTTTGTTTCAGTGTTGTGACATGTCACAGCAGCCAGAGGTGACAAGGATTTAGTCATCCGTGCTTCTCAAGTCCATTCCAGGAAGAGCACAAGGCTGAAGGGTCCTTTTACTCTCAACAGACCTCCATGTGTGTGAACTTTCTATCGCATTAAGTTTGTCCCTGCCTCTCTAAGCTGCTAAGTAGCTTCAGTGCGTGGCACATCGATGTATAATGTTTTTGAGCACTGCTGCCTGCTTTAGGCTGTGTCATGGACAATATCCACTCCTTGGCTATAGAGGCCCGATATCCCTGCTGCTTCTTGAACATGACCAACAATGATTCCCACTGACAGATGGCTTGTCTATTTTGATTGTTACCAAGGCCAGTTTCCTGCCCGTGTCCCGTCTCCCCCTCCCCACCCCCCCGCCAATTAACCAGGAATTCATATTGCACTATAAACAAAATATAGTTCAAGGATTTTTTTTATTCTGATGGTAAGCAGTCTGTTGCTATGTACAAAGTGAAAGCCTTTAAGAGGGCACTTTGTTATGACCTTCACAGAAAATACAAAACTAATGTATCTAACTCTCAGCTGAGGATTGTTTATGTACTGCAGCAGTTAACTGTTGGCAGAAGCCTTCACCTCGCACATACATAGTAGGTAACAGTCTGTCAGTCATCTACTTTAAGAGTAGATACTGTTTGGATACCATTGGCAGCAATTTCATATCTGAGCAAACTTGTCGTGGTAAATCTCTCCTAGGTGCACAGAATATTTTAAACATTCATGTAAGCAACAGCATTATCGACTGTTCAGAGCCCAGAACTGGAGTTTGTCATCAGAAATCTAGATTCTCTTCTCAGGGTTGCTTTTCACTGCTCATTCATCTTGGCTTTGTCTCCTTTGTCTCCAGAAACGGAAATAGCGCAGGTCTAATTCAGGGTGGCAATGCAATGAATGTTTAGTATATGCTGTCTTGTGACATGCCTTGTGAAGTGTAAAGAAGCAGCCTCTAAAGACAGTAGTGTGGATAGAGGTTGATCAGGTAATTACTTTCAGCTGAGAGCTAGCTTACCTAAAAGCATGTTATACGGAAGAATACTTTGCATCTTTATCTCTTGTCTAATTTTTCCACATCACTTCATGTACTGAATGATAAAAAACTGGGACAAGATTCCCATGCCAAAGCATGGGTTTAGGCCAGAGGCCCCTTTTGCATGAAGGCCAGGATGTAGGAGAAGAAAGTGTCCAAACATGCTCCTTTGGTGTCTGCTCTTTCTGGCATATAAGTTATGTTTGCCAGTGTAACTTTTTTCCTCTACCAGCAAGTGCAACAGTGCGGTGTGCTTTGCCCAGTCTAACAGTCAAGAGGACCAACAAACCTCCAAAAGATTGCTCATCTTCAAAACCAGTCACAGGTTGGGAGCAAGATATGTGACAGTTGGCATGTTAAAAGAAACTTCAGGTCATTTTCCCTGCCTTTAAGTTCTGTCTCTTTTTGAACTTCTTTCAAGTGAATACTGAGGACTATAAAAGAGGTGGGCACTTGGGAGTGTGTGGCTAGCCATGACTGGCACAGGCAAGTCCAAAGTTCTTCCTTCAGGCTGGTTCTGCCAATTGGTCAGAATTCTCCCCGTGGTGCAGTGCTTTTGACAAGAGTCAATATTATGCAGCAAGTAATTTTTGTGCTGAGTAATTTTTGTGCCAGTAGAAATGTATGAACATAGACAAAGGAATGTAGGAGGAAAACCTGGACTGAGCGAGACTTGAAACCAGTTGTCCTGTTGTAACACAGTCATGGGCTTGGTTTGGTTCCACTGAGAAGGTGAGGGGGGACTGGTTGATCTCACTATTCCTGCTGAAGCATCTTCCCTGGTATCACCTGCTATGTTGCCCACCTGAGCACAGCTTGTATCTTTCCTGCTAAGCCATGTTCTAGCTTATTTACTTGCAGTGAAAGACAAGATCTAATCATCATTCATATCCAAGAGCTCCTAAGTGGCATGGTGAGCGCTCTGCTCCTGTCACATCTGGAGAGCTGGTGCTTAAGAAGGACTCAAGGCAAAGTCCTGGTTGCCCTGGGAGGTGGATCAGGGCAGCTCCAAATCATGCAGTGGTGGGGAAACAAGGAATTCAGAGTACTGCTTAAAGGGTCTTGCTGACATCCATGTTTGCTGTACAGCAGCTCTCTACTGCTGGAGAGAAGTTAATGTTAAACTCATTATCTCATTGCTTTACATGAGGAAAGAAGTCCTGTTGTTTACAGATAAGAATAAGGGATACTTTGTTAGGTTTCAAATTTGCATAATTAGAGGTATGATCTGTTTTGTTCTTAGTAATCTTGAGAACCTTGCTCTTATTTACGCTGTTATATGTATGAGTGAAAGAAAGCCTGTCTGCTCTCATGCCTTAAAAAAATATGTCATTTTTTGCATCTTGGGAATGAAGTCACTTCTCTGGATTTGTGGAGCAGTCAGGACATAAAGCAGCAGCTTTTCAAGGCAATAGCTAATAATAACACCTCACTTCTCCCCACCCCTCAATCATGAATTGTGGTAAGTGCCGTGTAAATCAGGAAATAGACAGCTGCTATCACGGAGAGGAAATAACTGCAGGCTGAGCCAGCCTGAGCCCGCAGTGAAAAACACCATTTCTAAACAAGCTGTTTCAGGAAGCCCCATGTGACAAAACTTCCAAGGAAAGAAACGGCATTCATGAGAGAACAATCAGTTTCTTTAAGGCTCAGGACAACCACTAAGGAGTATGATGGGAAGGACTTGTCTGGGATGAGCTAGGTAGAACAGTCCCCTTCTTGCAAGTGCTAATGCTAAACCGTGTTACCAAAGCAGTGTTTGAAAAGGAAACTTGTAACGTTGCTTTTCATCATGCCTCTGCCTCCTCTTGTCATGCATTTAGAGGAGCAGGTATTGTCTTTGCTGATAGGTTTAGGAGATTTGACTTTCTTGTGCAGTGCTATCTCCTTCAAGGCTTGTACAGCTTATATTGTGCTTATGAATGCCAGCTGCAGACCAGAACTCACCAATATGTGCCTAGGCTTGGATAAGAGACAAAGGTAAAACCAGTCACTGGAAGTTAAACAATTTGGGCTGATACCAGATGCATCTTCCCAAACGATGAGGATGAGAAGCAACAGGAGTTATTAAGGATCCTAGGGGATTCTATGTTTCTGGGCATTTTTTACATGTGAGTGGATGCTTTTGTACAGGAGAGAGAGATTGATTCAAGGTAGTGTTCTGGATTGTGATACTTAAAAAAGCACACTGCTTTTTCTCCAGAACTGTAATTGTGATTCAAAAATACAGATAAAATCAGTAATAAGGGAAACATACAATGAATAAAGACGGGGTGGGCTGGAAGCTACATATGGGCAAAAATAGGTGAGATTAAGTTTAGTTTAAATAGTCCACAGCACTCATGGAGAAAAATTTCTGTAGCAACTGAAAGACAAAAATAAACATTCATGATACAGTATAAGCTCTGCTGCAAGCATATATGCTTACATTTTTGTTTTTTCATTTTTCTGGATTTTTCCTTCTGCAGAGCTGTAGTTCTCAGATTGTCAGACACCAAAACCACATTCCTCCAATTAACAAATCAGCTTGTTTAACTTGCTCAGAAGATCCACAGATGGATTATTTCAACAAAAGACACAATGAAGATATTCATTATAAAGATCACAAGTGAAAAAAATTATTCTCTGTTTCTCCTGGTTTCAAATCTTACAGCCTGAGTTAGCAAAGTGTAAGCAGGGCACATCAAGATTTTTTGATAGTACTGAATTGTGGGGGGGAGTTTTCACAGCAAATAAAGGGATATTAACTTTTCTTCAGCATACGGAAGACGCAGCATATTATAACTCAGCTAAAGTTGTTAAGAACTGAAATCAAACTATGCAATACCATCTCAAGGGCTTCAAGATGAGTTTTTAATGCATTCTGCAAATAGAATCATGTTGATTTCTTTCAGAAACAATGAAAAAACCCATCTACTCTTGCTAATAAAACCACAGTATATCTCACTACAGTTATGGGCTGCAAATTAAATTTATTTTTCACAAAATAAATTATATTATGTCAAATTGCTAGAGTGAACAATAGTTATTGTCGGGAAATAAGTTCAGATAAGTTGTACAAACAACACTTCCTCCCTTAGATTTTCCCAAATTGAAGTTGCAGATTGTGGTCTGGGGACAAAGTGTACCCTGAGCTCTTGAAGCAATGGGAGATTCAGTTCTGGCTCGTTTACTTGGGGTCTCAAAGGGTGTGAAACTGCCCTCAGCAGACCAAGCCCACAAATGTTCCCTGCTCCCTTTTATCCTGAGCCACTCCTTCAGGAAATCAGTAATTGTTTTTAGTGATGCTACCCACAGTACTTTGCTGTTCTTCAGACAAGGTGTCTGCACAGAAGGGTTATAGTACGGGTTACACAAAATCACCTCCCCTACACTGTCTCGTAAGAGCTCCTACAAGGGGGACTATGCCCACCAAAGACCTGATAGAGCACCTATTAGGCTCACTTCCAAAGCACGAAGCACTTGGGTCTTTTTTTTGTGTGGTCCTCAGCAGGCAAACAGCCATGGAAATAGTGTCAGCTGCACAATCTTCTGATGAGGCTGTTTTGACTAAGAGCATAAAGCATAAACCAGCAACACTGTGCTCTCCGATTGCATCGCCTTCTGGTTTCCCTGGGGGGAGGGACCCTCTGGCTGACAGTAACTCTAGACTCTGCAAACCTCTTCTCTGCATTTACTGCTATAAAAACAAATAATTAGCACAGTAGCACAAGTCTGTCTTTATTTAATGAATAAAGCATATCAGTAATTAGATTTTCCTTTCTCCCCATACATCTAAGCCAGTACAGCAAGACTAACAGAAAGCAAAGAGGTTTGCACAGACTGAATAAAACACAATTTCTAATGAACATCCAATATGCAAAAGTGTCAGATGGTCAGTTGGAGGGATATGACTATAGAGAGTCCAGCCACAAGGGACTGTTTAGTTTTCTAGATCAGTTATTCAAAACCTGCTGGTGTGTTTAGGGAACTTCTCACAGGGAACGAGGAAGAGGAAGAGAAGCTGTTAGAGACCATGGCTGCTTCTGCCTGTCCCTTCTTGCCATCAGGTTTCCAGCTGGCATGAGTGTCAGGAGTGTCTCGGCACTATTGCCGGGCTGCAAGGAGGAGACAGACACCATTACTTGGGTTCCTTGAATTGGTTATTGGGGGTTATTTCACCCTGGTCTGTGTGTGCATCTCCCATCTACTACCAGAAACATGGAGAAAAGATGGCACAAGCCATTCTGCCGTCATCCTCCAGTTCTTCAGACACCTGAGGTCCCTTTCCTTATTCCTTTTCTAAAGCAGGTAACTAGCTGGACAAAAATTAATCAGTGCAATGTTTTCTTCTGTAGATATTTACTGAAGCTTCTGCAGAAATGTATGTAGCATTAGTTGGTCATTAGCCATTGCCCTGTAGTTCCAGGAAGGCATTTTAAACAGTTAATAAATAAATATAGTTCTTTAAATAATAGCTATTATCTAAAACACCTATGCACAGATTATTCTTGCTGTTCAAAGTCACCTTTAAAGTTATTGGCAAAAGAAGGTCGTATATAAACACCCTCTCACTCCAGCTGTAACTTGACTGTTTCATGCTCTCAGGCCTATATGAGAAACAAGCACTAAAGTGATGTTACAGAAACTTACACCAACTTTCTTCTGGAAAAGAGTTATTATTAAGTCTAAGATATGTCTTGTGAGTTGAATTCACTGAGGTTTCTGAACAAAAGCTTACGTTTGAAGATTAGGGCAGTGCAGCTAATCATGTACTCTTTGGGCGTACTCTTCACTGGGTAAAAAACTGACTGGCTGGGCAGGCCCAAAGAGTTGTGATGAGTGGAGTCAAATCCAGTTCACGGCCGGTCACAAGTGGTGTTCCCCAGGGCTCAGTGTTGGGGCTGGTTCTGTTTAATGTCTTTATCAATGACCTGGACGAGGGGATCGAGGGCACCCTCAGTAAGTTTGCAGATGACACCAAGCTGGGTGGAAGTGTCGATCTGCTGGAGGGTAGGAAGGCCTTGCAGAGGGACCTGGACAGGCTGGATCATTGGGCCGGGGCCGACTGTATGAAGTTCAACAAGGCTCAGTGCTGGGTCCTGCACTTTGGTCACAACAACCCCATGCAACGCTACAGGCTTGGGGAGGAGTGGCTGGAGAGCTGCCTGGTGGAAAAGGACCTGGGGGTGTTGGTCGACAGCTGGCTGAATATGAGCCAGCAGTGTGCTCAGGTGGCCAAGAAGGCCAATGGCATCTTGGCTTGTATCAGGAATAGTGTGGCCAGCAGGACTAGGGAAGAGATTGTCCCCCTGCACAGGGCACTGGTGAGGCCACACCTCAAATACTGGGTTCAGTTTTGGGCCCCTGACTACAAGAAGGACATTGAGGTGCTGGAGCGTGTCCAAAGAAGGGCAATAAAGCTGGTGAAGGGTCTGGAGCACGAGTCTTATAAGGAGCGGCTGAGGGAGCTGGGGTTGTTTAGCCTGGATAAAAGGAGGCTCAAGGGAGACCTTATTGCTTACCTGTCCTGGTTTCAGCTGGAATAGAGTTAATTTTCTTCCTTGTAGCTGGTATAGTGCTGTGGTTTGGATTTAGGATGAGAATAATGTTGGTAACACACTGATGTTTTAGTTGTTGCTACATAGTGCAACTGGTATGGACTGGTCAAGGACTTTTCAGCTTCCCCTGCTCTGCCAGGCGCACAAGAAGCCAGGAGGGGGCACAGCCAGGACAGCTGACCCAGACTGGCCAAAGGGCTATTCCATACCATATGGTGTCATGCTCAGTACATAAAACTGGGGGAGTTGGCCGGGGGGCAGCGATCACTGCTCGGGGCCGGGCTGCGCATCAGTCGGTGGGTGGTGAGCAATTACATTGCGCATCACTTGTTTTGTATATTCTTTTATCACTATTATTATTTTTTCTTCCTCTGCTGTCCTATTAAACTGTCTTTTACTTTTTTTTTTCCGATTCTCTCCCCCATCCCACCTGGGCAGGGGGAGGGTGAGCGAGCAGCTGTGTGGTGCTTAATTGCTGACTGGGGTTAAACCACGAAAACAACTACCTGAAAGGGGGTTGTAGTGAGGTGGGGGTTGGTCTCTTCTCCCACAAGTGATAGGATGAGAGGAAATGGCCTCAAGTTGCACCAGGGGAAGTTTAGGTTGGATATTAGGAAAAATTTCTTCACCGAAAGGGTAGTCACGCACTGGAACAGGCTGCCCAGGGAAGTGGTTGAGTCCCCATCCCTGGAGGTATTTAGAAGACGGGTAGATGTGGTGCTTGAGGACATGGTTTAGTGGTGGACTTGACAGTGCTAGGTTGATGGTTGGACTTGATGATCTTAAGGGTCTTTTCCAATCTAAACGATTCTTATGATTCTATAAGTCTATGTTTAAACATCATTAAGACAAGAAGGAGAAGGGACAATAAGGTCAGTTCTGGAACTGCAGAAGTCACTCAGTCCTGTACGTGCTCTGCAGCCAGAGAATGTCAAGTCTTCAAGTGTTTTTAAACTTTAAACTTGGAAGTGAGGTTTTGTTGGCAATTTATGCAGATAAGGGTTTCATTTCATTAAATGCAACTGTGTCCCCTCCAGAAACCTACTGCTCCCACTTCAGAAAAGGTGTAGTTTCACAGTTGCCTTAAAATGCTCTAAGATATAGAAGATGGTGTCATCCTCCTATCCCAAGCCTTGGACTACCACTTTTTTGCATCAGTGCTAGCAACTGAGTGACTGCAAGGCAAGAACTGCTAATAGTTTTATTGCTCGTTTAATTTTCAGGCAGATGAGTAAACTGGACTAACTTACCATAGAGCCATGGGATTGCTATTGCCTAATAAAGCAATTAGTAAAAATGTGTAGCTGGTGTACGGGAAAGGAAATGGGCTAAAATGAGGGTAAAACCACTCTCTTAAAAAATGATGCAGTATTATATCAAGTTATGCTGAATGAAATGCTGCATCTTAAGTGACCTGCAAACCCAGGTGGCCTCTGGCTCCAGTTTCACAAGCACGTTTTTCCAGAAAAATATCTGTGCTGCCAAGAGAACTGGTCCTGCTCCTCTGTGGTGTTCCCTCCCTTGCAATGGCCAAACATTTGTTTGAATTTGGGGGACATGAATTACATGTCCCCAAAACTGAACAGTTTGGAAGTTTTTTCTTCTTCTAACATTACAGCAACAGTTTATCCTATAATCTGGTTTAGGTGGCAGTTTGCAGAAAAAAGATCCAGAGCTAGTCATCAGTCATAAACTGAATATGAGTCAACAGTACCATGCTGTTGTGAAAAAGGCAGACGTTAGATGAAGCTCTGTAAGCAGGAGTGTATCCTGCAAGACAAGTGACGTCACCCTCCTGCTCTCCTCAGAGCCGGCGAGGACTTGGAGCGAACGCCTTGTCCAGCTGTGGGCACCGTATCAAGAGAGACACGGACCTACTGGAGTGAGACCTGGAAAGGGACATGGTAACAACGAGTTATCTGGAAACAGGGCCAAGGGAAGACTGCGCAGTGGTTTAACCTGGAGAAAGGAAGACATGGTGACAGTCTTCTGAAAGGTAAAAGGCAGCTGCAAACAAGGACCAGCCTGTTCTCCACGTCCCACGGTGGTATGGCAGGACAGAGGCTTAATATTGCAGGAAAGAAGATTCAAGCTGTACATTAAGGGAAAAATCCTAGAGGTAAGGTTAGCTGATCACTCGAATAGATGGTGTGGAGCATCTGGGAAAAAATCCAAAGTCTTGGAGACCTCTGAAGCTTGGGAGATAAACATCAGTCAGGGATGATGCTGGCTTTGCTGAGTCTGTCTAGGGAAGAGAGTGGATTAGTTTTTTAAGTCCTCCAAGCTCTATGATTTAATGGTATCCTAGTTAGTGTGTACATGTGGGTTTTTATACACACATTAATGAATAATATATTCCTACATCATGTACTACTGTCTCTGTGTTTTTGCTATTATTGTAACAAGCTCTATGATTTCAGTAGTCAGGGAAGACTGGTTTCCTGCAAAACCCTTTCTCAAAGCCTAGAGAGTGTAAGTGATTTTTTTTTTGTCACAATAGGAAAAAAATTTTTAAACTGCTTCAGGACAAAAACATCAGAGGGTGTTCATGCTTGTAGGACATGAATTTGATGATGTGTATCTTTTCTGTCTCTTACAACATTACTTAAATGATAAAACTGCCTTCTGAACTAACAGTCACCTGGGTCTTTTCAGCACAAGCTTCACCCACCTTCAAGAATTTGAAGGAGAGAAGTTTAGGGGAGAGCCATATGCTCTGTTTTTGGTAATGAATTTTATGCTTTTTTGAAAGATAGCAAAGAGAGGAGGACAAGAAGAGCACTGAAAACTGAATGCTTTCAGTCAGGACTGGTACTTAGTCACAGACAGAACCACATCCTTAATATGCACTCAGCCTGTGAGCGCTACAGCAAGTCCACATTAAAGGAGCTCAGTAAATGCAGTTCAGAACGGACACAGCGTCAGCCAGCCCTTTTTGCAAGGTTGCTGAATAGGTCTGTTTGGGGCTGCACGTACAGAGTATTTATGGCTAAGCAGCACAAGCCATGGCAGGGTCATGCTTGCAGAAACCTGTGCAAGTTTGTGACGTGTAGACCCGAAGGAGATGCTGCAGAAGATGCGGTTTTTGTAAAAGGGGGGTGGCAGAGCTGCCACTTGCAGTGAGTGCCTTTGCCAGCTGGGTTACCTCCTCAAAACATGGATGAAGAAACAGCACTGCCTGTCACCCCAAGGATGACTATGGTCTGGCCTTTCTATGCAACCCTATAAATAGGCTGTATCAAAAAGAGGATTTTGTTTTCCAGGGCCTTTGAGTTTTTATGGTCTCCCTTCAAAAAAAAAAAGAAAAGCTCTCAAGATAGAGGCAAATACATTATCAAGTTTGTACACATGTTTTGTGGACATGTGCCTAAGTACTACTACATACCAATTTATTCATTTGGGAGAGGCAGGAAGCAGTTCTAACTCTTCTATTCATATGTGACATGCTTTGCTCCATTATCACACTACATCACCACTGACTTCATTTTTTTAAAATCGTTTTTATTTTGAGTATATGATTGTCTTTACCACAAACTGCATTTAACCAAAACTTTCAATATAATTGATTATAATGAAAAATGTGTTGGGGAATAAACTCTTGTTTCTAATGCAAATAGATTCATATTTCTGCTCAATTTTTCTGGGTAGATGAGCACTGCAGGAAATCTGTGCGTAGCTGTAATTTTGTTTGATTAATTAAGAAGATTAGCTCAGAAAAGGGTGTTTTAGAGGTAGCAGAATAAATGGGCACTTTGAAACTTTATCATCTTTCCAGAGTATTTTCTTTATGAAGTGTTTTGCTGTATCTGGGAAGAAAATAGCAGAGAGAACAACAGCAGTGAATATTACTAAGAAGTCCGAATGAAACCAGCATGCTGTTACTTCATAATTTTGTTTCCTCCTTGCCTACCGAACTCCTTACCTAACTCCTTTTCTTGTCTGTTCCTCAGTTATGCTAGTACTTCTAATTTTACCAGCTATTCTGATGCATATATGTTAATAGACTTATATAATTTATACAGTACATCTCAGTAAGGCTGACAATGTACAGCTCACAGCTCAATTCAAGCTAGAGCAATAATTCAAGAAAGCACTGCATAAAAATGTTGTGAAGAGAAATGAAATCAGAACAATACTTTTTATATAAATTATATACATTTCATCTATATTTCAGATCCATTTTTATGTAATAACTCAATTTTAGTCATATCTGATGGCTCTAATTTTAGGCAATTATTATCTTTTAACTGTTATGGAAGAAGGGAATTTTGATGAAAAAAGACAAAGTGGCATAGAACAATAAACCCACCGTCTTTATATATAACTATCTGTATATATATGTGACATATCCAAATGTGATTCAATTGCTTATCACAGTTATAAAGTATTCGCACAGCCATAGATGAACAGGCAATTGCAACATGATAAAATTAGTCCAACTGTGATGGTTGCCTAAAGCTCCTGCAAGCAGGTAGGATTAATCATGTAGGATTCATTTCATTCCTACCTACAGAGTAAGGAGCAAAAATCAGCAGGAAAACGCTTAGCACATTTTGTTTTTAAAAATGCTGTCTTCTGATCGTTTAAGTACTGTCACTAGTACTATAGATGGGCTGGAATAGGGTCAATGAGATGCTAAATGCACCAGCCTAAGCCTGTTTGCACTTGGAGGATTCCCCAGGGGGGAGTTCTCCTTTTTTTTTGAGCTTTACACCAGAGGAAGATGGCTGAAAATGGGAGGGAATGTGACTCAACAGATGTACAGGCATGGTGACCTCCTTCGTGTTATTTTTCTTCCCCCTTCCCATAGCTGTATGTGTTACCAAACTTACTAAAAATGGACAGGCTGCATTCACTCATTTACATTGCCTACTGACCAGATACCAGATAACAATTCAGAGATAAATGAGCAATCATTTACTCTAGTGAAAATTTTATAACTTAGAGCAGGATTTGTCCTAATTACTGTCTTTTACTGAATATGAGCTGGTGACCTGAGGGCATAAAGCTCTGTATCCCATTACTAATTCCACAAGCCATTCACTTACCTCACTTAGAGCATTTTAAAAGCTTTTCTGAAAAAGAGATTGGAAAACTTTCAGTACGTGGCTATCGGAGAGACTGAGAGGAATAACTTGGAGTTATTCTCCCCTCCTGCACAGACCCCAAACTCCGTGCAGCCAAGGTGGCTGCCTTCTTTTGATGCCACCTGAGAAACACGTAACAAAACTCTTTTATCAAAACAATTTCAGTACATCCTGTGTCTGCCAAGAAAGCGTCCTATACTCTCTCATTTTCCCTTCTTTTGATTACACTGCTTGTCAACTTGCATTACAGATGAGTAACACAGAAACACAGAGACATACCCTCTAGAAGAAAAAAAATCAGTTTTATAGGATGAACAAGCTTAATCATACATAGCAATTACATCAGTAACTGGTAACAACTGTAGTATCCTAGAATGCTCCTTAAATCCAATGGTAGTAACATTTAAAAGAGAAATATATACATAAACAATTAATAAAGATAATTGCAATCCATATTAAGAAATTATATATAATACACATATATAATAGAAAGCTTTCTGTCAAAAATATGAGAAGCTGTTTCTTTGGGATGCAAGTTAAAACTTTCTCAGGAGTCAGAACACTAGATGCCATGGCGAAGTGCAGGGGATGTATTTTCCTTCCACAGTCTGGCAGAATGGGACAATCTGTCATCTGAAGCTCTTCCAGTGATTTCTCACTGACGTACTTCAAAGTGCTTTACAAATAAGTTGATGTATTTATTCCCACTGGATTGAAACTAAGGCTCAACGAAACACTATAACATCTCCAAAGCCAGTGACTTTCATCTCGAGGGAGAACCAAGGTGTCTTAGTTCTTCATGCTGCAACTGGCAGTGATTTTTCTAAAGGTGTGGTTCATAAAAAAAAAAAATCTGTTGGACTAGCGGTAAACATTTTGAGGAAAGGATAGTATTTGATACATGTCTGACCTCAGACTTTTTGGAAGAATTTTCAAATACATAAGACCCTTTGACTTTTGCAAAACCAAATGACAAATACCTGAATTTTCCAGGCTGTTTAAACCGTTGAACAATACAATTTCCCTGATCCATTTCTTCACCACAGTTTTGGCGAATAACCTTTTTACAGATTTCTGCACTGAGCACAATTCACGATGGATATTTTTTTTTTAATCTTAAAATTGGAAAAATGTTTCTCACCCAGTGTTGCTTGTACTACTGTTACACTGTAGGTTTCATACCCTTACTTTACCTATACTGCAGGCTCACGTACATACAGGATGTGTTAATTCCAGATCTTTGTTGCTTTTCCTGAAGAAGACTCTAAAGCATTAGCTAATAAGCCTTCCCTAATATCTGACAAAACTATGGTGCAATAGCTGTAGCTCATCTACATTTCTACATATATGTCAGAAATTTAGCATTAGTGCCCCAAAGCCATTATATACCACAGCAAAAAATAGAAACAGTACAAATCAACAAGAGAAGTATTTTCATGTTTCCTCTTTCTTTGGTAAAAAAAATGCCACTCAAACAAGAAATAATCTTACTCAAAATTCTTCAATATTATAAATCTAACTTTATTACCGATACAAGAAAATAGGATGTCGAATTGGAATAAATACACCTTTCAGCTCCCCTCGGTACCACTAATATTTAACAAAAAGGTTGTGTTAATACTCAAAACAATACAACTGACACAAAAAGACAAGCAAACATAACAATAACAGTAACACAAATGGGTGAACACAAATTTTATTTTTTTAAATGGTAAAATTATTTTTCATTTACTTTCTTATTATACATTCAAGAGGAATCTACTCGTGAAATAAGTTACCACTTATTTCTGCATTAAAAAAGACCAAGTGTATTTTCACAGGGATTCAGGCCTTTATTCACTTTAGCATGGAACAGTAGTGGCTTTGTGCCAAGTACAATAAATGTGGGTTTTGTTTTCTGTTTAAAAAATATATGCATTAATAGGAAGTGCAATTAATATGCTTCTGCCTTGAAAGCATTCTACTATAAAAGATGAAGTTACAAATTTTTTGTATGATGTTGAATATAATTGTAGCTGGATATTGTTTTGATTTTTAAAATTTTTATTATGTTTCTCTGAGCTATTTTTTCTCCTTTGTTCTAGCCCCCACCCGAGAAGTATAATCCATAGCTTCCAAGCACCTACAAAGGTTACTAGCTGAGAATCTGAACAACATAAATCTGGACCAGGAGGAACGTGCATTAGCAACAGCGGGTCGGAAATTACAGATAGATACCTGCTATCCACTTCCCACCTGACCAGAAATCCCCCAAACAAACAGTGACTGATGTTAAGCTTAATTTCTTTCCTCTTGTTAAGCAAGACTGTTGTTTGGTGTCTTCTTGCCTGCATGTGTGGGGTGATAACATTGGCTCAGATCACTGCTGTCAGGGCTGCTCTGCCTACAGCTGTTTAAGATTTTTTTTTCTGCTGTTACACACATTTTCTCCCGGCATTTGTACAGTCGCAGCTGCATCTGAATGGATTCATCAAAATGATTTCCAATATATTGCATCTGTATCAAATATAAATGCAATGTTCTCATAAAAAGGCATTGTCTTAGAAATTTCACATGATCTTGAGATGATGTGGGTACACTGCAATGTTTGATTTCTATTAAGAGAACAGCGGATTCCATTTCCCATAAAACCAATTTTTATGGTATATGGGTCTGCCTACCTACAAAGTAAGGTGCTTCTACTTCTGAAAGCTGCTCAGCTGCATAATACATTAAATGTCTCTTTCAAGGTGACTATGGGGAATGTTACTTCTAGTTTATCAAACCTGTTTCTATTGAATTATGCACCCCTGTGGCAGATTATTTGCAGGCTGTATGCCAGATGGATAGAATTCTCTCTATCAGTATTGAGCCTTGTAAACATCACAAACTCTTCCCAGGGTTACTTACTTATTCCAGATGGCACCCAGCGCGCTCTATCTTTCTTCCAATCTGTGGGGCTTATTTTTCCCCAAGAGATGAGAATGCTTTACTATTTTACACATTTTTCCTATTTTTATGCCAATATGTAAGAGTATCTTGACAGAATAAGCAAAAAGTGATTTGCATTTATACTCAGTTCACACTGAATAAGGAAAAAAGGAAATTTTATCCTACTATGTCTTTTTAATTCTAAAGTCATTTTGCTAGTTACCAAGGGCTTTCTGAAACTTAGAGTAATCATAGCCTAGTGTCTGCTGAACCCTTTACTTGCAAGAGCTCAGTCATCAGGCCGTCTCTCTTGAGTCATATTTGAAGAACATTATGAAATCTGTGTTGTGACACGCCAATGTCTTTGGAACATTTAAAGTACTAATTTAAGCTATCTCCCAAGAATGTTGAGACAGTTTCATGCTTTGGCTATTCGTGAGTTGTAGGACAATACTCTTCTTAAGGCTACCACACTAATCAAAGGGTCTGTGAAATTCTCATTACACAGCTGTCAGAATAGGGAAAAAGGGAGTAACCTCTGCTAACTTTAAGAATCAGGGCTCAGCTCTGACAATCATATTCCTACTAAGTGAGTACGTGCCTCAATATGAAAACTTTAGCCATGTGAAGAAAGTTTTAAAATATTATTTTCACTATGCTTTGCATCATAAATCTGGAGCTTAGTTTATGTCTGTTGTATCTGTATTACTAAAAGTACTTCTGGAACTTTTAATTAACTGAGTACGTCTGCCTATCTTTAAGCCTTTGGTCAACAAGCTAAATACTGGCTCTTCCATTTTAATGCCAGTTAGTGAACCTTTGCTGTATCCAGAGCAAAGGAATCACCTGCAAACAGCCTTAAGCAGAAAAGCTGCCTGTCTTTTCTTCCCTGTGTGATTATAACACTGATTTGGACTATCAGCATTTCCACATTTGAAATGCCGCTTTCTTTTTCAGCACTACCCTTGATCTAATCTTTCACTTCATGTGCTGTATTGAACTGACCCTACCTGACTCTCCTCCTCCACTCCCGCTTTATTGCCTACCAGCCTCCTCAATCTGCCCCCCGGCGTGCATTGGTCTCTTTTCTTCCTATTTCAGAGTCCCACTCTCACCTCGAGGATCCCTGCAGGTGATTTCCACCTCTTTACCAGCCACCTGGTTTTCCAGCCTTACCCAGCAGCCACGACCCTCATGTTCTGTCACTCCCAACTTTGTCTTCTCCACAACTCTCTCTCCATCACCACCTCCTGGTAACTCCTGCCTCTGTTCCTCGCCGTTAGGATCCTCAGGCTGGGTTCTCCAATTCCCCAGCCATTCTTAGCCCTTGCTTACTTACACTGGCTTCCTCTGCTCTTTACCTATCGTGCTCTCATTATCATCAGTCTGCCAACCAGGCTGAATTCTTCCACAACCCACTTGTGTTTGCCTCCTGCCTAAATAGTGCTATTTCTTCAATTTAATTGAGTCCCTCGATTCCAGCTTTTCTCTTTTTTTTTTTTTTTTTCCTGCTTTTGATTTTCTCCAGCCTGACTGTGAGACAGCTTCTACTATGCATTCTTTTTTTTCATTTTTTTCAATCATCCTTCATAGTTTTCCATGCTGTCCCTGACCACAGGCAAGAACTCCCCAATGGCCTCTACAGACATGCCAAACTGTTTCTTTCAAAAGTTCCTCTAAAACCTTCTTTTGTTGTTCTTCTCCCAAAATCTCAGCAACAAATATGCTAGTTGTGTACCAAGGATGCTGCCTATCATAACAAGCTGTGTATTTACTAGTCCTTGTACATGTCCTTTTGACTGACTCTAGCGATCTGATCTTATGCTTAGACTAAGTTGTTCCTGGCATGGATCCTTTTCTTGTGTTTATGCAGCAGTTAGCACAAAGAAGCTAAGGCATTAAACCATGATGATAATATCCTCACCTGCATAATAGGTAAATGATCTGCAGTTATCTGCCTTCTGCTGAAATCTCCCACTGAAAGAAGTGGTCCCTTTGTTACCCTTCAGCATGGCAGTAAAAATTGTTTCCTCAGAGCTTTCAAATCACATGAATCAGTGCGTGTGGAGCTGCAAAATACCTAGATGGCACTTCTGTATGTTGTAACGAGATGTCTCTGCTACACACCGAACTTCCATGCTCTTTTTTCTTAAAATAAGTGCATATGCTCTTCCTTGGAAAGACGTGAAAGTGGCATCAGAGGAGCTACTCACACTTTGCGTAGAGCCGCTGTGAAATTACCCTCACTGCTGAAGTGTGGAAGACCTGGGAGGGATTGGCCTGGAATTTCTGAAGTAGGGAATCTACTGAACACTTGTTCTGCCACCGTTCTCATAGGACTGAGAGGTATGTGTAGTCCTTCCACAGAAAGGCTGACCCCAGCATTTGCTTCCATTTCCAAAAAAATAAGTAACGACAAAGAATGCACTACCATGACCTGCTATACACAATGATTTAAAATTGTTTAGCCAAGACATTTTCCTGCAAAAATGTCTAGATAAAATAGGAAAAGTAAATCTTCTCAAATGACATCAAAAGCTAGGCTAAGCAAGCACAAAATTGTTTGTAGTCATTTAAAAGGAGAATGATAAAAAGTAAATGACATTTCCATACACTTGAGAATATCCCATTATTTTCAAGATATTCAGCACTTACTACACCAGTGATGTATAATATAATGTGTTTGAAAATTTTCCTGCTTTATCAGATAACTAAACCTTAGCTGAATATTATAAATACCTTTCAAATAGCCAAATCACGCTCTGTGCCTTAGGGGGTGAAGGGTAAACCATTCTGTCGGCAAAACTGTGTAAGTAGAACGACAAAGAAGATATTCATTCAGTTCTACTTTTCAGACAATATTATAAGAGGAGATATGTAGATATATTCTTAGTGAAACCTAGTCTCTTCTCTGTAAGATATTGTAGCAGCTGTTCAACAGCTTTACACAATTATTTTGTATTTGATACATTACCTTGACATGAAAAGGTAAATAACAATTTACTACGCCAATTTAGTGACAAATAAGCATTCCAAATGTATAACAACATAGAGCAAACACATACAAACCCAGACATAAAAACAATAGCATAACAACACTTTTCCATTGCTTTAATCAATTTTTATTACCATTACATTAATAGCATTTTTCTCCAAGGTGTTTTTCAGAATAGTGGCCTAAATTTTACATACTTTCTGAAATAGATTTTCCTGTCACCTGTCACTCAGAAGAGTGACAACTCACTGACTTGCGCCCTAAGCTCTCATGGTAACTTCTGGGTATCAGAATCAACAATTGCACTCTCGTACGATGCTATGTATTTTGTTATTTATGACAGCTTTGAACAACATGCAATGAATTAGTTCCCAATGGAAATTTCAAGGTAAATGTAGGCTAAATGTGTTAAATAATCTCAGCTGATATGTGACCACAACTTTCCACCATAGTTTTACAGAAAGCTCCTTGGGGTCTATAATGACACAACTCTTGGGAATGAGGTTTTATAAATGAATCCTCTGGAATGAAAACACGGAAAAAAGGAAGGCTTAGTTAAGGAAGATATAAAATAAAGTAAAATAGCATGCTTATCTGCATGTTCTTTTCTTCAGAGCCCTATGGAATAAATTACATCAACAGATTCCTTTACATCTGTTTGCACATGTAACTTGATCATGTTCATATATACGAATTTGGCCTAGAATTTCTTTTTTAAAAACCACAAACAACCCCTACTTTATTGTTGGTAATGAAGAAATTAAAAGAAAAATCATATTTACTTACATGCGTTTAGACGTATTAGATAGTATATAGATAGAGATATGTAGTAGATATTTAAAGCAACAAAAACTAGGTTGCACTTTTATAAGAATGATCAAGTAATAAAGAAAATATAATTGAGAGAACTAAATCATACTTTGAACGATAAAGCACAGGAATTCACGACAAACTGGCGGTTACACAATCAGCATTCACTGTAGTGAACAGGAACATTAGATGCCTCATAATTCTATGGATTGCTGTGCAATGACATATTCAACATTTTCAGCTTAGGAAAAAAGCCTGTGTGTCTAGGAGAAAATGATGTAGTAAAAGGAAACCCTCCCTTTCTTTATTTTGTAGTTAAAATTTAACTCCTGTCATTTCTTTTTACTGTACGTCCAGGTGTTGTGGTAGAATAGATGGTGCATAATAATTTCTGATTTACACAAGAGCTTTACTGATGTACAAATTATGTAAGTTGGGACAAAAACTCGCAACCTTATCTTGGCAAAGATGGGTTCTTACTATAGCATTTGGTCATGATACACGATGTGTTTGTTTTGGAAAGCCCTAACTATTCGCTTAGTGTCAAGTATCTGAAAACTCTTTTGAGTTGCAGTGTGCTTCTTTCCCTTAGTTTTACTGCCTTGCCATTAACCTACATCAAGAGATATGGTATCCCATGAAATTTCACACATTGAATTGATACTGACTTTGATAGCAGTAGCTGAGTGAAACTGAATTAAAGATGTATTGTAAGAGGCAGGTAAGAACCCAGTCATCGAGGTGCATGAATATGAGTTATTTCATACATGCAAATCATCCAAATGATCTTCAATCCCTGTCCAAAAACTGGACTTCCCTGGACGTTATGTGTTAAGCTCAAATTGCATGAAGCAAAGCCACAAGGGAAACCAGTCAGTTCCATCAGGATTTGTGCATCTGTTTGTTTCTTCTAATACAAACTTCTCTGTTCACAGAATGAGAGCCTTAAAACTCCACATGGGTCCACAGTTCCTGTAAATAACACTCAAAATCATAATCGCTGCCAGAGATCACACAGGGAATATTTTCTAACTCGTTCTGTGCATTATACAGCATACTGAGTATTGTAATTTTCACATTTTTGTTCAGACAGTAAGAGAATCAATTTTCTTTCTTGCTCATAAGACTCGGTAAAGCAAAAGAGACAGAAAGCTACATATGCAAAACATGTTTTTTTAAATGAAAGAGCTTCAAATGCCTTTTCGTGAAAGAACCTTAAAATGAAATTTAAATAATTTGGTAAATTAAAGGTGCATGGTCCTCTAGTTGGTAGAAATTTCCATATTGCTTATGTTTTATGTAAAACAATTCTTGATAGCAGCTCCTTTGCCAGAGCTTATTTTTTATAATTAACGTCTAGCTCGTGCCTCATTCCGCTGTCCTGACTGCAGAAACAAAACCGCGCCCGCTGCCAGCCTTGCTACATTCGGTGTAAGAATAAACCCGAGCAACTCCTCTCCAAGCACAGATCCGCTTTTCGGGAGGTGACGAGCGCACCCTCTTCTCTCAGCGCTCCCCACGCCCCGGGGGCTGCCCCGGCCGCCGTCGGTGCGGCGCGGCCAGCGCGGCGTTGCCCTGGGATCCGTGCATCGTCCCTGCGAGCAGCAGGCGAGCCCCGGCGCTCCCCAGGCTCCCGCAGCCCTCGGCAGGCTCCCGCAGCCCTCGGCGGGCTCCCGCAGCCCTCGGCGGGCTCCCGCAGCCCTCGCCGGGTTGCTGGCTCGCAGCACGGGTGCCCAGGAAGGTGAGGGGATGCAGTTCCCCGGGGTGAGACCTCCTGCAGCGCTCGCCTCCCGCTCCTTGCCTTTAATCAAAGTCAATATCGGGTTAAAAGTAACGGCGTTCTGCTGTTTCACTTGGTTTTCGCTTCTTGCTTTTTGCTTGAACGCGCCACGCAGCTCGACAACGAAGTTACCCGACTCTCGCCGCCGCGCTCACCCAGCCCTGCCGCTTTCCAAGATTCTCACTCCAAGAACCGAAAAGCCGAAAACTATCGAGAAACCAACCGCAAGCCCCAAACCACCCAGCGCCCCGTCCCGTCCACCCCAAGCCCACCGCTGCCCGCAGGTGCCCCATCCCACCCCCTCCCCCCCATCCCCGGGGCCCCGCGCTGCCCCCCCGCCCCCGGTCGGAGGGAGGGACCGGAGCGCTGCGGCGGCGACTTTGCTCCTTAAATCGGTCTCCAAAGCGGATTACGGCTGATCCCCGCGCCGCGTCACGCCGGGCGGCCGGGGGGCAGCTCGCCGCCGCCGCCGCCGCCCGCTCTGCCCCCGCGGGGCGCCGGCGCAGGGAGGCGAGGCGGGGCGGAGGAGGAGGAGGAGGAGGGACGGGGGGGATGCCGACGCCGACGCCGATGCCGCGGCGGGTTTAGCGGCAGCCGCCCCCGGGGGACGGGCGGAGCTCGGGGCGGGTGCACCCGCCGGTGCCTGCCCGCGACCATGAAGCGCGGCCCGGCAGCGGCGCAGCCGGTACCGGGGCGCTGAGCGCCCGCGGAGGCTGCCCCGACCCGGCCGCCAGCTGCCGGCCACCATGCAGAAGAGCGTGCGGTATAACGAGGGGCACGCCCTGTACCTGGCGCTGGTGGCCCGCAAGGAAGGCACCAAGCGGGGCTACCTGAGCAAGAAGACGGCGGAGACCAACCGCTGGCACGAAAAGTGGTTCGCCCTTTACCAAAACCTGCTTTTTTACTTCGAAGGCGAGCAAAGCGCCCGGCCCGCCGGCATGTACATGCTGGAGGGTTGTAACTGCGAGAGGGTGCCGGCTCCCAAGGGCTGCGCCGCCGGCAGCGCCAAGGATGCTGCCCTGGACAAGCAGGTACGGCCGCGCCGAGGGCAGCCCGACGGCCGCCCCGATCCCCCGGGCTCGGCTGCGGGGCGGCAGGGAGGGAGGGAAGGAGGCAGGAGCCGGGGAGGGCAGGCAGGGAGGGCCCCGGCTGCCGCCGCCCTGCGCGGGGAGAGCGAGGCGCTGCCGGAGCCCCGGCCCTCCGGACCCTCGGGGCCCTCGGGCCGCCTCCCCGCACATCCCCCGGGAGGGCGGCGGTGACCGGCCCCCAGGCCCCAGCCCCCGGCCGGCAGCTCCGTGCTGCTCCCGGTGCGCTCGGAAGAGCAGCAGCAAGGCCAGTGGCTTTCCCATCCCGTCTAATGACTCGTCCTTCCTCCCTCTTTTTTTTCCCCCCAGCGTCTGCACGCGTTGTGTCAGCAGGGTGCCCGGAGGGTAGCGTCTCACAAACTAGGTGTTCAGTCATCTTGATGCCGACACTTCTGCGATACAGCTACATGTTTCCAACCAAACTCAGCAAATAGAGGGTGCGAGGGGCCAAAGTACCAAAAGAGCACAGGGGGACTCTGAGGAGTCACTGCGCCCGTCCCTGGGCAGCTGTGGGGTGCTGCCTCTCCGAGCGATGATGTGAGAGGTAACAGGCTCTCAGCTCTCCCTTGGGAGCCCCTTTGAGAGCCGGGCCGGTGGCTGGGAGGCGAGGGTGAGTGTGTGCCCTGACTTACAGTCTGCGCCATTCAGCAGAAGTTGGCGGGTTCTCTGCCAGGCAGGTGTTGTGAAGCCAATCGCACTTGAGATAGAAATGGTGGCGCAATGCTCGAGCCAGATCTTGCGTGGCTTTCACTGGGCAAAGAACGCTGAAGGCTTTGGTGGGATTCATTCCCGTGAAGGGTGACGGTTCATAACGTGTGAACTGCCAAATTCTCCCCCCAGAAAGCTGATCAGTTTGACGTGCATGTGTCAAACATCGAGTGGTTAAATACTATCTGTGTATTACATAACTGCAAAGAAAAGGGCACTGTAGTTGTTCGGCACAGATAGAGATCAGGTACCTTAACCACACGCCTCCTATTGCCTCATGTAAATTCTTGATCTTATTTGCTGCCTGGGTAAAATTTGTTTGAATCTGCACCTGTCATGCCCTACTGTCTTTCTCCCTGAATAGGAGAAACCAAACAGGTGTCAAACTGGTTTGGAAAAGTTTGGGTAACTGTAAGGAGGGTGGTTTCGAGGTGGCTGCAGGCGTTTCCCGCTGATTGCGAGAAAGGGACACAGACCAAAGTCAGCTCCTGAGAACTGGCACATCTGCGTGCTGTGCTAGTGTGATAACTGTGCGAGGAGAGCTCGGAACCTCGTCTTGTGTTTGTGCTTTTTTGCCCATTTACAACAAATACTTGTGTGCTCAAGCAGCCTTTGAGATGGTACATGGTTTTAAGCAAGTGAACTTTGGGAAGTTGGGATGGTTTTAGTTATGTCATATTTGTCCGTCATGTTCTTGCTTGTTGCTTTGAGGCATGTTTTTATAAGCATTCATAAATGAAATACTGGAGCATTCCCTAGATGAAATTAAACATGATTATTTCCCCGTCTGCTTTACGTTGGCTTAGTACTCTTGTTTATCGGTAGTGTTGTTAAACTACAGCTAGACTAAGAGAACTGTGTGAAAACAATGCCTTTCCGTATCTGTTCTCTGGGAGTCTTAAGTTGTGCTTTTATAGTGATGAATGTCTGAGTTGTTTGTAATTACATTTAGTGGTGCAGAGACAAAATAATTACAAGGGACAAAGCTGAATTTTGCTGTGCTTTAAACATCAGCTATGTTCATGTTTTTAACAATAGCAGACTGCTATTAAAGAGGCAGAAGAACACTTCAGGGTTTTTTCATGGGATCCTAGTTTGAATTTTCAAGGCAGACCATCAGAAAATATCTTTTTCCCGGTCGCTTTTTGCTTAATGCAGAATAGAGCTTTTGGGTATTAGTAGTTTTTACAGATGTTTACTCATTAAAGTGCACCCTTGTTTTTATTTTCATATGGACACAACCCTTTGCTAAGGTGTACAGGAAACTCCCTCAGTGACTAAAAGTGATCAATCACAAGAAAAAAGAGAAATATTTGAAAATTAAGCAGCCCTTTTTCTTCAGAAAATATGCTATATTCTTACAGGTATAAAGTAATAAACTGTGAACCTTCAGCTTATTAACAGAGGAAGACAAAGTTATTTTAATCAGATGATAATGAAATCTCAGTGTTGTACATGTTAACTACTGGCAGTGTAAAAATACTGCCTAGATTTAATTTGCTTTGATTTAACCACACAAATGTATTAATGGAATGAAAAAAATTAGAAACTCTATGAAGAATCAGATCTCTCTTCTCCAGAAGAGAGAGAATTAAAAAAATAATCTCTTTTAGTTTGGGTTTTATTTACCTAGGTAATTTAGATGTTAAGAGTGATATGTGCTACAGAATTACACAAATGGTGGAGAGGAAGAAGAATTAATCGCATGAGAGAGCTTCACCAACATCCTTTGCGTGGATATTTGAAAAAGCAATGCATTTTCTTTAAGTTATGTAACTGAAGATTATGGAAACGCATGCAGAACAAATAGATTTTGTTTTCCTTAGTTTGCAGATCCTTTTAATTTTAGTTTGAGTTGTTTAAGGATTGCTTGTCAAGTCATATGCCAGGTAAGAACTGTGCTGAGAAGTTGTCAGAGTTCAGTGGGGAGGGTGTCGGGGCTGTACTTCCCTGTACAGGAGACTCCATTTTGGTCAACAGATGTGTTTAGGTGCCTATCTCACAACAAGCCCAGCAGCTGAATGATTTTGCATTTAACCACTACTGGTGCTGTTATGCCTTTCCACCAGTCCATCATGAGGGGACATTAAAGTATTACAGGAACTATACCACCGTTTTGTGGAAGATGCTAAATACCTTCATAAGATTTGCTGTAATATTAAAGGATTAAGAGCTTCAAAAAAACCCTGCAATGACAGCATGCACTTTTTTGGTCTTTTCCATTAAGATATTAGTATTTTTTTTTTCTTTCAGAAGGATATTTGCTTCACAGCAAATTCTTTTAAAAGTACAGTACCTTTCTTAATATTCACAAACTGCATAATGCATGAAGCAGTTGATATTCTGGGAATATGGGATCAAATCGAGTATGTTGCAGATATTAAATGATTAGTAGGGGGAGTTTTATTTTTAAAGAAAAGTGTTTTAATCTCCCTCAGATTTTAGAAGAGGTTTTGTAAATGCCAAACAGGTGTTGCTATCCACTGTGATTTCACATTTCAGAAAAAAAGACGTATTTATTGAAAGAACAACAATGTGGAAGAAGCTGGGTTTCAAAACAGCAAATTAGGACATGAAAATACTAAATGTGAAAAGCTTAAGTTCTGATATTAGTTAAACTGCTTCTTCCCACAGGAACCGTAGGCTGTAAACAAGTGCAGCTCCCCAAAAGTCCTCCGCTGTGACAAAGACAGACTTGATGAGAATGAATTTCAGCTTTTGTTTCAAAAACTCTGGAAAGAGAATGGCGTTGTCTCAGTGGGTGGCTAGTCTCTTTCAAAAGTAAAGTAAAATGCCTAAAAATTATGCTTTTTGCAGTGTTTCATAGGAGACTGGCACTTGTTATCCAGCAAGTTCACAGGTATTTTTTTAAAAGACTATTGAAGCAAGTGAATAGAGGAATGTAAATATTATTATTACTATTATTGTCTGCATTGGGAGGAGGCCTATATGTTTAGTTCCTTTCATAACTGTGGATTGAATACATGGAAATGTTCTGATATAGTTATTAATAACTGTCTTAGTGTATTTAAGCTTGTAAATGTTACACGATTTGAGCAGAGACTATTCTTTGTATCTTGCCTGCAATAATCTTCCTCCCACTTAGCAAAATTAAATGCAGTATTAAGTCCATGTCCCCACAGATTAACAGAATCCAATTATTTGAATTTTTTCTGCTTACTGTAGCGCTGTATTTATTTTATAAAGGGCATGGTGATTTTGTAGTGTTTGAAACCTCTCTATTTTACATACATTCCTTGAAGTGATAAAGCAGGCATATGCCACCAACAGCTTTTGCTGTACCTCTCTGCTAATTTAGTGTATATAAAACCTAGCAACAGTGCTTAAAGGTCATTTTTTTCTGAAGATATAATGAATTAAAACTTAATCTCTTCACTGGGCGATCCCCCCCCCCCCCCCCCAGTGTTTTTCAGCATCCTATGTCTGTTATACGTAGTAGATGGCTGAGGAGTCATACTATCTTTTTGGCAAGATAGCTTGCTACCTTCAGATGTAGTATTGTCCATAAATCTTACTGCTTGCATGTGGGCAAGTAACTCCCTGGGATGTTCCAGTGCAAAGGTCCACCAGAGATGCCCATGTTTTAGAAATTTTCTGCAGCATTTAAAAAATAATAGATGAATTTGTCTTCTCAATATCTGAGAAGAAAAAAATTGTTGGATTTTTTTTTCCCTCCAAACCTTTTTTTTTTTTTTTTTTGATGGACTACCTTCAACAGAAGGAGTTAATTAAAGTTAATTAAAAAAGATGGCCAGTGGGAAAGTTTTAAAATGTTAGTGTTTTTGTAAGACCTTCTTGTGAGAGTCTCTAAACAGTTCTTGTATGAAGACAACTTTGGGGTAACTAGCTGTTGTTTACTTTCCTAGGTAATCCCTGTCCCCCCGCCATCATTTGGTCACTGTCATGAAATGATATAGTTTGTGGGCACATTGGTTTGGTTCAAACTGTTTTGATAGGCATTTAAGGAGTAACTGAAAAACGAGTCACTGACACTGTGCTTAAGGCAAGCTGCATTGAAGTGGTTGCCTCTGGCTCTCTGTGCAGAACTGTAAAGTGAATTTACAGTGTGCTTTCTGGCTTCAGGCAACAAGCAGTAAATAAATAGAAAAGTATAAACCTTGTGATCTCTCCAGGGACTGAACTTTGCTATTTGATAAATGTTTTGTGTTTACCTGCTTGCTTAGTAATGAGCATGTTTCGGGGATGAAGAGAAGAACAGCAAATCTCATGGTCATATTTATTGCTATTTTGCCAAAATTTAAGCATTTCATTCTAACTCTTGAAAATGTATCTTTTTGCGGTAGTGTTACAAAATGGGCTGTTTGTAACTATGCCAAAGTTGGGAATGTACCCAGCCGAGAAGTGAGTTACAAGTAGAAATAGTTTATTTTTGAAATGCCTTCTTCTTGATGGGTTAGTTAAACCCACACAGATGTAACTTGGAGAATATTGATGCCATTGAATAGTTTAATATTAAACCTTTGGCCACCTTAATCCATGTCAATTGACTTTGATCAGGAATTGGAGACTGATCCATTGTTTTCTGTTCTTAAGTGCCTGTCACACTTAAGGGCAAAAGACACCAAAAGACACTGCCTGAATATCTTGTACTAAAGAGTAATTAAAACAACATTGAGAGTGATGGTAATAAGACTGGATTTTGGTGAGGTCAAGTATTATTGAAGAGAAACCACAGGGTGAAGTCCTTAACCCTGTGAGGTATCTGTAAGATCCTGAAGTATTACAGTATACTTTAACAGAAGTGCATACTCCTTAATTAAGTTACTGGAAAAATAATTAGATCCCAAGGCAAATGACATTTGGCAAAGGCTTATTTGTGGAGTTGCTGGGAAATCCTTTTAGCTAACAGGTGAAATGTCAGCGAGCGAAAGATTGGAAGCAGGTTAGAACTAAATTAGAAACGCATCCCAAAGCATAAAGACCAAAAACGTCACACAAACGCTTACCATGTAAGAATCATGTGTTCCACCTTCTCAACCTTAAACGTCACACGCAGGCTGTGCAAAGTGACCAGAACCTACATACAGCAGTGTAGCTCACACCGATAATGTGAATACTCAAATTACATTTTAAAAAAAAGTATCATAACAGCTTAACACGAATTTCATTCTTCCACCAGTCTTACAGTCAATGCTACTACGTTTTTCATTTTGTATCCTTTGTTGGCAGAGTTGCATCGATTTTGCTTGATCTGTTTAGTTCCTCAACTGTAAGAGGAAATTTGTAGAAAACAAAAAAAATTCTGAGCACAAAAATAGCAAGTCAGTCCCTAATCTACTGAATAGTTATACTCCATTTATCTCAATTTGCCTTTATTTAACTTTCAAAACAATAGATTTGGGTCTTTTTTGTTCTTCATCACCATCTAAGCAGACCTGTAAGGCATGTACCCTGTTTTCTGGTCACATGCTACTCATTTTAATTTCTCACCATGTACCTAAATAGAAGATCCAGGCAGAGCTTCTTCCATTTCTGTAGTAATATGGCAACGTTATAACAGTCTTTATGTATTCATATATTATGTATTACAGTGTCATCATTGGTAATATAGGAGCATTTTTTTGATCCACTTGCTGAGGATTTTCCATCCTAAGAATCTGTGTGTACAATAAAAGCCGTCATGGTTGCTCAATTTGGCCATGTATATTATAATTACCAGTCTTGTTTTGCCACTTGCAATATGTCTGCGTTACTGAGTAGTTTGTGCAAAGAGGGAAGGGACAGGGCACGTTTTGGTGCAGCCTATTATGGTTCCTGGTGTGCATGTCCATATTGCGTCTTGAGCCACAACGGTGTCCAACCCAGTTGGTAGTGCATAACGCATCTGTGGAGAGCTGATAGCTGCAGGACCCTCTGCCCACATTGCAAGCAGGGCACTCTACATAGTGTCCGACTGTGGGACTTCCACATATAGAGGAGCAGATTCAAACCAAAAAGAACCCCTTCAGTGCAGTAAATCATTAACATAGACCTCATGCAGCTGGTGAAGATAGTGAGGCCTGAAAATACCAGTCCACTGCTTTTGGCCATTTTTAGCAACAGATTTTTGCTGCTAGCAGTAGCACACTTGTCTAGATCCGCTGCTTCAAAGCAAATTTGGTATCATGGCTGCCACGGACTCTGAGGCAACACGAAGCCGTTTTTCAGCGTGAATGTTCTAAGCGTTCTCACTTTGTGCTTCCTAAAGTGGTAATGGACTGGCCAAATTTAGGTGCTCTTTCACAGATCTGCTGGGGGGGGTGGGTGTGGATAGATTCTGTCTGGACTGAAAACAATGTCGATGTTTGCTTTCTGCTTGATTGTTGGTCAGCCACAGCAGTTCAGAAACATGGTGTCATCCCCTGTTCATATACTTTAAGGAAAATGAGATTCCACGTAGTACCTCTTTTCCGTTTTTTCTGTCTACCAGCCATTACTGATGCTGAAGATTGCTTGAGGGACGTTTTTTTTTTTTTTAACGCTGTGCCTCTGCACTAGATATCTAGGAACATATGCTTACAATCTGGCTTCCAATATTTTTTTTTGATTTACCAGTCCCATAAGGTTTTCTCTTTGAGGTACAGAATCAGTATATATAGAAGCAGAGGCTTCCCCAATTTAATCCAGCCATTTCAATATCTCTATTGTATTTTCCGTGAGTTCAGAACTAACTGAGTTTTATTAGCAAGTGTTTATAAACTGCCAATTCTGAACTGAGCTATATTGTCATAAGTGATTTTTTTACTTCCACTTTTTTACAGTGGAAGCATTTTTTTGTGGCAGCTCTAATCAGTTCCACTACTTCTTTTGAAAAAAATGGATTATGTTTTAAGAATTAATGCTGTAACTATTGAAAAGAATCTGGGATTATATTCTGTCTCCCTCTTATAGTTCTCCCCTTTCTTCTCATGGCACTGTTGAACAGTGACTTTTGTCCATTTTTGCCTTTTGAGTTTTTGACTGTGGTATAATGGCTGAGTAATGGAAATTATCTGTTGCTTCATTGTTCTGCAGCTTTGACCTAGTGTCGTTCAAGTTCCTAAATTACTGCAAGATTTCCATTGCACTACAGTGTATCCTTTGCAATTTTTGAACTCGGCAACCTCATTATATTGTTTGTTTGTTTGTTTGTTTGTTTTTTAAAAAAATGTTGTGCCTCTATTTAGCATTCTTTGAATAAATTATAAACTCTCTGTAAAAGTCTATATACTTGCAGTAGTGGAATGTAGGGTAGGACGCTGCTCATGCAACTTTAGGTGGCCCACGTGAGCTAGATCCTGTTGCAGACAGCGGATCCCTAGCCAGTACAGTCAGTGAAGTCTAGAGACCTAGTCACTCCACCCTAAGTTAGGTGTCTACATTTGTTAAACTGAACAGACTCCACTGACTGTAGCGACTAAATCTCAGTTGGCTGTTGAACTCACACATCTGGCTCACATACAGATACCTCTGTCCTGGGCGCCTCAGATAACGTGTTCTGCTGCTGTCATGGGGAACATCTGTTGGTTTTTCACCCGGCCAGCTGTGAGATTTGAGTGTTCATGGCTGTTCATAGAGTTCTGAAATCTCCAACATACTATGTTATTGCTGTTCTTTGTTTGATGTTTTAGGTATATGCTGGATCCTCACATAGCGGAAGTTTAGGATGATTGCAGGTGACTACTGGTTCTTTTTCTTTATGCTTTCTGTTCACTTCCTCTCCTTTACAGAAGTTGTTTCTCCTGTTTCAGCAAGTGCCAAAGTTTTTATATTCTTCTCTGGAATTGTGGAGATCGCATTCAATGCCTTTGACAGAGTCTCTCTGATGTCCTCCAGAATGAAATCAGGAATTTATTTTTAACCCCATGCATTCATGGATACTCATACATGACAAGAAAATTGCAGCCTTCTTTTGCACTAGTCATATTCTCTTCCATTTGGCACTCAGAGAACAATTTTAGACAAATACTAAAAATGCTTCTCCCTAATAAATCTGTTGGGGAGAGCTTAAAAATTATGGGCCACCTGCAAAGCTCTCTTAAGAGAAAGATGGAAGAAAAACTGACAGAAAAGTGGAGGAATCCAACAGTGATATCTGTGCAGTATGATCACTAGTCATGCAGATATTTGTGTGTACGGATGAAGGGAAGAACAGTACTAAATGGCACTGAGGTGATAATACTTCTATTGCATTTGATATCTTCAGTATTTTTACCTATTCCTAGGGCTTGACCAGGAACATCAGGCAAATGGGGGCTCCTGGTATGGTACTCAGCCTTATATGGGTAATTTGATGGGTGTATTTGTTGGTTTCGCGACAGTGAGGTCTTTTGGTTGTAGCTTTCTTGCCCCAAGAAGTATATGATGACTGAAGGGAACACCAGGTGAGCTGAGGAACAGTGATGGGGATAAAATCCAGATGAATTGGTGCTTCTAGACTCTGGAATCTTCCAGACTTCCACAATCCAGGAATATCTGTATTTTTGTGACGGGAGATGCAAAGTGTAATGCCTGCTGGAGCAATACATGCCTTCTCCCTCTCGTGGTTATCCCCACAGCAAGATAGGAGCCAGCTACTGCTGTCACAGTGCCAGCTCAGTGTAAGATCTAAGGGCTGGAGCGGAGTCTCTGGTCCTGCAGCTGCTCCTTACAAGTATTAGTGCATGTTTCTGCATGTTTTCTGTCTCTTTTGCTTCTCTGTGAAGTCCAAGGACTTGCTGCTTCTTGAGCAGCCCAGCAGTCACTCTTCTGTGTTTTGATGTGCTCTGCAGTTTCAGGAGATCCTGTTTCTTTCCTGGGACTCCTTTCTTATAAGGTATTCAAAAGAAGAATTGTGATTAATATCCTGAACGGGGTCATTTTCTATAGGGCTTTTCTGTTTTTCCCCCATCCTTCTCTGAGCATTTGTAGTACATGAGGCATGAGACAGCAGGAAGAGAAAGATGATTTCATGGTAAAATCAGAACACCACTTGTGGGGACTGGATTCTGTCTTTTGCCTAGGATCTCTGTGAAAAATTGCACAACTCACATCCCCGAGGTGTTTTACAGTAATTAATCATTCCTTCTTTTGGGAACCCGTCTTGGCACAAGAGCTAGGCACGGAAAGGTAGAAATGATGTCTGTGAAAGTAGTGGTTGAAACAAATAAAAGTGCCTTTTGAATACCAAAGGCCAATGGTTTTTCAGATCTGACATCCAAACTGAGTTGCATCTGAAACTGTTGGGTTTTGTGCTGGCCATATTTGCAGTAATTCCTTCTTACCTCACAGGCTGATGTGAAAATAAATGCGTCAGTTCTAAGGAAGCACCTGAATGATGTCATGAGCAGCGTCATAGGACATCATGTAAGAAGTTTCTGAACTCTGCTGATTAGTGTGCAATAGATAAAGCAGGGAGATGTGCATTCAAGAATCAAGATAAAGCAAAATAATAAATCGTGTCTAACTTATATGTGGTAACTGAACTAGCATCTCCTGGAAGAAGAATCATGTAATAAAGGACTGCAATCATTACGCTTGCACACATGGGACTAAATTAAGAATGCACAAGGCAGCCTCAAATGTGGTGCTTCTTCTAACCTCTGTGTACCTGGCTTTGTAATCTAATGGCAAAAACTAAAAAAAAACCCCCCAAACCTACCAAAACCTCAAAATAAAAAGCAACGTGAAATTGAGGTACAAATGCAAGTAAAAAAATGATGCTTTTTGACCCACATGATTATGTTATGGAAAAAAACAGATAGAGACAAGTCATTTTGGTGAAGATTTGACGCACATGATTATGTTATGGAAAAAACAGATAGAGACAATTCATTTCGGTGCAGATTTGTTATTGTAATGTGTGTAAGCTTGCAGGCCCTACAGTAGAGTTTTTCTCATATTTTTGCTGCCTACTGCAGGTGGAAGTTTCGTAAGTGCATTACTTGGTGGCCTGAGGGAAAGCCTAGCTAGCTGGTGTCCAGTGTTATACGGTCCAAAATGTGCAGTGAACTGAGAGAGCTCTGTCATCAGCAGTATGAAAATTGCTGCAGACCTACAGAGAAGTCATGTCTGCACCATGTATACTAATATTAAAATGCTTTAGAGAGAGATACTCTTCCCTGAATGCTGTACCACATTCTTGTAGCTTAGCAGCAGATAACTTGGCTGCATGCCAGTGAAGTGAATGAAGTAAAGGCAGCCACTCGGATGTACTTGACAATTTAGAGTAATGCCAAGTGGTTCCATGTGAAATAAATAAATAGATTTACCTTTCATAGAGGAGAAAAAAAAAAAGGCGAAAAAAAGCAAGTATCTTCCCAGCTCTGATTTTAAGTAGGTTTTCTTGGAGTTCATTGACTTTCTGCAAATACCACTTTGATTTTTTATTTTATTTTTACTTTTCTGAAGACATCTGAATGTGTGTGTGTCTTATGTGTGTTCTTAGGCTAGGTGATACAGAGTAGAAGGATGGTTATTTGGGTTACGTATGTCCTGGGTGCACTGAGCCACTCACTCCCTGTGGCCTCCTGGTGAATCAGTTTCTTTACTGCCTTACTTCTGCAGTAGTAAACCAGGTCTAATAGTGTTTCCCATATGCTAGCATATGGGTAACACCATCTGCATGGGGATATTTGTTTATCCTTGCAGTATTTTAGGGTGTTCATCTGTGGCTTAATGGGTGAACACAGAAGTGGTTACTGTGTTAGTCATAAGGTATCATGTGCCTGTTTCTGTGTACAGGAAAAGCACATGGTCAGACCTGAGAAGTGCCTAATCCTACAGCTGGGGTATTACTCTTGTAATTCATGACTTTATTTCCCTCTGCCACTGAGATTTGTTGGGTACACCTTGCAGATTTGTCCTTCCAGGCAAAATGCTCTTGCTACTCCCGTTGACCTCAGTTGTACAACCTCTTGCTCCAGGCAGTTCAGTTTTGATGCACTTCACTGAAACTGGAAAGAGTTTCTTTCTCTTTTTTTCTTTTTTTTTTTTTTTTGTGAATAAGTTATTTGTGATTATAGCAGGTCCTCTTGATACTACTTATGCTAGCAGGGTGTTGTCTACCTGGACTTCAGTAAAGCCTTTGACACTGTCTTCCACAGCATTCTCCTGGAGAAACTGACTGCTCATGGCTTGATAAGTGCACTTTCACTGGGTAAAAAACTGGCCAAATGGCTGAGCCCCAAGAGTGGTGGCGAATGTAGTCAAATCCAGTTCGTGACCAGTCACGAGTGATGTTCCCCAGGGCTCAGTGTTGGGGCCGGTCCTGTTCAATATCTTTATCAATGATATTGATGAAGGGATCTAGTGCACCCTCAGTAAGTTTGCAGACAACACCAAGTTGGGTGGGAGTGTCGATCTGCTGGAGGGTAGGAAGGCCCTACAGAGGGATCTGGACAGGCTGGATCGATGGGCTGAGGCCAACTGCATGTGGTTCAACAAGGCTCAGTGGTAGATCCTGTACTTGGATCACAACAATGCCATGCAACGCTACAGGCTTGGGAAAGAGTGGCTGGAGAGCTGCCTGGCGGAGAAGGACCTGGGGGTGTTGGTTGACAGCCACCTGAACATGAGCCAGCAGTGTGCCCAGGTGGTCAAGAGGGCCAATGGCATCATGGCTTGTATCAGAAATAGTGTGGCGAGCAGGACCAGGGAGGTGATAGCGCCCCTGTACTTGGCATTGGTGAGGCCGCACCTTGAGTACTGTGTTCAGTTTTGGGCCCCTGACTACAAGAAGGACATTGAGGTGCTGGAGTGTGTCCAAAGAAGGGCAACGAAGTTGGTGAAGGGTCTGGAGCTCAAGTCTTATGAGGAGTGGCTGAGGGAGTTGGGGTTGTTTAGCGTGGAGAAGAGCAGGCTGAGGGGCTCTCTACAACTACCTGAAAGGAGGTTGTAGCGAGGTGGGGGTTGGTCTCTTCTCCCAGGTGGAAAGCAACAGGACAAGAGAAAATGGGCTCAAGTTGTGCCAGGGGAGATTTAGATGAGATATTAGGGAAAATTTCTTCACAGAGAGAGTGGTTAGGCATTGGAACAGGCTGCCCAGGGAAGTGGTGCAATCACAGTCCCTTGAAGTGTTCAAAAAACATGTGGATGTGGTGCTTAGGGACATGGTTTAGAGGTGGACTTGGCAGTTAGGTTAACTTGATGATCTCAGAGGTCTTTCCCAACCTTAATGATTCTATGATTCTATGATTCTCTGTCAAGACTTAGGGTTTTTGTAATCACTGAAATTCATTGGTAGGCTAATACTATAGGGTTGTACAGACATTTTGCTTTATCTTTCTCGTGTCTTCCTCTTTCCCTTTTGTGTTTGCTTTGACTTGTGTAAATTTCAAACTGCTTGTTTTATTTTGTCTTCCTGGTCTGGTTTCTGCCCCACAAATACTAATGCAGTGCTTCTGAGTTACTTTGTGTGTGCAGTGCTGGGAACATTGTATGAGTTTGCTTAGTCTCTTGTGCTCCTCTCATTCAGATCATACTAGAAAATGCCTCAGTGTGCTAGCAAGAGGGAACACATGAACAAAATCAAGTATCTGTGTAAGACTTACTTCATCACTTGTGTCCTTTCTCATAGCTTCTCAAATGCATTGTGTCCTACTTGTGCAACTGCTTCAGTAGCTTCCAGGGCAACAACAGTTTATTTCTTGGTATGCTGAGAGATCCTGACTTTCTACTGTTGTTTTCAAGGTGGGTGAAGAAGTGTTAGCAACCAAGTCTTCTTATTCTGACAGTGGTGCATTGTACAGGAGGTTACTTGAAAAAGCAAAAGAGTTCATGTACTTTACTCAGCTTCCATGCAACAAGCTTGGAAGAAAGCACTGTGGTGTGAGCCCCAAAGAGCCATTGTAGAGTGCACTGCAAGGTGTGGATTATACCTGAGAGAGTACAGCTGTAGTATTTGTAATCTCACTGGGAGTCCTTGGGTGTTTGCCTTTACATGGCTTCTAACCTGTGTCATGCTCACAGGATGGTTTCCCATAGTGGACACCCTTGCTACCACAGTCCACTTTGTGATTCAGCCCCTTTCTTTAACTCATGTCTTGGCTACTTGGTCTTGCTATTGCCAGATTGTTATAAGCTTAATTTTATGGGTCAGGTACTAGATTTCTAGGATGTAGGGAGTGTGTAAGGCCTCGGATGGAGACCTAATGAATTGACTATATGACAAGTGTAACAGTAAATGTTGGGTCTGCTCTAAATGGCTTGTAGAATAAGCAGAATGTTCAGAAGGAGCTCTAATGATTTGCTTTGCAAAGGTCACAGAGCAATTCCAAGTAATTCTGAAAGCCATTCTGAGTTTTAGTCTCTAATGTTACTTTTTTACCTCTGTCATAGAACGTGAGATTTGTTAGGTAAGAACAGCAAAAACATGCAGCATCCAAGGCATGTAATCTTTTTGAATTGTGTTTTTTCATCTTTCCTAATATGTTTAGATGTTTGGACTTTGCCTCCTTACTATAATGTCTCTGTTTGGCAGTTACATGCAGTAAAAATAGATTTTTTTCCTATAAATTACTCCAGTTTAATTCAAAAATTCAAAATTTTCTAAATTCTTGAGTGACTCAGGAACACAAGTTTCTCTGACTTTGAATCAATCTGTAGTCTTTAATAATGTCTTAATGCAGTCCAGTGGTATCTGAACTTTTTGCTTGAGTGAACCTTATATCATAGACTTGAAGGCCATAGAATGGTCATGGTGATTGGGAGAAGTTCCTGAAGACTGGAAGAGAGCAGATATCACTCATGTCTTCAAGGAGGGCAAAAAGGAAGATGCAGGGAAGTACAGGCCAGTCAGTCTAACCTTAGTCCCTGGGAAGGTGATGAAGAAAATCCTCCTGGCAAGCATTTCCACACACATGAGGATAAGGTGATAGGGAGTGGTCAGCCTGGATTTACAAAGGGGAAATCACACTTGACCAACCTGATAGTGTTCTACCATGAGATGACTGACTTAGTGGATGAGGGGAGAGCAGTGGAGGTTGTTTATCTCAACTTTAGTAAAGTCTTCGATTCTGTCTCCCGTAACATCATCATCATAGACAGCTGACAAAGTATGGGTTAGATAAGTGGACAGTGATGTGGATTGAAAACTGGCTGAACAACCAGGCTGAACTGGCTGGCTGAACAACCAGAGGACAAGTAAAAGGTGATGTCGAACCTCCAACGAGGACATTTAGTTCTAAGACAGAACTATTGGCCCAAATAGTAGGAAATTCTTTTGTAACAGAAAATTGCAAGGCTTCCCACTTCACTTTCTTACATTTTCCTGTCTGCTTGTTGTCAGGAAGTAAAATCACGGGGTGAAGAGAAATGTAGATGCCAGGACATTTTTTTAAGTTGCTGTACAGTGATCAGTCTCACTTTTCTTTCTCTGGAAGAAATTATTGTCTCAGCATCTTAGCAGATGTGTTACTGGAAACCAAAATAAAAATCTGAATTCAGAATTTCTAACAGTTTTCTGAAAAGTAAAAAGGTGAAAATTCTTTCTGGCTTTTTGTGCTTGTGATGTGCTTCTTTTTCTTTTTGCATGCGTTAGTGCAGTGTGTATGTGGCATGAGTGCAGTGTGTATGTGGCATGTGTTTTCTACTTTAGTTCTCTTCTGTTTTCTGGGGGAGTGAGAGAGGTTATTTTCTTTTTAATCATTTCCCATCTGATTTAAATTTGAAGTAGTCATTCTGGTTTGGCAAATGTTTAAAATGTAGCAGGAAAAAAATTGTGCAACTAGAATAAACTTAACTTTAAACATTTTGTGCTAATGAGCAGAATGTGATATAACTGTTGCTAACTAAAGCTGAAGCCTTTTTTCCTTCTCTTGAGGTACTTGGAATATATCTGTAATTCAGCATTTTTCTGCTTTTGTTTTCTCCTTGTGCTGAGCAGTAACAATATTTACAAAATACTTAGTTGTGCTGCCCTGGGAAATGTAACATAACTTTGAATCTTCTTCAGGCTGTATTTATTATAGAGGCAGAAGGAAAGAGGGGAAAGTGGTTGTTAAGCTTTAGTATACTCAAGATAACTGTCAGAAGGGCTAGTGTTGGCTCTAGTGTGTATCACTTTGTTACCCTTTTTCTTCCTGAGTTTCACCTTATTGTCTACTTGTCTGTACTGTTTATTCAGGGGGCTTTTTCTTCTTTTTCAGTCTTCACCCCTCGAGATGTATTTGGGGAATACCTATCTGGTAGTGAAGCTTCGTAATGTATAAAACTGTAACACCCCTGAGCAATGTTAAGCATTGTAAGGGTTTATTCCTACTCTGCTTACTTCTATAAAAATGCACGAGTGGTGATTCTTACATCAAAAGCATAGAAATAAGCATCTCTCCTTTGCTGTGTGTATATCTGATACAATTTCACTGGAGTGGATTATTGAAACTAAGTAACTTCAGAGTTTAGACTCTTCTAAATATATCAAGTGGGACCAGGTGCCTGATCTGCTTTAATACCATGTACCTTTTATTGGGGGTTGATCAGCTGCCATTTCCATTTATATTTCCTGATGTTCTTTCTTGATTCAAGGTTATTTTTAAGTAGCACAAGTCAGGAAGGATATGAGTGGGGTGGAGTGCTGTGGGAAATGTGGACAATTAATGGAAAACATATTTGGAAGAGAGTTTTGGGAGCTTCCAAAGGAGTGTATTCAAATGTAATTGACTTGTTTGATTAAAAATGTTTATCAGAATCAGGCTGCCCACCTTACCCTCTTAAAAACCCCTGAATGTAGCTACAGCAAATTATTTAATTATCACTGAGTAATACTTACATCACTAACAGTATCCTGTTCTGCATGTATTGTATATATAACCTGCAGCTTTTATTATGGGTTACTCATGTCGTGAGAGTGTCAGTGTATGCTAATTTTTGATTGTTATTTGGGATACCAGGGTATGTCAAATCTGCATAAATCACCAGCAGTTTTCCATGAACTGTTTTGAGAAAAGCACAAGGCTACTAAGGTAAAAATATAGAAAGTGTCAGCCTAGAATTGTTGGCGCCCTCTTTTGTTTTTAACTTTGGGATTACAATGTGGCACAACAGAGTATGACATAAGATAGTTTCTTGGGTGTTTTTTTTAAAATTAAGGACTTAAAAGGGAGTAACTAGTTTACTGAGATACTTAAAACCCATTTTGTCACTGAGGATGGACATATCTGTTTACAGTGTTTATGTTGAACAAGAACTGTCTCATAGCACAAATTTTGATGGTTACAGCTGTCAGTAGACTATAAAATCCCTTTCTACCAGAAAATCAAGACTAGCACTAAAAAGTCCGAATTCCTCTTATCTTTCCTTGTCTGCCCCTTTTCGTCCATCAGGTACCTGTACTGGAAATCTTTGATTTCTCACTGCCTTAATAAAGTCCTCCTTGACAGGCAAGAGTAACTGCAGGTTTTTATTATGCAGATGACATTAGCTGTTCCTAAAGCTGTGCCCTCCAAGTAACTACGAAAACATGCGGTATTTAAACTGTTCTGCGATGAATGGATTCATGTGTTGGTCAGAGCCTTGCCAATCCTATGCTGCTTTGATGTCACTGTTGTGTTAGGCAACCCTGTTCCTGGGTGGGGTGGGTGTAGGGACAATGTTGTTTGTATGTATGTCATCAAAAATATCCAAGTACCCTTAGCAAATAATCTCTTCCTGTTAGTAATAGCAAATTTATTTAGCAGGTTTGCTGCATTTAAACGTGTAGCAGCCATTTGGGTATACAGAAAGCCTTAATCAATTTCAGTGCCCTCTGTTAAATACTCAGAGTAGCTAAATTAGAAGATACTGCTTGTACATGGAAGAGCCAAAGCTGTATAACTGTAGGCGTCTTAGAGCTAGGCATGCTTAGCTTACCATACATAGACACAGGAAGGCACAGCAAGATAGAGCAGACATTCCAGATTGGATTAAATGGAAGTGTTGGCACCTGTTAGCATAATAAACACAGAGTAGACAGCAGAAGTCCTTGTGATCAGTAAAACAAGATATGCAATATGGACTTAGAAGCATGGAGAGATGCACTTTTTTTGTTGTTGATGTTGTTACTGAAAACTGCTCTGAGGATGTCCTTAAACTTAGCACTTGAAATACTTGTTTTAAAAACTTACGCTGAATTAATTGTTCTCATGTACTAGTTAAGCAACATCGGCTTAATTTTTGGAAACACTTGCCAATATTCACTCTAAGTTGTTTCTGGGGCTGGAACATATTAGGGTCTCTAGGTGAATTCAGCTGTCTTGCAAATATCTTGTTTTGCATATTATTAAGTATTACATACAATCTAATATATTTATTAGTATTAAATATTAAAGATAGTAATATTTAGAGCATGGCAGTGAACCCCAAGGTTTTGGAAAATTCCTAAGTTATGTTTCCAAAGTATAGGTTTTCTTAACCCTCTCTCATCACCTAGAACAGCTCCTTCTTGCAATCCTGAAATGTACTTCATGAAGTGTACTTTATTAAATTTACTTCATTAAGTGTATTTCATGAAGTTTTGCCTACATAACTCCTATCATCAGGGACTTCCAAATGTGGTAGTAATAATTCCTACTTATTGTAATTAGCACTCATCACACACTCAAAGTTGCTCAGTGTTTTTTAAATTAATATGTAACTTTTCTATCCTTAACACAGATCATGTTTTAAAAATAACACTTGCACATCTCCTTTATGGTTAGCCACATTACTAGCAAGCCAACTAGGTTTTCCAAAATCATTTGACAGCCAGCAAGGATAATACGATTGCTTTAAGTATATACTATCATCTAATGTATTAAAAAAAAAAAAAAAAGTCTTTAAAACTTGCATGAAAATTTGTTTCCTAGTCACACTCAGATTTGGAAACTGATGTCTCGTGCCTTGCCTGAGACGTTGTGATGGTTGCAGAACATTAGGTAACTGACAACTATGGTACTCTTACCTAGCTAGACATTTCACAATAAATAGTAAATCTTTGAGGTCCACTTCTGATTTTCTGTATTCTAGTGACGTATCTTTGTCTTCATATGGAGAAACACTGCTGCCTTCTCCTAGTTCAGTGTGAACCCTCACTGTTTTCTTGAGACAGTGTTGATATCCTGGCCATTAAGGTACTTATTTACAGTTTATTTGAGAGGCTTTAAATGCTGAGGGTTGCATATGGGTAGAGACTTTTCATTTTAGAATGTTTTTCATTATAATAAACTAAAGGAATTGCCTCGTTTCTGTAGTGATGTCATGTGGTGCAATTTGTTATTACCAGATAACGTTTGCATCTTGACTTTCTGGCCTGAAAGATGAGTGTGGTCAAAAATACCACCAAAGCTATGCAACTCAGTTCTGTTTACATGGTTCAAGGCAAAACACTGCGTGTTTGGTTTAGCTCTGTGGATGAAGAGATTTATCATTATGGTGCATAGAGTACCTTTTTAAAAATGTTTAGGAACTGAGAGCACTAGACAGCTTCTGGAGAGCTGCCACACACTTCAAGTATCAGCCCTGTGTTATAAATCAGACTTAATTACATGCCTTTCCTGATTGTTACGTAATTCATTTTACAGAATGATAGCTTCATCCTTGTAACAGTAGCAAGAGCTGAGTATTCGTTATGTCATAAGTTTCAACATAAGCTTGACCACCATAGATCAAAAGCCCAATCTCCACTCTCTCTTAGTGTCGACAGCTGATGGCTGGATAAGTGTATCGTAACAGGGCATGAGTGATGCTTTCCATAAATGCTGTTGTAGGCTTTAGCAACTTGCAGTCCCGATATCCTGAGCTGAAGTTCATGCCTTTGCAGTTAACAGCCATTCTTCTTCTAAGACTTTGCCAAATGCCTTTTTGAATCCCTAGATATGTCTGAAGTCTCCAGTGGCTGTTGCAAGTAGTTTGAGGGCTCACTACACATTATCATAAAGAAATACCTTTTGATTGTTAATCAACACCTTAATGTTGTACTGTTCAGGGCTGATGAATCTGCTTCAGCTTCATGCCGCCGTGTCCAACCAGTATGAAGGCACACAGCCTCATGCAGCAGCACACGCACAAAACTGGGGTGTTCAGTACACACAGACCAACACAGACAGAAACGCTCAGCACTGATGCAAACACAAACAGCACCAATGGCCTCATCCTGTTTCCCACTCTGGCTGATCAAGATGAAGGTCTGTTAGTAGGAAATTATACATCTTTACAACATGGATCCCTCCAGAAAATGGCCTAGACATAGTTCATTGAGCAGCTGGCTCTTGGATCCTCTTGCCTCCAATTTCCTCATGCACAGAAATGCAGACACACACAAATGGGTCTCTCCACAGACCCCCGGACTGTATGGCCCGACCAGTAGTTGGCCTGGACCTTCTGGCCCCTTCAGTATCCAACTCATCCAATTCTCTCATTCACAGAGACTCACCTATCCAGCCCAGGCTTACTTCTGTATTGATAGCTGGCTGCCAGGTGACTTCTGCTCACTGGCTGGTGTGGGTCAGTATTCACTAGCAGTCACATTCAGTCCAGTTGCTGGCACACATGGGCCTCTGTGACCTGTGGTCCATCCTCCACTTGATGGCCTTTAGAACTCCATACATACACATGCACACATATACAGAGTCCATTCACCCAGGAAAATAGTTAGAAATGGAGTCTAAGGTGAAGACAGGAGAGACTGTGGTGATCAAGCGCAGGACATGGACAGACAAATGTGCGGCCAGACTGGCCCCTTTTGTCAGCTTACCTCTCTATTTTCCCATGCTTACTCCTCCCAAACCTCCTTGATCCCTCCCTTTCCCTGCTTTTGATTCCTTTTCTAGTCATCCTATAAAAAGTCTTGTACAATCCCAAAATGCTCTTCCCTGCATCCCGTAACAAGTGTCCTACTCCTATAGTCACCATTCTCAGCCTGAAAGGTGATCTGGAGAGCCTTTCCACTGACTGATCTGGATGGGTTTCTCACAACAGGTTCTCTCATCTTTTCCCCCTCCATTTTCTTCCAGGCTGAAGAATCCCAGCGTGTATAACCATAATTGTACACAGGAACCATTCTACACCTTTCAGTTTGTTTCATTGCCTTTCTTGGTAACTTACAGGTCTGCTCTGCCCTTTCTGAGATGGAGAATCCTAGAACCACAGGATAGTCTGGGTTGGAAGGGACCTTTGAAGATCATCTAGTACAAACTGCCTGCCATGGGTAGGGACATCTTTCACCAGATCAGGTTGCTTAAAGCCCCATCCAACCTGAACTTGAACACTTCCAATAAGGGGGCATCCACAACTCCTCTGGGCAACCTGTTCCAGTGTCTCATCACCCTCATCATAAAAAATGTCTTCCTTATGTCCAGTCTAAATCTACCCCCTTTCAGTTTAAAGCTGTTGCCCCTTGTTCTGTCATTACAGGCCTTGGTAAAAAGTCTTTCACTGTCTTTCTTATAAGCCCCCTTTATATATTGAAAGGCCACGATAAGGTCTTCCCAGAGCCTTGTCTTCTCCAGGCTGAACAACCCCAATTCTCTCAGCCTTTCTTCATAGGAGAGGTGCTCCAGCCCTCTGATCATCTTTGTGGCCCTCCTCTGGACCTGCTCCAACAGGTCCATGTTTGTCTTGTTCTGTGGACCCTAGAGCTGTATACAGTACTCCAGGTGAGGTCTCAAGAGCATGGACTAGAGGAGCAGAATCACCTCCCTCGACGTGCTGGCCATGCTTCTTGTGATGCAGCCCAGAATACAATTGGTTTTCTGGGCTGGCATTGCACATTGCTGGCTCTTGTCCAATTTTTCATCCACCAGTTCTCCAGGTCCTTCTCTGCAGGGCTGCTCTCAATCCATTCATCCTCTAGTCTGTATTGATATTGGGGATTGCCTCCGATCCGTGTGCAGGACCTTGCACTTGGCCTTGTTGAACTGCATGAGACTCACATTGGTCCACCTCTCATGCCTGTCCAGGACCCTCTGGATGGCATCCCTTCCCTCAAGCGAATCAACTGCACCACTCAGCTTGGTGGCATCAAGCCAGGATGTACCTAGCGCTGAAAATGTAGTCTGGCCATTTATATACATAGGGCCATTTTCTGTTTTTTTCCAATGCTGTTCCCAGAATGTCTTTCTGGTCAGTACCAAGCCACAGACCTGAGGTTTTCTGTTACAGCCCCAAGGTCTGCTTAGTACATAGTCACCTCAGGGCTTATTATCATGCATGTGAAGTACAGTTTGTCTTTCACCACGTACTTCTTTTCCTATTTATTTATATTGAATTTCCGCTGTAGTTTTAACACTCAGCTTTCCTATAGGTATTCAGAGACAGTCTTGTTCTATGCTACCTTGAACAATTTACTCTGGCAAGAAAACTTTGTTTGTTTTGGACATAAGATGCTATGTTTGTTTTATTTTTTTGGTAGAGGAAAGGTGACTTAGATGTTAAGAAAATATGTTGTAGTGTAATTAAAACGTAGTTATTATTTTTACATTAGATTTACCTGTCACTAACATAACTTACGATACATGTACATTTTAGTCACACTTGTGACTGAAGTTCAGTATATCAAATTGGTCTTAAAATAATTATAGTTCAGGTAGCAGTCTAGTCATAACAGTACTAGATTTTGTGTGACTAACTGCCTGGGCATTCATTCAGTGTTGGTATATGCTTGTTTACTTTTATTATAGATGGCTATTCTGAGTATTTTCTATTTTCTGAAGTATATAACAAAATTTGGCTGAAGTCCACTGTGAAAATTTCTTGAACCACAAAATAAAAATCTCACTGCTAAATGGAAAAGCTGCTAGCATGTAGTTTTCTGTGTGTTTTTAAATAAGAGAAATGTTAAATGTGTCTTATGCATACACAGAAAAATGTATTTACCTTAAAAATTAATGACCCCTTTTGTTATGAAACTATTTTGTATGTTTAAGTCATGGTGTGGGAAAAGAATTGTTTGTAAAACAGACATATGCAATGTATCTGATTCAGATAATTGACTGGAAAAATCTTTTGTGTGTCACTGCAGTTGTGAATAACAGTCCTATATGTGCAAACAAACACTGAAGTGGTGGTGATCCTGTGTCAAAAATAGTTCATTAGCTTCAGTGCTAAATCTTAACAGTAATCATTACTAGTCTGACAAATGATATAATTTTAGTAACATGAGCCCAAAGCCTCAGGTCATAATTCATGTGTATCTAAATACATGAGCAGCAAAGCAATTTTTTTGAGGGGAATAGTGAGGACCCTGGGAAATTTGGACCAATGCTAGCTGAAAGTGTAGGACAGTTAAGTAGCCTCCTCAGGATCAGATTCTTTTTGTTGCTGTTTAAATTACCTGCTGTAAGAATTTTATGCTCTGAAATGATCTCTTTTTCACAATGCCTTTGGCGTCAAGGCTGTGTCAGTGAAGGAGAAGGTTTTGCCACACCGGTGTTATAAACTATGCCTATCCTCCATAAACAGTTGTTGGTTTTTCCAGCCTCTGGTGTTCTGTACACCAGAGTGGAACGGCATTCCCTTCTGCAGTGGCACGGAGGTGTGCAGAAGTGTTTTAAACTACTCTGTCTCAATTATGCACAGTATCTGTTCAGCTAGTGCATTTGGTATCCCTCCCACACTTTAGCAATAGTGACTTGTGTGTGGGTTGTAATGGGCTAGGAGTGGCCAAGCAAGATGCTAGGAGCTTCTTGCTCCACAAGTTTCTCATAAGTAGTCCTTCTGCAGAGGCCGTGTTGTGTGACTAGCAAGGCTCTGTTGGTCCGGGAAGTGCTGAGTAATATGGCCCCGAAGCGACAGAAGGAGATGCAGTTGCAGAAGCTGCTGAGACCACCACTGTTGATCGCTTTACGACTTGGCGTCATGGTGAACCCAGTTGCAGGTCCCAGTTGGCCATGAAATGTCTGATGCTCATCCTCTTCAGATACTCTGGCTTGCATATCAGCCATTAGCCAGTGCTGGAGATGGGTTACTGACCTGGATGAATGCTTGCGTTGTGCCAGTATGGCCATTTAACTACTAAATTGACTGGCATTTGGTTGACTCTTAGGAAGTTACCCCATTATATTAAAAATTTTTTTCTACTATTTTTTGTGTCTACAAAAATCTTCACAACTTGATACCAAATGATTTTTTTTTTCATTTCTTTGATTTGTTTTATGAGTCAGCCTAATATGTAGCATATAGTATTTATTTTCTCTAATATTCAAGGATGGAAAAAAATATTATAGCAGGTGTAAGATACAAAATTTCTTTTCTTTGAGGTACATGTGTATTGCATCATAATTATAAAACATGTCTATTGATCTGTGTTTGCACTTGTTTTATGTTTTGTGGTTTCTTTTTTCCAGAGGTAATAAATAAAATCTTTAGTACCTTTGAATAATGGGTTTTCTCTTCTGTAAACTGAATAAATAACGAATGTCAACTTTTGTCCGTTTCTTTTTGTTTTTTTCAATTGAACCTATGATGTGAAACACTAGCTGTGGACCTGCTCCTCAAATTCTGCATGCAGGTAATTTTAAAACCTTTGAGATGAGGGCAGCATATAGTGGAGGCGGTACATTAAAGAGGTTGAGCAAAGAGAACAATTATTTGCGTGCTGTGACCTTCAGCATGTGATGCATTTTCAGTCTCTGGAAACTTGTTTGGGAGTTAATGCAGGAAGTAAGAAGGCTAACAAGAAATAATGGGTGCTGTTAACTGGAATTGCATCTGTTTAACCTCAGTGTAAATGAAATCAGGGTCAGGTCTAAAGCCCACAAGTTCCTCTGCATTTAGTTGAACTTTTGCCATTTATTTCCATGACCATTATCAGTCATGATAAGATTTCAGCCCAGCAGTCATAATTTAGCCAGCTAAATCAGAGGACAGATTGTTAGGAGTTAAACAGCCACTATTTGTAATTGTTCCAGTAGAGCTGATAGTGCTGTATGATCAGTGTTTTACAGAGGCATTTTGAAAATCTTCATCCTAGCTCTCCATCTAGCTATGTAAATAGCTGTATTTGGATGACTGACCTTACTAGCAAGACATGGTGTTTTCTTGTATGCAAGCCCCAAATTACACTGGGACATCTGTCACCTTGTTATATTGCAGACTTGCCTTCAGCTTGTTTTGTTAGAAGTCTGCTTTATAGCCACTTTAGCTTAATGACATTATGATTACTTTGCTGTGTACTTTGGAAGAACAGGAATAAATTGCTCTTCAGTGTTTCAGATCTGAATGGCAGTGATTTAGCTGGAGTTAGTAGATTGGTATAGCTTGGTACCTATGTTGTGAAAGTTTAAAAAATGATCTGATACAAATATTTACAAGAGATAGGTCTCAGTGGTAACTTGAAAAATCTAAAAAGCAAACATTTAAAAATTTAGAGAGCTATGACACTGCTTTTAATGTTAAGATTTGTTCAACTTCAATTGAAGCTGCTTTTGTAATGGAAAAACAGTGCCTTTTTAATGATTGAGAAGTAAACATGGTTAGTTGTGCTGCAAGAAAAAATTATGTACATACCTTTCAAGAAGAGAATCATCTCCTTGCAGCACTGGTGATGCAAGTAAAGCATCTACATACTGTGTTTTGTAATAGCACATGCCTTTCTTGTAAAATTATTAGAAGGAAAATAAACTCTTGCATCTCAGTCACAGAGTAGCCACTGAGAAGCCACTAATTGCAGCCAGTAAGATTTGTGTTTTGGTAATTGTATTGCCTGTTTGCAGGAACAGTTTGTTCTTCCCCCTTTCTCTGAATCATTTAAGAACTGACAAGTGGCTGTGGTCACAGATAGGATAATACATAGGTGGCTAATTTGAGCCAGAATGGCAAAACCTGTAACCATAATGTGTGACTACCTGCCATGCCCACATGCTGTGTTCTGTTTATATAGGAAATATTTTATGGCACTGTTACACTGTCTTTTTACCCAGCAGTTTTTGAGAGACAACCATAGCCTGTCTTCACAGAGCCAACAATGTTTTGTTGTAAAGAAACAGAGTGGGAACAGAATAAAAATGATCCCTTGGGTCTTGTTGACTGAATTTAAACTAGATTGCATGCTTATCGATTACATTTTGAATACCTTTGAGGTGGAAGATGTGAAACAAGTGTTCACATGTCACAGTTTACACTGCAGGTGTTTGCTTACAGCATCTTGTTCCCAGGGTCACATGGGACTTCGGTCACTTGGTCTGTGCTCAAACTTTGCTGTGCATCCCTCCTGGTCCATCCACAGCTGGGGGTTGTGGACTGCAGCACGCTGTCAGCTCTGTACAGTAAACTAGCCTTCTAGTTCTGTATCCTGATGAGGATTGTTGTCTCTGTATTTAAGCAGTGAGGAATTAAGGCATAATTAAAGGTTTCATTCCCTCAAAAAAGCATACAAGAGTAATTGCCAAAATCAGACCAGTACTTTTGCTTTTGGTAGTATTGTTCCAGGTCAGTTCTCTATGGTTGGATCCCGCAGAACTTCCTCACAGAATTGTTGATGGAAATTTGTCTGTGTATGACGATAGTGATGGGAATGTCACTTTGAGGCTAGGATTTTGTTGAACAGTATTCTTCCTCTTCTCATTTTTCTCCCCTACTGCTGCTGGCTACATCATTCATGTTTCTGCAGCAGACAAGTAAAGTCACATGGGTTTTATGCCACATCTTTTTTTACATGGGAGTACAGAACTATAATATGTCTTTAATGCTACAAGTCAGTACCTACAAGAATGAACTGTAAACATCTCTATAAAAACAGATGTTTCCCCAATTATTTTCTAAATGTGAACTTTGAAACTTCTAGCTTTAGTTATCAAAGCACTGTAGCTACTTTTGCATTGTTTTATCTTTGGAAATTATGATTTTAAGGGCTTGACAGGGGTTGTTTTGTGGGTTTATTTCTCCTCTTTAAGAAACCTGAATGAGGTTGTCTTTCTGACACTATGTCAGGCAGTAGGATGGCAATCTCCATAATTACTACAACTTCTGCAGTAGAAGTAGTATCCCATTTTTATACAACTGATCGAACAAAGAATGTTCTTAATTTTTTATATTACAAAAGTTAGAGAGGAGGTGCCAGAAATAGAAGTGTCAGAATGAAAGCAAGCAGGATAGGAATACAGGGAGGGTTTCTTTGAATGCTAGTCTTCAACTTTTTTTTTTAGAATTATTTTGCATTGAAAAAGTAGTTTCAAAAGACCCAAAAAGCTCTCATTCAATTTACTGCAATTTTTCCCAGTGTGATTAAGTACATACTTTTTGGCTGGTTTGATTGGATAAATCAAATTATCAGCTGACCTATGGTGAAGTGCTTGGCCTTGAACTCAGTTGTGTTAAACTTCATTGGTCTATAGTGCTATGGTGGCTTAAAGAAGCCAGGGGTGCTGCCTCTCACCTTTTCTTGTAAATCTTGACTCGTCACTGCTTCCACTGCAGCTGAGAGCCATGTGTCCTGGAAGACATATGACCATAGACATATTGTGGAAATGTAGCTTATATAAAGAGTACACCTGTATGGGGCAGGAGCTGCATTACTGTTCACTTTAGGCACGTACAGGTTGATGTGGAACAGGCTTCAAAGGTAGTGTTTTTTTGGTTGGTCCATCACAATTGGCTGATTCAACACAAAGTGCTAAAAGCTTTTGTTTTGTTTTGATTTTATGTTTCTAAGTAATTCTTGATATGAAAAAACATTAGAATTTCCTGTAGGATAAAAAGATGTTTTTTGCCCTATTACTACCCTCCACCTCTTCCTTGCCCAACTCTGGTATAAATCAAAGTAGAAGATGTAAGCAGTATTTTTCCTCCTATTAGAAATATTCTTCAAGAAAAGATGACTTGGGGAATATTTTGTCTGTTGCTGCAGAAAATGTCTTAAGTTTTCAGTAAGAAAGTGGGTGAGGCTTTTAACTGACCTGAAAGCTATAGCTGATTTCCTACTGTATTTTGACATTATGCCTTGTATGCCTGTTAGTGCAGAAAATTATGTTCTTTTATAGTTTCCTTAGCACCAGGAATGCCTCTTTTCTTGTTATCTGTGGCAAAACTGGATAACTTTTCAATCCTTACATGCTGCTGTATGTGTTTTTATGCCTTTGAAAAGGATAATATTCATGTGGGCTACAAAGCTCCAAACATGAGAGAACTGTGAGAAGAGAAATTGAATTTCTGGCATAGTCTTCCCACAATACATTCCAGTGAGTTAAAAAAAAAAACAATAGAAACTGTATTTAGATGCAGCTATTGGTGATAAACTGCTTCTCAGATGTTTTGGTTGAAACTGATGGCTTAAAGATGTGGTGGTGTTTTTCTGTGTGTAACTTTTTTACAAAAAGGAGCAATTTTGGTTAAATTAGAAGAAAAAAGAGGCAATTTATATTTTGTTTGAGAGGAAAAAGAATTTCAGTTAAAAATGAGATGTTTATGTGCAAATGGAAAAAAGAAATGTAAAGCAAATTGAATTTTGGCATTTGCCGTGTGAATACTTCTTTGATCATTCGGGCTTTACTATTACATTACATAAAAAATGTGAATCATTAATATAATTTTGAGAAACTCTAGTAGAACAAAAGAGATCATAACTTCTAAAACTTGATACTGGCAGCACTAAAAGAAAGTGCAGTACCATCCTTTGAGAAGATTCTGTTTGTATTCAAGCTGAAGCTGATTTTGTTGCTCTGCTTTATTTGCCATCCTAGATTTTTCAGCAATTTGTTATGAAAAGTGTTGTGAAACAAATATAGTAGAAAGCAGAGCTTTACTTAAAAGTTTCCTTGATTGTATGTCAAGTTCAAGACCTAATGAACTGCACATTTCTGTTCAACTGGCAAGAAATCAATAACATTTGGCCATTAGCCTGCTGCAAAGGAAAGATCAGGATGCTGTTTTGCACTTCTCCAGCCAAGGCTTCATAGGATTTATTGTGGAATAGCAACACCGCTACCGTCATGGGAAGGTTTTCCTGTTCAAAGATGATCTCCCTCAGGAACTCAAAATCTCTTTGTTTATTCAGGTTAGCTTGAGAAATCTATCACTACTGGTGATGTGGCTCGACACAGGGTGTGAAATTTGAGGTTGCATAAGAAGGAGGAACATAAAATATTCTCTTTGTGGAAAATGAACAGAAAATTCCATTGTTCTGCATACAATTTACTGTTTTCTGGCAGAGGGAAAGTGATGCCTGTACTTTTCTGCCCCCTCTTCCTCAGCCATTTTGTGACTCTGTCTTCTCCAAAATGAAGATGCCAGCTTAGAATTGCTCTCAGTTCTCACCGTCACATGCTCCTTGCAGGGAAGTGACATTTGACCAGTGGACCTGTGTATGCTTTGAAATTCTCAAATTGTATGTCTGTGGACAGCAGGATCAGCCTTTATTGCCACCCAGAGTGTGTGCAGGACAGCCTAATAGCAAAGGGGGATGGATCGAGGTGACATGGCCATGGTCACTGAGCCGAGCAGCACCTATGACTCTGAAACTGAGTTCTGCTCTGCCCTTGGCAGCTTTGTTACGAGTCTGCACTGGTAGTTGCTGACTTCCTGCAGAAAGTATTTCAGAAAGGTGTTAATTTAAATGTATGTAATATGAAATGGCCTAACGAACTGCATTGATTAGAGAATGAAACCATGCTGCATGCACCTTATCCTGACTAACAAAACAGAGCATGATCTCAGAAGAGCTAGTGGTGGCACTGCTCAAATGCTGATGTGATCCAAGAGTTGTGGAACATCTGGAAATGTCTCAATTATCAGAAAGGTGCTTCCAAAGGCCAGTATTAACCAACACAGTGCCAGAATACTCTCGTCAGATGGAAAGGAAACTCATGCCTTACATGAATAAAAAGGTTCTTCAACTTTTCTATCATAAATCCTTTGGTAAACAGACTGTGCAAAAAAAGCATCACACCTGTTTGCTTAACACCCAGAATTGTCGTAGCTTCAGGGGAAAAAAGAGTTGATGAAAGTGTATTATCAGTAAACGGATTTTTGGAAGTAGCTCCTTTTGGTATATTTGTTTTAAGCCCATTTTATTTCTACGCAAGCTAAAAATTAGCACGCGAAAGATAGTTTTGGTTCACACTTGTAGCTTTGTTTCTGTCATCTCTGAGGCGAAGAGATGCCTGCCATCATATTACATGGCTGGATAGAGACAGCATTTTTTAGAGTAAGTTGTAAAAGCTCCATTTTCCTGAAGAGGTGGCATTGGTAGTGAAATGATAAAAAATTGTATTTGTAGCCAAAGAGGGGCAGTGAGATAAATAAGGTTTGTGCCTTTTGAAGGTGTTTTGCAAGGATGCATGTATCTTGCCATGCTTTTACACAGTTAAGAACATGACACCTCTAACATCTTTCTCTCATAAAAGATTTTGGTGATTTCTCCTCCATGCAGACTCCTCAAACCAAGCTGCAGGTAATATGACCCTGCCTTAATGAACCTAATGAGCTTTGGGTGTCAACTTTGGTATTGTGGGAAACCTGTAGCTCCAAAGACAGAGAGCAGCTAGGGTTCGGCTGGGAAGATGTTCGCTTCCTTGTTTTCCTCGTTAAGACAGTCCTTTATGGTGCTGTCTTTGACACACTTGACTCTGGAGTGGAGGAGAGGAAAAAACCACTTTCTCACACTCAAGAGGTTCAATGAAGGTGTTCTTGGTGTTTGAATGGGTAGGAGGTCCTGCCAATGAATACTAACAGTGGTTCATCAAAATCTGTGGCCATGTCTGAATAAAAATGTGGTGTCTCCCCCCTCACTGGCCCCCAGTACAGTTTAAACAGTAAGAAATAGATTATGGTTACTAACCTAAGTAACTTCCTGTTGCTCTGTTTGTAGAAACCTTCCTGTTTGATTAATAGTGGTGGAATGACAACTGTAATTAAAATCAGAGCATTCACAACCAATTTTTAGGGGCACCAAAATCCAAGCCTTCTCTAAAAGATGTGAAATGTTTTTATCCTATTATCAGAGAATATGAGTAATTGAGTTAAAAAGGAAATGTCAGCATTTCCTTTGCTGTGTGCATGGCACTCATTTGGACGAAAAATCAGACATAATTTCTGAGCGTTTCAAGTATTTCACATTGCATAAACTCTGAAATCTTTGTTACTAACAGACAATCTATTGAACATATCGCAGCTAACATGATTTGGAGATCTGAGAAAAACCTGAAAAGAAAACACATACTATAGTTGTAGTTGGGTAAATTACTGAAAACTTAATGTCTGCTTAAGTAGATCTTTGATAGTAAATATTATAAGATGTGGATTCCATCTGTAATGCTATTGGGTTTATAGCCTGAAAATACTTTTGTTTTACACAAGTCATGAACACGTTTCAGCAATCTCCAGCCAAATTTTGAAAAGCAAATTTCAGCTCACCACTTCTATAGTACAATTCCGTTCTCACCCTTCATGTAAAGTGTTAGTGGATGTGACACTCTTGTCAGTGTGAGGTTTTCATTTATATATGCAAGGTGGGTTAGTTGATTGATTGGATTATTTTTGGTTTACTGGTAGAGCATGTCTAAAGAGCTTCATCAGTTAAGGAAATTTCAGTGAATCCTTGTACAAAACCAGGAGTTGACAATGGATAGTTGGAAGTTGAAATAATACTACTGAGGATTAGGGAAGGGTTGTCTTACAGGCTGAACCATCTTAATTGTTGCTTGACCAAGGTGCGGTGCATTGGATTTTTTTTTTTTTTGTCATTGATGAAAACTTGGAGAACTTACAGGATAGCAGTTATAAGAATGTGTGTGGAGATGTCACAGAAATTTGACCCAAATGTTTCTTAGTGGGTAAGATATGACAGGACTCAGCCACTGGATCTTTGATGTCCTGAGACAAAGTAAATGTTTTCTTGTGCTGTGTATCTGAATGTACCCCATATAGTCGGGTGATTTTGAGACAGAGCAGTCCATTGCCTCGTGGTCTTAAATGTCCAGGTGAGCTAATAGGCTTAAAGTTCCCTCCAAATGGGCAAGCACTACTTTTCTACTTACAGTCTTTAGGGACGAGGTTGGAAAATGTAAGTTTAGTGAAGACCTTGTTTCTATGTGAGTTATTGTTAGAGAAGCACTGTTTTCAGCTCTGTGGAGTTCATGGACTTCTTGAAGGCTATTCCTTGGCCTCCTGAGTTTGGTCCAGGTGTGTAGACCAGCCAGCACTCCCTTTGGTGGAGTATGAGTAAATAGAAGGTGGAGGTCTAGGCAGGAGAACATGCTTCTGGTGTTGGAATAACCTTCTCTTGCTTAAAACTAGGTTCTATCACTTTTCTTCCCAAGTTTTTACTAAGTTATAACCAGGCTCCAACCCCTAGGATTAGTTAACCACAGAGTAGGGCTGTCAGTGAGCATGGTGGCACCAAAAAGACATTTTTCCATGTCATAAAATCATTCAGGTTTGATAGGCAGTTTTGAAAACGTTGTATGTGGATCTTCGCAGTGGTCTTTCATTTGCCATCAGAACCCTGGCAATCTCTGGTGCTGGCAGGTGGACTGAACCAGTCTTGTGCCTCATCCCACAGAATACTGCAGTTGCTTGAAATTTTGAGTGTTTGTTTTTTCTGAGACTGTTTATAGATAGAAATGATTATATATAACAGAGATGTAACAAGGTCTAGGATGTGCTGACTTCTTATTCTTGCTTCCCTATCATATGTTGGCTTACTTCAGGGAGAGAAGCTCTGTTTATAGCAATCTTGAGTTGAACTCATTTACAGCAGATCTATATTTGGGCATCTTTGCACATATCTTTGTGTCTAAAATGGGCACCATCATTCTTACCTTGTAGAGGAGTTAGATTAGTTACTGTTTGTAAAGAGCTTTAAAAATGTCAAATCCTGTGTTTGCATATCTTCAAAATATAATTAGAAAACCAGCCAATTAATCTGCTTCCTAGAAATTAATACTTAAAAATTACTTGCTCTGTAAAGGTTGTTTATGTGCATGGTTTCTTTTTTTTTTTCCATATGTGATGGTGTTTACTGAGAAACCCAGGCTCCACTCTTGCAGTACACACTGTATGGACACAATCTTCAGAATTGAGGCCCATTATATAATTTCATTATTTACCTGTTTACTCATCATTTAAAATGAAGCTGCATTGTTTTAGTAGTGAGGGTAATTTAATACCTAGAACAACTGAACATAGGTTCAGGTGGGTTTTTCATTACTTTTTTTGTTAGGATTGATAAAGGAGGGTCTGTGTCTAACCTTGATCCTGTGTGTTTGATACAGGAGCTGTCTAGTGAGATTTTCCTGTCCTGTATTACATAAGTCATCAGACTAGAGGGTTATAAATGTCCCATCTGGCCTTTAAAGTCTGATCTTTTAATTAAAACACAGGGATGTCTTTTGCGGGGCAAAACAAATACTGATAGTTTATAGCTGAATTCATGTGGAGGAGCTCTGCATCATTATCAGATTTCAGACAAGAAAGTTGGATAGCAGGTGCTCTGGCTGTTGTTTGGACAGGGAGGGAAAGACTGTCACTACATGGAGAAAGGTTAGGGTTGCTAAGAACGGTGATGGAATGAGACAGGGTAAAAAAAGAACAAAACACAAAAAGTCTAATTAATGAAAAATATATAAAACTGCCACTGATCACAGTATTCCCTATTGTCTCTTTCTGTTTCCCCCAGCTGTCCTTTCTCTGTCACTTTGGACAGCACAGTTTTCTACTAGTACAGCTGTATTGTGCTTAGTTACCTGGTAGGGCTGTAATCTTGATCCCCTCCAGCTGTGCCATGCTTGAGGAGGGACCAGAACTTGGATTGACATGACTGTTCATTCCCTTCTCTTTGGCCCCAATGGAAAGGCAGCTAATGACACACAGGAGAAATGGAGGTAGAGACAAGAAGTGAGGAGCTGTGCCCCCAGCCTCCATTCTGGATTAGGTCATGAGTAAGAAGAATGGGATTTCCGTGCTCCTTTTCCATCAATTGCACTGCACACATTTCACTACAGGAGGTCATCATCCCAACATGTACCTGACCATTTGTTGAACACTCCACATACAGATTGAATGTGCGTGTCCTGAAAACGTATCAAACTACGATTAAAACCAACTCTTTCAAAGCAAGTGATCTTCCCTTTGCAAGCATAAGGAATATATTATAACGAAACTGAAGACTGGAAGGGATCTGAGGCAACAAGTGGTAGCTAAAATTTAGAGGGTTTACTGGTAAGTGGAATCTGCAGACCTGAATACCATGTCCTTTTTCCTGTGCTTGGGAAGGAGAGAATCCTAGAAACGGGACTGAGGACGTACAGTGGTGAGCAGAAGGATGCCTACACCATTAGGTATTGGGAGAAATTTTCTCTGTCTCTTGGTTTAGGCTGGTTTGATTTGTCTGTGGTTTATACAAAATACTTTTCACTTTATAGAAATTTGGTCTATACAAAGTATCTTCAGGGCACGGCTACTGCATTAGTCACCTAAGAAGGTTAGATGTAGAGATGTATCAATCAGTGTCAGTCCCAGAGGACCTTACATGTGGGAGAAGAGGCTAAGGATATGCAGGGAGGCAGCAATTCTGGGAACGCTGTGAATGTTTACTAGAGTGAATATACTGGCGTTGGGATGCAGCCTTTCAGGTCACTAAAAAGTTATATGGGGGGGGTTTGTAGATTGCTCTGCCAGGCTCAAGCATGATGACACAGTACAAGTCCCAGGCTGGTTGCCAAAAAGCCTTTAGGAGACCTGACTCATATACAGAGTTCCCAAAAAAAATGAGACACTTAACCTGACTGTCCTGAATTCCAGTCCTGTACCTTCGTTATAGACCTTATTTCTGTTCAATGCAAGGCACTGGAGACAGCAGCAGTAATGAATGTTGCAACAAGAGGGAAAATGTCCTGCAGCTAGGCAATGCACAGCCTTCTAGGCAAGCAGCTTGTGGTTTCTGGCAGGAAATTCCCACTGGACAGTGTCAAATGCATTCTGAGATGATGGTACCCATGTTCAGTTTATTATTAGTGAATAATTTACCTGCTCTTACAGTGTTCTATCAGTTCCTGTAGGCTTTACTTTGTGAAATTTCCTTTTGTGTGGCAGAATTTTTCCCTGTTGATAAACTACTGCTGGAGTGCAAATGGTCTGCATTGAGAATATAGCAGATGGGCCATATTAGCCTGATTTGCTCATCTATGAAAACAAATGCTATAACCACTGTAATTTGGCATAATTTTGATACAAGTCAACAGAGTTGCAGGAGAATTAACGTCTGCAGTGACCTTTGTGTATTCCTTGATTTCCGTTTTCCATACAAGTTGGGTGTGGTATTTTTTTATCAATATAGTAAGGGTTTATAAAACAGGGTACATTTATGTATAATCTCCCTAATTCCAAAACTGCTGATTGCATATTCAAATATAATGACCTCAGAATGAATTATAGAATACCAGATTGGAAGGGACCTCAAGGATCATCTGGTCCAACCTTTCTAGCACAATCTAGACGAGATGGCCCAGCACCATGTCCAGCTGAGTCTTAAGCATGTTCAGTGTAGCAGAATCAACCACTTCCCTGGGGAGATTATTCCAATGATTGACTGTTCTCATTGTGAAAAATTTACTTCTTGTGTCCAATCGGAATCTCCCTGGGAGTAACTTGTACCCATTACCCCTTGTCCTCACCATGTGACTCCTTGTAAAAAGGGAGTCTCCATCTTCTTTGTAGCTCCCCTTTAAGTACTGGTACATGGTGATGAGATCACCTCTAAGCCTCCTTTTCTCAAGGCTGAACAAACCCAGCTCTCTCAGCCTATCCTCATACGGCAGGCTTCCCAGACCCCTGATCATCTTGGTGGCCCTTCTCTAGACCCCCTCCAGCGTGTCCACATCTTTTGGCTGCAGCAGCACACTGTTCACTCATATTGAGCTTCCTGTCCACCAGGACCCCCAGGTCCCTTTCCACAGAGCTGCTCTCTAGCCAGGTGGATCCCAGTCTGAGCTGCACTCCAGGATTATGTTTTCCCAGTTGCAAGACCTTACACTTGTCTTTGTTAAACTTCATAAAGTTCTTGTTAGCCCACTCTTCCAGCCTATCCACATCTTCCTGCAGGGTGGCCCTCCCTTCCAGAGTGTCTGCTTCCCCACTCTGGTGTCATCTGCAAACTTCATCAGGCTACAGTTGATCCCGTTATCCAGGTCACTTATGAAGATACTGAATAGCGTTGGGCCCAGTATCGATCCCTGGGGGACCTACTTGTGATGGGTTGCCAGTTTGAAAAAGAGCCATTTACCACCACCCTTTGGGTGCAGCCCGCCAGCCAATTCCTCACCCACTGCACAGACCACTTGTCCAGGCCATAACGCATCAGTTTCTCCAGGTGGAGGCCGTGGGGAACCGTATCGAAAGCCTTGGAAAAGTCCAGGTAGACAATGTCAACCACTTGCCCCATGTCAACCGAGCAGGTCACTTTATCATAGAAGGTCACCAGATTTGTCAGGCACGATCTGCCTTTTGTGAAGCTGTGTTGGCTTTTCCCAATCACGTGCTTCATTTGACTCATGATGGCCCCCAGGAGGATCTGTTCCATAACTTTCCCGGGGATTGAAGTAAGGCTGACGGGCCTATAATTACCCGGGTCCTCCCTTGAGCCCTTCTTGTAGATAGGGGTGACATTTGCCTTCCTCCAGTCCTCTGGGACATCCCCCGATCTCCATGACTTCTCAAAGATTATAGAAAGTGGCCCCGCAATGACATCAGCCAGCTCTCTCAACACCCTCGGGTGGACGGAGTCAGGGCCCATCGATTTGTAGGGGGTCAAGCTCCTGTACTAATTCACATACTAACTCCTTCTTCACTGATGGTGGGTCTGTGTTTGGGTTGTCCTGGATTTTCGTTCCCAATGCCTGGGATCCAACAGTGTTGGTAAAGACAGAAGTGAAGAAAGTGTTGAGAACCTCTGCCTTTTCAGCATTGTTGGTGACTGATTCACCTCTACTGTTTAACAGTGGGCCTATGTTTTCCTTCTGTTTCTGCTTGCAACTTACATACCGGGAGAACCCTTTCTTGTTATTTTTGACATCTCCAATTCAAGCTGAGCTTTTGCTTTCCTAACTGCATCTCTGCACACTCTGGCAATGCCCTCGTAGTTCTCAGTGGATAATCTTCCACTTCTCCATCTCTGGTACACATCTCTTTTGGTTTTAAGCAGACCCAGGAGCTCATGGTTGAGCCAAGGGGGCCTCTTGCTCCACTTACTTCCCTTTCTTTTATAGGGGATAAACTGGTTTTGTGCTTCCAAGAGAGCATTCTTGGAAGAACTCCCAGCACTCACTGACTCCTTTATCCTCCATGGAAGCTTCCGACGGAATCCCTCCCAACTGAGCTCTGAGCGAGCTGAAGTTTGCTCTTCTAAAATCTAGAACCCTTGTCTTTGTGCTAACCTTCAGCATGCTCAGCCGGATCCCGAACTCCACAATATTGTGATCATTGCAGCCAAGGTTGCTACTGACCAAGATATTACAAAGCAGGTTTTCTTGGTTTGTGAATAGCAGTTCCAGCAGTGCCTCCTTCCTGGTTGGCACATCTAACATTTGTAACAGGAAACAGTCCTCTATGCGTTCCAGGAACTTGATGGATGACCTGCGAGCTGCTGTATTGTTCTTCCAGCAAATGTCTGGATAGTTGAAGTCACCCATGAGAACCAGGTTCTGTTGACCAGAAGCTTGCCTTAGTGTCCCAAATATTGCTTCATCGGCTTTATTGTTGTGGTTTTGAGGTCGGTAGCAGATGCCCACGGTAAGGGGCATGATTCTATGATTCTATGATGATTCATGGGGCATGATTCTATGATGACTCTATAAGTTTTTCTTCTGTAGCCCTGTTCAATACCAGATTTCTATCTACCAGGGGTGATGAAGTAACATTGAGATAATAAAAACCCCTTAATCCCTGGGGGACAACACAAAGCAACACAGAAGCTGAAATACTGCAGTGGCTCTCTAACAGTTTTGCAAATTACCTCTTTATTTTTTTAAAGAATCAAAATCAAAACCGAAACAAGCAAGAAAAAAATGGACAATTAGTAAGGGGCAGCACTTCATGAAAATGCCAGTGTATCTTGTTTATAAAAAAAGTGCGAAGCAGTTTGAAGGATTTAAAAGACTCACATACCATCAAGTGAAGTTTTAATTAGCTCCCATAAGGTTACGAGAAAGGCTTTATTTGAGTGGACCAAAGGTCCAACTAGTCTAATATCCCATCTCATATCGTGGCCATGAGGACATGCCAGGGAAGACATGGGCGTAGGTACATATTTTACTTTTCCTTTCCCTCTCCTCTGAGATGACTTTAAGCTTCCGGTTATTTTCAGCTTCAGGACTGTTTGAATTCTGAATATGTGAATTCTGTGTGTTCAGTAGCCCACAATTTCTGTACAGTGAACTCTCTAGTGTCCCTGCAACCCATTGACACTTACTGCATTTACCACTTCCTTTGTCAAGGAGCAACACCAATTTACTACCAGTTGCATGAAGAACCACTTTCTTCTGTTTGTTTTGAAGCTGGTTTCTATAACGTTCATTTAATAGATTTTTTTTTTAATTGGAAGAGAAATAGAGGAGTGAATCCCTATCCATCCATTCCATACTTCTTCTGATTCTGCAGACCCATGTTGCATCCCCAGAGTTGTTCCTTTCTTTGTACTGAAGAGTCTCAGCTTAAGTTTTTACTGACATGGATATCTGATTTGGACATATGCAAGCCTTTCCATACCACTTTTACCTTTTTCTGAACCTTTCCCATTTGATGTTGCCCTTTCTGTGATTGAAAAACATTTTAAATCAAAAGAACATTTGAAATGAAAATCATTTTCCACATCTGAAAACTTCATGACTTAACGTGTCCTTGAATAGTACAAGCAGCTTTGATTTAGACTGCAGTTTGCTGCTTTTCCTTCAAGGATTATTGAGGAGTCTTCAGTTGCTGCAGTGATTGTCCTCTTCTGCCCAATAATTTACTAGTGCTTGAGATTGCATACAGGTTTCCTGATTCTGAAATGAAAATGCCTTCAGAAGTCAAGAATGAGAAATATTTTTAGCTTGTCATCTTGAATTTTAATTAATTGCCTCTCCCATCTCTTTTATCCTCAAAGGTTTTTTAATATGCCCTTATAAACATCAGGTAGTGAATATAAGCCTTAAAGATAGAGAAAATGATTAAGCTTCCTCATGCCTTGCATGGAAGACAGACTTTTGTTAAGGCTCTGAATTTTGTTAGTAATCTTGGTACACAGACTAACTTTTCACAGTTGTTTTGCATTTATGGTCTCCATTCTTATCAATATTGATGGCTGGAATTTTCTTTCTAAATTACTCTCGAAGTCCTGGCTTGAATGATTAAACCAAGATCGTACAATAAGTTACTGAAAGATCAGGAAATAGCATCTAACTAGGTCACGCCACACTTAAGCTTTAAAAATAGTATTTTTTATAGTATATTATGAAGAGAATTAAATTCGTTTTGTGTTCGGTAAGAAAAGTTTAGGGAAAAATGGTTCATAGGCGAGTAGCTATTACCACACTATAATCATTTACAACCCCACAATACAACAAAATTTGGTAGTCACCTTGGAGTCCTTTGAAACATAATTTAAATCTTTACATGCTGTCCTGATAGAAGGGTAAGATAACAAACCCACTTTTGACACATACATCATTTTTCCAGTGTGAGTTTTTCCATCTGGACATTGAAAGCTGACCAAATTTACCAGGAGCTGAATGCAGGAGCTTGCAGTAGGAATTGTCAAGCAGTGTTATTATCTAGGGTAGCAGCTTTTCTGCCTGTGACAGGTAGCAGCAGCACCGTGGGAAGATGAGTGCTCATGCTCCTTGGTCCTTCAGTGTTTCAGTAAGTGAATTGTTGTAAGCATCACCACTCATTTACAAATGGAAAAGACATATCAGGTTACTACAACTACTGGGGAATGAAAAGGAGTAACTGATGAAACAGATGTAGTGATAAGTTACCAGGGGATAGGAGATAAGAGAGAGGATAGGAGATGTTCTTTGTAGTTTCCATGTGAGGTGGAGGGAAGAGAGTGAGCTGTGGGACCGTCCCTGTGCATTGGAGAGTGCGGTGCCTGTCTCAGTGTGACTCTCACTTCATAAACAGCAAATGCTCTTGTCACAAGGAGAATGGCATTCTGCTGATGGGAAGTTTAGTCTTAGGGGTGTCTGCATTGATGGAAGCTCTACCTCAGTATGCCTTAAAAGTACTGTTTCTGTTACAGGACATATATAATTTGGGTTTTTTGGTTTCATTTGGGTTTTTTGTTGGTTGGTTTGGTTTTTGTTTTGGTTTGTTTTTTTACCAGACTGATGCTTGTTTTTCCCCTTGGAAAGCATGGCAACTTCAGAGTTTTTGCTGTCTTATTTTGAGTACAGCCATTATTTGGGCAGTTTTATAAGGACAAAGTTATGGTGTGAACTGCTGTCAGTGGGGAGCCCAGCATAATAATCAGTGTAGTCTGGTATAGGACTTCTTTCACTCAGGGTCTTAATCTCGTTCCAGTCTTGTCTCTGAAGCGGAGGTGCCCGTCAGCTCATTCCTTAGTCTTTCTTTTTCACCATAGGAAGAAACTCTGATTAGCACTAGATACAAGTCAGAGAAGTGATACCCAACAATATTCTTGATGCATCTTGATCCCATTATTCTTTCCTTGACTGTCAGTCAGGATAGTGCCTTCATACTTATGCATGGTATAAGAAACTTTTGCTCCTTTTTTTCCCAGGCTTCACTTTGGAGAACTCTGCCAGAGATGTTTTTATTGAAATGAAAACTTACCATTTTCCTTGTGCATACCTGAATACTGAAAAGACACCTTAAAATGGAATTACTGGTTTGTTTTGTCTCAAAATACAGAATGTTCATTTTATCATCTATGAGTCCGACGTTTTTCAGAATAAACAATGATAAAAAATTGTCCAACTGAACCACAGTCTTTAATTTGAAACATGAGTGCTTGCCTGCTAGTCCAATAGACATGATGAATGATGATGAGGGTAGTTGATGTAAATGTGTCCTATAGTTCTTAAATATTTACTGTCATCACTTCAAGAAACTAATAGTGTGTTTGCAGAAAGGCAGTTTTTACCTGGATTGTATTGCAGTGATGTGGAAGCTGAGCTGTTCAGCAGATTGAATGGCAGTGCTCAAATTATATGTCTGTGTATCAATATATATATATATATGTATATAGACCCACTCATATATATCGTCAACTTGAAAACTGATAATGCATCTAAATTCTGTGACATGAGATCACTGCAAGTCTTGCTCAAAAGAGGTCTGATTTATCTCACTTTAAAAGAAAAAGTAGGGAGGACTGTAATATTGTCTCTCCCTTTAACTTGAGTCCCTACACAATGGGATTAAATCCAGTGCTTGTCTACACTTGTGTCTTTATTCTAATTTTATATGTAGCAGCTTTATGAAACACAAATAACTTGTTACATAAAATGCGGCTCTGAACAGTGTGATTTATCTTTAAATATACTTTTTAAAATAGACTATTCAAGTCTATAAACAGAGCACATTTGTGTGTAATCTTGCTGCACTTTTTACTGTCCTGTAGGTTGTTTTCAACTGCACTATATTGTTATAAAAGTGTTTTTCTGTCACTGCTATGGAGAATCCTGTGGACCTGATTAGATGTTTCTTTCTATTCATGGCATTCAGGTTTAAGTGATATGCACTGTCAAAAACCTAGTTTTATAGGATTGTCCTTTTAATGATTTCTTGATCCTCGTCTGTGCTCTGGAGTTGTTTCATTTCTGAGCCTGCACTTTCTTTGTATAACCTGTTAAATGTGAATGCTGCTTCTTATTTTGCCTTGTTTCTGTTTTGTTGGTTTGTTGCTAATCCTGCAGTGCTTGTGGTCTTCTGTATGAAAAGTGTTTTGTATACACGTAACAATGTTTAGTAATTAATATAATGCACAAACTAATAGTTTTCTCTTTATGGAATGCCATCATACGTACTCATGTTACCCGAAAAGAAACCAAGCATATGAGTGTACTCAGATGCACAGAGGCAGCTGGGTTTTGTAAATGTGAGGTCCCCAGGCACAAACCTCAATGCAAATACAGGTGCATAGACAGTGCTAGAGCCAGTGTAGTGAATCCAGTGCATCTGAGGTGTGTTGAACCTGCTCTGTGCATGCTGCGCAGATGAGTTGTGTGTTGTACTTGCACAGCAGGCTGCCAGATGTTTCAGAAGGGGCAAATAAATGGCTGAAATAATCTCTTTTTATGTGGACAAAATTCATTATCAGTGTTGACAATATCTGCAGCCAATTCTCCGTAGGTAAAATTTCATCCCTTCTGTTTCTGTTTATGCTTGTGTTCCTCCTGCCTTGGAAATGGCTTTTAATTCTGAGGTGTTTTCTATTTGCTTGATCTCCAGTGTGGTGTTTGGCTCAGAGAGGCCTTTGCAGCTGAGCTGTGGGTTAGACAAGGGAAGCAGAATGTTTGTTGACATCATTTCAGGTTTCTTACTGCTGTAAACAATGGCTAATGGCATGGGAGAACGCAAATTATATACCTTGCTTGCTGACTGGAGTGAGTTTGGAATTTTCTGCTAGACCCCAGAAAGTAATTGCTGCCACATGTGGTTATACTCAGTTCCCTGTTAAATGGGATGAAGGTGGAAGAGGGGTTGAGAAGTTCTACATAATGAAGAGAACTGAGTGATCTGGTGCAGAAATGTTTAGCTGTAGGAGCTCCTGAACCACACTGGACCTAATAACCAGATGGTTTTATGTATGGGCAGGTCCCTAACTGGTCCCTCTGCCTGTGAAACATCTGGCCTACTAATGGATGCATTTAAGGGACCTATGGAAGTTACAGGTGTGCATTTAGGTAGAATATTTTCTCACTTATTTTCATCTAAGTTGCAAGAATGCTGTATGCTACCTGGCTGTAAGTTAGTATGCAAGCTATGCAAAATAAGGTTGTAAATGACCAGCCTTGTGAAATGGGTTTTAAGGTAGATGACTGGGGGTTGTCCCCTCCCTGCTAGATATTGCTATTATTACTATATTCTGAAAGTAGCAAAACCTTTCCTGAAATTCTGTGTTCTATGGAACATACTGTGGGCAACATCCTTCATGTAAGAAATGCCATCGAAGAATATGACACTTCTTGTGTGAATAGCATTTACTTGTGAAAACAAAAAGTTGTTGCGATGACAATTATGGGTGAGGCTTCTTGTAAGAAGGGCAAAAGTGTTTTGGGAGTGTGATGAATGAGAAGGGACACTTTTCTTGTTCTTTTGGAAAGGTGAAGAAATAAGCTAGAGCCAGTGCACAATCCGCATTCTTGTGAGGAAGTGGTGGCAGTTCCAGATTTGGTATTCTGTGCTGGCATCTAAGAAAAACTTTAGGTGAAAAAAATGTAAGAGAAAAAGAACTACAGACACCCCACTACAGTCACACTATTGTATTTGACTGTAGAAGCTGCTTAGGGAATTATATTCTGTTGTCTTGTATGTGGGAGCTAAAGAACAATAACTTACCTTAAGTATCATGAAAGCTATTACCTTGATACACAAGGGAATATGTTGAGGATACAGTTTCAACTTCAATCCATGTTTCATGACTAATAGCTTAAAGCACATCTTCCTAGGCTGGCAATGCTTTAGGCTGTGTTTAAAAAGATTTTTTTTTTTTTAATTTTATATATATATTTTATTTAAAAGAGTTTCTGAACATTTATTTCTTGTTCTAATTTGCAGCATTACTTTACTGTTATTTTTGGCCATGAAGGGCAGAAGCCACTGGAGCTCCGTTGCGAGGATGAAGTTGATGGAGACGAATGGGTAGAAGCTATTCACCAAGCTAGGTATGAAACCTGATTTTTAATCCTCAGCTCAATTTTATTGTAAATAAATTGATAATACTTTGAAAATCTGAATTCACTCTCTAAACAGAAATAAATGTTACAGTGCATTAGATGTGTACTGCTTACGATTCATGGGTATGTTACAGGAAAAAATACCTTTATCATTCATGGTTATGTCACTGTATTTTATCATTCACGAGTGATTGTGTTCCAGTTGTAATTGGTTCAAGAATACTACTCTTTTATTGGAAACAGCTGCTCGGATTAGTCCTCTGTTAGAGGCAAAGTATGTTATGTGAATGAAGAAATAAGTGATATGCCAAATGAATAAATGTTTCTTAAAAAGCTCTTATATAGAAATAAACATAAGAAAGAGGAGGTCAAACCGTTATGATGATAAAGTCCAACAAATAAAATTTCGACTTCAAAACTGAAGTCCTGAACAACAATCCATCTTGTGAAAACGGATATGGTAGGACTTCCAGCCATGCAGTAATCTTTCCCTGAGAAAAGGTCTGCATGGCAAATGGTTAAGGTTTACAATATAATCTAAATGAAAATCATCTAACTGAAGGTTTGTGAAATGGTTTGCGGAGGCAGATGTCTTTGCTGAAATGCACTTTCTCCAGCCTCCTCTCATAGACACTCACCTCAGTTAATCTACAGTGCCATGGTAACGCACAAGGAACCAGGCAGTTTCTGAGTTGCTTAGGACATGAGCCACATAAACAGAAGTGATTTTGCTTTATAACTAAAAATGAACACCACCAGCTCGTAGTTTTTAATTTAGAACTTGTGACATGAGGCCCTGAAGCTGCAGGTCTTCTGTTGCCTGGGCATCCAGTCTTTGGATATACATCCTTTTCTTAGCGTTGGTACCTAACTGAACGGGGTCTCGTCCTTTTTTGGAAAGCATCTGCTGGGTTGTGGTATTAGGTGAACCACATTTTGCATGGTAGCCCTCTGGGTGAACACATTATTTCAGTTCTTGAGAAGCTGTGAGGCTTTGAACTCTCAGCCCATCCCAGGAGAGCATGTCCACCAGCAGGCAGTCCTGTATTGCTGAGGGAGGAGGAGAGAAGGGAAATCTTCACCTTGTTTCTGGGTCTGGATCAATTTCTTTGGTGGAGTATGACTGAAAGCAAGTGAAGAAAGGAACATGACTTTTTGCCTTGTGTTAAGGGCATTTGGGGAAGCAGGATCCTACAGTTCCCTGTTCTCGGGATAATTTTCTTCTTGTCCATCGCCTGGTGTAAAAGGCATGTAAGCAAGAAGAGCTTCATAACACTGAGTTAAAATTTCGCTCTGGGTAGTTCAGTCCATAAATATATCACACATGAATTTTCAAGGCAGAACTTAGCAGAAGATTAAGCCAATGTTAAACAACACACAGTTGAAAATACTGAGAACTTAAACTTGCTAAGAAGTAGGTAGTCATGAGGTTCAAGGTTGGGGTGGTTGAATTTTGACTCCACCAGAAAGTTATCACTGTAGCCTTCAGAAGATAACTGGCTCTCTGTTGTAAGCAAGATCAGTCCTTTTATCTCTGTCCCTTTTGCTATTTGACTTTTTCCCTTTATTTGTGCCTATCTGAAATGACAGTCCTAATAATAGCGAACTATGGGCACCATTGTGAGGGGTATTCTTAGAGCCCTATGTCATTTGGGGGATTTTCTTAGTCTACTTTTCTCCATAGGTCTCTAAATTTCTTTGGGAAATTTTCAAGTGACGTGGACATGGCTTTTCTTGGTTTAGTATTCTTTTCTTGAACAAAATACCAAGAAGCAACAAAAAAAATTCTGAAATTTAGTTGCTAAACACAAAGTGTTGTGTGCTACTGTGGTTATCTCATTGTTCTGATGCTTTTCTGCTTCACTGGAAGCTGCTTTTATTTGCTTTACATTGTGTCTAGCAAAATAACTTGGAGTTGCATAATTAGTTACTTAACCATTGGGTCTTTTACCAGAGATACATAACTAAGAAGTGAAAATAATAGTTTTAGACTATTGCATAAGGTTTTTCTTGCCAACTTAATTAAACAAAATAGAACAGATATGCTTGAGGGATTAAATTTTGCCTGCGTCAGGATTTAGACTCACTTTCCTTGAGTTCATTTATATTTTTGACAAATGGCACAAGCTTTGGCAACTTCTTCAGTGTCACTGTTCATTTGAGGCTAGCCTAAGACATTTCTGACCTTTTTCTCAGATTTTTGTTTTGAATTGCTAAATGACATTTTGTGCAGCCCTTTGAAGATACTCTTTCTAGTGTCTCAGGTGTCCTAGGTAAAAATTCTAGGAGGTATCAAGAACATTCCCCCTACCCTTAAATTGAAAACAGGCCTGGGAACATCTTGTTCTGTGTGAATATGCCGGCATTTGTGAAATGGATGTATTTAATTGCTTTCTGGAGGGTCTCATCCTCATGAGTAGCTATGGTAATCCATGTTTTGGCTGAGACAAAGTAGTTGAAGGTTTTTTCTTTTTTCCATTTTTTTATTTCTTTTCTTAGATGGATGTATGCAAAATCTAATTTTGGATTGCTTTTCATGACTTTTTGCCAAATACATATTTGCAGCCATCAAAATCATGTTTTATTTATTTTTCAAGTTATAAACAGACTGTTGAAAAAAAAACCACCTACAATCTCACTGCATCTCATGTCCCACACTGGTTAAATAGGTATTTTATTTGGATGCAAACTCATAATTAAAGGATCATCTGCTGTGGCATTGTCCATTGTTTCATGGAAGATTTCACTGTGGGTGGGATGCTACTGCTTATCATTTGGGGGGTACCATGCACACTCTTCGAGAGCTGACAGGCTCTTGCATGCTGCAGCTAGCTGCTGCATTGCTAATGTTCCTGTCCATAGCGCCCTCTCCTCATTTGAGAGATCGTTTGGCTTGTGAGCTTGCAATGGGACGTGCAATTGAGTATATTTTAATGGGACTCCATTAGGAGCTCCACATGCATACCTACTTTTCATCTCTTTCCATTGTATTTGAATTCTCAGTGTTTTGAGTTTTCAGTAATATCCAGAGTGGCAGAGTAAGGTTTGCTGCTTCTGAGTTACATTTCTGGGCTGGAGGATTTATTCCTGGCAAATCCTAATTCCTCCGTCAGTGACTGCATGTGGAAGTCCTGTTTTGGGCTTTGTTCCAGAACTTGGTCTTTTACAAAAAAATCTGTTTCACCCTCAATACACTGAGGTGGACTTTTCACCCTCTCTTACAAATTCTTCTATGGTTTTAATTTTTTTTTGCATTTAACGCAAAAAGTTTTATGCTTCTTTCTTTTTTTTATATGCATGCAGTACTCATCAAATTTCTCAGCCTTTTCTACTTTAGTTTATTGGAAAGTCTTACATTAAGTGCTTCAGGCTGTAGTTTCATGTATGCTTTAGTCCTGCATAAGCCCACATTACTGCTGAAGGAAGCAGCTGTCATTCTCATAAGTCAGCCATTCATTCCCACACCTTTACCAACCCTTCTCTCATGCAGGCACAAGTGTGAACTTAATTGGGAAACTGATCTGCACTGAAAGGAATTATGTTTTGTTTATTTTTTGCCAGCTTAGTTTTAATCCATCTCATTCCTCCGGGTCTGTTCACTGCGCAAGAGAGAGGGAAGGGCATGGGTGGGATGTGGGAGAGCATGAGTGCTATGTGGGGGGGAAGCGGGAGTGCTGCTTTCAGCTAGGTCGCTGTTTAAAGTATATGAGGAGCTACTGCCCTCCAACTGGCAATTTAAAAAAAAAAAGGCTTGCTCTCAGATCTGTTGGCACGCTTTGCTTGCTAATGCAGGGTGTATTTCACATAGTATTTTGGAGGCAGTTGTAAGCTCAATATGGTAGCTCAGAGCTGCCTGGACACTCAGAGCAAATGCCTTGCTACTAATGCCTTGCTATTGGAGAAACTATTAGCTGAGGCTTGGTGCTATAATAACGACAATTTTGTAGTTTCCGGTTGGCTGGGAATGAAGCAGAGGGAATTTGAGTAATGTTCAAAACACGGGCAAAGCAATCTCATATCTGCCTTCCAAATAATGTCTAGCTAGATCCACAGAACAAAGTGGTAGGGGTTGCCGGAGCCGGTAGCTTGATAAGAGGTGAGACTGCTGCTGCTCCCTATACGCAGGTTGAACCAGAAGTGAACCTGAGCATGCATTTCCAACTCAAATGAACACACATATGTACATACAAACACAGCTGGCTGCACAGATCAGCACAGACAGAAACATTCAGCACTCATGCGGGCACCGTCAGCAACCTCATCCTGTTCCCCTCTCTGATTGATCAGGATGAAAGACTGTTAGTGGAAAAATACATACAAAACATATATACAGTATGGGTCCCCCCAGTAAATAGGCTAGCCATACAGTCTGTCCAGGAGCTGGCCATGGATCCTCCATCTCCCCAGTTGCTGGTGCCTGGAAGTACAAGCCCCCAGTGCCCACAGACCCTCTCCAGTTGCTGGTGCTCAGCCCCCCTCACTCACAGATAAGCTTGCATCCCTCTCCCGCCTGCAGCACGCTGTGGATCCCCCAGTAACTGGTCTAAGACGCTTGGTCTACCCCAGTAACTGGCCCTGGACCCCATGGACTTCCAGGTACCTCACACACCCACATGTGCACTGTGGATCCCCCATTAATTGGTGCATAGGTCCCTGCACATATGAACACATATATAGACCCAAACACTATGGATCTCTCCCGTAACTGCCTTGCACACTCAGTCGAGCTGGTAACTAGCCCTTGGATGTTCTTTTCTCCAGCTGTCACAGGCACACACACGCACATGTGCAAATGAGTTTCTCAGTCAACCACCCAACCTCGCAGTCTTCCTGGTAGCTGGGTCGGATCTCCTGTGCCCTTCAGTAGCCAAATCACTGAGTCCTACTCATCAGCTAGCCAGGCTTGACAGGGGCTGGTGATCACAAACTGACCTACACACCCAGACGATATGCACACACTCCCACCTCTCCAGTGAGTTACTGGCACTGCAGACACAGGGACCTGTGGCCCTTGGGTCCCAACTCCAGTAGCTGGCAGTTGGAGCTCCATGGATGCATACACAGAATCCCCTCACCCAGGAAAGTAGTTAGAAATGGAGTTTAATGAGAAGACAGGATGGACTGTGCTGATCAGGTGCAGAGCATGGCCAGACAAGTGTACTGATCAACCTGGTTACATGTGCCTTTATCCTCTTTTATTCCCTTATCTCTGTGTTTTCCCAAGCTTGCTCCTCCTCAAACCTCCTTGATCACTCCCTTTCCCTGCCTTTGGTTCCTCCCTTAAACATCCCATAACAAGCCTTGTACAATCCCAAAATGCTCTTTCCTGTATCCTGTAATAAGTTTCACACCCCTATAGTTGGTAACCCTTCTCAGCCTGAAAGGTGGAGAGCTTTTCCACTGACTCATCTTGATGGGTTTCACCCTCCAGCTCATGAGGCTGGTGGCTCTCCTGTCATAGCCGTGGGAGGAGCTGGGAGGGGGTAGGGGGCTTGTTTCTCTGATTGGGTTATTGGGGTTCCCCTGCCTGGCATTGTGGCCCTTCCTGTTTGTGGAGATGGGCCTTTCATGGGCTGATCTTGTGATAGCCTTGGCAGCAGCCAGGCCAGGGGGCTCATTTCTCTCAATTAGGTTATTTGGGTTACAGCAGCTGCCATCATTCCTGTGTGCTCCCTTGTGTTGGTTGAGATCAGTCTTTTATCACACGCTCTAACATTACCTACCAGAGGTGACTGTACCTCCTGTGCTCCTTGCACAGCACTTCATAGTTATTTATCCCCTAGAAGGGCTATGCTCAGGGAGCAGATAGCTCACTACTGCTGCAAAGGGCTCCTTAAGCCCCTCAAGGGGGCTTGTAGGTCTTGGCAGACAGCACTTTAGATATCTCAGATACAAAACTTCAAAAGCAGCGATGGTTATTCTGGTAATTATGGCTGTCCAGGTGATTGGTGTGGTAGTTGTTTTCTAAGGGAACATTTGAAATCTCCCCAGTCACACTCTCTGGAGATAGCAGCAACAAGTTCATAACAGCTGTGTGAAGCCTCAGCTCATGCAGCGAGGAGTGTCCCTTCCATTGTATTCAGTCTGGACTTCAAAGCTGCTGTTGAATTCTGTCCCAGTTTTGCATAATGGGTTAGATGCCTGTCTGCTCCAGTTTATTTGCAGATGAATTCCTGTAGTCAGTGTTTTCCTGGATAAAAGAGTGCCAGAACAATTGAAACGGCTGCTTCTAGTACGAGTTGTAAGTGATTCTGGTGAGTAACATATTGGTTAATGAGACGTTTTCAGGGTTGTCTCATTCTTGCAGAAGATGGTAGCATCTCCCCACACACCCATGGTCCTAGAGTAAGCCATTCCCCAACTGACATGGTTCAGGTGCACGAAACCTTCTGTGTTTGTTGGGTCCACCCTTCCGAAAGAGTTTGTGTTCCAGTTTGTATTTCCCTGTTTCAATTAAACGGACCTTGTGCTAAAAATCATGAGCCATTTGGGGTGTGGCCTTCTCATGCTTCCCCATGTTATCACACAGTCCTACACTCACCCACCCACTCTCCAATCCTGGTTGCTGTAGTTGTTCACCAGTCCAAGTGCCATTTCCCACCTGTTTGACTGGAAGACACCTCTTTTACAGCCTTTCTAAACAGTTGTCTATGCGTGTCTGAAAGCCCATCTTAATTTTGTATCTTCTGGTAAGCCTCAGACCTGTAACCCTTGCAGCCATAGGTGTCCTTTGATATCCCATATCATACAGGACTTCATTAGAGGCTAATGGTACTTGTGTACAGGTGGTCTCCCAAGTCACCTTGGTTAGAGTCATAGGGATGGATTGCATAAGTTCTATTGCAAATTTTAGTGTTTCCATTCCTAGTGTGGCTGTTAATGTGCCATTAGACTTTAAAACCTGTCTGGAGGCTATTCCTCCTCTCTTAAGGAGTCCTATAGCTGTTTGAAGGTGGTTAGTATGGGCAGATGTAGGCAATTTCTTCTGCATTCCAGACCCCCAGAGCCATATTGCCTGGTTTTCATAACCAGTTGATTACATTGTGCATTTTACATTTCAGAAGGGTGATTTGATATGAAATAGTTCTGGCCAGGTCCAATGCCTGGTGCTTTCAGCTGCCTGAGCAGCTTTAGTACAATTAGCACAGAGTGATCCAATAAACCATAACTCTAGTCTGAATTCAGTACAAAAATCAATTCTATTTGCTGGTAGCACTACTGGAGCCTTTATCTTCGTCTGCTGCCACAACAAGCAGACCCTAATGATGACGCACTGGTTAAACTTTCTCCAGTTTTCCTACATTTTCTGAGCCTCTCACAGGGCCTAAATGATGCATCATTTTTCTCAGGACTTCTTTTCTTCCTGTCTCCATGTGGTAGGTAGAGGTCAACCAGAGCTTAAGGTTCTCGAAATATCTGTTTTGAGTCCTGTCTCTACAGACAATAGTAGGAAATAGGTATAGCCTCAGCTTTCAGGATGCTCTGTCTTTGAATCTTACTACATATTATTATAAATTTATAGAATTGCTTCTCTCAATAAAATGTTAATACAAATTCATAGAAAGCTGTGATTCACAGCAGTTGCTTCTTTCTATTAAACAATATCCATGCCAGAGAACTAGGCTGGCTGCTTACAAGTTGTTGCATGAATTTTTCATCTTCCTTTGACATTTGAACACTTTGGTACAATTTTCTTTAACAAAGATTTTGTATACATGTGTAATCAATTCAGTATTGAAACTCTGCCCTCTTGGAAAGCTCCTGGCATTATGCTGGATATACAGGTTAGCACTTCTGGCATGATGATCTTTAACTCATACGTACAGAGAGTTGGATGAAGAGGGCTGTTGGAAGTCCGTAAGTTCTATACCAAAATCCTATGATTTTCCTTTCCCAGAGCAAGTAACAGTTTTGAGAAGGAAAATGGATAGCCTATTCTAAATCACTGTAGGTGTACATAGGCTTTTCTAATTAACTCTTCTTCATACTGCTAATTATGGGAGTGAAGGAAATGTTATTTGGTTTCCAGGCTGAGACTGACATTTCAGACAGCCAAAGCCACTAACTGGGCAAAATACTCTTAAGTACATCTCAAAAGAACAAAAACTTTTCGATCTTTCATAGCAAAGTTCTTGTTCCCCAGTAAAGCAAGACTGTGGAAGTCTGGCTTAATGCATTTAAAGAAGCTGAAAAATCTAAGTGAAGTTTCTTCCCCTAAAGCAGGAAAATAAAAATTAAATGAAGTGGAAGAAAAACATTGTATATAATAGTATTCTGAATCTTACGTCAGCTCTGTCTGCAGCTGCTGTTCACCCTTTGTGATTCCGTGTCCTACTATTTTCTGCAGTCTTGAATAAAAGCAAAGCCAAATCTGTCAAATTCTGTATTGGGAATACTAGGTAGCAAAAGTTTAAGAAAACTTTGAAAAGGATAAATAGACAAAAGGTCTTGTCACCTATCTGGATCTGGTTTTAGGTAGAAAAGACTACTCTTTATATTAAGTGTAAATCAAGGTGGTGCTGCAGGCACTAAAGAATGCATTTTCTTACATATGTTACGTATGTTTTTATCTTCCTAACCTCTCTCATCATTGTAAAAGAAAAAGTGCTGACTGTGTTTCTAACTCAGACAGTTTTTATCATGTGTGAATGCCTTTTAGGGTGCAAAGAGATTAAGTCCCATGGTTTCTGAAAAAAACAAGATTCTTGCAAAAAAAAAAGATACGTATTGAACAATTTTAAAGAACTAAGTCTCATACTTTATTACAGTTTATTCTACAGTTAAGATATATGGCTTCATGACAGATTTTTTTATGTATATTGTTTTACTTGTTGGAAGAGATGCTCTGAACTTTTTTTTGCTATTTGTTTACTATTGCAGTAGTTAAAATATAAAAATAAATGCAATGGAATTAAATTAACTTCTTTCTCTTTTTATAATCTGTTCAAGGAGAAAAAAAATTTGCTTTAGATAGCTGTGGGAATTCATTCTAATTATTTTAAATCTAAGCTAGCTTTCCAGGTTAGGTGTTGAATTTAATAGCTGTACTCACTATTGGCCCCCTCGAGTATATAACTGCACTAATACTGATTGAAATGGCAGTTAATAATATATATATATAAAAGATTAACTGGAGAGGGTGCACATTGTTACATTTTTAAAAGCCTCACAGTATTTGATACCAAATGTTATTTTTTTTATGAGTGCTGTAACAAGTAGAAAGAAATTTAGAAGGGAAAGTTGTGCAATCCAAAAATTCCTTCTGTCAAATCCTGTGCTAACTTGACAGTGGAAAAAGATATGATATTCAGCATTTTCAATGATAGATCATAAAATAATAAGAGATCCCTTGTCAAAGATTTAGGGCTTCATTCTGCCATGTTTTGTGCAGTTTGCTCTTTATCTCGTAAAATTATTTAACTCTCACAGGAACAAGCTTCTGAAACCTAGGTAAAAAGGCAGTATGTGCCTATAGATTTTGCTGAATCAAGGCCAGCAAACAAGCACTTTGTAGGAGTCTGCTTTTTCTGCACATTCAAATTATCTGTGTGAGAGAGACTGAATCATGTGAAAGAACAGTTTGATGAAGGTGTTGCATAGGAAGAAACTGATTTCTCCTTTACCTGGAGTTGTGAACAGTACTTCCAGTATGATGCTCATCACTGCTGCGATTGTGACATCCAGTTGCACTAGGGATGCTGTCCCTTTTAAGGAAAATACAAATCAATGGCAGTTTGCTGCCCAAGAGCTAAAAGAAATACCGTAGTTCCTGTTAGTAATTAGAATAAATGTGTTTATTTGCATAATCTCAAACTGGCCTAAACAATAAAATGGGTGTTAGCAAACTAAAATAACAGTTATGATGGGAATTCTTCCATAAAGAGGTCTGACAGGTGGAGAAAGTTAGAAATAGTTCTGATGAAGTGCCAGATGCTCCCTCCAAGTCCTCCCAAAAGACAGGAAAAAAAGCAGCCCTTAAAATAAATAAAATAAATTGAATTAATAGAAAACTTGATCTTAGCCTAAGAATTAGAGGCTCATAAAAAGTTCAATGCAATTACCTTGTTCTCGGTAACTGGATACTGGGAAACTGGGTAACGCTAACGCATGTGTCTACAGAGGATATTGAATGCTATCCATTTGGAAGATTTATGATCAAGCTATTCATTATATATTAAGCCAAACAAACACGGTTTTGCAGGTTTATTGTTACTGATGTAGTGTTTATTCTGTCAATATCTCATAAGGGGATATGGAAGACAATATTTGGCTATTTTTACTAACTTAAATGTTTTTGCTTTTAGTTATTCAGATATTCTGATTGAAAGGGAGGTGTTAATGCAGAAGTACATTCATCTCGTCCAGATTGTAGAGACTGAAAAGATTGCAGCCAATCAGCTTCGACATCAGCTTGAAGATCAAGACACAGAAATTGAAAGACTTAAATCTGAGGTATGTGCCAGAGTCATCAAACAATCATTGAATAGTAACATTTGCTGTGTGCTTTGCAATAATATTCAATATTTCTGCAATATTTGTGAAAATAACGGAACACAGTAAGGTTAATATGTAATAGTCCCCCTATGAGACTATTAGAGCTGTTTGAGATTACGCAAATACATATGTAATAGTCCCTCTATGAACCCTTGGCTAAATATTTTCCTTAGTTTTCCTTATTTTCCTATTGGGGTCTGATAAACTGATTGGATTACTTCTTTGTCAGAGAATTTAAGATGACACGTTGCTTTGCAGTATGGGTCCCATTGATTGTATTATTTCCTTCTTGCCTTCACATGAGGAGTTTGATCCTTGACACATTGTCTTTGGTTGTGACAGTATTGTGGACTATTCCAAACTGCTCTATTTCACTGAATGTTAAAAATTTTGTTGCAGTCCTGAGCTGATAAGGTCTGAAAGGCTCGCTTGGTTTTGAGAGGAGAACAAGCTCTCTTTTGATCCCTTCTCCACCTGGATCAAGAGCCTTGCTGGTTTTCAGAGAACTATGTTCATGTCCCTGTCACCAAATACGTGCTTGTCATAGAGCTTGTCAAGCTTTAACAGGCTTGAAGAAGGGGAAAATATTTTTCTGTTAGTTCTGTAGCTAAAAGTTTCATTAACTTGAGCAAGCATTTAATGAATGTTTGTTTTTGTCAGATTATAGCTCTCAATAAAACAAAAGAAAGAATGCGACCTTATCAAGGCAACCAGGAAGATGAGGATCCAGATATTAAAAAAATTAAAAAGGTAAACATGCAGTATTCTGTGCTTAAGAGGAGAAGGATGGGATGAGGGGTGTGCTTCTGTTTTTTAGTCTGTCTAGTTTTGTCTCTATTTATTTTCATTAACTACAGTGAAATAGAAAGATTCCTTTTGCCCTGCCCCTACTTAAACCTCTTAAATTACATCAGCTTCTTATGTTTCAGTGCCACATTTATCCTATGGTGTATTTGTTACTGAAGTATTCATTTTTACTTGCAAGGTATATATTCAGTTTCTTAAAGAAGCTTGCACATTGCATTGAACTGCTTGTAAAGATTGAAATTAAGTCATGGGCTATGTCCATGTGGGAATCAAGTGTATAGTGTCTTTATACTCCTTTCTTATAAAAATGCTTATAAAGATATAAAAGAATTACTTGTATTCTGTCACTGCAGCTGGAATACAAATATTGAAAATGCAGAGAGCAGTCTTGGTTTACGTTGTCAGCTGGTCTGTTTGATGGTGATGGTTCTGGGATACTACGGCCAGTGTTTTTAATAACAGAGACAGAATTATCCCACTTGGTATGGCATTTACATGTGCAGCTCTTGGTAATATTGCTTAAGGCTGGATATAACCAGCCTCCAGAACTGTGCCCATTGCTAACTTGACAAATCCTAATGCACAAGTATGAATGGAATTCATCCTTGAAGATGTGGTCCTGTATGTGTCACCCTTATTCTCACAGTGTCCAGCCTCTTAAATTGCATAATATCCTTTACGGTATGTTGACTTAGTTTCTGACTTTTTCTGGGTCACACAGTCTCAGTTAGGGTCAGCACTGAGCTGGTACCCTTCTGTGAATTTTCCTTTTCATGTAGATTAAACATTGTAATAGAAGCTGGAAATGTCTCTTTTAGTAGAAGGAGAGCTCTGATTCTCTGTATAATTCCCTGCATTCCACATCTTGATTGTTTTGACCATTGGGCCCTTTTTTTAAAGTTGTTTATTCAGAGTAAACTGCTACCAGTGAGATTTTGCGTTTCTCTTTCAAGATGAGTGATCTTCATATGAAGATCGGGGCAAAGACGTACTGAAATTTTCTGTGACCAGATGTAGACCTTTTCTGTAATCTTTAATGCACTTGTAACTTCAATGGATATTATGCTTAAGTAGATTTTTCCATGGCACAGAGATACTTTTTAAGAATGCCAAAAATCTGCCTTTTCTCGATAATAGTATTGCTGGCCTAGGTGTCTGATACTAAGCAGTATATTGATACTTAGCTTTAAATACACATGCTAAGTGGTATCTATTCAAAACAGAAAGCAAACTGAGTTTAACAGCTATTTTAGAATTATGTCAATAATGATCTTGAGTCTGTCTTGTAATGTGTTACCTGGAAGTGTTGCACAATACTTTTGGGAGTATAAGAGAAATGTATAAGGGGGGCAAAAGGAGTTAAAAAACCTCCACTGTGCATAGCACAGTTGTGCTGATAGGAAGAGTATATACAGAGGTACAGCATTTGAGCTTGCAGTAAAAGGTACCTTGATATGTATGTGATATCTTTTCAGTCTGTTTCCTGGCAAAAATATGACCAAGTGATTGTGGGAATTTCATTAGCAAACAGAAATGTAAAAAAAATATAATTCAGGAACAATTATAGATCAGAAAAGGCAACAGACTTTTTTTTTTTTTAACAGAGGCATTTCATTTAGAGGGTTATTTCTACAATGAAGAGCTTACAATAAGTTATGCAATGTTTTTTCTCATTCTTCTTTTCTGCTTGGTCCATTTTTAGGTTCAGAGCTTTATGCGGGGCTGGTTATGTAGAAGAAAATGGAAAACTATTGTCCAAGATTATATTTGTTCTCCCCATGCAGAAAGTATGAGAAAAAGGAATCAGATAGTTTTTAACATGGTGGAGGCTGAATCTGAATATGTGCATCAACTTTATGTTCTTGTGAACTGTTTTCTGCGGCCCTTAAGAATGGCTGCAAGTTCAAAGAAGCCACCTATCAGTCACGATGATGTTAGTAGCATTTTCCTCAACAGGTATGGGGTTTTTTGTTTGTTTTTTGGGGTTTTCTCTGACTGCTTCTTCCCATTCTGCTTCAGTTTACAGTAGTGAGGTCTGGCACTTGTTTTTTTGCTTTTTTTTTGCTCTGATACAAGTAATGTCACTGAGTTAGACCATATTTCCAGGGGCAGAAGGCAAGGTGCTGTTGGTGATGCTGTTTGAAACCAGCTAGACCTCTTTGCCTCCTTACATTCTATTTCTTTCTCTGCTAGAGGAAGAAAAGGACAAATCGTGCCTCTCGGGGCAGTTCTCATAATTTTCTGTCACCTTTCCTGTTTCTTTTTCCCTTAAGAGAGCAAAATTGGACTTAGTGGCCTTGTATGATCCAGATAAGACCCTGAGGATGAGTACGTCAAATCTTCTATTTTCTGTTGTCCTGCCTAAGGAGCCTCCTTCCCTCTCACTTGTCTTTTCATATCCTAAAAAAAAAAAAAATCGTTCTTTGCGTTAAGCATCCAAGTACTGTTATAATGAATATGTACAAATAAACCAGCAGGCATCTAACATTTGATACAGGATTGGGATTGCATCCAAGTCTGCCCCAAACTTCCAAGAAATAGAACATATTCCTTTAGTTATGAGACAGGTTTTGCTTTCATAGCTCATTCATGGTCACTGTACTCTTCATGGTTTCTCTTACAACGGGGATGTCCCCTACTTCTGTTGATCTCATAAGCTAAAATACAATATTAAGGTTCATGTTGTAGAAAAGTTGTAAGCTTCAGATCTTAAACAGCAGTAAGCGAGAAAGTAGATGATGACCACTGACTTGATGTTTCTGCATCTTACTGTTCCTCTTAAACTAATGAATGCATTGTCAAGGATATTCTTGAAAACCTATTCATTAAACTCTGTGGAACACGTTATTTAATAGATGCTTTTATTTAAAAGAACTGAACAGTTAGAATATGCTTTCTACACCAAATACTATATATTTTTTAGACATCCTACACTAAAAATTTTAAACAATGCAATAAAAGGAAGCACTTACTTCCGTAATAATAACTATCTTCTTTTTTTTCTAGCAAAGTGCAAAACATACTACTAACCAGGAAGAGATGTTTCTCTGTGAATTACTAATCAGAAAATAAAACCTGAATTGTCTTTTTTTTTGTTTGAATACTTGTTTTTCAGTGAAACAATCATGTTTCTTCATGAGATATTTCACCAAGGCTTAAAAGCAAGAATAGCTAATTGGCCTACCTTAATACTAGGTAAGTTACTGTATTTTCTCTAGGGGTACAATTTTCATATTTAATTCTGAAATTACAGTAAGGTCTTTTTTTTTTAAAGACAGGACTTTTTTAAAGTCTTTTTGAATGTAATGCATTTCCAGAAGTAACACCACAAGATATGGTGTAGTGGGAGTCCCATGTGGGCAGTAATGACTGTCTTCCAGTCCGTATATGTGAATGCCTCTGCCCTAAGCATTGATTAGATATGGGCCCCTGCATTTTCAGTGATATTGTCTGATTATTAGCTAATCAGAACAACCATGTTTTGGCAGGTGAAAGAGCCAAGTTTAACGTTTCTAAAATCTCAGTGTATTGGAAACAAAACTGATTATAATAATTCACTTCCATAGAACATAGTAGTTTCTTTAAAAACATATTTCAAGAGATGGGTAACTGGAAAAAAAAAGCATTTCTTGACTTTTTCTAGCTGACTTATTTGACATTCTGCTGCCAATGCTGAACATATATCAAGAATTTGTTCGGAATCATCAATACAGTCTACAAGTACTGGCAAACTGTAAGCAAAACAGAGATTTTGACAAACTCTTGAAGCAATATGAAGCCAACCCAGCATGTGAGGGGCGAATGCTGGAAACTTTCCTTACTTACCCCATGTTTCAGGTAGTCTCTGTATATTTTTTGTGGCTGTTTTTAATGTTTGGTTGATTCATTTTGTGTTACTGACATTACGATTGATTGAAGATTCTTCTTGCTTAACTAAAAATACAATGGAAATTAATTTAGTTTTAATTTATTTCATTATTATATTGAAACTCTGCCTGCAGAGATCTTTTCTCCAACAATACTGATTCATCTGTGTTCAGAATCTTATGTATGTTGAAGGGGAACGTGGGATGAGGACTAGGGCCAAAAAGCTGAGAAAAAACTGCTTGACTTCTCCCTGCTGCAGGATTATGAAGCAGTCCAGAGAGGGATAATATACTTGGTATAGCAAGTTAGAGCAGCCACAAACATTTTACTAGGAATACATGTTAAAACTTCCTACTTTGTTCTCCAGTAACTTGGTCTTTAGAAAATGAAAAATATATTGCAAAAGTTTTGAAAACCGTATTTATCCTTCTGATATTTTGTCTTGATCTGCCTAGATTAATTATTTGCGTCTGTTTTAATAGGTCTATGAAACACTGGTCTGATGATTTTGTGTCTTTTACATTGAACCTAACATTTTACTCATCAAGAGAATAATGAACCCCCTCAGTCTGTTCAGTTACTGGCAAACCAAGTAGGGTCAAAAAAAAAAAAGGGGGGGGGGGGGTGAGTGACACTCGTGTTAGTGCTAGTTATTCATCTTAGCCTAAAGGGCCATTAGCACCTCTAACAATACATTTTTTTTAGCTTTGAGCTTGTATATTGTAAAGTTTGGGGATTTTTTGGTTGAGCTAACACAAGGTCTTGGGATCTTAGAAAAGAGAGAGAGAGTCCTATTCATATATGATGGAGGATGTCATTGCTGATGACTTTTCACTTCAGCATAATAAGAAGTCATGTCTCCTTCTCCTAAATAACTTCTATTCTGTAAAGACATTTTATACTTCAGTGTCACTTGGTTCTGGTTAAAAGCCCTGAAACTGCTTTAAGTAATAACAAATGGATCAGAGTCCTTGTGCAACCATGTGGCCTTTAATAGTCAAATACTGCACATTCTTCAATGTCCATTAGCACAATGTGAATTTTATCTAAATGCAAGCAGGTCAGCTGGCATTTTCAAAGTCATAGGAAATTTAGATGCACATATCCTATTAAAATTGAGGGAAGGTATGTATGGATCTCCCAGGAAGTTTTGAAAGTTTTCTCTATTGGCACTTGGATAGCAGCATGAAACAATGAAATTTAATGTCATATTTGTGGCTGCCTCTGCTCTGATCTTTTCCTTCAAATGTAATAAATAGATCTCGTGCTTCCTCAAACTGAAAACATACATATGCATACTCAGTCTCTATCACCCAGAAGTTCACCATTTTTGGCAGTAGTTATATTTAGAATGTGTGTATAATCATTGAGCTGGGGATATTAATTTAAAAAAGACTATGCAAAACTTTTCTGACTAAGGTAATGGCTAATATTTAACAAAAAGCTGTATTGGAAATATTACTTTAAGGATTTACTGATTTTATACCTGATTTGTTTTCAGATTCCTAGATATATTATAACACTTCATGAACTTCTGGCTCACACACCACACGAACATGTTGAGCGAAAAAGCCTTGAATTTGCTAAATCTAAACTAGAAGAACTTTCAAGGTAAGATTTTTCTACCTTATGTTTGATAATCTTGAATCAAAGGTTTTGAAATGAAAAATCTATTTTCTTTATTTTGGTCTGGTTTTGCTCTTTTTTAAAAAAATTCTTTTAAAGAAAAGGATCAAACCAAACCAAACCAAAGATAATGAAAAAGAACAAAAACACCCCGACCTAATATTTTGGCTCTTCTGTTTGTTTTTTTTTGTTTTTTTGTTTTTTTTTTTTTACTAACATAAATCTACAAGTGTCTCCTTGTATTTTGGGTAGGGGAGAACAGGAGTTGCTATAGGAACCACCTACTCCTTAGTTATAAGCAAAGCAATTTTCTTTACATAAAGAAATATATATTTTTTTTCACACTTTAGAGGAGAAGGACATTTCCGATACTCTTTGACAACAGGAATCAATCAGCGTCTTGAAAAGCACTAAGTTCTTAATCTGTGTTATAGTTTATGTGCAGTAATGAAATAACTGATTTTCACATATGCTTCAAATAATGCCAGATAAAGAGGAACTAAAGATGTATTTTGAGAGCTGATGCTCCCTGTAGAAACCTGCAAAAGTAAGCTCTTCCCTGAACACCCAGACCATTCTCGGATGGTCCAGCCCAGTAAGAAATTTGGTTGTTATCTCTGGGAAACAGAGTCAACTGCAGTGAATGAAGAAATGCTGCATGAACTCCGGGATATAATTTTTCAGCATCTGGAGTATTCACCAAAGATGTACTTGGAGAATATTTAGTTGTAAAAGAGGGATCACTTTATAGCTTTTGTTAATTGCATGCTCTTGGCTGGTCAGTTTTCTTTTTCTGTTAAGACAAAGTGGCTTCTTCGTGCAAGCTACCTGTTAATTTGGAGCTTATTATTTTTTCCTTTTTGTCCCGCTGTATCTTTAACAGAGGCAGCTTTCTGAGTCAGGTCACGTTGTGCCACCTTGTGAACCTCTAACTCCTTAAAAAGCTGGGCAGTCAATATCTTTTACAGAAATGTCTGTTTGACTCCTGCAGTATTCATCAAGTTCTGCCCTGTTCTGAGGCCATCTGAAGCAGAAAGAAGTGATGTTTCCTTTCCACTCAAGCAAAGCAGAGGATTTCTGTGGCCAGGGTTATGTGCACAAGCTGATCAATCAGCTTTGACTTGGCTGCATCTTATAAGTCAGAGTTCATTTCTGATCCAACTAATTTGTCACTGAACATTCAGAATTGGAGGCTGAGACTGATTGATCCTCCTCTGCTCATAAGGCAAGCAGTATAGACCATAAATATAAAAATTTATGATTCATTTCCATCCCTCTAATGTAGTTCTGAGAGAGAAGGAGCTTTCAGATAAGTGCAGTCCGGTCCCATTTCAGGAAAATATTATACATCACAACACCATATAAACTTCTGGGTTGTGTTCAGCCTTGAAAAAGCTGTATTTCTCTGTGTAAGAGGAGGATGCCTATGAAAAAAAAATGGAAGGAAGTAAGCAGTGAGCCATGAAGGCTATGGTTGTTAGAGGAAGCAAGGGGGAAGTGAACGGTACATTCAGATGTGAACTGAAGCAGAACAGAGTGGGGACATAAAGTCAAAGGCAGGGATTCTATAATGTGTAATAACCAATACAGAATGCTAGGAAACATTTCCATGTCTGTGGCAGCCTAGTCTATTAAGGATCAAGAAGTGCTATTCTATCAGATGTGAAGGGTTTTTGCCTTGGTGGCATCTGTCAGATGTGTTTAGGAACAGTCTAAAAACAAGTCTGGCAAAATTGATTCCACTGCTGAAAAATTGAAATGATTACACGAATTATTTGAAAGGGAAGGAAAAAAGGCAAGAAACTTGCTCAAGAGTGATCACGTACTGCATGTGTACATCTGTCTTGTAGCAGGTGGCAAAGGACATCAGCTACCTTCTGTGTCTACGCTGTGTAAGTGCAAGTGAAAATAGACACAACAGGTGCAAGATACATTTCAAGGAATTGAAAGTGCATTTTGTATTGTGTCTAACAGGGTGATGCATGATGAAGTGAGTGACACGGAAAACATCCGGAAGAACCTAGCCATAGAAAGAATGATAGTAGAAGGCTGTGATATATTACTAGATACCAGCCAAACTTTTATACGCCAAGGTAAGACATTCTTCTTTAAAGCTATCTACATAATCATGAAAAAATTGCATGAAAACCAGTAGGGTTCATGTTGCCATCCTCGGGCAGGTCGCTGCACTGGGCACACCTAATATCCTAAGACTACTCATGGTCTGTGGAGGGTAAGTCAGTCACAAAATGCCCTGATGACAACTAATTTTGGGCTGTAGTTGAACGCCACTTCTGTGCTATTTTCTTCAGGAACCATGAAAAACAGCAGCACATGAATGGTAAAATGCCCATGGGACAGTAATGTGCGTGGTGCCTGGACTGTGGTCTTCAAAGGGACGGAAATTGCCTACAGCTCCACAGAGATCAGGGCTGCCTGGCCAGTTAATGTGGCAGTCCAGCTGATACCCACGTTTGGGCAAAAGTTCAGGAGAAGCTTGAAGCTTTATCAGTGGTAAAGTGATTGCTAGGAAGGAAAACAGCTGTCAGTTGTTCACATTTTTATTGGTGCTTTGGAAACATCTCAAATTGATAGTGCAAGCATAGATATAATACCTGAACATATTCACTTCACCTTGAGAGATGCGGTTTTGGGCTTTAGTAGAAATTCACAATAGATATAAAAAAAACTTCTGCAAGAAAAGGCATCCTGTTCTGCCAGGAATGTAGGACGACTTCTAATATAACAGTTAGCAAAACAAGAGAGGAAGAGCCATACTGTATTCTTTTCTGTCTATTCTTGGTGGTTTTGGAAACTCTTTCTATTGCAGCAAACTGGTTACAGTTCTTGTTTGGTGGGGTTTACCCAGCTGCTGTTAAACCAGCAAATGTGAAAACTTCATAACTGAAGCTTATTTTTCTCCCATTTATAAAATAACTTACTTCTGGATCTTTTTTAACAAATTTGTGGGTTTGTATATGGTAACTACAGATCTGTAGCGTAGGGTTTTTACTAGGTACAAGCTTCTTTATGTCTGAAAAGTGTTAAATGTGTTTAGGAAAGGTTAGGAATGTAATTTAGGCACATGCCTTCATGTGACCTTTTCTAGATAGCCTCGACAGAATATTTGGTGTTTAAATAGAGCCGTATACACAGCTGGTAATTTAATAGGCTTTGTATACATTTTAAAATCCATTCTGTCATGTTTCTGTAGTCATGTGGCCAAACTAACTATGAAACTTTCCATAATAACTTCGATGAGTTTTTGTACAATGGTCACTATTAAATGGCTTGATTCTTCATTAAATATGTGCATTTGTTATAACTGAGGTATTTAAAGAGCTATGAATATGTCTTTGAGAAAAAGATGAAGCTGTTGTGTTGCATCTGCAGCAAAAAAATTATAGGGCTGTGATTCTCCTAGATTGACTCGTACCATGCAATTTAATTAAGTTTTAGAAATTTTTTTCAATATGATTACAACACTTCTCCAGGGAAGTGGTTGAATCCCCATCCCTGGAGGTATTTAAAAGACAGGTAGGTGTGGTGCTTAGGGACATGGTTTAGTGGTAGACTTGGCAGTGCGAAGTTAACGGTTGGAACTGATGATCTTAAAGGTCTTTTCCAACCTTTCCAACCACCTAAATGATTCTATGATTCTATGATTTCAAATTTATATATTTGTTGGGTTTTTTCCCTTTAAGATTGGCTGGTATTATTTTGTCTGTGTACCCAGTGTTTCATGAGTATTATTTTTTCTGTGGGAATCAGTCTGAAAGAGATTACTGTTGGATTGTTAGACTCGGGTCAAACCCATAATTTATGTAAATTAAATTCAGATTTATTTCTGGGCATACAGTGAAAGGACAGTGGACAAGACTGTATGTTACAGAAGGCTATATCACAGTTGTATCTTTTGGAACATCCACTGCATGTGATTTTGTATAAGTGCAGAAATCTGAATAGAGCTGATGAAGTAATACCAAGCCCATTTGCCTTTCACATCTGATAGTAGGGTCACTTTGACAGTGATGTCCATGTCCTCTAATTTCAATTAGGCTCCTCTTCTTTGTGTTGATCAGTGTAGATGGGTGCAGGAAACCTCTATTCAGCTTAAAAAAGGAGAGAAATGCCTTTAGCTTTGTTCAGGCTTTTTCTGTGAAGATTAATTACAACTTTGCCATATGTTTCATACTTTTCTAAGAAGAGATTGTTTCTGTTGACCTGTACAAGTTGAGACCATAGAAACTATCTCTGACAGTGCTTTGCAATGTAGATTGTGGATTCCCCTTCAGGCTTCTTGGGGTCTCCTTTTCTCTCTCTCTTACTTTGATTCAGACTTTATTGTCAGGCATGCTATAAGTCATGGCAAACAATTAAAGAACATTTTGTTTAAGAGTGTAAAGGAAACATAGGGAGTCTCAATCTGCAATCCAACATTGTCTGACACCCAGACAACTGGACACCTGGAGGCCCTTTAGATGCCTCCAAACACTCTGTCTGATGTTCCTGCCATCAGCTGCTATGAATGTACCTCTGCTGATAAAAATACCACAATTACAAAATCATGGAATAGTTGAGGTTGGAAGGGACTTCTGGAAATCATCCAGTCCAATCTCACCTGCTCAAAGCAGCATCAGCTGGAGCTGGTTGCACTGTACCATGTCCAGCTGGGTTTTGGCTGTTTCCAAGGATGGAGACTCCACAGCCTCTCTGAGAGAGCAACCTGTTCCAGTGTTTGACCATCCTTACCGTAAAATTAAAAGGCCTCCAGAACAGCGAAAGCTAAACTGAGTTTGTAAATCAGGCAGTTACATGTAGGCTAAAATATATATATTTTTTAAAAGATAGAACCTTTTGTATTTCTTGGATTGAACAAAGGCTAATAGAGTGACTATTCTGGCAGTATTGAAGTACTGAAGTGTTTAGGTCTGTAGCTGGATAAAAATTCCTGAGATTACACTGATCATCCAAACTACACTGTTAAGGAATGTTCTAAAATTAGCCTCACTTGCTCATTGCAACTGTACCTTGGCCAGTTGTGACCATTTTTTTCCTTAACAGGGAAACTGTAGTAGAATGCATGGTGGGCAAATGCCCGGTTTCATTAATCACAAAAGCTTGATGGGAATGCATGAGGTCCTTGCTTGATGTCAGCCCTGCAGCATGTATATGTGTTTCTCTATGTAAATATTGAGTATCAAAGAGAGATAATGCAGTCTCTCTTCTCTGCATTTAAAAAATCTAGTTTCTTTTGATTTACCTTACTAAACAATAACATTTCAGCTCCACACAAGAACACCATTTAACCTTCAGCCCGTTTTAGCAGAGCATAATATGGTATTCCTCAAAACATTCTAATGAAAATAAAAAAAAAAAAAGTGAGTTCCAAAGTTGCATCTGTAAGTGTATCATATTTATAGATATGTTATTCTATATATATTATTCTATATATTCTATATTCTATATATTCTATTATTCTATAATAATAGAATATATTATTACTCCTGTTATTCTAAGGAGCAAAACGGAAATGAAATGTACAGGTCGAATATTGTTACTCTATGTGTGTAGAGAGAATTTCAAGAGTAACACTGACAATTTTGTGATGGGAAGTTGCTTGGGAATTGTTTTGTATACAATCCTTGGCCTTGCAATGGGAGCTGGGGGGCAATCAGTGTAACAGAAAAGTCACGATTCCAACACATGGGAGCGATCTCCTTCCTGTCTTTCACAGTTGAGGCAGGTAGGCTGTTTTGTCCAGGGGAAATGTACAACAACCAATAAGAATTTATGGGGTTTGGTTAGAATTTGGGTGAACCTAAAAATGTTCCAGACCTTTGCAAATTTCTAGAGTAGAACTTCACCCCACTGTTTTGTTGTGGTGACACAAATCATGTTGTACACATTTAGTTTAAATGTGAATTGGCTGTCAAAGAACACTATACTATTGTAAATTTACTGGTGTATATTTTGCTATGCCAGACAGTATAAGTTTGAAATATATGAGTAACTTAAGGCTAACTAAATGTATAGAGGGAGCTAGGTGTCGAAAAATGTGGATAAACAGTAACTTTCTCAGTTACCTTAATTTCTCTGTTTGTTAGTTTGAGATTGTGTATGTGAACTTTGAACAGGAGAGCTTTTTTTACAATGTACAGTGAGAATTACTAATGTAATATTTCATGGATAATTCTTTCAGGCTTGCATTGTGTCAAGATGATGCTGCTAGTTTGAGCTTTGATGTAGCTATGCTAGTCCAATATCTCGTTGCCTCTGAAAGAAGCAGGCCAATACCCACCCCCTCATGCTTGTTCTGCTGCTGTTACTTCCTTTGCATCATCACTGGTGCTTTTTTGACCTTACAGTGAGACATGTCAGAGACCTAAGTCAGCTGCTTCTTTGTAGCATTAGTTTCCTGCTGGTTTAGCTCTATCAGCTAGCTAATGTTGGAATAAGATGAGAGCGAGTGTAAGGGTGGTAGTAAGGATAGATGTGTGGGAATAAGATTAGGAGGTCTCCTGGCTGCCCTGTCTGGTAACAGCAAGTTGTATCATAAAATCATTCCCTTCGCTATACAGAGGAATTGCACTTCACTGCCAAATTTTACTCCAGATCCAAAATTGGAAGTGATACACTTGGTGATATCAATCTGGAAAAGTTGGTCAGAGACTGTTTTTGAGGTATGAAACGGCAGAGGAGCAAAGCTGTCCCCAGTCTGGGGTTCTGCAGAGTACAAATTCAGACTTATATAACCAGGTTCAATTTAGTTCAGAAGTGTTTTACTGGTAACACATTTTAGATGAGCTGTGGAGCACTGAGGATTATGCAGTATAAGATAAGAGGAAGAAATATGCTTCATTTCCATCTCTCTTGCACACAGGCACACATACACAAACTCTTTTCGTTCAAAACCTGTTCTTTTCATCCTCTCTCTCTTTGGCTTGTAAGTAATGCATCTTGTGCAAGTCTAGCAGCTGTCAAAAGTGCAGTTTGCTGTTCAGCTTAATTTTCTGATCAATGTGTTTAAATTGCGTAAGAATTTACCCAAGATCTAATCCTGCCATGTACATAAGCATTAGTCTAGACTGTACTTGCTTGAATCTATTTATCATAAAAAAACAAAGTGAACTTGTGCAAAAAAAGATGATCAACTTGTGCTTAAAACAGATCCTGATGTATATTGATACTTACTAGAATGAAAAGTTGCATTAATTAATATCGTAACATTCAATGCATTAACACTGCCTACTAAATGTTACTATAGCAGAGTAAATTTTTCATCTTTATTATCAGGTTCCCTTATTCAAGTTCCTTCAGTTGAGAGGGGAAAACTTAGTAAAGTTCGTCTGGGATCATTATCTTTGAAGAAAGAAGGAGAAAGGCAGTGCTTCTTATTTACAAAACATTTTTTAATTTGTACAAGAAGTTCAGGAGGAAAACTGCATCTGCTCAAGGTACAGACTTTACATTATGACTCAATTTATAAAATGAAAACGCAACTTCAATGAAATGTCAGTATTTTATTATTCTATAGCTTTAACCTGAGATTGTCCTGTGTAGTTATAAACAGAAGTGAAGTGATGCACACTGATTGACTGCTCTGTCTTCTCATTGCAAATAATAGAGTTCAGCCAAAATTCTTTCACCTACATCTTTTTTTCTAGAACCATGTAATTCTAATAAGCTGGGGGTTAGAAACAAGACATTAACATGTCTGTCTGTATAAGCTAGCAGTGAAAGTAAGTCAGTTTTCAGTGTACAAGTCAGCCAGGACAACCCTGTGGAATTACCAAAGAATAATTTCCAGAGCTCTAATAAAATTAATTTTAAAAGTCAATTCTGTTTTCCTGAGCAGCATGTTCTTTTAAACTGAAAGCTCTTCTAAGAACACTCTTATTTGTTGGGAATCAGGCTTTCATAGTGTAGACTTGTGAAGAAAGAGAGATTGGTAGTTTACAGAGTGGGTTATACTGAATAGAATTTTAATTTGACAAAGACATTTCTGAGGGGTTATTAAGACTGTTTGTATGCTTTCTCACTTTGCACCCCTTAAATAGTTCAAGTATTTTGCAATGTAAATAGAGTATAACTGAACTTTTAAAAAAATCTTATATGTATTTGATTTAAATTCAAGAGAAGATGAAATTCTAGTTACCTTTTTTGAAATTTGTGAACAAGTCTGTATGTGAGATAAATTATAGTGTGGTAAAAACGAAAGAAATCTTTTACATTTGAGTATATTACAGATTTGTTGGATTAAGAAAAATGTTATATTTAATTATCTGGTTTTAGTTCTTGAGGAAAAATGTGCATCATGAAATTGATGTATCTTCCTAAGAGCTCTGCGTAATATACAATCTTAAAGTAAGATATATCAGAGTTTAAAAATAACTATAATAACAATGGGAACGAATGTCAAAATTTGTGAAAAATGTGCTTTGTTTTCATAGACAGGAGGTGTTCTGTCTTTAATAGAGTGCACACTGATTGAGGAGACAGACGCGAGTGATGATGATTGTAAGTTACATTCAGCTATTCGTAGTAATTACGATTTCTGGTTTCTTAAAATTGGTACCCTTTGTTTATTTTTCATAAGAGCAAATTGATATGTCCTCCCCTTTCGTGAAAGCAGAGGAATACAGTGTTACACTGATTCAGTAAAATAGATGTTTTAATAATGGGCATGCTGGCTTGAGTGAGGGTTTGTTTTGTTATGTTCTTGCTGTTGACATCCCACATAGGATTTTCAAGTAGACTGGCTGAAGGGGTGTGACAAATTATTTGCTGACTTTTGTATGCAAGTTCATCCCAAGGATCTCGCAAAGAAAAAATATGCCTTAAAAGAAGAAGCAGATAACTGGGTTTCTTAAATACATGGGGATTGAGTGAGTTGGCAGAATTAGTGGCGAGTTTTTGTCTTGGATTCCCTACAAATCTTGACTGCCAGCTTGTTCAAATGAGATAACAAACCACATTCCCAAGCTGATTTTATTGTTACTCATTTTGGCTTCCACCCTGCAGTTTTAGGCAAGTTTTGCACTTGAACTGTGAAAGTATTTCATTACTTTCAGTGATACTTCTAGTATGCTAAGAGTTATGTTAGTGTAGAAGTGTTAGAAGGACTTTAGCCTTATTTGGCATCTTTAAAAATAATTTATAGAGACTCCTGCTATTGCATGTTTGTACCTTTTTTTGTATTTAGTGTATGTGAAAAACAAAATCAGTTTTGGATCCCCAGTTGGGTTTTCTCTTTGTCAGAGAGATGTATTAAACCAACTTCCATTTTAAATTAAACCATTATTTTCTTTGTTTTATAGTCTGAAATCTCACATTTTGACTTCCCCCCCCCCCCCCTCTGTTTGTGAAGCAAAAGGTTCTGGCCAGGTGTTTGGACATCTTGATTTCAAGCTTGTAGTTGAATCTACGGATGCTCCTCCTTTTACTGTTGTCCTTTTAGCCCCATCACGACAGGAAAAAGCTGCGTGGACAAGTGATATAAGTCAGGTAGCTTAATGTATTCTTTATCTTCTTTGTATTGAGATCTTAGTTTATTCTGTATTTCTGAAAACTAATCCAAGAGAGCGACGTTGATTTTTTGAGGGCTGATTTGCTGTGATGTGTATGAAAAAACCTTCGTGTTACCTGTTTTCCTCAAAATTCTGTCTTTGCATTTGAGTCATCGGTGAAATGTGTTTCTCAATGAGAGAGATGGGATATAAAAAATACAAAATTGTCAGTTGACAAACATAATACTAGTGGTAGTCATTTTTATGTCTAAGGAGAGCCCATCCAGATATGTATTTTAATTTAAGAAGAAGGATAGTACTTGTTTGTTCATAACTTTCATACAGATCAAAAAACACCTGAGAATCCTGAGTGAAAATAATACCATATCACATCAATATCATATCCCATGCAGTGAGAAAATGAGATAAACTCTATTTTCCACCAAAAAGAATACTGAAAAGCCATTATAAATAGTTTCTAAGCATTCTGACAGTCTGCAGGAACTGTCTTTATTGTGAATGAAGAAAAATGGTGTTTTAAAACACTTATGCCAGGGCTTTAGTGCTTTTGGCTAAAAACATAGTAGACAAACTTTTATCAGAATCTATTTGAGGAAAGAAGTTGAATGCACTATCAAAAATCTGAACTTTCAACTAACCAGATGTGAATTTAGGCTGTTGCTATTTTGTTTATGCATGCAACCAACAAGTACATAGATTTCTCATAGTTCTGAATTTGAGTCCTATCCTGTATTAATTTCAAGAGAAATAGTTGATTAGACAAGTATCAGTGTGGAATTTGATGGATTTCTAAAGATGCTACCATTGCTGGCAACATCTCCAGGTGAATTATCATAATGAGTAGAAATTGCTTTAAAATAAGCATTCTGAGTTACTTTCTTCTGGACTAACTTTTTTAAAGGAACAAGAAAAATGGGGATAAAAATCTGAAAATATGGTATGAGCTGAGAACCTTGGTCTCACTGCAAGTAGGTATATGCAGATCTTACAGACAGACCTGGTTGGAGAATTTTTTACAAAATGCATTTTCAGTGAATTACGTTGTTTCATTGACATGTAAAAGTATTGGAATTATTTGCTGGGATGGAAAGACCATTAAAGAACTGTACTGGAACATGGGACACCCACGAATAAGTCCATTCATAGCTTAAATAATAATGAATTCACATGAGAAAGTCATCTGCAGTCCATGTAGACGAAAGATCAGAGTTTGGGTCTGCCTCCAAAGGTCAGGTCGTCTCCTCCAAACCATGCTACCATGGTGTTATGGAAAGAGCTGAAAAGCTCCACAGCTGACTTGGGAGCTGCATGCCTGCAAAGCTTGGAAGTGTCTAGCAAGGCAGAGGTAAACATGAGTACCTGCCTACAGCTGAGAGAGGAAAGGGCTGGCTAGACTGCCAGGGCAAAACAGTAACAAGGCTTTCTCACTTGACAAAGCCCCTTTTTGAGGGGGGGGAGATCTCCCAGCTTTTGAAGGTAGAGGTATTCTGAAGAGATATGCAGCCAACAATTAACAGCAGCTTATAAGTGAAAATCTGAGAAACCTGAGATTTATTAGCATTGTGAGGCTGTAAAAGCTTCTCCAGCCTTACAAAGGACAGGAAGCCAGAGATGTTGAGGGGATAAGCAGCAGCAGCTTAAAGGAAAAAAGGAGTAAGAAGGGGTGCAAGATGCTGTGTAGACTGTACAGACATTTAGGGCACGAACTGGTATCACTGTTTACAAGTAGCAATCGAGTCAGTTGACCTAGTGCTTATGGTCAATCTGGAGAGTAAGAAAGAAGAAAGTAATGCCAGAAGCACACTGCCTGTCTTCTGCTGGACAAAGAAAATTTGGGGTGAAAAGTTGGATAACACATGAGAAGTTCTAAAGAATTTTGAGACCACTTGTCTCTTGAAAACCAAATTGTGTGTCTGACTAAGCCCATTCCCAGCAGAAACCTTGCCATAAAAAATTACTGAATCTCCTGCTCAGAAGCATTTTTTTTTTCTTTTTAACCATGGCTACAACCCTCAAGGAGAGCATAGGAACTATCCTAACAAAAAGGGCATATATAAAGTATTTTTTTAGCAAATATGTGTTCTCCTGTGTTTGCAAGTAAAAACAAGTATACATGTAGTTAGTGTTCATTCACAGCATTAGTGTTGGTGTCAGGAATTCTGCATCTTATTAAATTATATATGCATATGACATAGAAGTCATATTTGTCTATACATTCCTAGTGAGGCTTCTTGAATTTATATTCCTTTCATACAAACCATATACCTCTTATGAAAAATGCATGCTTTTTGTTAATGCTGAAGAAGCCTCCTGTCTTCTAGTCTGAGCTTGTCCTTCTGCCCTAAATCCCCATTACACTCATTCCTTAGCTAGAATGATAGTATCTGTCAGGAGGTGATAAATGCTAGGCCTATGGAGACTAAGGATAACAGTGCTGAATTACCTCAGGCAGTTTTATGATTGGTGCTAAGGCCTTCTTTGCAACATTTGAAATTCACATGGGGGAAATTACTTATTTTTATTAGATGTGTTTTTCTCAGTGCTTTTAGATAATGATTTGATAAAATCATAATGTGAATTGTTACAACTGCACTTTTCAAATAATCTTAAATACCTGAATTTAAAACCACATACAGCTACATGGATCATATTTTAAATGTATAGCTATGTAGACATATTTTAAACCTGAAGAGGCCTCTGATTATCTTGTTTGACCAATCTAACATCAGTCATTATTTTGCTATGAGATGTTCCAAAGCCAGCAGACTATTTTTATTCTCAAAGTCAATGTAAATGTGTATGATAATTTTGGAAGCTCCTTTTTATTGAAGTAAAGAAATACTGTAACATATTTTTTATGATGTATGATTTTTTGTATGTATGATACATGATAAATAAAAGTAGAAGATGAGTCCTGTAGTGTTAGGTAGGGGGGTATTTGTTGCAGATCATATAAGCCTAATCTACTAACAGACTGTCTGCTGACTTCCAAGAGCAAGGCTTGTGGTGCTGTGTTAACTACATAAAAGTACAAACCAGAACATAATGGTGTACAAATGACTTCAAGCTTACCCCTGTGCTCTGGCAGCGCTGAGCTGCTTTGAGGCTTGAAGAACAGCCTATGCACCCCTAGTTTGTAAACTTCTACTGGCCACAGGACAGCTTGTAATTTCCTAAGCAATATCTGCTGTGACCATGTCCCAGAAGTCTTTCCAGCTTCTAATGCCTAACCCAAAACATTTCTACGAGAGTTTGCAAGGAAATCCTTTGACAGCATCTTCATAGCTATGTTTCACAATAACAGCTCCACTTAAATTTGTTTTTACAAGTGTGTGTCTAGAAACTTTATATTTCTCTTTGGTCTTTTTGCACAGTGTAAAGGTTAAGGTATTAGTGTACATGTTTGTGTTTATGTATTCTAACTTCCTTGCAGTATTGATTTTTTCAAGCTTAATGCTCATTCAGGAAATGCTAGAGATACTTAATTTTGTTCCGTTTCAAAGGAAATTTCACTTCCAACTCAAAATACTTATTCATGTGGAAAAAAAGATGCTGAGCTGAATACCCTGAGTGTGCTGGTAAAGACGCATGGACTTGCAGATGTACAAATCGAAGGAAGAAGACTAGAGAAGCATGTCCACTATAATTCTTGCATCACTGCTTTTCATTTCTGAAAATACCTTTTACCAATCAGCCCATCCCTGTAAAAGTTATGCTTTAAGCTTACAGCAATATGAAAAGTGGGGAAGTAAGTCGCCTTACCCTGTGGTTTTTCAACAGTTCTCAATATTTATTTTCACAGTGCATTGATAATATAAGGTGCAATGGTTTAATGACCATAGTGTTTGAAGAAAACTCAAAAGTCACAGTGCCACATATGATCAAGTAAGTGCAGCATTTTCTTCCCAGTGAATAAAATAGCTTGCTGTTATTTTAATAAAACTTTTCACAAAAGAAAGTGTGTATTTGGAAAATACCACCATTTAATTTATTTTTCCCCTCTTTTTGTTGAATGGAATTAATTCTACATCCCAAAACATATCTTTTCAAATCTTTTTCTTGAAATGGTAGGGATGACTTAAAATGGTAAACTCTCAGTTCACAGTATTGGACTGTAAAAGATCACAGCTCAGATTTTTCTATTCATGAAGTTGCCTTCAGTTATGCTTCAGATGAATAATTTTATTTTCTGTTAGATTTTCTCTGTCATATCACTGATAATTTTATTGAATATATTTTAAAATGTCTTAAAAATTTAGGTGAATGCAGACAACTATCATTTTCCAAGGTATTTTGTTGTATTAGCCAAAATTTTTCTTCTCTTTGTTTCTCTTATTTCTGAGAAAAAAAATATTTCTTTCATAGTTTTAACTGATCACATCAAGGTAACATCATTATTCATAAGCCTGCTTCCTTCACCCTTGGATTCTTTCAGTCATTTATTGTAATAAGTAATTTTTATTTGTAGACAGCAATTTTCAGTACGTGATTCCAAATTTCTAACACAATTTTACCTCTTGGATCCTCTACAGGTCTGTATTTACATGAGTTTTACCTACTATTATCCAATATAAATATTAAGGAATAGAACACAGGGATAGAAATATAAATATTTATTTTCTTACTGTTATCTTTCACTAGGCCATTTCTCTCTTGGATGTTGTCTGTACATGAAGGTTTCTCAAATGCCTCTTTTGTAACTGTTGCCTCTTCTCTCTTCATATATGTTTAGAAATGAAAAAGAGATAACATCTGTGAATACACTGTTTACAGACTCTTCATAAGGGCAGATAGCGATAGGACAAGGGAGAATGGTTTCAAACTGAAAGAGGGGAGATTTAGGTTAGATGTTGGGAAAAAATTCTTTACTCAGAGTGTGGTGAGGCACTGGAACAGGTTGCCCAGAGAGGCTGTGGACGCCCCGTCCCTAGCAGTGTTCAAGGCCAGGTTGGACGGTGCCATGAGCAACCTGGTCTAGTGGGTGGTGTCCCTGCCCATGGCAGGGGGGTTGGAGTTAGATGATATTTAAAGTCCCTTCCAGCCCAAGCCATTCTATATGATTCTATGATTCTATGACTGTTAGGGCACATACATGGAAAGAAGGCATTTTATTGTCTTCAGTTTTCTTCCAACCCTCCAGTGTGTAAACATTTCTTTTACCTGTTGAATGTTAACAATATGTTCACCTGTTTTCAAATTGTAGAGTACAGCAAGGTCTTAATCCCAATGTCAAGAAAAAGAAATCTTAATTCTAAAAAACATACAGGATCTTAACAACAGACACAAATTTGGTGTTCTCTTTCTGAGATTTTATTCATCTGATTTTTAGCACACAACTTTCAGAGTCACATGTCTTTGGATTAAATAAAAAAAAAAGGCCACTTTTCTGAGGGCCCAACTTAAGAAAGAAGACTTTTTTGGTGATTGTTGGTGGGTTTTTCTGGGTTTTTTGGTTTTTTGTTTTTTTGTTTTTTTAATGTAATGCAGTGTAGAATATCTGGATGCTGTATTCTGAGAAAATCCAAACATTTTTACTGAAAAGATCAGGCAGTATTGAAAGATGCATTACTTAGTATCCATCCCATTTTTTTACGAACTAAGCCTTCAACTAGATAAAATTAAGCAAGAATGAATTTGGAAAAAAACCATCATGAGTAGTGTTATGGAAATGATTAATTTTTGTTTTGAAGTCTAAAGAAAATTTAGTCCCAAATTTTTTTACTGCAACAAAACCCCTGGTTTCTGCTTTGAAATTTGAGATCTTTCATGCTGTTCCCATTTGCTTTTTAAAAAAAAAAAAAAAAAATTCTTGGAGCCTGAGGGCTTAAAAGTGAGCCTTAACCTTAGCTGAGGGGTTAATTTTGCTGTCTCTTGCTGGAGTCCATTAGATTGTTTTATATAAAGCAAGTAAAAATTGCAATTGGTCCACAGTTGTTCTATAGTGAGCTTCTTGTACTATAGCCCTACAGGCCACAACAGCCTGAAAGAGACCAGAGGGCACAATTCTGCCTCCTGTTTAATTTCAGAAATTTAGGCTTCATTAATGATTTCTTGTATTTTGAAATATAAATTAATTATTTGCCAAAAATAAAATTTAAATGGCCTTAATTATGACACAAAATGTAACTGAATGGAAGCAGGTTTCACCAGAAATTAAGAGTTTTCTCGTGTTGATGAAATACAAGAATGGATCTATATTTGCTGATTCTATGTTGACAGGAGCAGCTAAAGTGATATCACTACTGTACCATAACACTCTTCCTCTTTGGTAAAATGTTCTAAATTTAATTTTTGTGTAGATCTGATGCTCGTCTTCATAGAGATGACATTGATATCTGCTTCAGCAAAACACTGAATTCCTGCAAAGTACCCCAAATCCGTTATGCAAGTGTCGAGCGCCTTTTGGAGCGGCTAACAGACTTGCGATTTCTAAGTATTGATTTCCTGAATACGTTCCTACATACTTACCGCATATTTACTACTGCAGCTGTTGTACTGGAAAAACTTTCAGACATATACAGGCGGCCCTTCACTTCCATTCCTGTCAGGTGAGCTCTAGGTTTTTTTCCTTCTATCATAGATTTATTTACAGAATTACCATGGCGTCATTTGTTTGTTTGGTTTTTACCATATTTTTTTGTTATATGAATAATTTAAGAAGAAAGTTCTTCCTTTGTAAATAGGATGTAAGTTTTTAGATAAGTCTGTCTCAACTTTCTGCCCAGGCTTTGAGGACTAAGTGTCATATAGATTTTGCAGTGCCATGCAGATTTGCACAAAATTTGCCTGTAAGTGTTTTCACTTAAATCTGTTCGGTGCTTGTTATTATCTGTTGATTTTTTTTTTTCTTTCTTTCACTCAGGTCTTTGGAGTTATTTTTTGCCACCAGTCAAAACAACAGAGGAGAGTACCTGGCTGATGGGAAGTCACCACATCTCTGTCGCAAGTTTTCTTCTCCTCCTCCATTGTCACTTTCCAGAACTTCCTCACCTGTCAGAACCCGAAAACTCTCGTTGACCTCACCACTGAATTCAAGGATTGGTGCCCTTGACCTCTCTACTTCATCTGTGGCAAGCAGTCCTACCTCAACCTACAGCCCGGCCACCTCCCCACCACCAACGGGTAGCAAAGTACCGCTGGACCTTAGCAAAGGGCCCTCCTCTCCTGAGCAAAGCCCTGGCTCCATAGAGGACAGCTTGGAGAACCCTCGTGTTGACCTCTGTAACAAGCTGAGGAGAAGCATTCGAAGAGGTATTATATACCCACAAAATACTGAATGTTACTTTTGATAAATAAGGTAGTCTGTAAGGTAGGCTTGACTTTTATCAGATAACTGCTGAGAAGTTTTTTCTCATGTCTTTTTTTTTCTCCTGATCACCATAAATTGTGTTGTGAAACCAAATACTCTGATTTCTGTTTCTTCTCTAGTAGAAGCTGCGATGCATTGTCTGTCTCCACGGCTTTGTTGCTTCTTTGTAGGGATTGCAGTGTGGCAGAATGGTCTTGTCTGTTTTCACTTCAGCAGAGTGTTAAGGAGAGAAAGGCAGAAGGAAGTATTTGATGATAGTTGTGTTTCCTAAGGTGAAAGATTTTGGAGTTGTACTGTTACTACAGGAAGTAAAATATTAAGTTAAAAAGAAATAGGGATGTAAAGACCTAACAGCTTTAACATGTTTACATAACAGGGCTAGTTTTCCAGAAAGATTTCCTCACTAATCCAAACAAATAATTTATGTGATGCGCTTGGTACATTGGTGAGATTCATACCACCTGGTTGTTATCCATCCAGAAGGTAGATGTCTAAAATAGATTCATTGCTCCCGTGCAAATGCCTGTTTTCCTCTGTGGAATATGTAAGGCACCTTGGAATAGATACTACTTCCAGAGGGCTAAAGTTAGTTGATGTAAACCTCAATGTGGGCATCTAGAATGGGATCATTGTATTTACAGATGGCAAAGCAAGAAAGTAGCTCTAATCTCATACGATGCATACATGCATGCTTATTTCTCATTGCTCTTTGGGATGGAGGGATGGTCTTCTGAATTAGAATAGAAGTATATAGTCATTTTTTGTATTGTTGTTATATTACACGAAAGATAAGGAAATAAAAAAATGCTATTTTATTCCTAAAATTCATGTTTAGAAACAGTCTTACATGGCCTGACTTACAATTTGAGGAATTTGAACTGTAAATCTGAGCAAAATGTAGCTCAATTTTACTTGCAAGTACTGTAACAATGAAAATTGATATAACCCAAGAGGAAGGAAGAAAAAGATTACCAAACATAAACTAAGAAAAGTACGATTGAGGCATTATGTTTACTCCTTACTGATGAATTGAAATAAGTGCCCTGGTAAGAAATTCGATGTTGTATTATGCAGAAGGATTGTTTTTACAGAATGTAGTCTATTGTTTAACAAAAAAATCTTTTTAACAGGAAAGTTAGCCACCTTAGCATTATAAGAATCTATGCTTGCCCATGCTTTATGCTTTTGTAAAATGCTGGTTGGCTGTGATACTTAATCGTTACATTTCAGTATGCTGGATGTTTTTAAGTGAATAGCGTAACAGACTATTTATGTATATAAAATATAGTATTTACTATGTAGACTTGGGCAAATTCTTCTTGTGCACTAGTGTAACCACATTCAAATCAATGTGATAGCACAGCACGTCCCAAAATATAGGCCATGCATTAAAATTAATTGTACACAGGTAACTGCAGTCTGCAGTAGGTGTAACTTTTTTTACTGTACATTGTAAAGTAAACTAGTAGAGAATAGGTTGTTCTGGCCTAGTGTTAGCACTAGGCATTGTTGCAGAGGTGTTCAGATTTTGCATTCCAGTCTGTCAAAGCTGGAAGTGCCATCTGGGCAGCATGAGGAACATTTGGAAATGGCAAGAACCTCGTATAAATGCTAAATTGCTGTCTGTGCAGTGTCTCCAGTCCCTTTGGGGATGTCATGCTGAACAGTTTGCACTCAGTTTGTAGGAATTTGCAGCTAGATAGCTCTGTTCTGTGGGGGAAAGTCCTTTTGTCACCTAGCTGCATATAGCATGTTGAGGAGGAGGACTAAGTTTAAAAAGAAATCTCACAAGGAGAATGGAAGTGAGTGGTAGGAGAACTACAAAATGCTAATCTGCATGTTTCCTATCACACTTAATGCATTTCTTTGTTTCTGAAGTTTTCTTGGTAAGGAGACCAGTTCTACTTAATCAGGACCCACCACCACATTATGGCCAATACTGTTGCTCTGGTGCTTGTTTTCCAAGAAAACAACTATGGCCTACTCTAAATCCAATATAACCGTACAAATTCTGTTCTCCAGGACATATTATTATGGTGGTGGTTGTTGTTCTCCTTGCATGTTGTCTATTTACATCCTGGAATTTCCACCTTCTTTGCCCAGTTCCAAAGTTGTTGTTTGCTTTCAAAGTTTTTGTTTTCCAAAGTTTTTGTTTATATATATTTTTATATACACAGTGCTTATGCTGCAAGAGCAGTTGTCATTCATATCAAATGTAGGATATATTTTATCAGCTTGTTTTCCGTCATTTTGGAAGTAGTATTTCTGCCATTCCTTTTTTATACTTCTTATAGAAGAACTCCTCCATAGAGTAATCTGCTCTCCAGTGCTGTTTGGCCATTTTATTGGGCAGGTTTTGATTACACAGTTATCCAACAGGGATTATTTTCCCTAGCTCATATAAAACCTATGAGTTCAAGTATCCTTATTACATGTGCATTTCACTGCATATTCTGCTGACTTAAAAGTGCAGTCTTATCCAAGCTATTTTTAAAACTGACAACTTGCTGTTTTTCACAAAGTTCTTTATTTATGAGCTTTTGTGTGGCTATATGTCATTGGTACAAAACTTTCCCAGTCCTTTAACTCCACCTGGAGGATAATTATTGCCGAGTCTTCTTAATTCAAAAGTTTCATGGCAAGGTCCAGAAGCAGTACTATTTAAAACAACTATAAACCACAGATTAAATGTAAACAACTTTGTGTTAGATGATATTTAGTGGTATTAGGTTGGTATTGAAACACTGGTATTAAGTGCTATTAATTAATGGCCATTTTTTAAACATTACCTTTCAGTGAAGCCCCCTTTGATGTACATATTCTTTTTTATCAATGCAGTACAGTTCAGATTGTTCAAAGTTGATAATTTGCAGACTTTCTGTCTTTTGATGTTTGTAAACTGGGAGTCCTGAATCGCTCACATACTCCATAATCTCTGCAGAGGCACTCCCTATCTAAGACAAACCAATCTGACTACAGTCTCTGCTTTAAAAAAGCATATGTTAGAGCTCCATACTGTAGTTCCCTATGGCCTCTTGATCGTTTCAAAGAACATTTGTACTTTATAATTACATTAATAGAATAGAATAGGATAGGATAGAATAGAATAGGATAGCATAACGTAGCATAACATAGCATAGCACAGCATAGCATAGCATAGAATAGAATAGAATAGAGTAGAATAGAACAGAATAGAATAGAATTATTGATACATTAATTAATATAAGTTGTTATATATTTATTTTTGTAATACATAACATAATATAAATTAAAAAGTTGTAAATTATGAATGATCATCCCAGTATTAACATTTATTCTCTTTTAAAGCAGCAGTTCTAGAATCTGTGTCAGTGGACCGGACAATTCCTGAAAGCACTTCAGCAGTGGATACCACAGAGCTTTCCCCATGTAGATCCCCTTCGACACCACGTCATCTCCGCTATCGCCAGCCAGGAGGTAAGAACCTGATATTTCTTGCCTCTATCAGTCCCTTTAAAGAGTTGAATACTGTAGCTGTAATCCCTGCAGGATGTTAGAAAAGAATAATGTTTGAATAATGTGTTTTGCTTGTATTTTCCTTATTTCTCATGTATTAAAAAAAAAGCCATTAGAATGTGAATTACACTGGTTAATTTGTGTGGTAATGAGACTTGGAAGCATGTTGGGACTTCGGTATAATGAAATGTTCTTAAATAGCTTGAGCAGGATGTGCACAAGTTCAAGGCTAATATTGAATCAGTCCTATTCTCACAAAACTCTCAAGACCTTGACAGATTTTTTTTTCAGCTACAAAGGGGACATATTTTGGGCACCATATGTAATCACGAAATACACAACACCCATTATTGTCAATGGCGAGTGACTGTGTCTGTTTCTTTGTATAACACTGAACATATACAGATGGTGTCACATTATTCATTCCAAAATTTGAATAAACTGCTCAATTGAAGAGGAAAACTGAGAGCTGGAGCTCCTCAAATAGCTCTCACATGGCTCTTTGAAATCATTAGCAGAGCTGTGAGCTACGTCCATGAACACTTAAAATGCTGCCATCTCTTGAAAGCCAGATTTCTAGGCAGTTACTTCATGCCTGGGATTAAAACACCAAAACCAGAGCAGAGTCTTCTCAACTGCTAATAAGTTGCTGAGACACTTTAATTTTCATCCAATGCTAATCTTTTGTTATTGGGGACATTTATGGTGAGATGTCAAGATTTGGGAGCTGGAAACTGGGGGGAACAGTGCCCTATTATCTGAGTACTAGTCAGAAGCAACGTTCACAGCACTCCCTACAGTGAAAGTTTGATAAATTGTGCCAAACTCTACTCAGCCTAGGCAGTGACCTGAGAAAATATTTGAATATAGTTATCAAAAGTTTATTAATATGCTTAGTTGTCTAACATGATTTTTTTGTTTAGGTTAGTTTTCTACACCATTGTTTTTGTCACTTTTTTTTCTTTTTCTGTTTGGTTACTGCTTGTTCCTCACCTTGGCAGTGCTTTAGACAATTTTTTCCATAGCAACATTAATTACACCGACCTGGAAATAAAACTTAAGTCACAAATATGATTATGATATTTTTATTTTCCTTAATATAAAGTCCTCTGGCAATGAAAACATCAAATGGTCACATGTATAAATATTAGTGAAGATTTTAAGTATTATTGTTGCTTAACTTGAAAAATATGAAAAGTATGTAGAAGTTGTTAACTTTTCTCTGTTCCCTTTACAGTACAAACTGCTGACAATAGCCACTGTTCGGTTTCTCCTGCTTCTGCTTTTGCTATTGCTACAGCTGCAGCAGGGCATGGGAGTCCACCAGGTGAGAGAAACGTGCTGTACAAAAGAGAGATAACAATAAGATACCTAGGTCTCAAAAGGTAAATATTTCCTAAGAACATACGTATCTGAATCGTAAATAGCCACGGATTTGTTACTTTAATCTGATGGTGTTTTGAGTCTGGAATCCTGCCCTTTGTGTGGACATTGCAGTACAGCATTCACTGATAATTGGAGCCTTGGCATCCAGTTATGTGACCATTATAAAAATATTTGTAACATAACTCATTTAGTTGAAAGTGAAATTGATCCCTAAGAGTGACTAAAACAGCTTAAGACAAACTGTTGAGGTACATCCACTGTGTTGCATTTCCTTCTGTGGCACTCTGGAAATTTCAGCTAATGAACCAATTTATGTCACCAAAGAGTAAAATCATCTTTTTAGGCGGTTTATATACCACCCTGTACTGGGGAGTTGCCAGCAACCATCACCATGTCTACCTGAAAGAAGGAAATGATGAAAATGTATTCAGAAATATCTTTTAGAACAAAATATGAAACTTAACAAGTGAGGACTGCGTACTATACCACAAAGCTTCAAGAAACTCGTGTGAGCTTTGTGCCTTTGTTCTGTGGACTCTAAGGAGATTGCCAAACTATTCAGTGAGATTTTGAACTATCGTGGTATAAACCAATGATAGCTTTTCTTGCTGACTTAAATCAGAATTATATTTATCACTCTGCATTTTCAGTTCATCATCTATTAGCTGAATTGTTGTATATTGTCCTTAATATTTCTGGGCCAACCTATTACTGAAAGATCAATATTTTACATATATGTAATCTGCTAGACATCTAGATCACATCTTTCTTGTTTCTATTTTTTGTATTCACTTAGAACTTAAGATTTTATTTGGAAAATGAGCCTTTTTATGTCCAGGGTTGGTACACATAAGAGCAGTTGTACTTAACTAAATTATTGCAAGTGTGTACTGTATATTCCTTGGAAAGCAGTTATGTTGTCTACTGACTGGAGGTATTTAGTGCAACTTAAAATAATTGATTTAAGTTTTGAATTTGCTTGCTCTCTTGCTGTGTACCCTTTGACGTATTAATATCTTCCATTAACTGAGTCCTGTCCTAGGTCATGTTACAAATAAAAAGCAACTTTTTTGAAGTCCACAAAATCACTTTGACTTTGCATTGATACACTCAAACTCACAGTTCATTTTGATAATGTATGACAAAGCATAGTCCAACTGTAAATTAACACCTGCCTCTTTTCCGTCATAACCGTTGGAATATCAAGAAACTGCTTTGAAGACTCTAGTCTCAAAATCACTCATGAAATTCTATGCAAGTCAGTAAATTGTCACCGTTGATTTCAGTGGATTTTGTATCCACTGTGTCTAAAGTTGGGGTCATTTGCTTGATGAGTGAGTAGGCATCATGAGAAAACAATTTCTGGATAAACATGGATCAGTGCTCCTATTACTCGTGTACTTCCTGTGATCTTTAGATGATCACAAGAGAGTAATGTTCAGTTTTAGGAACTTCATGAACCTGCCATAAATACGTATTTAGTAAATTTTTTTTGAAATTATGAATATCCTCTGCCTTTGGAATCATACACTGCCAAGGAATCAGCAACACATTTTGCGTTATGAATTGATTCCAGTATGTTTACAAATTGTTCAAAAAATGCAGTAAGAGTAAAAAATACTGTTTTTTTCCCACTCAGACCAATTCAATTAAAAATTACCGCTTTTGTATTGTTAAAAGCACAGCTTTTCAATATTTGTAGTATTAAAGTATGAGAGAAAAAATCTACAAGTAATTAAATCAATCAATTGAAGGAATATCAAAGTGTGGGGATATTGAAAAAGGAAAAAACAACATCCCTAATATTCTTAAGTACTTTTTTGTGTTGCTGTTCAAGTTAGTTCTGCATAAAAAGTCATTCTCCTGGGTGATGTAAAAAACAAGAAGGTTCTGCAGCAAATCTGACAAGAAAAGTGTGTGGTGGGGAGTCTCAGGAGACTGAACTGGAGCAAGACTGCCCACCTGTAATCAATATGAAAATTCAAGGCTACAAACCAGAGCTTAAACAGCTGAATGACCTATTTTGTAACTTGATGCAATTAATCATGGTAGAGATGGTACTAAAGTTGTAGAGTCATGCAGTTCAAATTTGGGCAATTCAAATAATTTTATTTCTTCCCCATATTTGTGTTATCATAATTATGTGGTTTTTTAAAATAATGCCGTTTTTCCCCAGTGGACTACTGTCGCATTCACTGCATAGGATGGACATGATCCATCAGTGAATCAGGTCTGGGTAGTGAATGAGATTTATGGCTCTTTTTCTTTTTTTCATTGGTCCTTGGCCTCACTGCTGCAAACATTGTGATGTGTGCCATTTAATGTACTCCCACCTGGAACATAAATAGAACGGCAGATGAAAATTAGTGTTGGTAAATACTGAGTGATGCACATGAGGAAAACCAGTCTGAGCTCTACACACCTGAAAGGATGGGCTCTGTGCTGGACATTATCACTCAGGACCAAGATCTGAGGATTACAATAGATGATAGTTCCATTAAACGATCTTAGTGCTCATCAGCAGCCAAAAAGGTAAAGAAAACATCAGGAATTATTACTAAAGGAACAGAGAACAAAGCAGAGAAGACCACTATGCTACCACAGCATAAATCCAGAATTTGTGTGCGTATTGAAGACTAGGTACAGTTGCAATACATCCTGCTTGAGATGAGGGGATGAGAACTAGAGAAGGTTGAGAGTTTGCAGTCAAGGATGAGTGGAAGTATGAAATGGCTTTTGTGCATTTGAAGTTTAGAGAAGAGATGACTTGGAGGGTTGATGAGAAGGTTCTGCAAAATCATGGATGTCACAGGGAGAGTTAGTAGGCGTTTGTTGCTTTTTCTGATGGAAGAGGTAGGAGGCATCAGCTGAATTTCCTGAGGCCAAGGTTCAAAACAAACACAAGTTTGTGGTTCTTTGTGCAATGAACTGAAGGCCTGTGGGTTTCTTCTGAGGAACATTGTGAAGGGAAGAGACTTACCCAGATTCAAAAAGTGGACGGCTACCTGCAAGCGAGAGCCATTACTGGTTACTAGACTGGCAAACTAGAACAGGTTCAGGAGCTGAAATCAATTGGAGGCTGTGGGAGAGTATTAGGAGGTAAGAGTCATCTCTGTGTCCTCTGTTCTCACTGTTCCCTGAAGCATTCTGGCTTCTGGCCATTTTGTTTTATTTTGTTATGTGTGTTGTTTTGTTTTGTTTTCCCAGGGTATGATCTCTTAGTTCTTCTCAACTTTCCATCTTCCAGTTCTGGCTGTTCAGGGATGCATTGAGGCAAGCAGGTTAACAGACTCATTGGAAAGCCCTATAGTCACACACTCTACCAAAACCAGACATGAAGAATATTTAATCATCTCCTGTGTAGAGTGTTGGCCATAACATTTTATAATGGCTGTCACCATGCAATGATAAGTTTATATGCTGATAAGTATGTAGAGCTCTGAACAGCTCTCCCAGGGTGTACAATGGCTTTGCTTATCTTATGATAAGCAACTGGGGGAACAGTGCCTATGTTGGTCTTTTCTGCAGGCTTCATGACCGCAGGAGGCTTGATGGGAAGCCAAAGTTGAAAGGGTTTTCAGTACTTTGGTCTGCTTTAGATATTGGTGCACTTTCCCATTTGGATGCAACCTCAGTGCAGTGCATGTTGGCAGTGTTTTCACTCTGCTTCATCCCTGCTGTGTGGGGATCATTGCTGTGCTTCAGGGACCTTGACAGTGTTTTCGAGGCACCCTCACCTGTTGAGTACATTTGTTATCTGGGTGCACATGAGGTGCACATGTAGGGCTAGCAGGGCCCTAAGAACAGCTCATGCTTGGGTTGCCCCACCACACCATATGCTGTACTAGTTTATGAGCTGCTGAAAAGGAGGTGCTGGGCACCACAGCATTGCTCTGCAGCATGCAGAGCTTCTGCAGTGTGTAGAACCTTTCTCTGAACCAGGAAGGTTCAGGTTCGTGTGCTCTTCAGCAGTTCTTTGTAACTTACTGGTTTTGTTGCCATTAATTTCTGTTATTTTACAGGTAACTGCTTTTATGATGCCAAGCTGTACTACTTGTCCTATTGCTTAGTCCATCTGTCTAGTTAAATATTAATCTCTACTTACCTTAAACATGTTTTTGTATATTCTCTTCCATAAAATTTGCTTATTACTTGTTTATTTTAACAGCATGATAACAATAAATAGAAATATGAAGTGAAAGTAAAGAAAGTCAAATAAGGCACCCCAGGTACACAGCTTGGTGCCTGCATGAATGGTAATATGCACAGTAGGGATTAATAGAGCATGTTGTGTCTTTTACATGTCATTTCTGTTTTGAGGGATGTGGAGGATGGCTGGATGGCTCATGGCTTGCTGCAGTTGTAGTGCTCTGTCACCATTAATAGGTTGCTGCACACCTTCATTCTTTTCCCAACTTATTAAAATAGGATAATAATACTAGCGCATTCTATCATAGAAATGGACAGGTCAAAGTCATCTTTATTCTGCAGTCTGTTCTGGTTTCAGCTGGGATAGAGTTAATTTTCTTCCTAGTAGCTGGTATAGTGCTGTGGTTTGGATTTAGGATGAGAATAATGTTGATAACACACTGGTGTTGTAGTTGTTGCTAAGTAGTGTTTATACTGGTCAAGGACTTTTCAGCTTCCCATGCCCTGCCAAGCGCACAAGAAGCTGGGAGGGGGCACAGCCAGGACAGCTGACCCAGACTGGCCAAAGGGCTATTCCATACTGTATGATATCATGCTCAGTATATAAACTGGGGGAAGTTGGCCGGGGGGCAGCAATCACTGCTCGGGGACGGGCTGGGCATCAATCGACAGGTGGTGACCAATTGTATAGTGTATCACTTGCTTTGTATATTATTATTATTATTATTATTATTATTATTATTATTATTATTATTACTGCTACTTTTACTACTACTCTATTTTATTTTACTTCAATTATTAAACTGTTCTTATCTCAACCCACGAGTTTTCTCAATTTCACCTTTCTAATTCTCTCCCCCATCACACCAGTGCAGGGGAGTGAGTGAGTGGCTGTGTGGTGCTTAGTTGCTGGCTGGGGTTAAACCACGACATAGTCTTATAGCTTTCTTTCATTGCAGTAAAGCTCATTCTTCAGCAAGGGAAGAGAACAAAAAGTTATACAAGTATCCTTCTCCAGAAGAGTGAAAGGCATCCAGTTTTCATGACTGCGTACAAACTAGCACAAAATCAAATTGTTGATATAGGGACAAGTATTCTTTACTTATTCTGAATTACCATTTCCCTATTCTCATGACTCTTTGTCATTACTCTTAGCACTTCTGTTCACCTACGTGCTTCTCAGAGCAGTAGATAAGCCCTGAGCAATCACAAACATATGCCTGCTCAGAGGCATCAGTTACTTGAGCTGTTTCTCTCCACCTCTGTTCATATACCTCTAGAAAATTAGTTCTTGATTTCTGCTTGAATCAGTGACAACTTCCATAAGCAACACAGAGGTTATCTAGAAGCTCTGTTCCAATGTCTACCTTACTCTCTTCCCTGTGGAGAAGTTCCTATAAAAACGTTAATAGTCTCATCCTGATGAACGTCCTGTAAACTCTTCTTTTAGCTTTGTAATGAGAGTTAGGTAGTCCTTAACTGGAACTCCAGGGAACTGCAGTGAGCCCCATCTCTTCAGGATTGATTTCCTTCTCTTCTCTGAGAGTCTCTGTCACGTAGCCAGTGTCAAAAAAAGGAGTGAGACTGCTAATGTGGGAGAGGAACCTCCTGCCAAAATACTCGCCAATCATTTGCAGTTTTGCTGCAAAAATCCTACAGGTGTTACAAGAATTAAGTAACAGCAGTATAATCTCTACAGCACCCACACAAACCCTAGCACTGAATAAAAACAATTTATATGGAAAAGTATTTATTTTATCTGTGGCTTGTAGAACTTGCAAATTTCCTTGGTTTATCTTTGTACAATTCTTTCGAATCTGTTATTCCTTTTTTTTTTCCTTAACTTTTTATTTATGTCTGTTGTGCATAGAATCAGAGCACTATCTCAGGATCAGTAAGATACCATGCACTGATGTTTAAACAAAAAAACATCAGTTCATTTACTGAAACTGTTCTGCGTGCAGGTCCTCATACTCATAAACTATGAAAATGTTCTGTGTGACTAGAAGCAATTCAAGCTTTACTTAAAATCTCTGAATAGTTGTATGGATGAAGCCAAATTAGCAAAATAATGCTGTGTTGTTTTTTTAAATAATGAATAAAGTAAAAAGTACTTACATAAGCTTAGCAAACCTACAGATTTCTTATCTGCTAAGAATGTCTAGCACAACTTGAAGAAAAATAGTTAACGTTAAATTGATCATTTTTTTTTGAAACAGTTCTACTGAACATGGGCTTCAAGGAAATTGTTTTGACAAAAAAGTTCAAGATCTAAATTGACCTTGTATACTCTTTATATTTTTTATATTCTTAGCAGATATACTGAAAGAGCTTTGAGAAGCTTATTTCTTCCTCAACTCAAACTGGAGACCAAAAGTCTCCCAACATGGAAAATAAATGTTAGACAAGAAGTAAATACTTAAACCCAAACAAACAGGCTGTTCCCTCATGAACATAGCGGCTTTGTTTCAACAGCTCTGTCATCTGATTTTGAGCTGCGTACATCAGTATTTCCAGTGTGCCGCATGCTTCAAAGCTGCCTTCCTCCTCCTACAGCATGCCGATCCGCGCTGTAGAGAATGTACCATTTTTCACAAGAACAAGGTGACATATTATGGGAGAGGATGGGAGTGGGATGGAAGCTTGTGGTTGGCAGGAGGGCCTGGCATCTTTAGTATAAGCATTTGTTTTTTAGAATACATGTGAAAGGGAGAGGAGAGAGTGAGAAAGAAGTAAGGAAAAAAGAGTCTTTGGGGGAGTATCTCTGACAAATATGATTTGCACTGAGGAAAATCTGCCCCATGCTAGCAAGGAGGAAAGATGGTTTTATTCTCTCTGATTTTAGCAATTTAAAGGAGCAATTAAAATAACAGCTCGAAGCTTTGACGCATCTACACAAAAATGAATTGCTTATATACTACCCCTTTCGATACCCTGCACATATCTCTGGTGCTAAATGACATTTAACTTGAGTTACTTACCTGAGTATTGGTCAGGAGAGAGAATTCTTCCTAAAGCTTCTGCGTTTTGCAGCTTGTATTCTATCAAAGAACATTTCAAAAGATCTCTCAAACAATCAGCCTGCAAATCCTTTCTTATACAGAGAAAGTACAAGCAGCTCCTTCTCTTTTCACAAATCCACTCTGGTGGTTCAGAGGAGCAATCTTAATCTAAATTGCCCTTGGTTTTAGGCTAGCAAAACTGATCAGCCTGTTTACCAGACCATTTTCTGGTATCATCTGCTTTTCCATAGCTCTTACAATCTGTCTGCAGAAGTGATCAGACAGTCCTTTGCAGCTGCAGCAGATTCTCAACAAAGCAAGCACAAAGCCTGCTCCATTAATCTGCTAGCTGCAGCTGCTAAATGTAAGCAGTATCTTCCTTCAAAGCAATTCAGTATGCATGAGCATTCAAAAGTACCTCCTGGTGCCACTTCCACATGCTGCCACTGAGTAGTTTCCACTGTTGACAATGCATCTAATACAGTCTGTGAGTTCTGGATCGATGGTCCTGCAGTCACATCACTGCCTATGGAGGGATCAAGTTCCTTTCTTAATCTTAAACTTTGCATAAAAAGTTAGTTATAGCTACTTTCCAGTGATAATCAGTTATGCATTAGTGCATTAATTATATGCATAAAGTTATGCATTAGTGATGGAAAAGATGTACAGAGGGAAGTGTGTAATCCTTTTATGGTATAAATGTCTGATTTGCTTTGATTTGGCTGTTTTTGTATTCTTGATCACTGCCTGGGATAAATCATTGTAGGCCCTTTCTGTACTTTGTTTGACCCCTTCTGATGTAAAGCTGCCCAACCTCAATTTTAGAGCAATTGAATGCGGCTGAGGATAAACAGTGTGGAAGTACTTACGTGAAGCGTCAACTTTAAGAACCAGCAATGGATGTGAAAGTGTCAACTTCAGGAGCCACTGAATACAGAAAGTCCTCATCTCCTCAGAGGTGCTGTAGGACTTTGTCTGCCATAACATACCCCAACTCTAACAGCAATAACAAATATAAACGGACTTTTGTAAATTACAGCTGTGTTTTCCAGGATGACATATCTCTTGAAAGCTGCATAACCACTGAAGTTGGGCCTGATGAGTCCTGTGAGCTCTCAATCTGACACACTTTATCCTGCGTTATTACTATCACAATATTAGGTGGACAAAAATTAGCTAAAAGTAATAATCTGTGTTTTGTAGAGATCCAGATTACACAGTGTGTCATATGTAGGCCTTTCTATTCTGATAAATCAGGCACAGATTGATTAAGGCTGACTTCTTATTTTAAAAGACCAAAATTATCATGAGAAAGATTCACAAAAGTTTTTAGCAAGAACTGCTTACCTTACTTTAGGTTGTGACCAGTGGTGCTATTCTGCAGTCATTCAAACTACTTGCCAGCTCCCAGTGTGACAATATCTTTGTTTTGTTTGTTCTGGCATAAGCACTAATTGGAGTAATGGAATGACATAGCTTGTGCCAAATGATACAAAGGAGATCAGATCCTATGTGCACATTCTTGTGTCCACGTGTCTGTAGTTACGTGTATGACTGTGCCAAGAGGAGGCACCTTAGCTGTACATACTGCTGCCAGTTGCATTCAGCACTTAAGCTGAATAATGTGACTTGGAGATGTACCATGCAAAATAACGAAGGCATACACACCCAGTGGGATCCCATTGATCCCTGAAGTGGAAAAGCATGTAGAAACATACGTTATGCTTTAAACAGATAGAGTATTTCCTCGGTTGTTACCGTCTTGCACACAGATTGATGTGGGTATATAGTTCCACATTCAAGGCTATCAGCTGTACTGTTCAGGGACTATTTGCCTAATTCTGAACAGAGGAATAATAATGTGGCATTACACCATTATGTTTCCTGAGACAGAAATTCTGGAGTAGGCAGCTGAGTTAGTATGCAGTTTGGTAAAGATCAGAATTAAGTGAGGTTTGTAAGGGAAATTATTACTTTCTTTTTTCCATTGTAAGAGGGCAGGCAGGCAGAGATTTCCTTGGTATGATGAATGTTATGAGAAAGGCAAGCAGTACCTTATGGTGATGTCAGGATGGATTCTACATTATGTGGATAGCCGGGTAATGCACTTCTGTGCTGTGCTGTACTAAATGCTTCAAATTACATCAATGGTTACAAGCTAATCTTTGGAAAGGTGTATATTTCTTTCTGGCTTTGTACATAAGTATCCATGTCTAAAGCAAAACCAGAAAATGTGTGTCTTTTTCTAGTTGATATTCAGTATGATGCCATAAACATTGCTATTAGTAATAGTTACAGTAATTTTGCACTCCAGTAATTTTCTGGAAAAACTTTGTGGAACTTTTTCCTTATGAATCCAGATCTGAAAGAAAAAAAATTGTGATGGTGATATCCCGATCAATAATCAGGATGCAAACAATTTCATCCTTTTGAATCTGCAGCTTATCTCAGCGGGATTACTCTTCACAGGAGAAAATTGGCACAACTGGGTCACAAGTATCATGGAGACTGTTTCTAAGCAGTTGGAAGCAGACCTTAATTTTACCTGTACTTCTTCAGGTCATGGGTTCCCACATGGAATTTCAAGATTGAATTTGAGGGCATCTAGCCTCCTGTCCGAGATACAGGATATCATCAAATCAGTGAAATAATTGTTTCAGGCATGCTTATCAGTCCTGCATGCACTGTGACCCTCACCAGTCCCCCCTTTCTGTCAGGGATCTAAGATGCTTAGTTCCAAGAAAGAAAAGAGTTGATGTGGTGTAGGATTTGTTATCCTCCCCTGATCCTTTATGGAGGACAGCCAAGTTTTTTTACTTGTCGTTTTTGTTTGACGAATGGCTCTAGCCAGGAGCTGAGGAAGTGAGTATTAGTTCCCTCTTAGGAACACATTTAAATGAGATTTCCAGACCAATTTATGCAGATTCATGGAGGTTTGAGAAGCACTGAGACCTGTACACTGAACTTCCTTGGACTTCTGCATTGCAATTAAAAAACTCCAGGTGGAAGTACTCATTGGCTTACTCTACAGCTGACACTGTTCTCCATCAAAAAAGGATGTGTGACAAATAACCACTGGTGTAGACCAACCATCTTTCCTTCCTGGTGGCTGGAGGGTTGTCAGGAGTTGCTCAGATGTCATTACCAAACCTAGAGGTGGCCAGCATTAATATGACCGAGCCACTGGGCTGGCTGGGAGGCTCGGTGTGTGTGATGTGTGGGGTCAGCGGGGGCTGATGACGATGCCCTAGCGGAGAGGCAAACTTGCTTTCTGTTCCAGGTGGCATTTTTAACATTCATTCACCAGGCTGCTCTTATGAGACATTTGTGTATGTTTTCTCCTGCCAGAGGATATTTTACTGGGAAATCAGTAGTGAAATGAAAATAGAGATTAAAACTAATTTGTTTGGAATCTGCCTTCTAATTCAATAACCCTGACTGTTATTCCTTTCTTCTGAGTATTCACCTACTCTGTAGTGCACTTGAATGACTTCTATTTTTGTTCCTGAATTAGGAGCCCTTTGAATTTAACAAAATTGTTGCTTAGCAATTTTAGATAACTGGCTAAACATTCATGTTCAAATTGAGTTGAATCTCCCCTTGCAGTTTTCTTAGGGCAATAACTTTGAATTAAAACAATGACATAAAAATGAAGGTTAGTTTTGTCTCAAGTGATCCCTGTTCTTGGGAGTTAAGAGCCAGGGGAAAATGATGTTTTCTTTTCACTTTAGGTGAAATTTAGCATCCCCTTTTTTTAAGGTGTTCCTCTCTCTTGAATTAATTTCTTATGCTAGTTTATTAGAGGAGCTGACTACTCAGGACAAAAGTATTATTTGCACTGGACATTTCCTGAGTTACAACTCTGTGAACCATGTGTTTCCTGACTCATTGCACTACATCCTGAGCAGCTGCAGGGAAAACTGTTTCATAGATGTGTACAACCAAATTGGCACTAGGAGAAAAATTCCTTCTGCATCTAAGAAGGGAGACTAGTACAGTCCTTATTCCTGCCCCCGACAAAACGAGTCACCACAATCCTACTGTGATTGATTTGATAGGATGTGTTGAATATGTATTTTCCAGTGGCTTAGCTGGGCATCTCTGGCAAGCTCTTAGGTGGTATCTCCCTCTGCTCTTCTAAGCTGAGGAGGAGAAAAGCTGGAATGAAGCCATGACCACTGCATGCAGGACACAAGCCCAATATGTTGATGTTGCAAGTAGGGAGTTTGACCAAAAGGTCTGGGTTCATAATGAGGGCAGGTTTGTTTAGATTTGCTATTATCTTCCTCACATTTGGAGCACCCAGTGGTATGTGTGGGGTGGGGAGAGAAGTTTTGGGAGGATTTTTTTGTGGTTTTTTTTTTTCCTTTTTCTTTCCCTAAGCCTAAGTGTTGCTTGCATAATTAATATTTGTGTATGCTAGTATTGAGTTGCTTGATTTGTGGCCCAATCATAAATGGTCTGGAAGCTGCTTATGGGATGGACGTTTCGTTCAGAGATTTTTTGTTGACTGGTATGCATCCTGCCAATTTTTGTTTTACATGACAGTCAACTAGCCGTTCACAGATGGTCTGAAAAATGATACATTTGGCTTTTTGCAATTATCTCCTCCTTTCCATTTAACCTTTACTCCTATTGTCATAAAAAAATCTGAATACTTTTGCAAACTACTTCCTTTGGCTTATGTAAAAAGCCCAGACCAACTAAAGGAAAAAATTCCAAAAGCATTTTTTGTGGGTTTCTGTTTCTAGCTGTACATTATCATAGATTTTATTTTAACCTTTCCTTTGTGGCAGGGCACACTGAGCATTTTAAAGGTCTGAAAGCTTACTTTGAATAGTTCTTGAAAAGGCTGTGCAAAAAAGATCTGCTATGCTCACATTGCTGATAGAGCAGGTTGAGAGGATAGACAATTTGTAATTAAAGAAATAAAGAGCTAGAGAACACCTGAAATGCAGAAATACATCAGCAGGTAAAAATTGCTTATATGTTCCCTGAAGACTAAAAGACATAACAGGAATACAGGCAAATGCACTTGGATGACGTACAATTTCAAAGAAACATCAGCTGCAGTGTTGCCATTCTTGTCATTATTCATGGAAGATAATTCAAACATTATTGCAGTAAAAAAAAAAAGTGTCTGAGATGTACTAAAACAGTCACAAATATAATCCTTAAGGTAGGCTGTTCAAAAAGGCTTTTCTTTGTCAATTGTTCCCTATAGTTCTTTTATATAAATAAGTCATAGGAAAAAATTCTGCTGTCACATTGCACATTCGTCATGATATTCTGCAATCTGTAAACACAATTGGCAACAACTTGAAATTCAGGATCTATTCTTTTCTAGAGATATAGCTATAAATAAAGGCACAAGATTTGGATGGTTTCACCTAAGACTTCACTAGAAAAACTGGACTAGGAGTTTACACATGCATGCACACACATACACTTCTTGTGTGCAAACAAATATGATTTTGAAGATATATGCAGGTACACCAAAATTTAGCATTAGGTTTTGGTGATGACATTAAGTCCTTGTTGGTTCTCTTTGCTGTTGCTGAAAGAAGAAAAGAATAGGATATTGCCCAGTGGTAATGGAGTTACTGCTAGTTACATTTGTGGAAGATGCATCCTACAAAGTGCAGTAGTCTAAAGCTACAGGTACTCATTCTGTGTGTGGTTACAGCATACGTAAGTGCTAATGTACACACGTGTTGGGTTTTTTCTCTCTATAGTAGAGGAGTTGTCCTGGTTTCGGCTGGGATAAAGTTAATTTTCTTCGTAGTAGCTGGTATAGTGCTGTGTTTTGGATTTAGTATGAGAATAATGTTGAGAACACACTGGTGTTTTAGTTGTTGCTAAGCAGTGCTTACACCAGTGAAGGACTTTTCAGCTTCCCCTGCCCTGCCAGTGAGAAGCTGGGAGGGGGCACAGCCAGGACAGCTGACCCAAACTGGTCAAAGGGCTATTGCATACCATATGACATCATGCTTAGTATGTAAACTGGGGGGAGTTGGCTGGGGGGGTGGTGACCGCTGCTCAGGAACTGACTGCGCATTGGTCAGCAGATGGTGAGCAATTGCATTGTGCATCAGTTATTTTGTATAATCTATTGTTGTTGTTGTTGTTGTTATTATCAATAATATTATTATTATTTTCCCTTCCTTTTCTGTCCTATTAAACTATCTTTATCTCAACCCATGAATTTTAATATTTTTTTCCTGATTCTCTCCCCCATCCCACTGGGGGTGGGAGGGAGCGAGCAAACAGCTGTGTGGTGTTTACCTGCCTGCCGGATTAAACAACAACAATCCTTTTGACACCCAGCGTGGGGCACGAAGGGTTGAGATAACAACAGATCTGACCAGAGTGTGGCAAGGCAAATTTGTTATAAGCATTCATTATATTAATTTAATAGTCACTGGTCACAATGTTAATTTATTTGCTCTCAGAGTTGTGTTACATAATACCTTACTTGCAGTATGTGTTCCCTGTTGTGCTGTTTATCACTGCTGGCAGCTGGATCAAGGTTATAATTTTGCTGCACTGTGTTAACACTGGCTTATGATATGATAAAATTATTGGTCGTGTGACTAATCTGGAATTTTTACTTGGCATTGCTGTCATTGCTGTACCTCAGGAGAAACCTCTGAGAAACTATTAATAATTACACTCATTACCTTTTCTCCTCGGAGAACCAATCTATGGGGGAGATGGGTAGGGGACACTTTCGCCTGCTCCTTCACCTTCCCTTTCTCCTACAGGCTAGTTACAACAACTCTTGAGAATTTTGAATATCCCTGGGATGTTCAAATCAGCATGGTCCTATTGCTATGTCTCCTGAATGTGGTTCAGGTCTTGCTTAGGGTTAAACAATTATTTAAAAGAATACCATCCAGAGATCTACCCCCATGACAGGCACTGCGGCTACTCAAACTCCTGTGACAGGCACTGCAGCTACTCCAAGCCCTGCAACACGCACTGCAGCTAATCAAACCCAAGCGACAGGCACTGCGGCTGAACCAGAGAACCAGCCCGGGCCGGTGTCTGTCACCCCTATACACAAGAAGAAATACACAAGAAAATCAACTCAATTAGTAAGGGATGAAGATGAACCAGGCCCATCATGGGAACAGAAGGAGGAAGAGGCAGAACCCAAAAATGAGATGGTAACCACCAGATCCCTATCCCTGAGTGAGCTGTGAGATGTGCGAAAAGATTTCAGTCGTCATCCAGGCGAGCACATTGTCACCTGGCCGCTTCGATGCTGGGATAACGGGGCTGGTAGCCTGGAATTAGAGGGTGGGGAAGCCAAGCAGCTGGGATCCCTTTCTAGGGAAGGGGGCATTGACAAAGCAATTGGAAAAGGAGCAAAAGCCCTCAGCCTCTGGAGGCAACTCCTGTCAGGTGTGAAGGAAAGGTATCCCTTCAAGGAAGATGTTATATGTCACCCAGGCAAGTGGACCACCATGGAGAGAGGTATCCAGTACCTGAGGGAATTAGCCGTGCTGGAGGTGATTTATGATGACCTGAACAATGAGCAGTTATCCAAAGATCCAGATGAAGTCCCATGCACACGACCCATGTGGCAGAAGCTTGTACGGAGCGCACCATCATCGCATGCAAACTCATTGGCAGTAATGGCCTGGAAAGATGGAGAGGAACAGACGGTGGATGAATTGGCTGGCCAACTCCGACAATACAAATAAAGTCTGTCTTCCTCCCTACGGGCCTGCATCTCGGCTGTGGAAAAACTGTCCCAGGAGGTCCAGGAACTCAAAGAGGATATGTCCTACTCCTCACCTGTACAGACCAGTATCTCAGCCACTAGGAGTAAGCATCCTTCTGCTCAAGAGAGAGGATATAGTGGACACACACCACGGGGCACCCTGTGGTTTTATGTGCGTGACCACAGAGAGGACATGAGAAAATGGGATGAAAAATCTGCCTCGACCCTAGAGGCATGGGTATGTGAGTTGCAAGGAAAAACAATCACAAAAGGGATTCTTCCAGGAAAATTGCTGCTCCAGTTTCCAGTGAGCAGTTCCCCAGACAGGGTGAAAGGGCTGATCTTACTTCAGATCTTAATAAAGGGACTTCTGATTTGCATTTACAAGAAGTGAGTAACAAATGCCATGACCAGGACTAGAGGGGCCCTGCCTCCAGCCAGGTGGAGGAAAGGGACAACCAGGTGTACTGGACTGTGTGGATTCGATAGCCTCGCACATCAGCCCCACAGGAGTATGAGGCTCTAGTGGACACCGGTGCACAGTGTACCCTAATGCCATCAAGCTATGAAGGGGCAGAACCCATCTGTATTTCTGGAGTGACAGGGGGATCCCAACAGCTGACTGTATTGGAGGCCAAAGTGAGCTTAACCGGGAATGAGTGGCAGAAGCACCCCATTGTGACTGGCCCAGAAGCCCTGTGCATCCTTGGCGTAGACTACCTCAGGAGAGGGTATTTCAAGTACCCAAAAGGGTACTGGTGGGCTTTTGGTATAGCTGCCTTGGAGATGGAGGAAATTAAACAGCTGTCTGCCCTGCCCGGTCTCTCAAAGGACCCTTCTATTGTGGGGTTGCTGAGGGTCAAAGAACAACAGGTGCCAATCACCACCACAGTGGCGCACTGGTGGCAATATTGCACCAGCCAAGACTCCCTGATTCCCATCCATAAGCTGATTCGTCGACTGGAGAGCCAAGGAGTGATCAGCAAGATTTGCTCACCCTTTAACAGTCCCATACGGCCAGTGAGAAAGTCTAATGGAGAGTGGAGACAAACAGTAGACTATTGGGGCCTGAACGAAGTCACACTGCTGCCGAGTGCTGCCGTGCCGGACATGCTAGGACTTCAATACGAACTGGAGTCAAAGGCAGCCAAGTGGTATGCCACAATTGATATCGCTAATGCTTTTTTCTCAATCCCTTTGGCAGGAGAGTGAGGGCCACAGTTTCATTTCATTTGGAGGGGCGTTCAGTACACCTGGAATCGATTGCCCCAGGGGTGCAAACACATTTGCCATGACTGATCCAGACTGCATTGAACTGGGTGGGGCTCTGGAACACCTGCAATACATTGATGACATCATTGTGTGGGCAATACAGGAGAAGAAGCTTTTGAGAAAGGGGAGAAAATAGTCCAAATCCTTCTGGAGGCCGGTTTTGCCATAAAACAAAAAGAGGTCAAGGGACCTGCACAGGAGGAGTGTTTTAGGAATAAAATGGCAAGATGGATGTCATCAGATCCCAAGGGATGTGATCAACAAAATAACAGCTATGTTGCCACCAACTAGCAAAAAATGAAACACAAGCTTTCTTAGGCGTTGTGGGTTTTAGGAGAATGCATATTCCAAATTACAGTCTGATCGTGAGCCCTCTCTATCAAGTGACCAGGAAGAAGAATGATTTCAGATGGGGCCCTGAGCAATGACAAGCCTTTGAGCAAATTAAAGAGGAGATAGTTCATGCAGTAGCCCTTGGGCCAGTCTGGGCAGGACAAAAGGTAAAAAATGTGCTGTATACCACGGCCAGGGAGAATGGCCCTACCTGGAGCCTCTGGCAGAAAGCACCAGGAGAGGCTCGACGTCAGCCCTTAGGGTTTTGGAGTCAGGGATACAGAGGATCCAAGGCCCGCTGTACTCCATCTGAGAAAGAGATATTGGCAGCATGTGAAGGGGTTTGAGCTGCTTCGGAAGTGGTTGGTACTGAAACACAGCTCCTCCTGGCACCTCAACTGCTGATGCTGAGCTGGATGCTTAAAGAAAGGGTCTTCTCTACACATCATGCAACTGATGCTACCTGGCGTAAGTGGGTCGCACTGATAACACAATGGACTTGAATAGGTAACCCCAGTTGCCCAGGAATCTTGGAAGTGATCGTGAACTGGCCAGAAGGCAAAGATTTTGGAATCTTGCCAGAGGAGGAGGTGATGCATGCTGAAGAGGCCCCACAATATAATAAACTTACCAGTAAATGAGAAGCAATATGCCCTGTTCACTGATGGGTCCTGTCATCTTGTGCGAAAGCATCAGAGGTGGAAGGCTGCTGTATGGAGTCCTGTACAACAAGTCACAGAAACTGCTGAAGGAGAAGGGGAATTGAGTCAGTTTGCAGAGGTGAAAGCCATCCAGCTGGCTTTAGATATTGCTGAACGAGAAAAAGGGCCAGAGCTCTATCTCTGTACTGACTCAAGGATGGTGGCAAATGCCCTGTAGGGTGGTTGCAGCAATGGAAGCAGAGCAACTGACAGCACAGAGGTAAACCCATCTGAGTTGCTGCATTGTGGCAAGATATTGCTGCCCGGGTAGAGAACCTGGTTGTAAAAGTACGTCATGTAGATGCTCATGTACCCAAGAGTCGGGCCACTGAAGAATATCAAAACAATCAGCAGGTGGATCAGGCTGCTAAGATTGAAGTGGCTCAAGTGGATCTGGACTGACAACATAATTATTTATAGCCCATGACACCTCAGGCCATCAAGGAAGAGATGCAACATATAGATGGGCTCGTGATTGCGGGGTAGACTTGACCATGGACACTATTGCACAGGTTATCCATGAATGCGCTGCAATTAAGCAAGCCAAGCGGCTAAAGCCTCTCTGGTATGGAGGACGATGGCTGAAATATAAATACGGGGAGGCCTGGCAGATGGATTGTATCACAGTCCCACAAACCCGCCAAGGCAAGCACAATGTGCTTACAATGGTGGAACCAACCACCGGCTGGCTCTAACCATATCTCTTGCTCCACGCCACTGCCCGGAACACTATCCTGGGCCTTGAAAAGCAAGTCCTATGGCGACATGGCACCCCAGAAAGGATTGAGTCAGATAACGGGACTCATTTCCAACACAACCTCATAGACACCTGGGCCAAAGAGCATGGCACTGAGTGGGTATATCACATCCCCAGTCATACACCGGCCTCTGGGAAAATCGAATAATACAATGGTCTGTTAAAGACTACACTGAGAGCAATGGGTGCTGGGACGTTCAAACGTTAGGATACATATTTAGCAAAAGCCAGCTGGTTCATCAACATTAGGGGATCTGCCAATCTAGCTGGCACTGCCCAGTCAAAACTTTTATGTACTGTAGAGGACGATAAAGTCCCTGTAGTGCACACAAAAAATATGCTCGGGAAGACAGTCTGGGTTACTCCCGCCTTGGGCAAAGGAAAACCTATTCATGGGATTGCTTTTGCTCAAGGACCTGGGTGCACTTGGTGGGTGATGTGAAAGGATGGGGAAGCCTGATGTGTACCTCAAGGGGATTTGATTTTGGGTGAAAAGCCAAGGAACCCAAAAGTATGATGTTAATTGCTATATAAGACTGTATGTCATCACTTCTATGGTGGCTATATGCCACATCAATGATATTACAGTAAGAATCACCTAGATTCATGAAGAACGAACTTTGATGAAACCGAGCAAAGTGCAGCGATGATAGAATCGGACAAGCACAATGATAATGGAACCAGAACTGGCTTCAGCATGCAACGATCCAACACCACACACCATCTCTTCTGCCCTGAAGGACTGTTATGAGCGATGGAGCCCAAAGTCATGGACTAAATGAACTCAATGAACATTTTACAGAGATGGCCCATAGACTAAGAGAATGATATCTGTGTGTATATATCAAAAGACAGGAAAGGTGGTGGTGATTAATTGGGATGTATTGGAAAGTGTGGGACCTGGGCATGATGTGGATGGTATAGAATAAGGGGTAGATACTGTCCTGGTTTCGGCTGGGATAGAGTTAATTTTCTTCCTAGTAGCTGGTATAGTTCTCCTTGTCATTCCACTGGGGGCGGGGGATAGGAGTGAACAATGCTATTTTCTCTGAACACATGTATTTATTATAATATGCCAAAAATAAAAATGCAGTCCTATATTTCTTCTGAATTTTAGTTAAAAAAAAAAAATGCAGACTCTTTGGTGTTTTTTACTTCCAAGATGAGTTATGGATTTTTAATAACAAGTTATGGAACTTGTAACTGCAACTATATTTTCAGTGTTTAGCAATTTTTAAAGATTTTCTTCCAAGTGTGAGAATCTGATATGGCCTCCTGAGAGAATATCTATATTAAAAAACCAGAAATCCCAAGAGTGTGTGCCAGTTATGTCTATAGCAGTAACCCTGGTTTTAGGGATTTTTAAAGGACAAATTTTCAAATTTGAACAGTTCTTTGAGTCTAAAGGAATATTTTAATTTTTTGTGGTACTCATGTTTTAACCATATAATCTCATAGATTACTATAATACTCAGAACAACCTTCATGTTATTATTAAGAGTTAGAGTAGTGTCTTGATCTTAAGCATATACTTTAGACACTTCTCTTTTTTCCCCATCCATTAAACTAAAATTATTTCACTGAACTGATGTATTTTTAGACTTCTGGATTTAGTTCAAGTTCACAGCATAATCATGACATAACTGCTTTATTTCATTGTTGTGTTCTTTAAATTACTCTGATTAGAAAAAGCCTTCCTAAAGCAAGAGTAATTTAAAAATAGTTTACCAACCTTTCCCTTAAATATTTTGCAGAAATCAAACACAGTCACTGTAGCTCTATCTGTGTTACACTATTGTACATCAGCTGGTGCATGTGAATCCATAGGATTTACCTTACTAAGACTATAATCCCTTGACTTGATTTGATAGTTAGATTGTATTTGTGGCAGAGGCTTTAGGCAGAAGAATCAAATACATACTTGGAATTATTTGTGATGTCGGTGGTTACAACAGGGATTTTCAGTGGCATATTTCTTAGAACAAAATGATTTATGTCCTAAGGACCAGTGAAAGTGAAATTAAAAGGCTGAAATGTATTGGACACTTGATTTCTTCTGCTTTTTAAGAGTCACTTCTTCTGATGCTGTATGAGTTTATAACCCTTTGTGAAACAAACTCAAACCCTGGCATAGTGAACAATTAAATATGCGTCTTTCTTAAACTGAGGTAGACCAAACATTGTGGCTAGAGTTGATAGCTCCTACTTTCAAGCCTCAGACTGCTCATATGACCTGCTCCATTATAAAACTGAAAATGCACATTTGATAATTACTAAAAAAAAGGAAGAACTGTATTATTGATCAAATATGCTATTCTGTATGCAGTGAGTGGGAGTTCATCATCTTTATGCTTCTTTTCATTTCAGTTAATATGGTCGTCTTTTCCAGCTCTACCATTCTCCAGCTGGTTAGTGTATGGCAACCTGATATCATAATTAAAGAAATGAAAAGGAGAGCAGAATCACTGGCAGTTTAGATTTCTTATCAGTATTAGGCTACTTGCTCTCTGACACATTTCTGTGAAAATGTGTGAAACCCAATTACTTGCTTGAGAATATATGACCAATAAAGATGGGTATCTTTAAACAGTCATCCAAACTTTTTTAGGTATGTCAAGGAAAACTTGCTATAATTAGTTCTTTTGTGTTGCATTTATGCTGGGAAAGCTTTTCTTTTGTGCTGCATATATTGGGGAGGCTTTTTCAGTTTTAACCTGTGGATGAAAACTGCTCTGCTCCAAGCCTGGGGTTTGTATTTATTATTTATCCAGGTCAGAAAATAACAGTGATGTTTGCCAAGCCTAAGCTTTCAGGATTTGAGCCAGGCTGAATCGTGAAACTGGCCTACAACTCATGAGTGTATTTATTGGAAGAAAGAAAAAGCACAATGCAGAGAACTACATTTGACTGGGGTTTTTTTTGATTATTTGTCATTTGTTTTGTGAACCATAAATGTTCCCCTCCACCTCCCTGGGACTCTGTGGGGTTTGCTGTGACCTCCTCAAAGGCTGGAGAGCAATTTTCTCCTATATTAGGTGCTAATGTGGCTTCAGTGCATGATTCCAGCGTATTTCAGTGAAACTGACACATAAAATCTTTTTCTGAAGTTAAGCTTTTTGCTAAGAAAGACATCAGAAGCATGTTGCAGTCATTATTCATAACTTAAAAAAACTTATCCCTAAACCTTGTGAACGGAAATGATTTTTTGTATAGATAAACCCTTTAAAATAGATGTATCATCAAAACTTTTGACAAATTAATTACTGTGGTCAGGAATCGTGTGCTGCTGTATTAATGCAGAAAAACAAAATGCAGGAAAACAAAATGCAGAGAATACAGTTACTATAACTAGATTGAGAGTTTTTGACATGTTAAATAGAAAAGCAAATGGGTATAATTTAATCTCTTTAACATATACAGTGCAGAATTTAACATAATACAAATGTTCTTCTCAGGTGAGGTGTATTTTAAAGATGAAATAATGTAAATTGCTGATAGAGTCAGGTTTGTTCAGTAGAACAAGAAAAAGCAGGGCAGGATTTTGCTATAGGGACTTCTTAGTAGCTTTTAAGGAGAGGGTCTGTTCTCTGACTCACACTGACATGTGATGAGATCTTTGGATCTGATCCTGAGTGGAGCAATTCCAGAGGTGGAAACACTGACACATCCTACCTGCAGGCATTGATTACCTGCGGTTTTTTTCTTTATGAATGGGATAGATAATGACATCTACCACTGAAAAGTGCTTCAGACTTTCACATAAGAAGAATGTACAAGGTATTGTCATAATTTAATCTGTTTTTGTCTGCAGGTGTAGAGATTCATGTCTACTCAGCACCTTTTTTTTAATCTTTGATGATAGTGGAAGCTATAAAGGTACTAGTTTTGATTATACTACACATAAGAAAAACACTTGAAGGTGAAACTGTATTTTGCATAACATAATCTGAAGACAAGTACATGAACAGAGTGACTAAATTATATTCAAAGAAGTAATTCACTGAGACTAGCAATGCTGGCAGGTTAACATTGTGTTTGACAGCCTGTGGTAAAAGTTCTGCATCATCGCTATGTGAAGAAACTATTTGTGGAAGCAGTATATATTAATCCCAACAGATACTTGGGAAAAAAGTTACTTGAAAGTAGCACTCCCTGAAGCAGTTGTGAACTAAGATGATTAATGATTAGAAATACTGCTGATATTTCTAATGTAGAAAGATTGCTTCCTTCAGGAGAGAAACAGATATATACCATGGAGTGAGTGTTTCAGGTTATTTCACCATTGGGTCTGGATGTGGGCAGTTCCACCCAGAATCCTAATTAAAATGTTGCAAAGGTTGGCATTCTGCTAGATGGGACCCTTCACCTTTCTCCTCACCTGGAACCACAGTGAAAATTAACTTAGAAGAAATCATGCCTACTTTCCCACTGATTTAAGTGTAATGTGTAGTTAGCCCCTAAACTGCTCAATGCCAAGGGTAACACACTACAGGAAAGACCGCTTCAAAATTTCCCCTTTTGAAGATTCTTTCCACAAGAATTTGCTTCTGGATACCAAGCTAGATGAAATTTTATCTGATCAGATATGTCTATTTTATTAATTTTTCAACCCACCTACATTTATAGCCTACATGGCTAAAAGTGCCTCCAAGTCCAAGTCATGGACAGGAATGTTATTATGCTAGGGACTGTATAATCAGAGTTAAAAACTGTTCCTAGCCCCAAAATAGGTAGGAAAAGTATATGGGGAATAATAGAGCAGATGCAGCAATGCTAAAAGGTTAACTGGAAAATGCTTGGTAGGATGTTTTCTGAGATATGCCTTAGAGGTGTGATCTGTTGTTGCAGATCAACATCTGACCTGAAGACTCGGTTCCCAGTTCTACTGTGTGGGTCAGCACCCTTTCTTTTAGCTGCCTACTGGGGTTAAACCACGACAAAATTTCATATTACATGCTTTGCATAGTCACAGTGTAGGTCCAGTTTCACACTTACACATGGACAGGTGGAGCAGGTGATGTGTGGTCCACCAAGGTTCTGGCTGTCACCTGTTTTTTTGCAGTAGGCGAGATAGCTTAGAGTTCCTGCTAGACTAGCACCATTGTTACCTGTTGCAAAACTAGACAGGATTGAAGGATTTAGGTTACCTTTTGCAGTGTAGACAGAAGCAGACACATGGGTTATCTGTAAGTGGCAACATGAACATGCAGAACCAGATAAGCTTGTATACTGGATTGTTTAAAATATGCATAAACAAGTAGGCTATGCATATGGAATAGTTGCAGTTGTCATGGTGGCTCAGGGTTTTGTTTGGAGTTATATTAAGAGGGGATTAGGTGGGCAGAAAGAGAGAGGAGGAAGTAAAGAGCAGCAGTAAAGCTGATGTATTAGAAGTAATTTGCACTGTGAAAGGTGCAGGAAACGCTGATGGTACTGTCAAAGTTCACTGATGCCTGCTGAGATAGCTTCTGTATTGGCTTCATCACATCTTAGTCTGGTTATCTCCCCTTTGCAGTTTCTGTCCCAAAGTCCATGTGGCTTTGAAAGTCAAGAGGAGCAAAACCAACACTAGCCAAGGACTTGGTTTTACTTGTTTCTGCTTCTGTATTAATGCAGCTGTGGCAATAAGCTTTCATTGGGGTTTTTTTAGGGTTTTGTTTAGACCTCTTCTGTCAAAGTTAGAAGACCAGAAATTAACAATGCTTACTGATCTTACTTGTTTGCAGCTGACATTTTTTCTGTTTTTTCTGAGTTTTGTAAGATCCTGGAATTAATACCACTCTTCAGTGCAATTTGAATGTTCTTGAGTACCTTTTCTCTTGCATGTTCTCACCTTTTGGTTAATGAAAAGATCTGTTCAGTGGCTGTAAGAACTACTGAGATTTCTTTTGCTTTCACCTTCAATATTCAGTAACTTTTCATTAGGTTAATAATATGACATAATTTTCTTCGTATCAGGAATGATACAGTCCAGCACTTCAAATGTTGGGGGTTTTAGCTGTTGCTAAAAACTGGATGGGAGCTGACACATTAGTTTTTAATAGATTTGCTGGTATCTATGTATAAGTTTACACTTATATAGTCTTCTGATATGTAGGTGAATAGATAAAAAAATGGTGGCTATTGTCTATAATCTTAATGAAAAAATTATGTCTATAAATCCACTTAACTTAAGCTTACCTAGTGAATAGTAATAGTTATAAATAACTTCTAATTTTGAGACTAATTAATTAATCTGTGCCTGATGGGCATTTTCATGATGTGGATGGTAACCATCTCTACCCCATGCTGTCACTCCTGGCTCCTGCTTCAGTTACAAGTCAGTTCAGGATGGAAAAGCTAAGGGACGGCAGTGTGCTACACACCATTCAACAAGTTCACACTTTGCAGCGTCTTCTGGTGAGAGACCTAGAGAAGATCATATGCTTCACTTCTGCAGATCTCTCTGCACCGGTCAATGATGACTTGCACACCTCCGTCTTCATGAGGGGCAGTTCTTTATTTCTCTTGTAGTGCAAGTCTCCAGCATTGCCCAGAACATTGTCGCCACTTTTTGAAGTGGGAGTATAATCAGTCCCTTTGTCCTGAACTGCTCCATGTTCCTGCCATGTCTATGCAGAAGCATTTGCTTTGAAATAGCACAGTAGATTGTAGAAGAGGAACAGAGGCAGAGGCTTCTTTTTCTGAACACTAGAAGTCCCAGTAGCTTTGTCCTGCTCCATCCTCAGTGGCCGCAGGAGGGTCCAAGGGCTCCATGTATCGTTCTCCAGCATAACTGGCTCTGGCTTAAGGCCTAATTCTGCCGAGCTGTTGTCAAAGCTACTGAATCTGGAGCCCACCTGAGGTCTACTGTTACTCAAAACAAGTCCTGAGAGAAAACCTTGAGGTAAAGCCAGATATCCAAATGGAAGGATGATAAGCCAGGATACATAGAACAGCGGGTATTCCACTCCATTCCATTTCCACAAGAAAATGTCATAAACATGATCTTCTTCAAAATCAATCTACAGATTTAACTCTTGGACACATGATCTTCTTCAAAATCAATCTACAGATTTAACTCTTGGACAGTGAGTGTTGCTTGAGGACTTGTGGATTTTTTTTTGTTTTTATAAAGAAAAATAAATTATAAATGTTGTGTGAAGAAAGAAGGAAACACATGCTGGCTTTGCGAGTTGTTTGGTATTTAAAAACAAGGTCAGAATGGAGTTAATAGATTTCCAGTTTTATTTTGAAAAAAATGTATTTCGCTGATTTAGTTATTTATTTGAAGTCTTGTACCTGAAGATGTACTATGAATCACCCACTTGGAGTTAAATTCACATGTGCATCTATGTTCAGTTAAGTTCTTTTCTTACAAAACTGGAGATCTCCACTTATAGGTTCGAGACATCAAGTACTGACAATGTGGATCTGAGTGAACATGTTCCTTATTCTCCACAGCAAGCTAATTACGGCTTAAAAATTGATGAAGTTCTGAGGACCATAAGAGTTTCCTGAAGTGGTCTCTGGAGGTTTTCCTTTTTCCTTTCTTTCTCTTTTTATTCTTTTTGCAGCTGAAAACTATCTCTGTAGGTTTCTTTCTGTTTTCCTTCCAGTGTAATGAAACTTCTTTTCCTTAATGCTACTTTGATAAAGACTCCACTGCTTTAATATATAATTTTCATTGTGACTTTCATTGCTGCAATTAAGTGGCTAATTGAACAGTTTATAATGTGTATGTCTAATTGCTTCTGCAAGAGGTTAACTGCGAAAGGCATAGAAAATTAACACACAAAATGTTGCCTAGGTTACCTTTTACTGAGTAAAGCCTCAGAGATTTTGTGTACTTTGCTGTTTATGGGCAGTGAAACTCCTGAAGATGTTTTAATATGAAACTTCCTTTGATAATGAATCTTAGGTGTCAACGACACTGTAATATGCCATGGTTTAAAAAACTTCATGAAACATAAGAGTAGAAAATATATTTGGGGTTTGGGGTTTAACCTGCAGTAAAAGATGTAAGACTGCAGTTAAACTTCTTTTCCTGCTTATCTTTCCAAAAATGTAGAGCAGCAATTTGGATTTTTTTGGATTGTCTTTAATAAAAATAAAGCAAAACTAATACTAGCCTCTAAGAATAGCTCCAACAGGTTCCCACAGAATAAATAGAAGTTTAATCTGCCTTTGCTATTTATAATAATACATGGGCTTTAGAACAGCTTTTATGCAAGAAAAATAGTAAAGCACTGGTCATATGGAAGAGTTCCTGTTCTTCCTTGGACTCTGCACCGAGTGAAATGGAAAGCAGTACAGTGTAAGATCAAATCAAACAGGAAGTTGGAAAAACATAAACTTCTCCAGTGTATCTTCAGAGTTATCAATTTTTTTTTTTAATTCAGGGTTTTATTGTAATAATTTTATTATTATTAAAATAATGTAATCATTATTTTGTCATACAGATTGTATTTATGATAGAACTAAAGCAGACTGAGAAGAGAAAGAAGCAATAGTGTGAATGTAGGAAGAAACTTTCTTGTTTGTTTTTAAAACCATTTCTTTATCAGTAAATATTGCTGACTAAAAAAAAAAGTTGTCTTTACAAGATGTTTGGGGAAATGCTGCAGTTGGCAAATCTTTGTTTTCAGACAGCTGGGGTTGTACATGCGTTTTCTGTATACCTTCCCACTTTCTTGTCACCCCAGTGGTAAAAAACCAAACAGCTTATTTGAACAGTCTCTGTTGACTAGTAGAGCCTGTACAATACTGCTCTTATGAAGGGACGTTTCTTGTGTTTGCCTTCTTCTCCTCTGTGTTTAAACTACTATCTTCCCCTATTTCCTTACCACTTCTGAAATTTACCTCTTTCCCCTTTCTAAATCATACTCACTTTCCTTCTGTAATCTGCCTCATTACAGGCCCTGTACATTTTTGGTCTGGTTCTGGTTTATACTGTTATTTTCTTCCATACTGGAGGGAGACCTGTGTTAATGATGCAGGCAAATATTCTTCATCATTCTAAAACTGAATGCTGACCCAAGGAGGTGTCTGTATTAGTTATGATGGGCAGGGTTGCATTCTACTGCTCTTGCAGAATTTCAGCAGTCTAAATGGTCATATTTGAAAGTCTATATAGGCATCTTTCCTTTTATTACACATAAATGTTCTATGAGCTTTCAGTTTACCCAAGTTATTCATACTGTATTTGAATTTTTGCTACCTCCATTAACTTTAAGGTGTGTTTTTTCCACACAGGATTTAACAATTCTGAACGCATGTGCGACAAAGAGTTCATAATACGCAGAGCGGCCACGAATCGTGTCCTAAATGTCTTGCGCCACTGGGTCTCCAAGCATTCTCAGGTATTCTCATCTCCATCTGTAATACGCCTTCATTCTCCCTACAAAATATTTTTAGGCAGTGGTGCTGTATAGTGTAGTGGAGGTCAAACAGCCTGAAAAGTCAGTGCTGTAAAGATAATATGGAATATTAGCTTGTACAAAGACACTGTTAAGCAAGTGAAGAATCCTTCACCTTGCCTTGCAGACCTCTCTGGAAAATATCCAGTTACAACATTATTCTTGATAACATTGTGTGTCAGTGCTTTACTGTTGTAATATGTGTTGAAATACATAATGAACAGGTTGGATTAATCTTTCAGATTGTCAGCATTCATGCTACAGGCAGCTTGGTTCAGTTACTTTGACTGAATGTGTTGAAATACTTGTGTTTGCATACAGATATTTATTTATTTATTTGTTGTGAATTGTATATGGAAAGAGGCACCAGTCCTTCATATTGGTCTTTCTACAACCATGACAGGACTGTGGTTCTGATACATAATCATAAAACTGTGTTGGCAGAGGGAGGGGGAAAAGTAAATCTGAGTAGCTAGTAGAATTTCATAGATAGACATGTTCTTTAAGCTGCCAGGTGAGACAAATGTTGGAAGGTTTTGGCATGCATGTAGAAGACTACCAGGAAAATTATTGAAAGAAGCAAAGGAGGAAAGAAGAGAGAGAGGGATTGAGAGAAAGAAGAAAAGAAGGAAAGAAAGAAGGAGGGAAGGAAAGAGAAAGAGTGAGAGCACTTTGGAAGCAAATGAAAGATTTTTGTTATGCCTTGGATAGATGGTACTTCATGGCATTTACAGGCTGCTTTGTCACTACATGCTAATCATCAAAAACACTTGATCTAAAAAGGGTTTATTGCACAGCTAACTGCAGCAATGTCAAACTGTCCTATATCAAAACCTAACTCAGTTCCCTTTTTTCCATGTAATAGGTTTAATTTTCATAGAGGTTAAGTTTGCTAGAGAATGAAGTCTTTAAGAAATGCACAAGTGGGAAAATTGGTTGTGTTTGAAAAGCTGAACAGCCCAGAAGAGATTAACAAAACCTGTCTTGGTATGATGGGAATGATTAAACATTTTTAGTTACCGGAAACAACCTATGTACACTAAGTTCTCTTTGACTACCTGTTAAATGAAAATCATTGCATGGCAAGATCTTGAGCTGTAACAGGAACGGCAGAAGTCTGTTGTTATTGTTCTGTGTTATGGTAGTGTACTGTACATACTGTCTCCCTGCCACAGTTCATATCAAGTAACTCCTATGAGTTGAGTTGACACTCTATACTAATTAAAATATGGTAAATTAGTGTGGTTGTGAAAATGTTAGGAATCCTGAGACTTTGGTCTACATTAAGCAACTGTCTACAACTAGTTAGACTGAAGTTTAAGTTTCAGAGCTGACCCTGATTGAGTTGTGATGATTCTCTATCATAAACACAAAGTAACTGTGAAGAGTGCAAGCATACTCTGTCATTGTAGCAATTTACCAAAAATATACTTTCTCTCCTTCAAAATACAAGTGTTCTCTGTTTCCGTTTCAAAAGTACCCATGATATGCAAAAATATAATACTGTCCTGAATACTTTTGCACCTACTTTTGCATAATGTTTACAATTAGTATTCTTTTAAAAATATTAAGAGGACAAAAATAATGAGTAAAAATTCAACACTGTGCATTTTCAAAGTGGAAGCTATTAGCTGGACTCCCTACTCACTCACTGCCTTTTATTTTCTCCATGACAAGGGTGGCAGATTTTAATTCGCCAGCTCACTTAATCCAGTATTCCAATATGGCAAATATTTTAAAATGCAAGGGCTTTGGCTCAGAAAGTAATGAATGCTACAGCAACAGAGCGTGTAATCAGCTTTTTGTGGTGTTTACTTGTGAGACTAGGGAGAGAGGAAGGACAGAAGACCTCAGCAAACTAGAAATGACTGACTATTTTCTGCCAAAAAAATACCGGACAGGACTGCTTTAAGGAAGGCAAGTGAAGAATTACTGTCTGGCCAAATAGCATGAAATGTTGGCAGTAAAGATGTATAGTCCTGGGAGAGCAGTAGCTCAGAGCCTCATTTTACAATAACAACACAAACTGCCAGCCAGAGAACCCTTAGCCACCAGTGTCTGGTGAATAAATGCTTATTAGATTTCCAAAATGGCAAAACAATGTAAGTATTAAAATTCTATTAGATCAACATACCTGCCAAAAACTTTATTACATTTTAAGGTATTTGCATCATTCTCTGGCCACTTAATGCATTTGAGACATCCTTCACCTTCATCAGCAGCCAAGGGCATGTTTTATTCTCTTTTAAAAAAAAAAAAAGTTAACAAAATAAGTTGCTATTTGCAAAGATAAACGTGCAATTCAATATGCTTTGCTGATACTGTTTTCTCTCCACTTGGCTTTGAATTTACTTTTGCTGCAAAAACTCTCAACACCAAATAGGCAATTTCTGTCCTCTGTGGGAGAATTTTCTCCCAGTGTCTGGTAGACTGTTTTCCTTGTGACGTGCCTGAGATCCTTGTGGTCATTGCTAGCCTGCACCACTCTAAAAGGTGACCTGCTGTGCAGATTTTTTCTGTCAAAATGCCCTTTCCTTATTGCTAGATGTAAAGAGAAGCAAAGGCATCAGATGGGTAAACTGTGGGGCTTTCTTTAGTTCTCTTTTTTAGGGTGCAGGTTGCTACTACAGACATGCTTAGTGTTGCACCATGTAAGTAGCTCTGCAGCATAACTAATGTTGTTCTGGTGCTCTCTGATCCACCAGTGACAGTCAATTCTCTACAAGTTAATTTGTCTGCCTAAATTATTTTACTGATTTACTGTGTTCTAGTGCCCAGACCACATGAGGTGCTGCACTGTCACACGGGAGTCTGTGTGCTACGTTCAGAAATGTGTGCAATGTAAAGACACTAACGTACAACCATCTGTTAAAAGTGCTCTTACATATATCATCCCACTTAGTTATTCCCTGCCCTCCATCCCTCCCTCTGGATCCCTTTGGCTTGCTTTAGTGTGCTGCTCTCAAGCATATAATAACATGGGTCAGGGTTAGTGCATGAACGGAGGGATAGAGGAATTATCCAAACATGTGGTTCAGTCTTGTGTTTCCTCACTTTTCTCTAGCAAATCCTTGGCCAGGGTTTGGAAGGTCTTTCCTCTGCTGGGCTATGTGATGAATTGGCTTCCTGCAGTATCTTGCAACTATGTCAGAACCACAGTTGTGAACGTTTCAGGGTTGTTTTTTGTTTAAAGCATGTGGTTTTTAAAATTTATCTGAGTGTGGACAGTATTTAATATGTAAACTCATCTGTGGCTGGAAAACAGAATCATTAAAATTAACAATTCGGCCTATTGAGTAAGGATGTCCTTTCATAAAGCAGTTTTGTTATCTTGAAATCATACTAAACAACGCTTAGGAAAAGGATTTGTTATTTTTAAAACTTGGGTCATACACTGTAGGAGCCTCACTTAAATTCCAAGTAAATATATAGTGATAATGCCAGATCTGCAGCCCTTTCAGGAGGGCAAAAGGAAGTAATTAGTGTCTCCAGGAGCTCCCAAGGCACAGATAAAAATTTGGAAAAAAACATCCTCATGTAATGTGACACATACTTTTTGTTTTTACCACACTGAGCAAGAGGAATCAAACCTGTGTTGGTCATCAGCCAAAACCAGCACAGCGTGAAAAATGGCTCATTTAGGTTTTCCAGGTTTTTTTATTTACATTTTTGTTCTTTTCATTCCCTGTCCCTCCTGTTTTTTGCCCTACTCTTCTCTGTCTTTTTCATTTAGCCACCTACAACCCAACGAAGCTTTCTTTTTGCCCAAAATAACAGCAATGTGTTCATGTTTACATTTCGTTTTTAAAATGTAATTGAGAGGAACAGTGTAGGATTCTGCCATTGTAAACAATGAAAACACAAATGACGATACAGACAGTCAGTGAAGACAAGAGCGTTGATGGGAACAGAAAGGGCTCATGAGGATAAAACTCCCACTGACTCCTGTAGAGGTGGAAAAATAGGAAGGGAAAAGGAGACCTAGAGGAGAAAGTCTTTGTATGATTTTCATTATCCTAGTGAGGTCTTGCAGCCTCATTTTCTTTGTTTAACAATACTTTCATGTCTTTTATCTAAACATTTCGTGTTACAAAATAAAGTTTTTTCTTCTTCTGTGGCAAGCAGATTGAAATGGAGCTTGTCCAAGGAGAAAGCTTTTGCATCTGCTGATGAAGAAAGAGGAGCCAACTTCTTCAAACTTCCCAGTTTTGAATGACAGCTGGGTGCTTGTTCCCGTTGGCTTCTTTGAAGATCTCAGCTGGAATGAATTGCAAATCTTAACTCTCTTACAAACTAGATGGCTGCCAGACAGTGTCAGTGAGTTATGAAGTTACCACAAGATCTGGGGATAAGATCAAGGCTTGAATTTTGAGAGTATAGGTCATGCTGTCATGCCCAATGCCTGTCTTGCTCCAGCTGTGAAATAATCTACTGCAACTTGTTTTCTTGCTCATACCAATGAAGCTGTGTTCGGTTTTCAACAGAAGGTTTTGCAGAAGTAGTTATTGATAGCACTTAGGGATTATGGGGGGCACCTGTATACAGAGAATTGTCCAAGCAAAGATGATTTCAGTTAGTTAAAAATAGTTTTAGTGCACATGAATTGGCCAATTCAATTTTGTACGTTAGAATAAAAAGTAAGATTAAAATTCCTTTATACAAGCTCCACTTGGCTCATGTTTAAAGGCATAAAGTAATGAATATGATGCCTGGCAAAGTTGTAGTAAGTTTATTGTAGAAATGTGAACAAATTACATTTAAGGTACATTTATTGTATGATAGCAAGATGTGCTGTATTTTAATTACATTTCAAATAAACACCTAGGAACCATGGCCTCTGCCTTGAAACAGCAAAGAAATTTCTGGGGTTCTTTCTGAAATAAACAGACTTCATGATACAAATTGTGAACTGAAGAAACAGAGAGGCTGCCCCAGAGAGAGGCAGAGTAAGGGAACCCTGAGTGAGCCTTCCAGCATGCCATTGGTCACTTTGTGAAGAAATCTAGTTTGCATAAACTCATACCCTTTGCAGAATACAGTTAAGCATTGAATAGTAATGGACTTAATTGCTGCTATGCTCTGTCCAAACATCGCAGAAGCGTAAGGGTTTGCTACACTATGACCCTTCAGGGAACATGAGTCACCCCCAGAACAGTAGCCAAGCTTGCAGTCAGTCAAACTAATTATCAGTACTCTGCACCTACTTCTGCTGGAGCGTGACAGGTGCTTCTTCACTGAGGTCTTTCTGCAAAGCTCTTGAACGTACTACATCCCAGGACTTAGAGACAGGGATGTCACATTTATTGTCTGTCCTGAACACTTTAATCTGACAATACATAATGGCTGGATTCTTCTTTCAAGGTTTCTTTGTACTACAGGGTTATACAGTGCTTGAATAAGGAGAGGTTTGTATTGTATGTGCTTAGAATTACTCAGTCATTCTGTTAACAAAGCCTGTACTTTTAACCTGATTATATTCCATCAGGAGTGACAGGCTGACGCTGATGCTGTAGAATCAGGACTGGCACTCTTCCCCAAATGACGACTGTCTCTTTGCACTTGAAACTAACTGGAAGACAAAGCTCTTGGCCTTTGCTTGCTTATTGAAGTAAGCCAGACGTACTTCAATTTTAGGGATGAATTTTCCTTATAGCCAGTTATAGTACCTTTTCTTTTATCTCTGCCTTCCACGTGTGTAAATGTTTTGCTTCAGGTGAATTTATAAACATTTCCCTCAGCAAAATTGTATGTGATAGCTGAAGTGTGCTTTTATGCTGGAAAATGAAATATAATTTTAACAGACTGCAGCACTGGGGTAACTCCAGTTAACTATGATAGAGTTTGATCTGCTGTGTAGGAGATTAAGAGTCACTCCACTGATGCCATTGAAATAATTATCTGTTTACACTTTGGCATGAGAGCAGATATATTAAAATTGTAGAGCCAGACCCATCTATTTAAAAATATTCCAAATTCCTTGTAAACAATGCTTCAGTAGATCTCCCTCCCCTCCTGGATATCTCCGATACTGGACTCCCAGCAAGATACTATCATTAGCCCGTCACTTTGAAGTAATCAGTTACAGCCAGTAGCAATGCTAGTCTTGCTCAGTGTCTGTGCCCATCTGCTATTTTCAGTTTGCTGCTGCAGTTGGGGGCAAAGGACGATGAGTCTGCACACAGTGTCTGTGTATCTGTATCTGCAGTATACAGTATCTGCACACAGTATCATGCATACTTCATATGAGTACTCATAGAGACATTCAAAACCTCACTCTGGCTTTACATGCAGGTTTCCCTCCCTTTCACGTCTGACATTTTTAATCCTTCATTAGATTTTTCTTCTCCCTTTGCTAATTTAACTCTTCCTTCCTCTTCCTCAGAGCATTTTCTCTTCCAGATGCCTCTTAAAATTGTCCCATCTCCAGCTATTATCTGAAAGTCCTACCAATTTCTGTCTTTGCCTGACATTTCTTCTTCCTTGGTACCTCTCTGGTTACTTCACCTTCCATTTTAGAAATGTGACCACTTCTTGTTCTTTCCCCATGTTTCTCTTTTCTGCTTCTCCATGTTTCCATTTAACGCATCCCTCTTCAGTTTCTCTTATTTGTGGTTTATGGATTGAAAAATTCTCACTATGTAGTTATTCACAAGATGAAGAGAAGTGGCTATGAAAAGATCTCAGTGCATTGAGTCTTCTTGCTTGTAGTGATAATATCAGCTACATCTGGGAGCGTCTGTGGAAAGACCGTGGGTTGTGCGTGCCAAGGCTGGGAATCTGAATTGGAAGGCAGTCAGCTCTCTTCTTTCCCTCCTTGAAAACAGGCTTCCAGCCTGGGAGTCACTCTCGGTCAGCTGGCTAGAGCTGCCGCCCATCCATGACAAGCCCTGCCAGCTCGGGGTGTGACACTCATGTGGGTGGCACGTTCCACCGATGCTGGCCAGAGCATCTGGAGAACTTTCCATTCTTGGGTCTCCTCAGAGCATAATACTATGTAACAGCAAATTAGAATTAAAAAGAGAGAAACTAATAAAATGAGTCCAAATGCATTCAGTGAAGACTGTCATGAGGGAGTAGTGCTACATTTATCCTGACAACTCGTACTCCTCCTCCTCCCATTCACATGGCAATCACAGGGCGCCGAAGCCAGCCTGCCAGTTGGCTTTTTTGCCTTGTAAGCAGGTGCCTCAGAAGTTGAAAAGTTGGCTCTAGTTTCAGAGCTGAACTTAGGTGAGATTATTTTTACATGAAGCATATAGGGTTATGTTGAAGTTGGATGATGCAAATCTGTGAAAGGGTTCCCTCTAGAATTTCTTTGTGGTTTCTCCATGCACAATTCCTTCCTCTCTCCCCTCCTGCCCATTCCTTCCCTCCCTCCGGTGTTTTCTGTAGTCTGTATCACTGACATACTCAAATATAAATCAGGTTCTCAGGTTTTAGCTACCTTTTATTTGTCTGGGTTATTCAACGTTTCCTCACAATGTTGAAATGAAGAATGTTTCTTCTCACTTAGGAAGATTTAAAGAAACATGGGAGGAAAAGCTTTTGAGGTTTCACTGAGCCCACGTCAAAACTTGAAAACTATATTGTCTATATAAACCACTGATAGTAAATCTACATAGTTCTAGTTGTACCTCATCAGCATAGCTAAGTTTTCTTTTTCTTGCTTTCTGCTGCCTCTGCTGAAGTCTCTTTTCTTCTGGCTGGTGATTCCAAATCCATCATCCTCTCTTCCCCACCCCCCCTCTTTTTCTTTTTTTTTTCTTTTTTATTTTTACTCAGCTGGAATAGGTTGCTTCTGAAGCACTTCTCATACTGTCGCACAGCTTTCCTAGCTCCTCCTGGCAAGGGAATGTGCTTGCACTTCATAAAGAGAATGTTGCTGTTTAATCCTGTGTATGGTAGAGATCAACAGGCTGGTTATGAGTCTACTTAAAATGTAATCATGCTGACTTTGGTGCTCTGTAGTTACAAAGGAGGCTTTTGATTTCATAGTGCAGGTGGGTGACAGCAAAATTAATACACTTCTCTCTGTTGCTGCGTCTTCTACTGCTGGAAACCTCATTAAGTGATGATGAACATGGTGCACGGTGCTTTTGATCGGTGGGGACCTTCATACATCCTATTCTTATCCTAGGTGACTCCAGGGCAGACCTCCTACCTAACTCATCAGCTGTCTTTTTCTATATTTGCACATTTCATAAGTGGATTTGCAGTATAAATATTAAATAAATAGGGAAGAAATATCTTTTGCCGTTACTGACAGCAATGGACTTAAAAATAAAAGTTTAAATTTTGCTTGGAAATCTTAGTTTATTTCTCTGCTTAAGTCAAATGAAAATCTGAATAAGACCCACAAATCTTTAGGTTACTATGGACTCTAAAATATATTAGAGGTATGTGACCTCTCATGAAGGATTAGACCACTATCAAATTGAAATGTGCCTGCTGGAAAATTGGCTGGTTCTTGTCCGACTGACTGTATTCCTTCTGTGATACGAAAATTTCAACTAGAAGTCTCTGAACATTGGGGTGGTCTAACACATGCAGCAATTTAAATGTAAGCTGGTATAGAATCATAGAATCATAGAATGGTTTGGATTGGAAGATCATCTGGTTCCAACCCAATTGCCTTGGGCAGGGACACCTTCCACTAGACCAGGTTGCTCAAAGCCCCATCCAGCCTGGCCTTGAACACTTCCAGGGATGGGGCATCCACAACTTCTCTGGGCAACGTGTTCCAGTGCCTCAGAACCCTCGTAGTAAAGAGTTTCTTCCTTATATCTAATCTAAATCTACAGTCTTTCAGTTTAAAGCCATTACCCCTTGTCCTATCACTAAGTGCCCTTGTAAAAAGTCCCTCTCCAGCTTTCTTGTAGGCCCTGTTTAGGTACTGGAAGGCTGCTATAAGGTGTCCCCAGAGCCTTCTCTTCTCCAGGCTGAACAACCCCAACTCTCTCACGCTGTCTTCATAGGAGAGGTCCTCCAGCCCTCTGATCATCTTCGTGGCCCTCCTCTGGACTCACTCCAATAGGTCCATGTCCTTCTTGTATTGGGGACCCCAGAGTTGAACACAGTACTCCAGGTGGTGTCTCACAAGAGCAGAGTAGGGGGGAGAATCACCTCCCTTGACCTGCTGGTCATGCTTCTTTTGATGCAGCCCAGGATACTTTTGGCTTTCTGGGCTGCAAGCACACATTGCTGGGTCATATTGAGCTTCTCATCAACCAACACCCCCAAGTCCTTCTCCTCAGAGCTGCTCTCAATCCATTCTCTGCCCAGCCTGTATTTGTGCTTGGGATCGCCCCAACCCATGTGCAGGACCTTGCACTTGCCCTTGTTGAACTTCATGAGGTTTGTACGGGCCCACCTCTCAAGCCTGTCAAGGTCCCTCTAGATGGCTTCCCTTCCGTCCAGCATGTCAATGGCACCACACAGCTTGGTGTTGTTGGCAAACTTGCTGAGGGTGCACTCAATCCCACTGTCCATGTCGCCAACAAAGACATTAAACAGCGCTGGTCCCAATACCAACCCCTGAGGAACGCCACTCGTCACTGGTCTCCACTTGGACGTAGAACCATTGACTGCAATTCTTTGAGTGCAACCATCCAGCCAATTCCTTATCCACTGAGTGGTCTATCCGTCAAATCCATGTCTCTCCAATTTAGAGACAGGATGTCATGGGGCACAGTGTCAAATAGTGGATTTAACTAGGCTTGAGAGCCTTCACTGCTGAGGATAGTGGCAGAATCTTGTTGCTAGTTATTCCAACAGCTGGAAGAAATAGTGAACTGTATTAACAGGTGATACAACAGATAAAAATGTCACAAAAGTGGTCTAAAATTATATATATATATATATAATAGATATATACAATATATCTAGACCTATGTATAGCTACATATAGATCTATATGTGCCTGTACTATAAGTAGATATAATATACATATGTAATATATTAATATGTATTCGTATATAATGCCCATAATACAGATAGATATAATCTGCATGTATTTGTAGTTATTTATCTACAAATTACATTTTTAATTGGTTGTTAAGTATTTTGGTGTCTGTATAATTCTCATCTTAACCTTTTACATAGAGTTAAGTATATGTACATGTTTAAGTACAATGATTTCCCTAGATTTTTTATATATTGCTCACCACACTGGAATCTCAATACCCTGTAGATAATGAACTTCAACAGAAAAATAGATTAGCTCTCGAGTTTTCTTCTGAATCCCACTTTTTTTTTCATTTTTTTCTCCTCACTTTATAAGGAGCAGCTGACACATTGCTATAAAAATGAATACCTCCAGGCACAAAGAAGAGATTTTGGGCAGTATGACAACAGCTGCAGAAATTGCATGGACATAGGGCCTTGTCTGTCCTGTGGGAAGGCTGTGCTGTGAAGTGACATCTTCTAGTTGTGTTCAGGCTGGCATGGAGGTGTGACAGCAGCTGGGACTGAAGGAGTCACACAAACCAATGCATCCTCTGTCTGTAATCCCTAATCAGTGCCTATCATCCATGATAGTTTGGGCTGGCTATGCTGATAAAGAGTCTAGGACTTCTTTTTTTGAGGTTTTTATGAGGTTAGAGAAGTGGATTTTTCCACCATGAAGTTTCTTCCGAAGCCAGTGTAACTGAAGTGGAAGATAGATAGCCCAAACCCTAGGAACTAAGTGTTCATATAGCTTGCCAACTGTATGGGGTTTTCCAGTGATTCCAGGACTACTATTTTACGGAGATTACTCAACAAACATGTTTTGCTGTTAACATACAATGTATTAATTCTCATTACTTACAAGAATTATCTTGTAAACATGCAAAACTGAAAGTACTTCGGTTTTGCTGAGTCTAATATTCATAGGGGAGGCTTCCCCATCCTGATTCACAAATTAAATAACTGTTAAAATACAGACTTTTTTGGTGATAAATTTAGTTGCAATAAAGCAAGACTTCTTGAGAAAAATTATCCTAGAATGAAAATAATCAGCCAATTATGGTTTGAAAAACATACTTGGAGTAAAATCCTGATCATGTTGTTGAGGTCTGCCCATTTACAGTAGCCGGTGAGCATTTTACCCAACGTGGTAAATGAGGACGTTAGGTTTGTTAGCTCTTGGATACCTTTGCTGTTCATTGATGATATTTTTGTAGCATGACTAGCAAATATACACAGCTTCTTTTATAAAGTGGCCACCATCAAACTGTAGGACAGACAATACTATTTTTAATTATACTGGTTGCTTAAGCTTGTGAAGACTCAAGGTTTCTCCTTTAGCTAAATTTTGGTAGTTTCATATTCGAAATGGTTTTGTTTTAAAAAGCACTGGAGCAAACAGTACTCTCATGTGGTTTAGTTACACTCCTCATGCTTTCCCTGATAAGTCCCATTTCCATACCCTAAATAAATAAATAAAAATCTCTGTTTTCTTTTGCAAACAGGCTAAAGCAGTTCCTAAAGCACGCATTTTGGATGATGGCTACAGAAAACTTATTTCGTAAAACAAACACAATGCAGTACCTGGAACTATATTTTTGCTAGTTTTTGAGGCATATGTAACCATTCAAAGCCTAATACTGCACAGGTTCCTGTTCTCCAGCATCCTCTAATATGGACAAACATCACAAAAAACTAAGACACAGATACTAGTTGGTTTCAAAGTATGAGTTAGGTCTGGCCAAGTTGAGAAGACCTCTGAAGGGTAAAAAGGGATGCTTGTAACAGAAGGGAAATGCCCAGGGCATTGCTGGTGGGCAACAGCAGGGTATTTCTGAGCGCTGACATTTTGAGCAATAAGCTTTCTCAAAAAGTACTATAAGCATGGCTGTGGCACCACTTTCTTTAATGAACATGCATCCTTCTCCTTGTCTTAAGTGTTTCATCCCTTTTCCAAACTAAGCATCACATTCTTTGTGACTTTGGGTGCACTTTGATGCTCCCACATCCTCTCAAGTGAAACACATGTTGTGGGGACATGGGTCTTCACAAGGACTGGTTCTCCTCAGAGACATGTTTCTCCAGAAATCCTGTCAATTTAGGAGCCTGTTGCAACAGAAAGGGTTGTAGCTGATTCTTTGGGAAAATTAATATTTCCCAGTTTCAATAACTTTGTGGCTTCCGTTCCCATGGAAATAAGCAGGGGCTTGCCACAAATGGTCTTGCTTGCAAGTAACTGTGGGTTATCAAGGAAGGTCTATGATGCACTAGATGACTGAAGGTTTTGGGTTTAGTTTTCTTATCGAAATGCTGGCTTTGAGCTCAATAAAAACATTTTTGGAGTCTACTCCTGTAAGTTCTCACCTTAAAGTTTGTACGTTTTTCTGTTCTTTGATTTTGTCCAATATCAGAGATCAACAGAAATGGTGGTTGTGTTTTCCTGTGTCAGATATCAGTCTGCCTCAGAAATAATTAAAATGCTGAAGCTCTTACGTGCAGTGCCAGAGAGCACTAGTCTGGTTTATCTAGCTTATTAGGTTGGATACTCCACTACATGGAACAAAAAGCAGACCTTTGCAAAAGGGTAAGTATAAGATAAGAAATACCAGAGTGGGCGGCAGATAAACAGAGAAGCTCAGAAAACTGGAAAAAAAACAGTGTCTAGCCTCGCTAGGCAGTGGTCTCAGTATTGCAATTAAACTGTTTATCTGCTTTTATAGTCATCACAGAAGAGAGGATTTTGTGGGTATTGGTGAGATGTGGTTCTTACTTCAGAAGAGAAAGGTTAGGTGATTTGTCCGTTTCCACACAGCAGATAAAGGTCAGAAAAGGAGATAAATTACAGCCCTCTGGGCTCCCACTTTTGTAGCCTGTTCACTACAACAGCTTTCCAAGTTTTCCAAATATTTTCAAACCTAATAGCAAAAAAAAAAAAAATAAAGGCAAAACTCGCAAAAGTATATCCTTTCAGTTATTTGTTAAAGCAGAAGGAAGTAAAATTGTTCTCCTTTGTAGGATTTTGAGCTGAACAATGAGCTGAAAATGAATGTGTTAAATTTGCTGGAAGAAGTTTTGAGAGACCCTGACCTTCTGCCACAAGAAAGGAAAGCTACTGCAAATATACTGAGGTAAATAAGTTTCTAATAATAATAATGTTAACTATAGCATGTGATGTAGTTAGGAGATCATGCATCATAGAATTCACAGGGTTTGGTTTTTCTCCAGAGTATTTAATTTTGAAGGATTACTAAGTGTTTTACTAGGTATATAACAGAGTGTGTTTTAAGTTTCATTCATAAAAATACCTGTATTAGAAAATTTTGCTGCAGAACAGCTGGCAGCCATGGGTTCAGTCTTTATGCAGCAGGGAAAAATGCTGCCCAGTAAAGCAACAAGACCACTCACTATAATACCTTGAGGAACTCCTGTCTCAATAATAAGCCACCCACTCTGCTAAGCTCACAAGAGTCTGATGATAGCCTAACATGTCATGACATCCTAACAAGACCATGCTTGCACCTTCCTTTGTGTTGATGCCATGTCCAAAGTTCTTTGGGTAGCTGACAGAGAGGAATTCTTGTTTAATTAGTGCCATGAAATAAAAGACCTTTAAGCTTCTGCATAACCAGGACTATGTAAATTATTGTTAAAACACCTTATTTTGTTACTTAGGGTTGGTATTATGGAGTCGAGTGTCTAGTTATGCCAAAGAGACAAATCTTTATAAGCACTTATCAGTGAAAATAATTTTGTCTACTAAGTGCGAATATTTTATAGTGACTGATTTTCCTGTAAATTGTTCTACATTACTAAGGAGCGGTAAATATTTAAAGACTAGGCAGTTGTTAAAATAAGATACAATGAAAAAACACAGATAAATCTATGATGTGCTTTGTTAGTATTTTTGTAAGTATTCTGCTGGAAAGCCAATAGGGGTGTAATAAATGCAGCGTGTCTGAATTTTCTAAGACCATTTGGCAGGTTTCTCCATCAGATACTTACGTGAAAAAGAATGTCAGAAGAATGAGGGGAAAGTTGTTCACCTGGAGGAAAAAAGTAAAACAAAGGATAAGAAACAAGGATAAGTTTGTAGTAAAAGAACTTCATGTCAATGGGATCCTACTTAATTTGTACATAAATAAAAATAAACCTCCTTTTAAATTATACTTCATGTACTGTTATTCAAAGTCAAAATAGTTAGTTTGTTTCATGTATTTCCTTGGAAGAAACAGCAAGCAAGAAGAGCAAAAAGGATTAGGATAATGGGTTTTAATAATATGTGTGACAGCAAAGGTTCTGTCATATTGGTCACAGTGGGAAAAATTACCTTAAGACCTTTAGCTTCTTAAGAAAATATGAGAAAATAAACCTGGATTGGCTGTTCCTGGCAGAGTAATGGAATAGATTTATAGGCCTTTATCATACAAGTTTGTTAGCAATTTCCTGTATCCAGTTTCCAACTAGCCAATTTCCCTTAACTGTTGCATCAAAAAATGGGACCTTGGTAAGTATGTGTAAACTGTGAGTTGCCTCCATTTGCATCCTTTTACTGCTGTTCTATGAAGTGGTAAGTACTGTTTGTCTTCTCTTTCCTTCTAGCACTTATTACTTTAGTAGCTGAGCACACTGTATATGTATCTGAGCACAGTGTATATTTCTTTTGCAAAAAAGAAAAAAAAAAGTTAAATTTTGTAAGAGGTGAAAATTCTGAAAAAGTTAATTTTTTAAAAACTGAGAAATGGGGAAAAGAAAAAGCAAACAGAAGGATTAGTGAAATAAAACAATACTCAAAAATAAAATTCTAGTAAAAATGAAAAAAAATGTATGCACAGAAATGGAACTGAAAGTTAATTAAAAATTAACTAATTTGAAATATTTTGTAGAAAAAGATTGTGTTTTTTAAAATCCTTCTTTCATAGTCATTATTCTCACAGTATTTCTGGAAAGTATTATGGCACTTTACAAGTAGGCAAGTAAACCATGAATAAAATGACCTGCCCAAGTTCTCAGTGGGAGTTTCTGTTGGAAACAGGTAGAGAATGAAGATTTTCTGACATACGGTCCTCAGCCAAGCCTTCTTTCATCAGGGTTTGCAGCTATATACCCTAATAGTGCCAGATTTTTCAAACAACATAGTTTGATTATAGATTTGATCATACAGAATCGTAAGTACTTGGTTACATCCCACAAACTAGCACTGGAAAAAGAGCCATTGGTGGCTTGGCATGCAGGACTAGTCCTTCTGACTGAATGCTGCATGGATGTCCTACTTTCCTGCAAAATGAGCCACAAAATTTAAGCCATGGCTAACATGGGTTATCAAAAACCCTTTATTGTTTTTCAAGACTGGAAATGCTGCTACTGCTGCTGGACAATGTCTATGTCGAATATTTCAATACTAATTCAATTTCAATTTAGTTTCAATACTATTTCAACACTAAGTCCAGTAAGCATCAGTGATACAGTATTGCTGTCCCAAGGGTTCAGAAAACTGCTATGATGTTCCATTTTCTGTAGCAACCATATTTCAGGAGCAGCTGAAATTACTCCTATGTTCTGTCCATGTGTTTATTATATATGCAAACTGCCCATAAACTTTCAAATAGAAGTTGTTGCATAACTAGACTTTCAGATAGAGGCTGTTGCATAAATACAACTTTCATAATTTAAACGGTAGTTAGGCTGCAGTCGTCGGGATATTGTCACCCAAGTTAAAAATGTTATTGCATAAAACTGTCCCAAAGTCTTTTGCTGATCAAAACTGTAATCTGAAGCTCTTGGGCTTGTTCTCCAGCCACACAGGAGGCAGTTGTTTGCCAGGCATGTCAGATTCGTTAACAGCTGGTAAGGAGAAATTAATTCTCCAGGAATGGGAACTGCTTCAGTAACCTTGTGAGAAGAGTATATCAGAGCAATTCTGATTTTGGACAAAAAAATCATTCAGCTGGATGAAATACACAAATGTGTCATGTTACCTCATTCTTTCACTGAAAGGAGGAGCTCTGGTTCTTAAATCACCTCAGGAAAATGGGTTGTCTGGTAATTAAGAGTAGTTTCCAAGCTTGCAAAAAGCACGGTAGTTACTCCCAAAGATACATTCTCAGCAAGGCTATATAGTTAACTGAGAAGAGGAAATTATAGGATTTAATAAATAATCTGCAGTTGAATGGAGTTTGTGTGTAACTGTAGATCTGTGGTAAGGACACAGGGGTGTGCGTTCTTTTACTCTTCCACAAGCCTTCATTTTTATTGCACATTAGGAATATTTATAAGCTTTACAAAAACTGATCTAATTTCTAGTCCTAAGCAGTGACCTTCTGTCCCATGGAGACTGTGAACACACACTTCTGGCTACTTTAGGAACTATCTCAGCTACTGGGGCAGCAAGCAGGAATCCCTCTCGTCCTCCACTTCTCGGCTTGTTAATGGATTCAGAGGTGGAACCATCTCCAGACTGTTCTTTGAAAACTTAACTTTTTAATAATTCAAAATATAAAACTGAGGAATAGTTTCTGTCAATCAGGAGGGTTTAGCTTTTCTGGCAATTTGAAAAGGTCCTTGCTCAGTTCTGGAACTGATTTCATGAAGAATGAGAAACCAACAGAAGCAGAAGAGACAATATCCACATGCCTGCATTCTATCTGACAATACAATTGCATGAACTCAGTTGGCAACAAGGTTTCTAGTGCCAGAAGAAAAAAATTTTTTCTATATTTGCGCTGAAAACAAAGATACTGCTTCTGGTGCAAAAAGAGGACATGGTGACATGGAAATGGTTCTTTCCCTGACATTCTTGCCTGATGCTTCCCATGGTGCCATGGCTGGTTGTGGAAGCAGGTCAAAGCAAACATTGAACATGCTCTTCCCTAAGCTTGGAGAGTTCTCTCTATTACTTGTCTGTGAAGATTACTGTTTATTGTAGTAGGGACAACCAAGACTATGTTCCTCTTGACTAACTGCTAAGCTTTAAGCAAACACTTCCATACTGCAGCAAGACATTATGAAGAGGCACCATGTTCTACACCAGTGTATCTCCCATATCATTGTTTTCTTTTTTTCTGCATCAGATTACAGATTTTCTATCATTTGTCAACATGGCAGATTACAGTCAATGTTCTGAATGTTAAGAGAAGGCCTGTAATGGAATAAAATAATTATTTCTTGAGTTCCTCGAACCATGCATAGGTTATAATGACAGGGTGAGGGGAAAGGGATTTCCTCTCTACATTGACATAGAAAAAATTCTTTGGTGGGACCCACTGTGTCTACCTGAAGCACCTAACCAGGAAACAAACTGTAGACAGCTAATGAAGCACTCCTTCCAAGGTAACTGCCTATCATGAAGAAGATTCTGTCCACCAAAATTGTCTAAAGTTAGGCATCCTGACTGTTTCTCCAGAGATCATAGAAGGCACCTTCCTTTCTCAGACAATTACAGAATACAGACAGTGACTTGTGGAGGATGTGAATCCCGCCCTGGATGTCCTAAAGGTATCTTGAGTCTTGTTGTAGAAATGTGTAGAGGTGCTCCCAGGTATTGTGTCCCTCTTTTGGTTTACCTGCCAATGTGTGGTTGGAGAAATGTTGCTCAGTCCATCACCACCACATACCCACCTCCTTGGAAAGATGTTATCTTTTTGTTTTCTTCTAGATGGAGAGCTTTCATCTAATACTACTTAGAGGAGGAATAAAAAATATCCACCTAGAACTGAAGAGCATTTTTACTGTTATTAGAAATCAATATGTTTGAAGATTTTGACAGCATATTTTTTATGTGAAAGCACAGATTTGTCGTCGTAACTGGAAGTTTTGATGAAACTTTCATTCAAAAGGCTTCTCTTGGACACTATGAAAATGGGAAGGAGGGGTGAGCCAGTTGATACGCCCCTCATGAAAACAGTCATTCACCCAATTGCTAGATGAGTGTCATAAAATAGGCTTTCTAGTTGTTCTGATGTGGTGCTCACTGCAGGCTTTTATATCTAAAAGGCTTTGGCATATCAAAACATGTAGTCTATCAGAATTCTGGTTTGCCAGTCAACCCTCACTGTAGGTCTTGGCTTCCCCGCATTTCAGTTTTTGTAGTCTACTTTAGACTCTGAAAAGTATAGAAATTCAGAGTGAGGTTAGGAAAAGCATTTCTTAGCATAAATTCAATGTTCAAATACTCGTGAAAGGAAGTTCATGCTTTCTGAGCCTACATATGGGTATATTCCATGGACAGTCTCCTTGAAGGATATGAGGTACAAATGTCTCCTTTTACAAACTGACCCAGCCTTTGAGTGTATGTGCGCATAGGTGCATATAAATTTCTTGGAAAATCAGTCCTTTTGTTAGCAGAGATTGGAGGAGGAGGAAAGTTGGTTTGTATTCTAAAGATATTACGGTCCATTCTGGGAAAGACTCTGTATAGAATATAAATGGCAAGGAAAGTGTTTATGAGAGATACTGAGCTGCCTCATGGCTTCTTGAGTCATCAAACAGAACAGCTGGTATTTCTTGTGTGATGAGATTTTTCTTTAATGGACTGACAGGGTTTCTCTGCAGGGTAAAAAAGCTTCTTTTGCTTTTTATTCAATATCCATTCTGAAAGCTAGGCAAACCTACTGAAGTATGTTTTGCCTGAGATTCTATCAGTATCAGTCTTATTTACTAACCTCTGAAATCTAGGTAAAATTTCATTGATGGTGAAGCAGAAAGGTCTAAAGTTCAGACTGAACAGCAGTAAGTAACTTCAATAAATAGTCCTATAGGAGAAGAAAAGGGTGGTTCAAGAAACAATTCCTCCTTCTTCTTCCTCAGAATAAATATAAATGAAATCCAGGGATATGCAGAGGTCAAAATTTGATGGATGACCTATTGTCTGCCTTGTATGATCTCACCAGACAATATATTTCAGGCTCTATAACTTACATCAGCTTTTAAAATATTTTAAAAATACCATAAAGGAATGAGGAAACAGATGTTAATATTTCCCACTAGAAGATTATTTTAATATTTGGACTGGTCAAGCATTAAGAGTAGTTTAAATGAGAGAGAGCTGCTGACTCTAAGAATTGGAAAGTTACTTCTTATATATTTACTTCCTTCATTTGTAAAGATCACTATGGAGGTGTCATCCCATTTAGTCCTCCCTGAGAGGGATACTGTTAAAGAGTCTGGCAGAATCTCTCCTTAGCTTTGCTTTCTCTCGTAACTCTTTTCACATGGACCTGTGCTTCTCACCCAGCTTCCAGGAGACTCTCCAAGGAGTGTAATGGGAACTGCCCAAGCAGAACTGATCAGCTCAACATATCTTCCTAGACCTCTGTTAAAACTAGGTATCCAAAAGCTGACAACAGTGCAGACCAAAGTGGAAGCTACTATTGATGCTATCAAAAAGCATAAGACCACTGTGTTAGAAAAGAGCACCAGTCACCTCTTTAGAATGTGGGATTGGAAGTCTGCATAAAATGTAGAGAGTATCAGGAACCAAAGATGGGGAAAAGTTAAGTATTTTCAGGCTCGTAATAATCTCATGTTTCCTATTTTATTTTGTATTAAGCAAGTACAATCTTTTCTGTATCAAAGATGAGAACTCCAGCCAATATAAAGTTACACGTAAGGAACTCAAATGATGAGTTTACAAGATTACTTAGAATACTTGGGGCAGAAGGGCAAGTCCTCTCATTTTTTTATCGCCAGGAAGCACATGGTCTTGTCATACAATACCTTTCTGCAGGCAATCAGTCATGAGACACAGCACAAAATAAGCTGCTCTGGAAAGATAGATTGCCAGTCTATTTACACTTCTAGAGGCTGCACACTGTTATTATCTGGAGAAGAAGCTTAGGGTTCTCTTGAAGAAGTAGACATTCAAGACTGCATGGCTTGCCCATCAGACATAAGGTGTTTCCAACTCCTACGAAGAAAGGGGCATTTTGTGTGGATTTGATAGGCTGAAAATGAAGGCAAGGAGATTTCATAGATCCTTTCTCTGTGTATCTGCATTTGATTTTAACATAGTCCTCCAATTTGGCAAACCAAAAGGAAACAACAGCAACCCACAACAGAAGAACCTAGTGTACTAAGCATTAACACTTCCTCGCCACCCACATAGTACAAATTCCCTATCTTACACTCATAGCTAAAGTCTCCAAGCAATATAATCCTTTTAACCCTTTCCCCAGCTGGTACATGGAAAGTCTGTTACTACAGAGTGCAAAAATAAAGAATTGGAGGGACCATAAGAAAATACCTGGTCCAGTTGCTGTGCTTTCTGGAATGATCAGTAGAACTGGATCTTCTTTGAAAATGGTCATCTAAACTTCTCTTGAAAATTCAGCTGACAAGTACTCTACAATTTCTGCAGAAAGCCTGATTCAGTGCTCACCTATACTTGCAGGTGGAAAATTGAACTTAATGTTGAAACTAAATCTCCATTGATGCAAATCAGTCCAGTGACTTCTTGCCGTTATCGTTGGTGTCTTTATAGGCAGTCTTTTACATACCGACATACTGTTCTTTCTCCCTGAATCTTCTCTTTCCTATATTGTATAAATCCAGTCTATTCAAGGTTTCTTTCAGCCTATATTTTCCAAATGAAAGGGTAAGATCTTAGAATTATGTGCCAAGATACTGCCTCAGGGTAGGTGGGGTTTGATGAATACTTATTACTTCTGCTGGGTTCATTTTTGACCCATTACTCTGAAATAACCCTAATAACCACACATTTTCTATAGCAGAATGGGAAGCATGGTTTAAGACTTTTATTACTGAAAGGAAATCATGTACTTGCTACAAGTAAAATCTGCTAGCAGTTTGTTGTCTATTTCCACACACACAGTTCTTTGTGTGGGACACTGAATAGGACAATGTAGTGCCAATAAACAAGAACACTTCCCAGTGAATCAGTCTTCTATGCATGCCTATTTTGCCATCTTTTCTTCATTTCTCAAATGTTGATTTTTCAAATATTTCCCCAAAATACCATTTAACACAGTAGTTTAAAAAACAGAGAAAAAGCTTGAGATGTAATTTTCCATCTTTATGTTTCCTAGGATTATTCAGGATAGAGAGCTTCTGATTACATATTATTGTTATTGTGTTGTGGTTTTGCATTGCCAGTCCAGTTCTTGAAAAGAGAATTTTTCTTTGTCCACCAAACTTCTTTGCACTGAAGTCAAAGTGGAATAGATGTAGAAACCTTATCACTATAATCAGCAAATAAGTACAGTAGTTATTGTCATTGACCATTCTACAGTATATGCTGTTTTTAGCTCAGAGATTTTAAGCCTCCGTGACCATCATTTTACCTTACGTGACTCTGATATCATACCATTTTGTACACTTTTACTTAAAACAAGACATTAGATTTTAGGTACTAGGTATTTTTTTCTTTACATCTTCAATTGCAGTCTTAGGGTTTATTTTAGATAAACATGATTGCCTATCTGTGATAAGGTTTCCCCATAACCGTAGTCAATTTTATTTATATAGGATGTTCTGCTACTTAATTTTTCAGGGCTCTTTCCCAGGATGATCAAGATGATACCCATTTAAAAATAGAGGATATCATTCAGATGGTAAGTTCATCTTGAAATTTAAATATAATTACTCCTATAGAAATAATGTGGGTTTAAGTCAATAAAACATAGCACAACTACAACTTTACAACTGGACAGAAATACTGTTCTTTTATATCAGGAACGTACATTTCAGTTTAGAGAAAGTAAGAATTTGGAGCCTATATCAAAGATGAACAGGTCAAAACTTTACGATTTAGATTTAAATCACATGATGGAAAAGAAAGGGGAAAGATTAATATGTATGAAATTACAAGTGTCTGCCATCTCAGGTGCCACCAGAACCACAGTTGGCCTTGATTGACAATGCCCATCATCCAAACGGTAGCCACCACCGTCTCGTAAGTGCATTGCATTAATCTGAAGAAGAGTGTGGGCAATGAAATAGGTGCAGAGTGGTTATGTGGAAGGTAATGCAGAATTCACAGACTTTAATTGACTTATGTACTTACTCATTACTTTGTATGTGCCCGTTTTCCTATGAGTTTCCAGCTTGATGTTTTCCCTTACATTGTTAGCAGTTTTTCTTAATTCTTATTTCTTTGTAGCAAAGAAGTTCATTACAACTCTGTGTTGAAAATTCATATGAAGTTCTTAATACCCTGTGCTTTGAGATGTCCTTTGACACAAAAAGAGATCATTAAGTGTTCTCCTTATTTTTGCAGTCAGATTGTCCAAAACCAGAGTGCTTTGAGACTTTGTCGGCCATGGAACTTGCAGAGCAAATAACTCTTTTAGATCACATAGTTTTCCGAAGCATACCATATGAGTAAGTGTTCTCCTACGAGTGACTGAAGTGAATACGGTGGATGAGTTACTGACTGGCAGTGTTAGGCACTACACTAATTCATGCTACTGACAAAAAGATTTGCATACATAACAGGATAATGTCCTGTGGCTGTTTCTATCATTGCCTCTGACTCCTCTGTAGTTTGGTCATGTTTTGAAAGACTGAGTTCTTTGCTAAGGAAAAAAAGTCTGTGGTCTAAGGCTCTGGGCTAGTGAAGGATGAATATAGTATGGAAGTGCTGAGTCTCTAGGGAGGGAGTGTCAAATCAGCTTCATTTATGCAGCAGTTTAACATGGTTATAACCACATAAGATGACACGACCAATTTCAAATAGGGTCACAATGCTGAAAATTTGGATGGCGGGATTGGGGGAGGGGATTAAAAGAAAAATAAATCTTCTTTATGGTATTTACTGCTTCAGACAGTATTAAAAATGGTATAGTGAAATGCTGGAATTAGTGTAAAGCTGTGTTAGTAGCTTCTAACAAAATGAGGTATACTTGAAATCCACTTAGGCTATGCTTACAGACAGAGACTCTATACTATGTATATTAAGAGCATTTTTGGTTTAGTTTTTTTCTCTCCCCTCAACATCTAGAGAGTTTCTTGGGCAGGGCTGGATGAAAGTGGATAAAAATGAGAGAACACCGTATATTATGAAAACTAGTCAACATTTTAATGATGTAAGTACTCTTAAATATAGATTGCTTTCTAGGAACTGTATTGACACTGTCTATGACCTCTGAAGCAAAAATATCTTTTTTTTTACAATGTGATGTAACTTCTTATCTAGTAGTAAATGAATGTTACAGTCTTTTTGTGATTAAACTTTTAAATCAAAGCACATGAAGATTCTTGTTTTCAAGAATTGGTACTCAGCATTTCAATGGCAATTTAATAGAGTAGAACATTTTAAACTGTACTACAATGCCTTGTTGCTTACAGAAGAAGCTAAATTTTCTCCAGAGAGTGAAAATATAACACCAATTCTATTTAGTGTATGCCCTTTGTATCCCCAACCATATCTTTGCTCTTTACCGTTTTCCTTGAATTTTACCGAGACACTTCCCAATCAGTTTTATTACTGTTGTCTTGGAGGTACTCCCCATTGCATCTCTTGCTCTTCTTTCACATTGTCGTTCTCCCCCACTTCCCTACAATACTGTTCTCAATACACTTTCTCTGTTTTTATTAAGTCATGGGTTCTGTTGTGCATTAGGTTTTTCTGCCTTGTTCATTAAATAATTATATGTTGAAAGGGATTATATTTAAATGTCCTAAATTTCTTCCTCTTTATTTGGTCAGATGAGTAACCTTGTTGCCTCCCAAATCATGAATTATGCTGATGTCAGCTCCCGGGCTAACTCAATTGAAAAGTGGGTAGCAGTAGCTGATATCTGTCGATGTATGCACAATTATAATGGTGTGTTAGAAATCACGTCAGCCTTGAACAGAAGTGCAATCTACAGACTTAAGAAAACTTGGGGTAAAGTATCCAAACAGGTAAGAAAAATATGATTACAATATGGTTTCTGGATTTCACTGGTCAGTGTGTTCAGAAGACAACACGTTGAGATAGGATTCCTTCCATAAATATTTCTACTTTTACAATACTCTGACTATTTACTGGAAACACCAAGTGGTACTGGTATTTCATGTCAAAATATTTTGTATTTAGCTTACCCTTTTTTTGGTATCATTAATTAAATAACTGTAGGAACAAACTGATTTCAATGGAATTAGCAGGTGTCTAAGCCTACAACTTGAGCCTGAAATACTGAAATATTTGAGGAAACTAAATTTAGATATTTTCAGATATGCACATCTAGGTGGTCACTAGCTATAACTGTAGTCAGCTCAAGTGCCTAAAACAGGAGCCATATTTCCCTGCCTGTGCAGAAAGTTGGTAGAAAGGTCAGCATTTCCTCTCAAGGTGCTGAATTTTTTGTTACCCAGTAAGAGACCGCAGACAACCAGACCTCTTATTTAGGTGCCTAAGTTTAGATGCAGTGAATGCCTCTCTTTAACCCTAACCTTGCTGCTGAGATTGTCAGCAGCATGGCTGAGCCTGTGAGAATGGCTGCCAATAACAAAAATAAGACACAAAGAAAAGACTAGCAAGGATGAAGAATGGCCGGTCTTTTATAGGGAGTTGGACCTGATGATCCTTATGGATCCCTTCCAACCGGAGATATTCTATGATTGTATGATTTTATGATCTCTGTTTTAAATAGTTTGGAGGAGTTGGTTGAATTGGAGATTTAAATCTCAGCTTTCTGCTATTTGAAAAAAAAAAAGTGAATATTTTAGTATGGTGGAATAAAAGAGCAAGGAGTTCAGTAGGACAGAGCCAATCACTTATAAATTAGGCAGTATTTGGATACAGGATTTACTCCAGCTAATTGGAAGATTTCAGATTGCCCTTTTTAGATCTGGCTAATTGACATGCAAAAAGTGGGCTTTTATCATTGCATTTCCTGCTCCATATGTTTCTGCAGCTTTTGCAAAGCACTCAAGCAGTCCTGGCAATGAAATTCGCTTAGAATACATTCTGGCTGCACTGCCTTCTTTCTCCAGTCAGCTTTTTCTCAGATGCTTTATAGCTATGTTCTTTTATTTAAAAATATGCTAAAAATCCTCTCAGCACAAACTGTTATATAAGAGTTTACCTCCAAAAGTTTTACGTTTAGAATTTGTTTGATTTTTAAACTTCTCAATTAAAAAAAAACAAACCCAGATTAATGTTGTTGCACAGTTCTCCAGTACTTATTGGAAATGTAATCTGAGTGTTTCATCAGCTTGCTGTTTAGAAGAAAAAGAAAGTGTCTGCTTCTGCCTACAGCTTTTTCTTAATTGGAAATTCAGTTTCAAATATCACAAATTTCTCATGACTGTCTGTACCATCTCAAGTCTATAGCATAAATAGACTGAAAAGCAAATTTATTTTGCGTACGAAGTAACCAGGCTCTGATGGTGCCCACTGAAAGTAATTTGTGTAAGACACTAACATATTTTCAAATACATATTCAGCTTTTATCAGAAACTTGGAGGCAAAACCATCTTAGTGCAAGCTGCAAGACAGTAAACATCCTTTACTGTCACTAATTTCAGTAAACGCAGCTGAGGATCCTCAGCAACATGTAAGATCAAGTCTCTAATATTCTTGTATACACAGTAAACTGAATTGCTGACCATTAATTTAATGAACTTGTGTTTTTTCCTGAATTAGCAGGCTAATAATATTAGCATACATAAAGGTTCTGTGTATCACTCAAAAGAAAATGTTTAATGCTGCCTAATCTCCATTTTCAGAAATACACTAGGAACTACAATGAAGCTAAATTCCTAATGCCTGTGTTACTACTTTTGAAAATGGGGTGAAGATGCTAAGTGAATTATACCTTTTCTAAAATCTAAACCCAGTCATTTATGTGCCACAGCAATGACATTTGTAATGCATTTTCTTTCTAGACAAAAGCTCTCATGGACAAGCTTCAGAAGACTGTATCATCTGAAGGAAGATTTAAAAATCTTAGAGAAACACTCAAAAAGTATGCTTCCCTATATCATACAATTGTGTTTCGTTGTAAGCAGTGGATAGTACATGTTCAAGATGAATTGCCTTTGATTAAGCTTCAATAATTAATATAATATTGGATAATATTTTTACCTAATAACCTTTTAAATTCTAGTTTTATTCTATTTGGCATTATGGTTTTGCTGACTATACCATGATTTAGTACCCCTAATAGATAAATATCATATCTCCAGAGAATTACTGAAACAAATTGAACTGTTATTCTGTATGAATGTTCCCTGTTGAGGTTTTACTTACACTGATAAACTTTTTCAATAGGTGTGAAGCCAGGTTTATAAATAAAAGTTCTTCTTCAAAAACAGGATTCCAAAGAGTCCTTGTTCCAGATAAGAAGTTTAGGACTTAAGAATAAGTTTGAGTCAGATCAAAGATCCATTCACCCCTTTATCTTTTCTCTGACAGTGGCCAGTAGCTGATGAGAGGAACATAGGAACAGGTCAAATGCACAGCGATATTTTCTCTCCTGTACCCTCCCAGCCCCCTGTAGTCAGCCACTCTGGAAAACATCCTGATTTTTTGTACAGTAGTCCTGGAATAATTTTTTCTTAAATTGAGTTGCCAGATTGTGTTTGACCATATGTAATTTTGGTATCCAAAATATCCTGTGGCAAGGGTTCTACAATTTATGTATTGACTCCAACTGTATGCATACAAAACCTGTATTTTTGCAAGTTCTGTAATTAGAAGTAGGTTTTCCAGGACTGAGTGGTACAACTACTTTAAATGATCTTGAGAGAAGCAAGAGTAATTGCTGAAATGTTCCAAAATATACATAGTTCAAGTTAGTCAATTTTTACTTCAAAAATGTTGGGGAGCTAATCACTTTTTAAAAAATGTTTTTATTCACAATATATGAACAGGTATTTTATACACTTTTCAGTTAACATATTGCTTGCCTGTGTACAACAATCACCCTCATAATACAAAAAATACCCAGAATGAAGTGCACTACTAACCATAGTCAGCAGTCTGCCTAAGTTAACAGTACAGCCATCACCCGACATTTTTTTTTTATGCCAGAGCTTCAGAAAACCAAGTTTGCTACTATTTCCGCTGAGACAAGAATCAGTAAGTGTGGAGCAGTGATTATTGCATTAAGGAAGCAACAATCATTATCCCATTCCTGCTGTCCCCCCAAGAAAAGAAAATCCTTATTCTCTAGGGTCTGTATTCACAGTTTTCCAGATCACCTTTGCTACCTCTCTGTTGTCCTCTTTCTTCTTTGTTTTTACTATTGGGAAGGCCTGAATAGACTTTTGACAGAGTGGTGTAGACAGACAGACATACATACATACAAACACACACATATACAAATGTATATACATGCATATATACATACATATGTGTGTATGTATGTATGTGTATATATTTGCATGTGTATATATATATGTATGTGTATATATCTCCACATGCGCATGCACATGCTCACACATACATGCATATACGTACCCTTGTTATACTAGGATGCTTACATGACTGCAGAACACCAACCATGTATAAGGACATCCACATGCTTTTTTAGCTTGTGTGTAGGATCTATTTCAGGGATTGTCTATCAGCCAGGATTGAAATATGCTTGAAGGTGTTCTCTGAGTCCAGAGTTAACCTTTCCTTCCTCTCACTGCATTATGTTACCATTCTACCTTTTACTAAAGGTTATCTACCATTAATATTAGGTATTGGACAGAATACATTCAATTTTCATGGGCAGAGCAAATATAACTTTAAGTGAAGTCAGAGAAGCTGTTTGTCTTAGAAATGAATGTAACCCATTGATTAGAAGTACGTTAAGTAGTAAAGAGTTCGTGTGAATTATAAAAAAATTAGTTTGTAAATTTAGCTACAGGCAAATATGCTGATTTCTTGTTTCACAGTTGTAACCCACCTGCTGTTCCCTACCTTGGAATGTACCTGACAGACCTGGCATTCATTGAAGAAGGAACACCAAACTTCACTGAGGAAGGTCTTGTAAATTTTTCCAAAATGAGAATGGTAATTTTCAGTTCCTTATATGCTTTCCCAACAGGTGTTTAATTATGTGAGTTAATTATTGTTTTAATTACAATTCCTTTGAATTTAACTTCTAAGATGTACAGGTATATCGGCACCATGCAAGATAGGTAGCTATTTGAAAGCAATTACTTGACCCAGTCTTCTATCACCACCTTCTGGTAAAGTGAGTATTTTTACAGGGTGAATTTGCCTCCAATTTGTTCTTTGAGAAGTGACAGAAAAAGCAGCTGCCTGAAGCTCATGAAGGAGCAACAAAAGGCTTTTTGGAATAACTAAAATTAAAGGAATGTAGTGATTCACCGGAAAGCAGTAACCCAATCTTCTTTAAGTGTGCTACGGTCTATCTAAAAAAGCATTTTAAAGTTGATTTCTCTCCAACTACCATGTAATGTTTTTTTGTAACAACTCAGAAGGAAGCATGGAAATTTCTCTTCTAATCTCACCTTAATGCCCTTGTTATGGCTACACACTGCAGCAGTCACTCAAAGAGAAGAGAGGTTATCAGTATGGGGAGGGGAGAGACAAGGTGGTTCACTTGAGGCTGATTGAACAATAAATGGTTAATTTAGGAAAGTTAAGTCCTTGGAAGCCATTAGCAGATGATCTCTGCCCTTCCCTTTTGTCCTTGCAGGCTAGATTGCATAATTTGGTGCTAAATTCTTGCCCTATGTGGCTTAGCTGAAGTCAAAATGCAGTTGTACTTTCTCACGTACATGTATTCTTTTGAAAGATCTCACATATTATCAGGGAAATACGCCAGTTCCAGCAGACGTCCTACCGCATAGAGCATCAGCAGAAGGTAAGGCTTTTCTTAGGTGCTGTTACCTACTAATGAAATGAAAGCTGTGGTAGCAATTGGTTGTAAGATACAGCTGTTGTTGAAAGCTAAAATCAATGTATTCTGCTCCCACACACAGAAAGGAGAGGACAGACAGACAAGGGGTACTCTGGGGCTGTAATAGCCTCACCCTGGCAGAAACTCTTTATTTTACACTGTATATAGAAGAAAGTTTTTTTCTCCTTTTCGGGGAGCTCTCTTGGGATTGCAGCCTTCATGGGTCTGGAGTACGAGGGAATGGGTTCAAATGGAAATGTGTTCTCCCTGCCCAGTTGGAAGTGTAATTCCCCAGGGAACCCCAGAATCCCGGGATTAGGGGACGGGGAGATGGCCCAAGCATCTGCTGATGCTGTGTGCATCCTGCAATTCTTTTCCCCTTGTCCCTCAAGGAAGTGATGAAAATTTGCCCAAAGCCAGTCTGTACCTTCAGAGAAGATTTTCTCTCAGACTCCAGAAGAGCAACGCGGGCTTAGGTCACCTGGCTAAGGACTTGCGTATTCCTAAGAGGCTGTACTTGATTCCTAGAGTGCTGCTGGTGCAGCTTTATACCATTCAAATGAGCTGTTGTGTTTCTCAAGAAAACAAGATGAGGGGATCTCAGGATCTGAAATGGTGAAGGGGAAAAGGGAAAGCAGAAGAATTTTTATGGAAGTGACTTACGGTCTGTTCATCTGTGTTTTCTCCATTCCAGGTCACTCACTATTTACTTGACAAGACACTCATCATAGATGAAGATACCTTATATGAGCTTTCCCTAAAGATTGAACCCAGACTCCCTGCCTGAAGAGCCAGCTTTGCCTCAGAGTCTACAGAAAGCTTTAGTCCAATGAACAAAATCATGCATGCCAAGTCCTAAAGACAGCAAGGGAAATATTGAGAAGAATGCAAGCTCTCTTTTCCAATAAGAGATACAGAGTCTCACAGCATTTCCATCTCAGGCAATGAAAATGAGCATTGGAGGTGGAAGACAAAGATGCTTCCTACCTGGATTAAGTGATTGCTGCTTTGCAAAGATAATGTTTTGCAGTAGGGACTATGCATTTAATGGAATATAGGAGACTTTCCTGTGAACGGGTACTCATTGTAGCCATCTTATGTGACAAATTAAGGGGACAGATTTAAATGGTGGTAATATACTCGGGTATATTAAGATAAATGAGCAAAATGAGATGGCTGTGATGTGGTCTGGGTTGATGGCTAACTATGCGTTCACTGAGGCAGTAATGGTAGTGGTGTCCTCATATTGTGTTAACTTCATTGAAAAAACAGGATCTTAACAGTCATCTACTGTCTTGGAGTGACATTAAGGCAGCATCTGGTATCTTTACATCTGCAGTTGTCCAAAATACTTGCTACACATTTAATGCTACCTTTTACAAAATGTTACCTTCTTTAAATGTCTTGTCGGCCTTTTCTAAGGTGACTGATTTTACCTATAAATGGATTGTAAATATTTTTTCATTAATACACAATGAGAGTATTTACAGCATGGAAAGCAAATGAACTAGTTGAACAGCTGTAAATAGTTGCCAGCCTTGCAAGCTTCAGCTGGGAAATACAAGGGTAGGAGCTATACCTAAGACTTGAGAAATCCGGACATACAGTGAATGGGATGGTTAGTCACGTTGCACACAGCCCTGGAAAAGGCACTTTATTTTTCTGCATCTCCTTCAGCTTCTCTGACAAGTCAGGCTACAGAGCACTTTCTGGTCACACTGTGGAGAGAAATACATGTCTGGTCTTGCAATGGGTAGTGATCAGCAATGAACACTAGGAGTTGGAGTAACAGTTTTGTTTTACGTGGAATCAGTGGTTTGAAAAATGTCTATTTTTTTGTTCAGCCATTTGGCACTGACTTAGCTCTAAAATTGTTCACATCAGTGGCAAACTTTGAATGCCAGCAAACAGAAAAGATATATTTTTTATCTGAGCTAGTAATTTTCATTTGCATATGGGCATATGTTTAAGAAAATGTGCTATTTATAAATGTTTTCAAAACCTATGCTTTTGTGACATACCAGGTAGATAGATGTCATTTCTACAGCTAGTTGGTACTTCCTAAATTTTCCTGATCAAGAGTGGCCTGTTGTAGCTGCATGGAAAGTGAGCTCAAATGCATGCTGTAAAGTGCATCGTAGTATAAAATGCAGGTATTAGCACTGTTGAAAAAAATTGGCTGGAAAAGTGTCCTTACTTTTCCAATGATATTCAGCCAGTTGAAGAAATAGGGCTATATCACTGTATACCTCCCTTAAATCCTCTCAGGGAGACAGATGTTTAAAATAGATTGTGACCTAGGCCTATTTGATCTGATATTTCTTACCACAGTCATGATGCTTCTTAACGCTGGCGATGAAAAATGGATCTGCCTGGCTTGTGGTTTTTGTCTTTATTTGCACTTTAATTATATTGCTGGCCCAGCCCAGAGCTGCACAACAAATTCCATTCATCCTGTCTGAGTGTAACTGCTAGCATTTATAAATGTACCTTAGCAACTGTAAATTTCATTAAGGTTCTTCACCACAAGGACCATCTCTTTGTAAATAACTGCATGAGGAAACATCACAAATAGTGGAAAATTCCTGGATTAGAAAAGCAGACAGCAGCAGAAAAGGAAATTCCAGAAACATTTTAAATAGTTCTGGCTAATGATTGCTGTAGAAATGAACATGGAAAATGTTACTTATAGAAGCTTGTTATTGGCAAAAATGTGCTTGTTCTTTTCACTAATGACTGACAAGAAGCTGATTGCATCCCAATGCATGATATGAAAAAAAAAAAAAAAGCATGGTTTTCTTGGACCACAGAACCAACTTACTGTGTATTTTCTGTACAAAAGTAATACAGTAGTTACATAAAACACTTCAAAGTAATTAAGACACAGGGAAAAAGTGGTCCAAAAAGTGATTTCTTAACTTGGTTTTATTGTTTCTCTGTTAACAAAGAAAATGTGTAACAACTGTCAATGTCAATTGGCGTCTCTGTTGTATACTATTAACTGCTGCTTTATTTGCCTGTACCCCATTTTACCAAACTTCCTTGATGTTCTTAGGATTACAGGGTACAATTCTTCATCTTACTCTTTCCACAGTTCATTGTTTTGTACTTCATGTGTGTATATCGGTTCTTCAGAGTTTCAAAACATTCAATGCATTTTAATGCTTGCAATACGCAGGGGTGGTGCTGTGCTTGTGCTACAGTATTACACGTGGACAGAGAGGAAGACAAAGGATTAGACATGGATTTTTTCAAAGGTGCTGAGCATCCATATCTTAAAATCAGTAGACAGTGTGGTAGTTCAGCCCCTCTGGAAAAGTGTATACTATTTATATGCCAAAAGTTACCTCCTGGGTCAGTGGCACAATTTAGATTAGAATCACTAGAGTAACTAGATACTTGATTTGTGTTCAGAGCAACAAAAAAATAAAAAACAACAACAAAGAAAAAGGTTATGGTCACAGTAATGTTTGATTTGCTGATGACTAATATTAATCTTTTTGGTTGGGGATACAATGTGTTCATTAAAATACAGGAGGTGATGGCTCAAAGAAGTGAGCATGCATCTTGTTATCCATGACCCTAGCCAGTGTTGCAACCCTAACCAGAGCTGGAAACAGCTGTTCTGCAGAAATCCTACACAGCGAGTATAGAGCAGTGTGTCTGCCCCACAGTTGGGTTGTGTACTTCACATGTAAGTGGCCTGGGTGCCTCTGCTACAGTACTGCAGCAGTGTTTGAGCTATGGCAATAGTTAGTAGGCAGCAGCAACCTGCTTTATGTGAGGCTTTGCCTAGTACATCTATATAACCAGCTAGTGCAGTGATCTCCCTGTACAGTGCACAGGGATGGTGGAGCTCCTCGCTACCGGCTTCTCTGTGCCACTCCACGACAGCCATATAGTATATAGAGATATAAATCCCAGTCACGAAACACCCACTATTTGCCTCTGGTGTTTTAGGGAGGATGTCTCCAAGTAGGGACTTTATCATTTGGATCTTGCTGTCTTTTAGGATCTTATCCATTATAGCTTTTATGCCGTGGAAGCAGAGCAGACTCGCTTTCCTGCAACTGGAGCTCAAAAAGCCCAGCTGATTCAGGATTCATAAGAAAGAGAAGGGCTGAAGCGCCTATTACTTGCCTTTCTTAACTCCTTAGCCGGTCAGATGCGAGAGCAGTTCTCACATTGGAGGGGCTGCTCCCTTCGGCACTCTCCAGACAAAAACGCCTCAGGGTGTGTGGGCTGGCTAGCTGCAATGGGGATAGCATATTTCACCCACTGGTTCAGCAGTGGGCACATTTGCCAGCAAAGTCAGAGGGGAGTTTTGCAGTATTTTTTATTGCATAAGTAGCAGCCCGGATTCAGTCCGTAGTTATCTGGGAACCTGGGCAGCAGCACAGACACGTCCCCTTCCATGTGACAGAGAGCACTTGTCACGCTGATACGGGGTTAGAGTTGCCTTCACACCAGCCTTCACTCCCCGCTGTCTCTCCTCTCCCCGCTAAATTCACCAGTATTGTTAGTGGACCGAGGCCGTGATTACTCATCATGTGGAAGAAAAAAATAGATCTGTTGAATTTACAGTGGCAGTAAGTGTATAGTCTGTCCCTTTCTTTTGGCTAGTCCTGTAACACACAAACGCGTAGCTTAATAGTGAGAGATGATCCTGGGATGGATCACCCTTATTTAAAAGTAAGGAAGAGCTCCCCATCCTCTTTCTGCTTTCCTAGTTCTTAATACTGATTATTTTTCTGTAGGATAAAAAGGAACTTAAGTATTTAAAGTATTTATTAACTTTAACCACATTGATTTTGATTTCAGAACATGTTCATTATCCCAAATTTTCCTTCATAATCATTATTTATTTTAAGGGTTTTACAAAAACATTGTTTTATTTGTATCAATATTCAGTCTTTCCTCCTTTCACTTTTATCAGCAACATTAAACTTAGATACCTGATTTCAAATTCTCACTAATAGAGACATTTTTACCCACTCATAATTGTTATTCATTAAGGGCAAAATCCTTCAGACCTCATTCTGATAATACCTTAGGCTTCACTGAGAGCTTTTCATAAGTAAGTATTCGGGGATCTGGCTCTCAGCTATTTGCCTGTTACAGTTTTTGCCTCCAAAGGTCAAATGTCTCTGTGTAGGATGCTTGGTGTCCAATATGCTGCTCAAGTATGGTTGTTCTGTTGTACCTTTACTTTTGAAATAGTCTCTGAAGTTTTGTTCTTTAGGAGAATAGATGTATGTTTATTTGACAGATGTACCTATATCTAACATGTTACTTAGTGCACAATCCAGATGTTTTTGCATGTATTGTAACTTATCTTTTGACCTGAGTTTATTGCTTTGTATTGTTAGTAAGGCATATCAGGCAGGGTGTTGTGCCTATATGCTGATTAAACATTCTTTTTTTTCCTGAGTTTCAAGAGTCCTTACCAGTATCTGTTTATTTTTTTACCCTCCAATGGTGAATAATTAAATCTACTCCTTCTGAATTACTGAGTCTTTTAGAGAAACATCGGAGCAGAAGGGCCAAGCCATTAAGGGCAAAAATCGGAGAAAATTCTAGGCCTCTTTACTGGGAAAGAAGGGTTTGAATTACTGCATTTTATTCTTTGTTCACTCATGCTGCATTGCAGCTGCTGTGGGCATCATTGGGAATAATGCTGATTTTAACTTGGAACAGAGAATGAAGCCTACTTCATACACAACTAGAAATGCTGATCCACTGTGAAGTGTACAGCATAAATAACTAAATAAGACATGTAACAGATTAAACTGAACCAGCTGCACAACTCATTTTTCTTCAGCTGAGGAAAGCCTCTCCCCTTCCACACCTTTATTCCCTTTATAGGAAGCTACAAGTAGGTAGAGTTTAAATATAATTTCAGAAGGTGTTTAAGGACTTCCCACTTCAATAGAATATTTCTTTAGGCAAAAGGCAATGAATTATATAAATAGAGAGTAAATAACATTGTCCCTAACTTCTTTATCCTGTTGTTTTGGGTTTGGACTTTTGTCTAAACACCCCTAGCCATCTCTTGGCTGGTGTCCTGCCCTGGATTTAAACAAATAGTATAGCCACATTCTAGACCCAGGAAAACACAAAACATTTTGTAAGTATGATACATCCCTCCTCTTGTGATAGGAAAACAAGTCACACGGAAATAAAATGCCTTGCAAATTGAAGCAAAATAGTTAATAGACTACAAAATCAGATCTCCAGCTTCTGTTACATGCTTTAGTCACTGTTTACTGCTTTCCTTTGTTGAACTGGGTAATTTCTTTAAGATAGAAAGGTGCCTATTCAATTTGTTTCAAGAATTAACATATTTTAAGTAACAAAACAGTAACAGCACATCAGGTCTATGTAAGATGGAGATAAAGCAAGCAACGTATTAAAATCAGCACCTATTCAGTACTCTCTGACCTTGCAGTCACATTTTCTGCAAGCTTTTTATATTTTTGGTGTTTCACATAAAAACTGAAATTGACTGAGAGAGCAACTTACTCTTGAAATTGTCAGATATTTTCAGTGCAAGAAAAAAAAAATTCAAACTACTTGCCAAGCAGCTCTATTTAAAATCACTGCAGGATGACTTTAATTTAAGGTTGTTTTCTCCACACTCTAAACTATTTCATTAACCTTATGCCAAAGAGTTGTCTGTTTTTATGTATTTCCCTAAGGCCATCATCATAGGATCATAGAATCATAGAATGATTTGGGTTGGATGCCACCTTAAAGATCATCTAGTCCAATCCCCTGCCATGGGCAGGGACATCTTTTGCTAGATCAGGTTGCTCAAAGCCCCATCCAACCTGACCTTGAACACTTCCAGGGATGGGGCATCCACAGCTTCTCTGGGCAACCTGTTCCAGTGCCTCACCACCCTCATCATAAAAATTTCTTCCTTATGTCCAGTCTGAATCTACCTGCTTTCAGTTGAAAACCATTGCCTCTTGTCCTGTCACTACAGGCCCTGGTAAAAAGTCGCTCTGCATCTTTCTTAAAAGCCCCCTTTAAGTATTGAAAGGCCGCAATAACTTCTCCCCAGAGCCTTTTCTTCTCCAGGGTGAACAACCCCAACTCTCTCACCCTGCCTTCATAGGAGAAGTGTTCCAGCCCTCTGATCATCCTCGTGGCCTCCTCTGGACTCACTCCAACAGGTCCATGTTTGTCTTGTTCTGGGGACCCCAGAGCTGGACGCAGTACTCCAGGTGGGGTCTCACCAGAGCAGAGTAGAGGGGCAAAATCACCTCCCTCGACCTGCTGGCCACCCTTCTTTATATGCAGCCCAGGATACAAATGGCTTTCTGGGCTGCAAGTGCACATTGCTGACTCATGTCCAATTTTGTATCCACCAGTATCCCAAAGCCCTTCTCTGCATGGTAGCTCTCAATCCCTTCATCCCCCAGTCTGTACTAATATCAGGGATTGTCCCAACCCATGTGCAGAACCTTGCACTTGGCCTTGTTCAGCTTCCGGGAGTTTGCACAGGCCCACTCCTCCAGCCTGTCCAGGTCCCTCTGGATGGCATCCCTTCCCTCTGGTGAATGAACTGTACCACTCAGCTTGGTGTCATCTGCAAACTTGCTGAGGGTGCACTCAATCCCACTGTCTGTGTCATTAATGAAGATACTAAATAGTATTGGTCCTAGTATGGACCCTTGCGGGACACCACTTGTTACTGGTTTCCACTTGGACATTGAGCCATTGACTGTAACTCTTCAGGAGCCACCAGCCAGCCAGTTCTTTATCCGTCTAACAGTCCATCCATCAAATCCGTATCTCTCCAGTTTAGAGAAGGATGTTGTGGGGGACCATGTCAAAGGCCTCACAGAAATTCAGATAGACGATGTCCATAGCTCTTCCCTTGTCCACTGATGCAGTCACTCCATCATAGAAGACCACTAGGTTAGTCAGCCACAATTTGCCATGTTGGCTGTCTCTCCTCAGCTCCCTGCCTTCTATATATTTTGACGTGTTTTCCAGGAGGATCTGCTCCATGATCTTACTCGGCACAGTAAGATCATGGATTATAGTTTAAGAAGTATTTAGCAGGGGGGCAACTGTTTTCTACTTTTTAGTATGTTGCAAGAAAAAAACCAAATACTCTCTAAAATGATAGACTTACTGAAATGATCAAACCTCCAAGTAAATCTGACAGCACACAAACCCTTTTTAATCTTGACCATGAAGAAAGAGGAGGAAGTTAGCTGGTACAGGCTGTTCAAAATCGTCAGCTCTGTGAAGAAAAAACTGAAATTGGTCTTGACTGATTGTGCAAAGATAATGAATGAGAATTGTGAAGACTGAACTACGCCTTGAAAGTTATATTTGAATGTTCTAGCCCTATCTGTATATAGCCTAGAAGAAGTAAAATTTGAGAAGAGCAGATTTTTGCTTGAAATTTCCAGTTTTGAAAAGAACTGAAACAATCACTGCTGTTCATTCTAATTCCCTGACTGCTGGAGCCAACCCTGCACATGTGGGTTCATAAGTGTAGTAGCAGAAGCCATTTAAGATTTGTTTTCCGAGAGGTAGAAACTCTACTGTGTAAGACTCTCTGAATCAGACACCACCCTACTGTACTAATGCTCATGGCGTGCACATGCCTAGACAGATGGGTCAGAAACAGAGCAATAATTATTACAAACGGCTTGTGTTCTCTCCTGCTACTCTTCCTGGAAGCTCTTCATTTATACAGATTGGGGACAATATGTATAAATCACGTTTCACATCATAAATCAAAAGTAGTAACTTTTCCAGCCAGAGAAGACACGAAGTCCTATCAATGCTTTCTATTCTGCTCCAAATCTGAATATTTTATTTATTTATTTCATTTCATTTATTGTTAAAATTTCATCTCCAATGGGAGAGCCATCTGAAAAAGAGCACCTTTTTCCTTCTTTAACCATGCCTGCTGGAGTTTCCATGACAAAAAATGCTGGATCAGCATGGTGGAAAGAGGGAAGCTGACAAGTTCAACATACCTGAATATGTTTGTTGGCTGTGTTTCTCTAGTCATTACTCTTCTGAATTCCCTGACAATCACAATCTCAGAACTGATTAATTTCACTATTTTGGTAATTTTACATTAACTGCTGCATTTTCAGTACTGTTTTATGAGAGGAATAAGAATCCCACCTGTGGAAAGGCTAGTATTGGAGATTTAGATCCACAGTTGGGGTGTGGTTTGAGGGGAAAGCAATGGCCTTCTGGATTGTGAACCTCCATCACCAGCAGTGGCTGGCCCTGCGGCAGCAGCGGAAGAACCAAATGAATATCCTCTGCTGGGCTGGAGAGCAGTGAATGTCAAAGTCTCCTCTTGTAAAGCAGCAATGTTTGTTTGTAATTGTGTTCTCAACATATACCCTTGAGAGAAACTAGCATTTCAATGAGACACAAATACTCTTTTTTCATTTTTCAAATGAGGCAAAAGCTTCACCAAAATGTCACACAAGAGCAACTTTTCAAAGGGCTGAAATAGTCTGAAACAGAATTGTTGCCCCTTTCACACACATGATCTACACTAGACAGTTCCTACCTTCAGTCTTGCCGCTCTAATTAAAAACGTATGGATTGTGATACTGTGCAATGCAGTCTGCAACATAGCTGGCAAAAATAGCGTGATCACTTTTTAGGTAGTTGCACTGATGGCCACATGGTTCTGTTGTAAGGATTTTGGATATTCCTGCTTCTCCAAAGGGTCAACTCCATTTTTAGGAAAACCTTTTCTCCTCCCTTTGGCCAGAAAACACACTGCTAATTATAGAGAACCTTTCCTATAGTATGTAGTGGATGTCCTGTTAAGAGCAACTTCAATAACTTAAAATAACTGGGGTTATTTTTAACAGGTTGGTTGGATCTAGTTGAGCTCTTTATTTAGTAGATATGTATTAGCACCTTAAGGTGCCTTTCTTTGGAGTAATCTTAACTTAGTAGGAGGACTATGTGTTCTGTGCCTACTTAGGCACTTGGTGGTGGCGAATTTGTGCCTGTGCTTAGCAACAAGGACTTGCTTAAAGTCCATCAACTGCAGTGGGATGTAAGTGGTTGAATGCCACCTCAAAACAGGTTTTTCCAGTTTGAGATCTCAGTGACTGCATATACTCCAAGTGAATATTGAACATACACAGTCTCAGGGAAATCTCAGTAAGAGATCTGGTAACCATTTGGTAAACAATTATATTTATTCCCAAGATGATATGCTTCGCTGCATTATTCTAAGTCTGTCTTTAGGAATCTCAAGAATTAGAGATCTATCGAACTTGAAAACCAGTGATTGCTATTGCATCTGGGGAAAGCCAGCTGCTAGCTTTTAAGTATATTGTTTGTAGTGGCTCTTTGCAGCTGTACAATAGCAGAGCTCTGACTCCAATAGCAGGAGAACTACTGAGTAGTGTCCTTGCAATCTCTTCAGGACAAACACAGCATCCTCTAATTCCTAATTTGATACATACTCTAAGTAAGAATAACTAGGCTTATAATTTCTGTCCTGATTCCTTTGATTACTAAAAAAATATTTCCCACATATGGAAATTTGACTTTATAGACATTTTTCTTGAAAGAAATGTGCCAAACAGAAAGGCCTTTCCATAAAACAAAACTGCCTTCATCTGGTCCGTATAGGTAACCTCTTTGTTCAGCAGCTTCCACAACAAACTCCAATGGGGCACAAATTATTGCTGAATTTCAGCTGAACTCCCTGTGCAGGAACAGATGGCATTAATATGAATAACAACTGAATTAACACTCAGCTACTGCTACCTCCTCAGCACAAGCAATGAAACCAAGACAGCATTTTAATTGGGAGATTTCACATAAATATTTAGGTTAGATAGAGATGAAACTAGGGCATTATTTGTGGATGATTCTTAGCATCCCAACTGTTTCTGTAGCTGACTTTCTCACAAAATAGATCAAAGAACAGTAGTAAGACCAACGTATTTTTTAAGTATTAATGATATATTCTTCAGAAATCATAGGGGAACTTGCTAACAGTGTTTGCCCAGTGTTTGCAGTGTTAGCTAGCAGGCTGAATTTTGTTTGCATCTTTTGTTCTTCCACGCTCTGAGCTGGCAAACAGCTTAAACATCTGTGTAAGCCAGCAAGGCACTTCAGTTCATGGTATCACCTGCTTCGAGGTGAAGGTCTTTGTCTGTTCAAGGGCTTTATGAAAAAGGCTGCCTTTAGTCAAAAGTTTAAAATTAGGTATGTGCCTCAGTTGTGAGCTGCTGAACTGGAGTGTGGGGGCTGCGTTGCTGACAAAGAGATGACAGCCGCAGCAGCAGAAGTGTTAGTACACAAAGCTTTGCATTAAATTCAGGCTGAGGGGCTTACAGCCAGAGCAAAAGATGTGACACAGCCACTAAGGAGCTCTCGACGAGTACGAAAGGAAAAGCTGGTTTCTGTTTTCTTTGCCAGTTCCTGCACAGAGGCGGATTTGTTCTGCTCATATTTCTGTACTCATGTTACCTCCAGAGATCCTCAATTGGATTGGTTTTTTCTATCAATACCAGAAACATAGTGTTGTGTTTATAAAAAGCAGGTGTGGTAAGGAGAGGATGTTTCAAATACTTGGTAGTCCACATGCATTGATCTGGAGTGGCTATTTTGTTTTTAATTACGGTGGGCATGCATGGCTCTCATTAATCCAAACAAGTCATGATGTTTTGGGGGAAAGATGTCTATGTTTTGTAAAGTTTCAAAAATCTGAGATTTGGGTTTAGGAAATTGCAATGTATAATTCAAGGAATATTAAATGTACAAAGGAAAAAGCATTTTAAAGTCTTGGATTTTTAAAAGCTACACAGTACTGGCCTCTGTTCCTCTGTCAGCCTCGATAAATGTTCAGCTTTGGTGGAAGCAGAGCTAGGTGAATGAAATCGATTATTATTTTTTGCTTTCCAAACTATCGCATGTTATTTCTTCCAGTACTTTACTACTATGTAGCAATAGTAATTCTAAATGGGAGGATTCAGAGATCCTCCTTTTACATTTCATGTTTCTGAACCCTTCTGCCTTACAAAGAGTCAAGAACTGATGTCATGAATTAAAAAGTAAGGGAGGGAAAAAAAAATGCCCACTGTGATCTCAGCTGATTCTGGGTCCTGTTCCCTGCTCTGACCTGTTTCCATCTGGGATGCGTGCAGGTGATTCATCCTGCTCTCTGTGCCTCTCAGGAGTTGTTCAGGCAGGCAAGGCAACCCAGCACAGAAGCTGCTCTTGACCTTTCTCTTTTGGCTGTTACTAAATGGGCCCTTGGGGGTGAAGCAACGGAGGTGCATCTCGTTGCAGTTAAGCATCTGGCCAACCATTTGCTGACGTGAACTCTTTCCCTTTGAGAGGTGTTTGAAAGATGATGTTGCTGTCACCCAACTGTTAGATGCCCCCCTCCTGCGACATCCCATTTACGTCCTCAAGGGCACCCTTGTGTGAGCAAATGTCACTCATGTAACCCAGTGAAATAGGATTGGCCACTGCAGCAATTATTTTCGTTTCCCTCACCTCCTTTTCCCCCTCTCATATTACCTGGGCTCCTGTCAGCGCACCAACTTGTTACTCCCTTTACACTCTGGGCTCGCTGCAGGCAGCAGGACGTCTCTACCTTCAGCTTCAAGGTCAGTTTAACTACCTATATTGCTTTTCTCGCCTCAAATGGTAGCATTTCAAATATGAGGGTTATTAAAAATGAATTCAAAGCACCACAGGATGTAGTGTAATTTGGTTATAACTTATTGATTTGCATAACAACTTAGTGCAGGAAAAAATGTGTCAGCCCACTGTGCAGCTGCTTCAAATGCTGACCCTTAAGTAGCAGTTTAAGCAAGGGAAAAATAAGTCCCTTTGCAGATGTGTTACAAGTTCAGAGAAAATAACTCTAATTCAGTAAGTTTTTTGTGATTTTGATTGTAGCTCTTTGTGGAGATGAGGGTTTACACTGTAAAATAGTGTTGGATTGATTCAGAAGAGCAAGGATTCCCAGCACCTTGGTTGGGCTTTGGTAGGAGAATTTGGGCTTCTGAGTCTCAACTGGTTGGGTCTGATGGGTCAGACCTTCAGCTATTAGAAAACAAAAATCATGCTGTTACTAAGGGGTAGTTGCTAAGGAGTAGGTATCTGATCTATGATAATTTTTTTTCATGTCTTCTCTATTCATAGATTCATAGTTTGGATTTTTTTTTCCCCAGATTATTAGATTTTTATAACCATTCACTGACCTCTGGCATTACAAGGAGAAAGAAACTGAATTTTAGTTTATTTTTCATAGAGATATTCCATGCTGTGATTAAGGCACAGTTAGGCTAATGTCTGCACTGACATTGTTTCTGCACTCTGGAGATTTCATCTTAAACCCAGACCAGTCAGAAAGGCTCGAGTCTTGCTCAGGGTGAGCTATGAGAAACTGAAAAACCCTATCAATATTGCTTTATGAGATTTAATGTTTTAATATATAGCTTATCCTCTGAACCTGTACAGTGATACAGCAAACCAAGAGCAATGTAAACTGTTTTCTGGCATCTAAAAATGGTGTCTCATGCATGTAGTCACTCGTGACATTTATTGCAGATGTTTCTAAGGTGCCAGCAACTTCCATAGATGGGCAGAGAAAACTTTCCACTGGCATCTGTAGGCTTTAGCTCAAGCTCAGGATGACTCAAAGAAATTACTTCTCAAATATAAAAGACCAGCCTCCTTCTCCCTCTACCACGTGAAAGTTCAGCTCACTGCAGTGATACTGTTAGCTAGACCGCTTAACAGTTTAAGGTGTGCATATACATTACCCGTGATTATGAGCCTGTGTGAACTTTAGCTATGACTCTGCCATTCCTCTAAAATGTCGCTCAGGATCACATGATGTGGCAATTAATACCACCCATGACATGGTTCAAATATTTAATCTAGTTCTATTTCTAGAAATGTCACTGTAACCCTTGTACCTTCCTTCCCTCCTTGGCTAAAAGCACATATACTGCCTAGTGTGAAATATAGGATAACCAATACTTGTGTTCAAATACATTAAGGGAAAAATGGAGCTGACAACTTCCTCTTTAAAAGAAGTTCAAGAAGGTAAAGAAATAATAGCAAAAGCATTATTTTTAAATATTAAGAGTAGTAGTAAAGTTCACAAGTTCCTTAAAGGGTAAAGAGGTGGTTTGTGCATTTCTGATGATTCACTCACCCCTGCAGTTCCCAGAGAGGGATGCAACAGCTTCACGTATGTGCAGATCACAGGATCAATGTGTGCAATGGGACATGGCTGAGGCTGTCCGAGCACGGTAGTAGCTGTGAACCAAATGCCCTGGAGACCCTCTGCAGCCTCTGGGCAGAGCAGCAATGGGAGTTTTCCTATTTCAGAGTTTTCTTAAGTTGTTGATTTAAAAGAAGGACCTTTTTAGTGTTGGTGAGGAACCTGCTGTACAAAAGCCATATCTCTTCTGGAGAGTACTTTCATCTTTAACAGAAGCTTTAATCTAGGTGTATTGTGAATAAGAGGGAAAACTGGTCTAAGGCCCTGAAATAGGCATTCTCCAGTTTTTTTCATCCTGGGGTTCAAACTGTGGTTACGAACAGCCCCTCCACCTTAAATGATACTTGCAATCCTTTGGGCTGTTTCTCAGCCAGCACCAGATTTACAGTAGTGACTTCTGCTAAATCTTGCTGCTGACTTTCGTCTCCACCTTCTGTGCGTGGTAGGCGATACATATATTAAAATACAGTTTTAAAACCAAAATACACTGCTGGCAGGATATTAATGTCCTGAAGGCTGGTTACAGGTAGCTAAGCGTATCTTGGGGGACAGCAGAGAGATAAAGGCTATGACCTCTAAGATCATGACCTTTCAGACAGGTTTTGCTGATTCACTGGCCATAAGTCATCATGGCATATGGGAATACTGCTTTGGAAAAGGCAATACCAATTTTACTCTGAATTTGTTTACCCTTCATGGTGCCGATGTGGTAAGACAACGGGAATGATTTTGTTCTGCTATGAAGAAACCTTGTTTTTGCAGATGCTTAACACTACAAGCTGTATAGCTTAGTGGCTGTTACTTGTTTTGGAGTCAATTGCTCTGTGTTTCTTCTCTCCTGTACAAGAGTATTTTTGCTTTCTCCAAGTGATAACACAAACACAAGTGACCTTGGAAATACAACTTTAAAGGACTTGTTGCCAGTGACAAATTCCACTTGCAGAGCCACTGAGCTGTTCTCTATGCCCTGCCCTTGGGACAAAGGCATGTGTAATCCTGGAGGGATATAAAAGACATCTTCACTAGTTATCATGAGGCAAAGCCAGCATGCAAAGTATGAGCAGAATGACATAAGGGGAAAATGCGCCAAGCAAGATGTCCAAGCGTTTTGTAAAGCTGTCGAATTCAAATACCAGGAGACATCAATGTGTTTTGCAGCACACTTGACTAATGAGAAAAAAAAACTTCCCTGCCACTTTCCCTGTAGAAAATCCACCTGGTGCTGGATACCAGCTGAGATCCATAACTTAGCCTCCACCTTCAGCAGTTAAAGGATGCCTAGTTGTGGGCACTGCTGAAGACCAAGCTATCTGCAAAGGAAAGGAAGACAGACATGTTCTAAGTGCTGGGTGACAGTAGAGCAGATCAGCCCTGACCGTGGTAAGGAAAAGCAGGAGATAAATGACTTGAATAGGACCATTGCATGAGAGCCAGCAACCTTGGCACTCATATTAGAGAGCTGGTGAGCCAAACCTGAGTGATGGCATGTGCAGCAGAAGCAGGTGCACCCTCCCAGTTACAGCACAGGCTGGCACTGCAGTGCTCATGAGGTCCATTTTTTGTGTTTCTGCCACCTGCTAAGGGATTTGAGAAGCTCATGCTCTTCTCTCCCCAATATTCCCTGCCTGCTCTTCTTTCCATCAACCTGCAACACAGTCAGTGCTGTCCTAATCTGTGGTGTTGATCTAGCACTCCAATGTATATTTCCCCACTGCAAAATGGCAGTTTTCATTGATTCACTTTGGACTGCTGTGTCTCCTGATGTGTCAGCTTCTGCTGATCTGCATACAGTATATATATATGGTGCTCCAGCTTTGTCATAGTCTTACACTGAAACAGTTCAGTTTAAATCACATCTCTGAATATTTCTTACACAATGTGCTGAAATCCCCACATCATCAAATTGGTAAGGAAGAAGCTGTCTGACTCTTAATATGCCTATCCATTACATTTTGCAAAAACAGTCTTATTACTATCAGAGTATTATCTGAGTGACATACGCTTGAGATCTCCTGTCATGAATCCTAAGAATCTCATTAAAATCTATAAAATAAAATTATTAAGCTTTATACCTCAAAAAAAGTGTTGCGTCCAATACCATAGAAATTAGACCTCGTTTGGACAACTGAAGAAGACATGTTCACAGAACCAAAATTCAGTGCAGGTTTCGATGCAGCTAATTCTGTGTTATGTGTTGCCAAAATAAAGTCCAAATTCACATGTAGCTTGTGGTGCGTTGAAAGAACTTGAAACTTCTGCAAGGTTGGCACAGATATAAACTGTTGAGCAAAGAAACAATTTTTCAGTAGAAAACCATAAATGATAATTGGGAACAATTTAAGAATATTTTGTCAGTACATTCAGAATCCCACAACAGAGGAGAAAACTTCTCTGCTTATTAGGAAGCATTCCAGGTTAAAGGGAAAGTGAAAGTAATTAATAGTAAAAAAATTGATGGGACTGATAGAGACTTAAGTTAACCAGGTTCCTGCTATTGCAGACAACCTCATCACCTAATCCTACTCGGAAGTGTATCTATATCCATATCAGAAATAGTTCCCTGACTGCTGTGATCAGGAAGCTCCCTAGGCCATGCTGAGGACTGCAGTCATCACTCCCTACCCACGATTCCGGGAACTGTGGGACTCCCAGAAGGGGCCAGCACTTGGCAGGCAATGACCACAGTGTGCACTTCTAGTGAACCGCTGCAGTCCCAAGGGGCCGATATGATTTCTGAATGCAAAAGCTATTTAGTAGGCTCGGAGAGGCTCTGCTACTTCCATTTTGGAGACCTGGTACAACCATTATTGGAATGACAGGACCATTCCGGTATCAAGAGGGTGTCGGGGATGAAACAAAATGGAAGGAGTTCAAGGAAGAGCTAGAGAGTGATTAATAAATTTGAAAATATGATAAAATACTGATGGAGAGACATAAAAAGTGATAGTTATTAAGCAGCTACACGTGGAACAAATAATGAGTAGAAATTTCTACAACAAACTGATAGTAATAACAAAGGCCAGTGATTCAAACTGAGGACAAAAAATTGCAGGCCAAAAATAAGATAAGATTTTTATTTATTTTTTTAACTCAGGTTGATTAACCCTTGGAACTCCTCTATCTTCTTCAGACCATACTCTCTCTAGATAGTTTTAAATGGAAGATGGATGCTTTCCTAATGCAGGTGTTTTCCTTCCAGCACACCAGATCAGCACAGGCAAGCGCACAATTCCTTTTCAAGGGTTAAAACTGATAATCACAAAAGTTCTTCTGATGTTGAAAAATTAATCTTTCCCCTTCCCAGCTGCACTAAGGTAGCACTATAGGCATCTATGAGAAAATGGATTTTCTATCATCATGAGCGCAACAGAAGACCCTTAGGAAATGCCTACAAAAGAAAAGCGTGCACTTTCATTTTTTAGGCTGTGCAGTTGTTAAATTTCCCTGATGAAAGTTAAATCCTTACAGTGGAGGCCTAATGATAGTCTGCAGTGAAACCTGAATCACAACATGGTATTTCTGGTAAAGTCTTCTTAGAAAAACCTTACGCCTTTAAGGACACCTTTGGCTGAAAAAATTACATTTCTCCGAATCCACAGAGGTGGTAATGGTGCAAACTTATTGTTAGGGCAGGCTGACATTTTCTGTGAGGAAAAAAACAGCTGAATCTTAATGATTTGAGGTCAGATTTGACAAATAGCTTTCATGAGAATTTTTTTTTAGGTTCAGACCATTCCATTCAGACTCTTTGAAAATGGATCTTTTTGAAATGTTTGTTTTGAAGTAATGCATGACTTAGAAATCATGTTATTTTTAGAGGGGAAAAAAAAAGAAAAACAAAATAAAATCGTCTTGTTTTCTGTCAAATAAAGTGTCTTGTTCATTAGGCACCCTCATTATGTAAAAACTTTGTTTGCTGAACTTGTACACGAGGTTTTTGTGCAAGTCTATTTGTGCTATTTTGATTGTACGTGGACTACCTGTGCAAGGCATAACATGGACTCAGTTTGTGCTGCAGTATTATATGCATTTATACTCAGAACTATAGCCCACCCTTGTGGCAAGAGGTGTTCATTAAATTATGATTTACACCATTTTGATAAAAAAGGTTACAGTCCCCTTTCCACTGCAGTTCAGATGATGTTTTTCTTCTCATAAGAAATTCTAACTTTCATGTTCCCCCAGACCCTTTGCATTTGACAGTCACAAATGATGATCCCTGCGATGGCAATGCCACGCTGCATTCAGAAGGTCCTGCCTAAGGAGCAGAAGATCAGGCCAGCTGTCGTCTCCCAGTTCCTGCAGGCAGCAGCCGCGTGATGCTGTGATTGATGCTTGTCAGGTCACCTTCTCAGCAGAGTCACCTTTTCTGCAGGAGTGACTGGGTTTAAAAAGCTGAGGCACTTACTGGTAAAGACAGAAACTGAACTTCTGCTTATAGAACTGCAAATTTTGGGGAAGGAAATGTTAGGCTGAGGAGTGCTGGGCTTAAACTGTAACAAGGGATGTGTAGTTAGACACTAGTTTCAAAAAAAAAAAAGAAAAAAGCCTATCTTACTCTGTTTTTTTTTTTAGGTAGTTAACCTACGCAGGCTGTGGCATCTCCAGTGTTGGAGGCTTTCCAGAGCTGTTAGAGAAGCATCTGTCAGGTAAATTAAAATCATAAAATCATAGAATCATAGACTCGTTAAGGTTGGAAAAGACCCTTAAGATCATCGAGTCCAACCGTTAACCTAACACTGCCAAGTCCACCACTAAACCATGTCCCTAAGCACCATGTCTACCTGTCTTTTAAATACCTCCAGGGATGGAGACTCAACCACTTCCCTGGGCAGCCTGTGCCAGTGCCTGACTACCCTTTCGGTGAAGAAGATTTTCCTAATATCCAACCTAAACTTCCCCTGGTGCAGCTTTAGGCTGTTTCCTCTCATCCTATCGCTTTTTACTAAGGAGAAGAGACTCACCCCCCACCTCACTACAACCTCCTTTCAGGTAGTTGTAGAGAGCAATAAGGTTTCCCCTCAGCCTCCTCTTCTCCAGGCTAAACAACCCCAGCTCCCTCAGCCGCTCCTCGTAAGACTTGTGCTCTAGACCCTTCACCAGCCTTGTTGCCCATCTCTGGACACACTCCAGCACCTCAATGTCCTTCTTGTAGTGAGGGGCCCAAAACTGAACACAGTACTCGAGGTGTGGCCTCACCAATGCCGAGTACAGGGGCACTATCACCTCCCTGGTCCTGCTGGCCACACTGTTCCTGATACAAGCCAGGATGCCATTGGCCTTCTTGGCCACCTGAGCACACTGCTGGCTCATGTTCAGGCAGCTGTCAACCAACACCCCCAGGTCCTTTTCTGCCAGGCAGCTCTCCAGCCACTCCTCCCCAAGCCTGTAACGTTGCATGGGGTTCCTGTGACCGAAGTGCAGGACCCGGCACTGAGCCTTGTTGAATCTCATCCAGTTGGCCCCGGCCCAACGATCCAGCCTGTCCAGGTCCCTCTGTAGGGCCTTCCTACCCTCCAGCAGATCGACACTTCCACCCAACTTGGTGTCATCTGCAAACAAGTAGAGCCTGCCTCAGGGTAAGGAAAACCTTTTCTGTGATCCAACAAGGCAAGAATGTCCTGGGGGACAAGGCATGCTGCCACAATGGAAGATAACACTTCCAACAAGGAAAATACTTGCATTATGGGACTTTATTAAAACTCAAAAAGGAAAATAATTTTATGAGCATAAATTCTACCTTTGATCAGGTGTCCAAAAGTCAGTCATTCTGTCCCAAAGGTACAGGTCCGTTTAATGTATCACACCCTGAAAGGGTGAGAAAACTGTTGATGCTGCCTGAACAGGGGATGAGGGGACAATGAAACTGTCCATGCTGAGAGGGTCTGCTTTAGGGATTAAAGCTCAGCATTGCACATCCAGTCAAAGACAGGCATAAATAAGAGTGAGGAGGGGGTACTCGTACTCATTTAGCAGAAGGACTAAGGTACAACATCCCTGTATTTCCCAGATCAGCCATGGCACAAAGCCTTCACCGTTTGAGTTACCAAGGAATTCTCTTTGCCTTTTCAAACTGTTTCCTTTTCCCCAGGTTCATCTATTTCTTTTTCCAGGTGGTTCATTTCTTTTTCCATTCACAGGTTGTGATTTCTGTTACAACCCTATACCTCAGGCACACAGTGTAGTTCAGCCTGAAAGTCAAGGATGCCAAGCTACCCACAGCCACCCAGGGTATTGTTTGCACACCACATTCTGCAGAAGGTTTGCTCTGCTCAGCTGCTCTCAGGATCAGGTGCTCTCCTATCCAATAGCAGTCGCAAGGGCAAAGTGAAGGATACAAGAAGCACTGAATCAGCAGCTAAACAACCTTTAGCTTTTAACAACTTCAGTGATCACAGTTTGTCTCTCAAAAAAATCACAGAGAGCACCTTCTAGCATCCTTCACCCTTGCAGAGCTCCCATGCACTTCTCACCTCCTCCAGAACAAATTAATGCCAAGTGCCTAGCAAAGAGCATGCTGTGCTTACCTTCCCGTCTCAGACCACAATATCATGCTAATTCGGAGAGTAACTTTCTGGCCGGGACATTGCTTCTATCCCTTGTGCATCCTTGATCATTGGAAAAGGCTCAAAGGTAGAAAAATATTCAGCCAGGCAATCAATAGCTGCTGTTGCAAAGGATGGGACTTTCCTGTCACATTGCATTAGTACAAGGAATGGAGGTTATGTGAAAGCAGCAAACAATACAGTGCAGCCTTGCCAGCAGATATGTGACATGGCTAAATATAATGATCTGTCTGACGCTGTTAGCTTTACCTGTTAGGGTGCAGTACACACTGTAGTCAATAGGTGCACTCCTTTTATGATTTCTGAAGCATTAAAATTATACTGTTGTGCCTCATGCTTCTTTCTAAATACATACTGCACACCATTTGGTCACATGTACGGACCAGATTTGTCCCCTAAAGTGGCACAGGATTCAGAAGCTCCCAAAAAATCCAAGCTGGTGGAGATGCTGATGAGTGCCTGGGGTCATTGAAGTCATAATGTCATCGTCTGCAAGGGGATTTTGATACGGCTGCTATCAGGCGTAGGACAGGACAGGACAGGACAGGATTTTGACTGCCAGCCAATTCCTTGCAGTAAAGATGGCATCTGTGAAACAGAACTATAAATACATAGAGCTGCTGTGAAAATACATGTATTGTTTTTCAGACACTTAGGTATAACAATACTAGTTCTGTGCAGATTAGTCATAAGCAAGTATTTCCAGAGTGTAGCAAAAGGCATGAGAACCATCTGCCAAATACACAGAAAAGAAAGCAGCACAAAGACATCCATCACAAAGCTCATATTTGATTTTGATTTACAGTCAAACATTCTCCCACTGCATTTTGGGAGGGAGAAAACCTACTGCAGTCATGAGAGTCTGCCGTGCAACTCTCACCTAAACAAATTCATAGATGGAGGGGATACTCCCAGAGATAAGATAAGGCTATGGTCAATGATCCGCCTCCTGTTCCAGCCCGGTGTCAGCACGTATTTCTTTATACTCTAGTGCTGTGCAACTAATTCTTGAGGACTTGGAATAGCTGAGGAAATCACAATGTATTCCTAATAGGGAAAAAAAAGACCTCTCCCCATTTCTGTTTTAGGGAAATTCTTTCAGTGAAAAAATATTGAAATTTCTGTCAATTAGTCAGCACCTTTCTCTGGAAGGAAAGTTAGACAAATGTATATTGCATTTCAAAGGCATGGAGGAGACAGAATAAAAAAATTCAGGTATAAAATTGTTTAAACAAGATACAGGACATGAAACAAATGACTCTCAAACGTGAAACACATCTGTGTTTCTCATCTCACATATGTGACTAAGTACAAGGAAGATACTGCTTTGCAACAGAAAACCATGCAAGCAGATGAGAAGATCTTTTTACCAAGTGAGAAGATATAGAGGCAACATTGCTTTTGTTTTTAGACAGTAGTGAAAAAGTTGAAGAAGTACAGGGTTTGGGGCTAACTAACCCAGATCTACATGAAAATTATTGCAAATTAGAACACTTTGTTCACTGAAAATAAAAATAAATGCTTTGAGGTGTTTAGTTTAACCTCTGAAAGAATGGTGAAGAGATTGCATAAACAATTACGTTTTTTAAAACTTTGAAAAAACAACTGAAGCAGCATATCCTGGGGGAAAGGTCATGTTTTCTTGTAAATCTTCCATGCCCTTTTCCAAAGATGATTTACCAGAGTCCAGTTTTAAGAATAAGCTTCTCTCAATGACACAAATTGGAATTTGTGTCCTTTATTTAAACAGGAGTTATATCTTCCTGAGGAACTCACAGTCATAAGCAATACTAGTCAAATTCCAATTCTTGGAAGAAAAAATGTGCATTGTCTTCTTTAGACTTTCACAGAAAATGTCATTTTCTCTGCTAGACTTAGAGATCTCCTGTACTCTAGACATAATCCCAGTAGAATTAAATAGAAAAAATACTTATATAGAAATAATACATGTAAACACTAACCATTTTTCTGAACACACTATATAAGTGCAAATCAATAATAAAAATAAATTTCTTCTCTTACAAGGCTACCATTTAAAGTGAGGGTTTACTTATCATTTGCACTGTGTGAGGACTTATGGGTTGACATTGGGCTGTCTTCTCTTCCAGACATTGTATCCTCCGAGAGGTATGGCTGGCACCTTCTGTCGTCTCCTGGCTGGCCGTGCAACCACTGCACTCTTTGCAGCCGCAGGCACAGGGGTGCTAACCACTGGGTACCTCCTCAACCAGCAAAATGTGAAGGCTGCTGTTCAGGAAAAACGGAAACTCTTCCCACCAAGGTAAGGACTTGGGGTTAGGCAGTCAGCTGAGCACCGCACCCTGTTAACTGGGCTAGGAGCAACGTTTAACTCTTCGGAGGAAGAGGATCCCTATCAAAGCTGCAGAGTCCTCATGCAGTCACACCGTCTGTGTGTCTGTCCATGGGCTGCGTGACCTGAAAAACAGCACCCTTTATTAATAACCCCAGTTTTAGGTAGCACCAACAATGCCCTTCAAGACCAGAAAGCGGAAATGTGAGATAGTATCAACGCTCAAAAAAAAAATTGCCAAACAATGACAAGCCTAAGAAATGTTTCAAATTTTAGGCAGAGCACTATATTAGTCCTTATTTTATCTCATCAGCTGCCAAACACTTTGCAGCTCAAACTATTGGACTGGCTGATTGTACGGACTCTACCATTAGGAAATGTGAAAATATTTTCATTATGCAAGTAGTAAAGAAATCTCCCATATAACTGCTGTACTTGAAATACTCCTAATTCTGTTACAAACTGACTGGCTGATGATTAGAAAATAATTACAGACCTTATTCTCTGTAGGTTGACTTTCTGGCCATACTTGTGAAAAAAAAAAAAAAAACAACCAACCAACCAACCAGATCAGGCTCTGACAGACCTTTTTTTTTTTTAAGTAGTGAATAGTATCCTAGTTAAAGTATATTCTTATAGAAATAACGGAATTGTGCATAAAGCAAATTGTTGCCAGTACAAGGTAGATGTGGTCTGACTCATTTGCAAAAATGCCTTGCTAAAGCATAACATCTTTATTTTCCCTGTCTTAGTACACCATGCAGCTTTCTGTAAATAATAACGCCATTAAAACAAACCCAGATATTGCAGAATGAGCTTCCCAGCTGACATAGATCAGACAGTCCCATTGACGTCCACTAAGCTGTGAGAGCACCTGGGCTCTGAATTACAAAGAACTTCTTCAGCTAAACTTAATTCCCTTCCTACTTAAACAAAACAATGTAAGAGTTCTTTTATTTCTGAATAAGAGTGTCTCAGCAGAGATTTAATGGGGCTTAGTACACTTTCAGAGCTCATTGGGATTCATTTTCCTGATGGCCTCGAGTAGTAGAAAGCTGCAATTGCCCGTTGGTGTGGTGGCCCACCAGTGTGCAACGTGGGGTACTTTCAGTGACCTGAATCTTCCTCCCTTCCTAAAATTCAGTGCAACACATAAACCAAGAACCAATTATACTTTTAAACCATGCTGTGTGCTCTGTATCTCATGATCCCTTTAATAGCTTCATAAACTAGCAAGCTCTGCTCTTCAAAGGTGCCACGTTAATTGCTTGGGATTCTTCTTGTCTTCAGCGCAGACTATCCTGATCTCCGCAAACACAACAACTGCATGGCTGAGTGCCTCACACCAGCCATTTACTCCAGGCTAAGGGACAAGATGACTCCCAATGGCTATACCCTGGATCAGTGCATCCAAACCGGGGTTGACAATCCTGGCCATCCTTTCATTAAAACTGTGGGCATGGTCGCAGGTGATGAAGAATCCTATGAGGTAAGATGTTTCCACAATACTGTTGTATTTCGTTCAGTTTCTGTGGTATTGTTCAGCTCCTTAGATGAAGACAGATTCCCAGTAGGGTATGCACTCCTAAGATAAATTGTATCCCAGAGAGTATATAAAGGGCAAGGCGTGTGCATAAAGATGGTGTTTTCCCTACTCTTCCACATTAGGTAATGCATGAACATGAGGCATTACTATACGTGCCCTCTCTGCTGCAACTGAGGTTAATAAAAAGCACCTGCTTGGGAGCAGCTGCTACCTGCCTCCAGCAGCTGCCCTCCTTCCTATGACTAAACTTAGTTTATGGCAAAGCTGTGCAACCCTGAGACACACAAAATAAAGTAATGTGGAAATTATACTGTGCAACAGCAGAGGCAAAAGTGAAACAAAAATGTCTTCTGGGAAGTGCCAGACATCATTAAGCCACAGCTTTTGGATCATGATGAAAGCCGAAGATAGACAGCATTAGGATGGGCAGGTTGGTTTAACTCTGGAATAAGGAGAAGAGGAAAAGAGAAGAAAATCCTCATTTTTATTGACGTCTGTGGTCTGGTTCCTTCAGTCTACCTACAATGGTACCTATTATTATATAGTCTCCTAACGGTACCCCAAATGCTGGGCTGCTGAAGATGGACTGGAACATCTGGCATTCTGGACTATCAGTGTCTGTGGTTTGGCTTCCTCATTTAGATGTGCCACTGCTTCTCATCCGCATGAAGGTGTGGTTGTGATCGATGTTGACACACCTGAGACAAGTGGCTCTAACAAAGACTATTATCCCATGGCAGTGAAGACATAGGGTATTCCTGCATGACCTAAAAACAACAGGCAAGCTGCTGGGGGACTCTGAGTGTGTGTTCTGGTTGGTAATACATCCTGAGACCTAATCTAGTTGCCACCACATCCAGTACCTGTCTGTGGTATCTAGAGTAAGTGTGTATCTTAAGTAAGGTGCAATTGCACTTTCTTTTTGTTGTGAAGATGAGCAACTGCTGCAGAGCACTGCCTAGGTCAAAAGCACACCCTTTTCATATTTATCCTGTCTGCATTTGCAAAGCCCCCTTTACATCTGTCCCCCAGAAGCCTGTGCCAGGGGACTTCTCCTGTGGTTGAAGCTGGTGCATTTAAGTGTTTCTATGATTCTGCAGACGTCTTTCTAGATCCTCTTGACTCCACAGGTGTTTGCTGAGATTTTTGACCCTGTCATTAAAGTGAGACATAATGGCTATGATCCACGGACAATGAAGCATCACACGGACCTGGATGCATCCAAGGTAGGATTGAAACAAAATAATGAGACAATAAAGGTTCAGGGCTGCTTCTTACAGTGATGATATACAGTGATGATATTGCACGTAATAGTACTTTTCTTTTTCCTGATCCAATTTCAAAGACAGTAATTTTAGGGTTAAGGAAACTGGGATGCCACTCATGGCCCTAACAGGAAGACAGCTGCGTCCCTACCTTGTTCCTAGCAGGGGGATCAGTCTTAACTGTACTAAGCATTTGGGCCACAGTCTCACTTGGCAGGCACTGTGAGTCTGTTAATGAGATAACTGTGTGTCTAAGGGTTGGAATGAAAGCAGGAGTTGACTCCACTACACCCACATACACATGATCAAACCTTACCTGCTGCTTAATATTTACTTCATAGTTCAACTACACTGTGGTTTAGCATTTTCTCAGGCTTTCCTCTTTCGAAGGATCTTCTGTATCTGGCCCCCTGCCTCTGCCCATTTCCGTGTTTCCAAAAGCCACGGAGATTCTTTCACATTTTGGGACCATGAAGGACTAGCTGGTTACTCTGCCACATTTGTTCAGCCAAAGAAACTTGTTGTTCCTAAAAAAAAAACCTCCTGGTGTCTGAAACTCTGAGGGGCTCCTGGTATCCAGAGCATTTGTGATCTCACGGAGAGGTCATCGGGCCTGGGCAGAAAGATGCCCTTCTTTTTGTATAATGGGATTTGGGTTTTTTTTAATGGTGGAGTATGACACGGCGGACTGTGTGTGAAATAATGAAACATTCTTCCCCCAGATCACCCATGGTCAATTTGATGAGCGCTATGTCCTTTCATCACGGGTGCGGACTGGCCGCAGCATCCGTGGCCTCAGCCTTCCTCCTGCCTGTACCAGGGCAGAGCGGAGAGAGGTGGAGAACGTCGTGGTCACCGCGCTCGCTGGGCTGAAAGGAGACCTCTCTGGAAAGTACTACAGCTTGACCAATATGTCTGAGAGGGATCAGCAGCAGCTTATTGATGTAAGTATTACTCCAGTGCTGAAACCATTTACTCTCGTTGATCTTAATCTTTGTCTTTCCTTGGGGTACATGCTTTCCTGTGTAGCTAAGGAGGATAATCACAGCATTAATACAGTAGTTAATGGCCTGTCAATATTTTTAATATAATGGCAAATCATCCAGGGTCTATATTTTGGCTAAGTATATACCGTGCCTGTCCGAAACATGGAGTTATATTCCAGATAGCAAGGTCTGTGTCAAATCAAATAACCATGGCTGCTGCCACCTCTTTGGAGAAATAATGAAGTAAATTCAGGACTTTTTCTTGATAATTTTCTTGAGCAAAGATTGATATTTTCTATATTAATAACAATTCTAAAAATATTACATTGAGATACGCATTACATATTATCTGTATTCTGGACTGTCGGGGTGGGGGGCTTTGGCAGTACTTTCTTTACATCAAAACTACATTAATTCTAATTTCCCCAAAATGCCTGTAGCCAACTGCATCCAGGTGACCTTTTCCCAGTCCTCTAACTGTGTTTAAGGACTTGAAGGATCAGGCCCATAACAAGAGTTTTCATTGTCACACAGATGGCAACAAGGATTTTCATCATGGATTTTGTCACAGCATGTGACATGTCAAACAAACCTTGAATGTGCATTTTAAATATCCAAAGGAATGGCTGTACCCTGTTAGCTATATTCATGGCACATTAATCCATAACACCAACCAAAAGGGAGCTGATGAAGTAACATAACTATTTATAACCCTGGAACTAGGTGTCACAGTCTGGATTAACCAGGAGTTAAGAATTTATGTAAGGTCAGTAACTTTTTTAATTGAATGTCCTTGATAACATGTTTATTGACAAGATGTTGATGACCTATTGTAGGTTTTATTTCATTGCCTTTTTCAGCAGGAGTGAGCTTCTCAGAAAGCAGAGGTCGAAATAGGAGTGTGGAGAACATAATTCCTTCATGGTTTAAGGCTAAGTCCTTTGGGCAGGGGAATAGACCTTACTGATTCAGCATTTTATCTTCTTTTGTTTGGTTTTATCGTAATGCAAATTTATAGAAATCAGGGCATTGTATATTGTAACCTCAGATTCCATCTTTAACTTATACCATCGGTTACCTCCTCCAGTACTTTCTGACCTTGAACCTCTATGGTATCAGGCTTTCTGCCAGCCTTTAATAAGCACCATTTGATCTCTGTAAGATCAAATCAGTGCTAGCTGAATGGCATTCAGCACAGAAGATATTTGGTACTTTGCAGATTTGGACCATATGCACGTAAGGGAAACAAATACTGCTCAGCTGTTTTCTTGCAAAAGGGGAATTTTTCTTTCAAGCAAAAGTGTTGAGTAGAGCAAGCTGAGAAAGGAAATGTTGTGTCCCTGTGATGAGCAAAGAGAACTCTATACCTTTTCTTGCTGCATGGCTAGGGTTCTGGCGGCATCATGTCCATCACAGAGTATTCAATGAAAACCTAAAATTCTCCACTAAGGGAAAAAAGAAGTAAAGCATATCAACTTGTCTACCATGTCATACATAGTCTGGATAGCTTGCCTCACTATTCTTAATTAAACCCTAGATTTAACCACTCCCCACACCCCAACCCATCCACCCCCAGCATTTGATATGGTAGTGTTTGAGGAAGTAAGAACTAATAATTTTTCAGCACACACATGAAAATCAAATATATAATTGCCTTGGTAAAAAACAGCTCTGTTAAAAAAAAAATCTAAATCATCTGGAATGTGGCAAGTTGGTGGCACAGCAAATGCTACATTTATTAAATCAGAAATAGCATCTCTGTTAAGGAACAGAACAAGTCTGTGATTCCAAAAGGTCAAGCTTAGCACTGATTTAATTCCTACCTTGACTTCATCTTCAGAATAAATTGCTAAATCTCTGTGCTGGAAAAATATCTTTTTAGAAATAGCTTTTTTTTTTTTTTTTTTTTTTTTTTTCTCTTTTCAGTCTTTAAGGACTCATTGCCTTCTCCTACCCTGAAATTTGTCTGTATGCAGAGAACATCTCTGGTGCTAGCAGTCATGTGTGTATGTGGTATTAGGTTCCCACCTCCCATTCCTCCCTACATTTGAAAAATATTTTTGGCAAAACATGGTCATATTACCAATATCAGTGAGAATCTGCAAGACTCAAGAAAATCACCTGGGTAAAGTGCTTTTAGTTTTCAGAATAAGGAACCAGATTCATAAGCTGTACTATGTGAGCTACTTCTACACTGATTGCCTTCACATAAAATGTATTAGACAGCGTTATACTGCTTCCTTGAATAAACCTGAATTTTGTTTTGTTTTTCTCTCTCTCTTTCTCTCTCCCTTTGGCCCCATTTCGGTGTCCAGGACCATTTTCTCTTTGATAAGCCAGTGTCCCCTTTGCTAACATGTGCTGGGATGGCACGTGACTGGCCAGATGCCAGAGGAATCTGGTATGTTGTATGACATGCAGAAGCTTGTGTCGTGTTTTAAAGATTGTGTTACAAATCTCCTTGCCTGTCCTAACCTTGCAGCCACTCTGTCCCCATACTCACAGCACATTCAGTTTGCTTTTAAAAAACAATGTTTTCTTCCTTCCTTAATTAAAAAAAAAAATCAAACAAAATCCAGTAATGAACAGCACAGTGGGTAAGACCTTTATATTCAAGAAGCCATCACTAATATCATCCACACAACACACTATCATAAGCATGGCTCCTTCTTTGGGTTTTTGTCTCCATTTTTTCTATTTCTAGATAAAAATTTGATTTGGGAAAGAGCCTGTGAGTCACCATGCAGTTGGCAGAGCTGAGGTTACAAAAGCAGCTCTAACACCAGATTGTAGCCATGCTGCCAGCTAGGAACCACTGGTCATACAGCTGCAGGACACAAACACTGCAAATTCCTGTCCCTCTCCTCACTGTCAAGAGACAGGGAGTTATTTTAATTCCCAGAGCTGAAACTAACCCTTTCTTTCCAAATGAGCTGGACAAAAAGGAGATACAGAAGTTGAATTTCCTATTTTCTTCTAGGTCTGTTTCTACTTTCACAACACACTTGACATATTTTGTGCCAAAATACGACATTTTTTGGGGAGAGAAAGGAATAATAGCTCTGAGATCAGTGCACACACCTGCTAGCAGAGGATGGGGGCAGCTGGGCAGTGCATAGCATCTGCATCCATCCTGGTATACTTCTAGGCATTACCAGATGCTTTAATTCTGAAAAATTAGGCTAAAAAGGAATCTGAGGAATCACCTAGCCTATCTCCTTGCCCTAGGCAGGTTCAGGACTTTCAGAGAGGATGGGACTTCATGTGGAAAAAAAACCCCAACTGTTCTCCAAGCTGTGTATGACAATACTGTCTCATGTTCAGAAGCATAGACAGTATTACTACAATGAGCTAAACGTGATTTCTGTCAGGGAGCAGGAGCTCTGAAACCTGATCACCCATGAAACCTGATGACCTGCTGGAAATCTGTGAGGATTTTTTTAGTTCAACAAGCTTCAGTTTAGTTCCCCGGTCCCCATCTAAATCTGAGGAAAAGGATAAATCTGAGGTATCCCATTCATTGTCTCTACAAACAAACAGGAGAAGTACCAATAATATAAATACTATCCAGGGATCTCCTGAATAAAACAGACCTGGGTTTTGGCTTGGTTTACATGTGAAATATCAGGCAGATTGGAAAAAAATCAGTATGATTGGAAAGTATTTCAGTAAACCATATTTGGAAAACCCACCTTTCTCATGAAAGAAGTTGTTGCCAAAAAGAGTACACGTTCTGGAAATTATTTTGTTTATAAAGATTGTGATCCTGCCCTTGTTATGGGCTGCAGGACTATTCCCACCAACCTCACTGGCAGCGATGGCACAGTTTAAATGCGCTCAGCATGGCCTTCCTCCACATTCCTTAAAGCCACGGGGAGACTTAGTTAATTAGAGGGAGAGCTGAGTCAGGCCAACCTCAGCCTATTTGGAAAATCCTCCCCTAATCATTTGTACGTGACTGAAGATGAGGTAACTGGAGCTCAGTGACCATGATGTCAGGACACAGGCTGTTTACACCTGGCAAACTCGAAGTGCAAAAAAGGGAGTGACAGTTAAAGACCAGCTGAAAGTCAGGCTCTAGGTGAACTGTAACTTTCAGATTTCATGTGTTTCAAACCTGGTAATATTCCACTGTTTGTACGAATGAGTCTGATCCCATCAATCACCTTCTACATGCTGTAGAAAGGCTGTAGTTGAAGACAGAGAAAATGGAGAAAAAGCCGGGACAAGTGACCTCAGGTTGACCCAGCACTTAATAAACCTAGTCATGACTGATCTGTTTGAAGCAAGAGTGGGTATCTTCAGGCATTTTTATCTTGACTGACAAGGCAGCATTGCTAATGTGCTGTCCAGAAGCAACGTGCAGCTGCTGCCCTCAGACACATAACTTGACTGATATGGCAATCCAGTGCTACCAAGCAATACAGATGGCACTGTGATTTGATTTAGGGAAGAATATAATTAAATAAGGACATATTGCTTAGCCCCCAGTAGCATGTAAACGTTAGGGTTTTTTTCCTAGCTGCACAGTTTTCTAAGAACAATAAAAACTATCCCTGGTGACAGAGGATGCAGAGCTTGGCTTCTCCCTTTGCTGCACCTCCCAGCTGTGCTTGTGCTAGAGGACAACACGTTCTTCCTCGCTCAGCACCGTGGCAGCATGACGTGATCAGAAAAACTGCTCTTCTCGCTGCGCCCGAGAAACCTGCGTAATGCCATTGGCATGGTGGATCCAACTGTGAAAGCAGCTCAAATCCCTAACTCTGCAGAACAATGTTATTTTGCTGCACTTAACCTCTCCACAGCCCTGAAAGACTGTGATAAAGCTAAGGATACTAAGAATTATTTTTTGGGGCTTGTCTTTTTAAAGATACCCTTTTTTTTTGCTCTCAACCAGGCACAACAATGACAAGACATTTCTTGTCTGGATTAACGAAGAGGACCACACCAGGGTGATCTCCATGGAGAAGGGTGGCAACATGAAACGGGTGTTTGAAAGATTTTGCCGTGGTTTAAAAGAGGTAGTATATCCACTGAGTTTATTATTCCCATTTGTTTCCTGTTGGGCTGTTGTCAGCACTGCTCACCGTGGTTCATACTGAACTATCATCTCCAGGAGCAGCAAAATGAAGTAACTCCAGTCCACATAGCAACCCACACTAATGCAGATAAAGAAGGAAACACGGGCAAATTGCTAGCTGAGTTGTAGGGAAGAATAAATAAAATGGCTTTGTAGTTTTTGTATTAAAATCTTCAGCACAAGCTAGCTGAAGAAATACCCCCTTTTTGCCACTTTGTGCCTGCAGGCTGTGGGAATTCATAAATCAAGCATTTTATTCACTGATTTATTTGCTTGATTTGCTTGAAGGAAGAATTTATTTGGCCCAGCCTCCTAGTTCTCATCCCTGATGCTGGGAGCAGAATAGATGCTGCTGAGGTTGTGCACAGGACTGAGGACTTATGACCCCTGGGCTCACTGCCAATTTTGGGGAAATAGGGGCTTTTGTGATTAAAATACTAAAAACTGATAGCCAGGGCTCCTGGTCTAGCTATTCATAAAGACAAAAAAAGCCTTCATGAGATGGTGTGTGGATTAAAATGTTTTTGTCTAGACAATCCAGCTATAGCTGCAAGTTGGCTCCGGCCCTGTGCAGCCCTGTGTACCGCTCTGGGCACAGAAAAAGTTGCTTTAACAGAGAAAGAAGATTTTACTGTGTCCCACAGGCAATATAGCAAGGTGCAGTGGGACAGGTGACATGGCCAAACACTGTTCTCCACATCATTCCTGGTTGGATTGCCATAATACATGAAACCTTAGAGGTTAAACTATGTCAGACTGAAACTGGCTTGAAATTGTGTCCAAGACTGTAAGAATATTCAGGCTGCATAAAACAACTGTTTCTCCCTATTGGAATCCTTGGCAAGCTCACTTCATCTGAACTGTGGAGGAACAGCATTTGTCCCCATCACACTGCTTTTCTTTATGGGTATGGAAATGCATATTGGGCCAGCCTTGAACCGCTTGCTTCATTCTTCTTACCTTGGCAAAACAGCTTCTCTGGCTTTCTAGAGACATCCCTGTCTCAGAAACCCCCCAGCAACTGTAGAGCTGATACAGCTGTGCATCCCTTCCATATGACTTCACAGCCCCCAGCCAAAAAAAGCCAGGCCAAGCAGGGACAGCGGAGAACTACAGCTTCTTGATTGTGGAAGCAGAGGAAGTTCAGAGCATTCATAGGGAAGTTTGAGTATGTAGTGTGTTTGGGAACACAAAAAAACAAAAGCACCTAATGTATGCTGCTTTGGCACTGAGGTGGTTAACTGGGACCTTTTAGGTTTCCAAGGTATGCCTGTGAGACTGAATAGTGTACAGGGTGGTGGCTCAGGTGACACGGCTTGCGGATGCTGTTCCCAGCTTCGCCTCTGCTATTGTGCTTAGCTCACGTTCAACAGAGGTGGACCTATGGACCTGGCCATGGGAAGTGGTCAGATAGCTTTGGGAACAGCAGCCAGAGCAGGTGTCTGAGGCAAGACATCAGGTCTAGTTTCCCACCATCAATTCTGGTGTCCTCACACAATATAGAAGTGATGTCAGGAGAGTCCTTTATTCTGTATCCTTCTGCGGAATGGAAGTATTCACCTCTATTTGCAGAGGTCTTGTGAGCATGAGGTGGTTTATGTATCTGATTCTCCTCTGGAGGAGAAGAGAACTGAATTGAAATTGTATTTGGATCGCAGAAGTAAGTTCAGGAAGTGTAAATGAGTGAACAGAGTATCAGCCTATTCAAAGGTCAATAGACCCTTGTGATTTTTCTGTGGATAATTATTTCACTCTCCTTTCTAATCTGGTCAGAGATCTACTAATGAAAAGCATTACATACAAGCTATGTTGTCTCCCTATAACAGAAGTGTGGCTGTTAATACTAGGCATTTAGAAGTCAAGTGTCCTCCCCCGAGAGTCACGGCATCACCTTGAAAATTACACAAAACTCAGCTTCAGCTCCTTTTGTTTGCTTTGTAGCATTTGAGTCCTTTGGGCTTATGTGTCGCAACTTTCCTCCAAAAATACCAAGGTTAGAAATGCATGGCAAAAGCCATAATTCTTATGTGAAGATATGGCTTCATGGGCTAAGGCTATATCAAACCACCATGACAGGGAGCTTTGTGATAAATTGACAAAGCTAGTGGTCATGAGAAAACGATGAAGAAACCCTTGTAATGTGAAAAAGAATCTCAGCTATAAGCAATCATCTTAAAATAAGACATTTGTATCCTGCCCTTTTCTTTTTGCTTTCTTTTTTTTTTTCCTGCCATCATAGGTGGAAAGATTAATTAAAGAACGGGGCTGGGAGTTCATGTGGAACGAGCGTCTCGGATATGTTCTGACCTGTCCTTCCAACCTGGGAACTGGTTTACGCGCTGGAGTCCATGTTAAGCTGCCCAGGCTTAGCAAGGTACATAAGTCAGTTAAAAGGCCAGTGGCATAAGTCAGCTCTTCTGACTTATAAAGGCACAAATGAAAAATGACAGCTTACAGCAACTGCACATTAGCATGATGTGTAACAAGGTCCCAGGGATACTGCACAACTAATTGAGCACACTTTTATTCTGCAAATTATTGTATTCGTTATGGAGATTAATCTACTCAGCAGACAGACTCTAAGACAGGCTCTAATCCAAGGACTGAGAAAACTATCCAGCTTTGCGTGTATTTCTGGAGATGCTATTAAGTCATAGATAATAGCATTGCAAGGATTTGGCACAATAGGCAAGGTAAAAGGCAATAAGCTCAAACCTGTTTTTCTGATAGGATCCCAGGTTTCCAAAAATCCTGGAGAACCTGAGGCTGCAAAAGCGCGGCACTGGTGGAGTGGACACGGCAGCTGTAGCAGATGTGTATGATATCTCCAACCTGGACCGCATGGGTCGCTCAGAGGTAACCTGTTCTTTTCTTTTCCCTTGCTTTTTAACTCAGATCTGTACTGGTATGAGTCAGTTTCTCCCCGCTTGGGTTTGCTCCTCTGACCTCAGCGGAGCCATGGCAGTTTTTACTCCTGACGCATCTGGTCCAATGGAAATGCTTACACAATGAAAAATCACTGATGTCCATGAAGTGCTTGCCAAATATTCCTGTTGTGGCAATGAAAAAAAAAACCCTGAGCAAGTTCCACAAATGTGACTTGATTGCACCACACGCCGAGGCTCTCCATTGAGAGCACACAGGTGCTGGAAAGGTTTGGCTTTGGTACCAGACATCCCTCAGGACCCACACAGGGAATAAAGCACTGAAAGCAAGATGGTTTAAGGTGTTGTTTTCCTTTTAGTATTCAGAATCATGCGCTTTCTCCACAGTTAGACAGCAGGACAAGACCAATCCTTTCACTCCAAAATAATTGAGGAGGAGGAGTTAGTGCCATCTTCATGTGTCCTGTGTGGCACTGAACAGAGGATGTGGGAGAGCTAGGTTTAAATCAGGACAAAGATTTAATTGTCAGCTCTGAGCCCTCCCTGTTGCACTGTAGGCTACGATGAGGTGGCTTTGTCTCAGACATTTGTTTTGAAGCTATTTCAGTTCGAGTATTTGTTGTGCCAGACAGTGGAAATGACCCCACAGTCTCGTGGTGCTGCTGCTTTCCTGGGAGACTCAGGTCCCAGACCTCATTCCAGTTTCACATTTAAGTATTTTATAAAGCAGAACAACTCCTAAGAGCAAATCTACTGGAGGACTGGGGAGAAGCAGGCGTGTCAAAGAGTTGTAGCCTCCTCCCACTAGCTCTGCCTGAGCCAAACCCTTATTCCAGGTCACAGGCTGTAAGTCCTGTGACACCACTACAGCTTCCCTTTCCCCAGTGAGACCAGGGCTGTGTTCACCCTTGGCCACGTCAACAATAACTGAGACAAAAAGTTACCTTGCAAGACCCTGTGACTCCAGTGATTTGAGTACTCTGCTAGCAGACAGGAAACAGGTAGGTTCAAACCGTCTGTCAAACGTCTTTCAGTGCCAGGTTCATGCTGTAACCTCTCAGCTATGGTCAACTGGGCAGGCCCTAGTGGGACTGATGTCTCCTGAGGACCCTTTTTCTCCACTCGCAATGCAATACATGATTTGGGCTCAGATGCCAACCTGCTTGTACATGTCAGGATTTGAAGGGCTACCTGCTTGCCCAGCAGCAGAATTTTAATTACCTTGTGGGGTTTCCTGCAAGTTAAAACTCCATTGCAAAGAAAAGCCTGCTGTCAAGATATGTTTACAGAACAGCACAGCACCGAGAGGCTTTGGCAGCTTAGATGTGCATGCAGTTTGGTCCTGCTGTTGCAGCGCAACACCTGAGTTCAGTCTGATTCTTGGTAGGTTTTCACAACACGAATATAACCCTGGGATAATGCACCTGGGCTACAACTAGATTCAAACTGGTCCACAGCCAGCCAGCTGGCTTCCCTTCCTTGCTCACCTTGGGCTTTCTGCCACAGAGACAGAGCCAAGGCAGGTCTTCTGTGCTTTCTTATTCGGACATGCCCTTCAATGTCTTCACAGCCAAGGGGCATTTGGACGGGGGTTTGGAAATTTTAAATTTTGGAGTTTGATGTAGGCAGCTATGTTCCTTTGGATCTAAACCAAAATAAATAGGAGTGAAAAGCTATTAAGCTGTATTATTTGCAAAAACAGTATTTGACAAAGACATTTATTAATACCTGAAACATCATCATATGTGCTTTATACTAAAATAACATTAATAATACAAAAGGATTACATGGCATGATTAATTAAGATGAGTTCTACTGACAGATGGCCTAAGCCTACGAATTTTTGCTTATATGAAGGCTTCCGCTGAAGTCAGTGATTCCTTGTACAGCAAGGATTCAAAAGATTAAGCCAATAGATAAGATACAATCCCTACCTTGAAGATTTTGAAATCTAAACAAGACAAGACAAACTCAAGAGGATAGAAATGTTTTATTATAAGACATATTTTTTTCAGTACATAATAAAATAAATTCCATTATGTGGTAAATGTGTTTGCAGAACTGAATTATGTTCCCAAAGGTGCAAGATAAAATGGTTTGTATTTTTGCTTTGTTTCAGTTACTGGTCAATGAAAACTTAATATGAAATTCCTTTTCTCCTCAAGGCTGCAAATTCAGACCTCTGATTTCCCAACACAGCTGGTCTGCTAAGCCACTGAAATGCTTTACAGTAAAAACAAATCCCTTGAAAATCTCCGACTGTCACAATAAAGATGCAAGGGGATTTAGTCTTCACATTCAGTTTTAACAAACCAGTCATTAAAGGCTGCTAATGAACCATTTCATAAAGATTAAGAAAAATCAGTGCTATGGCTTGCTGGCTAACAATACCACAGGGCCTGTGGTCCTCGCATGTCACCGCCTGTGGAGAAAGTCTGCTGGGGACAAGGCACCTTGTACCCTTCACCAATTTTGAAAAAGGTTATAGAGACACCACTACCCCCTGCCATATAGAACTGCAAATTTTGGTGCTGCTCTGGGCCTGGAGGTAATGCCACCCCTGCGAGTGTAAATCAAGAGCTGAAAACAAAAGAGTGATGGGTGATGTAGAGCCAGCATGAGTTTAGGATGAGCACCTCTGCTTCAGAGATGTGGGTCCTGGGCTTGCCAAAACCACCTCAGCAAAGCCAGCACGCTGGGCAGAATGAGTAGGACATCTTTCCCCACAGCTGAGGAATCACTGCAGCAGGGTTCATGCTCATCTGCAGGGGAACGTATGGTCGTGAGCCATGCCTGTGCAGAAGTATGAGACTCTGGTTTGATGAGCTTTCTCACGCAGTCTAAATGGCTGTGGCCAAACAGGTAGTCCTGCCATCCTCCCAGTCCCAGCCATGTGAAGGACTCCCACCCCGTGCCTCCAGCAGCATTCAGAGCCGGTATAAATCAGGGCAATGATTTACACCCTCCTCTGCCCTCCTCTCCTTGCACCACCGTCCCAGTTAGCTTTTGTCTGACTCTGTACTCACATAAACGCTCCTGCAGGCACAGGGGCGGTACAGCCTTGGGAGCTGGGAAGACACAGCAACAGCATTAGCTGCTTCAGCGTGAGCTGCCCACTGATGCTGAGCACTCACAGCACGGTGTTTTGGTTTCTTCATCCTCGTACATGAGTGTGGGGAACACAACAGACAGGCATCCTTGGCTACGCCAGGCATTACTTTTCAGCAAACATCTGGGGAGAATCCTGCACCCTCACGGTGGTCACATTTGAGATAGGTCTCCCAACTCACGCCTAAACATTTTCTATAAGGACTTCTGTTTGTTTGCTTTGTTGCTATAGGAATATGAGTAGGAGCAGAATTTGGTGGAAATAACTTTAGGGATCTATTTGAAAATTTCTGTTGCTGGTGGCTCAAACTCAGGGCAAAGAGAAGGAAATCACTATGGGTTTCCACTGGACCAGCATGACCCATACTCCCTGTGCCACAGGGTGTGTGATCTCTATGCCATGACCCTCCTTACTTATAGCTTTACCTGCTGTCCTTGCAGTACAAGACAATTTTTGCTTTCTCTATTAACAGCATTAGCTAAAGATTCTATTACTACTATTTTCTTCTTGTTGTTGTAGGTGGAGCTAGTCCAGATTGTCATTGATGGGGTCAATTACCTAGTTGACTGTGAGAAGAAACTGGAAAAAGGTCAAGACATCAAAGTGCCACCACCACTGCCCCAGTTTGGCAGGAAGTGATCTTGCTGCTGATGGCTAGCAAGTGATGGGAAATATGGCTGCCATTCTGACAGAAAGGCGCCTCTGTATATCTCTGTATAAATACCTTGTGTAATAAAACACTACCTGATACTTGATGACTCCTTAGATGCCTGGCTGCACTGGCAGAAGCTAGTCTTCGTGCAGCTTTACTAGGATGCACCCAATATAACCACTGTGGTACGCTCTTGTGTAGGGACTGCTTCCCTTTTTTCTTGGTGGGTGATAAGAAAAGTACTACCTGAGTAATGCAAAAAACACAAATCTTCAATTCTAGCCTGCATTTGCACTTATGCCCATACTTACAAAGGCTCCTATGAGCACCCGATTTTCATTCACAGATGCACTTCTCTCCAGTGACTGTCCAGGCAGCCGAAATCTTCACAGCCTGAGGTGCTGTGAAGTGCTCATTGCTTTTTCAGCAACCACTGGACACCACAGTGAGTTCAACAGTTAACTGGAGTAGGCAGCTGCCCGTGCATTCAGCCTCTGAAGTCCACCACTGGACCTGTCATCAGGAACGCAATGGTGCCTCCGCATGGGAGCTGTCTCTTCTCTGTCTGCAACTGGTCCGCACACAAAATTCTTTACCATGTCATCCCAAACCCTCAGACTTTTTCACTCCTGGAGAACTCACCAGGTCACTTCTCAGCTGGTTCCCTCAGACATAATTTCTGGCCTGTGGCCTTGGGCTGCAGCAAGCGGGCCCAAAAATCAGCAGGTAAATCAGTTTGCTGGTATTCTGTATCCAACGCAAACCTGCCAAGCATGGCCTGTCCCAGTCTTCTCCTGCAGCTTTCAGGTTCCAGGTAACGGGGACCAGGCTCAGCTAACCATCACTCATCAAAGTGACTTAGGAGGTACTGCCACTCTTGAGTTAGATCTCTGTGCTCACCACTATTCCATGTGGTGAGCAGCTTGGTGGAAAGCAAAAATAGCAGATGCTAACAGTCCCACTGATTGCTTCTTTTTTGCATACTGAAACATATTCAGTGTTTCACGGTAACCACATTCAAAACACCAGTTCTCAGGAAAAAAAAAGTCAAAGTATGCTCTGATAAATGTGCTATCTGTGTTGCTATTGAGTGGGGAGTAATATAAGCAGAAAATGTTTCAGGTCCGTGTAGACAGCAAAATGGCTCTGCTGAGGTGCCCATTGCTGCTGTAGGTGTGGGTATGTCTAGGACAGGCAGTCCGGTAGTGTCCAAACTGGCGCTTTGGAGCCCATTGCAGCACCTTGAGCAATGCTAGTTTAGTTTATAAAATTCATGTGGTGTAAGAGCTGAGAAAACATTGAGAAAACATGTTTTAGTCCAAGTTTAATTCTCATGCGGTAGGAACTCCCCTAACAAACTATCCTTCATTAGAAACCTCTCGGCTGACATCTACTGTGCAATGCCAGCCTGGTGCAAAGCCCCTTGAGAAGGTTTTTCAGTGAGTCGTATCTGAAGAGCTGTGACTGGACAGGTAGGCCATAACGAGTTACAAATTTTAAAAATCACAGCGGGAAGCTAACTGAGAGCTAGATGTTGAATTAGCAGCTCTTGGAAATCAGCAGCATGGTGTGCTCTTGTTTCTTGCTCAGAAGGAGAGCTGTTGCATATAAAGTAGATGGTAGCTTCCATACAATTGGTGTTTCTTCCTCATCTATGCTGGGTACATTCCCTAACATTTTGCTGCCAGCTTTCTAAATGGTGGTTAATAATAGTAATTCTGGGGGAGGGAAAGAGACTTCTGCTGATTTCACACAGAAGGCGAACAAGTAAAACTGGAAAGACTTCACTGTTAGATCTCCAAAACACTCAGATCAACCCAAAATTCGACTGTGGGCCAAATGTGCTCAGGTTATAACCTCTACTCGCTTTTCTCCTGCTGACTTGCAAACTGCTGATGGGCAGTGGCACAAAGTCCAGCTGGCAGCTATTTACTAATAGCATTCCTGAGGGGTTGGTACTGGAGCTGATGATGCTGTTTTAATACTGTTAATAATGACCTGGATGATGGGGTGCATTACACAGTCAGCCAGTCAACTGCTGGTGCTAAATAAAAGGGAGCAGCTGGTACACTGGAGAGCAGGGCAGCTCTTCAGAGCACATCTGACTGTAGAAATGGGCTGACAGAAATCTCATGAAGTTCAACAGAGGCAAAGTCTTGCACCTGGGATGGAGCAACTCCATGCAACAGCACAAGGTGGGGGACAAGTGGGTGGAAAGCAGCTTTGCAAGGACTTATGGTCCTGGTGGACAAGCTGAACATGAGTCAGCAGTATGCCCATACTGGGCTGTATTACACCTCAGCATAGCCAACAGCTTGAGGGACATCATTATTACCCCTGGTACTTGTACGACTTCATCTGGAGTACCGTGTCCAGTTTTGGGCTTCCCCAGCACAGGAAAGACAGTGACAAGCTGCAGCAAGTCCTGGACAGAGCCACCAAGATGGCCAGGGGGGCTGGAGCATGATGTGTGATGTGATGCTGAGGGAACGGAGTTTGTTCAATCTGGCGGCTAAGGGAAAATCTTACTGATGTCCACAACTGCTGTCTACATCAAAGGATGTAGAGAAGACAAGCTCAAGACTCTTCTTGGAGGTGCAGAGTGATAGGGTAAGAGGCAACAGAGACAAGGTGGGACACTGGAAATTCCAGTTAGGAAGACCTTTTGTGCTATGAGGGTGGTCAAACATTGGAACAGACTTAGAGATACTCAAAACTCAAGGAACAAGGTCATAAGCAATCTGGTCTAAGTTGGCCCTGCTTTGGGGTTGGGATGGGATGGGTGGAGTGTGTTGGATCAGATCACCTCCAGACCTACAGCCTGCATAATTCTGTGATCCCGTGATTGAATCAATTATTGTATGGCTTATTATGAGTAAATAAGCCAGAGAAATGCCCTGGCCATCCTGTGCTCTGACCAGATACGGAATTAAGCCTGCACAAAATATGGATACCCTGATAGGATTTACTCTCTGCCACAATTAAACTGTGTCTTTCTCTGTATTGTTGGCTTCCAAGTCTGTCCTTCACAATCAAAATACTCTTCCTCACATGGATTATTTTCTAAAGGCTTGTTATTTGCCATCTACATTTTTCACTTCTGCGATCTTTCTCACTCTCCATGGCCTTTATACTGTCAGCAACTCAGCTGATTAATATGAATGATGTATTTTCTTTCTTCATTCCACATCACTATTTAATATATTAAATGAAACTCGGACAGTCACATATCTATTAACATTATGCTGGACATCTTTACTCTGTCCTGCTCCATCCTTACGGTCCTCAGACCAGTTTGCTGTCTGCTTGTACCACATTTATCTCCAAGTTGAGTACATCCTGGGGCTGAGGGGTGTGGGGACGTATGTGTGTGGGGTATGTTCCTGCAGGCCTTCAATGACAGCTTAAAGGCAGCAGCACTGCACCTGCACTGTTTCCAGAGGATATGCTCTGGTGAATGGCTGCAGCAGGAAATAAACAACCTGAAAGGTTATAAAACAAAAAAAGAGTCATACAGATTATGATTCAGTAAGAGGATATTAAAGGTTAAAAAGCTGGGTTGCTGCACTAACCCTAGACATATGATGTTACTTCTTGCCTTCTCATATTTAGCTTTCCCATGCCACCAATTCTGCATTGCTGAGATCCTCTTATGCCTGTAAAACTCTTTCCTGATGGATTCAGACACTGATTCTCTATAAATCTTTGGAATTTATTTGATTAAGTACTCCAAGAAGAGCTATATGCCTTGCCTCAAGTACATTTATAATCTTGACAAACACATCAGCAACTAGGGATCAGCAAAAGTAAACTCTCAGGTCATGCTCCACCAACGCCCACCAATGGTCCATCAAGCAGTTCATGCAGGGTGAGAACTGGAGTGGAATTTGCCACTAGAGGACAAGGGAAAAGTGGGCACTGTACTCTCAGCTCTACCAGGAAACGGACAAAGACTTTGCAAGAGGTGCCTCTGTACAACAGCGAACACATTCTTCTGTATTGAAACTGCTACACAAATATTGCTCTAACAATAATACCTTGTCTAAATGGCTGGGGTGATGGGAATAAACTGTGCTGATTTGTATTTGCACCATAGAGGGACCAAAGGCCCTCAGAACGCTACAGATCCTTTGACCTGTGCACTACTAGAATGTTAGCATTAATGACAGACCTTTTGCAAGGCACATACAGGGTAAAGGAAGAGAACGAACAGTGGATGAGAGGAACACAGGCTGAAAGCACAGAAGAAGAAAAGAGCCAAGGAAAACAAAAGTTAGGTAATTCTCAGCCAGTCAGGAACGTAATTACATATATTATGAGATTCAAGCATGGACACGTAAGCCAAATTATTTGTGCCAAGCCTGAACTGGGTTTGGAGCTGTGTTGAAGTTAATGCACACAGTGACTGACCCTGGCAAAAACCAGCTCTTGCAACAAGCCCACGGCCTGGCTAAGAAGCATTGCCAATAAACTGGAAAGTCAAGGGGTGGCTCAAATGTGAAAGTCGTGCCAGGAGCAGGGTCGGAGGCTGGACCAAAGTGAGGGAGGCAGGAAACCAGAGCCCAGGGCATAGAATAGCAGGCGTGGGGCTGCCTTGGGAGGAGACAAGGGATGCTTCAGGACAGTGGATCCAAAGAAAGAGAAACACACATATACCTACATATACCTTCACAAAGAGGGATAAAACTTTCCTGTACTTGGTAACTGGGCTCCTACAACACATGCAAAAGACAAATTTCCATATATTAGCAAGCAGGTCTCATGTGACTGAGTAAGCTATTGAGCAAACATGTACTGCCTGGAGCTCTTCAGTTTTCTGGTAAGTTGTAAGGTCTAGCCGTCACTAGAGAGCTGAATACGAGCTGTTAGTATAGAAAAGCAACAAGATAGTGCAGGATTTACCGTGACCTTTTTTTCCCCAGGAAATATAACACAACATGCGCTATAGCAGCATCAAAGTGGTTGAAGACTGACCTACTGTGGTATCTTTGAATTTTGGCTTTATTCCATGCACTGGTGTTCACATAACTCATGGAAAGAGCAAACAAAATTCATGCCTCGCTAGGAGGGTTCCCTGTAATGAAGACTTTGGTAGGCGGGACTACATGCACTGAACTGATTTATTTTCTGAAGCCTGATTTAAAAGCTTAAGACCCAAGCCTTGTAGCTATGACAGCTGTAATTGATTTCACTCATGACACCTTACACCTAAAATCATTTGCTGTCCTAACAACGACTGATTAGACAGACTTCGAAAGTTTGTGAAACTGTCACTCTTACAAGACTAATGCACACCTGAACACACCTGATATAATTTTTCTCTGAAAGTATCAAAAAGGCAGCAGATAACATTGGGAATGAACTACAGCTAATATTTATATGCAGAATTACTTTACTAATAAGATTTGTCAGAATGTAATTTAAGACCTGCTGAAATAATTAATGTTCATCTTTCTACTGTAATGCCTTTTACAGTTTACTTTCAGCTTAAAGCTTAATTAAAAGATTAAAGACTTTAAACAGCCATTTCTTTTCCCTGCAACGATGCCTGAAGACATGGCATACACAGAAGAGCACTACGTATAGTGCAGAAGTCCTACCAAGTCAAGTCATGCAAGAGGGCACAAACATACATACAGTCATCTACTGCACAGCATATTGTTGCTCACTGACACTACATTTTTAATTAAATCAGTATAAATTATTACAGAAGAAGACTGGGGTCATAATAAGAAAACACCAGCAATATTACAATACTAAGTTTATCAGTAAAGAAGAGTAATGAACATATTTTATTCATCTACTCATTTTTCTGGGAACTCAGACAGATCCAAGAGTTTCCGAGACAAATGGAAAAAAAACTTGATTATTGATGTCAGTTAACAGTAGTTCAGTTTGTGCACATGTGTATTTTTGCTTGAAATGAAAATGTTTTCCATAAATTTTCTGTCTATGCCTTTATCAAAGTACCTGTCTTAGCAATCATTCCAGTTTTGTAGCTCTGCTTTCTGAAGCAGGATTTCGTCTGTTATATTGACAGTCATTTGGCAACAGGGGCATGAGCAGAATCATCAGGAAAATGTAGGCACCTCATGAACACCAATGACAACCACATTAAAAATAATCAATACCTGTATTTTTAAAGTCCAAAAAGGCCCATATGCTGATGAGACTACCTACCTACCTAAATCTGTATCACCAAATATGGAGATACCTACATAAATATATATATACATACATACACACACACATATTTGGAGGCGGACTTCCCTCCTCCAAGCCAGAACACCACCTAAATCCAAACCATTCAAGAAAGCAAAGATAAATTACTAATACCAAAGGTTAGTGGCAAATCTTGAAAATGTGTCTAGGTGCCTAACTCCAAGAGAAATTAAATATGAGATACCTAAACAAGGGCTAGTTATCCAAATGCCTTTGAGCTTAAAAGCTATCGATCATTTGGCTGGAACTTGGCAAATAATTGTGGAGACTACTGGCATGTGGACTTTCTTCTATAGAAATGAGGGATTTGCATTTTTCTTGATGGACAGGAATACAAGAAATGAATAAGACTGAAAAGATTAGAAGCAGCATGGAGCACCCTCCCTTGCTGCTTAGGTATGCTTGGCATACCTAAGGAATCTGTATCTCTCTGTTTGTTTCTGCTTGCAGTTTTAGACTGTTGTTTTTCCTTTATTCTGTGAAACACAGCAGCTTTATTCAAAATAAAGCCAATACTGTAGAAGGAAGAGGCCATTGCATCCAAATGAATGCCAATGAATCACAGAAGACAATCTATTCTTCATTTCTTCATTCTTTTGCATCTTCAGCCCTAGATATTAAAACTTACTCTGTGACATTAAGATACTAGCTAAAGTGTAGTGCTGTGGAATTTAAGTTTAAAGTCATATAGTTCCTCCCTGTGTGCTTCTGGAAAAGGAAAAATTATGTTCTCCTATGAGAAAATAACGTCTCCTTAACAGGCAGTCATCAAAACTAACAACAGGGAAAATTCGTGTGCTATCATGACAGTGTGTGTCCAATAATCGTACCTCAGCCACGCTTTCCAGATTTTCATTTTCATATAGAAATAGTAAAGAGCAGTGTTTCTTTGCAGTGTAAAGTAATTACATAAAATAGCTGAGCACAGGCTAACCTTTAAAGGCTTCAGTTCATCCAGGTAACTAAGCACTTGCCTAAATATAAACCTTTAAATGTGCAAGTTGATCCAGCAACATATGTGAGTTGATTAGGCAACATGTTTAAGCACTTACTAAATATCCTGAAAGAATTAGAGCCACATGCACCACAGCCTGACAGAAATAATATAGGGCAATGGTCAGCAGAGCAGCATTACTGAAGGTGATGCAGCATTCGCTGTAGCCATTAAAATCCATAAATATTTAAGATTAAATAGAGGATATGTAATCCTTTAACACAGACAAGAAAGCCAAAAAAAGGGATCAGTAATATGTTCAGCTTACGGTGAATAAACCAAAGTAAACCCCTGTACAGGAGACCTCAGAATACTGTGGATATAAAAGTATTTAAACAGAAACAAGCCTTACTTTTTCCTTCCTCTCCCCAGGCTTAAATCAAAATTATAACCACCAGGAAAATGTCACCCTGACACTCTAACAAGTAGTATTAACTATCCAAAGAACACAAGCAAAAAAGAGCAAACAAAGATACTATCAGTCATACATACGTACAACTAAAGCCTCTGGCACATCTTCAGCAGACAAAACTTCCCTTTTTGGAGGTTTGAGGATTATGAACATTATCAGCCAGAACAAAACCAAAGTCGCTTGTCAAGCTTTGTAAAGAACTTGACACTGTAGTGCTTTCACCTTCAGGGTTGTGCCTGTATCAAATACCAGACTACAAGGGACGTCTTTATATTCCTTTTCCAATTTACCACAGTCATTCTTTGGGCCCCAAAAATGCACCTGCATCATCTCCATTTTGTAAATGAGCTGCACCACAGCTTTTAATCCTGGGGTCCACACGTAGACTTTTTTCCCTTGGTATTCCTTCATTATTTCTTTCTACTGCATCCTTCTTGCCCTTTCGCATTTTTCACTCCCCTGAACCTACACCACAGGCCCTGTCTGGCATTTAACCACTGCCATTTTTTGTGTCAGCCCTTCCAGATTGCCATCTTCCCAAGATGTGCTTCTTTCAGATGTACTGTTGCAATCTAAGAGGACAACTCACAGACGTGGGACGAGGAATGCTGAGTCAGGTCTTGAATTATGCTATTTGATACAATAATGGGTGAACCAAAAAAAAAAAAAAGCATCTTTGAAGAAGAGAGGATTCACGTATGCTCCTCCTTCTCTGGTTACTAATATCAAATCATTCAAACCACAATATTCCAGGAGATTTCATCCTGAGTTACCAAAGATGCTACAGGATCCACTGGTCCAGATTTTCAATTCTGTTGTCTCAAATCTCCAAAGCATTTTATGTTTGTGATGGAAGTTTGAGAAACTCTCCTAAGAGAGGCATTAGGCTGTGATGCTATGAACACTGTGCGTGGACAGGCAATTCGGTATCTCTTAGCAAAATATGAAAAAAAAGGCAACAAAATCTTACAACAATTTGCATGACTGCTGTCTTGCTCATTTTTCACCTGCTGCCGGTGTGCAGCAGAGCTCCCAGCTGACTAATGTCAAATTTGAACAAACCTAAACCAGTGTAAATTTAAACGGCTGTGGTCACTATCAAAGAGGTGGTATTCGTGAGGGAAATACTGTCTTACTGATTTAGTAGATAGGTATTAAACCGCCTTTTCCACTGCCTGCAAACCTTGTCAGGGATTCTAAGGGCCACTCATCCTGCCTAGACACACAGACATAAAATTTCAGACTGTGGAAAAGAAAGACAACACATTTATTACTTCAGCATAACAGAAAGCAAAGCAAATCCCTTTTCATTGGTCTTGTTTATGCTGTTCTTCAGCTTTTCTCTACACTCATTTCCGTGTCCAGTACGGTGACTGACAACCTGTCTGTTGTGAGCTCAGCAAGGAGGAAAGAGGAAGCTGCAGCCAAACAAAAACCTGCACTGAAGCGAAGCCAGAGAGCAGCCTGCGTGCACCAGGGGGCACGCCGCTGTCTCCACTTAGTGAAAATAAGCTGATAAACAGATGGATGTACATAGATGGATGTAACTAAACGTATGCGTGCATGTGTTTTCATGTTACATGTAAATCAATCCTCACCCACTGTAATACATGAAATCAATCTGGCCACGTATGCTATGTACATGTTAGCAAGCACACCACCCCAGCTCTTTAAAAAAAACCCCTACCAACCATATAAAAACCCTCTTAACACATCAATGTGCAGCTTTACATAAAACGCAGCCTAATAAATACATAGCATACGTATGTCTGAAAGGTGTGTGACATGCAATGCCCATGGGATCCTTGGTTGCCTCTTTCTTCCCTACCCTTAGGCCAGTGTCACCTGTTTCTAGTAGCCCTTTCTGGCTGTATGAATCAGCTTTGGCCATGGTTTCTAATCTACAGGCTTGCTGGCAGCACATTGCAGGAACAACTGGGACCTTGTGCTGTGGCTGAGCTGTAGCTACATCAGCAAAATACTTATTTTTATTTTTAAAATTAAATCCTAACTCTTTCTGATTTTATTTCCTAGCTTATTAACAGTGGGTCTTAAATGGCGTTCATCAATTATTTTTACCTGCAGTAAAAGCACTCTAATCATTCCTAAATCTGTGCTTGTCCTTATCGGCAGTGATGCAGTTTAATAGCAAGACCAAGGACGCGTTGTGCACACCTCCCTCTAGTGGACACAAAGCTCCGGAAAATCGGCAAAATACAGCACAGGAATTTCTCTAGGGAGACACAAATACTAACGGTAACTAATAAAGAAGGAATGGTGCGCAGCTGTCCGTGTAACATCAGCTCAAGATTACCAAGAATGGTAATAGAGATCTAGTGAAATGCTAAAAATACAAGAAACGGAAGACTGACTTGAGGAAAAAAAAATCTTACTGGATTTACAAACGTTTATTTCATTGCTAAGCAGAGGCTTCTAAGATAGTCCTGGAGATTTACTTTGTGAACCTTAAGGGACTGGTTTGGAGAGAGTGAAATGTGTCATAAATTATGTTTCAAAAAGCTATCCTCCTTGAGAAAGCCCGCTGTAGATTTTTCAGCTGAAGGTTTGAATCAGCTTCACTGCTGCATAACGGAGGTAGGGACCACTCTGGTGCCCCAGCATTGCTTTTGGTGAAAGATAAACTCCATGTGAACAAGACTTACTTAACAATATGAGCATTTAAACTGAAGTAACTGCAGCAGCACTGCTCCCCACCTGCAAAGACAGCCTGGAGAAAGGTCCTTGCACAGGGACAGCAGCTCCTGCCACTCCTCGTGATCCTCCCCGCTCCTTCGGCTGCTCCCTGACAGGCACAGGTGCCTGCAAAGGGCTATGCCCCCCAGTCCTTTTACCTCTGCAAGAAAGAAGTTAAACTTCTCTGGAAGAAGGTTAGTCTTTTCAAAGTGCCTTCACAAACCGCAGGTGCACGCTTACTCTAGGGGCACATCTGTTTCAACGAGACCCTACAGAAAACAACCGTACAGACGTTACTCCGTTAACTAGCAGCGAACACCCCGGGAACACCGCAGTAAAGAAGGAGGGGAACACCATGCCTCCACAGGCGCGCTGCGGCCTCTGGGCGAGGCAGAGAGCTGCTCCCAGGCCAAGACGGCGGTGGCCTGTCGCCCGCAGGAGGCGCTGGCGGCCTCTCCCACGCGTTGGCGGTCGGACCACCTCCGCCCCTCTCCAGAGAGCGGCTCCGCCGCGCTGCCCCCACCCCGCGGCTGCTCCCTGCCTCAAGATGGCGGCGGGGCGCGGAGCCAGAGCGACCAGCGGCGGCGGCGGGAGGAAGTGACGTCAGCGCCGGACCCGGCGAGCCGCCCGCCGGCGGCCACGGAGCGGGGCGGGGACACTGTGCTCCACTTCCGGCGCGCGTCAGAGAGAGTCGCCTGGCGGGGAGGGCCGCTCTGCGAGGCAGTCTCTACTGCCGCGGCGGACTCGGGTGAGCGGCGCCTCGGCGGCCGCCTCAGGCCGGGCCCCTCCGCCGCCGGCCCCCGCTCTCTCCCCCGCTCTCTCCCCCGCTCTCTCCCCCGCTCTCTCCCCCGCTCTCTCCCCCGCTCTCTCCCCCGCTCTCTCCCCCGCTCTCTCCCCCGCTCTCTCCCCCGCTGTTCCCTGAGGCGCCTCCGTTCCGGGGCTGCCCGGGCCGCTGCCGGCGCTGCCATGACCAGGTGGGCTCGCCGGAACGGCGCTCCCGGGGAAAAGGCGCTGGATGCCACCCCCTGGGAGGAGATGGCGGGCGGCCCCCGGGGGCGGGAGGGCGGCTCAGGGCCTCTCTCCCTGAAGAAGGAGCAAGAGAAGAGGAAGAAGAAGAAGAAGAAGGACTATCTGAACGAAGACGTTAACGGGTTCGCGGCGTACCTGAGGCAGAGCTGCCCGGGCGGAGCGGTGGGCGAAGCGGGCAGCGCCGGGCTGGGGCAGGAGGCGGCGGTGGCCCTGAAGAAGGAGAGGCGGCGGGAGGGCAGGAGGCTGAAGAGGCAAGAAATGAAGAAGAACGCCATGGTGAGTTTTGCCTTCAGTCGTGGGTGTTGGCCTATTCGTGGCAGCTTCTTACAAACTTAGGAAAAGGTACGTGTGGAAAACGCGGGCTCCTTGTTGCCTGCGGGTCCTGGCAGGAGCCGGTTCAGTGAGGAGGCCGGGCACCATGCCTGCTGGAAGCATGGCGTGTGCTGAGTGACATTTCAAGTTGATGAAGTGAACTTAAGTATCTCAGCTTCGAAACAAACAGTGAATTTCAGCTTCAGTCTTGGCCGTTAGCCTGGCTCTTCAGGTTGAACACTGTTCTTGCTGCCCTTCGATGAATTCCCAGCCCCTCTTGTCTCCTGGGCGAAACTAATTCAGTGCATCTCTGTGTAATTCAGCAGTACAATATTCCTGCTGTTTTGGGGCCCCTTTCTGCAGTGTCTTCTGCTTGAGAATTGGAGTGGGATCTCCAGCAGACTGTCTAAAAGCAGTTATCTCAGCAAAGACTTACACATTCAGCATAAATTTACGCTGAATGTAATCTGGGAATGTAGTAAAGAGAGTCTACTACTAATTAATCTGAGATATCCAGGTTCTTCATGAGTAAATTATAGGACTGGTGCTACATTGCTTATATTTATCTAAGCACTTACTGCTGTAGTACTTAAAGAGCTTTGAGAACTCTGCTATAGTCAAAATCAGCTATCATCATTCATCCAGGGCACTCAGTTGTCAATGAGCGAATACCCCGTACGGTGTGTTGTTGGTAAAAGGAGAGAAGCACCCATAATAATATGGCTTAATGGCATAGACCAGTGACAGTTATTTTGTGACAGGGTACGATGTCTCTTTTGTCTAGCTGTTTTTTTTCCCTGAGGAGAAAATCCTTTGATATGCTAGCCTTCTAAAAAGCTGGAAGGCCTTTTTAGACTGGGATTTTCAGGTCTTTGAGTGCCGTTCACAGAATCTTGTCTTTTTATGTTAGAGTAACCTCAAATCTCAACACTAGAGATACGTGTCTGATAGTACCCTCGAGATTTCAGCCAAGAGAAGTAGTGGTCTAGTAGAAGTCTACTGGTTATAGGTGATAATCAGATAATAGGAGTAAGTGAATTCTTTAGTAAAGCCACCTATAAGTGCAGTGTTTTGCTATGTGAACTGTCTATGAAAATGCATCTAACTTAATTTTTATTTTCAAAGGTATGTTTCCACTGTAGAGAACCTGGCCATGGTGTTGCTGATTGTCCTGCAGTGCTTGAAAGTCAAGATATGGGTACTGGAATCTGTTACCGGTGCGGATCCACAGAACATGACATCAGCAAATGCAAAGCAAAAATAGATCCAGCTGTTGGTATGTCTCAGAAATTTGTATTTTTCGAGGTGCTTTGGTCTGAGTTTTCTGACTACTAAAATATAAGCTTTGTGTTTTAGTAATTTAAGTGATCTGAGGAGATAGGTTAATATGTTTAAAGGATACAATATTGTAACAGTGAACCTAAGAGTGTAAGAGACAATATAGTGTTTATAGTAACATAGTGTAGTAAGATCTTGTCCTTACAGTGTGCTCACTATTGTCTGTGACTTTACAAAGCTTTTTAATGTGGATCATAAACTGTATGGGATTTTGCAGGGGCATTTCCATATGCAAAATGTTTCATCTGTGGCGAGATGGGACATCTATCAAGGTCATGTCCAGATAATCCCAAAGGATTGTATGCTGAAGGTGAGTGTAGTAATTTACTAAAGCCAAAACATGTTTTTCATACTTGCCTGACACAGAACAGAGTAACATTGTAAGTGAATGGGGATCCGACTAAAAGGAATTTCCAAATATCTTTTACTCTTCGTAAAAGCAGATTAATTCTGGGGAATTCTGGGAAGTTCAGTGTTAATATTGATTACCTAGGGATTTCTGTTTTAATTGTAAGCTTAGTGTTAATGAGATGAGATGCAAAGTATGAGAGCTTGCTTGTGCTTGCAGTTTCAAGAGGCACACAAAGAAACAAAATCATAATAGTTTGTGTGTATGTAGTCAGTATGTATTTAAATGTACATATACCAAAGTATGTGGTAAAACCACACTCTCATACTATAGCTTAAGACTCTGGGAGGTGTTCACGCAAAACAAGGGCTCTCACTAGAAAGAGGACATTTTCAGTTTAAGTGACTTGAAAGAGAAATGTGATCTAAGTTTGAAGATTTCACTCAGATTCTGCACTGCCTTGTTTCTCTGTGGGCACTAACAAATAACATTCTGTCTCCCAATTCAAACTTCAGCTTGTTTCTCAAAAAGAGCTTCAGACACATCAGAAATATTCAGTATGTGGTGAATGGAATTTGTATTATATGATGCTTTGCAGAGCAACATGAGTACAGACAGTTCTATCCATCAGAGTCACAGAGAGAGAGGAAGCTGTGTTTGCGGGCTTTTAAAGCTGGCTGCATATCTGCTCCACGATGTAATATTATTGTGCCTGGGAGTGCAGCCCTCTCCACAGGGACATATCCATATCTTATTTACAGATTGTCACTACAGAAAACTAGAACAAGATTTTTCAATATACATACAAGAGCAAAACAGTGTAGGGAGGTTGTTTTGTGCTCGGTGTTTTTTTTCCCCAGATGAGTAACAACTTTCTATCTTAACAGGTGGTGGCTGCAGACTTTGTGGCTCTGTGGAGCACTTCAGAAAAGACTGTCCGGAAAAACAGAACTCAGGTGAGATGCAGGGGACCGTACAGAGCGGAGTTTGAGTGCACAGCTGAGTAACGTTGATTTACTGCTTTGCCTGGCTTTGGTCAGGAAAAAAGGGTTTGAGAAGAGAACTTGCAAATAACAAAGGTGACCTTCCTTTGGGAGTGAGTGCTTATATTAAGGAGTGCGTGGAGGAGGCATTAAGTTGCAATGCAAACTTGAACTTCCCTTAAAAAAAAATATCTAGCTTGTGGGTTTCTGAAGATAATATGAGCTGATGTGTTTTTGTTAGCCAGTATTTATGCTGCCGTTCACAACTTCAGCAGCTGTTGAACAACACTGGTTTCTTCTTTTGATGATTTGTGTGTGAAGTGGTGGAACGGAGTATAATGTCAGTTGCAGGGTGGTGGTACTGGCAGCTTGTAAAAGCTGTGTGTGCAGGCAAGTGTTCAAGTCATTCAAGAAAGGAGAGAAGGAGGAGATCTGTCCAGCTAGATTCACCAGCTAATAAGCTGGTGACATGTTCTTCAGTCTTCCATGTGGGTGGAAGAATTATGTTATCTACAAAAAAAGTCTGCTAAGGAAGGCAAAAGCATCAAACGGGTTTGAAGAATGAGGCTGTTACTGAAGCGGTCAAACGTGTTCATTTTTCTGCATCATTTTTATGGCTTGTAGAACTTTTGGGTTAATGACATGCCATAAACTTCTGTGGAATTTATGTAAGAAATACTTACAGAGGCAATAGAGGCCTGTACTTTAGCTGTTTTCTGTATCCAGTCCTACACATATGATACTGTTGCATCTGAGATCATATGTAACCTTCTATACCTATGCTGCTTTACTAGTTTAGAGCAAGTGAGATTGAGTCTTAACTGGTCTGACCGAAGTTTCTGATACAAAAAGACCCTTCAAAATTTCCCCAAACTCATCAGCCATAGCAGACTGTTGGGCAGTGCCCACTCAGATGACTGCTCAGTTGAAAGCCTGTAATGTAGCCCTTGTTGGATTTCTGCACGCCACATTTATGGCAAACAACCTTTGTGTGGTTAACGCTTTTTGTAAGTGAAAAACCTGTACAGATGCAGTAGGAGAAAATAAACGTTCATAAGGAATGGCATTGCTGAAGGCTGGGCCAGCTGTTACCAGGAAATGGCCGTCTTCAGTCGTTAGTGCAGTCCGGTGCAAGCCTTTCTGCTCTCTGGTGGTAGGGCTTTACATTGTATGTGATGCAGAATTGGAATTTTTTTTCTACCTTTTTTTGAGAAGTTTTATGTCCATAATGAAGACTGACAACTGCTGTTTAATTTCGCAAGGGACATCTTAGTCTTTATGCTGATGTTTCAAAACTAGTATTGCTGGTTAAAAGTAGCTGAATTAGTTGGAACTGTGACACCATTGGTAAGAATTGTAATATTCTTTGAAATCAGTTTGCATCATGCAAAGTACTTTTAGGCTACAGGGAGATAGCTGATGGCTGGCAAAGAGTTTTAGGCACTACAGCTTTTAATTTCTTCAGGTAGAGTTATTTGGCCTGCTTTAATATACAGAAGTTAATCTAAGTAAACATTGATTTATCTGTGTGATATTCTTGGTATGATTTGATTTGTTGCTCTCAAAATTAGATTGCCATTCAGAAAAGAAATATCAGTTGGTTAACAGTGTTTTCTCTAGGAAAGGGTTGTGAATTGGTTAAATTAAATTGCATTTAAATTAAACTGCAAATTAAATTACATTAAATTGCATTTAAACAGCAAAAGGATGATGTTGATTATATGCAGGGATATGAGCTGAGAAATGTAAATCTTACTCGGTTGTGCCTCCTCAGGCTCAGTTTTTTCATCTGTACAATAGAGAAGGTCTTTCCTTTATATCCAGAGGTGCTTGGCATACTCTGAAATCTTCACTGTAAGAGTTATTTGGACTTACGTGAGAGCTAAGGTATCGTCTGCATAGTCTTTGAATGTTTCTTTGGACAGTCAAATAGGAAAAAAACATGTAGTAATGATTTCTGAACCTTGACAATCTGCGTGGGGGAAGAAAGGGAGTTTACAAGACACAATTTTAAAAAAAAGGTTGAGTAAAGGGAGTTGGCTTCAGAGCTAGAACTAAACTGGTAGATCTTTGGTGACTCAACAACAGCCCTTTGCAGGCCAAATCTTCCTCAAATGTGAAAGTTTGGTATAATCGGAATGCTTAGCCTTTCTATGATCTCTTGTCTCTCACTCTACAGATCAGGTTACGGTCGGGCGATGGGCCATTGGAATGAGCGCAGATTATGAAGAAATTACAGAAACATCAAAGCTGCAAAAACCAAAACTGAAATTACCCAAAGTTGTTACTTTTTGAAGGCCTCTTGGCTATAAACAACAGTTAGCCTGCACTGCTTCACTCCAGAGTAGTGACTACACAGAGTGGATTGCTGGTACCAGAAAATGAAGCAGACTGCTGCTGCTAAATTATTTTCTTTTTGTTCCCTGTTTTTCCAGTTTGCCTCCCAGATTCCCCTAGCTTACTGAAAAGCTAGGAACAACAGAAATACAGTGAGTGGGTATTTTATTTTTATATATCTCTGCTGAAACACAGCATTCCCTCTGGTTCACATTCCCTTTCACTGTCAGCTCTCTGAAGAGGGATACCGTCTTCTTCTCGTAACAGGGGTCGGTTGCAGTAACCAAACAGGGTATGTGCATTTTATCGCGGGGGTCTGTGACCACTGGATTTCGGTGGTCAGTATTGTTATCTGAAGAGGGCTGCTTTTACTTATCAGAGACGAACGCAATCCTGCTGCTGGCCTTATTAAGAGTATTTCTACATCTCTGAAAGGCATTGTGGGTATTTTCTAAAGACTCTTGTTGGGTTCTGGTTTGGTTTTGCCTTCTCCTTTTAGAAAGAATGATTTCTTGCTCTGTATGTCCAAGCTTGAGCAGTCCTGTAGTGAAGTGATCAGGTAGGCCCTGCAGCCTGTAGAGCTTGGGGGTGCAATTACCACTACTCAGCTAAATATGTACGTGCATTAACTCGATTGTTTATGCATTATTGGATTGTTTGAGTATTAGTTCACCAATAGAAAAAGAACCATGCCCTTCCTCTGATATCTGTGGTGAAATATACCTGAAAAGACCTGGAGAGCAAGTGAGCAGCTTGCTTAGTTTCTTCACTTTTTTCAAGGAACGTGCTCAAAAATCTTCAGTGTTCTTATCCCTTGGGGGGGTTGGGAGTAAACTTTGCTTTGTATTACACATACCTGCTTAATGGCAGATTTATTTCTTTTTAAATAGAGACTGCAGCCTGAAAAACAGCATCCTTAGAAAAGCTGATACGTATTAAAAAAAATTTACGAAACAAACTCAAAATGGAGTTCCTGCCACAGCTCTGCAAATACTGTAGTAATTCAGCCTACGCAGCCAGTGGTGGTAGGCTCCCGCTTGCGTCTGATCGTCTTGCGTGAGGTGACCAAGGAAGCCTGATGTTGCTGCAGAAGCGTGCCTGGAGCTCATCTCGCGTGCGGCGCTCCATTCTGAACCGGTGTCCTGACGCGGTTCTGGGCAGCGTGGGCAGGTGCTGCGCGGGGTCTCTGCGCACCTGCGGCACCAGGCTTCTTGGGCTCCTACTGCAGCCGTGGTTGCCATCGGACAAATACAGTACTTCAGTGTCAAAAAACCTTAAATGTGCCTTCTACAAACATCAGGTTGCATTATACAGTAATAAGCAACAGTCCGTGAGGGGAACCTATGCAGTAGTAAAGCTATTGCTTCTAAAGAATTAATTTACCCTTTGAATAAACGTGTCCTAATGGTCCCTGCGTCGCTTTGGTGAGAACACAGAAGGAACACCAGACAGCAAATGTGAGCTCAGGACTGGGTTTTGAGGTGCTTAGGACCAGCTGCTGAAACTATGAATTTGGAACGTACTTTTCTTACAGCAGAAAACAAATACAGGAGTTTAATTGTGCTGATATATTTTATATCTGTACATGTTAATTATTTTTAATAAAATGCTGCTAAAGAATACAGTAGTTAGAGCTCTTATGTTAGGTTTCCTGGTTCTGCTCTGGATACAAAGGCACATTAAGTTGACTCAGACAGGGCATGTATATTCAGTTTATAATAATCAGAGCACACGTGTAAATGGGGAAGAGGAGCAGATGTGGATGAAATCAAGGATTAATTACAGAGTTTTAATTAACTATTGGATTAAAGCTCAAAGCAGTATCACTTTAATGTGGACATTTTGCAACAGACATTTATCCCAGCTTAAAAAGTGTTTTCTATTATATGAGTAAGTGTATTGTTTAAAAAGCATCTTTTTAGATCATTTCCTGTCTTTAAAAATGCCTTGATATTGTAACATGTTCTTTTCCCCCTCAGAACTTGAAGCCATGCACTTCGACTTCCCTAGCGGTACCGATACTTCCCAGACAAGGGGCTGGTGTAGGCGGCGTGGTGTGCGAATTGCGGTTTCGGAGCGCAGCCTCTCTTCCCGAGGAAGGGGCTGCTGCGGGTCTGTGGTTCTGAGCAAGACGTCGTCACCCAGTTGTGCTACTGCCAGCTGAGGCAGAAGCGTCCCTTTGACAGGCTGGTAATGTACACAGTGTACGATGTTTAAGTTGGAGGAAAAGAAAATTGACTGTTCCCACAGGTGATCACTGTTGCTTCTGCTTGGCGAAGGGACTGCTAAAAACAGGGTGAGAAGAGGGCAGTTGTGTCAAAAATCCCACAAGAAGTGTTGAATTAACCTTTGTTCTCAAAATGGCGGAGCACAAGCAGGGCGTGCTGGTATCCAGCTTGCCTGCCTTCTAGCCCAGCCTTCTCAGCACGGTGACGCAGTCCTCTGTGTAGTGCTCCTCTGGAGGTCTGTGAGCCTGACAACCGTGACTGGGTAAGACGGCCCTGAGTTCCATGCCTGTTGCTTTGATCCGTCTTGCACCATAAAAACACTTCTTGGGCTTCTGCGCCTGACTGCTGCTGTGCTGTCCGCTGAGAAGAAATGATGCACTTCTTCAGACTTAGAAAATCACAGGGTACGCCTTCTCTGAGAATTTCAGTATAAAGGCAACAGCTGTTTTTAGGTAGTCACATGCGATGCTTCCGTGGGGCTGGAAGCACGTAGGCCTCCCACTCTGCTTCAGTGATGGCTGAGGAAAATGAGGCACTGAAATGCTTGTACTACACTCTCCAGAAACGTGAATCTCCTTGTCTTGGAAGCTGCACAGAGGCTGATAAAATACAATCCCTGGTCTATGTCAAAAAGATGTGTGGTGGCTGCACCCGGCACGTGGCCTGGCTTTGCACTCCGCTGGCCAAGGTCTTGGTGTTGGGGGCAGAAGGCAGAACCTCTCACGTAGGCATGAGCTTGGCAGAACGCTCATACTTCAAAAATGCCAAATAACGTTCTCCGAACAGCCCCTGCGGTAGCCCCACAGCTGAGTTCAGCGTCTAAGTGCCTCTAAAGGCAAGTTATAAACTGTGCTGCATAGGAAGCCACCCAAATAGCTGATAAATGCTTGGTGCAGGCAGCGTTTGGGCTCGTTCTCCCTGATGTGTCATGCATGTATTCAGAGCTGAACATTAGGTGTCTCTGTTCTCTAAAAATTGGGTCCACAGAGACTCACCTGCCCACTCAAGAGCTTGTCTGCCATCATCTGCACACAGCAAGTGTGGGCAGGATGCAGACAGCTGAGCTCCTGGTCCGCGGCGGGGGCCCGGACCCTTCTGTTACCAGCCAGGCCAGGAGGAGGCAAGCAAGGCCTCAGTGGCTTTCCTGCTCTGGAGGGGGCTGCCCTGAGGCTGAGGTATCGCACCCTCCCCACGTGACAAAAAGGGCCATCCAAAATCAGGATCAGGAATTGGATCTGCAGTCTCTCCTCCAGAGCCAAGGACCAGAACCTGCTTTACTTTTTTTATTACTAGTGCAAAGGTATCCCTGTGTTGTATGGCATACAGAGGCCAGCCTTCGCTAGGCACAGAAGACAGTGGCTGGTTTCACTAATGCTTTGGTGCAAGGCTGTACCCAAGCTTAACCAGCCTTGCTGGGCGGGTGGGTGACTCACGGTGCTAGTATACCCAGAGGGCTCCCAGGGCTCCAACTGGTGTCTCTTCTGCTGCACTTGGCAGGCGTCCCACATGCAAAATGTGCAGGCATGCTATAACCTATAAATCACTGACGAAAGCTTTGATTTGGTTATAGGTTAAACTGAAGATGTATTTACTTAAGTGGGAACTGGACCAGACCTCTAGAGCTCTCGCTCTACCAAGTATGAGACTACACTAAGATAAAAGGGTGCTGCTACAGGTCACATGCTTTGATTCTCTTAACACCCCTGCATTCATGTTAGGATCTAAGTGCTGATGATCATACTCGTTTTTTTGAACAAAGCTCTTTTGAGCAAAAATAAGAGCAGAAAACAAAGTAGACGCACCACAATGAAACCTCTGAAACCATTCTGCCTTTTCATCTGTAAGGGAGTGGATCCAAGAGTCTCACTGTTCTGCATTTATTCGACACTTGCAGAACAGTCTTGGATAGAGCTTGCCAGCTGGAGGTCGTGGCACTTCTGTGAGAGGCCAACAGCCCCCATCATCACTACAAAGCAGTCTTTCTGGAACGATGTCTGAAGCTATTCCAGAGATACTGTAATAAAATTTACCATGGATTTGTCACCTCAGAAACAATAATTTATTGGAAGGCACAGATAAACTACAAGTATTAACAGATAAAGTACAAACATTAGCAAATGCTAACTTACATACAGTGCAATCTATAATGGGTGTGCAAAAACCTGCACAACTAGGTCAGAACACTGGATAAGCAACTTAATAGCACCACTTCTCTGCAAATTAGACAGGGTGGTATTTACTGATTCAAAACTGGCTGGATGCCATTACATTCAATATAACATTGAAATAGTGAAATAGCCTCCTGAGCTACAGTTCTACTGGGCCAAGTTCTGCCTCCATTTACATAAAATTCATTAATGCAATCAAGAGCAGAAGCTATCCTTTAATCTTTTTAAAATTAAAAATTGAATTTAGAGCCTAAGGCCTAATCTTAATTTGATAGAAAATGCTTGTACTAGATATTCTCAGGCTCAAGCCCAATATTGGCTACATGATCCAAAGTAACTAACCTGTAGAAAAATGATCAACAAATATGCAGGAATTTAAACCAGTACTGCTTCATAATCTTTAGAGGTCTCTTCAGAAATCTGTTTTTAACTTCAGTACTTGCTGCCTTTCAGCTCCAAGAACTTTATACATTCCAAAGCAGTGTCTTCAATGGATTTTGATGAGCCAGTAAGATTTGCAACTAAGTACGGCATAACACCTGATGTCACTTGGTTGAAGTAACACACCTGTTTAAACAAAACCAAATGAAACAAAAAAGCCTATGGATTGCAACAGTTAGCCATTTCTTGCAGAGCCTAGATGAGTATGAAAGTTTTTATGGATGCAAATAGAAACACATAGTGCTTCTGAAACTGAAGGCAATAACTAGGAAAAAGAGTTATTTTGTACAGTACTTTTTTACAGTACTTGGTGATCACAGTATCCTCGCTACTGCCAGGTCCTCAAGCATGTAGGTAAATGCACACAGTAGTGTAGAAGCAGAAGCAAGAAACATTATGTGTAACCTGTTAAATGTATGTGCTTTATGAACCAAGCTGTTGCCTGAAAAAAGAATCCCAGCCACTGAGAGCTGCTGAATGTTTTCAGAAATATATTTTCCTAAATGAAAAATTTATAGCCTTCCCAGGGTAAAGAACAAAAGAGGAACATTGTCATTGGTCCAGAGATGGGGTTCAGATTGCATCATTTCTGACATATGAAAGTTAATCTGAACTAATTCCTTGGACGACTTCTGTAGTCAGGGAAAAGAGATGTACACCACCAGGGACCAGTTTAATGCACACCTTCTAGAAATGTATTTTAGGATTACATGAATGACTCTCTCGAGGTGCCCGGCCATCTCCAGTGCTTAGTTTACATTTCTTTCCTACCATTCAGGTTGGCCAAAGTTGGGCAAGACAAATTCCACTTTGTGGAATGAAGAATGTCTTAATAACCACACTGAACTCTGGGGAAACTGACTCCTTTTTTTGTTGCATTGCTGTTACTCTTCTAGACTGTCAGCTCAAATGACATCATATGCACATGTAATACTTCAGGAAAGGAGACACAGCTGAGGTCTGCAGAGCTACTCACCGTACAGGAGCTGTTGCTGTCACCGTAGATCTGGAATCCGGCACAAAGGATTTCACTTCTGCAGCGTTCTGGAGAAGGTGGCATAGACGTGAGGGTAACTGACTTTACAGCTACTATGTAAGGTTCACTGCAGGACAAGGGGAAGAATCAAACACTTCTTCAACAAGATGTTAAAAAAGATACACATAAATGACTACAGAGTATGCACAGCTATACCAAAGATGTCATTTTCATATGAAGTCAAACAAGCTCCTGTATGTTTAAAGAGATATGTTAAAAGATTCATCTCTCTTGAGCCTTATTAAGGCTTTATTACAGGCTCCAATCAAGGAGACTTCTTGTGGAAAGCCACAGAACAATCGCCCACATACAACACCTCCTTTTTTTTATTTATCCTGCTCTCCACAACCCACATTTACAGACTCAGGGTCTAGAAGCAACCCTCACTAAGAGGCTTTACAGTGTGGCCCCAGCAAAGGTAGACATGATTCAGTTCCCAGATGTGGGGGGAAAAAAGCAAGCACAGTACAAGCCTTTTAGAAGCAATGTTCTGTTAACATGAAGAATTACTGAATATAAGAAAAGAAATTGAGAATAAAGAACAATAAGATATACCAAATGGTCCCATTTATCCATGTTTCATTATGCAAGAACAAAAAGAAATCTAATGAAAAAAAAAATCAATGTATGTTGTTAAACTGATGAAGGGACTTTTTAAACCAAATTCAGCAGCAAAATTTACAGATACAATAAATGTGTCACACTGAGGTTTCAAGAAAGGCCAAGCACTTCCTTGAATAAGAAAATCTCCAGAATTACATTAAATGGGATTAAAGTCACTTAAAAAAACCAAACGAACAAACTCCCAGTTATGTGCTTCAGCACATTGACAGGCCCTCTAGGATGGGTTTTTTTCCAGACTGCCTGTTTGGAATTCTGGCCTATTTTCCCTCATGATAGACCACTCCCAAAAAGTCACTATCAAAGAAGCAATCCTGGACTACACTACAAATCCGTGATGTTCTGAATTTACTTCATCACATCTTCATGATGCAAAACAAATCTGGTTGAACAAACTCAGGCATCAACATACTGTCTTTTAGACCAGCTACTAGTCTAATTTCTTAAAAAATAAAATATTACCTTTGTCACCCAACAACAGGCCCAGATAAAGGTCAACAGTAATCAAAACTGTGGCCCCAAAGTGCTCACAGTTAAATTTGAAATTGCACACTCACCTTGGCTGACTGGGTTGCCTTAGAGACACAAGAATCACAAAGTCTCTGGGTTTATGGCCAGTCATGGGTGGAGACATAACATAGTATATTTTCTCATCTTCATTCAGAGCCTGCAGGACTTCACAGGTTCTGCAAACACATTTAACACACACATGCAGATCCTGATGTATGCAATAGCATCTCTTATGAAAAACACAGCACAAACATATATTCCATCCTAACATTAAGCCTATGATTTTCATGTTCAGGCAGCAAGGATGAGAGAGGAACACAGAGTGAAAAATTGAGGTTTTCTGTTCCACCTCATCTGACACCTGTGTACTGTATGTGTACTGTTAATTCCTATTTGGAATGACATTAGCTTGCGTTCCATACAGTGCTGAATGACCAAACATTGTCCATCTGACGCAACACAGGAAAGACAGCTTGTAAAATTACATTTGTAAAATTTTATTCAAAGTTGTGTTCTACTCTGTTCAGACAGGGCCACCGGGGTAGGACACACTCTTTCACTGTCTTGGAAGTACTGATCAATATCTCTGAGTTTTCATGACAGAAAAAAGGACAGAATTTTCCTTTACACTGGCAGCAATAAGCACTGCTAAGCTGGTATTCCATTTTGACCAGTTAATCAGGCTTCATGGTAGTCATAAGAAATCTGAGACTTTGGCTGTAGATATGGAAAATCAACACAATATTTCTTCAGATTTCTTTTGTTACAAGCCACAAATTCAGCAGATCTTGTGAATTTTCAAATATCCCTAAGCTTCCTCTTTCACCCTCTGATAAAAATCTTTCAGGATAGAATGACTGAAAAAGCTTCTCCTTTAAAAGAATATTCACCAAATCAAATTGGTATTCAATTGTCTCTAGACATTATTCTACACCATATAAGGTAAATAAAAAAACCCTCAAACACCTTTTACAGCAATTCTGAAACCCAGTCCAATTCAGATACACTTTATAAGATGTTATTTTTCTTAAAATAGCATTTTGAAGATCTTTGTTTCTCACTTTGACCGTATGATGACGCTGAGCATCAGTGTCCCAAACAACACAAACATGAAGGAGCCCACAGCTTTGCCTTACTTCCTACAGAGAGCATGCAAAATATATTGACCTCAAGTTATATGCAACCTACTCAAATTAACCCTCTCAACATACATTTGTCTACACAGGGAATTTTGTTCATTTTAGAAAATGGTAACCTCTGTCCCAGCTCTCTCTTTTGGCAGTCCAGGGCAACGATATTTTAAAATCAGACTTAGGAGAAATAAAATTTTATTTTAAGGTAAAAAACCTAATCCATACTTTGACTAATGAATCTTTAATGTCAACTTCATATAGCAGTTTCTTCTTAATTAGGTAGAAAAGCGTCAACATCTCAAAAATATTTGTATCAGAAAAGGTTAGTTGTCAGTGGATTTGAACAGTCTTAAAGAAAGGTAAGTTCTTACATGAAATGTTTGTCCCATTGTTGGCGGAATGTGAAGTCAGACAAAAGGGAGAAAGCTAGATGTGATGGTATCTTCACTTGCATTTCAACTTTGAGTGACAAGACATCACCCTCCTCATGAGTCCATATTTTTATCTGAAAAAAGTTAATAACATATTAAAACCAAAGAATGATTGCTATAAATATTTTAACACTTATAAATGTTACACATCTAGGACTTAAGCAAATTCTCTCAGGAGTACATATGAAACGATATCTGACAGATGAAAGGCAGATGAGTATTCAAGATTAGTTTTACATTAAAATACAGCACAATGTAAAATCAAATAACTGATAGCACAGCGACATCACACAGTTTTAATTACATCAGGTTAGGGATAGCTGAATTAGCTTGCAAGTGGAAATGAATGAGCTAGAGGCCAGTATGACCTCTTTCTCACACTATGTACATAGAGCCTCTAAATACCTTTCATGCTGCAGGTGCCTTGGAAAAAATTGACTTATTGGACCATGTAGATATCACCACTTTCATAAACAACAGCAGATACACTTAGGAATGAAAGTAAAAACCTTTTCTCAACCTTGCTATGGAAAGTCTCCTCATAGAGGCTTCAGTTCACTAACTCCAAAAGGTAACAAGGCAACCTGAGGACCTCATGCAATTCTTTTTGTGAATTTGGCATTAGTGACAGGAGGTTAGAGTTTTTAAATCTGAGCAGGTACTGGTCCAGAATTCCACTGTTTTTTAACATGGCCCTTGAGCCACGCCAAGTTAGAGAAATATGGCATAAATATGGGAAAGCAAGGGAAGGTAACTACGATTTTTAGGAAGGAATGGAAGAAACTTTATTAAGGTAGATTTATCCGAAGTAGTAGTGATGGTTACGTAAAGCTTTCCAGGAATTAAAAAGTTAAGAGTAGGATCCATTGGATGTGGCACTGGTGAGCAGGAGCAAGCTGGAGTGAGGCCACATTAGATGAAACAAGCATTGCTGCAGTACGTGTGAAGCAACACAGACTTCAGCAAAATAAGACAAACCAAGCAGCTGCCCTGCCTGCCACCAGGATTTTGGAACATATCCAGCAGTCCTATGCATTGCAGCTGTGGGGAGCTTACCTAGAGACCAGATTTTTACAAAAGCACTTTCCGAGCTTTAAGAGGGATGATTTTGGATGATACATGGATTACCTCCTTGATCCACCTCTCCAACCTATACAGTCCAGCAGCTTGTCTTTAGTAATTAGTAGAGTTCAACTACTTCAGCTCCCTTTTTCCATGCAAATCAGTCACACATAGGCCTATGTCCCCTTCCCCTAAAATGACTCAACATTTCTCTTTCCAAAATATCTTTTTTTCTTCCCTATTCTTTACTGTGAAGCAGAGCACCTGGAGTTAACAATATACAGAGAAATTATTTCAAAACATCGTATTGCCTCTCTTGTCCTACTGTTGCAGTATCTTGTCTTGATTATTTTGGATCTATTTCTAGTCATAGCCCTGAACCCTATCACAGAGAATTCAAAAGGAATAACCTGCACATAACAATGTACACATAATCCTTGCAAAAGAAGGGCATGGCATCTTCCGTAAACCCTGTATAATGGAATAAAATGGGTAGAAGAGAGTGCTTAGTATTAGTGGACTTTATTCCCAAATTTTAATCTGATATGTTAAATTGCTTCTCAAATCCTAGAAAGTTGTAACAGATTTTCATTTCTAAGTGATACAACATTCATAAGCTTCATCATCGCTGTTGCTTTTTTTTGTTGTATCAAAAATTAACAGTCTTTCGGTTTATGGAGCATTTGTGCAACAAGGCAGATTTTGTATGTTTCTGTACTTTCATGTTTTGGAATAGGAAAAAAAAAACAACGATATAATCCAGCAAGCATCTTGCTGAAGTAAAGTCTGGGGTAAAACAAAAGGCCTAAAAGCTTTAGAAATCAGCTACAGGGTGCATGGATCAATATTCCTTTAAGGCACAGAAGAGAAATCGTGTTGTCTTAGGAGCCTTCTAGACTTGGAAATCACAAAATGAAGTAGGAGGTGCAACTGTTAAAACGTCTCTCTGCTAAGTGAACACTGGCAAAACTAAGTTATTACTGCAGGCCTGCAAGTCTTGTGGCTCTATGTCAAAGGACTCACAGTGCCACTTTCTACCTTCAAAAACTGTCAATCAACTTGGGGTCACTCTAATTCCTGGGAAAAGGGAACAAATCCTTCGCATATAGAGAAGCACATGCTGCTTTGGAAAAACTACCTACTAGAATATTTCATCCCAAAATACAATTCAGTCTAATGTCTTTGACAGTCTCCTTTCCCATAGTATGACTGCCTTCAGGCAGAGCACTGATCAGCACTACTACCTGATCCCTACTATTTGTTCTTTCAGCCTCTCCCCAAGAAACCATTTCATGGACACTGACGAGATCTGTTTGAGTGGAGATGCTGCTATGAGTGTCAATCGGAGAAGGCTAAATAGTTCTTCTGTGCCTATGCTGCTGTGTACCCTAAGCACAAGGATCGAGACCTGAGAATTTAAGAACGGTATGATATGCATGTGGTGGCCTGCAGTGCTTAAGGAAAGATGAGGTAATGTTCTGAGCTAGACAGAGTTTCTTAAGGGATACTCCCTTGTGCTTATGTTTACAAAAGTGAGCTCGAAACAGTGACAAGTGAACCAAACTAACATTTGCCAAGATGATAAGTTTCATTAACTGGAGATGGCAGAAAGCCTTCCTTGGGGCTGCATCTATACCACACATCTAAATTTGACTGGAGGAGTTGTATAGGTAAAGTCCAAGACTGGTTCCACTCTCATTTTTTTTTTGCCAAAAAGCAAATCTAATCCACCTAGTGGGTTAATTTAGAGGTAAGCATACAGTCACATATGGGGACAAGCGTACCCTCTGCCTACTGCTGACATCCACACTTTTGTCAGCAGTCTACCTTGTGCCTGCAAGTAGATGCTAAATAAGAAAGAAGACTGACTTGCGGAATAGATGATAACCAACAATTGAGGTGGCCTACAATCATAAGTATGGTTTGCTGTCACTGTTCACTGTATACATCCTTCCAGAAAAAAAAAAAAAAGTATTGTGCTACCCTGGATCCCTGCCACTTCTTTAAGGAATATCTAATGACTGACAATGCCATATTATGCAGAAATGTCCAGAAAAATGCGAATGGATGGCTATTCTCCATCCATTGATAGCATCAGTGTGATTTGCATCCTACATCCTGCCCAAGCCAGATTTTTCTGGATTTGAGATACCTACTTCAATTAGATGAAAGAACAGCTAGAGAAAGCTACTCAAGATTTTCCACCAGATAAGGCCTAAGTGGCTTAGAGGCAGATCTTACTATCAAGACTCCCCAAAAAGGGGAGAAAGTTCCAGACTCCAGTAATACTGGAAGGTACCTGGTGGCTTGCTGAGAGAGAGAAGTAACATCATGCTGTTTAAAATGTCATCCAGAACATGCATGGGTTTGGGGTTTTTTTATGAAGTAATTTCTTCACAACATTTGGTGCTGGTTCTATTACAGGTTTCAAGTATCTAGGGTTAAAAAAGAAACTAAGATTGTGGCAGTCCCACTGGATGCAGAAAGGAAGTTTCACATGGATAATAATACAGTCTTAGCAGAGGCTTGAAAATAACGCTCAACGTTTCAGTCTGATTGTTCAAGCTTGCTTTTTCCAGCATGAGTGCTGTCTGTCATTTAATTGGCACAACAGTGTCTACAGAAAGTTATTAAGCACTGGAACAACCTACAGATGGAACTGGCAGATTTGTTGTCACTGGAATTCCTTATGATTTATATATGCCCTTACTCAAGCAGCTTATTGACTAGGTACAAGAATCAGTAAATGAAGTTTCATAGCCTGTGACATGCAGGAGGTCAGACTAAAAGATTGTAACAATTGTCTTTTGTCCCAAAACATCTCTGAATCTACATGATCTTGAAGTAATCTGCCAGTCACTAACCATATTTCAGAAACCAAACCTTAACAGATATCTCTCTATAGTTTGGAAAACACGCACTGCGACTAGGTTAAAACTGAGTTTTCCCAGTTAAATTACTTTGCTACTGGTTTTCTTAACAGCATCTTCCTACCTTAAAACTGGCTTACACAAGATTCCTTGCTGATTTTGAGCTTATAACACTGATGGATGAACAGAGGTGCTTTGCTTTCAGGCTTTTATAATTTTTTAATAGAAAAAGGGCAGAAAGAAAGATATCCAAAAAGAAAAACGTGCATAGAAAAGAGTCAAGTTGTCTTCTGAGAAGACAGAGACTGAAAAGTATGATATATAAATTGCTGCCACGTGCCGACTGGCAGTGTGCTCTTGGAACTATTACAAGATAATGCCTTCTACTTAGAAATATCTCCCATGCTGCAAAGCTGGTAAAGGCAGTATATTAGACTGCCGCACACATTTTGCTTGCCACAGTGACATGAGAAGCCCCACAAATCGTCAACAGCACTGCCTAAACAAAGATGTCCAAGTTTGGTGTTTCGCTGGAATCAAACAGTTTGGCAAAACCACAGAAGCACATTGGTTGTGGCAAAGAAAACGTCTCACAGAAATGAGATATGGATTTGTTTGTGTTTTTACACTCTCCTGTGTCTTGCTCAACAAGCCCAACTGATCAGTTGCTGGCAAGCCCGCCCTTCTGGGATCCCAAGTCCTATGTTCACTGGTCATTCAGACCATCTTAGAACTCCTCCACGGCACCTCCAGGTTGCACAGCAGTCTGGACAATCAGGTTGCTTTGCAACGTTTCAGGGAAACTCTGGGAGTTTTGGTTTTCAACCCTAGCCACAGTAAACCAAACACTGCCAAGCCAATATATTTATTTACAAATGTAAAATGTTGCTTTTCTCTGCCCACCTCTTATGGTGAAACATAACTAAAGTGGCTATGTAGCTATTCCACAATTACACACTTACATGATCCAGTGTACTGGTTATTTCCCATCCCGATTTTGCTGCTAGCTGTGTCAGTGCAGCTACATTGCTGTAACTCACATATGCCTGAAATGTAAGATACATTTCTGAAAATGAAGGGTAAAGGTACATTTCACTAAACATTCCAGAAATTAGATGTTCTTTTTCTATCATTACCCCTCAATTGCAAACAAATGTGCATTTTCCCTTAAGTGTTTTCCTTCCAGAAAACACAGTCCAGTAGTTTCTGAATTAAATACTTTCAGTAACCAAATTATGTGCTCACATGGCTGTTGGCAAAACAACCCTAATCAAACAACAACAAAATACTACTTTGGCCTTCTCCAATTATAAAGCGGTGCAGAAAAACTGTGACCACCAGAGAGATAATACAGGTAACCTCTCAGACCACTAGATTAATGGTTTTGTCCATCTTCCTCCTAAGTAATTAAAATCTACTAGAAAATTAACCTCTTCATTGCTATCAAGCTGTAGCCTATCTTGGCAATTGCTTTACACAGTAGGCTCAGAGCAGAGAAAATGCAAATATGTCCATTACTTATGCTTGATGACAGTGGATGGAGTTCTCATTTAACCCCTGTATAAAGAAAATACAGCTTTAGAGTCTTTCATGACAGGTTTTAATTTAATATTAAATAAATCTTAGAGTAAGCCATTTTTATCACTATATGCATATTTATATTTATTGTTTTGCAGAAAAGAAACGCTGCTTCAAACAGCAGAGATGACGCTGTTAGCAGCAAATCACTTCCTGCATTATAATTCTCAATTATTTATTTTTTCATGTAATGGAAAATGACCCAGTAAAATTTCTGGGAGCCACTGATATCTCAAATGCAATGAAAATTTAACCACAAAAATTCGACAATGAAACAACATTTAGGGTGCTATAAATCCACCTGAATTCAGGTTCATCACTATTCATTTCATGACACAGGAACATTCTATGGCCTAGCATGTCCAAGCCAGAAACTTGTACCACTTGATGCAGATATCTAGGAATGAACATATGTTTTCAGCTCTCTTTCCCATAGAAACAAAGTTTACGCTATTTCACTGTTCATCTGTCTGTTAGTATTGCCATGTCTCTCCCCCCACTTTTAGTATTTACTAAACCGCCTCCTCACAGCAATTTTTGAGAAGGTCAGTGGCTGGATAAAGAAAAAAAAAAACACAACTAATTCCTCTGCAGGAGAATTCAGCTTTTTAAAAGCTGGGGACACTGGGATATAAATCTGCAGGAGACCTTACAGCTCAGCTGCTCAAGGGACCGCTTGTTAAAAGAGTCTATCTTAAAGACATTTTTTACATTTTGTATGAAACTTACTCTTAAATCAATAGTGAAGCAGCTACTCTCTTTTCAGAAGAAAAAAATGATTCATTTTATTATACGTTTATCTATTCTTCCATGACTACCATAACACTTAAGTACAGAAGGTCCACTTTGGACACTGATACGGCCTGTACAACTGTTTTACACACCCAAAAAGTGTACAAATGTACTATTTTATGGAAGTAGAGAGTAGGACACAATCTACAGGTTACCTGGTTGCTTCTCTCCCAGCGATCAGAAGGTTTGTCTTCTTTAGCAGACAGCATGCATTTTCTAAAACAAAATTTGAAAGAAAAGTAATAGCATGAATTGGTTCTTTACACTTCCTTCTATACATGCTAGAAACAATCACTTCTATAGGCCTAAGTGTCTTCTAAATACTTTACAGGTATTTCTTCAATTTTCGGTTGCAAGACAGGTTTGCAGTAACTCCTTTTTCTTCCCAAGAAAGACAAGGATACAAAATAGCCTATAGAGCAAAGTATTTTTGAGACAAGTAGCCTCTAATAATTTCAACGCAACTCAGGCAAAATTATTTGGAAAGTTAAGTAATGTAACAGTCATGTTTGAGGAGACCTTGATGACTTAACAAATGATCACTTTTTTGGGGGGACACATTAAACAACTATACCTTGCTAGTCGAATTCTCCTTCGGGCAATAGCTCCATGGTACCGCCTCATACCATCCTTTATAAAAAAATAAACCAGACAGTAACACATCTGATTATTTTAGGATACAGTCTGTAAAAAGACAACTAAAAGTTATTTCTTACAGATGGACAAATGCCAGAGATGTATTACAAATAAAGAATTGTACTCTGTACATTGGCCTTTCCCCAGATTACCCCAAGTCAGTTTTGACTTGACAATATTCCCTTAAATTTGCAAAACAATCCAATAAAAAAAGTTGTATCACAGTAGCATACTCCTAGCATTTTTTGGTCCTAAACCAGTGGCAGCCAGGCAGTGCACCACACACGTTCTACTCTTTCGAAACGTGCCACCCACCAAATAAACTAGTAATCCAATTCATCATCATCTGATGTCAAAGCACGAAGGCAGCATGGAAGAATTCCTTTTTTAGTGCACATGGATCTGGGACGCAGAGCAAGCACTGTGCAAACAGATATGGTCTGCCCTTCCAGGTGGCGGGTCTTTCCCTTCCCTTATTATTACTCTGCCACGGTGGACTTTTTTTGAAGCACGGAAGTGACCCAAGACCATACACCACACCAAACTGCATTAAAGGTCAACAGGACTTGTTATCTTGAAGGATATGCCACTTTGGAAAAGCCTCTTTTCCTCAGCTTTTAAGAGCTGACATGTAGCTTCTGGATGAAGAAAAATCTCCAGATTAGTATATCTCAGCATTCTTTAAACCAAGGAGTACATCATATTTTTTGAAGACATCTCTTGTCTGTTTTGTAGAGCACTGCCGTAACAGCTGCCACTTGACAAATGACCACTGAAAGTTTAAACTACCTTAAGCACATATTAATTTTCCCAGACTTGTTTGCTCTACTCTGAAGGAATGGGTGTATATGTTCTTATCCTGACGCTTAGCTTGTGGATGCCCCTCTAGGCAGATCTTTAAGGAAAACACCGTTTTTCTGACAGAAGCTAAGCTGCTATGACTTTTTTTTTTCTTTTTTTCTTGAGGAAGAGTCAGTTTTTCGTCTTGGAACAGACTGTAATGGGCAGTAGTGAACCCTGCCTCAGCTAGTACATAGGGCACCTAGATTTATTTGTCCAGTTCCCGTCCTATAAAATACAAGTTCACTGATGTTAAATAATCATTTCATTTCTGTTTATGCTGGCTCTCTAAAAATCTCATAATTGAAGCAGTGATGTTAATGACAGGTGACATCACAGCAAATAATTCAACAATAGTATTCAAACTGCTCTGAGTGTTTCATGAACCACTTTCAGGGAAACATAAGTTGAGATCTCCACGTCAAAGGAACTGGAAACCTCATCCATCTCGTGGGACTTGATTCCTACAGACTTGTTTGTTAGGTCTATTTTTCATCTTCATTAAGGGTTTATAAAAATAACTTTATTCACTGAACACTTAGGAGTTTCATCTACAGTCAATGGAGATTGCACAAGACATATACAGACAGGTGCAAAAATCTGCGAAAAGCAGATTCTTCTTCCCTGTCCATCAACTCACTACAGAATTTCTAATGATGACTACCCTCCACTACACCTCTCAGTTTTAGATGACTGAAGTTAACAATGACAAATCTCTCACTCGAAGTCAAACATTTCATTTAGAGGTTTTCTCTTCTGCAAGAAGATGCATTTCAGTGCCCTGTTTAGCCCTTGCTTTTCCAGCAAGGCTATAGTGGCTGGCTGTGTGACATGCAGTGTGCTGGGTTGGACCACATGATCTCATGTATGCAATTCATCCTGCTCCTGAGGATGAGAGCTGACCTTTGTAGTAGGTTTGATTCTGGGGAAGGTGAGCAGCTCTCCTTTGTCATTTACAGTGTTAAAAATGAGAAACGCGCTGTTAATGTGCCGTGCTTGGTCCTTGATCCATTCTTCACAGTTATAAGCCTCAACACGGACACCAACCTCCACACTGAAATAAAAGTTTAAATTAATTATTGAACTGCTACAAGTGATGCAGAAGCAGCCCTGAGACATACGAAAAAGGGCTGCTGTACACTTTCCTGTGTGCACGAAGCCTGACTCAAAGACCTTCTGTAGCACACAAAATAAATTACTCAGTCTGGACAGACACATTTCAGAAATAAAATAAAAGGTGGCACTAGCTAAATAGCACTAATAAAAAGAGCAAAAATTGAGCTAAGTAGCAAAACAGGAACACCGGTAAGATTACTGTGAGAAGAGACAGCAAAAGTGAACAGCACGATATTGATTTGACATTCAGCAGAAGCATGGTATAAAGGTAATTCATGCCCTGCTAGCATTCTGCAGGGACCAAATACACCTACAAAGAAAACATCCATAGAAGAGCAATGCCAGGATAACATTTGTCCCGTGTACAGAATTTGGAGGAGGAATTACTTTAGCTTCTGCCTTCTTGTAGGTTGTCTTGCTACACCTCTTGCAACTTCTGAACACGTCCTCCTGCTGGAACAGGGCTCTACAGAAGTTGTGTCACACCCCTGGCATAACCAGAGGGTCTGTTGGCTCAAAGCGCCATTCCTGTAGATGGGGAAATAGCCTAGCAGAGAGGTGCTATCCCTTTGCCAAAGGTCAAAGGAGAGTCATTCTCTGTGAGGCAGACACAACATCGCCCTAAAATTGCAGAGAGAGCACATGCATAGGAAAGAGAGAGTAACCATTAGCAGGCAGGATCTGTGCAAGATTGGTCAACAGCCACACCGCTAAATCCCAGGAGCAGGTGTTCAGTGTGCCAAAATCTATGTTTCATGCTTACAGTGACCATATACTCAACTAAAGATAAAATTTCAGCATGGGCTGTAGCCATTTATTCCAAACTGCAACTGGCAAAGCCTCACCTCTGCATACACCCAAACCAACTCTGGGAAGAAGTAAACAAAACAAAGCATGAATTTTGCCAGTAACCAGCAATAAATAGAACCCAGATCTGTCAACAGATGCCAAGACAGGAAGATCCTGGCAGCAAGCTGGAGTCTTCTGAAGAATCAAAGCTGTGGGACCAACTCATCCCTTGAAAATCCCTGAATTTCAGAGTGATCTTTATGGCTCTCAGTTTGCAGGATTGGGATTTGGTTACAAATGATCTTTAAATTAAGAGTGAAAGTCAGAGAATAATTTTTAAAAACTTTCACTGAGAAAAGTAAAAAAAAAAGGTGCTTATAGACAGATATTTATAGACATAGATATATCCCTCAAAGCTCCAGCTGAAATATAATTCATTCAATAATGCCAATCCTACTGAAAGCTGAAACCTAAAACACACAGTTAGGCTGGTGCTGAAGAAGTCAAGGAAGACAAGCAGATTAGGAGCTTTACCTGTTCTGAAATGCATTGTTCACAATTGCATTGAATACAAGGCGGTCACCCACGACGGATGGTCCCCAGAATTTAAACATATTGACTGATTTCAAGACAGGATATGAACGACAAAGGCGGCTGGAAAAGAAAGCAACAGATACAGAGAGCAAAACATAGAGTCATGTTAAAGAACCTCCTTTGTTAGGAGGTTTTGAAGTGGGTAGTGATTAGAGCAACAAGGTTTGCACAACCTAGAAGGTCACTATATTACACTAATTTATTCCGTAACTCACTGAAATACACTTAACATGTTCAGCTCCAAGAGCATATAATTCCAGCTTCAAACATAATAATACCACTTACGTCATGCTGTTTCATTTTCAACAGACTTTACAAACACTAACTAATTAATTCTCACTGCTTGATATTACTTTCTTTTGGAGCCAGACCATGAATCCCTTACCTACAGAGTAACCATTTACTTCACAGAGTTTCATCAATTTCTATATGACTGCACGGGGAGTAGGATTTTGCTCTGAATGTAAAAATGCCAGATCATAAAGCCTTTAAACAATTAAAAGAAACCTGAGCAGAAAGGCTGAGCACCAGAAACAGTGTTCAAGCAAAGCAATGTCAGTCTATCTGTACTTTTAATATTTCTACATTTTTGCTTGTTTGTCAGATGTTTTCTGCTAGTGTTATATGAAATAAGAATAAAAAACTACCCATATAACTGCCAAATGCATAGTTGGTTTCTTTTTTTTTTTTTTTTTTTTTTTTTTTTTTTTATTTGGTCTGGTTTACTAACTTATGTGCAGTTCGCTACTGGTGGTGAGCTGGGAAACTCATCTTTCGACATACAAAGGGACAGAAAGATGTTGAACTGATCCCTTATCAATTCAGAAACACAGAACTGTTGGCTAAATTTCAAAAGCTGAGGGCACACTAGTGTATTACAAACATCTTTACATTACATTACAAATCTTAGTAATTCTGTTCCCTTTGTCCTTCCAATTGCATAGTGCATCCACTCACCTGTCTCTTCTTATTTCAGACCTGATTCCAGACTGCATGCAATTACATGTAGTCAGGTTCAGCAAGGTTGTCTTACTGGGTCTCTTTGAATTGCTTGTGAAATAGGCTGTAGCCACTCTAGTAAAACTGCTGCTCTAGTACGGAAGATTGTCTGTGCCAGGCGAGTACCCTTTCCAGGAGCGTACTAGCAAAGCTGCTCTTCGGACCGATACAGTGGACAAACAGATACACACCTGATCAAACCCAGCTACACTGCTAAAGAAAAGTTTTGCAATTCCGTGTCATCTACACTAGGGAATTCCAATAACTCATCGCTTCTCTGACCTTCACAGACATTCCAGAAAAAAATCTGCAGTACAGGTACAGCTTAAGGGTTTGTGGAATAGGGATCTAGTTTGCAAGCTCTCCGTAGTGGGCAAAAACTAGGTTTCTTCAGCAGTTCTAAATGCAGTCAAAGCCCCACTCTTTACTGGGATCTCTGTGCATCACATGAATAGGGAACAATATACAATAATGACATCTATATTTAGACTTTGAAAAAACATGTTCTGTCCTCATGCATGAGTGCAAAATGCTCAATAAGAATCCCATATGCACATCTGAGAATAGGTTTTTCATTGTGCAGTTTTTAAACTTGAAAATATAACTTTGTAGCGTTCCTAGCTTTTAACTCACTGCACTCTGCAAACTAATGTACCAGTATTGTTAAATGCACACAATTATGTGTAACTAATTAATTTACTGGTACATCTTTTTGATAGACTAATACATTCAAAGAATTTTGTAATTTCATTAAGAACAATTTGTTCTTCTGATTTAAAATGCTAAATGGTGATCTTATTTACAATGTTTGCTATAAAGATGCAAACACAATGTTATTGAAAGTAAGAGAGGAACAAACCAGAAATTTGGCCTAAATATTCCATTTTTCCTGGAAAACTATGGCCTGAATGCTTCTACTGCAAGTGCAAGAAATAAGAAAGTACAGATGGAGTTCAAACTAATATTACTAATATTCAAATGGCTTTATTGCTATCTGCAAGATTATCATTTACTGTCCAGCCAAAAAAGTGGAGGGGGTGGGAGGGAGGGGAGAAGGAGGGTGAGTAACCTTTAAAATGCCCTTAGAAATTTATTTTTCAAGGGTTAGCCCTCTGCTTCCGTTCCTCCATCAGAGTTTGTGGTCATAGCAACTCTTAACTGGCACCTTCAAAGGTCAAGCCTAATTGTGAGTGGCCTCACAAAAGGTTTGTAGTGAGACAAGCTATTTCTCAAGCATAAACTACAAAATCTCTGTTTTCAACAAGCCTCTGTCAGCAGCTATTATTCTTGAAATTCTCAACATGACAAATCATGTTTGACATTCATTATTTCGAAGAAATTTTTTTCACTAGTTCATTTGCTGATATTTTCCTTTTCTTTTTAAACCTAAATGTAATTCTCACTAGGTAAAATTTATCAAATGAAAACAGGTAAATATTTTGGGTCATATTATAGCAAAAATCTGAAACAATCCCTTTGAAGCCAATGAAATTACATACTGCAGTAAGGTCAGTGCATTCTAACATTACTAAAGCAAGCTGTTTATCCAACCGCTACAGAAAATCTGTTGTTATCAGTACAACTACTGGCTACAAATCAAAACTATATGAATAATGAATGGGGAAGCAATTTAATTATTAAAGTTAAAAAGCAAAAACATATCTTAACATCCCTGCAGTGAATTAGGTCACTTGGTATGCAAGGAGAATTCAAACTGAAACTCAAGTGCTGCTTACAAAGAAGCTTTGTATAGAGTCCAAGAGCAAGGAGGGAAAAAAAAATGGTTTGATTTCAGGGGAAGAGAAATTAAATTATTTTATGTCTAGGCCATACTGACAAGCAATACTAGGCAGTGTCACAAAAATACTTCACACTTATTACCTGAAGATGTCAGAGCCCTTTAAACTGCTAAAAATATTACAACCTATAGGATGTGGGACTCAAGAGAGACTGAAACACTAAGTGACTTGCTGAAGGTTATGCATCCATTCTCTGTGCGCACCAAGAAAACAGAACATGTTTCTTTTGATTCTTCTTCTCTGACTTGTTCTTTCTTCTGGCATAATGATCTGCAGATGAACATTTAGAATGCTGCTCATTTTTGGATATCATTTGATACGGGGTCAGTATCAGTTTTATCCTGACTTAATGACTGACTCAACTTTTAAAACACTGCACCAACTACAAGGTCAGGTTTCTATTCCTATTTCCAAGGCTGACTTTCTGCAGAGAGTTTTAGGAGAGTAACATAGCCTCTTTTGCCTTAGGGTCTGCATGTGTAACAGAAGAGGAATAGTATTTGACTCCCACACTGGTGTGGCATGCTGTAGGAAATGTACCACGTAAATAGTTCAAAGGCCTCCTGCAATCTGAGGAGGAAGAAAAGTCACAAAGGTTTGGGTCTGTATTTTTCATAAAATAAATCCCAGTGAAACCCTTAATATTAAAATCACATCCATTTAGAACCATACACAAAGACTATGATGTAGAAAAGTACCTTGCTGAAATACTTGCCACTGTCTCCATCCAAGCCATGATCTGGCCACCAAAAGTGTTTCCATGATGGTTTGCATGAGGAGGCTGGACAAGCTCAATACTCTGTACATGAGTAACGTCAGTTGAAACTGCATCTTCCTCTTCAAAAGTGTCTGAAACACAGCAGAAATGTATTAATGAATTATTTCAGCTATTAAGTCTGATAGCCAAGAAGAAAATACCCCCAGTTACTGAAGCGTGCAATTTGCTTCAGACACAATGAAAAGAAGAAAAAAGACACAGAAGACCTCTGTTCTTTGCAAGAGAAGCAAGAGGCTGAAGATTTGCTCTGTTCTTCCAAGAGACATAAGAGGTGGGGGATGGTGCACCCCGCAGTCTATTGCAGCACAGTGATCCTTCCCAGCCCTCACTATATCCTTCAAGGAAGCTGTGTGAGAAGCAGTTACTGTGAAAGCTGGCTAGTTGTGAATACAGGCAGCCAACTGCCTCAGCGTGTGCTTGTGATTATTCATGGCTGCTATGTATGACCTCTAACAGATGTTGTGAGAGCAGTTTATCGCTTATTCAAATGCCTTTCATAGACTTTGACCACCATGTATGATGGGCATCTGTGCAAATGTGTCTAATTAAGGTTAGAGTATGACATGACTATTTCATAACCTGTTACAAATCTTGCGATTACCAGAGACAATATAGAACACATGAAAGAGAGTAATATGGATCAAAATCAGTAACTACCTTCCATTATCTGAGCATTTCCAATTTCATTTTCAAATGTTTAGCCATACATCCTCACTCTAATCTTTGTTTTTTTCATTTATATTTTGCAAGAACAGATTCAGGCATGAGATGATGTCAGTCATTTTAAAAGCATGTATGTGTGCTAGAAGGTACTTGACCTGAATTGTACTTTCAACTTTTGCCATAATTAACTAACTTCATAATTATATAAATGTGTGGATACATTTGACTAACTTGCACTTTGGACCTACTTAAGTTGTTGCATAAGATCCACTCAGAAGACAAACTTCACTTTATGGATATGATTTATACCTATTTTGCTACCTGGCAGCCTTTACACACAATGTTTTCTTTTCTCTTCCCCTGTTTTGCTTGTTCTGTCTCCTTAAGGAGGTGAATTAGTGCTAACAATGATAAGATCCTTCAAGGAGGTTTCCAGGCAAGGCAGTGGGAACCAAAATCAGCAACCTCTATTTGCTTTTCATGGTATTAAGCTGTCTCCTATGAGACAGTTACCATGAAGACAAATAACTGGTTTGCTTGTAGCAAATAAGTCTCTTCAGTTCTACAGAGTCTTATTAAATTGTTAAGACTAGAATTTATATTTACAACAGGTTTCATCTTTCCTCGGTAAAACTACATAATGTCTGTTGTTTATACATGGAGTTATGGCTCAGATTTTCCAAATACCAGCATATTTCTTAACTGTTGTGAATAATTTCTTTTGCAGGGGAACACAGCAACTTTTGAGCACAACTGTCTTTAAGAACAGAGATTACTATCAGAAATGAAGATGAACCTGTTTCTTGGCTCAATTTTTCTAATTTGGTCATAAGAAGTTTAATTTTTTTCTTTACCTGTTTTGACCTTCAGGTAATGAAGTTTCGCCTGCTTGTTGGGAATGATCTCATGGCATAAACATAGTTCTTAGTGCTTTCTTACAAAGACACAGCCATAAGCCTGAGTGAATTTTATCCTTCTATCTACATTATAACTAGTGTCATAGGACCTTATTACCGTATTGCAAAGTTCTGTGTGAACTGTTAAACTTTACACATATAACCTACATGAAGATCTGCATTTCACATCTACTTAATGCATGCTTGGCCTTCAATCCTGCATTTTTGTATCTGGAATTTCTGAAAGACAAAGAAATACCACTCTATTAGAATAACTGTCTTACACACCCTCACAAATCTGGCACATGCTTTTCTACATGATACCACAACCTCATGGAGCTCTATTCAGATGTTTTGTCTGCTTTTTTCCTCCCTTCCAGCTGCCCCTAAGTCATTTGTTCCATCTTCCATGCTGACCACAGTAATCACCTTCCTTATTACTCTCCTGCATTAGGTTCTGAAAGACCTGTTCATAGCCCAGTCGGATTCTTCTTCTCTCAATAGCCAAGGTATGCTCCAGGTGGTCTTCTGTAGACAGAAGCTTTACAGGTTCTAATGCAATCTATGCAAATGAAAAAGAAAAAAAGATTCTGAATGCCATAATCATAACAAAGTGCACTTTGAACTTAAAATGGCATCAGCATTATCTACAACCTTTTGCTATCAACTGTCCAAGATGACAAGTTCTATTAATACAAACAAGGGCAGAGTTAAAGTTCAAAAGATTCTGCATTATCCTTTCAGAATAATTTGTTAAAACTCAATGACAAAGTGCTTTTGGCTTTTAAATACAAACATCCATGAGAGCACACAGAGTTTAAGACAAAAGAAAAAAGGAAAAAAAAAAAGAAAAAAGAAAAACAAGATGATCTTAAAATGAAGGTTTGAGTATTGAATTTTTTTATCAGAAAAATAATCCAGTTGCATTGATCAGTGGTGTAGTCTATGGGAAAGTTTACCCCAGAGCCCACTCCCACTCACTACACAAATAGTCCGCTCCCTTTTTCACAATTCACTCCATACTCACATTGCCTATTCCATCTATCTGAGGAGTTATTTTCAAAGAAGCACTGGTTTTCTGAGGTGGAGGAGAAACACATGAACACCCAGCACTTGGTGCAGCTTCAGACTCTATACATTTATGCCCAAAATGCTACTTCTGCCCAGACATGCGCCCTCTTGCCAAGATCAGACCTTCTTCTCCCTTAAGTGCAAATTCCCATGTATGTCAGTTCAATGACAAACTGAATCCAAGCCTGTATTGGCTTAAGAAAATTATTACATTTAGATAAATACTGCAGAGGTGCCACTGAACAGTCACTTATGTGATTTGTTTACAAGGTCTAGCCTCAGAAACCTTAAAATAACGCACAAGCACGGCAACACAGACAAATTCAACATTTTGTGTCCTGTAGTGGTGCTGCTAATGTTTCCCAGTCTTGGAGTCTTCACTCAAATCCTCTTCCAGTTTCCTTGCCTCCTTTCTGGCCCTCCTCAAGAGCGTCCTAGCTTTTTCCAGATGGTCCAGATAAGAGTTTAGGATGGTGAGTGCATACTGCTGCTCTTTTAGCAACAGTTGTTCAGAGAAGTGGATTTGAAAAAATATTCTTTAATTTCTCCAAGAATTTAAGTTGTGACGGGATTTGAACTGAAGTCTCAAACTCCCTCTGGGGTGTTCCTGTCTTAAGCCTAATCTTAGTTAATCATCACCAATTTAATCCTGAATTAACCTCCCTGGAAATCAGGGCAAAAGGTAAATGGGTTGATGCCATGGATAAGATATCAAATCAATAATAAACAATCCTTACTTTATACTATTTTAGTGCTTTCAGGTTAACCAATTTAGCCATGAGCCTTTCAGAGACAAGTTGGAATTTAGTATTGGTAAAACTGTTCCCATCTGTTTCTTCTGCAAACTGTAATATATCATGGGATGACTGCTCTCTGCCAATCTGCAGTAGATGTTAAAAAGGAAGATGCACTATCATAACACATTCAGCAGCACAGGAAAGTCAATATATGATTCTAGTCACTCATGTTCAAGAAAGTAGAATACTACATACAAAAGGAGTTTATTAAGAGGATCTGAGGAATATTTCGCCTTTCACATATGAAAACTTTAAAAGAACTGTGCCTGTTTAGCACAGCAACGTGAAGGCCAAACAGAACCATGACTGATTGCTAAATACCTCTGGGAGCGAAACACTGGGGAAAAGAAACAACACCGCATTGAAAACTAATTAACATAAATGACAAAGAATTAATTTACTTAGGAAACTAGCTTAAAAATAATGTCTTCTCTCTGAATAGTGATGTTTGAACAACCTTGTCAAAATGGGGAGTGAAGGATAAAGAAACACCACCCCCAACACCCTTGCATGTTTCAAGATTTATATAGATCAGTTTCTGAAATGGAGAGAGACCGCGCAGACTCACAGGGATCTCTCTTCCAGTGCTTGCCTCTATCAATATTGCAGCCCTTGCAAAGACACCAGTTCTATTACTAGCAAATGTGCATGAAAAGTGGAAACAATTAAAAAAGCCTAACAAATGGGCTGTAGAAAAAAAAAATATCTCCATATAGTCTGGACTTCATGCTGTTTTCCTATTACTCATCAGAATAAACAGGTATGAACATTTTCCTGTGTTTCACAACCAAAAAATTGGGTTATTTCACAGAAACTCAGTCCCAGTAACTTCAAGCATAGAAGAAAACAGAAAGAATACCTTTCCAGCACCAACTGGTTTGGCTACGTATGTTGCATATGCCACACTCACAATTTTTTCAACATTAGTCAAAACGTCCTGTACTGTAACCTTGATGCCAACCTACAAGGAAGGATGTAATGGAGGAAGAAGACAAAAACGGTATTTACATCATTGTCAGTTGAGCTGAGACAAAATGGTGCACTGTTTATCAATTAATCACACCCAGTCTCTTAAACCTAAAAGAAAAAAGGTAAAAAACTGCTCTACTATCACTGATACATCTCTGAACACATAAGACCATCACAATATTTGCTGAGCTCTGAAAAGCTCTTTAGTACAATAACTGTGTATGTATGTTTAGCATCACTTGTAGGATAAAATACAAAATAGGAAAGACACTTAGATTTAGTTTTATGGATATCTCTTTCCATTTACTTGTGTGTCATTTGGAGTCCCCATCTGAATCTTTCCAAGACCTGTATAAGCGAAAAAGTCTGTATAAATGTATAAAACACAATGAAACACTTGAAGGTGAAACACTGTATTAGATCCTGTGAGACAGGCCTCACATGCATCAAAACTTCTGATTTTAATCTAATTTTTTTTAATCTTTTGAAATACATTCTCTGCGAGATGCATCACTCCCATTAATATTAAGGGAAATTGGACTTGGGCACAATGCAGAGAAAAGTACCCTTAAGGTTCAATTCTGACTTCAAGTAAGTGATTGGGCAATGCATTGCATACTTGTTACAATATGAAGAATAAGAACATGCATACACCTGAGATAAATATTTTTGTATCAGAAGTTTCAAAAATACTTAGAACTCCACCTATTCAGTGGATCCTAGATCTGATCCAAAGACTGTTTACAGGTCAATAGCTTTGTTCTGGACCAACACCACCTATCCCATCCCGTCCATTACACCTGCCAAAGATTTTAATTCTTCAAGGTCCAGTTTCTATTTTGACATGGATTATTTTACAGGAAACATGCAATTATAATAGTCATTATGAAACCAGAGTTTCATTAGGCAGTGTTATTGTTTAGATATCTGTACAAAGCTCCTTCTAAGACAAATAAGACTAGACCCATGTTGCATTCCTCTAATCTTCCCACCTCTCTTCTATTCTTTAAATATCATTGGGAATAAGAGTGATGATCTCTTACCTCCATGCTGGTATTGAACGCTCTGTTCACCTTTGCTTTGATGGTGATAATTTGTCCAACCCTGTTAAGAATAACATCTTATGGTATGTAATCATACCGCTCAATAAGGGTTTGAACCTGCCTCTCTAGGTATTCCTAACAGTAGCGAAGAAAATCTCATTCATCAGTCTCTGTCTTCCATACTGTACTGGAAACGCACTGAAAAAGGTTTAGCACTGTTATTCATCAGTCAGACTTCATTCATGCTCAGTAACGATTTTAGTCACTCAGAAAACTGCATAAGCTTAATACTAGCATTCCTTTTCCTTGCTGATGTCTGTATGACATCAGGTATGCTCCAGGCCCCAGGTCCCCCAAGAAATTTTGGCTGAGATTCTGCCTTTGTTCAAAGGCACATCTTGCTGTGAGTTATACCAAATCACTGAGTATATCTAGCTGAAAAACCACACAAGATATACTCCATCTGCATTCTCTCACATACAGATACACGCACATGAGGAAATAATCCCAAGACAAAAAGTGTCCTTTGACATCTTTGGAGAATGGGGAAGGAGTTCACTTTCCAAGTTTTGGCCAAGAACAAGGGCCATGTCCCTTCTGTTCTAACACCATACCTCTGAACAACTACTCTTTGCCGTTTACCTACATGGAACACCTAAACAGAATTCTATCTTTTTACCTACATAGAATCAAATTTAAATGAGAAAATAATTTCTTTCCTTCTGGAATTTCTAAAGTACCTGTTATGTGTTGATAACAAGAATAACCCTTGTTTTCAAACCCCTAATATCCTAACACAAGACAATGCTGAAAGGGTGGAAAGAAGGCAGTTTCCCCTAAAGTTGTCTTACTGAGCAGAGCAGTAAAAAGGACAGGATGTGCATGGTAAGTCAGAACCACAGCCAAAATAACTGGGCATCTGGCCACTGCCTTCAGGGAATTTAGACTGACTTAAAACTGCTAAAGATCAGTTCCAGAGCAGGCAAAGTGCAGCTACGTATATCCAAGACTGCAAAACATAACTCAGGCCACTTCAGTACCTATGAAATAGGCCTCTACAGCTAAGGATTTGGCACAGTCATGACCCCAGTTTATAAAAAAAAAATTCTTTATCATTTCTTCCGTATTTAGTGAATAGGGTTTTGACATTTAAAGGCTTTTCTTAAATTGCTTCTCTCAATGCCAGAACTTGAAATGAATTGTCACCAAACACTAGAATGGGGAACAGGAAACCTGCACCTTTATGGTACCAGACAGGAACAACCAACTACGCAGAAACTTCCTCTTTCTTGTTCATATTCAAGAACATAAGTGGAAGCCTTTGACTAGACAGGGGGGAAAAACGGTTAGAGGAAACAAATTAAGGCCATCTGCAGATACACAGCCCTCATTAGCTTTTGAAGAACACGTTCAGAAGGAATTTTTCCATCATTCATTGCAAAGAAAAAGCACAATCATCAATGTAATAGCTCTAAACTGCACAGCTAAGGGAGCCAACAGCTCATTTTCAAAGAGGAGAACACAATATTTATGTTCAAGCTTGGAAAAGAAGTTAACATTATGGTCTCATAAAAAGGCTTTAGAAAGCTTAGAGACAGAACTCAGTCAAGTACCCTGAAACACCTCTGAAGACTCTTGTCATAAAACTCCCAAGAGGATTACAGCAGCACAGCAACAGAGGTAACAACAAGTACAAGGTGAAGACAGACAGAATATATTCATTAGATGAACTCTATGATTGAACACGACACATACTGGTAGTGAGCGTGAGGCTTTCCTTAAAAGAGGGAGAGTTCAGAGTCTCTGCAGATGCTTGCAGAGGACGTCATGGTCCCTGTCAAGAACACCATGATGCCGGATTGTCCATGAGGTCCCAGTGGGAACTGCAGAAGTCGCTACCTCAGGCTTACTGGCAAGGCACTGTTCTTCTGTACAAAGATTGTTTATTTCACCTTTGTCAGTAACACCTCCCTGGTGACCCCTCTTCCTCTGTGCGAGAACACTGCGTAAGAGAGGCCGAGCGAGGTAAGCCTGGGTCTTTCCGCCTTTGAGGAAACTGCAGCGTGGGAACAACAGAACAAAGCTGGGCATGATCTCACTCAGCCTGAGCCGTCAGTCCCGCAACAAGGCGGGTTTGGACTTCACAGACATTAGATACCCTGCCTGACTGACATCTCCCCCCGTGCTCCAAGCAGCCTATGCAGGTGGACCCACATTTCATTGTAGAAAGGTCCATGGCCATATCAGAAAATAAAGATGTCAGAACTGAGATGGTCAGACAGTATTTCAAAATGAAATGTTGTATATTGTATCACGTATTCTGACTTTGGAAAAACTGATTTAAGCAGAGAGAGCTGATCAGCTTGGGCATTTAAATAGACACGTAGGGGCAGAAGTCACAGGACACCACACTTCTACTTGTAACTGGCAGAAGGCTTTTGAAATACATTAGAGTGAACTGAATACGATTCACATATGGAGCACTAACAAAATTTAAATAAGTGTAATTTAAAATCATATGTTCTTACTACCACTGAACTGCTGCATATTAAGACAAGGAAGAGGGATTTATTTGTTATCATGGCATAAGACTGAGTTTTGCAATATACAGATTTGTGGAAATCTCTGTTTCCATGTCAACTGAAAAGAAATATGCCCAGAAGAGTTAATCCTTAGAGAACATTTGGTAACTTGAGTTAGGTAAATGAAACCTTACAGCAGGTAACTTACAAAACATCTTTTTAATTTAGTAGAGTGAGATACAAGAGCTCTCTTATTTATACAAGATGTTTGTATAATCAACAAGATCTGGCAAAATTTAGGAAATTACACAGTAAGCTGCAAACAGGATGTTAGGGATTACCTGAGGCTCAAAAATAATTACTGAAACCACTTCATATGTTTGTACCCTATATTCTTGTTAAAAATGAAACACTGGCACCACAAGTGGAAGGAGAACTAGAGACATACTTAGAAACAAATTTGGAAGGAATAGTATTTTCATTACATTTTAGAAGCTGTGTTCTGCTCTCAGAAACAAGAGAGAGAATTGCTCTGAAGCTACTGAAGTCTGAAATATTATGCCTGAAAGAAAAAATTACCCTGACTTCATTTGTAGGACTATGAGTACAGTTTTCATAGACAGGATTTTTTCCTAGGGACAAAATTAAAAACACAGAACAATTACAGGCAGGACAAACACTTTAAAACGAATTTTGTAAAATAGATGAAGAAATTCTCTTGAGTTCTAGATTTGGTATGACCATGTTCACTTCTTTGTTACTGATTCTAGTTCTCATCCCAATGGTCCCTACTCTAAAAATCTGCTGTTCAGAAGTGTGAGCGGATGCTTGTTTTACACTCATGTACTGCAAACAGTTTTAAATTGACATCAGCTGTACATCTGACAGCCAAAGTTGCTTGGTTCGCAGTCAGGACAATTGCATGTGCATTGGTCTGTGTAACCAGGTCCATCCCATCTAAGCACTCATTAATTGCCAGATTGCAAGGTGTAAAAACACACAAAATCTACAAAGTAAGAGCTTTAAGTTTCTGTAAAGATATGGTTTATGGAAATGTGCTATTTCCTTTTACAGTGTCTTTTATCCCTTGGAAAATCATGAAAAATGGTTAAAACAAAAAGTCCTGTATTATCTTGTAGACTCAGTCAATGTTCGGGGATCACAAATGCAAAATATTTCTGTTTTGTTACATGAACACATTTTTTTAAAAGAGCTCATAGGAACAGAAGGCAAGAAATAAACTGAAAGGGCACTTACAACAATAAAAAATTCATAAAATAACTGTTATAGGTATGTACTCCTTATTTAACAGACATAAGTAATGGCCTGCAGCATTCACTTTAACTAGAGCCAAAGATCACTGGGCCATCAGTTTCTCACCTGGCATCTGGGTTGCCAAGTGAAAGCAACTACAGTTTATTTTTGACCTGAGAAATTGATCTGTTTTCTAGGTGGGTCAGGCTACCACAGATAGAAAAGAACAATTTTGAGACTTAACCCCATGACTCTGGGGAGTTCATTGGCCTGCTATCTCAGATTTTATAATGCCTCAGTTTATCTCTGCCAAATAAGAATCTCTAGAATGAAAACATTTGACTGCTGTTAGCTGGTTTTGTACCTGGCAGCCTCTTCAAACTGTATGTCATCCATAGACACTGTCACGCAAGACACACCAGCATGTTTCTCAGCTTCAAAAGAGACACATGGACACACAATTACCACATTGCATTTGCAACAAGCTATTCACCTATATACTAGTGCATGAGACAGAGATGAAACACAGTACATCCGAGTTCCTTCTTTTCATCACCCTAGTGCAGGTCTGCAGTGTACCCCTTCGAAAAAAAGCCAAATAAGATTAAAGTTGATGTTTACCATGAAATAAGGGTAACATCAGGAGATGACACTAGATGATGATAATGATCCTACTCAGTCTGAAAAACTCTCTTTAAGGCCTTTGTCTAAAAATGAACATTCTGGTAAGAGAGTACCAATAAGCATGTTGCAGGACAAAAAGAGTCACAAAGCATTAACAAGCCTACAGAAATCTCAGCAATCTCCCTCAAAACAGGATGTTTTGAGTATTGGCTATGTAAAACCAGTGTCAAAGTTTTGTCAGTTGAGGATTCTCAGACATGGGAGAAAGATCTACTGGCTTACTAGCGTGGTCACAGCAGTGGAAAGCAGGTAAGTACATGTCCTCAGTGCTGTACTAAAAGTGCAGGAATTAAATAAAAACAAATACAAACAAGACTTAAAAAATCAAACCCAAATATTTACTTATTGTAAAATATTTTTACCAAAATTTGCACTGTGTTCTCCATCTCCCTAGTATGCATTTGGTTATGAAAAATAACGGACCCTGTTTGTATTAACTATGAAAGTTAATCTGGAAGAGGTAAATATCTACTTTTCTGTTAATATTTAATAGCCAAACAGTTATCTTTTTACAGCAAGTAATTGTGATTATTTATTTGACCATAGCACATGGAGTTCCAAGTCAGAGGCTAAATCTCCACCACACTAGGAGCTGTACAAACACAGGGAACCCCTGCTCCAAAAAGTTTCCTGGGTGACAGAGGCAAAAGAGAGGACTAGCAGGAAACCTACAAGATAGCACTGCACAACAGGCAGGAGTTCTCACTCAAGCAGCCCAATATTTTTAGTGAGCACCGCAAGAAAAAGCTTGGAAGAATTAGAGGATGGTGCATGAGTTGTATCAGTATCTGAGGAGTTCCATTTGAAAATATGAGGGCAAAATACACAAAGGCACTTATCAGAACCAGCACACTGTGATAAAAGGGAAGAGGTCACTGACGACTAAGAGGCTCGAGTTGCGACTGTGATGGGTAATGCAAGGTGATGAGTAAGATGGTGATAGTCATAAGTGGCCTTAAAAGTGAGGAAGCAGCCAGGTGGATCACATCTAAAGCAGCAGGATATGAAATGAGGAAGGTGCAAAACCCGGGCACTTGTAACTGCGCCAGCTGGCACTAACATGGGTGAAAGATGGTAAAGCCAAACAAATCCCTGCCTGGCATGCTGAGTTTGCTGTGAGACAAAAAGCAAAGCAAGGAAAGGTGTTAAAAATCCTTTGTGTGCAATGGGATTAGCCCTGTGGGGTGAATGACTGCTGCTGCCCTAAGCCTAACCAAGGAAAAGCAACTATGAACAGTGGATTGGAAGTGAGCTCTGGTGGCAGATTTGCAGCTGGTGAAGATCATCACAGCTTAACTGAAGTCCAGGGAGCAAGGATGAACTGTTGTAGCAGCTGGGGCTCTGCCACTTCAGAGCAGGGACTCAAGTTCAGGGCTTGCTGAGATCAGTTTGGTGTCCCTCTTGCAAAGAGCACTGTTAAGGGGTAAATCACTGAAGGGCTGAAATCAAATTACTCCTTCATGCTAAAATAAATCTGAAAAAAAAGTGTGATCATACTAGGAAGCTGCTACGTGCTAGGTAGTTACTGGGTTATTGTGTGGGACAAGTTCTCCAGGATCCCAACTCTTTCTACACAGAAGAGTGGATTACATAAAGCTGCACGGAGCGCAGCACACACCTACGCAGCGAGCGCACCACAGTCACTGCGTCATATGGAGATGCCATCTAGACATGAGTTCCCCAAAAATACCCGCTATTCTCTGCGAGGCTCATTATGGACTGCTAATGTATGCAGCTGTACTTGGAAACGGAGTTCACTGACAGCAAAGATGGCAGAGCCTTGGGTTTTCTTAGTGCTTCAGATGCGGCTTTCGCTTCCAGAAGTTAGCTGAGGAGATTTTAAAAGTTTTCAAATCCGAGTTACACCAAACAGAGTGTTCTGCATGCTGGTTGGATTTATGGTTGGGTTTTTTTTTTTTTTTGCACCCATGCGCCAATGTTCTTAAATTAGTACTTTTCTTTCTTCTAGCATTTCTCTTTTTTCCGTCCCTTTTTTCACTCTGCTGCTCTTTTTTTAACTCTCCTCATCCTAACCACCCGTCACCCCCTTCTTCGCTCTCCCCTCAGATTTCACACTCCTCTCCAGCTCCACAAGCCTTCTCACTACTGAACTTGCCTGTTCCTAATCTGAACCCCCAAATCTCACACACTCTCCCCAGCTCCCCAGGGGCAAAATTTCGCCTCCTCCTCGCCCATCATCGGCAAATATCGGGACTGGGCTACCGGTTTTCAGGAAAGGCGACGCTGTCCCCGAGTTTAAGGTGCATTTCCGAGGGGATGGGGCTCAGGGCGGCCCCGGGGGCAAACGGCGGCAGGGGCGCCTCTCCCCACCGCCCTGAGGCGTCGCTACCCCGCCCGCCATCACCCCCCGCCCTGCGGCGCCCGCCAGCCGGCCGGGCCGCCGCCGCCCCTCTACCTGCCAGGCAGGCGGTGGCGTCCATCCACTTGAGGAGCTGCCCGGCGCTCAGCTCCCCGCGGTGGCTGGCGTGGGCCGGCAAGACGGTCTGGCACATGCAGACCTCGCCGCCCGCCGCGCCCCCGCGCCGCTCCATGGGTGCAGAGCGAGGGGGACGGCGGCGGCCGAGGCGGCCCCCGGGCACGGAGAGGCAGCGCTGCCCCGCCCGGCCCGGCCTCTCCGTTGCCTGAGGCGCTGGGGCGGGCCGGTCCCGCCCCAACCCCCAGGGCTGAGGTGCAGTCGCCTCCTCTGGCGGGGGCCGGGCCGCTGCGGGGAGGCGGGAAGGAGCGGCCGGGCTGAGGGGAAGGGGGCGCCGGGGCACCGCAGAGCAAAGGCGGCCCCGCGGGGGAGAGGAGGGCGGTAGCAGGGCTGTGGCCCGGTTTCACACCCGGCTGCCCGTTTCCACCCCCCGCCGCGCCTGCCCAGGGACCTCCGAGGCCGCCTCACGGCCTGGCCTCAGCCGCCACCATGGCGCGGCTGCCGAGGGCCCGTGCCGGCGCCGCTGGCGGGCGTTGGCACGCGCGTCGCCACTGCAATAGTTATAATCCTGCTCAGGTTATTTTTTTTTTCTTGTTTTGAAGTCTTGCTGGCTGATGTTGTCACGTGGCCTTGACAGCCCGGCAGATGGGCCCTGGGAAGGGAAGACACACTCCCATCGCCAGCCACCGGTGGGCCCGGGAGGGAGGTGCCGTGGCCTGGTGAACCGCCGCCGCTGCCGGTACGGACATTTTGACACCTACCTCGGCAGCCCGACCCCAGTCATGTATTCACACAGGAGTTAATAACGGGAGACCTCACAGAGGGCTCCCCTCTTACCTCCTCCTCCTCACACGGCTGGTAAGGTACCGCAGGGTATTGCTCTTGCAAACTATTTAAGCACTGCTGAGGAAGAGTGGAGCAATTGCTTTCAAATGGGTCAGGAAGGTCAATGTTTGACTATTGCTATGGATACAGTGTTATTACTATTGAAGGCTCAGCCACATGAAGAGGGCAGTTTGGAGATGCTGACAGGCCGGGCTTGTCAGATGTTAAGGCAGGGCTGGTCCGTGGAGCAGATGTGTGGCTTCAGCGTAGCAGAGTGTGTAACCTGTAAATGCTCTTTAAGTGAAGACTGCAAAGCTTGTATTTGACTCTCTGCTATTCCTACCCCCACCCCCTCCTTCGGATATTGTAAATAACGTCGTTTTCAACAGAGCAGCAAGCCTGTTTTCTGTAGCCTTTCCTTACAGCCTTTCCTCTTTATCATCCAGCTACAACTTCTTACCCACTATTCCAATGACAGGCTTCCCATATTTATTAAAAACATACATAAATGAATTTATACCATGAATGCTTGTTCATTTAAACATTGTTAAAGATCCAGCTTTAACCTATTAACAGCCAGGAAAATTCGAAATTTAACCAACCTGCCTCACCAAGATAGTTTCTCAGTGCAGTAGGGATTTTCTTCCCACATGGTCTGTTACTATCATTGCACTACAGCAAGATTTCTGTTTATTTGTCACATACTCTTTTAGCAAGCAACAGGATGGCTATACCATCACACTAGTTACATTCCAGAGGATATTGGCTCTTGTCCTGGTTTCAGCTGGGATAGAGTTGATTTTTTCTTCCTAGTAGCTGGTATAGTGCTGTGTTTTGGATTTAGGATGAGAATAATATTGATAACACACTGATGTTTTGGTTCTTGCTAAGCAGTGCTTACACCAGTCAAGGACTTTTCAGCTTCCTGTGTTCTGCCTGGTGCACAAGAAGCTGGGAGGGAGCACAGCCAGGACAGCTGACCCAGACTGGCCAAAGGGCTATTCCATACCATATGACATCATGCTCAGTATATAAGGCTGGGGGAAGAAGAAGGAAGGGGGGGATGTTTGGAGTGATGGCGTTTGCCTTCCCAAGTGACCGTTACACGTGATGGAGCCCTGCTTTCCTGGGCATGGCTGAACACCTGCCTGCCGATGGGAGTAGTGGATAAATTCCTTGCTTTGCTTTGCTTGTGCACACGGCTTTTGCTTTACCTATTAAACTGTCTTTCTCTCAACCCATGAGTTTTCTCACTTTTACCCTTCTGATTCTCTCCCCCATCCCACCAAGGGGGGAGTGAGCGAGCGGCTGTGTGGTACTTAGTTGGAAGCTGGGGTTAAACCACAACACTCTGAAAATCAGCATGCTGTGCTATTCCCGAGATTTATTTCTATTCTGTTGCTTCAGAAAAAAAGTTTGCACTGATTTCTCTTTCCTTCTTTGACTGCATTCTGTGAAAGAAAGAAAGAAAGAGACTCTCTTGTAAGTGGCAGTGGCATAGCTCAGTCTTGCTGCCTGAACAGGGTTTGTAAATAGTATGCAGCCAGTATTTTCTTCTTCCTCATCTGCTCAATCCAGATGACAAAAGCTCAAGTATCAACTTCTCACACTGTGGATCCTGGATGTCAGAAGGAAGAGTCTTTAAACAGAACTAAACATTTTTCTATTTAAAAAAAATTAACTTGTGTTTTGCCCACCTAGGCCAGTAATTTGTAAATTTGTTTTCAGGTTTACCTTGTCATGTTCATTGACCAGGCTTTCTCTAAGGTAATGCTTATTTGTTGTTCTTTCACAGGTAGCTTTCACCTCTCTTTAACACAGTCCCAATGATCAGGTGTTTGGGCCATAATATATCTGTGGTCTGCTGTGAGATTACGAGCTAGAAAGCTGTAAGTATCACAGGGAGATAAAAGTAAAATCTAAATCTTCTCACATCTAACACTTTCTGAAGTATGTGGAGGAGCACATTCTTGGGGCGAGTGGTCAGAGGGCTTGTCTTAGGCTGTATGGAGGAGTTTTAGAGAAAGAGAAAAGGTAACTTCTTGCCTTTCTGTTGGGGTAAGGGAAAGCTGGTGTTTGAAGAACACATTTCAGACCTGTACATACCTCTAGATTTCTAAGGGAAGGATGTCATTCAAAATATGTCCTTTGGAAGTAGGAGCTGCCCTTGCAGAACAAGAATGGCCACCCAGGATCCAAAGGAGCAATGCACCTGGCTTCCACTGCTGTGGACGCTTGGCAGAGACACCTGGAGAGTGAGGTGAGGGAACTCACAGCCTAAAATGCCCTTTTCCCAACTGAGCCTCTGCTTTCATAAGCTGCATTTCTCCTGCCCTGCAGCTCCTCTTCTTGGACCCTGTCTGCTGAGGTAACAGACTGCAATGCCTGTCTTCCAGTTGGCTTCAGTGACTTGTTTCCCTGCCGTCCCTTATACTCCTTTACCTTCTTACACAGTCTCCACTGGAATAACTATTTTACAGCCTTCAGTGTATTTGTCCTCAGAAAATACCTGGAAGGTCAGTCTGGTTCCTTCACAGCTGAAAAATAAGTGAAATTAAATTACTGCCCCAAGTTCACAGAGATCTATGCTTTTCAATGGTTTCCCAGTTAAAAAGTACCTTTTGTGGCATAGGAGCCTATACCAGCACCTCTGGCATCACCACCAGATGAAGGCAACTGGACCAACACTACATGGCTAAGGCAGGCTCTGGGAAGCACCTTTGTGAACCACGACATTTTTCTTTATCGATGCCCACTGTGGATAGAGAAACAAGTGGTCAAACGCAGATGGAGGATGCCTTACATCCAAACCCACACATTACTCAGTCACCACCTTTGGTGAAACTGTTCTTTTGAAATGAGAACTGGTGGTGAATTAGAGTGAGCTCAAGTTTAAAAGTTTGGTTAACCGACTAAGAAATTGACTTCCCTTCAGAACTGTTGCTTGCTAATGCAGTTTTAAAAAGTTTTTGTCAATAAATGATTCACACTTAATGGCTTGAGGCTTCTCCTGAACGGAAATAGTAAAAACATCAACAGGTGTAGTACTGTTTTAAATACATTTACAAAGAAAAAACAGAATGGATATTAGGTTATCCTCTCCCAATAACATGTTTGTAATTGAAGCAACGTAACTTAAAAAGCTTTGGGCAGCACAACAGCGTATTTCAAGAGTGCTGTGAAGAACAAGACACAGTGCGATGCCTGTAGAGGAATTGTGCCAGAAGAGGTAAGGCACTTTATTAATCGAAGATGAGCTCAGTATTAGACGTGAATAAATCTTCTGTAAAGTAAAGTGAGCAAGAAGTACTATTCAGTCATGCAGCACATAGACAGCTAGCAGCCCACTCAGCTAATAGCATAACTGCTCCAGACCTGCATTTCATCCAAGTTAGAATTTATTCTGAGAAATGGTATGCACAAGGGGGGTAGCAAAGGCGGTCCAATTAAGAACCAAAATTCCACAGAAGCCTGTAATCTAGAACTGGTTTTTGGGTTTCTACAAAAATTCGTTCTGTATTTAAACAGATGTATGCACACCTGGAGAGCTTTTGTGTTCCTTGGAAAATAACAGACTAATATGATAATCGTGACATTGTTAACACCTTCACAAATCTTTTCTTACCAATGGAGTCAGCAGCTGTAGGACACACCTCCAAAATAGATCTTTATAGTAACGTTTTAAATACAGATGTCGGTTACTGCAGTAAATAAGCTACAATATATAGCCGTGCATATTTGTAGACTGTGTACCTCTATATTCTTGAAACAAATGTATTACTGCCTGAAGTTATAAATGTTTTAGAGATTTGTATGTTTCTTTCATAACCCTAGTTATTAATGGAAAAAAGGGGTTTTTTTTTGACACAGCTTGTGAAAATACAACTACTTCTTGTAAAATGAAACTTTATTCTAAAATGTATCCAAAATTGCAAGACACAAGCACCATTAAACAGATAAATAGACATATATTTATGTACAGAGAGCATCAAAACACAAAACAATTGTTAATATAATTCTTATACCATTTTAATGAGTATCCATCAATAAAACTTTACAATTTAAAGAAGACTTTTCAGTTGCAAAACAGTTGTAAAATCATATGTATAAATTATGTTTACTACAATTCCAATAACAGAGGCAAAGTAAAATACAAAAATAATAATCAATACTGCAAATTCAAATACAAAACCCAAAGTAATGCTGCACAGGTACATATGTACACTGGATGAATTCATGCAGCTAGGCAGTGCAACAAATTAACTGCTGAGTTTAACTTATCACAAAATGGAACAACCATGTCAGCAAACAGAAGAAAATATACTTTTGTAATAAATCATAGTGCATTTTGAAGTTACGACTTTATAAAATGATTGTTGAGTGATATACTTCTAAAATTCCCCATGTGATCTGAGATCCCCCAACTCCTCTCCCACAAAATAAAATACAAATGACAAAAGCTAAAAACCCCACTGTAGTACAGAGTCTGATGTACTGGTACCATCTTGATTTTTTTTATGCTCGGTATCAGACTTGTTTGCAAGTGTCCATGTCCACAGGGACATGTGTTACTCCTTGCTACCAAAAGTAAATCTTTCACGCTCCAATGCTATCCCCATAAACTGAATCTCACATGATGCTTAGACTGCACTGGTTTAAAGAGACACAGCTGAGCCTTGAAAAAAGAACTCTTAAATCCCTATGAAGTACAGAGAGAGAGTAAAACAGAGGATAGAGAGACCTCGTTATTCCTGAAGCTCCTATCCCTGATTGCTTTAATTACATAAACACAGATTAACATAAGAGGCTTTTATGGCTTGGATGAAATTTCTGCTAATTTGCTGGGCAAGCGCAAAGCCCATGTTTCTCCACAGGGCTTGCCTTTCACAGTGCAGAAGGCTACAGACTATTTTGGTTGGTGAAAGGAAGCCTCATGTGACTATATAGAAAAATACTCCCGCGGTGAAAATGTAATAGAGATAAAGAAACAAAATCAAAACAGAACCTCTTGAAAACTGTGATTTCTTGTGTAGCCGCAATACTAAAACATGACTGTTCACCCTTCAGTTCTGCATTGGTTGGTATATCGTGAACATGTAGATAAAACCGAGTTTCATACCTCATTGAATATTACTGGTAAACTGTCAAAATTAGATGAGATACAATTACACAGTCTGACACTTTTTTTCCTTAAAATCTCAAGTGATAAGCACGCTCAGTGTTTTCACTAGGAAGTTACTGCTAAAATGCTACATTTCTTTGCTGAGAAGACATTAATTTACAGCAGCCTGTAAACTACTGAAGAGTTGCTCCCTGCATCCTTTGTGCTTCCAAAACCCCCTTTCAAGCCACCATTAACTTTCAAGTTAATGGGAGTTCGGAGCAAAAAAGGGATGCAGAAAAGCACCTGTATTGGATAAACAATGTAGCAATTTATACAGCAGCATTTCTAAATTTCCAACATGCAAGCACGCGTAGAGAGAAGCTAACAGATGCCATGCACTGCCGTGGTATGTCATTGTGCTTATGTCTGGTGAGAATACTATGGCATTTTCACCTGGGAAAACATAAACATTAGCCCCAGAAGACTCAAATAGCCAGTATTAATGAAGCCATCAGCTACTATGTAGTAAAGAACACCCCAAAAGAGGGAAGAAGTCTGTCTGCTTGTAGCTTATAGATACTGAAGCTGAAGAGAATTACAAAGGCACGATACAAGCCTATATTTCTTGTAAATTATATATATTCATATATTTTGCTCATACCACCTCAAGATACTGAATGGTAAAATAATAACTGAAGATACAAATGTTAATTGAAAGTTAAGCACTAAAAATAAACGATTGCTGGAGAAGATAGCTCATTACTCGCTACGTTTCTACCCTTCCTGGGTGGTGAGCTTGTCTACCTTTCCTCCATTGGCTGACAATGCCCATCAAGATATTCAAGAACTTAGTGATCCACTGAGAAAACTGGAAGAGTGTCAGACAACAGACAGGATGGCTTTATGCATCTGAAAAGTTGTCAGTAAGTGGCTGCCACAGCAATCTTTCCCACGGCAGCTGTTTCACCTTTGGCCCAGAATTCACTGGGAACCCAGAAACAGTAACTGCAAATTCATACCCATTTTCATGCAGAGATGAGGCTAAGATAATCTGTGAAGATAACATTTTGGTTAAGTTTGGCACTCAAAATACTGAGCAGCAGAGCAGGGATTGTACTAGCATATCATAAAAAACAATTCTCAATTTTTCTATTCATAGCTACACAAGATGCATATAAATTTCAACACCAAATGACTCACAACTTGGGAAATAAAGCAACTGTATCAATACCGCTCCTGTTAAACTCACAAAAAAATTACACCCACTTTTGTGTGATGAAGTTATACGGCAACTTTGGAGGCAGCTGCTGTCTCAGGCCCAGCTGTGAGAATGCGGACACTTCATGAAGGTGAAAAGGTGCAAGTTACAACATTCCCATTTTTAAACTTCAGCTGTTCCTCAGCTCGCAACAAGAATTGGTACAACTGCTGTTAAGATTTCGTACCAGCAGTTAATGAAGAAAGATATCAAGTTGAACTCGAATAAGGTAGGTGTATGGTGCAAGCCTGAGGTGGAACCTGCTATAAATGGGCTTTGCTAATCCACAGTAACACTGTCTGCAAAGATCTGATCTGTCTGAAACTGGATACTTTCCTCATCTCCAAACCAGCATGTGAAATCATATAAGTTTACCGCAAGTTTAAAAAAAAAAAAATCCCCATAAACTGCCGTTACGACCTGTATTCTCACAATCCTAAATTAGGAGCTCCTAGATTTATTCCTTAAAGCCCTCAGGAAAGGAATCTTTAGCCATCCCTAGAAAGTATGAACATTAGTATCTTAGTTACAACCTCACAGCTGAATTTAGAAGCATCATATGCTATTGCTGGTGTTGATTGATCTAGGCAATGGTTTCTTCATGTGTTGCTTTCAAGGAATGAATCAGTGCAGTCAAAGAGAGACCCCACTTAACAAATAAAGGTGAGGACTTCTAGGCAGGTGTAAACCTTCTAGAAATGTTCAAACAAGTCAGTTCAAATTACATCTGTTTGTAAAAAAGGAATTAAAGACAAAGAAAATTACTATGGGGCAGAAATCTCATGTTTGAGATTGAAGGATTCAGAAACTCATCTGGAAGCCAATCAGATTCAGGTTCCTAGGAGCTGCATTATTCTTGCCCATTACCAGGCTCAAATAAATACACTTTTGTGTATAGGGATGTGAAGCTCATTATGAAGCCTTGGATTCATTCTACCTAATTGCAGGCCTTTAAAAGCATTAAGGATTCCTCGTTGGACAGGGCAATTGATGCCATAATACAATCTTCCAGAGGCATCCCTTCTTCTGTCCCTCCTCTGACTTACCTAGGCTGGTAATTTTTAGGCAACTAAAATTAGGGTAGGATTAATCAGGCCACAGTGTGGAGCAGAAACAAGTCTGATGTGGCGGTACAGTATTATCACTAGAAAGTACAGTCTGTAATAGCCTTGTCTGAGGCTCCCACCCAGATACACTTTGTGGTTAGTGACCCACACAATCCATGTCTTCGCAGCTCCCCAGTCTTGCAAGGAGCTTTTTAAAGATAAAACAGTGAGGCTTGATTTTATGACCTTGTTTCCCTTGTTTGGTCCTTAGACAAGGCGGCTTCTCTGAACACCGGATTCCCGGAGCTGTGCTACACTGACTGTCAGAGGCACTCTCTGAGGGAAGGCTCTCTCAATATAAAAATGCACACAGGGTTGAATTTTGGTACAACAGAACTAACACCACCAACCTCGCAGCACTTCAACAGCTGTGGAAAACAGCTGTATATTTCAAAAAGGATTTTGAAAGAAGGGAAGCCTTCAGGGGCAGGTCTGTTTTCTGACACAGCCGAAAGGGCTCAAGTAAAGATGTATCCATGGTACAACTCTGTCCAAGGGCTGCAGCTGGGATAGTTAAGATTCCTCAAAGCAAGACCCTAAACCATTTGGAAAGGGATCACTGTCAGGCAGCATGTCGGACCTCTCATCAACACAGACTACTGCCCTTCTGAAACCATCCCAGAGGCTGCTTTTGAAAGTTACACACAAGGTCTGGAGAAGTTTGCAGTTGGAGTGGTTACTCATCGTAACACAACACTCACACACATCTGCATGTTTATGATGCTGTGGGAATTTTGATCGCCGTGCCCTTGAACTCTTTCACTATGGCATGGATTGGCTCCTTGCGGTAGCTGTTGATAATGAAAATGAAGCACACACTGAGGAGAAATACAGCTGTTCTGAAATATAAAAGTTTTGTGAGATCCCCAATATTATCAATATTAATGCTTAAGGTCAAAGGCAGTATCAAGTTTTGCATGTATTTTCTACATTAATATTTATATTGGCAAATTTAATTCTTGCTGGTTTGGAAAATTGCTGAGGTTTTCTTTACTTCCAAAGAGTGCAGTTTGAACATTAGGATCATTTATGATGGTCAAAGTCGTTCTTTGTCTAAAATACACCACCCTAATTGTTTAAATGTGACCTGCAAATACTTGGGAATATGGGGTTGGGATTACCCTGTTGTTCTCTATAAAGGGCTGAAGTAATCTGTAGAAACTTTTTTTTTTTTTTTTTTTTTTTTTTTTTAACCTTAGAAATATAGGGAATTTATCTACAGAGTGGCTTGGAATTGTGAGGAACATTTATTGCAAGTACTCAAAGTCTCATGTGAAAGGGTGAAGGTGCAAAGTCACTAACAAAGACTGCCTTTATTCAAAAGATTAACCTCGTCATTTAAACTATCAATAAAAACAAATAAAACACAGAACTTGGAATAATCCAAGTAAGAATCCCCTTCAACTTTCCCAGCTTTTTCACTTTTCCCATCATTGTCTTTCAGTCTAGACAGGATTTGAATTTCTGATGTCAGAAACCAGCAAAGAACACATACACATTTTTAGGTCTTTGTTGTACATCATAAAATACTAATAAAAAAAGAAACCAGAGTTCAAGAATTCAGATTATTTTTCTATCTTGATAAACAGACAAATAATTAAATTCTCCTTAAAACATTGCCTCACATAGAGCCTGTCATAGCCGGGGATGAGGACACAATATGGAGGCAGTGCTTTACCCTCTGCATACCCCTAGAGATGGGTTTCTGTCCTGGCACCGATGCAGAAGTTTTTGGAAAAAAATAAAGAGACACCAGAGGAAAAGCTAGTATGTCTTTGCTCACTTAGTGCAAGGAAGCCTGTAGGCTGGTGGGTCTCTCTGCAACAGTCTGCCGCGGTCCTGTATCCTGCCTTTGCTGAGGGACAGCAAGAGGAGAGACTTTCCCGCCCGCGCAGTTCCCTGCGCAGGGTCTGACCTCTCAGGCTTGCAGGCACCTGCCGCTGGAAAGCATAGACTGCATACCCGGCACGGAGCCATGAAACGTGCTAACCCGCAGCTGCCTGTTGTCTGCGAAAATCCAACCCCAAGCTCTCAAAAAGGATATGAACTGGGTTGAATTCTCTTAAGTTACATTTAATATTCCTGTAAATGGCTTATATATCTGCTGTTTGAAATAAATTCTGAAACCACTAAGCGTGCTTAACAAAGCTTTAACTATACGTGAACAGCAAGTTTTGAGGACAGAACAAGTACTGTTGTATATAATACACATGGCTGTACAATCAAAAGCCACCTCTTGCTTCAAAACAGGAATTTACATAGCAAGCAATGGTGAAAAGGCTTCTTACACAAAACCTACAGGAATTTACAGAATATGCATGGATCACTGAGGTTATAATGCCAGCAGTAGACTACACGAGTATCTTGTGCAATGTGAACAAAGTTGACAATAGTTTACCAATGCTTTAAGTAATTCACATAAATATGCTAACCCACCAGCTATCAAATCTTCCTCCTCTCCCCACCAGAAACAAGTGTTTGCCAGATGCGTGTACAGCAATCCATTACAAAAATTGATTTGTTTTTGTGGTTTTAGGCAAACATGCACAAAATAGATGCACTGCAACATTTTTGCAAGGGGATACTTGCCACAAAAAGGGAGCCCTCAAAATTGGTCTCTAAGCATATACAGAATTTTGATTCACATCTCTCAAATAGCCACTACAAGGCTAAAAATGTTTGTTGTATGGATGCTTTTTGTCCTAAAAAAAAAATATTTACTTGATTCTCAGCTAACAGAAAGCTCCAGCTTCCACTTTACTCATGCCACTCTTCCATGTCTGTATTTCAGCCCTAGTTTAGGAACTTTTATTCTCTTCCTTAACCATTAATGTAAATGTAAATCAAATCAAAACTAGGAGTTAAACAGAAAAATGAGAACAGACCTGGGAACAGCCTACACCTGCTTTTCAATGTCATGTTTTTAGATGGCAATTCAGCAAGCACTGCTTTTCTTTTCTGCTAAAGTGTTGGACACGCTCTGTGCTCCTGGTAGAGATGGACTTTGACATCCACTGGAAGGGCACCTGCACTTTGCTCATCTGTAACAAATGGTGTGGCCCATGGATATCACAGTCCCTCGTCCACGACCTGCCTAGATCAAGAAACCCAACCTCTCTGCTGGGGATTACAGACTCTGCAGGATGCACCTCTGCATTAAAAAAGAGAGCAGCTACTGAATCCTAGCTACCAGTTTTGCTGCTAACAAGCTTGTTATCAGTAACATGCTTTTCAAACTCTCCTAGTAAATTATAGCTTTCTAAATTTCTACCTCAATTAAACATCCTTTACTTGGATTTTATTTTCCTCCAATCTGCATGGCAAATATCAGCTTTTTTCAAGCTATTTTATGTCATTGTTAGAAATCATCTTGTCTAATGTGTGAGTCTGTGAGATGCTAACTTTCCTAATCTCAAACAGGAAGAGCTCTCAGGATATTGCTCTGCCACTCCTTATCTGTTGTTATGCCCAATGTCTCTAATGAAATAAACTTTTTATGGTAGGGCTCTAGTTACAGATGTGAACAACTTTCTGTATGTTTATTGGGCAAATCGTTCGTATTTTTGTGCAAAGATCTGGCATGGTACATTTAATGGGAAAATCCAAATGAGAGAGAAGAAAACATTACGCTTAAACAACAGAAATAAAGCCTACAAATATCCAGTTCATCCAGTTGATAATTGGGCTCCTCAAGGATTGGAGCAGTTGTTCCATAGCAATAAATCTTCATATCAAAAGCAATTACTGATGATTCACTCTATAGGGACAAACATAGCTTTGGTCATGGTTATTGTTATAATTCCCTCCTAATCTGAGGAACTGTATATATCTCTCTAACAGACCAAACTTCTAAATTGTATGGTCTATTTCCTAGTACACCCAGGGTATTCAGAAAATGCATCGCCTTTCAAAATCCCCATGTTTTGTGCTGATTCCCTATGAAAACTGGTGCTAAACTGCCAGAATTTTCTCCTAGCAAAATTAAGCTTCTTGCCTCGGCATTATAAAAACTTAAGGGATCCCCAGACCTATGCAAGAAGAATTGTACAAGTTCTCAAGAGAACAGCGAGGTAGTGTACGAATACCTTGTTTCTGAGTGCACACCTGGTGGATATATTATCCAGTCCTTAATTACCAGACCCTGTGAACAAGCCTGCTTGACCACTCGGTTACTCTTCTGAGAGATACAACCACAGAACCCTGCACAGCTAAGGGGCACCCTGAATCATCCGTGAGATACAGTGAGAACAGGGAATAGACAAATGAAATGACTATTTGTGAATTAGGCTCTTACAAAGTCATACCTATCAGATGTTAGGCAATCCACTTTTGGGGATGTGGAAGGAGCTTTCAACATAAAGTCCAGCAGTATTATTCATAGCAACTAGGTAGTAAATCTTGTTTTGATCTGATTTCCCCAAAACCATGCCTTTCAGCAAATACTTATGATGCTGAATTCAAATAAATTAAAAAAAAGGTGATTTGTTTTCTGTTTCTTTTCCACATTGAAATTAAAGAGTGGCTAGAATCGACCATTTCAAATTATAACTGAAAATTGCATTTTATTAATGTGAAAACATGTAGCCAAGAAAACCTTTATACATTTTTATGGCAAGTTTTCCCATTACATGAGAGGCTTTCTTACATATTTTAAGCTTAAATGAAGAACAGTGACCAAACAGAAGTTTGGACTAAAGTTGAAAAGCTGTTAGCTGTGTTGAGGGAACTATGGCTGCACAACTGAAAACAAGACAGAAGGACAAGTTCAGAAAAATAGCTCATATAGTAGTGAACAATGCTCTAATAAAATAAGAAAGAGAAGAAAGCCAAATCTGTTCAGCATTATCAGTACTAGATACATAAAATGCTCCTGCATTGGTAAAATCTTTAAAATAATGTCTGTTTAGGGAAGACTTAATTTGAGCTTCTACACTGTCCACGCTTGAGCATGGTTTTAGCAGTCCCACTTTCCTGAGGGATACTACTTCATTCTTAAATCTGTTTAAAATTAACTATCTGCAGGCTATATTTCAAACAAATCTGAATGTGTTTGCAGGATCAGAGTTTTAATGTGCTGAGTAGGTGATCCATTTATTTTCTCTAAATTTGTTACTGTAGTTTATTTCCAAGATAACAGCACTGGCAGACAATTTGCATGCATGAACTCAAAGCAGTATTTTAGATAAGGACTTTTTCCTTGTTTTTCAGGTTGAAACATAATTTTGGTAATTTCTTCAGACCCTCTGTATTTTGCTCTATTTACTCAGTTTATATATCTGCCAAATAATGTTGCACCTCAGATAAATCATACATTTCACTCAGATCAGGTGAAATCCTACCCAAACCATGACCTTATGTGAGTGGTTTCATCAAAGTTTGAGGAGGACAACTGGCATGAGCAGCATCTTATAGGACTGAGCCAGTAATGTCTGGAAAGTAGAGGAACCTGCACACACTAAAATTTAAATCTAACTCATTTATCTCTGAGTCTACTGAATTTTTATAGTTGTTTCGTATTATTAAATCCTGAATTAGATCTTTAGTGTGATCAGTTTGAAGAGAAATGAGCTGTCACTGTTGAAAGAGTTTTTTGGGTTTTATTTGAAAGATGTGCTTTGTCAGGATTCTCATCCTTAGGGCCCGACCAAACCCAAGCGCGTTTTGGACAGGAGCCATGGTTATATCATCACTTACAGTGAATTAAAGAAAACTAAATTTACCTGTACTGATCTTCTTTTTACATCGTTAAGATCTATTTTACATTCTCCAAATGCAAATCTGTAGGGTCAAATCTTGAAGAATCCAGTCCATATTTAGCAACCACAACAACAACAAAGAATCAGAGCTGACTAGGAACAGGAGGTAACACTTAAAAATAATTAACTGATCTGAGAAATAGAAATTGATGGAACATGTATCAGCTGAAAATTCGTTTTGACTGGTAAAGGGAAAACAAGAATAAAATGCTCAACACTGAATATTGTAACAGCTGGTCCCTCATTAAATTACCCATCTAATTCCAAATCATCTTTATATGCAGTATTTCATTTGCTAGCCACAGAACAGGGGAAAATTCAAATGATTTTTAGTCAGTTCAAGAAGCTGTCCTTCTGACACATGAATTGCTATCCATAAAGAAAAAAGATTCTATTAACTTCTTCCTAATTTTAATTATTTAAAATAAATAATTAGCCTATGTATGTCTTGTTGCATATTCCCATTGCAAGGGAAAGCAACAGCTGGATGTCTTGGGACATGAGGCATTTAATCCTATATTAAGGGGAGCAGGCTGGTAAATCTGAAAGTTATTACTGTCTCTGAATACGTGACCCATTGGTGGTCTGGGCTCTGCAACCAGAAGGCTTCCAAATAAAAAATGGCAAATGTGGCCTCAGCCACAGGCTGACTGATGACCCTCTGATCTGAGGACTGTCACTCTGAGATGCCTCCCAGTCAAGCTGAGGCACATTTATGTCACTGGGCAGCATACGGTGTGTCAAAGACTTGACTCAAGGTCATTGCCCTTTTTTTTTACATGCACCAAACGCACTCTACAGTGGAGGGGGGGAACACGGAGTGCAACTGCAGTTCTTCCTCATGCTCAAGCAATTAAGAAAATAATGCAACCCATACATGCAAATATCCAGGTATGTTTTTAATGCACGTCAGGCCACATGCTTTACATGTGATTCACACAGCTTCTTCCTTGCCCTAAACCCTGTTCTTGCTTATACAAGACTTAGACATGGAGATAAAATCTGGGTATGAATACTCTTTTTCATAGGTTTATGCAGCAGGTAAAATACTGGTTTCACTGTGAAATTCATAAGTGAATCCCAGTTTCAGCTGATTTCTACAAGGCCAGAATATTTGCCAGAATTCTTAGTATGAAAGATCCATTACTCCCTATTTTTGCTACTCTAAGATTTCATCACTTCTGTTTTTAAAAAGCCTTACTTCAACCTTGCCTGAAAGACCCATTTACAGAATCATGATCTATTTATTTCTATATTAAAGAGAGAAATCTATCTAAAAACCCAGTGTGGAAAAACTATCCTGCACCACTTAAAATAAAATTCCTCCCAGAGTGGGACAAGTTCTGACATTATCAATAATGCTGTTGAATAAGGACAGATATAAACAGCAGTTACATTACACACTGGTATCTAGTGCAATAGGAACTTAAGCGGAAGTAAAAAGTCGGTGCTTGGAAATAGTCTTTCTTTCCACATTAACACTCTAGATATGATGAAAATCCTACAAGGGTTTATAAGCAAAAGAAAGAAAACAAATGAAGAAGCAAAAAGGTCTATGCATATTTTAAAAAGCCCCAAAGGGATACTTATAAAGTTGAGTATTAGCACACAAGATCATTTTCTATGGTTCAGCTGCAGAACCTATGTATGGTTAGTATCACCTGATCTTACCAATGCACGTGTAAGTAATTTCACTCATGTACATAAGCATAGGGATGTAAGCATTCCCTACAGAAAGCAAGATGATTAGGTTTCCTTATATCTGATTAAAATTGTAACAATAAGATATGCAGTGAGCATTCAAGCAGATCTTCCAAATCTAAAATTTTGCAAGCTTGCACATCTTTTATTCCACCAGTCTACATAGGTATGAGAAGTACTGGACGTACCTAGTAACTTGCAATATCAGGGCACAGAATGACAGGCTATGAGAAGCAGGGCTTGATCCTGTTCATTTTGAAGCCAGGAATATATTTACCAAGATTAATGCTGAGGATCAATGCAACAATGTTTAATGATATAAATGTTTTGGAAAAGAAATGGAAAGGCGAAATAAAGATATGCTGGCAGTAAGAAAAATTGTATAGAAGGGAGTTCGAAAGAACTACAGAAGAAAAACTATGTGCCTGAAAGGATGCTATGCTCTTGTATGTAAATTAGAATAACATGCTTTGATGATTATATTCAATATGTGTTGGCACTTCCATTTAAGGGGTTTCTTTGCACAGGTTTAATTTAATGGTCAGACTTTCATCCTTAACAGGTGCCTGTAAGCTCAGCTATTGCAGATAATGCCAAATTCAGAAAGAAAAAAAAAAATTAAAATTTAGTCTCTGATTAATACGAAGCCCCAATTCTACTTAATTTTGCCAGAGTAAGAAGCTCTAGCTCCAGCAGACCCCAGATGCACTCAAAAGTTTGAGAGCTTACTTGAGGGCACACTTACCTGGTGTGTGGCACTTGATGCATAGTCCAGACATATCCAGCTACCTTAGCCCAGTAGCAGTGACATCATCTGACTGAAACTGGGCAGAAAAGAGTCCTGAAGTCCTGCTTAGAAGGCTACCAAGGATAATATAGATGTCAAATGCAGGCTGCAAGGACATCTGGAGTCTGCAATGCTTATGGGAGAAGCTGGGGTGCACTGGGGACATAGTCACTGAAACCAGTGGTATTAGTGGCAACAGCAAAGGGTCTTAGGAAATTAGACCTGCTTTTGTGTTTTTGTAACTCAAATCAACAATAGGGGCTTCTAGCATCTTTTGAGACAGCAACAAAGTGTTTTCCAAAGATAAGCAAATGAATGACCTTCATAATCACTGGGAATAAAGTCCACAAAACCATATAATAACTATCTAGTTTATGTTTACAACTAATCAAAGCAGTTATTATTATTAAAAAGTAATGCTACCAAAATCTTTTGATATTTTAATATAATTTTAAGCCTCCAAGCATTTAATCTTTGAATAGCCCTAACAAGAGAGTAAAAAGTGTTACACCTTTTTATTTTCATATATTATATGTGTATATATGTGTGTGTATATATATATATAATATATGTAAATAAAAACTAGTTAGGAAACTGTAGTATTCCTTACACATCCCGTTATGTGCAGCTACCATCACAATCAGGCCATTACATATACTTCTTTATCACAAGTTCATGAAAAAAAATCCCCTTGTAAGACTTCATGGACATAACCACATCTCAGAACTGCTCCTCCTACGTAAGTGGCTCTTGTACATGCAAAGTCCAAGGAGTGGACTTTGCTTTTTGTCTGTAGCATGAATTTTTGTTCAACCACTTTGTGCCCCCATTGCGGATCATCAACCTTTTGATCACTACACACTGAAAACTTTTCTTTTCTTGGGGGAGCTGGAAGTCATTAGGAACTAAGTGTATCATAATCTTGGTTTTAGAGCTTTGCCTGAAGAGACATGGGATTGCTTCCAGAAGCATTTCCTTTAAAATCATATGCCTTTTCTCCATTCTGTCCCCAGCTTTCATGTCTAATAGGCTGATCTCCTTATAAAATGGCCCAGACCTTTGTTCTCTTCTGTTCATGGCAAAAGGTAAGACCCTCACAAGGCTAGTAGTCATAAAAAGTTTACTCCGTCATTTTGGCTCAAACAAAAAAAAAGACTGCTTACTGGAAAGTTTTGGGGGAATTAATTCTGGTAGACGTGGTGAAAAATACACACCCAAGTAGCAGGGTGACCTGATTTTCTGAATGGGCTTGGGAAATACTGTTTATAATTGGGACCATGGATTGTTACAATTTGGTTGAGAATCACTGAAAATGGGAAACATAATAGTAAATTCTTAGAAAAGGTTTCTGTGATAAGGACTCTACTGTATTTCCACTAACTACCACCCCTATGGAAGATCATGCTAAATAGAAAACTCATTTCCGAGGGCAAGAGGCAGCCCTGACACTTTATTGCTAGATTCTATAGCAATTGGAGCTCACTTACAGTAACCTTATAGTACTCTATATAAACTGAGAAGCTTGTATCAAATTCAGGCTTCCATTTAAAATAGATATTGCAGATATTAGGCTTCAATTAAAGAAGAAAAATAACCTTCAGTGCTTCTTTTTTTTAAAGGCAAAGTATTAAAAAAAAATCACCAAACTAGGTGAAAATTATTAAATTTCTCCAAAAAATTAAGATGAGCTTTCTTCTATTTCTTGAGACAGTACAGTTTGTGATTCACAGGGTAACTGGTATCAAACACAAGTTAATGAAAGCTCTTATAAGCAATTTTATTCCTATCCATAACGGCAGACATTTACAAAATCAGAAGAATTTATCATTTGAGTTCACCTTAAAAAATAACTTATAAAGCAGTGATATATGCAACATACAACAGTTCAGGAGGGGAGAGGGAAAGCAAATTTTAATAATTAAAATGTAAACGTGGGAAAAAAAAAAAGAAGGAATAGAAGTCCCTACTTCTCATTTCTACTTAAGATGCCATGTGATAATATTTTACAATGTCCTGCAGGTCTATATATGTATGTGTGTATTTCTATATCACACACACATACATATACATTAACCCACACATGTACATACACAGATAATGGTTTGCAGTTCCATCTTGGGCAGTTCTGTTATGCCACTCTTTACAGTTGTCTCAATCATGTTTGGGACCCACTGTCTTGACAAAACGGGGGAGATGGTAGAAAAAAAAATGGTGGGTCTGATTGTGTCTGAGATCCTTTTGTTAAACTGTATACTGGGACGAATAATTTTCTTCTGCAGTAGCTCTCTGAAGAGGGCCAACTCACTGTGGTCTTCATGGCGAGACTTGTTAATGGATCACACACTCATTGTCATGCTAGGGGAGTACTGAAAAAAGAGGAATCCACATTTTAACAGCCATTTTTCCCCCCAGGTAAGTAAAACCACTTCTGGACCACAGCAATGAGTTCAAATGTCAACACGCTCTTTGAACTTCCTCCTAAATTTGTACTGTAGCCTGTGCTAAGGCTGTAGTTCAATTTGTGGTATCATAACTTCTGTTATGCTTCTCTCATTATGTAAAAATACAACTCTTACTGATAAAGCCAATTCTCTTGCAGATTGTTTTGGTGTTACCTGGGTGGTGTGATGAACCAATACTTCACTGATGCTTTCCAGACCTTTTCGTGGTCAGTGTTGGCTACTGGGGGGGGGGGGTGTGTGTGTTTAACTACGCAGACGGCTAGTCTCAAGTAGACCAGCTGCATTCATGGTTAGCTGAAGGACATAAATATTTTTGAGAGCTTTTTATTACTTTATGGAAAAAAGGGAGTGAAGATATGTTCGACTGGAATTAAACTAGGCTTTCTGGTCTGTATTATTTTGTATTACCGATTTTAGGAGGCAAGCTAAATCAAGGATTAGTGGTCATTCTCCTTTATGTGAACCAAAAATTCAATGACCACCTTACATTATTATTGTAACACAAACTGAACTGCAGCCCTTATTCAAGCTATACTTGCCCTCAAGTTAGCAGTACTTCATTACAATAATCAATGGGATACCACAACGCCTAGAAGAAGTGCACATCTATATGCCTAATTTGTTTTTAAACTGAAAATTGCAGACTGCAGAAACACTTAATTTGGCCTAAAATCTTCTAAGTAGAGGAAAATGTTCAAATGTAAGAAATATTAGCGTTACAAAACCTGATGGAAGAAACAGAAAGATAAATTTGCTTTTGCATAAACAGATGCAACAAAAAACCTGACAAAGTTAGAGTTTCAAGCTGATCATTTCCAAGTGTCCAAGCATATTAGAAAAAGTATCCTGGATGGGTCTTCCCTGGCATGTAAACTGCATAGAATGGACTACTTGGGTAAAGTCTGTTTTGTCCCATGTCATGTCTCTGATGGTTTGTCTGTCCCATCATGTGCTGAGCACTCCCACAGTGGGCCAGCAAAGCTAGTAAGAACATGCTTATCTTTAGCCAATGTCAGAGACCAACTCAAATGCTTAAAGCAAAGGGATTTTCTTTATCTGAGCTGAAGTACCTGGGTAATCACTTTGAACAAGGAATCTAAAGATGATTGAAAGGTGTTTGTGATTTTTAACTTATTATTAGCCAAGCCCTGTTCCCCACCCTGAAGCAAAACTCTGGGTGAACTGAACAGCAAATTTGCCTCAGAAAGGACTTCATAATAATGCCTACTCTAAGTAGCCAAGTAACATAGCAAAATGACATCTAGGAGCACCTAGAATCCAGTAAGTGTCTGAGAAAACTGATTTTCTTTTGAGTACAGCTGATGTCCTTCTTTTCATGACTTTAGTTTGGTGAACTGGCTTACCTGCTGATCAGACTGCCTGTACAAGCAATGCATACCAAATTGAGAGTCAAGGATTACCATGACCAAGGATCACATTTAATGGAGGTTCTGTGGTTACTGTTTTTTTGACAGATATGGAAAGATCAGTCTTTTGGGGTTGTACAAACCAATTTCCTCCAATACTCCACACAATCTGAACATGTGCCCTCTTTACGAAGGCACCAACAGCTAACATGCAGAAACTCTTCCTTTTCACTATTTAAAGAAGCAAACCCAAAGAACACCAAAATCTGATTCCCATGAAATTTGCCATGCAATTCGACTGCTTTGTGATCTAACAGAAACCGTTTACTTGGCATCATTTCTGAGCTGAAGTTCACTACTGGCATAGTTAATGAAGTTGCACTCACTTCTGGCAGCAGTGATTTCCAATAAGAATAGAAGTGTTGAAGTCACTCAGCACTTCTGAAAAATCAGGCCACTGCTATTTAGGAACCTAAATGTGGATTTAGAAACCCAGCTTCAGGCACGTGAGTATGAAAATACTGTAGTCTTGCTTTGTAATGTGTTTTACACCACGTTTTGCTGCCTCAAGCATTTTCCATTTTAAAAAAGCATCATTTGTCCCAGGCTGAACACTAGAGGGAACCTTTGCTTTTTCTAGCTCTAACAGCACACTGCATCTTTGCAACATGAGATCTACTGGTGCTCTAATTATATACTTCAGTATGAATCCTCTTCTAAAAGACATTCCCTGCAAAACACATTGTTTAGGAGTCAGAGGTTGGGCAACCACACAGTGAAACACTCAGATATAAGGATCTGTCAACTGTGTGTATTTAGGCTCCTTGGATATTGCCTCACAAATGCCCGTTGTGCATTACTGAATATATGAGGTGTAATTATTACTGCTTGACAGATCTAACTTTCATTGACAACTGACCTCTTAATCTAGAAAAAGAGTTTCTGCAGTAAATCTACACCTCCCACATTTTTCAGTTTCAGCTCAACTTCTATAGTATTTTGCACAATTTTTTGTTGAATCAATACTATAATTTTAGAAGCCAGTAAAAAACACGTAAAGCACAGCACTGCATTACAAGTACACTACAAAACTGTGTTCTTGCCGTAATTTTTCTTTTTTTTAAATGAAATGCCAGAGATAAAGGTTCACAATGTAAAAAAGACACTAGGTGAAGAAATACTTACGCTCTCACTCTGAAAAGGGTTTAGGAAGTTTCCACCCATCTCACCATCATCCCTGGGAGTGCCAGGCTGATTACTCATGCTCATATTACTGGGAGAGTTCTGTGAAATAAGATTTAAAAATACAGATTAAGTGTTGAAGATTTCAGTTCATTTCCCAGCTTCACCAAGTGTGCCAAAGGCACGCTTTACACGATACCGTAGTGCACCAAGATGCACTGTGCAATACACTGAAATTTCCAAAAATGAAAAATAAGCCTCTGTGGGGTTTTGCATGATCCAGTCACTAATTTTAGCCTGTAAAGTAATGTTTTCTTCCCTGAAGCAAGAATTATTTACTTGTAATTCTTGTTTTCAGTTATAGCCAGCATCTTCTGAAGTCAGGAAAAGCTATAAATGGCTGCAGCAGGGACACAAGGTAGCTCTGTCGCTCCATTAAATCATGTGGACAAATTCAGAAGTCTATGAGCGTGTGCCTTGACGTACGTGACCTATGAGTATGTACTTAAAGCAAGACATATGGATGGATCTGGTCTACACAGACCTTTGCAAAGGGCTGGGCCTGAGGTCTTTGTTCATAGTGTTCACAGTTCACTGAAATACAGTTTCACAAGTTGTTCATAACTGTGGTTCAAGTGCTAAACCACTTCACTGAGCGCAGCTAATATGCAGTGTTTACAGGTAAAAGAGTTAACAAGAGTTTTAGATAAAAGACTCCTGAGTAACAGCTGGACGCTGCACTGAGCTCACAAACACTTTGAGGAGGAGCTGTTCTTTTGCTATTTGCTTGCACAGAGCATAATGCAACAGCGTTTTAATCTACCTTTTCAGTGTCTATGTGTAACTGAAATGCTAATGAATAATAACAATACAGTTATTATTACAGTTATTACAGGCTTCTGAAGACAAATTCCTTTTTTTTACATAAATGCACAACCACCTCTGCAATGTTCAGAAAATGCTTTCAAGATTCAGTTACTTAAAGAAAGGGTGAAACGAGAGAATTGTCACAGAAATTACTTTGAGTCAATAGCTAATACACCATTATTGTAGACACTACAATTAGTTAGGTGTTTTTACACAGTTGATTTGTAGTACCATACCATGGCTGGAGCATGGGCGAGTCTCTTTCCATCACTGTTAATACTCCTGCTTACAGAGGATTTGTGATGGAAAAGGAGCAGTCAGGGAAAGGAGGGAGCGAAGTCATGAACTTCATTATGAAACATTTACATCTATCACAGTTCTTCCCTTTATTTATTTATTTTTTTTAATCCAGGAAAATTGAATGCAATATTGCTTATATTACTTATACATGCGCAGATCTGGTATGTCACAATAAATTTAACACAAACCTAGTGCAGTCAATGGGCAAGCTAACAAAATGCAACTCCAAGTAGTGCTCTTGATCAAAGTGACCAAATCATAATGGCTGTAAGAATCCTAAGTGAATTTGTTCTCTTTTTCTTATGTTATTCTCAATTACAATCCTGACACAGTATGTCTGTCAGCATAGAGATTTTTTCTTTAAAAAAACCCAGATATTGCACTTTGAAAATACCTGCATGCCATCTTCATTTAATGTAACTAAATCTGCAAGAGCTCAAACTTTTAATGAAAAATAGCAAACATTAAAAAAAGAGAAAGTCCCCTTAATTTCTTGGCACTTTCCTTGCAACTACAAAGGCTATCTATCCTACCTTGGCACTTTAAAGATGTATAGTGGAGTAGTCACTGAACAGAAGATGGGGTGGGATAGCTATGACTTCTGCTTCCCCTTCATACCATATGTCTGCAAGCTCCCCGTTCTAATCATGAAGTCCCGTGTTGACCACTGTCCATGATTTAAATATTGCAACATATTCCACTGTTTCACGGGATCTACTTCACCTCCAAAGAGAACAAAAAGCATTGTTCCCAGCCTCACCAAATACCAAAACTGAAATCAGTTATTTTTTGCTACTGCATTAGCAGAGTGGTATGCCTGATGGCTGCACATACTGTTTGCTTTGCCATGTATTTTGTATGGTTAATGAAAGGCTGCTGTTAATTTTTCACCATATTGCCCTGAAGGAAGCTCACCATTCTCAGTCTGAATGGCCAAGTATGTTTATGGGTTCAGCTCAGTGTATTTATTTTCAGTTATAGATTAAATATAAAATTAATTACATAAGTGACATGCAGGCATACCTGTTTTTTATTAGCACCTAAAATGCAACTTAGAGAGTTGGGCCAAGACCTTTTGCTTTCTTCAGTCTAGTTCACTGCTTCTGAAACTGTGATCCCCAGATCTCCAGGAATCACTGGACAACATGTCCATCAAAGACAACTAAAAGCCTGACAATTAAGTTTGCTATTCAGTGAAGTTAGTATAGCAAATATTTAGGGATCCACAGCTTGAAAAAGGTTGAAAACTATTGCTTTAGTTCAACCACAGCTATTGTACGTTAAGCAGGAATTAATTCAGGGAAGTCCTGTTGCCTGTGTTATGCAGGAGGTCATACTACACAATCGTATCAGTCCCTTCTGGCCTTAAAATCTATGAATATAAAGTTTAAAACCCACTAAGGACTTGTCACATTTATTTTATATGATGCTCCTGCACTTTTGTTCATTCCTGGGGGATTTACCCCTATTTTATCTTGCTCTGTGTAGTGCAAAGCTTTGAAATCCTGCAATCGCTACAGTATGCCAGCCCCAAAGGTTCAAATTCCCGACATAAATGCTTTTATAGCAACTCCCTGGGCTGCTTTTATGGCCAGTATGGGTTCTAGCATTGTGGTACTAGCTGAGTTTTTCCAAAGCATGTCTTTGATGCCTGCACAAATTCCATGGGCACTGCAAGAAACACTTGTTATTAATGTTTATTTAATATGCACAATTTCAGTTCATTTACTTCCCCCATCTCAATCTACTTTATAAAAACTTCATGTTTTGCCATTCAGCCAACTAAATTAAAACCTTCTCTAGAAAATGTAGCTCTGAATTCCATGAGCCATACTGATTCTACCAAGACTGGATTAATTTTCTGCATCTCCTGGGAATTGATAATGAGCTCCTCTAATACACATTCGACTCCACTGAAGTCCTATGCCTGGACTTGAGTATCACACACCCCAAACTGTGTTAACTTCAGTGAACAATTTCTGTCACAGGAAATCTACTTGTGAAAAAGCCAACTGCAAGACTAGCTGGTGATGTATGCAGGGAGACCGTTGCCTTAAGAAGAACAATCCTTGAAATTGTGTACAAAATTGGAAGGCAGCCACCTAGTAATTTTGCATGCATCAGCCCCAGAAATCTACTATTCCTTGCAAGCAGAACTCTTCCATTCAAGTTTCAAAAGCATTATGTACTATTACCTACCCAAAATTTCAAATGCTACCCACACACTTTTACTACTATCAATGAAGGCTGCATATTGGGCAGTGCTACTCAGAAAAAGGTATTTAAAAGCTATTATATATAATGGTGTACCAGGACAATGCTGTTACTTCCAAAGTAAACAGTATTTTTCTTTTAGTTATTTGAAAAAGACATGCATCAAATGTGATTTCCATGAGTTATTTATTATGCTTAGCAAATTACAAGACTTCCAAGTAAATTTTTGGATCCAAGTTTTCAGAGCTCTTGATACTTATATTACCACATACACTGATACATAATACCAGTGGGCTGAATATAGGCTCTTCAAAATAATCCTATGGCAAGGTAATGGAAATGTTTTGGGTTTTTTCCTTAAAAAATGCTGCAGTCTGCAATAAAAACACTGAAGAAAAAATATGGACATTGATTTAAGAGGTGCTGTACGCTTATTATCTCATTGGAGGCTTATATATCATCACTGCACATCCAAGCACAGCACAACTAAGGCAACATGGTCATTTCAGTCCACCGTTTTACTCTTTGAAGAGCCTGAAAATGTTACAGATCTTAAAAATGTACAAAAATATAGGACTGCTATAGATGCAGCAATGGCCTTGGACACATTGCTGAGGTCCTTCTCTCCAGGAAAGACACATGCTAAGCACACTTTACAGGCTACCCCTCTCCCATACCCACACCACCAGAAGACCACAAACTGGGGAACCGTACAGGGTCCTTCTCCTCCTCTTTGGTTATACAAATATGTATCACTAAGTGAAGAATGATTCCTGCCTTCTGAACACCTGGAAGAGTATTCTCAACAAATACACACTACAAACTTCTGTGCTAACCCATGGGAATTTAGGTGAGCATTTTGTTCCCTATGTGTTGGCATCTCATCATAGCTCTTGAGCACAGACCTACAGCAAGGTCCCTAGAGTGACTGGAGCACGTGCAGACCAGCCTTAGACAGATCTAAGTGGCAAAGTCTTCACTGGGAGAGATCTAGCGACAGCACCGCAGTACTTGGTCCTGGGGCAACCAAAATACACCGGCACTTGACACGCTAAAAACAGACTCATACTCCTTTCTTGGAAGATTGTTAAGAATTTTGCTACAAATGAATGAGTTATAAAATTTTAACTGGAACAATCTCTTCATCAATTTCTGTATTTATAGATCAAAAGCATGAAAGTGCAGGGAGACTGTTGTAGTGATATATTTATTAGTTTCAGCCAGTTACATCTGAAGATGCTGAGTACAAAACATAGTGTTTTGCTGGGGACAGATTTATGCCACTTTATCAATACCAAATAAGATCATTAATTCCTAAGTTAATGATGATCACATATGTAGTAGTTTTGTTTTTTTTTTTAATGGAAGAAGTGACACATTCAAGCACAATATTATTTTCTTAGATGGAAAACCCCTGCAGGTTAAGCTCACATTCATTTCTAGTATGCTATTTAATGGTTTGATATCAAAACAGTGCTTCTTCTGAAACTACTTCTTAATCTAGCTTTTAGGAACTTACAGTAATGATTAAGATATTAACATTGCCTTTCAGACGTGACAAAAGCAACCATGCAATGCATAAAAGTAACATCCTAATGACATTTTCCCAAATTTACATTTAACTAGAATTGATTATTAGAACTATATTCATTTGTCTTAACAGTATGGAAGATTATAATATGATCAATTTGATTATGAACTGGATATTAATCACATTCATTAATACCCATTTTTATGCAGTAGGAAATAAGTCTACTTATACTCCCTACTGATTATATTGTTTTTACATTTTCAAGTAATATTAATTCTGTCTGCATAGCCTCCAAAGAGTTGGCAAGCAGAAAATGTAGACACGTAATGAAAAGCTTCGTAACAGAGACAAACAAAGTATGTTTAGAACGAAATATTCTAAAAATTCTAAATATTTGATTAGATACTCACTTTGGAAATACTGTCCATGTCTCCTGAGCCTTAAATTAAAATAGACAATTATTCAGTTAGTTTTGAGCTGAAGTTAATCTAAGAACTTTTTTCATAGTAAATATATAGTGTAACAGCAATATTTTAAAACATAACCAATGATGCAACATCTCATTTCCTTCCCCATGTCTCTTTTAGTAAAAGTTTACAGTTAGTATTGAATAATGTTAGTCCTTTCTCTGTGTACACACCTGATACAAAAAGTGAGAAAAGAATGAAGGACACACTTCTGATCTGTATCAGTTATTTGGATGGCATCCTGTCAGGATGAGACAGCCCAGCACAACTCAAGAAACCTTATGTCCAACCTCCCTGTCCTATTAGCCATGGTAGGATACAGGTAATGCAATCTAGGGTATATCCACTTGTGGGAAATGTTGCTTCAGCTCAAGGAAAAAAAAGGAAAATAATGCAAAACTACTAAAAGTTGATGTTCCTGGCGAAAAAAAAAAGACCACTATTCTTACTGAACTTCAGCTATTCAAAACTCCCGAGCAGTGGACTATCTCTAAGGTCAGCTGTGAGGGCTTCATCAATGTCTTTGCTCCCAGAAGCAGAAGCCTACTACTGAAATTGGCTGAAATGCCATCAACTTTGGATGCATTACAAATACTGATGATGACAGTACCTTTCAGAAGAAAGCAGATGATCCTGAGGACCAGAGTAATAGATACCAAATAAAATTAAATATAAGGAGTGCAAGATTATTGAAAAGAATTTTTTTTCACATGCTATATCTCTCACTCAGGTAAAGCCAAGAATAAAGGAAATATAACTTTAGGATGGATGTATCAAAAGCATTTTTAGCAGCAATAGACAGTAAACAATTCTCGTCACCTATTTTCAGGAAAGACAAATTCTAGAAGAGTACTGAATACAAAACCAGAAGAGTATCGAAGAAAAACAGTCAAGAAAATGGAGTTGTGGGAGGAGACTGAAATAGCTTACTATACTTAGCCAGGCAAATTAAGGCTGAGAAGGAACATGATTTCTCTCTATAAATGCATCAGATACATAAATGTTATGAAGAGTCATTCTGTCATGGCCCAAAGGATAAACTTTGGTGGAAATCAGGAAAAGACTTCTTTCTGACCATCAGAGCTATGAACAGATATCCAATAGAAGGGTTGTGGTCAAAGAAGTTGGAGAAGTTCAAGATGGACCTTGACCAATTTATCCATCTGATTATGAGACACAGCTGCCTACTGCAGCATGGAAATGAATGCAGCACATCTCTCCCAGCCCTCCTCTACTAAAAGAACTTGGTTTTCAGTTTAGATACCCCTAGAAAGCAGTCATCATTAATTTGACTAAGCACATCATCATTTTCAATAGAGAAAACAACTAACCAAATGCTATGTACATGTAAAATTCTTCTTTAACTGTTTCAATGTAATGTTTTCTTTTAGCTAAGAAATAATTCTCAGGCTACAGAAAGTGACAGAACAAGATGTGATTACCTTTTACACAGTTTTTCGTTTATTTGAATGTAATGTGCATCATTATTAATTAAACCAACAATACATTTTAGGATTGTACTATGTAAAGAAAGGCTGTAAAATCATAAGGTGTCCTTATGCAAAGTAATCTAGGAATTTCAGGGACATGCTTTCCTAGGAAAAAAGATAATTCTATTAGGAGATAGATGCCTACTGCTGAATTTTAATTGTTCAGAATATGTCTGCTAAATGAGGTTTGATGTTAGGTTTTTTTCTTATCTTGTCATAGCCTCTTCAAATTTCTCCCTTCTTCTTACCTATTTAAACTTACTGTCTCACGAACTCCAACTTTTGGGCTACAAGTGATAGATCGCCACCTACCATGGTGGTATGAACTTAAATGGTATGGAGTTCAGGTTGGTCTGTGCCTGTGCTGGGAAGTTGACAGAACTTTTCTTTGGGGATAGAAGCATGGGGAACAGTGGCAGCTTGGCCTCTGCCTGCCTGACCTGCTTGCTTGGATTTCTCCCCATAAAGGAAAACACTGCTCAGCAGGGTCTTGCTGGTGCCCCTTGTGGTCATCAGGCCAGTTCCCATATGAAAAATGAACCTTGCTGGTGGACCAGGGGGATAGAAGAAGAAAGAGATCAGAAGTCTTTGCAGCCTGAGGTTTCTCCCTGCTGTTGCCTGCATGACCTGACACACCTTGGTGCAGACAGAAGTGAAGAGCACAACACAAGAACTGTATTCAGAGCTACTGGCCTAGTGTAACGGTATGAGCAGAAATAAAAACAAGGTATTTATTTACCTTGTGGGTATAGAAGAGGAAGGCACAAATGCAATTTATTTAGCTGTGGCTTGTTTCTTAAATCCCTTTCAAGTGTCTATAGATAATCTAATAAAAAGAAAATATTCCTCAGGAAAAAAAGTATCATGCTTCCAGCAAAGAGTAAGAGCAAAGAGTTTGCTAGGATAGTCAGGAGATGTGTGTTTTGCAGAGTTGTGCAAGGCTTCTCCCCTAGATAAGAGTCCTCCAAAAATCATAATGTCAGAAGTCAAGCAGTACACTGTTCCTCCTGCCTCTGCATGCCCTGACAAGAATTCATGTTCTTTTGGATGCATTGAAACTGACACCTATCTGAAGCTGCTAATGGGGACAGAGTAATAATACTCACACTTAACTGACATATGGCTAAGCATAGAACAAATGAGGGTATCAAAATGTTGGGATAAAACCAGCTTAACACATACATCAAAATATGTAATAACTTACTTCCAGGTAATTGGTAAGAACGTGCACCAGTATGTCACAATGACACCTTCCCAAGATTTTCAAAGAGGAAGAGAGGTAAATAAAAATGGTTCTTAAGCCTTCACCTCTACATTACTGTGATGGTATGCTTTTAGACTAGTTTTCATCAACTGGATCAAAAATATACTCTCTTATATAAATAAAATACGGTATTTTTCTTCCAGAGGTGCATGATGTATGCCAACTCATATGCTTAAAAAGTATCTTAATACTTCTTACTGATGTATATACAGCTTTTTCAGTTTTGAAAAGATTTTTACATACAGTCTTCCACACAACTCAAAGAACTAGTCATAGAAAATGGCACTACTCATTGAAAATTCACAATGTTTGTAATATTTACTATCATTACCTAATGATCCATTCATATGATGTGAATCCATTCCACCCAGTCCACTCATAGGTCCATCTGACCCTGGCCCCATTGGAAACTACAAAAGGATCAGACATTAACAACTGGTATTACTGTACAATCTTCTATAGATAATCTAATAAAAAGAAAATATTCCTCAGGAAAAAAAAAAAGTAAAGGAAAAATGCACAGTCCCAGCTCTGAATGCGCAAGTCAAGTGAAAGTCTTTCATGTGAAGACTGCAAAAACATCATTGCTTTTGTTCAGTTTTTCCAATGCTACCTTCATGATTTTTGGAAACTCTCCCCTCTGTTATATAACTTAGGAATAATTTATTATTTACTTCCACAGTTTGTGCATGACTTTCAAACCTGCTAGTGCTGACCTAGCTTTACTCCCATTGAAGTTACAGGGAACTTTATGATTTTCTTCAGTGAGTAAGTGATTAATTAAGAGCTTTCAAACCCCACCTTATCCAGATTGACAATCAGACTACTCCGCATTACCTTTGCAGCATGAGCAGTTTCTGTCCAATTTCTGATATTAACCTTCAATTTAGTTCTTAAAAAACGTAAAGACAATAACATTATAGAAAAATTTCTAAAATTCACTGTATAATGATTTAGCAATATCTAAATATCTGTATTTTTAATTTCTACCAGCCTTTTTTTCAAAAGACCCATAATGTGGATTGTGATTGAATGAAATATGGTTGTAATCAGAGAAATACAATAAAACTGAAGGCATAGAGAAAGATCAGAGAAGAAACAAGTTCTATGTAAGAATCTAGATTTTTGTCACTACTAGAACCACTGAAATTTAGGCTAGAATAGTCACAAGTTAACTAGTTCACTAGGAAAATACTTAAATGTTATTAATAGATTTCATTCTTAACATCCCATTTAGATAAACAGGTAAGTTTGTTTCTTAGAGGTATTAATTTTATCCTTTTTTACAGAACATCAGGGCAACATAATACTGGGTCACTTTCAGCAATTTTCTCCTCCCTTTTCAAGGGTAGATACTTTTTTATAATAGAAGTTTGAATCCTGCAGAAACTAATGCTTAGTGGCAGCTCCTAGGATGATATCCTATCACACAGGAGTCTATTGCACTGCAGTGTGACAAATTAAGTCATGCCCAAGATCCATATGCAGAAGCTTCTAAGGTCTTCTGCATGTAGAAGAATATGCCCCAATCATTATTTTGCAAGTATTGTCGTGATTGATTTGGGAAACATTAAAAAGTACATGATGGGGGGAAACAACTGAAGTGTCACCCATAAAAATTGAAAACTTAGTATTAATGATATGTGATGGAAACATAGTGTTTGGATAAAAAAAGGTTATGTAATTCAAAGAAGTATGTAACCAGATTCATATTTACATTAGGTCTGTTGGGTCCAGGTGGTACTGCATTCATTAAAGTGTACATGTTGTCTCCAGAGTTGGTTGAATCTGTAATAAGAGATTATTTTAAGTGCTAATATATACCTTTCAATAAAACTACTCACCTAATACATTTCCTGTCATTTTGTTCATATTATTTCTGTGCCTGAATCAGTGATACACAGTGGCAATATAATGGAAGATTTCATTCCCTTCCTATCTATTGCTACCACACAACAGAGCTATGAAAAGAAATAATTGCAATGGTCCCTAAGTGACTACTTCTAGACTCTAGTTTTATGCATGACTGTTAAAAGGTCCATAAATCACCAAGTATCTGTAACTATTTAATTCCATAAACTCTTTTTCCTGGAGTTCCAAATTATTTCACTCATCTTCAATATTTTCTATAAAACAGGAGTTTCTTTCTTATCAATACTTCCTGTAATTTGTTTTCCATCTGTAATAGATGATAAATAGCTTCTCATTATGCAGACTGCAAGTCAGTACAGTGAATGAAAACTTTTTGTTCTTGTTTATGTCAGTCTATTTGATTTTGGATATATTTAACTATTCAGTGGAACATTGTGCAAAGATCCTCACTCTAAGGACACCTTTAGCTGATGTATCTTCAAGGTACAGCGTGGTGCAATGCTTCAAAAAACCCCTGAGTCCAAAACTAACAAAACCACCCTGGCACGGCGTGGTGATAAGCCAGTAAGTTCTGCCAAGAGTTTCACTTGGCCTTGCCAGATGTTGACACAGCTATATTGCATCTCAGTCCTTTTCCTCCAATCAATGCATGTGAACTTTCAGATGGAGCACCTCGAGTTGAAGTGCAAGATTTAATTAACAAGACACATAGAAGACAACCCACATAATTCTTCTGGTTGAACTTAAGAAACCAATGCCTAAGAACCATTAGTAGATACAAATTATTAATTCTGATCTCCAGCTTATCCCTACTGCTAACACACACAAAGTCTTAACACCCTTCATCAATATTTGTAAGAAAGAGAAGGCAAAAAATGCAGCAGATGATAGTAGACAAATCAGGCAAAAACCTTTCCCAAGGGAACTTGAAAATAGGCCATATAATTAAAAAGTTTACTGAAAGGAGAATGACCTAAGGAAAGTCTAAATACATCCCTAAGGGGACAGCATGATTTAAAAAAGCATTGGCAAAGCAACTCTGGAAAATCAGTACCTATAGTATCTGCAAAAAGAATAAAGAATAGCTTAGTACTCTGTACCTAGCTCCTCCAAAAGACCATTCCAAGTCTTTGAACCAGAGTTCTGAGATTAACAACACATGCAAAAACCACTGCTGAGCTGTAATTCCTTTTCCAAGACAAGGTGATGGGGGACTATTGACTCAGAAGTAGTGAAAGCAAGGAAGTCAAGACCAGACTGAAATGTGTTGGAACTGGGAATGCAGCCTGACCTCCTGCAAGAATGTATTTGTATGTACAGTGGGCAGGTAAAATCAAGATCTTTGTCTATTCCTTAATCCTTCTGAAACAGTTTTCTAGGCATTCATTAACCTTGGTGAGTAAGTAATTCCATTATATACAGAGCACTATGTATCACTACAACACTGAAATATGCTGTTTGAGGAAGAGCGGGAACAAAAAGTTCTTAGCCTAAAGTTATGAAAGTAAAATTAGCACACAAGAAGTTATTTTTAATGTTCGATGAGGTAGGCAACAAATTCTTCAACCACCAGATCCTTTTGAAAAACACATCCCTGACTCTCCCCATGTTCTTGCTGGGTCATGTAAAAATACATATGGGTCAGCTGGGCCATGGGAACCCTTGGAGCTTGTTTGTCTCAGAGGCAAGTAAGTACCTTTGCAAAATTCTCAGGTGGCCAATTTCTAAGTGTTCTCATACCCTGGAAAACAGAGCCTCAAAACATGTTTGAGTATCTAACTGAAAATGGGAAAAACTGTCAGCAGAAGCTTTATTTGAACCGCACACAGACAGCCTAACATGTGCCATAACTGCAGCGCTGAATATTTTTAAAAGTGCAGGCTGTCCAAAAGTTTGTTTTATGTTAAAAAAGGCTCTAACTTTTAAATGCCAGCTTGCACTAATTACCTTTTCCACTATTGATATGAACATCAAGGAAGCCCTACACATTATCTCAGGTTGCCTTTTTTTAAAGCCCTAGAATTATATTTAATGAAGATACTATGTTGGTGCAAGACGCTTTCATGGCCCGTTAGGAAACTTCCCTACCCTTTTGTGCTGTAGAGGACAGCATGAACATGTAGGACATAAGGACTGAGGATGCTGTAACATCACTGAGGTGAACAAGTCCCTCTCAGATGGTGAAAAGTGAGTTACAAAGGCCAAAAGGAGTAGCTACTTAACACTGGGTTACACTAGATATAATTAGTTTCATTTTAGAATATTTCTGATGCTGTCCATGGGGGAGGACAGTATCTTCCACATCCTGCAGTTCCACCTTCATATCAGAATCTTTGCAGAACATTGATGGAGGAAAATACTTACATCCACTTGACCATCTTTAAGCCTTGAGAAGCTAGCTAACCATCCTGAATCCTGCCATCCTACTCCATGGTTCTTCAAACCTGAGTAGGAATATGGCCATCTTTTGCATGGCCAAAATCTCCATGTGGTCAGAGTTGCAAGATACAGACCATGTTACTTGGGGAAACAACGGGGCAGTTGAAGTTCTGGGAACAGATCACTGGTAGGACATGACAATGGCTCCTCTTGGGCCTTAATCCTGCACTGCAGGACAGATGAGAGCAATCTGTCCAGCATGGCCCTGCTATCAGTCAGATGACATAGCCATGGGATGCAGCTGTGCCTGTGAGCTGCGTATCGCTTAAGAGCCACATGTTGGTCAGGTCTATCCCATAGGATACTACAGTGAAAGTTTCACCGGATTCAGAAATCTCCCGATTTCCAAACTGGTGGAATCGTCCCAAAGAACACTGGCAAAAACAAATAGAAGACTGTGTCTTCTTTCATTTTTTCCTTCCTATTGCTGAAATTGTAGAAGAAAAGATGGGCTCAAAACCCAGAGAAATTAGTTGCTTTGAACTTTACAGATATAATGGTTTGTATCTATTCTATCTCCACAACATAGCATGGGGCAAAACAGAGTGAAAGCAGAGGAAAAAAACTGATACAGAAAGTACAAATCTAATAATTTCTCATTAGCTGATTCTTCATGAAAATTGAAGTCTGAAAAATTATTTGTGTACTTCCTAAAACCCCTTATAATTACTTTTTATTATTTCTGAGTGTATTTCAGTACCTGCAGGACTAGGCATGATAGGTGTTCCTGGTGGCCCTCCACCTCCTGGAGGACCCTAGAGAGGGCAGAAAATGTCAGTTAGCATGAAAGGAAAAAAATACCGCAGTAAAAAATGAACACAGTACAAATGAAAAAAAGAAGTATTGTGAATGTTATGAGTTACTCTGGTAAAAAGATGCACATTTTCTGATAAGCTAGCACAACAGTTCATCACAGATTAAAACAAGGTAATCGGTCAGCAAGCTCTGGCACAAACTTCTGATGTACATAGGTGTACAGACACAAGAATATCCATTAGTCTCTGTGTCATGCTGTGAGTCAGACAAGAGAAATACTTGGACCAGGGCCTAAGACAATTATATTTAATTCCCTCAACCTACTTTTATTACCACTGGCTTTTCAGCTGGCATTTCTGTTTTGTTGTACTCCATACATATTCAATGGCAGAGTAACCAATGTTTGCCAAGCACAAAACAAGGGGGTGTCCCATAGGGACAGAAGAGCCTAATCACCTTAAGAAAGTTTTCTTTTTTAGGCAGACTTGGTATCTCGATACCATAGGCATCTTAATTCTGTCTATATAATATCCTACAATTTTGTAAAATAATATCTGTGTACATAATTTCTTCTCAAATTAATGACAAATGTATTAAAAAAGTCAGGATAGTGCTGAGTAGTCATATCACTTACCTAGACTGCTAAATCAAAGATAAAAACCAATCAAAACAAACCATCAAGGAACATCTGTTTTCTTATTTTCAGGTAATTCTATGTTGCAAATCTGTTTATGACTAAGAACTGTACACAAACTGCTCTGGTTGTTAAACAAGCTTTTTAAGGTTCTTTAAAAATTTCTCCAAGAATTTTATTCTAAACATCCTAACCATTTAGTAAGAACAGAACCATAACTCCTTGTTTTCTATGTTTGCAGATCCACTAATATATTTAAGTAACAGGAAAAACTACCAACTTCCAGTTTGATAAAAATATCTGTGCCAATAAAAGTCAATAAATATTGACTTTCCATAATAAAAAATACACAGATTCATGACAACAGATGATTATTTTCATTGCCATATGACTCATTATATTTTTATCTCTTTTGTTATGTTTTAAAATAGCAGATATACTGTTCCAGATAGGAATGTTTTTTCAGTAGCACTGAGTATAAAAGTTTGGTTGTTCCTGTCTGCTTACAAGGACATTGCTGAGATTTGCTCTAATTCACTGAGATACTTTGGAAGGAGGCAGAGAAGTCTTGGATTTAAAACAATAGACCCTATTTCTCAATGGCCTACTTAAAATAACATTTCTTACAAAACATTTAGCAACAATATACTAGCAACCACTATTTTCAGACAATCAAACTCAGTAACATAGAAGCTTTCTGATTGATACTGCTCCTCCCCAGGTTTGTACAAGTAAAATATTTGCAGGGGGAAGTATCTCTGTCTGCCAGCCAGTGATTAACTCACAGTTAATTGTAGATGAAACAGAAATCTTTTACCCAGAAGCAGCAGCACATTGCTGCAGTAGTCAACATATATGTACCTCTATGCCCTTATATGTTACAGCACCTACGAGTTCTTTATCTTGTGCTTCCCCTTGTTCATGAACTAAGCGAGGTCGCTAAGTATCTTTTATAAAGCATAATGGAATAAAGGCTTGCTCCACCATGAAACCCACAGATCAGCTTATAAAAATCAAGGCATAATCACAACTTCATTTCATACTGCCAGCAGCCACATAAGTTTTTTTGCCCCCAAATTAGAATCCAATGTGTCAGGATTGGGCTTGCCAAAACTGTCTGAAAGGCCTGTTCAGCCCTCAGCAACAAGAAATTCCCCCATTGTGGCTGCAGAGTTACAGACTCTAAATTCAAAGGGACCTTTCAATCACATATATGACCCTCTGGACATCACAGGCTATGACTTTTTACCGATGTACTTGTGCACTAAGTTCACCAACTTGATTTTTTTAGGCTTATATATATTTTTCAGCGTCACATAAAGAGGTGGAGAAACCACTAACAGGTAATTTTTTAGAAAAGTTACTTATCACTATTAGCATTTGTATCGAAGTTTAAAATTGCATTTACTTGCATTGTTTGTATATTTTCTTCTCTTAGAAAGCCTGTTGGCATCAACTATTTTCTCCCTGAGAATACATTAATATTTGCAATGTAATTATTTCTCAAAAACCTGTCTGATAAACTAACCAGATTAAGTCCTCAAAGCCTGTAGTTCCATATCACAAATCCTTTGGCTAAAAAGCTGCTTTTAAAAGCTCTCCAGCCCACACCTTGTCCCGAAATGCTCTCTTGGAAGCTACTGCCCAGCAGTTTTGCTTATTTAGCTGTTTGTACGGCTGGAGTTCATGTGTTCCTTTTCCAAAATGTGGTGAGCTTTTTTGAAGCAAGACTACTCTCTCAGCATCAAAGACATGCACTGTGCAAGTATTTATGTTGGCAGAAGAAGATTTCAACCCTTGGTCCACCACTATCCTCTGCTGGCAGCAGCCTCAGCTCTGCTTGGAGCTCCCTCTGTGCGTGTCCCTCCACCTATTTTCAGTCAACTGAAGTGCTTGAGCAAGGACCTGGTTCTTTAAATGCTTCAGTCAACTTCCGTTGTTTTTGATGAAGAGGGTCACTCATCCAAGGAACTCCAGTGGCAGACCTGAAGGAGTGGTAACCTTCAGCAGAAGAGTGGGGACGAGGAATCGGGCAGCAACCTTTCCCACTAGCACAGCTGGAGTTCACAGAGCACATCTGATCAGAGGTTCAGACATTTTGTCCAATACTTCAGTCTTCCGTGTGTCTCATTCTTGCATCTTTGCACATCTTTTGATTTCCCTTCAATGTTGCCAATTAGATGCACCATTCCAGCATCAGTCTCATCATTTTCACTGAAAGAGGTAAAATCACCTCTTTGCTCTTACTCCTCCTCTATCTATACACTGAAATATGGTGATGCCCTTTTTTGTCCAAGTCATTTATCCCAGCTGACCTTTGGCTTGATATGAGTACACCAGCAGAGTTCGCTACTACAACCTGCATTTTACTTAGGTTTGTTTCTTTAAAATAATTTTCTATAGTATCTCCTTTTCTAGATTCTCAGCACTTCATACTTCTAAAAAATGAGAATATGAAAGTCAAATATTCAAAAAAAATCTTCAAAATCTGCAACAATAACTGATCACTAATGTCTAGGGCAAAGCAACAAAACCTCTTCCCAATAGAGAGAAATTTATGAAGTTCTGGAAGAACTGGTTTGGAGATCAGCACATTTGGACTGTTTCCACTAAACATGTGGCAAAATGAGTACCACAGTTATGGACACTAATGAGAATCATAACCTTTTTCACAGCTAATTGTCTAAATAAAGGACAAAAGAAATTGCTTTTGTCTAAACAAAACAAGCTCATCCTTGAACTCATCCTTCAGCTTTAGCTCTGCAGGATCACCTCTCCTATGAAGACGGAAAGTAAGAGAAACCTATAATCAGCACAAACAGATGAAAAAACACTGGTATATTGTCCTCATGGTGAAGGACCTGCTGTTTCCACATTCTGAAATTGCTTCAGGTTTTGTGCTGGTTAAAGCCAATGCCCTGCAGCTCTCTAACCTTCAGGTGATAAAACATGCAATATCAAAGGAGAGGTCTACCAAAACCTGACCAACCAACAGAAATTTGGAATCCAACATTATATATATATATATATATTCTCTCTCATTACCCTGTGACACCAGTACTAAGCATGTGATAAAAATACATGAAACAACATGCGTTACAAGAGTACATCAGAAGTACAAATAATCCAAGTACAACAGTAACAACAACAATAAAGAGCCTAAAAGGATAAACAAAGTTAATCTCTCGGGATAGAGTAAAAAAACAGCAGTATATACACCAACAAAAAACATTTGTTAATAGGTAAAGTGTATTTGTTAAATTCCAGAGAGAGGGTTAGCATTTCGTGTTCTTTTGAATGACAGCTCAATGCTGGGCCTATTACAAAGTTTTAACTATTTCATTCTTAAGTACAGACTAAGAAAAAACAATGATACCAACTAATTAATAATAAATTAAGACAATGTCTGTGAAATGAAGACATAACAGACTATGGAGAAAAAAATAATTTTCAAGTCTTCAGAAGGTAATCATAAGAAAAAAAATTCCTTTAAAATGTGAGCTATAAGGACCCATTTGTATATGTTTGGGGAGATAAAAGCTTGTTCTAATTCTTCAAATGCTTTTTTTTCTGAAGAAGTTCAGAAACTCATACACAATATTGTGCTACTGATAAAGGTGTGGGGGGGTTGTCCTTTATTATTGAAAACAATACATTGTATTGGTTATATAAATGTTTGTTGAAATAAAACAGCACTCAGGGCAATTTTGACCAGACTGATAATGATTCTAGTAATGAACATCAACATATGCACCATAGATGGAAGAAAAAAACCCAAGTGCAGATCAGATGTTTAGTTCTCAACTGATACACAAGGGTTCTTCTTAAGATCTGGACAGCTATTTCTTTGTCTAAATAAAATGTAACATCTATTCTAATAAGCAAACACACACAAGTGTACTTACTACATAGTTCCCAGGTGATGCTGAAGAATAAGGTATCTGCAATATCAACAGAAACAAACCAGTAATTTCTTCTGCAGTGAGATGGAGTCCATACACACATTTATGTACAGCTGTGGGTTAACACTTGTTTGTTTAATTTATTTCAAAGACACAGTTAAGGATTATGGAAAAATGCTATTGTTGCCAAAACAAACACCTCTTCTTTTCAACAGCTTGTCATTGTAAGTATGTTCAAGACCCAAACCAACAATATAGACACAAACCAAATTTAATACCCAATATTTCAAATAAAAATATTTTCATTTAAGATTACTGTGCCCTGGTAGCCGCTCTAATGAAATTAATATGAATAACATAATTCACACATTTAAATGTCTGTAGGCTAAGGTCTGATATTTGCCCTCTATTGTTTCATAGTAAGTGAGCCATACATCTTTAACAGCCAGCATTGCTTTTCTAAGATACCAAGTTACAAGGTCCAGTACCAATCCAGATCTTGCATCTACTACAAAAGTCATCTTATTCTTATCGTGGGAGCCACGATAAGGTTTCTAAAGATCTATAGTCTATAGTAAAAGGTTAAGCTGTAAGATTATTAAGGTAATATGCTTTATAAGGTTTATAAACATAAGTGCACATGCTTGCATTTAAGTCAATAGGACTTCAGAGTCATCCCAAGCATGGACTGAATTTGTACATTCTTATATATACTTAGTCTTGATTCAAATCTTGACCATAAAAGGAAAAGCAACTCTCTTATATCTTTCACCCTAGAAGATATTAATTTTATTTCTTTGCATTATGTGTTTTTTTTTTAAAAAGGACAAGTGTTCTATTTTAATTTCAAATTCAATTTGTGATTTGTTACAGAGGGTATCTGGAGAAATCCAGTTGCCTGTGAATAATCTGGTTTTCTTGTTTATGATAGCCTTTGCAATTATTCTCTCTAAAGGATCATGGACCAATGCTATTATAGGATGATGGGGTAAGAACTAAGCAACAAAATTATTTTGTAGCATAAGCATCTTATGTGATTGTAGACAACTTGTCAGCAAACTCAGTTTTACAGATACATCTATTACTGGACTTCTCAATTAATTTCATAGAATGAAAATATTTCAACTATCAGTTGCAAAATATCCTAACATCCATTTTAGTTGAGTACACGCAAAAGAAAACTGAGGAAGAATTTCAACTCTTTTTTTCCCCCAATTGTCATTAGTAGAATTAAAGAATCAAAGAACAACATGAGAGTCTCTTAAGCCAGACCTGTCTTATCCAACTGCAAGTGCTAAAAAGGGACACATTTTTATACTAATGATGTATGATCACTGAACAAAAATGAAAACTTTACCTTTGTGTTTTCTGAATACCAGATGCTGTTGTTCATGTGAGATGCCTCACTGACCTCATCTTCCTTCAAGCTGCTATTAGACTACCTCATTTTGTAGTTGTTGCAATGAAATTCAATAGAGTGCACTGCTTTTTACAAAAAGCATATAAAAATGGCTGATGTCTTGCAAGCAATTGCTCTATGATTCCATATTCCCTAGTTAAGAGCAGCAAATATGATTTTGTTATGTAAAATATGTGAGCACACATTAAGCTGTATCTTAACAAGCTGTGATTTCTGTACAGCTTTCTGGACAGATAGCGTTGACCTAACTCATCTTACTTGTGCTAAAGGAAGATAAAATGTATTTTAAATATACCCCAGGATAACCTTTGTGTTATGGAAGTGCTGTAACTGATGTAAAGATGCAGAGCTGTGGTGATTATGAACAGAGCTGGATATCTGCAGGTCAATGAGCTCTCTGTTCAGATGTGCTTCTCACTGTTCCTGCTCTGCATTAGGGTTATGGGGAAAAATATAAAGCATGCAGTATTCTATTTATTGAATGAAGTGGAATTTTTTTCCTGGTGTATTGATGAGAAATACTTCCCTAAATATAAGATGATGTCTAATACATTTTAAATATTTACTTACAGAATTGGCATTTGTTGGGTTTGGCCAAGGTCTACCACCCCCCGGACCCCTGTAACAGAAGATGAAAGATGAGACACAGAACAATCCCTGTCTTCTGACCAGCTCTGAGGAAGCAAATTAAAGTAATGTTTCCTGAGTAAGGAAGGAGATGGCTTTTTTCAAATTAAACTCTGTTTATAAACCGTAAGTACACCAAGTTATAATGCCATAGCAAAATTCTCACTGTTGCACTACTATTATCATTTAATCAGTTTATGAGTTGATTAAAGATTATTTATTTATTATTACAACCCTGCCAGTCACATTTAAGACAATTCAGTTCCTGACTCCTTCTGGTACTTCTGTTCCCTTCAGGGCAGGACCTGCCAGAATAGCACCATAAGGAGTCCTTCCCCAGTAGCCACACTGCCAGAGGCTACAGTTTTGCATCAGTCCCAAACACTTGCAAATTTAGGAAGTGTCAGACATTTCCCTTTTATATTCTCAGTGGAACAATTTGAAAGACATTGCAAATTTGTGTCTCTTGAAGTGCTTTCCTTCTGTTCATGAAGAATTTAACTCTTTGCTGTTACACAGACACAGCATTTTAATATGGCACGTAAGTTTTGCAAAGAGTAAAAAACAAGTTCCCAAATTCTTTAAGTTCTCAAGAGGAGTGTTTTTCCTTGTACTGTTAACCTTTTTTTTGGAGGAAGTATCACATATTCCACAAAAGTCTACTTACAGTACAGACAAAGGCAGAAAGGTACTAAAATATGTGTAATTTCAGTCATAGAAACAGAACTCTTGCTTACATAATTAAGTACCTTCCTGAAGAATTGAAGATGCATACATTTGAGTACCAATCTAGAATACAGCAAGTATAGGAAGGTTTCATTAGTGAAAGTGATGCTATAAATGTTTTGTGAAAACCTATTTTAAAGAACAAGCCACAGAAAATATGTTGCTATAACCTGTATCTAATAATAATAACAATAATAAATCTCATGTATTAAAAATTGAAAACATGCCATTTTATACATACACTTTAAACAAATATTTAGATATGCATCTAAAACCAGTTTGCTACTTGACTAAGGCTTCATTATGGCCACAGAAGTCATAGAACCATATAGCAGGCAAAATGGAAATTTCAAACTTTTCAGACATTCTCCTTACACTTGGCCCAAATGGTGTATGCATGATTAAGTGGCAGCTCCCCAGCAGGAGGGACAAGAGTGTTTCACAGGCAGAAGACCTGTTTGATAAAGTCAACTCAGATGAGATCAGAGGGGTTCTAAAAGCAGACGGGAACGAGGAAAGGAAAAAAGAAAAAACCGTCCAGATAAAGCACGTTTTTCTCACAACTCTTGCTGTTATTTTAAGTTTCTCACTCTTAGCTGAGCTCAAAAAAATAGTTCGGTGGTTAGGCTTTGTCTTTTAACAGTCCTGAGGGAACTAAGCCATATGGGAGGTAAAATCTCCATGTTTACAGTCATAACATCTCAATAACCATAATTATTCCTGGGAGCATTAAGAACTCCTAGTTATTTATAAATAAGATTAAATCACTTTTTGAAGGCCCTGACAACTGAGAGGCAGAGCAGATGACAAAACTTTCACATTTAAAATGGCATTTTGGCCTCATTAGCTTTAGAAAAGCAACATTAGCCACCACAGCTTACCAGACATGGGAGAGTGATTTAAATATAGAGAAGAAAGCAGGCTTCATTAATGAGTTCAGGAAGTTTTCTATCTATTTTAAAGTCTTGCAAAACTAAAAACTATTAAGTAGGTATGTTGCCCAAGGGATTTAATATTGAATTTTTTTTTTTATTACATTGTTCATGAAACTATAAAGAAATTAGCTCAAATAATCAACTGAAATAAATCAAGTGAAAATTGATTCCTTTCTGCTGACATTATTTGTGGAAGGCTGGAAAACAGGAATGTAGGTGAGGGTCTTTTCTGCCTTGTTCATTAGGAGGAGAGGAGGCAAAGCAAGGAAGGGGACTCACAGTACTCATGCTCCTCAGGTCAAATATTCAGCAATTTCTCCTCTGCTAATGATTACAAGGTGAAATATGATGTGTTAATTTTTTTTCCCCCTCCAAAAAGATGTTCTTTTTTCTATGTACCATATTTGGCTTATTGGATCCTCTTTTTCAGAGAAATCAGGAATATTTGTAACAATGTTAGAAGTCTGTCTTCACCCCAAAACCCTGCACTTGTTTGTGTGACACTAAGTAACGCAAATATATCTAGCAAAAAGCATCAAATGGAAAATAGCTGTGACGACACTGCACATCAGTCTGAACTACAGAGCTATTAAAAAGCCAACTCAAATACATGATTGGGTTAAGCCACAGCAACATGGAAATTTAGACAGGCCTTACAAGGAGACTGGGAAACTCACCTTTCATCTAAAAAGCTGTTGGAATTTCCAAATTTACTGGAAGCCATGGACAGCTCTAAGTATAGACTTAGAAAACACTGTAGCAGATTCTGCTGGAAAGCCATATGGTTTTTGTGGAGCCAAATGTTGTTAGCTTATAAAACACATATTATAAAAAGCTACCTGCAATTTTTTTCAATGCAATGCAAAAAATTTTTTGCCCTTTATTAAATGTTTATTTTGGAAGCATCAAGAGAGTCATAAAACATTATTATGAATGTACCAATTCCAAAATAGAGTAATTCATGAAGTATCTATCACTATCATTAATTACAGCTGCATTTTATCCTTGAAGTTAGTCCTACAGTGTTGATCTCAGTACTTGAAAAAATAAAGTCTAAAATTTCATTTTCCCAAGTGGCAAATATATTCAATCAGGAAATTAAACATCTAGGCACAAGTAAGTTTGTGAATTGAAGTTAAAATAAAATAACTTTTTTTTTTTTGTTTTCAGGCATGACTGAGATATTCTTAGCACTTGAGACAGCACTGCAGGTCACACGGACCATTAAAAAGTGCCAGTGAAATGTAACACTGCTCCTTGATTGCCATTTTGTTCCAAAGAGGGCATTTTTCCACAAAGAAATAAAATCTTACTAAAAATGGCTACACCAAGTTTCAACTTAAAACCTCATAGCTAAAATAAAGTTATTTTGTAGAAGAACACAAGATATGTATCAACTGTTTCAAACGGTAATCTGATAGGCATTAGTTATGACAGAGCAAGCAATTATTTAGCAGTACTACCTTTGTAGAGTGTATGCTCCTGGTCTGAAATACTGTCTACGAGCTTTCGAGATGGTTGTTGCCATTTTTGACAATAAAGAACACTTTTTCTTGCAGAAAAATGTAAAATTATATTTGGCAGATATTCTGCTTTTAATCAAAACAGCTTCCTTTCGTGCTTTCCAAGGAGAAAAAGCTGGACTTTAAATGGCAACTCTTTTTGTAGAGTACACATTTTTGTATTTTAACAGTGCCAAAAAGCCAAAAACATTGAAGAGAACACTGAAAAATTTTCATGTAAGACAAGATATGGCTATGCAAAAACAAACGTACATTACTATAAGGCAATAGCCTTATGTATAGTTATCCTTTATCCTAGAAACATAACTACACTAAATGACTTACGCTGTTATTTCTTAGCACTGTGTATTAGATAAATTGTAAGGGAAAAAACAAAGAACGTGTTTAACACAGTTGGGTCCATCTATTGCCATTGCCTGCAGGTTATCCTTGGATGCACTCTGACTGATCCTGAATGCTGGAATTGACCAGACGACGAGTCTCCACTAAGATTTTGGTGTAAGGACAACTTTGACAGCAGTAACTTTACAATAAGAAAAAAACCTGATGTCCTGGAAATACAATTAAAAGAAACTCTGACCATAATAACCTTTGTTTTCCTTTTGATCAGTATATGTCACTCCATTTGACATAGAAAAAAAAAATACTCAGTTTGACAGTAAAGAATTATTCATGTAGTCAGGCACGCAATAATGGAGCTCCTTACAACAGTCTGTGATTCAGCATGTAACACAGGTCGGGATATGCTATAGCATAATATTCCAGTACTAGCACTTTGGACTCTCTTAGGCCTTTAAAGTGCGTTGTAATAAGCAAAGGGACAGTACGAAGTCTTGTTCTAAACCAAGAAAGAGCATTCTGTTCCCACTTTCAGCTGAGCTGGAGTAAAGATGAGTTTCTAAGAAAATGTAAGTGGGTGCAGTATATGTCTGGTAAGACATGGAGACAGCTATGGTTGCCTACTTTGTAATTATTGCTTCACATCTTGTTCTTCTCAGAAGATCATATACTGTATCAAAGTTCATGAATTTCCCAAGTAAAGGACTCCAGTTCATGGTGTCCCCTTCAAGAGGACCTAGAAGTTCAAAGGAAAATGCACTTCCCACATCACTGAATTAAAAGAACATGATCTGTGTACGTTTACTGGCTCAACAAAAGATGAAATGTGTTTATTAAAAGTGGCAATATGGAAATGTTAGTATTTCAACCCATCTTCTCTCTTTCTGGCAGACCAGGAATTCTTTTTGTCATCCAGGAACCCATTTTCTTATTTTTCCTGTGTAAACTCTCATTTATGTGGATAAGTAGCCTCTGAAATATCTTATCTATCCTCAATTTTACTTCTACAACATTTTATTTTAGAAACTTAATTTTCTTTTCTTATAATTCAATCTCCTCCTGAGGACAATTGCTGTAGTGCTTATATTATACTCACACTGAATTTCAAGTATCTAAACATTTTTTCTACATCACTTTTATTTAAAAAAAATGCCTACCCTTGTGAAGGTTCCTAGAATTGTCTTGAGTCCAATATATGATGTCTATGATAGAGTAACACTCAAATTTCTATTTTATTTTATCTGCTTCAAGAATTCAAGGTATGTCTGGAAATCAGAAGAAATTAAGGATATGGTGGATTAGATATTTTTTCAATGGTATTATCTATCTGAACACCTCTTTTACTTTTCCAGGTTGGTAACTCCTTACTTGAAATAAAAATTATCATCTCTCATTTATGTTTCCTATAAAAATAAGAGTAAAAATGGGCATCTATGATATAATGATAACAAGCATATATAAATCTTCACTGTGTTTTCTGTGTCAATCTGCTGAAAACTCATTCTTGAAAGACAAAGGTGTAAAAGGAGTAAGAAAAAAACATGTTCTCTGATTTAGGCTGTAAAATCATTCTAGTGTCTTGATAGCTAGATCACCATGCTGCCTTCTGTGACCACCCCAGAGTCTGCAAAATGCTGGTTATGAAAAAATGTACTAACTTCAGTACGGGTAGGGCCATGACTCAAGAATGACTTGATAATCTCTGGTCTCTAGTATACTAAAGGTAACTATAGCAGCCCCTTAAAATTTGTGAATCTCTTAAGTGAGAAATCTAAATAATACAAGAAGCACCTCATTTTTTTTCCCAGGCTTGCTAATCATGTAAGCAACTCCAAGCAAGCAAAAGATTTATCTGAAGTGCACAAGATTGTTCATGTTGGGCCACTTGCTATGCTAAAATCCTCAGCTTAAATCTAGTCCACTCTGGATACACTAATTTTACATGTGAAATTTTTCAACGCATTTAGAAAGGGGGGTAGTCTACAGGTATAAAAGGCATAACACACTCTCATGACTACATCCATGCCTGGTATAAATCAGTATAGCTTAACTGAACTCAATCTATCAATTTTTACTAAATGATGATCCAGTCCCAGAAACACTGAAAACCTTACACTCATATCTGTAATACTCGTCTATCTGTTTAGAGTGGAAACAAATGTAGTTATGGAAATAAAAACAGCAAGAGAGAGAGAATCATCCACCCTTCTTCTTTCAAATATGTGTTTTTTTATAAATAGTTCCAGACAATTGTCTTATTTTGCTAAAATTAAGTACTTCTTTATTTAGCAGAAAAGACTCATACTTGTACCATTCTTTACAAAATATTTAATCAGTAAAGTAAAAACATAAATGTAAATAATGTCATTTTTTAAAAAAAATGCACACAAGGATATATCAGTGACTATACTGACAAAATATTTCCAATATTTGAACTTTGACCTGTGAAAGAAACTGAGCATTTGTACAGATTTGTAGGGACAGCAAAGGTGCCTGTAAGAGATGCATGCAGAAGAAGGAAACTGCTGTGGGTTTGCTTTTTTAAATTGCAATTATTAGTCATAAAAGCATGTTACTTATCAAAGCATGTTCTCCTTGTCTTGTGTATCCCAAATGTTACTTCTACAATGAAATAATGATTTTTCTAAATATGATAAGATTTTATTATTGTGCTTACATGTTCATTCCAGGCATCCCCGGGCCACCTAAAGCATTCAGTGGGGGTCTCATTGCACCTCCATAGTTCTGCAATGATAACCAAGGGTCAGACTACCACAAAACAAAAAAACAAAACCAAAGAGGAGGGGGAAAGAAAGGACAGCAGGTTAATGATATCCCTACATAACTGCTGACTGGATAGGCCAATGTAATTCATTCTTTCAGGAGTTTCCATTGTTGACTTAAAAAAAATAATATTGTTAACCCCAAGGAGAAAGAATTACAAACAATAGAAATAGACTAAGAATACTTAAAAAGTCAATTGCTTCAGTGGGTATTATTTACGCATATAGAGATCAAGTCAAGGGCCAGCAAAGGGCAAGTTTTATAATGTATTCAACTTTTATATCAAGGGAGCTCATTCAAAACCAGAAACCTGGACTTAGATTCTAAGATTTCTACATTATGGAATTTAAATAGAATTATTTTAAATTAGATTTTGTTAGGGTATCAATAAATGCTTGTATAAAATTACACCATATGATATCACTTTTATAACATACAGCATAACCATTACATTTCTCTTCTAATCAGTCAATTCAATAATTCTATGGTAACTAATATGAAAAGTCTTTAATATGATAATGCATGTCATAGTGATGCTAACAAATGAATTGCCCAATGCCTATAAAATTTGAGTTTATGTTCTGATATAATGACAAAAGTTTAACTGTATTATTTACATGAAAAACTAAATTATACCTATTTTTATTCAGAGGAATACAAGCAGAACCGTCTATCTCACTTTACAGTCATAATACACTCCCTAATCTGTGTTAATCCTGCTACATTTTTCTGATATTTCAAAAGAATGGATAATAGTAAATTCTCTAAAATGAACAGCTGTACATTTTGGAAGGAGGGGGACACAAAGAAGCAATTTACTTTAAAAAAAATTAGGTCATTGTTGCATTCTATTTTCCAATAATAAAACTAATACACTCTATTTCATGTATAGTATACTACAAACTGCATAAACTCTATGATTCATGCTTATGGGTGTTCTCTATATTGGTCTGATTCACAAAACCATGTAAACATGAAGTCATGAATACATGGGAGAAATCCAACAGTGATATTCAAAGTGTGGCTCTGGTGCTGTTTTTACCTTGGCTGATATGACATATCAGTTATCTAGAATTGATCTAGAACTGATCTATAACTAGGAGAGGAGGTTCTGTTGCTGCAAAGAAAAAAAACAAAACTTAAAATTTTCTTCATTTTTAACAATCCTGAAAGTGTCCCATTCATAGCTGGTTTGCAAGAATACAACCAGAGGCTGCAAATAGATGTCCTCTTTCAGACCCAACAGTGCCGTCTGAAGATAGCATTATCCACAGTTGCTGGTCATCAATCACTACTCATTCCTGCCTTTTTCTGTGCAGTCGGCAGACTGACGGGTGCACATGCTCAGGCAAAAGTCAGCCATATTAACTCAAAGCTACTGTTTGACCTAGGTTATCCTAGGTGATTTTGCCTGAACAACTCCTCCGTCAGAACTGTAGGGCAGCAACTGGTGGGTAGTCAAAGCAGCTGGGCACAGTAACATCCCCAGTTGGCACTACTGGATCTGGAAGAGAACACAGTCTGACTGTAACAAAACAGCAGTTCCATATCTGTTTTATTTCATTTTTCCATCTTGATGTGGAGGGCTAAGCAATTCTCCCTATTTGGTCTGTCTGGTAACTCCCCTCTTTATTTTAATTCAGGAATCATTTGTGTGGACTGGAGTTAAAAGATCTCTATGGAATCCTGCAGGACTGGAAGAATCCTAATCAAATGTACTTCTAGCTCTAATTACCGCTAATTCTAATCAAATGTACTCCTTCATCCTAAAATAAGAGCACTTTCATTAAGGCTACCAATATACATGTTCCTTCAGCTGCAGCCATGGTCTCTGCAGAAGTTAGTGCCCCAATTTGTTCCTTACAGCTTTTTACTCAGTCACCACCACCACTGTTTATCTGGTAGTTGAGTTGTTCATAAAAGTGCTCCTTAACACCAGGGGGCCAAAATGAGCCAGATTAGCTAAGACTTTTTTCTTAAATATTTAGGATGACCCGATTGTTTTTGACTAGAAAGCATTAGGGAGCATGTGGGATGCTCACTAGCAGATACAAAGGACAGGGAGAAGCAGCAGTCGGTCACAGATTGGCGATAGTACCCCATTCATCTAGCCTAACTACAGCTTCAAAAAAGCCTGAACCTAATTCTTTGGCGATTTTCACAGATTCGAGCATTTACAACCATCCACTGCTTTTTGCTTCGTGTTATTTAGTTTGAAACAGTCTAGAATCATAAAATACACAACAGAGGTAATTTTTCTGTAAGTTTCAAGCATATGCATGCTATACTTGCTATACTGGACATAAGCATTTCTGTATCAGCACCTGAAGTTTTTTTCAAGTTGACTGCCTGTGCAGCAAGGTAGCAGGGCCTCCCATTATGGGCACAGATAAGTCAACTTTACAGCACTGTAGCAAGAGGATGTTAAAAGTAGCTGTGAAAGATTTATCAAATTTGGTTTTAGAACTGCATTCTGAGAAGATCCTAAATGGCTGATACAAAAGATAGAAGATGATCCACTTAGAGAAAAGATTGATTTGTGAACTTAAATTTTGTGTAGATTAGCTACATTTTTCCCCATTTTAAGAGGATGTTCAGTACAAGAAAGAAGAACCTTACAAAAATACTGGATTTTAAGAGATAGCAAAAATGGAAAAATTATCCTTATAAAAACTGGCATGAGATTTGCCTGCTGTGTGACTAATGGTGCTGCACAAAGTATCAGCTCAATCTCATATGGCACCATTGCAAAGCTTCTCTTTCTACCTCCAAAAGGCAAGTGGTAGATATAGTTCAATACTACAGAACAAATAACAAATGTATTTAATAATGGTTTGTTGGTCACATAACAGATGTTGTGTAGAACTGCACAACTGGTTTCTACCAAGAAGACCCAAAATTGTAAAGACAGTTATGAACAGGTTTGAAAGGCAAAGCTATTTAATCATTTAAAATCCAGTTGCTATTCCAAGGAACAAAGAAGTCACTAGAGAGATTATCTGAAATGGGGAAGCAAAAATGCAAAGTGTGGGCGCGATGAGCATGCTGTAAAACAAAATACTGGCAACACCGGTATGAAACACTACCACTTAAATTTTCTCTCACTGAGAGCACTGACAAAACAGAGAATAATCTTTTGGATTCGTATTTCAGGTATTATCAGAATTAATTTGTTTTCTACCTTAGTTTACTGTTGAAATGTAATACTGACAAATACACACTCATATTTTGAAGAAAGAGCCTATGAACTCACTTTTGAAGAAAGAGCCTATGAACAATTAGGACCAGGTCAGCACCATGGAGAAGGCTGATTCTTGCAACCCAAGGTTGCTTCGCTCCTCAAAAACAGAGCTAGAAAGATGCTTGTGATTGACAAGGGGGAGAAATGGCAGCATGAACTTCTCCTTTTACATTAAAATTGCTCTAACACTCACCAAAAATCTAGATCAATAGTGGATGAAAAAAAACTTTACATAATTTTGGGGGGTATTTTTGGTACAAAGAGTTTTCCTAAGCTAGGAGCATTAATCCTTTCCTCCTAAACAGCATGATCAGTTAGGTTGGGAAGATAAGGCAACACCTACTCAATCCTTCGCCTCCTTTACAAACATCAGCCTTTGATTACAACATGCACTGGCTGTAGGATAAACATAACTTTTCTGAAATAAGCAAGTTAAGGGATTCCTCTTCTAATTTCAAATCTTAATTAAAATGACTGATGTTTTCATTTTAGACTTTGTACAACTGCAACTCAGAATTAGTTTTTGCAAAACAGAAAGTTTATTTCAAAATGGGATTAGAAGAGCAAGTCCTGGCCATCTTCAAGCTACGGAAAGCCAGAGTAACATAGTGTAAGTATAGGCCTATCAATAAAAATGGGTATCAATCCGGGGAAGGTACCTGTGGTCCTAGCGGAACCATTCCTCTTGGAGGAGTCATTCTTTGCATTGGCCCACCCATGTTTGGATGCCCTGCAAATAAATTTATGTAACTTAAAAAACTATGCAATATACAAGCACCTTCTAAAATGACTTTAACAAATCATTCCTTTTTAATTAACAAAAAGCTTAAAAAGCTGCAGTAAGGTTTGAAACACAGAAAGAAATACCCGAGTTTGAGAAGACAGTACTTTTGAATAGTCCAAATGATTATTTCATTTACCTTGCTGCCGTGTTGGGTCCATCCCGCTAGGCAATAATGGCTGGCTTCCTGGGACACCTCCAAGTGCCTGCAGGCATAGAAACCATATGTTAAAAGCATATAATGCTTTGAAATTTATGTTAAAGACATAATGCAGTTATTTTGTTTTTAATTCCCGCATGTTTCTTCTGAGTCAAGACTAATGTGGAAGAGTTAACTTTCCTAAATGCCCTACCTAAATGTCCCAAGTGCCTAACTAAACTAAAAGTACTGAATGTCCTACAACCCTGACTATGGATTTGCACGGACAAACTCTTGGACTTCTGTGGAATTACGTATAAATAATCTCCAAAATATAATTGCCTAATTTGCTTCCCCCCCAATACTTCCTTCACTTTACCTTACCTATTATTTGACCTCCAAATACTGCCTTTTCCTTGGGTACATGGCAATTTATACAAAGCTTATATTGCTACAGTTTTCCCTTTTAACCATTATTTTAACATTTCCTTTCAGAGGTCAGGATGCAGACACCAATATTCTCCGAGAGTGAGACATAACTGAGCCAACTGCACAGCATTCACAAGGTGCAGTTAATTAGGGCTGTGATGTGGGGGACATTTTATCTTCCACTCTGCCTTACTCTTGAAGGGCATCAATGCCAAGATAAGCTTATTATTCATCTATGGGAGATAACAATAATCACAAAACTTGCTCCTAATCTTGTAAGTGAAGGTACATTGTCTTGCTACTTCACCTCTAGTCCAAATCAAATGCATTGCTTTTATGTCCCCACATTTTAATCTGCCCTTTGGGTTTATAGTAACTGAATTAGGTTTAAGGCTAATTTCTACAGTCTCTTACCTATAGTTCAGTCAACTAGAAAAATGTTTTTATGAATCAATCTTTGTAGCTGATCGATTAGGTGCTATGTAGCATTTCAAAACAGCACCACATTTTCAGTAGAAATGTATCCAGGATGAGTAAATCTGTTATTATGAATGTAATCTACTGAGGCAATACAGGTATTGCTTACTGTGGGAATGGATAAGTTACTCTTGACCTGGAAATACTGTAGTGGTCTTAGATACTTACAAAGGGGAAACTATCTGCAAATATTATACAGTTTGTTTCCACAAGAGGTAGGAAATTCAAAATTAAGATGCACATTATTACCTCAAAGGTAATACAGTCAAAAGGTACTCCACTGCAAGATTAATGGAACAAACAAATAATCTGGGACAACATCATTTAAATCAGAGTTTTACATGTACTTCAGTGGCTTGAAGTCTGGATGATACATAAGAACAATACATTAAGTGCACAGAGAACCGTCAAATACTAGCAAAGCAGGAACCGGTCACTTCTGCCAGAGATGGCAAGTCACATGCAAGGACACAGAGGCATTTGCTGCTCTGAGCACATGTGACCGAAGACTTAACTCACGCAGTCATTACACTGGAGATCATTACATGAGGGACTGCTGTTCCTTTCTAACATGTCATACCGCTCTTCAAGAAAAACAAGTGTACTGTGCAGCACAATGCATTGCCAACAGTAAATACCCTTGTAGGGCTTGATCTTGTAGGACATGATTGAGCACTCGAGAAAACTTAGGGGCACTCATAAGGCACTTGGTAGGTGCTAACTTTTCTTGCTACAAAGCCTAGATCTAGCTCAGATAACCCTCACACAGCACTGGACTGTGCTGTGCACGCATGCCCTGTGTTACCCTTCTTTGGCTAAGAAACACAATCCCTACTGCAAGGCATTAAGGAATAGAGTTATAGTTGGGAGTGGGAATTTTAACTCTGATTTTTACTGACTTCTATCTAATCAAAATTTCATCCTTAAACCTGCACTACAATAGTTTATTACTTCCACACACTGCCCAGCTATACTGTAACTTAAATAACGGCAGTGTTGTTAAAAGCACTAATTCATGAATGCAGCGTAATGTAAATGAATTGCAAGAGCTGTAATTCTCTGAGATTATGTGATTATGTTACAACTCTGAACTGAAAATATCACAATGTGCAGACAAAAACACTTCGGAAACTAAAACTGCAGGTTGGCAGTGCTTTCACAGCACTCACCACATCCAGTTTCTACCTGCCAGTACTTACAGTGTTTAGAAGCATAGAAAGAGAAACAAAGGGATATGTGAAACCCAAACAGCAGTGTATCTTTGGCTAAGATATTACGGAAAAGTGCAAAAATCAGGAAGATATTTTGTACTGAGTTACAGTATGTCTGTAGCAAGTATTTAACTAAATTGCTAATGACATTGGACTCTTGTCCCTTGATGATCACTTCAGCAAGGTTAATTAAGTCACGCATTTCTCTTGTGAGAAAGTAGGTATGGTACAGGTAACTTAACCTGCTCCCAAACACCACCATCTTTGATGTAGAGGAATATCTGAAGAAGTCTTGCCACCTGATATATCCAGCTCACTAAAATTTAAACTTCATACTTTCTGACAATACTGTGCCAGTGCTAAAGACAAGTTTGTTGACATTGTGTTATACAGATATAAAAAATAGCCAGAACTGAAGTTGAGGCATAGAAGTCTCCTCATCAAGCTGTGACAACAAGAAAGGCAGTCCTGGAAGTCTAAGTTGGACCAAAACACCCATTCCATCTATCCTATCAACCTTTCCCAATACTGTAAACGACCCAGTTTTTATTTCAGAGCTCCACTGGTATTTTTCTCTCTGCTTATCTTTACTTTTCATCTGCTGACAACCGCCTTCTCCTCCTCTATCTGCACGATGGAGAACTTAAAAATACAAATGCTATCTGCTTCCAGAACCATCTTTTCACAGATGGGCCAATAAAGGTCTCTGCTGACGAACAGCAGCTCATTACTCATTCTTGTTATACTGGCATGCATATCCTTTGATTGAGATGAGAGAAAATTGGGAATTCGATGCTTTCATAAAGTCCTCAGAGTGTCTATAAGAGCAATACAGCACTTCATGATATCTGTTTCTCACCAATAATCTCCATATTTACTATGAAATAAATATACTTCATATATCCAACAAAGAATAGGAGGGAGTGATGCATTTTATGTAGAATTAAGTAACAAAATTCTCAGAGCTAACTGCTTGATGTGGTTAGGAAAAAGTGTAACAGTTATGGGGACATTCTGCCTTCATCCGAGTGCAGGCAGCATTGGCTGGTGAGGTTAATGCAGCACAACACAAGCCAATTATATCCTCCCTGTGCAAACAGGCTTAACGCACAATAAATTTTGAGGTGTACATGCTAATTAAGCATAGTAAAGTGACCTGGGAGTGGCATGGCCACACCTTATCAAAATAACTGTTTAATGGTCAGATAAAATGGGGTGGAGAGGGACTGAGTGAGTTTTGTAGCCAAGGAGCCATTGCCAGCCAACAAGACAACATACCCTGTTCCCACCCCTGCACCATCACCCTGGACCACAATGGTGCATCAGTGATAAAATCTTACCTGATTGGGTATTCTTAAAGGTGGCCTTGGTCCTCCAGGGTACCGAGGGGACATGAAAGGCTACGAAAAAAAAAGAAATACTGCTAAATAATTCCACTTAGCTTGTAAATATCGCATTGAGTCATTGGGCATATGGCTTGTGCCATGCTCACACCTCAAGCATCCAGCTTAAATACTTCCACAGAGCGTTCAGTATATTATTCCACAATGTTTAGCAGAACTAAATAAATTTGGAGATTCTTAGTGAGTGCATCTATCAAGATACAGTATTTGAAACTTTGTTACAGCAACTGTGAATGTAGAATAGAAACAACTTAATGCATTAACAGTGAAGAATAATAAGCCATTTAGCTCATATAATCACATATCTATACTATCCACTGGAGAAGGGATAAAGATAGGAACTCTGGAAGAGAAAACAAAAACGTTCTTGGAAGAGTCAAGAGGTAAGTAACAGCATAAAAATTCACAAATACTTTCCATTCACTTTTTCATAATAGTACACTAAAATGCAATACAAGATTTAACCTGTGAGGGCACGGATTTCAAGTTTATATCGTAAATATTTAGAACTTTGGTGGTTCCATTAACCCTATTAATTCAATATTGCACTCCTCCCATCCCTCCATATTTAACTCCATGCTCACACAGTAAAACTCCTCTCTCAAAACCCAATAAAAACCCAAATCTGTCATAACATCCTGCACCTTGTGAGGTTCTATTGGCTCTTGGCTACTACGATACTACTTCATAGCCCACAAACAAGGTCAGTGCCTTATGATAAACAAATGGTAGTACCAGAAAATGCATTTAACATCTCTACTTATTCCATCCCAAAGTGTGACAATAATCTAGAAATCTAAAAAGCCAGGACATTAGTGGCAAGCGTGAGATCTACAGGAAAAAGGTACAAACATCTGACTAAACAAATGATGAAGAGGATCATTTTGGCAAGCAAGTGAACCTACAACTCCAGAAGAAAATGAAGAGCTAAAAGTATGCTTTGACTGTGAACACAGGGACAAAAAAGACTGATTCTTTATATCATGAAAGAGGAGCTCGCTTCTGTTCATGACACTGCCACTAGAGACAAGGGAGAGATAAAGGAAAGGATTCTGCTGGGACTTCCCTGGGGCAATCTCTGATGACAAAAGAGCTGCTGCACATTTAAACTCACTCTTCGGAGTCTCTTTGAAAAGAAACAAATATACCTACACAGGCATCATCTAGTCAGCTGTAGCTAAGGACCACTGGAAGGTCACTAAAACTACGATCAACATCACTGTTTCACAAATGCATGGCATATTTCAGCTCCATCAGCAGCGCTGCGTTATAAACTCAAATGCCAGTGACCATCAATGCTAGTAATGCATGTATTAATAGTAGCAATAGCTAGCAAGAGAATTATAATTATTTTACCAATAATTAGTAATGGCATTTTTCCTATGACCTTGCATAAAAAAATTTAATGGTACCTTTCACATCTCAGAATCAGTTGAAAGCTGAAATAATGTAACCTACATACATGCATTCAAAATAGGTACTAGAAAGCAATGTAAAATACAGAGAAACTACAAACTGGAGAAGAAAGTTCAATGACAATTGTGAAAAGATTAATAAAAAAGGCATTTGAAATTGTGTGCTATAGAAGAGGGAGGCTTCTCCATGCTCTCTCTCTGATGGTGAGGTTCTCTGATAAGAAAGAAAGAAAAAATGTTTGTGCATGTGGTGAAGGCTGTAAACATGCAGGCCCTTGTAAAGCAGTAAAAGTGCGAGGAAATTAGAATTTCAACAATTTCCATAAAGGTTAACCAAGTGCATTGTATGGAGTGCAGCACACTCTAGTGAGTATCTTGGATTTGGCTTACCTCATTCAGCAAACTAAACTTTTAACTTTATTTACAGTTGTACACGTCATAAAAGGGAAATCAGCAGTGTCTCTCAAGTCAACCATATCTTAATGTAGAATCACACTACTAATATTAGTCTATAATAGCATGTTATTGGCAGAACATCTGCTCCTTTCAAGCAGAATGGAAACCTGCTTGTCCCCTCTCTTCCCAAGGGATTCATGTTTCTATGCAGTTTATAGAAATACCTAAAAACTTATTTTTTTTATAGAATTGAAATTTTACTTTAAAAGCTGAAACAAATACCCCACTGCATTAAGGAGAGAAAGAGGCTTACTCATGTAAAGTTGCAACTTCACTTTTCAAAATATGACTTGCATTGTTTCTAATGACTGACAATTAGCATCTGTATTTTTTGGTTTGCTGTGCCCCTGACATCAGTAGCTGCTTCAAATTTTTGAGAAGGTCTGGATCTAAGTAGGTCTCAAGTCTACTTAATAAAAGCCTCACAGAGTAAGTCTAGGATTCTTCTCTCAAATTATAGATAAGTCATTAATTTATTTTTTTTTTTGCATTGTTTCCTAAGCAGGCATCAAAGCAGACTTTAATTTGAGAGCCAGTGTGTCTGTTCTTAACTGACTTGTTAGTTCATTGCATGGAATAACTACAGGAGCCTCTTTGATACAACTCTGTCTTACATGAAGGTTTATATACTGTAAATATTTATGTATCTATGTATTCCCCTTAAACATATTTGTGGGAGTGTTTTAACCTTCTCCTATTCAAGCAACGGAACCCAAGTGGAACTGCAATGAATGACTTCATCTAGCAAATTTCAAACAGTTCTTATGTTTCTTGATGATCCATGGATACAAACACTGCACAGTTCTATAGGCAGGAAAATATATAAACAGCTGAGAAGCACAACTAATGTTTTGATAAATATAAGGATCAATAAAGGTCCATATAGCATTGCAGAAGTGGTGAGACAGTGATGTTCAAGGATAATTCTAAACAATTTTACACTGTTTTGGACCAAAATACAGTACTTAAGTTTACCACAAAAATTCTACCATTAAAAAGAAAAATTTAAATATTCTAATTTTTTACTAAGCTTCTCCCTCTCCATCACCAACGTCATGTTTAACCACCAAAAGTTCTACTGAGATGTAGCAAGACAACAAGGAAATTCTGACAAACGTTTTAATGAAAATAAATTAAATATGAACAGCTTTTCACTATGTTGGGAGCATTTTTTCCAAGACACTCACACACACACATTATTAAGCACCAGGCATTCTGAAAGACACAAACTCAAGCAGTAGGCACTTTTTTTCACGTTTCGCTACATCCTTTGTAATTAGTAAGAACAGCTGACATTTAGTCTCCAATCTGGTTTTGCTTTATTGTTAAGAGTTGCTGAAATGACCATGGCTTAGGGAGGAACCACTATGGACTTTCTTACGGCTAGTAGCTCTCTTTCTTTGACTTCTTGGAAAACTTTTTCTTCCCCTTCTCTGAACGATATTGCAGCACATAAATCACAAAAAGCAATGGATTCAAAATACGGGCACTAAATTACAATCAGTGATCACAGATTTTGAATTGATCAGTGTAGCACTTGTCTTCTGAAGACAAAAAATAAATTCTTTGCATGTTGAAGACTCAGACATTTCTGCCTGCTACCTCAGCCTTGTGTCAATTCAAAATTCAGCATCCTGATAATTGAAAACCTTTAATGGATCCCCACACTAAATTCTCAGCAAGGCAGACTCCTTATTTATCTCAGGGTTCAGCTGGGGGGACTGGATAGGTGCTATGCCAATGAATCAAATAACTTCCCAGCTAGCAGAGAGGGAGAGGGATGTCAGCAATGCACAGAGTATGAGAGCACTTCTTCCACCTAAGGATTATAGACATATGACTCTTCAAAAAATAGTCAGAGTAAATATAGCAAGAAATAATTAAGCTGGAAAAATATGCCAAAAGATAGGTAACGTGATTTAATAATGCAGCAAGAACTTTAGCTATCAGGTGGGAATAAGACAAAGGGGCAAAAGATATTATCTGCTAGAGCCCTCTCTGTGCAAAAGGATGTAGGATACTCTTTAAATAATATATCCAGCATTTCAGGGCCAGATCTTGCTTAAGATGTTGCAAAGCCTGTCTAAGGGAAACCAGTCTCTCAAAGCTGGTCTGACTGAGGAAGAAGTATATTATCAGAGTGGTTCAGTCCCACAGTAATTTTCAGGTGCTGAAATGGCTCTCAAGGGTTTTCAGTCACTACTGCGGCCTTCAAGTCCTTCTAATCTGCAACAGGGACATCACGCCAAGTACAAGGAGGTATAAACAATGCTATTGTGCACTACCCTAAGCTACAATTAACTTCTCTAATGGAGTTCAGGAACTGGCATATACACTAATAATGTGTTAAGAAAAGAAAATAAAAGAAAAGAAAAGAAAAGAAAAGAAAAGAAAAGAAAAGAAAAGAAAAGAAAAGAAAAGAAAAGAAAAGAAAAGAAAAGAAAAGAAAAGAAAAGAAAAGAAAAGAAAAGAAAAGAAAAGAAAAGAAAAGAAAAGAAAAGAAAAGAAAAGAAAAGAAAAGAAAAGAAAAGAAACCACCACCAAAAAACCCCCGAAACCCCAATCAAAAATAAATAAAAAAAGAAAAAAGAAAATAACATGAAGAAAACAAAGTAACAGGCAAGAATGTCATACCTAAGCCACAAATGAGATGGAGGCCACCAGCATTTGAAAATGTGTCACACAAGTTGCAGCAATAACAGAAGAATCTGGTAAGTGTTTTTGGAGAACAGCTAACTAAACATATCTGCAAACACCAGTATATTGTAATTACTGCCTTCAGGTATAAAATTCAGTGATTTGCTATCACAAATAGTATCTTGAAGGCCGCTGTCATGCAGCTGAGACCAAAGGAATATAAGCAGAAACTTCTATTAAACTGAATGAAAAAGAAGCCGAAGAGGAAAAACCTTTTGTGTAGTCACCGCAGAATGTATGTATTTATCAACTTAAAGTGAAAACAAACAAACAAACAAACAAACCACCTAAAAGGACTAAAAAAAAGAATACTAAAAAAATACTAAAAGAGACTACATAAAATAAAATAAAGATGTGAAATCTTAAATTTAGTAAGCTCCCTGCTCTTCTTATAGCAACCTATCATGTTGAATTGTTAAAAATACTTAAAAAGAAGTGAAGTTACAATCATAGAATCATTTAGGTTGGAAAAGACCTTTAAGATCATCGAGTCCAACCGTTAACCTAGCACTGCCAAGTCCACCACTAAACCATGTCCCTAAGCACCACATCTACACATCCTTTAAATACCTCCAGGGATGGGGACTCAACCACTTCCCTGGGCAGCCTGTTCCAATGCCTGACTACCCTTTCCGTGAAGAAGTTTTTCCTAATATCCAACCTAAACCTTCCTTGGTGCAACTTGAGGCCATCTCCTTTCATCCAATTGCTTGTTACTTGGGAGAAAAGACTGACACTCACCTTGCTACAACCTCCTTTCAGGTAGTTGTAGAGAGCAATAAGGTCTCCCCTCAGCCTCCTCCAGACTAAACAACCCCAGCTCCCTCAGCCGCTCCTCGTATGACCTGTTCTCTAGACCCTTCAACAGCTTTGCCGCCCTTCTTTGGACATGCTCCAGCACCTCAATGTCCTTCTTGAAGTGAGGGGCCCAAAACTGAACACAGTATTCAAGATGCAGCCTCACCAGTGACGAGTACAGGGGGACAATCACTTCCCTAGGCCTGCTGGCCACACTATTCCCGATACAACCAGGATGTTATTGGCCTTCTTGGCCACTTGGGCACGTTGCTGGCTCATGTTCAGCCGGCTGTCAACCAACACCCCCAGGTCCTTTTCTGCCAGGCAGCTCTCCAGCCACTCCTCCCCCAGCCTGTAGCATTGCATGGGGTTGTTGTGACCCAAGCGCAGGACCCAGCACTGAGCCTTGTTGAATCTCATACAGTTGGCCTTGGCCCAACGATCCAGCCTGTCCAGGTCCCTCTGCACGGCCTTCCTACCCTCCAGCAGATCAACGTTCCTGCCCAACTTGGTGTCATCTCCAAACTTAGCGAGGGTGCACTCCATCCCCTCATCCAGGTCATTGATAAAGATATTAAACAGAACTGGACCCAACACTGAGCCCTGGGGAACACCACGTGTGACCGGCCGCCAAGTGGATTTGACTCCATTTGCCACAACTCCTTGGGCTCGCCATCCAGCCAGTTTTTAACCCAGCGAAGAGTACACTCGTCCAAGCCATGAGCAGCCAGTTTCTCCAGGAGAATGCTGTGGGAGACAGTGTCAAAGGCCTTACTAAAGTCCAGGTAGACAACATCCACAGCCTTTCCCCCTTCCACTATCACCTTGTCATAGAAGGAGATCAGGTTGGTCAAGCAGGACCTGCCTTTCATAAACCCATGCTGACTGGGCCTGATCCCCTGGTTGTTCTGCACATGCCGCATGATGGCATTCAGGATGATCTGCTCCATAAACTTCCCTGGCACCGATGTCAGGCTGACAGGCCTGTAGTTCCCTGGATCCTCCTTCCAACCCTTCTTGTAGATGGGCGTCACATTTGCTAATCTCCAGTCAACTGGGACCTCCCTGGTTAGACAGGACTGCTGATAGATGATGGAAAGTGGCTTGGTGACCACCTCCACCAGCTCCCTCAGTACCCTTGGGTGGATCCCAGCCGGCCCCATAGACTTGTGCATGTCTAAGTGGTGTAAGAGGTCACTAATCATTTCCCCTTGGATTATGAGGGCTTCATTCTGCTCCCCATTCGTGCCTTCCAGCTCAGGGGGTTGGATACCCCGAGAACAACTGGTCTGACTATTAAAGACTGAGCAAAGAAGGCATTAAGTAGTTCAGCCTTTTCCTTGTCCTCTCTCACTATGTTTCTCCCCTATCCAATAAAGGATGGATATTCTCCTTAGCTCTCCTTTTGTTGTTAATGTATTTGTAGAAACATTTTTTGTTGTCTTTTACAGCAGTAGCCAGTTTAAGTTCCAGCTGGGCTTTGGCCCTTCTAATCCTCTGCCTGCATAACCTCACGACATCCTAGTAGTCCTCCTGAGTTGCCTGCCCCTTCTTCCAAAGGTCGAAAACTCTCCTTTTATTCCTGGGTTCCAGCTGAAGCTCCCTGTTCAGCCAGGACGGTCTTCTCCCCCACCGCCTTGTCTTGTGGTACATGGGGATGGCCTGCTCCTGTGCCTTTAAGACTTTCTTCTTGAAGAATGTCCAGCCTTCCTGGACTCCTTTGCCCTTCAGGACTGCCTCCCAAGGGACTCTTGTCAACCAGGCTCCTGAACAGGTCAAAGTCTGCCCTCTGGAAGTCCAAGGTAGCAGCTCTGCTGACCCCCTTCCTTACTTCTCCAAGAATCAAAAACTCAATATCATTTCATGATCACTATGCCCAAGACGGCCTCCAACTATCACATCACCTGGCATCATTATGGCATCATTACATCATTATGGCAGGAAGATATGCCAGGGGAGGTTTAGGTTGGACATTAGGAAAAGGTTCTTCACCCAGAGGGTGGTGGAGCACTGGAACAGGCTCCCCAGGGAGGTAGTCACGGCACCAAGCCTGACAATATTCAAGAAGCATTTGGACAACGCCCTCAGACATGTGGTGTGAATTTTGGGGTTGTCCTATGCAGGGACAGGAGTTGGACTCGATGATCCTTGTGGGTCCCTTCCAACTCAGGACATTCTACAATCACCCACCAGTCCTTCTCTGTTGACAAACAAGAAGTCCAGCAGGGCACCTCCCCTAGTTGGCTCCCTCACCAGCTGTGTCAGGAAGTTATCATCTTCCACACACTCCAGGAACCTCCTAGGCTGTTTCCTCTCCGCTGTATTGTATTTCCAGCAGGCATCTGGTAAGTTGAAGTCCCCCACGAGAACAAAGGCTAGCGATTGTGAGACTTCTCCCAGCTGCTTATAGAGTACCTCATCTGCCTCTTCATCCTGATTGGGTGGTCTACAACAGACCAATTTCAAAAAACTTGAATAAAAAAGTTCAAGAACTTGAATGATAGTACCACATGTTCTAGTACATTTGTTATCTTCCTACTAGAGAAAGAATCCAACTGTGTACAGGAAGAGTAAAGAGTATCTTATAAACTGTGTTTTTAATACAATTTTTCGAGTTCCTTGTGCATGTGTGCATGTACAATGCAAAAATCTCGTAAAATACTATTTTTCTTAATCCCTGGGAACATAATGTGACAAGCAAATACTAAGTTTCTCAGTAGGGATGTCTTTTGAGAAGCAACGTTGAAGCACAGTACTCTCACTGCCCACAATTTGGTTCCAGTATTCAGGAAAACTGATTTCACAAAAAATATCCACCAGGAAGCCAGTGACATAAAGGCACAGAAGCTGCAATGTTTCTCTGCCACTTGTGTAATTCTTACTCTGCCTTCTTTTAGTTGTTTGGGCGACTCTAGGATATGGTGTGTTTTACTATTTTTATACCTAATACTGGTCAAATGAAAGAATTTAAAAGATCATGTTCTACTCAGTATGAAAGATTTCAATAAATCTGTTTTTCTTTAAATTTACTTCTCTTCCAAAAGCTGGGAATATAATTTACTTGCTTCCAAATATGGGGGACTTTTTGCATTGACATTTTTATCCTTTTTTTACTCATACTGTTACATATTTAACCTACATAAATTGCAAAATTTACAATAATCCACAGTCAAATAACTAATCTTGAATATCGCTTACATTTCAATTCCTATTGAGAGTGAACTTCTAACGAGATTGAATTTACCATAAATATCCATATCTGTTCCAGTACATACATATTAGGTGATACCCTATTACTTGTTTACTGGATAGCTCAACCTTATGTAACAAACACACACACACACCAGGAAAACAAATAAATGTAGCTCAAAAAGAATTGCTGCAGTTATTGGGCACGAGTAATGGAGAGGTTGCACACATCTGCTAACTGTAAAAATACCAAGAGCCAAAATGCCAGCGAACAAAGCTTGGGCTGAGGAGAATAAAATGGAATGAACAGGAGAACCCTGTCTACATGGCATGAAAAAACCCACCTTTCTTAGTCAGAGTAGCTTAAAATAACAATGCTCATCTAGATTCAAATTAACATCTTCCCAGCTAGGTGTACTAAAAGTTTTTTTCAGCTCGGGAAAACATGCGTTTGTCAGATCAAAGCAGGACAGAAGGTATGTTTTAAAGCACACCACCAATCTGGTCTAAATGACTACATTTAAGGCTGCTGCAGAAAGCAGGGCAGTAGCTCAACCAGTCTCATCCAGCCAGAACATATCTTCCGAGGCTGACCGGCTTGCAGCGGGGTGACTCACTAAGTACAATGCGTGGAAACCCCAGGAAGGACGTGCTCCATGCACGGAGTACTCAAGCCACTGAAGATGTCCCTTGCCCAGCTGGGCCCTCTTGCTGTGCCCAAGATGAGCGTACCTACAGGAGATCTCACAAAAGGGAAGGTGTTTTACATATCTCAGGTACTTCAGCACAGTGTCAGCCAAGCCTGAAAAGCCACCAGCAAGTGGGCTCACCTGGATATGTCTGCCTGCCAGGGACCTCTCTTCTGTCTCAGGCCGGGGCAGCACCACCCTGCTGGGGGGGCAGTGATGGATGGTGGGGAGACAGGACCCATGTCTAACAATGGCTCTATTTAACAACCTGGAAGAGGATGCCCATGCCATGCTCTTACTGCGTTTTACACAGCTTAGGAAAGCAGAGGAATGGGCCCTGCTTGAACCAGACAGTGCTCTGCAGGGCTTCCCAAAACCACCTCTAAATTCATGGTTTTAGAAGCAAACAAACCCAAGTGATAGAGGTTTTTTGGCATCCTATTTTTTTTTTAACCTGCATTATCAAATTCAGAACAATCTCCTGATATTGTGTGTCTCAACACCCTGAGAAGCCAATGATGCTCATAACTGGAGAACATCTCTTAGGGGAATAAGAAGAGCACATCACGAATTAAAAAACACAATGTGAAACACAGTTTTAGCACTCAGTATAGAAAAAGACTGAGATGGTATTAATCAGTTTGTATAATTCAGTTGCCATAATCAGCACAAACTCTAAACGCTACTTATCGCTACAAGTTGAAAATGGAACCACAGACTTAATTTGTACACACTATGACAAATTATTTTAAATTAATTGTGCTGCTACTTGAAGAGTAGGTATTGTAAGAGGGTCCAAGCTGCCATCATCAAGGTCATAAACCAAATGAGAATTCTCATAACGACCAAATCTCTTCATTTATTCAACTAAAGTTCTCAATGATAAGTGAAACAAACCAAAAATCTTTGTGGCCCTCCATTAAAAAAAGAATTCAATTGCCAAGTTACATATTCTGTCTGTGAAAATACCATTCATATTCATCTTTTTTAACTCTGTTCCTGGTTAGAAGGATTGGCATCACTTAACTATTTATAGTCCAAATGGTAAGAAACAAGACTGCTTGATATTTTTATTTCATTTTTTTATTATGGTAGCAATACTGAAAAATGAAGAGGAAGTAACATTTTAATGTATCATCTCCTTAAGACTCCTGTATTTTATAAAATGGTTTAGAGGTGCTTTACAACAACTGATGTGCTTGCTTCCATTCTCAATGAAATAGGGTTTTGTACTCTTGAAGAGTACCAGTGGTGAACCATAAAATATGTGTGAATTGAATTTATCCAAGTTCGTTTACAATTCATATGCTTTCATTTATTTAGTTTCCTCTAAGTTTTTTGGTGGACATCTCCATCAGCAATAACAGTCACCACAGTGTATAAGACACTCCTCATTAACACATTTTAATTCTAACCAGGACTAAACTCAATTAGCTCTCAAAATGATGCTCTTCTGCTAGCACAGCCTGCTGATAAGCACAAACATGTAACTTACCCTCTGCAAAGCTCAGATAGGCTATCATCAATTCTTAACAAAAAATTATTTTCCTATTCAACTGCATTTTGCTGTTAATTATACAACCCTTCTTGTCCTCCTTTGCCTCCCAAAAGGCTACCACAGTGTTAGAGGTCTTTGTTTTGTATTTTGCTAAAGCATTTCAGAGACGAAATTCAGGTTACACACTACACATCTTGTAATTTACCAGTATAAATCAAACTAGCTGTTTTCGTCTACACTATTTCACATAAAATTGTGTTAGATTCTCAGCACCGAGACATGATTTCTACGCTGGCTTTTCCTGATGACCAAATCTGCTTCAGAAGATCCCTGAAAAAATAGTTTCTGTATTTATGGTATTCTAAGAGCAGCCTGACACAGTTTGGCAACCTATAAATACGAGCAGTAAAAGGTTTGATTCAATTTAGAGTATAGAGCAAAATTTAAAAAATTTAGAAAAAGCCTTCCACGGACCTCTGACTTTCCATATCTAGAATTCCAAAATTTACAGCAATACTAGCATTTCAAACAAAATTAATGCTTTATCCCTGGTCAAGAAATACAAGACTCATTCCACCATCTGAAAGAATACTGCAATAAATACCTTGCACACTCTGCATAGAAAACTAAAGTACCAAAACCTCTTTTAAAAAACCAACCCAAACCCTTTTGTCCCTAGCTAAACATTTGTCTGTGATGCTAAAAGCAGTATCTTCCCGCTTGCCTGGCTACTTCTCCAGAAATTTGAGAAAGTAAATAACACACATTTGGATGATAGATGATCTTCAGGAATTGCACTGTTATTACATCTGTCTCATTTTGTGGGAAATATTGTTATCTCAAGATCATGAAGACTTAGCAAGTGGGAGAGAAGTTCTGCATATGACATTCAATGGAAATTTTGAAAGAAATGTGATTTTAAAAGGGCTATTACCTACATGACTTTTAAACCAGGTTAATAGTTTTGCCTTTCATTTTTATTAAATGCAAATACTACAGAAAATATTTCAAACCTGACTTAAGGTAAAACCAAAAGGTCAAGAAGTATCACCCTTTTAATAAAAATAAACAAACTGTGCAAATTTTACAATTCATATATCATACACACAACTCACTAATCTTGAGAAAGCATCTCCTTAAATTTAGTAAACCCCCTAGTCACCCCTGATTATGATATACAACCGATTTTTCGGAACAACTTTGACAGGGACAGGCTGGAGTTTGTTATTCCTGCTGTTATATTTAATAAATAAATAATTCTGAAGCTACATGCATTATCTTCATCCAAGGATTTCGGTTTCAAATGCAAGCACTTGTGGCTCACGTAAAAAGTAGTGTCAGACTATGACAGGAACTGAATTAACCTCAGCAGAAGGAATCATCATATATAAATGACAACCCTTCCCGTACTCTTTAGTACCACTTCAGCAGCAACTATAATGCCAATTTTGCTGTATGGTCAGTACCCTTAAATTTCTGAGGTTTATCTCACAAACAGAGAACTTTAATTTTCAGGATAAGATTATAAAGGTCAGAACAGATCTCCTAGGTAAGTGACTTGTGCCCAATTCCACCTCTTCCCCTTGTACCAGTCCACAAGTAGCAGCGAGTCTGTGGCTGCTTGAGATGTACATGTGGAAGGGGAGGTGGGGGAAGCGTGGGCTCAGAGCTTATTTAGGTACTCAAGCTGAGCAGTTTTAATTTGTTCTAACAGTTACGAGCAGTAAAACCATTACCACAACTGCAGGATAGAATTATCAGAGTCAGCAGATGTCAGACACCTTTATCTTTTTAAAGTTGACTTTATTCCTGGTATTTAGAGAAAATGAACAAAAGAGAGAGGAACAAACACAAACTACTTACAGATCTTTCTAGAGCTAAATCCCCTCTCACATAGTCTAAAGAGTCAAAATAATTTTTAAATTAAAATATTTTAAAATACAGCATGATATTGGCAAGGATGAAAAATGCACAGATCCCAATTCTGCAAAGAATTAGACATATGCATAATTTTATGCACTTGAGTATTCCCAGTGGGTGTCAGCCTGCTATACTGGGGTGGGTGCGTTTACAAACAATTGAGATTCCAAAATACAACAAAATTCTTGTTACTAACATTAATTATATAAACCCAGGGGGGAAAAAACCCTTTAAAATCTATTTTCAAAGCTTTTCAAGGCCTACCAAAGCTGCTAGGGCCCAATTCTTTAACTTTTCACTCCTTCACCTGCAATTATCTCATTTGCTCCACTGGAATTGACGAAGGGTGTGAACATGTAGCAAATCCAGATAATTTTGCAGTCATACTCATGTTCACTGTTAATGATTTGCACATTTTAGTTTTTTAAAAAAAGTACAGGCAATGCTGCAAAAGTGGGGAAAACATGAGGATCAGCAGCAAAAGGTAAGTGATGAAGCAGGATGCTACCATTGTTAATGAGGTATGGCTGTTTGAACATCAGGGATAAAATGTAGTAATGCCCTGGAAAATCAGGCAGCTATGTGAGTGTTAGGGGAAGACAATACCTCAAACAGTTCAAAGGGGTTTAAAAAGACACAAAATGTTTTTAAATCGATATAGATACATGTTATGGTCCTGCAAAGATCAGCGTGAGAGATGCCTGCATCTTCTAGCTCTAGTCATGTAATTTAGCAGCTGGAAATGAGAATTCTCATTCCTTTTGCAAACAACAACCCCTCGGTGGACAATTCATAGAAGCAACACAGCCACTCCAAAATGGCTTGAAAGGGGAGCTGGGGGATTTCTTCCTTCTCATCTTCCTTACTGTTGGATGCTTGTTCAAATGAGCAATCTGGGAGGATGTTCTGTGAGTGTGAAGGGGCTGAGGCAGAGGATCATGTACCCAGCAGATCCCTGGCCAATGCAATAGTTTCCGGGAGACTAATACACGTGAGCCAGATTCAAGTGAGTGCAAGGACTGCGTGAAACCAGAAATGGGCTGGTTTAACCCCAGCTGTTGTGAAATCAGAGGAGATGTAAAGGTGCCATCTGTATTTGTTTGGGAGGCTTCAATCAATGATGTTTAAAAAGGAGCAGATATTCTATACCTCCCCTTGGAAAACACCTCAATTATTGTTTTGCTTGCTGGTTTTCTTGGGGATATATATCAAAGATTTAACTGTTTTAATCAAATGCTGCATTTATCGAATCCATAATACAAGCTCTATTTTTTTAAAAATTTATCATACCATGACTTCACTATAAATATTGTAAACAGAAGTATAAATTCAAATAGTACCTTATAAAGATATTTTACATCCTTAAGCAGAAGCTTACAAATCCATTTTCTTTGTATATGTAAATAGTTCACTATTTCTGTTTCAAAATGCAAGAGGTGTGTTTTATTGATTTTTAATTCACTGACTTACTTTGCTTATTTTCAGTATCTAAGTACTATTTAAACTCATTTTTCATAGCAAATAGTAATGCTAGGCAGGAAGAAAAATGGAAAAGTTCTTTCTGCTCATGTGCCTTACTGTAATGATGCTCTCCTAAAGCATTAAGACAGCTCTACTAAAGCACAACAAGGCTAAACAAAAAAAACTTAAGAATAATATGGATTGAGCTAAAATGAGAATGAACAACTGCCACTAGATGGCATGACAGCCTTACATTACTTTGGTGGGTTGGGTTTGGTTTGGTAATTTTTTTTCCCTTTATATAAGAGGAATATGTAACATTTGTATTTCAAACATGGTGTCGACATATTTATCCCATGCCATTCCAAGTGTATCTGATGACCACAAATTGGTGAATGAAGCAAACTGCTTGACAATTCCTTTAGAATATATATGCACTATGAAAAGAAGGTTTAGTTGTAAGCTCAACTAGAACAAATTTTAACAAATTTGCTGAAAAAAAGAGTAATGCATTTAAAAGAAAGAGTGCTTTACTTATATGTGAAAGGGTATAGTCAGTGGTAGAATTTAACTTTTAAAAAGATAACCAAATTAAACAAGTGAGCTGTGAATTATCAAACAACTTGCTTCCTCTAAATCTCAGTTGGCACTTAATGAGTTAACTAGTCAACAGTGTCTCTCAGGTGAGTTAAGTACAAACCCAATGTTGTTACCTGCCTGAGTGCCTTTAAAAAACAGACAGGTTCCTTATACAGATGCAGACATGGCAAACTTTTTGGTCAACCATGTAATAAAAGAGGTGAAGATAACGGGGGTTTAATTAAATATGCGTTTAAATGCTTCTCATAGTTGCAGTGCAAAAGTAAGCAGCCAGGGTCAGACATTCCGTAGTGCTAGTTGTCACTGACTTGGAGAAACATGATGAATTCCACTGGATTAGAACTTAGAACTTTTGAGCAACCTGATCTGGGTGAAGACATCCCTGCTGGGGGGGGGGGGGGGGCACGGAGTTGGACTAGATGACCTTTAAAGGTCCCTTCCAACCCAAACCATTTTATGATTCTATTCTGTGGCCTGGTTTCAGCTGGGATAGAGTTAATTTTTGTCTTAGTAGCTGGTATAGTGCTGTGTTTTGGATTTAGGAGGAGAATAATGTTGATAACACACTGATGTTTTGGTTGTTGCTAAGCAGTGCTTACACTGGTCAAGGACTTTTCAGCTTCCCCTGCTCTGCCCGGTGCACAAGAAGCTGGGAGGGGGCACAGCCAGGACAGCTGACCCAGACTGGCCCAAGGGCTATGCCATACCATATGGCGTCATGCTCAGTACATAAAGCTGGGGGAAGAAGGAAGGCAGGGACGTTTGGAGTGATGGCGTTTGCCTTCCCCAAGTGACCGTTACGCGTGATGGAGCCCTGTTTTCCTGGGGATGGCTGAACACCTGCCTGCCCATGGGAAGGAGTGGATGAATTTCTTGCTTTGCTTTGCTTGCGCATGCGGCTTTTGCTTTACCTATTAAACTGTCTTTCTCTCAGCCCACGAGTTTTCTCACTTTTACCCTTCTGATTCTCTCCCCCATCCCACCAGGGGGGGAGTGAGCGAGCAGCTGTGTGGGGCTTAGTTGCTGGCTGGCATTAAACCATGACACTCTGCACTTAGGTGTGTTAAAACCAGAAAAGTAACCAAAAGGCAAATAAAATCCTCTGAAATCAATACTTTTCATTCTGTTTTAAAAAATTCAAAATACTTCAATGAACACAAGCTCCAAAACTTCCCTCTGGCCTCTGTTTGTTTGCTTACTAGAGCTGATACTGTCCACAAAGATCAAATAATTAGTCTGCAAAAATACAAATGTAACATATCTCAAATTTTTTAGCTGATTTAAAGATCAGTGAAGAGATCGATGGAAATGGGCCAGGACTTCACTACCTGAAGAGCAGTGGTTTGCAGCTAACATAACTCTAACATTTCATATGGGCACACTGGCATGTGCCATGGTACAGAAGTGTATCTGGGCTTCAAAATTTCCATGACGATATTTCCAAATGTTCATGTCATTATTTTCTAAATGCATACTGTATCATGATGTGCAAGTACAAAACATGACTTTTTTCTGATCTCGTTGTCCTCAAGAAGAGGGGAGTGAGGCTAGTATTGAACACTTTGAAGACCTTGCTCTGCCTCTATTTAAGAGGGCTTTCACAAGCCAACACTTCTCTACTGAACAGAACCAACCCTGGTGAAAAATGCTGGCTGTCCTCAGGGCAGAAACTGGAAGTAAGATTGGATATGAAAATCTGAGAGTCTTTGAATTCTATGACCTAATCCTCTTTGATAACAAGCGGGTGAATTTAACTCACCATAAATCAGTTTATTAGAAACTCTTTAAAGCTTGGCTGCTGACATTATATGCATCCTCCAACATCTAGACCCAAAGGTAAATAATTATTATAATCTTACTCAGGCCTCCAATTGCCTTGCTATTTCAGTATCAGATAGGACTCCAAAAAGAGGGACAAAGACTAGGTCACACTGAACTCTGTGGATGGTCACATGAAGAAACTAACAACAGAGTAACTCTGATGTTAAAAAGTGGCACAGAAAATGTCCTAAATGACTTTATTTTATTAACATTGCAGCTAAATGCCTTCCTCACACCGTAGCTCCATGCACAAGATGTGGTCTAGAGAGGGAAACTGGCAAACTGATGATGTATTTACAGACTCAAGACAGGAGTTAGATGAGCATTTCAGAAATGTATACAGCCATCTTACCCTTACACAACCTAGTACAGTTTTACGGCTTCTGTTGCCCAAATAATTCATAATCTTTTAAAAGGATCATCATTTATGACATTCCATTTTAATAGGTGGAGAACCATGAAGAAAGAGAATTGAAATTACTTATCTTGGGTTACCCACAAAAAATGTGGGTAACTTAGGGATGAGTTGCACATAATTTTTTAGCATCCAGGCTCGCACTCTGATGCCCAAACATTATCCTTCTCCGAGGCTCCGTATTTAAGAAAGCAATGTACCAGAAGCACTGACCCAGCAGAAATCACCCTCATCGGATTGCACTTGATCCGTTAGTTCAGCCTAAGACAAAATCAACTCTAAAACTTGTTTTGGTGCTCCTATTTGCAGTTTAAGAGTCTTGTATGTCAGAACTATTGTCTTCACTCCTCCTGTCATCCCACACATTCAGTTTTGCTGCTAATGAACCAAGACCAGATTCAGCTACTATATAACCCCAATTTATTTCAGAGTATTACCTATTCTATGTACTGAAAGAAGATGAGGACAAAAAAACATGTAGCTATGAAATTTAAAGTTACATTAAAATACATACACACCGGTAGATGAAATTGAGATAAATCTTAACTCCACATAAACCTGCTTTCTTGACTTTTCAAATTTCATTTTTGACACTGTAAACAATTATCTTTTTAAAAAGAGGTTATTTAGTTGATGATAATAGTTGTGCACAACTCTACCATCTTCCTTTCACTGCATCATTGGAAGGCATTGCATTTTGGACCATCAGCACTGTAGTCATCATTCATCACCTGAATTGAAGTATAAAAACACAAGTACAGAGAGATACAAAACAAATCAACTGCTGGTTTCAGAACCCCACCTCTGTGGACGAGGCATAAAATGCCAGAGACTGCTAATTAACATCAGTGCTAGTGGCCTACATATACGTGAAAACCTCACTTTATGAAGAGCAGAGTTTTGCCAGAAGTTGTCTGAGAAACGATACTTCTCCGACATTTATCTACCTCCATGTGCTATACTAGTGTACTGCATTATTTTCTTTTATAAAAAATAAAGGTCACAGAAATAATGGTAGTGGTCAGAAGTGCCAATAAAACTGGAACCCAGGTAATGTTTCTTGGTTCCCAGCACACTCCCCACCTAAGGTGCCACCTTCCCCTCACCCATCTGATAAGAACCAATTGAAGCAGCAAGAGCATCCATTTCGCTTACATCCCGGTTAGTGATTAGTGCTGACACCAAAATAGAGTTGCAGTGTAAAACCAATAGCCAGTACTGATGACAAATGAAATGACTTTAAGTTGTCTAGCAATTCTGAGTTAGCCAAGCAGACCTGGAAGGTAGTGGCTGTCAACAGCGTTAGCTTAGGCCAATCCAAACATTTCATGAAAGCAACAAAAGCCATCCTTATCATTCCAGAATGACCTTCTAGATAAATTTTAGGTTGCAAAAAATTGAAATGTTACAATGTTTTTCTAGTGCAAAGTCTTAGTGAACTAAATACAGATATAAGCACCATTCTCCCACTGTTTCTACAATCTTCTGACTCTTAAAAATCAAAATTGTTCACTTTCATAATCTAGGAGTGAGTTGCAGGTCTAAATTCCAAACTATCAGTGAAAGCAGACCGGCAGTTCATAGAAAGGCTGAAGTTTGTCAGTATCCAGATCAAGACAGATGAACATGTTTTCTGTTACTTGGTATATTCTTGTGATCAGCTGGGATCAGAGGAACTACAGAAGAGTATACAGAAACTGATTGTCTAGTTAAAGGTGTACTAGAAAGAAAGGAAGTTTCTAGAAGTACTAGGAGGAATTAGGAAGTTTTGATCATGAGTTTCTCTTTCTTGCTTGTCATTTCACCTGCTTTTTATGGCAGCAGATGATGCTCCTCAATTTTCAAGGTTCACATACACAGCTATGTCTGCCAATATATTTTCCTGTCCTCAGATAAATTGACATTGGTAAGATTCAGCTCTGTCTGGAGGTATTACAACCAGATATTAACTGCTTCTTGACAGCACTCACTCCAACGCCACAACACGTTGTCATAGACTGTCTGTACATATTTGCTTTATGCACACCTTACAGTTTCCACACTGTTATGTAACTGACTGGATTTTGGCTTAGCTCCCCTTGCTGGGATTGCTCCCAACCATATCAATGTATCCACTATTGAACTTGCAGTTGGACTTGCTAACTACTATGGTATTTCATTACCTATGTTCTTAAGCAGATGACTACAGCAAAAACTAATAATCTCTTGAAAAATGTTTGTTCTGTTGAGATGACCATTCAACTGAGGAAAGTCGATCTCTATCAACTAAAGCTGTAAGGGATTAATCTTGGGTATTGCATTTTACAGAGAGACACAATGGCACAGACCCAGCAGTTTCAAGGAGAGGTGAAGGGTGATGTCTGGAGGAGTCCAGACCAGACTCTGCAGACCAGCTCTTGGAACCTGCCTTGCAGAAGACTCATTGGCCATACTGTTGAGGTGATGATAGCTCTGATTAACGTCACAAACTGTGTTACACTGAAATTTGATTTTCCCCTGTTTATTTTCAAGCCCAGGCCTTGCAAGAAGAGCAGGCTGTTGGTGGGGCTTCAAGTAAAACTGAAGTCAGATACTGACAGACAAGGAAAATTTACTCATACTTAACTTTCTATCATCTTGTCTTTCTTACATCTTTAAAGATCTACAGTGGCTAGAAGTCTTTTCACGCTTCTAAAAACGAAACTCCCACACCCTCCTCCTGCAAAACCTTTAAAATAGTTACTCTCTCCCCTATACTTCACATACTTCACATACACCCCTTCCCCCTCTTAATTGTCCTCAAAGACAATAAAAGAAAAAAACTTTAAACTTTAATTCCTTTGACATTACAGCTGGAGTGGGCAGCTAAAATAAGAAAAAGTGTAATTTTTATACAATATAAAAATTAAGATTAAATTGTGTTTAAAAAAATCTACCTAACCAGCTGTTCAAAACAGTAAAAGCAGAAATAAAATAATTAATCAGTCCTGCCAGCTCCTAAGGATTTTCGTCCTGACTGACAACAGTAAGATATTTTCTATTTCACTTGCAAATATCTTTTAATTCATGTATTAAAAATCATGCCTCCATTTTTGAGTTGATGAAGGAAATAACATGCTCATGCCAGGTTCATGGTTTCTTTATGTAGGTATCAATACTACAGATAGCAGTTTTTCCCTCTGTGACTGTGGGAAAAGGAAGACCATACAAATAATATTGTCACTTACACACAGTGTAAATAAAGATTGCCGATATCCTGCCATTTTTGTACAATCACCATTTGGATAAAAAAATAAATAAAACATTTCTTCTTTTTTTCCAGATGAAATATGCTTCTGTTGTCTATTTATCTCAGGGAAGAAGGAAAAAGATACTGCTCTCTACCTGGATTTTAGCACTTGGTTTTTACAGAACATCCTGTCCTGATGTTCTCCGCACATCACAGTCCTGGAAATCTGGGTTGTTTCTTTCACATCATAAGATCAAGTATGTGAAGTGCAAATCTCTGTTCTTCCTAAAGAGCTCTTTCAATGCTAGAGATGCTGCTACTTTTTGCTCCTGCTGCACAGCCACAGTTTGCCAGTGCGGAGAAAAACAACCAAACTTTGGTAAAGAAGAGATGCAAGCTTGCTCACAGGAGCAGTCCAATCTCGGATTACAACTATTAGGTTGGCTTTGCACTAAAATTTATGATTTTTATGACAAAACTTAATAAAAGCAACACATGGTCGAAATCCTGGCTTGTTTTTTCAGGCATTAGGGTTGAGATCTTCAATGTGCAAGGAGATGCTCAGTGGGATATTCTTAATTGCCTAGGTCTAATTCCCACTGAAACTTGAACACCTTAAAAATCTGGCCTGTGGCTTTACCACAGAGCTAAACAAGACCAACAACATTCTCACTTTAAAGTTTCAATGCAATATATGTATATTATCATAGGAAATTATTTTAAGATTATATTCAAGCATTTTCAGTCTCCACTTATAAACTGGCACCATTTCTTATCCTTGAAATTTTGAAATGAGTTCTGCTGTATTATGAAATACTTGTCAGCCAGAAAGATCCCTACCTTTCCACTCTCAAGTATTGCACCATATAGTGAGACACAGTTTAGAACAGGACCTTTTCTACAGACTTGTAAACAGTATTATGGAGGATTTTCTATCCTAAAATTCCTGTAATCATAATTTTTCTGAATACCTGAAAAAAACCCGGTGGTACAGGACCTACTGGCATGCCATCTCCTGGGGGAATGTTTCCTAGCACTGGACTGGGAGCTGCTGCAGCACTCTGAAAAGAACAAAGGGAGAATAAACCTTTGTCATTGCATGGTAGGCATTAACCCCCCCAAAAAAAACAAACCAAAAAAACCCCCAAAACCTGACCAAAATGCAGAAAGTAATTCTCTGAATATGTCATAATGTCATTGTTTCATCTGAAGGTAAATTAAAATTGTATAGTGTTTACCCTTCATTTATACAAGTATAATGTTGTTAAAATAACAAATGTATGTTGAGGGGAAGGATGCTAGACATTGCACGGATATACAAATATGCGTCAATTAGATAAATCTTGACTAGATTCCAAAAAATATTGCATCTGAGTGTGTCTATATATATATACAAACGTGAATGTAACTTGCACACTTTTTCTTGTATTATGTGTAAAAACATCCTCACACATGCACAAGGATATACATATAGCATAAAGAAAGTAATTTATGCATTTTATCAGCAAATTCCAAGCACTTCAAAGATAATTTCAGCAGACTGCAATATTCTTTCAGAACTACATCAAGCTTCAAAACAGGATTCTGTTACAAACAGTACAAGAAGGAATGCTCACAATTCTGCTGGTAATGCTTATGTTTTACCAACCCCAAAAATAACCACCATGACAAATTAGAAGAATTCAGGTTACGTTTTTGGAAGGGAAAAGAAAAAAGGGATTTCTAAGAAGTGAATCAGAGGATGAAATTAGTTACCTTTGCAAATCCTTCGGTTGGAATAAGCAAGTAAAGAATAGTGCTTCGGGCAATTTACAAGCAGGAGATCGTCACAAAAAGGGAAGCCAAACTGTTATTGTTGTCATGTATTGGAACCTCAATTACTTTTAATTTCTAGCAGTCTTCCTTCCTGCAATATGCTTCTTTAGGGCATAAGGCTGAATCACCTATAAAGACTTACAATCTTCTGTGAAAGTACTCATGCACACACAATGCATTGAGAGCCACTTGCAGCTTACTAATGACCTGCCAATATCTGCCCTACAGAATATGAATGGCTTATGTTTATTAACTTATCACTCTATTGTACTCTCACGCTTGATATCCAAAAGATGCAGATCTGGAAATTGTATTTCCAGGTGTTTGGCACACTATCTAGGAAATTAAAGAATAATGCTGTAAAGATTTGAAAACTGGCACAAAGAAAGGCTGACCTTTTTAAACCCAGCAGAAAGGAAATATTCAGTTAATTACCACAGACTTTTCAATGGCTTAAGCTGTGCTTTAGAATCAAATTTCTGAACAACTAGCAGTAGCATATTTAGCATCTAAGCTGTATGTTCTTTCCAAACAGAAGTCTAGAACATATCATTAAAATACAAAGACTGCAGAAAGCGCTGGCTTCAGGACTGAGTGCAAGACTTTGATTCACTAGAAAACCCTGCAATAAAGGGTCTTATTTATGTGAGGATCTGGTCTGCATGATCAGTGTTAAAATACTATATAATTGCAACTGACAGAAGAAGCCAGTCAGGTGAGTTGGACGTAGCAAACACTTTTGAATCATAATACCTGCTCGTGAGAGGCTACCACTAGTCAACCAAACCAGCCTATAAAGCTGTAGCAAATAAAGACCATTCTCCGCTAGCCACTGCCATTCTTTGAGCACTGCCTGAAGTACATGAGACTGGAGTATGATGTTGTTTACATGCATGCAAAATCATGCAACTCCCTGAAAGGTTCTTGGGTACTTCTCTCAGGTCTGTCGCAGTCTCTTGGCTTCCCAGATAGAGGGGGTGTGAATGCACAGAAATAATGCCTGAAGAACAAAATAATTTTGTTACCCTCCCTTTCTTTTGCATGGCTTCTGTGAATGCCCAGTGATTATTTTCTTATTATCTATATTTCCAAAGGAAAACAGAAGGGAAAGTTTTTGGTTTGTGGTTTGTTTTTTTGTTTGGTTGTTTGTTTTTTTTTAAAGTAAAAAATGACCTGTTTAAACTGAGCATCAGGTAACAATGTCAACTAAATTAATGAATAAGTGCAGACACAGTTTGAGTGAAGTATGTTGGATCTTACTTCCAAATGTACAGTTTTTCTAGATAAAGAATGACAACAGTAGCATCACTGATAGGGAAGATCAATGATGTTAAAAGCCTGAGCATCTTAAAATGTCCAAAATAGCCTGCACTGCAGTCTCTGACTAAGAAGGAGTAGCCCATTAAAGGAGCACTAATAATGATGAACCTTATTACAATATCATCCCTCCTTGCATACTAATTCCTGGTTGCCTCTATGCTACCTTAGCTGTGTCCATCTTTACCAGCCATGTAATATGCACCATAATATGTCCGATGGAGCTGATGCTACAGAATAAATCATTTTCATAGACTATAATAAATCACTGAGCAAACACACCTCAACAGTATTAAGTCAGATAGACAAAATACTGTTAAGTTGCGAGACCTCAGAAAAAGAGCTAAGCAGCACCTCCCCTGCTACATGACCAGTTTTTGGAAGCCTCCTGTCCCAGGTTCCCTCACTCCTACTTACATTATTTAAACTAAACTATACCAGGCATTAATGCATGTCAGAGTGCCTTAATGCATTCAATGGGTCTTAGATGTCCTCCTCAACTGCGGCCTATGCCAGAGCCCCCAGGTTACAAAAGGATGCTTCTAAGAAAAGGAGGGAACAACTTCTCAGGATGCAGTGCTCCTATAGAGATATAGGGATCTGCCTCTGCTGAGTTCATGCCGTTTCCCACACTTTTTGAAAATCACTTTAAAAAAGAAAAATGGTAAAATTACTTAACAGTTTAAAAAACAGAGAGAGAAGGAAATAATGGTTATTCCAAAACAGGAAGAGAAAAGGATTAAAATTATATCTGTTAAGATTTATGTTAGCCATTAAACCTCCTAACAAGGCTTTATAAGAAATATACCTAAAGATAACATTTTCATCATTGTCTCAATAGTTGTTGTTTTTTTTTTAATATAATTTTTTTCTTATTTTTGAATCTGACTTAGCACTGATAACAGAGGAACCCAGCTTTGCTCCTCAGTGAACCTCAGAGAATAGCATGCAAGTCTCCAGGACTGGTAAAATGGGCACAGGGCAATGCTTTGTCTACTGGGCTACAGACATAGCAATGAATGACCATAAGGCTACCTCACCAATGTAATGAAATTAATTACTTTCAGAGGTGCTGCCAATTCCTCTGAAGGGGATATGGCTCCAGAGTAACCACTTTTTAGGAGGAGCGGGGTTTGTACAACTTTGTTGATGAAGAAGATACATAGAAAGGAGCCAGATCAAGCCAACACATGAGACTGGAGAGCTTCTACAGCCTCCTCAGAAAGCCTTCTGCTTGAGGACTGAAGTCCCATTCTGGAGAGCTGCCCCGAGGGTGGCCAAAAGATCTGAGCAGTGCTATCGGATGGATATTGGAGGAATCATTTGTGATGATGATGGGGGAAGAAACACAAGGTCTTGTGGAGGTGATTACACATCAAGTGATCCAGACTAATTTACTCAAATCTTGGTTCTCGTGGTTTCCAGAGAAAAAGGCCTCAACTAGAAGGGAACTAGCTCTTTGCTTCAGGCTAGTTACTCAAAGTTAAATTAACTTACTAATGTTGGCCATTTTTTGATTGTGGACCGTGATGTTTCAGGGAGGTATTCAATGTGTTGATTTTAATTGGCCTAATTATTTGAGATTTGATTACATTGTGCAGTTTACACACACTTGTGCAAAACCATCTCTCCTCTATATTTCTGAGTGGGAAGGAGGACAGAATGATGCCAAGTTTGAGAGGCCATAATAGTAGGTCAGTTTTCTGACATTTGAAGTACTGCTTAATAATTGTAAGAATACTGTAGTTATAGGCATTCCACAATAGTCCAGTTTTAGGTGTTACAGAAACTTCAGTTTCTATCTTTAATTACATAATGTACTGGGTTTTTTTTCTGTTTTCGTGATGTTTGTTTGTTTGGGATTCTTTTCCCTGATCAGCAATGAAGTCCCAAAACCAGAAACAAAGCATTTTCAGTGGTTTAGGTATATTACATTTTCTAGCTTGTGCTATCCAATGAACGTTTTAAGACCTTATACCAGATAGATCAGTAAACAAACCTGCAACTGCTGCACTGAAATATTCTTATTTATTCTATCCTGATGAATTCATTCATTTCTTTTTTCACAGTCCCACAGCAAACCATGGCTTCTATTTGCACACATTACAAGTTGTTCATCATTAATGCTTCCATTAGTTTGACATTTTAAATATTTGCAATTTGCTTTCCCTGTTTTTCATAAAAAGATGAAATAGGAAAATTTAAACGGTCTGATCCTTTTGTACAGTATCTTATCTTCTTAAAAATGGAATACCATATTTGCTTTTGTAGCTAAAATACTGAATTTATGGTATCTCTTTACAATTATTAATTAAAATGGTGTACTTGAATGAAACTTATTGCGGTCATTCTTTGCTCTATCCAAGCTACTCTCAACAATGTAAAAATAGATGGTTATATTAAAAAAACTAAAAATAGCCATGATTTTGGCTGTTTTTTGCAATAAAGAAATCACAAAGTAAATAAAAAATAAAAATAAAATAGGTTAGTTATTCCATTAGTACAGTATCTGAAATATAAAAGTCCAGAGAGAAGTCTGCAACACGTAGGTTATTTTTTGAGGCTATCACAAGAAGTTCTTTATGACGGAAGCTCACAGAAGAATTCCATTTGCAATCAAAAAATTTTACAAAGAAAGGACTTGACTTGATCTATAAAAATCCTCATCCGGCTCATTCACTATTCTGGCCATTTAATTTCAGGTATTTTGCTTAGAGTAAGACATCCTTACTTTTATCCAAAGTAAGTTTATCACGTTACTAAATTTTTCCATGAAAAGGAGATTTCTAATTTTTTAGAAGTCTACCTGATGATGAATGATGAAATCTACTTGATGATGGATGAGAGAAGTTGGACCTCACATATAAAACAGATCTATGGCCACTCTTGGCCACTCCATTCCCTCACCATCCAAGCCTCCTCCATAAACCTCCTCTACATCAGCCCTAAATCTGCTGAGTTAGCTGGACAGTAGTAGTTCCTGCTGAATTACTAGAGGTTGTGGGTACCCACTTCTTCAGCTGCATCGAGCATCAAGCCAATCCCTCCTGCTACAAGCTTCTTTGGAGGCAACGTCCTTCTGTTCTCTCTTCTGTGGCAAAGCATGAGCATGTTACTGGTGTGTTGTGCTGTGAATACCACGCAAGTAAAAGTCCCTGCTGGACTCCAGGCACAGACAAGGTAGTGCCTCTAGATGACACTGAAACTACTGGCACCAGTGTCCATGATGCAGGCAAGTTTAAACTCCTATCTTAGGATTTAATGATGCTAAAACTGGCATCAAAGACAAAGAGGGAGCAACAGTCTGTTGACAGCACAGCAATAGTGTCAGGATGAAGAAGGAGCTGCATTAGTAACTCTGGTTTGGAAGAAGGTATGGAGCTAGACCTAGTAAGGCACAGATGCTTGCCAGTGCTGTGAAGTGTGGTAGCTTGAGTCTGTCTCTTGAAAATAAATTATTTCCATAGGGAGAGTCTGAAACAGTTAAAAAGTCAGTTTTCCCTTTTCAAGATGTTTCCTCTCGCTGTTTGCACAGTAGATGCAACTGTGCTTTCCCACCCTCCGCAATGCCTCCCATCATATAGCACACGCAAGTGAGGCGTGCCTGAGAACGCTTTAGCATCACCCTGAGTTGTGACTCTTCCACATACTGCTGGACACAACAGCCCTTTGATGCTTCCATGGGTAATCTCCAGGCTGACAGTCTCTGAAAGACTAATATTAATGCCCCTAATATTAGGGTAAAATGGCGTACTCTCTGGAGGGGCACTGCAATGCCTATGTAGGAGGTTCACACATTTTTGATGTTTGATGCATGGCTCGATGCACAGAGAGTGTGATGCACTGTGAACATAGCAGTAAAGGCAGCCCAGGGTGAACATATGAAAGTGAATTAGCAGCATCAGTATGATTATTTAAGAATTTTCATACTGGTAAAATTTTGTAGCACAAATGTGTCTGAGAGCATTCTGGAAGAACAAATGTCCAACCTGCCTTCATGAGTCCTACAAGCTGAACAGTCTGAGCAGAAACATCCTATTGCATAACTGGCTGCAAATTATTGCGACTTCATGTTGTATGCACTGTTCTCCTGGGTTCAAGGTACAGAAAAAACAAACCAACCAAAAATACCCAAGAAACTTTGTGTTTATGCCAGATCTCAAAAGTCCAAAGCCTAAGCAGCACTTGCTAGAAGTAGTCTATGGTTTAGGAACTCCTACTTCTCATACTCCTTCTGCTGAGACTCTAATTACTTTAACAATACAACTGAAAGCTTTGCTTTTGGTTACTCCAAAATTTCATATCTGATTTCGAGTGATAATCAGAAAAAAAATCAGAAAAAAATGCTAACGCACTCTGAAATGTTGTAAGCAATGCCAGACATACACTCTTTCTGAATCCTGCTTCAGAGAAGTTAGGTCACGAGAATTTTGGCAAGATCTTCAGAAATAATAACACTTAAGTCAGTTTCTCTGAAATACAGGTTTTTCATCAAGAGTGATAGTTTCATAAAAAAATCTACTACAGAGCCATTCCGAGAACTAGCTGTACTATACATGTAGTATCATTTCACATTTCATCTAAGCCTTAACTTGGCTAAGATGTATTTACTCCTCAAGTTCAAGTACTGAAATATAGATAAAACTGGCACTTAACGTGGTGTTAAGGATCATTCTGATCCTGTAATAAATAAACCAATTATTATTTTATTTTAAAATCACTGAGCTTACTAACCAAAATGAATTTAGATGTCTTTTTAAAATTACAGTATAAATATTAATATAATGTTTTCATATATTCATGTATGCAACCAAAATACACAGTAACCAGACAAAAATATTCTGTCATGGAGAATATTAATACAATCAGTTGAATCAAAACAAGAGCAGAAATGTTCAGAATCTCAGGTTAGTTTTGTATATATTCATATGACATTAATGCACAGGTAATTTAAACAAACTGAACAGCGAATGTTTAAGGATGGATGTGAAGGACAACACAGGGAAACTACAACCGCCGTTGGTACCAAGTTTGAAACACTGATGACAGCAGCATATTGTTGGCAGGAAAAGCAGAAAATGTTTAATTTTTGGTAAATATCTCCTTGAAACCCATGCTGAAAACTCACACTGATGCTAAGCATAAATAAGACTCTGCTAGTCAGTTGATAGCTCTGAGATGAATGTACAAGTAAGTTCATAGGAAAGTCAAACGTCTTTCCAAATCAGTATTGCTTAATTCATCACATCCAGCGATGCCAATTAAGAGAACTGTAAATAAACACAGGAACAGATGACATTGGGGCCACCGTGTTTAGCTGTGACCAGTCCCTGATCCACCAAAAGCGCAATGCTAAGAGAAAAATAATCCAAAAGCCAACTGTCTATTTTTGTCACTTTCTCATAACCTCCTTTTTCCAGCATTTTTGTTAAGTTAAGCACAGCATTCTGGTTGCTTTCCCATAAAGGCATGGATATGTATAACGCACCAAAAAGCTAACTACTTATTACCAACTCACTAGTTATTATCTTAAAGAATACCTTCTCATTCACAGTATTTCATGCCTTCTACAGGAAATTATGGGAATTGGGGAATATAAATTTAGTTGTTTTTTTTTTTTTTTCCTGGAAAGACAAATGATGGATCATTACTATTTCAAATCACATTTACCACTTATTTAATTTCTGGTCATTGATAGCTTCAAAGTGCCAGACATGCTGTAGACAATATTGTAACACAAACAGCAAATTTCCATTTGTAAATACTTCAACTTGTAACTTATCAAGTATTTCTAAGCCATTAGCTTGTTACTATAATAGGGCTTCATTATTTTTTTACCTACCACAAATCAGAGAAATAAATATTAATCATAGAATCATAGAATGGTTTGGCTTGGAATGGACCTTAAAGATCATCTAGTTCTAACTCAACTGCCTTGGGCAGGGACACCTTCCACTAGACCAGGTTGCTCAAAGCCCCATCCAACCTGGCCTTGAACACTTCCAGAGATGGGGCATCCACAGCTTCTCTGGGCAACCTGTTCCAGTGCCTCAGAACGCTCATAGTGAAGAATTTCTTCCTTGTATCCAATCTAAACCTACACTCTTTCAGTTTAAAATCATTACCCCTTGTCCTATCACTAAGTGCCCTTTTAAAAAGGCCCTCTCCAGCTTTCTTGTAGGCCCTGTTTAGGTACTGGAAGGCTGCTATAAGGTGTCCCCAGAGCCTTCTCTTCTCCAGGCTGAACAACCCCAACTCTCTCACACTGTCTTCATAGGAGAGGTGCTCCAGCCCTCTGAGCATCTTTGCGGCCTCCTCTGGACCTGCTCCAACAGGTCCATGTCCTTCTTGTATTGGGGACCCCAGAGCTGAACGCAGTATTCCAGGTGGGGTCTCACGAGGGCAGAGTAGAGGGGGAGAATCACCTCCCTCGACCTGCTGGTCGTGCTTCTTTTGATGCAGCCCAGGATATGGTTGGCTTTCTGGGCTGCAAGCACACATTGCCAGGTCATGCTGAGTTTCTCATCAACCAACACCCCCAAGTCCTTCTCCTCATTAAGAGGAACTACATTGATTAACCCCTAGAAACTTTCTCATTTTCTCCAAGATAGAACATAAAACTACTCACCACTCTGAACAAAAAAATTTTTTAAAAACTGACTGGCAATAAGCTATTATTCCTTCTGTTGAGCCTTTGAATGCTCAGCTGCACACAAAAGAAACATAACCCCTCTACTGGTTTACTTACAATGAGTTTAATATCTTCACAAAAAGGTAGAGTTATCTCATTGATAGAAGCAAGCCATTTGAAAGATCTGGATCACAAGACCTAATTTATTCTTGGTGTAGTTCCATTGATAGATATTTGTCTAAAATGCTTAATTTCTGTTCTGTAATAGAAAGGTATTCACATGACAGCAGTAGCCTGAGAAGTGTAATTGTAGAAGGTCATAATGCTATTCCTTGTAACTTCTCACTTTTCCTTAAATTTCAGCCCTTTACAGTTTGACCTGGACTCCGGCATTGTACTTCTGTTCACTCCATCTTACACATTATTATGAGTGATAAAGAATACATAATGTCATATAACCACAATCCTATTAATAGCCAAGTTGTGTATCTGTTATCAGAGAATAAAATCACATTTTAACTTGGAGGGGGGGGATTGGTTTCCTCAGTTTACATCAGCAGACTTGTTCACTTCACGAAGAGCAGACCTGTTGACAAGGACGTTATGCTCCAGGACTCCATCCATTCTCTCCCCATGAAATAATCCTAGCCCCAAAACAACCTCACCGTAAGCAAAGCTTCCCCATATCTGAAGTAGGATTACAGTTTGTTTTACTCTATCCCAGTGCCCAATCTGGGGTTTTCATTCTACTTAGCTGAGATGGTGAAATTCTATTACAGAACCGAAAACCAGGTATTAGGTTGGAAGTATACTGTTAAGGATAACAGAAATTATTTTTAAGGAAAGCTTTGCTATCAATGAATAAAAGGATTTCAAGCTCTTGTCAAATGACAGCATTTCAGTCCTCTCTCTTAGTTGTTGCTCCTTGGATTATTTAGAACACAATTTCCAGATAAAGATTTCTCTAAAGTATGGTTATAAAGAAAAGCTATTTTAAAATGAAACTTTATTATTCAGTGGATATTACTAAAATCACTACTATGCATAGGTATCAATAGAATATTCAGTTTTTAAAAAAAAAGTGGAAAAGTAATTTGTGTTTTAAATATGGAAAGTACCAAATTTCTGTCCATTCTTTTTCAAAACTGAACAGAACTATACTTAAAAGATGAATACTTGGCGTCTCCTATTTCTTTATGAAGACACACAAAATAAGAGTAACATTTCAAATAATGTTTTTGGACAATTTTCTAGGAAAGTAAGGGCACTCATTTCAGCTTAATTCCAAGCCCTGTGTTATTTAGTAATGTATACTTATGTACAAAATCGAAACACCAAAGGCTAGCCAACTGAGTTACGTTACACTTTTGATGAAATGCAACAGTATTATCAGATTCATCAGTAATAACCATGCTGCTGACAAGATAAAGGCACTTGAGGACACAAAACACTGTTGTTGCAGCTTGGAGCCGAGTTGCAGTGATATTTCAATGAAATGACTTCTTTCCAGAAGTGACACTTACACCCCTCCTCCAGATTCCCTGGAGACCAAGACTGCTTCGTTCTGCTAGCTTAACAACCGCAAAATACTCAATGTGCTATTTTTTTCCAAGCTGCACCTCCAGATCACATCTTTGTTGAATAACTGACACTGCAGACCACAGGTTTAACCCACTGCCTTCCTCGTCACAAAGAATTTGAATGAAGATGTGTGAAGACGCTTCTCTTAAAAGGAGTTAGCAAGAAACTGATCATAGGAAATTATTTAACTTACATGATTGTGACAAGTTACATGTATCCCATTGAATTTTTTATTATGTCTTATCATATTGAAGCACTCCTATTACAGTTAAAATTGCTAATACAAAACTACTATACAAAAATATACTATTGCCTTTTCTCAGTATTTTCTCAAGAGCTGTTGGGGTCATGATAAAGGGACTGCAAAAAAAGAGAAATACTGCTGAGGTTTTTAATATACACAGTCAAATATGGCTAGCTCCTGAAATCATTATTCCAAATAATTTTAAATGGTGACCATCATATGGCATCCTCTCCGATCAGGTCAAAGATAGGTACCGAAAGTAATTTTTAGAAATACAGTGCTTAGTCCACCTATGAGTTTGAGTAATACTCAGACAATCACTGTACTTAAGCCATGACATACTGCACAAAGTGGGCTGATCACTGGTAGTCTTTTCTTCCTGCTCTGAACACACTCCATTTTGTTCTGTTGATGCTCTAAAGAAAATTCACAGTTGGTACAATTGTGCTAGTTAGGCTAGTATGACAGGACTATCTTATATCCTAGCTTTCTCTAGTAATTAAGCTGGTTGGCACAGTGTCTTTTAATCCTTTAATTAATCTAATTGTTAAACCCATTTTGTTTTCCAAAGATTTTAAGATTGCCATAGTATTGTATTCCAGTTATCATACCACTGCACTCCACACAACAGTCAAGTGCTCTCCCATTTTAAGAAAACAGTGATTAATAACAATACGATTAACGTTTCTCTGCATCTGTCTGTCTTTTCCAAGTTATGAAAGACAAATGAATAAATATGCTGTGAGTTGAAGGACTGAATTTTGATTATGAAATGAAAAGTAGACCGGTTTGGGGTTATCCTTAGGTCACCTGGGAATGATTCAGCAATCTTGGCAATATATGCACACCTTCAGAGGGAGTTAAAAAAAAAACAAAAAAACAAAAAAACAAAAACAAAAACAATTCCCTCTCTATCCAAAATGGATTTTTGACTCCATATGTGGCTGGCTGGAAAAGAAAGCATACACTTAGAAAACTACATGCTATTTCAGAAGGAGCTGAACTGCATGATGAAACTGCTCCTCTGCTCAAGAACTAGCATATTCGGGTTTTCTTGTCCGGACCTTCATGTCATGAACTTCCTCTTTAATAATTATTACTAAAATACTAACTACAGATACATCTCTGTCTTTTTCAAGGCTTTGCTGTAAATGTTATTACTCTGTCCTAAAACATGAAAATATGTGACTTCACAATATTGTACTATTGACAGTACATTTTCATAGACAAAACATACTGAAGCAGCCATTTGGGTGTTTGGAACAGTAGCTCCATTGTAGATTGAGTTAGTGGTAGGTAACACAATACATACTTTTCTTTAGGGCCTCTAGCCTGACTTTCATTACTTTAAAATCAGTGTTATTTCTTGTGTATATGGGTGCTGAAAAATAAATGCTTAATTCCGTAACAAGTACATGGTCATTTTAAGACACTGGGAGACAGCAATTAAAAAAACCCCACACGTCATTATTCTCTCAGAGACTTCTCTCTTCTTCTTAAGCATGAAGCTGTTCCCTAAACATCCTGAAGTTAATTCCATAAGCAGAAACATCAGCACAAGGCCAACATTTTCAGGAAAATAACAAGCATCTGAAAATTAAAGATATATGCTGGAATATCTCTATTTCCATACACCACCAAATAAAACCCTTATGAATACTTCCCCACCATGCAAGACTAACTAGTCCAGTGAGACTCATCTCCTCAGGCTCCCTCTACAGCCACCACAAAGAGAAAGCTGCTCGAGACATCCTCTGGAGGAGGGCATCTTTTCCCATCATCTACAAAGGATGTGCAGGGAGATCAGCCTTACCAAGAGGTTCACCTTTGTGAAAACCCTCTATGTATTCAAGCATTTTTAGTTTAACTGAAGCATTGCATGCAACATATTGTGCACAGCATTTATAACAAAATACAGTCCACTAGATAAGACTTCTGAGACATGTCTGCAACTTGAGTTTTCAAGAACACCTAGAATTTTTGATTTTTAATAATCAAGTCTGAGAAAAACATTGCCAATTTGAAGAAAAATGTGATAGAGCTAAAGCTCATGGAAAGCTAGCCTGTAAAGTATCACATTTTTCTCATGTTGTGTGAATATCTATCTTTGGATAAATGTACCTTGTTGAGCACAAAGTTAACACCTCTAAGTGCTAAAGCAGAATCAAGTACTGTGCTTACAAAGACCTAACATTTTCATGCTGGTGACTATTTGCTATAAAGTAGTTATCTTGGGTAGTCTACCAGTAACAGGAGCCCAACATGCCACCCCATGGGGTACCAGAATTCAAGAAAGAGGCATCCATCCATACTCAAAGCAGAGGGCTCAGTCTTCTGAGGACCTGCCTGTGTAAGGCTTTTTAGATATTCTTCTAAATGCTTTCAGTATCTGAAATACTCTGTCTGTATCTCAAACATTTTCTATCTGGAATGGTGGTCTGATGCACATGTCTGAGACTCTTAAAATTTAGGATATGGGAAAAACAAACTAACAAACAAAAACCCTAATAAATGGCATTTGGAACCCAGCAGTTCTGCCACCCCACCAAAGAAGCCAAGCAAACTGTCAATCTCCCTGAAATTAAACAGAAACAGATTACTGAAGATAAAAAAGACTAAACCCTCCCCTTTCTTTGGGAGTTACATACAGTGCCTCACGCAAGAAAACAAAATCTGTGAGTGCCCAGCATGTACCCCACAGCTTGCTGAGGACTTGGGCCGGGAACAGCCTCACTGAGAAAAGCCCCAGTTTCAGCCACGAGTAAACTCGCTGGGTCCCCAAGTCACACTGCAAAGCAGGTAACACCCAAGCGGTTGTCTCAGGTTGCTTCTCTTCAGGGAACCAATTATTTTACACCCCGTGGTGTGAAAATCCATAGTGGTGATAATGAGAACTTGAGTCTTTTAGGATTAACTAGCTCCTACAGCTCTTATACACACTTTTAAAATCTTAATCTTTTGCTTATTTTATTAATGTTTTTAAGCAGTGCCCACACAAACACTGGCATGGCCCTTCCTCCATGCTGCCAGCAAGCCCTGGACATGGGCAGTGGAGTCAAGGCACCTCCTTTCCTGGACGGATGCGGATTCACGCACACCCTCCACTTATGCAACCAGCTATCCCACCGCCTGGTCCCGTCCTTCTGTGGACTGCCAGGTCACCCACATGGAAAATGCCAATCCTGATAGTGTATTTTTGAATACATATGTTATACAGGGAGCAAGAGACAAAATCCAGCTGATTTAAGACTGACTGCCAAAACTTCTGCTTCACCATGTCATTTCTTCATTGCACCCCCTGGAAAAAAAAAATCAGCTAAAACCAGGAATATGGTATGAAAAATTCCCTTTACAAACCGGCAGAATTATAAGCAGCTGGAAGCAGCCAGGTATCTGTCATAAAAAAATGGTACTATCCAACCTTGCCTGTAATAAACATTTATACATGCACAGATTGCATATAGATATAGATTGGCTTTAAATGTGAATTTTGGGTATATATATCTTCACTGAAGATGCACATACTGTGGGGAAGGAACTTTATGAAGTAAAGCAGGTATATTTATTTATATAAATAGGTCAGGTCACAGAACACCAGTCCGAAACAAAAGCAAGCACATTTTCCCAAGCTCCCTAACAAAGCATTTGAGTATAAACCTAACTGTCACAGTCAGTTTTGCTTCAGGACAGTGTCCAACCTGACCTAAAAGACTAGAGATAAATGTTTGTACTTAATGGTTGCAATAATCCATACTTCACTATCCTCCTCTCAGCTAACACAAACAGGCTTGCAGGAAGGAAAGTACAGATAGATCCAGTTTAGCTCTGTTCATTGAAGAAAATTATCCAAAGTGGAGGAGAGCAGCTAGACACCCATGTGTCACCTTAACACCTCCCAGTCCATAAGCCTGTTAGAAGTTAGTTTAAGCTCACGTTAAACCACAGCAGTCTAAGAACTATGTAATATACAGGCTGGTAACAAGAGAAAACGAAGAGTTAAAAAAAAATGACACCTACTCCCCATCCTAACCTAACAGAAAAAAATTTAAAAATTTTAAAAATTAAAAAATTGAAGCGTTCTCCCCTTCCTACACTACCTAAACTACAACAGTCAGAGGCATTTTCCCTCTCCATCTTGACTCCAGCGCATCCTTCTATGACACAATTTCTCCTCTCTCTGATAGAGAAAACCCAACACTTTCTCAGCCAGGTTGGTTAATTATAGAGAACTGGTTGGTCCCAAGTGTTGTACTACTCGGGGAATAATATAAGCTACAAATTGCTGAAGAAAACGAGCACTCTAGCAGTGCCCCCTACTATCAGGTAAATAGCCTATATTATGTTGGGGAAGCTGGCAGTGGTGATGCAGACTTTTGATGGGAAATTATACAGCTCTCGCTATCTGCTGCTAAGATTCACACCAATAAGTGGTGGATGGCTGACATTCTTCTTCCTTCAATCTTAAATGGGGAAACTTTTGACAAAATAAGACCCACTTGTAAAAGACGGAGGCTGAGCTGCCAGATACAGCGTTTACATCCACGCAGTGTTTTGTTAACAGAATGAGGGAAATGCAGCATTTATTAGGATTTCCTCTGAGAGACAGCCAAGGCACAGAACTTTAAAGCTCATTTATCCCATCATTTCTTCTTCTTCGCTCCCACTTCTAAGTGTTTGAATCCCTGGAAACAACTCTAGGCTTTTCACTCTCTGGGGACTTCAGCCCGCCTTGCAAAAATAACCAGGTTTCTGTGGGAGGGAGGGATACCCATGTTTTGTACAAAAGCTGACAAAACTGAGTTAGTGTCAGGTAACCACAGATAATTAAGTAATACTTCATTTAACTTCTTAATCCACCCTAGTAGCCTCAACATAGCAAGAGCTGACAAAGGGAAAAGGATGCAGATTTCTGGGACGGTTATGTCGGGTCTTTTGCAAATTACTTCAGCAAAGCTTAAACCTGCTAACCTGCATGCTTGATGTCCTTCATGCCCCCAAGTTCGTGTGAAATGAGCAGCTACCACATTTAATTTTCCTTGTGAGTACCACTCCCCAACGATGCAGTGCACTACTGTGCCTTCACTTCATGAAAGCGCTTTGGGAACTCAGACTGTGAACGCTTGTGCATACAGTGACTTTCCAGTGCCTGTTTTCTAGAAAAGCATACTTTTCTCATTTCCTGTGATTACTATTCTCATCAACATTTAACTAATCAAAATTATATGCAATAAAGGCTTCTCTCCTTACTTTCTAACCATTCAATTTACTACCTCTTTAAAACAGGTAACAAGACCATCACCATCATTCTCAAAAATGCCCATATTATACAGAAAATGCAACACACAGTTTGTAAGCAACAAATACTGTTCTGTTACAAGTTTTTTTTCTTACTTCTGTTGTCCTATTTGTCCCTTCATACTAGCACTGAAGTATGAATAAGGACTACATCACAAACATTAAATGGACACCAAAAACTGTCAGAACAGATGAGCTGGACAAAGAAAACAATATGGGAATTTTTTGATAACTTGGTAAGAAGCAGGTTCAAGACATACAAGATAACAAAGTTTCAAGTGCCAGGAATATTTAATTCCTACTTTGGTATATTTCATCTGCCGCCTAATTAAAATGTTACCACTCCAGCCTTGAAATCCAAGAGAAAGGAGCAGAGTTTGCACGGTAGAAGGATAACCAAAAGTTTTGTTCTCTTAATGGCGACACCTTGCTGTTATTCTCATATAGACTTGTGTTTGTGGCATATTGTATACTAGTGTATACAAATCAAGATTCACATTTAGCACAACTATTTCAGGTCAGTGAATACCTAGCTACAGCTACACTGAATGAAACAACTTGCAATTTCCAGAGTGAAAAGTAGTTCAAACCACAGTAGTAATTGTGTGAAAAGGTGACAAAAATCTGGGCTTAAATATATTAAAATATGAACCTTGAACAAAATGTTTAACTTCTCAGGCTGAGGTAACATTGTCACAATTTTTATCAGCCACAGCAATGAACTTATACAGCCTTCCAATTATTTTTTAAAATCCTCCTTTATGCACAGAACAGCGTGCAATTTTAGCATGACAATGATATATATGCATTTGATAAGGCACTGTAAAAAACCAGCTCTCATTTTATTGCTTGACTCGGTGTAACCATTGTTAAATCCTTCTCATCCTCAACAACCCTCAACTCTACCAGTGCCTGTTCCTGTGATATTTGTCAAGCGCTCTAGTTCTGAGTGTGCGGGTTATTTTGGGGAAAAGAAGGTTTTAAATTAAAAAAAAACAAAAAAACAAAAAAACAAAAAAACCAAACCAAAACAAAAAAACACCCAGCATTTTTGCCACAATACAGTGCCAAGACAAAATTACAAAAGGCAAGGGTAGGCTGCTCCATGTTTTCAAATTTAAGTTGTGCCGTAGTTGGCACACAAAGAGAAAGACGCGTGCCTGCAGGAAGACTCGGCGTATTCAAAATCCCAAATTTCAGGTACTCTTCACCAGCATCTGTGGAACTCCTCTCTGGCTGCAAAGGATGCTACTCAGACATGGGCGTGAGGCACCGACATTGATGCTCCCTGCACCCGCCAGCAGCTGCAGAAACTGCACCTGGAGCCTGGGAGGAGGTTCATTTTGGGTGACTGGCTGTCTTCATTGGTCAAAGGAGGATAGTGGAAGACGGCAAAGCAGCCTAGGATTGACGGTGTGGAAGATAAAGGCAAAGGGCCTGTTTAGTGCAGTTCTGAGTCACCTCTATCCTCATAATTAAAGAAAACTACAATGCAGGACAGAGAGTTCAAAACACCCCTGCAAAAGCTGCTTGTTGGTCTCAAAATTGTCTTGTAACCAACATTTAACTTCAGAGATGAAAATGTTTTGCACAGGCAACCCTCCCCCCCGCACTTTTTAGGCTGTTGCTTTTGGCTGAGGCTGCTGTTACAACAGGAAATAAAAATGATATTACTCAGGAAGGAAGCTAATGAGTTTCCCCTCCCCCAAATGCCATTAGACACTTCCTGAATAAAGGAGAAGCACATTAATATAAGGAACGGCAGTACGTAAGTAACCAGATGCTGAGCCTGATGTATGATTAAAGCTACATACAGTTTCTGGATGGGGAAGGAATATCAGGTCAGCTACCTTAATGCACCACCACCATTACACTGCCTTATAATGCCTGTGCCAGAGCACTTTGTCCATTCTGCTTTTAAATGACTCAAAAGCAGTGATGCTTTCATCACTTCCTCTGGGAGAATATGCCAGGCGATAAAACAACTCCTTGTAAGGAGTGTTTTCCATGCACTTACTTATGAGTTACTCTATTCATTTGTTTTATTGGTTTGAATTTAGGGCTGCTGAATAAAACCCAAACCTGGGCTTTTATTGTTTGGTTTGTTTTGTAGATTTTGGATGTTCTTTAGACTGGGGGATTTCCCAATCTGGGAATTACCCAAAGCCTAAAAAATAAAGAAAATACCAAACGCAAAATTTATGGAGGCCCAGTGACTGACCCTGCCGTGTTATTAACATTCAGCATTATTCAGCTTTAAAAAATGCAGGAACGTTTTCAGTGAACAGAATGTAAGTATTTTTATGTCGATCTATGTTAAAGAAATCATATTAATACTTAACTCAAAATCATCAAGTTTTCCACATAGTGAATCTGTATAATGTATTTTGCACTGTAGTTACTTTAATTCATTCTTGGCATGCTGTTTTTATGTTAAAATCAAGTTACTACAAGTAATTTAAGGGGTGATTCTGCAAAAATGTAAGCAAGTACCATCTGAAGTGAATAAAATACAAACGAGTGAAGTTTTGCACCCATTTAAAATCTTCACAGGAGCAAACCTTCCCTGTAGAGGAGTACCCTTTCATTAACGGTCTGTCCACAAACATATAAAATACGTGAGTTTATAACTATTCCGCATGAGCTGGGCTTTTTTGACTACCTCAGCATGACCACCAGTGAAAGCTACGGGTATATTTCCAGGATAAATGTCCAAATGCTGTATGGTGTTTCATGTCATCTACAATGACCTCTTGTGTAAGGCCCATGTACAACAGCACCTTGTCCTTTCTTCTCCTCTTTCCTCTCCAATATTTTCAAGACAGCATGTGCAAAATCCACTTTTTCTGCTTTACCTTATTCTGCTCTCACTTTTTCTCTTCAATAAATTGCTTGTTTCCTTGCCTTCTTTATGTTCCTCTCAATTCCTCGATCCACTACTCCTTTTACCTCTTCTGATTTAGCTTAGTTGCTGAGATTTAACATGATGCTAAAAAAATTAACTGAATTTTTGAGTTTAACTCCTACTGGCAAAATGAATGGGGAATAAAAGCACCTCTGCTGGTAGACTGTCTGGGCCATACACACAGCAGCACATAGTCCTCATCAGAAAAACAGATAAAGTTAATGAGGAGAGAGCAACTGTTTCCTGTAGCTTCTCCCAGTATTTGTGTTCTGTCACTTCTTCTGTATGTAAACACTGGGTCAGAATTATTTTACATGCCATTTAGTTAGTTTTAATTTCAAACAACACCTAAAATGTAGAAAACAAAATGATTAAGAGCTTAACTTTCATAATTTTAATTCTACACATCCTTTTCCTAGTGTTACAACACATGCATTACTTTATTGTACTTATATTATAAAATAGGGCCATTGCATAATCACACTAAGACATTTTAGAGTGTGTCTCACGCTGGGATCTTAACATTTCACCAGTAGCTGAGACACTTGGCTTTTCGTCTTCCAAGGAAATTAAGACACGGCATTATGCCAACATGACACAGTGCCTGTTGAGTCTCAAGATTTAATTACAGGATCTTATTTTTTAAAGAGAAATCACACAAGTCCCTACACCATGTCTAAAACAACAAAAATGTATCATTCAATCTGTATTGATTAAATTCCTTTGCTACACATTGCAGATTAACACTGTACTAGTGATGCTAATGTACAATACTTCAAAGGCAAAAAAAGAAAATCTTCCTTTCCAATTTGTTCACACATTCAAGAAGTACAGCTATTATTTCCAGCCAAAACTAGCAGCCTTTGGCTACAACAATTCTGAAAATACCTAAACAGCATTTTGAACAACAAAACAAGTTTAAAATATTGAAGAGAATTCCTCAACAAAGTAGAAGGACAAGCTGGACTGAGGCCAACACCACTAGTTAGTTTTAACCAGGTTTTGTTCACAGTGACCATACCTAAGCTGGAGCCCTGCAGACCAGAATGCCTTCAGACACTGCGGTGTGGACAGAAACAATCAATGAATCACTCCCAGCAAAATAAAAAGTACATACATACATAAAACCTTTCGTGTCTCTTACTCTCCAGAAACTAAATGTTAGTGAATGGTTAAATTTCAGCACTCGTTAATTCCACAGAAAAGCAGAATAACTCTGCAAGGAATTAACACTAAATTAACCAAAAAGATAAATTATTTTTCCCCAAAAAATGATTGCTTATTTTGTGTTTGCAACACTCAAAACATTATAGACTCTAACTTTGTGCAGGAATATATCTGGTGAGCATGTTTTTTCACACTCCTCAGAAAGCTTGTCATTAATCACCTGCCAAACATCTAACAGTTTGCAGCTTCTTACACAACAGAGCCTCTATGTCTGTGGTTTCTGACACCAGCATATTGTCCTAATATCAGCGTAAACTGTAAATACACAGAACGTTTTGCCACAATTTTTCGTATCAGTTGGAGCTAAGCAAAACAAAATCTAAACTTCACACAAACCCCCGAATCGTTACCCCACTACTCAACAACCAGTTTTTCTTCATTTAAAAGCCAATAAACATCACATTAAACCATGTATGTACTAAACCATTTAATTTCTCTGTTGGTGGGGTTTTTTTTCTGATAACATGTTGCAAAGTCAGCAAAAGGGACTAAAGATCATCCCAAGATTAGAAAGGTATTTAAGTAGCAGGCATTTTAAAACTACTGTATTCTCCAGGGGACAGCCCTCTAACTTCCCTGCAGGTGATGCTCCGAGCATGCTATCCCCAGTCCAAAACACCATGCACTTACTCTCTGCTACAGAGAGCAAACATAAACTCTGGAGCCAAACATAAACTCTGCATCTCAAGATACAGATAAATTACAAGTATTTCAAAGATGAGGACCAAAGATAGCAAGAAAGCTTTATTCCTAATTTTTTTTCCATCCCTAGAAAGAAAGGACTTCCTAATAATGAAGTAATGAAGCAGTAATTACTCTCACACCCTTCTATCATAACTCATTCCACGTGCCCTGTCATGCTTTTTGTTGAGAAAATTGCTCCAGTATGCTAAAAAAAATCAGAACTGCTTCAAAATCCATTTGAATTCAGTAAGATTTTTCATTTTTGGCCTATTATACTGACACTATCACTTAATATCCATATGAAGAGCAAGCTTCTTTTCACCTGGAGATCTCCACAGTGCTGGGCACAGAAATCTGTTTATCTTTAAGGTATTCAACATCTTTGAAATTAAGATGGGAATATTCAAAGAATGCCTCCCACACCAAGCCTAAAGATAGTAATGTTTCATTCCCATTGTATATTTTGAACACCAGAGCTGGCAGTTTTGGATTTCTGAATTTCTGAGTGCACTGTTTTTACTTCAGAAGCTAGAAAAGACTGCACAATGATTTCATCAAAGCTCAGAAAATATTTTTAACCCTTATTTAAAATGATTTTCAGGTTGCCCTCATACTTCTTCCTCCATCTCAGGGGGAGATCCAAGTCTTCTGTAGCACTTTAACTGCTTTATAAGGCATAAACAGAGCATTTATGTAGCACTAAATCACTGTTTCGGGTTCATATGATACAGCAAAAACCTTTTGAACTGGATTTCTAGAACTAAGAGACCTAACAGTCCTGAAAAATTGAGTCAAATTGAGCTTAACTTCTGCAGTCAAGACTTTAGATAATGTAACTGAAACAGAAAATCCTAACATTTAAAACTAATATAGTCTGTTTTTACAGCGTTGTTTCAAAGCTAAATCTATCACAATTCTATGATAATAGAATGTTCACATAATAATAATGGCTATTGCAGCTTTATAGCAATGGCTATTATAACAATGCCTATCCAAGATTTAACAGAAAAAAAAGGCAGGGGGGCAACAAAAAACTATGATGAAAGTGAAATTAAAGCCTTTCTTGACATGTATTTTAAAAAACAGTAAGCCAAGGTTCCCTCAGAAGTCACCTTGTAACTACATGTTTCTAGCAGCTACAACCTCGCACATCCATTATGTATTTAAATAAATAACGGTTTCTTTGGTGTAGAAGTAACAGTGAGGAGTATCTTAATTTAAATCAGCAGTCTGTACTTGAAAAAAAAAAAACATCTAGACCAAGCAGGACATAACTTCTCTGGGGACTGAGGAGGGCTTGTGTGTAAACTGTCAGCTCCTTCCTCTTCCCGCAGCAGCAGGAAAGGAAGCGTTAAGGGTGGGACATCACTTACATGTCTTACAAAAAATGCTAGGGATCACAGATATGACAGAAAAAATACCTACACCATGGACAGAAATAAATTTCTTCTATTCAGCAGGGAGAAAAAGAAAAGCCCTGTAATTACCGTATTGCTAGCTGACACAGGAGGAGAGAGGTGCAGTAAATGCACACACCGTGTAAATATAAATATGTACGGCTAGACTTTTTGTACTGCCTGGTAACAAAGCGGGGAAAGAAACCCTGAAGATAAAGTTCTTCCTAAGAAATGGAGCAACTTGAAAAGTCAAAACTTTCCCAGCATTTGAGGGAAGAGAATGCACTTAAAACCATCCACAGTGCTTATGTCTGTGCCAGTTAAATCTCACTTAACGGGATTTCAATTTCACTCAAAATTAAGTTATATTGGAAAAGGAGCTTCTTACTTTAAGATTATTTGATTTATGACTTATAGGTCACTTGGTTACTAAGGTCGCAAGACCAATGCAGACAAAACTGACAACAGAGAAAAAACAATCCTCAGTCAAAGTTATTTATTTTCACTTAAGTCAGTGAATGAAATTAGAGCTCCAAAGGTAATTTTAGAAAAGTCCAAGGAGGGACTCTACATTGTCTTAGAGAAACATTTTCAGTTCAGCAGGTTCATATCTTGGTGTAACTTTCCCTCTAGTTTTAACAAATGTTAATCTGTCTGTGACAGACCTCCACAGGCCCCTAAGCACTAGTTCTTGCCTGTGGTAGTTTTGTAGCAAGTTCAGACAGATTTCCTTTCGTAACGGGCTCCTGAGTTTCAAGAGAGCTTTAAAGATTGTATTTGTTTCAAAGACATTTGCTTGAAGTCTTTGTTCGTGGAAAGAATAAAATCGCTGTACCATGTACCTTTACACCTTAAAAGGTACCTTGAGTTGGACAGGCTGACACCTGTGGCCACTCCTAGCTTTGCGCACCATCAACCCTTAAGGGTTCTCTCTGCAGAATCAATGAGGACATGAAGGTCTTCGTGAGCATTAAAAGACACTGCACATCCCACAGAGGCTTCTCCAGATTTTTTTTTCAAGAAACTTGGAAGTAGCTTCATTTGAGAGGATTAAGGGATAAACTTCAAGGATTATAATGAAAAGATAGAAAGATGAAGCAGGATTTTTTTCGTGCTGATCACCACAACAGATACCCTTTCTCTTCTTCTGGGAGAAGCAGTCGGCTAACATGCAATTCAACTGAGACCCAAAGAAGAATAACCGAACACGTTGCTATTCAGCCTACTTTAGTAAGGCAGTCAGCGCTTAAGTCATGCTTAATTTTTACTGATTTCCATAAAAGCAAATGAGGATGAAACATGCATACAGGCAGATAATTCACAGGGCAAAGTATCTCAAGGCAATTGTCACTACCTCAAAAACAGAGCAGAAAGAACTAGCAAATAAGAGAATATGGCCAGTGCACAATGACTACTGTAATCCCGTGAACCTCTACAACACTATTAAGAAGCTGGGTTCTTACTAAGTCTACTCCAACCCCTCTGCTCACAGCAGAACTGACTACAGCAGGACTGGGTCCAGCCAGGTTTTGACTATCTCCAAGAATGAAGGTTCCACAGTCTCTTGGGGGAACCTGTTCTAGTGTCTGACTATTGCCACAGTAAAACAGTTTTTTGTGATGTCTGAATGGAATTTCCTGTATTTCAATTTGTACCCAGGTATATTAACTCATCTCAATTAGCAAGATCTTGTATTAATTTGTGCTCAGTAGTCAAGTTACAATAGACACACATTAAAATGAATTAAGCACTGTACAATGACTCCTGCTAGTTTCAAAAGGTATCTCCAATTCACCATGTGGTACCTTGGGTAACAGGTACAACTCGAGTAGAGTTGTGAAAAGAGATATTTTTCACCAAACTTTGAATAGAAATATATAAAATAGTCCCATGAGTAGAAAGTATGCTTGTTGGCCTCACAAAGACATTCCAGGGCTGTCCAGCTCAGAAGCCTGAATCCAAGCTCAAAAACAGAGCTGAGGCTGTTTGTTTGATAAGATTATTTTTATGTTGCTTCCTAAACAGTCTGTTATTTTAGTATTTGTTTTTCAAAGGAATTCACTGAAACTCCATTCACTGAAACTCCATTCACTTCAAACTTTGAAGACTACCAAGGTGACCAGGGCTGAAAAACCAAAAAGCTGGATATTTCAATGACCAGGAAGGATCTTGCCCTTTCACTAGACAAACTGCAGAATTCATTTTTTTCCTGTACATTTTTGCTTAAAGCAAAGCAAGAAGGCAATATAGTGTGTGTTTCAAGTAGCCTGTCATTTTGGAAGCTATGCATACATCAACACTCGGCACTCAAGTATGATATATGCATGGCTGTAGTGTCACCACACCTGTATTATTACATGGCAGAAGGGAAAAGGATCGAGTAAATCTCTAGAAAATACTATACATGCTCATAGTCTAAATTTTTCAATGTTGGCAGATACTATGTGTTAACTTCTCCCAATGACAGCAATTCTAATCAGACTGATATAATCATGAAGTGACCAGGGCTAATTAGATAAAATTAGCTTGGTTTAAGTCAACCTATCCGCCACTTTTGGCACGTTCTTAGCTGGGTATGAATGTACCCCAGAAACACCTTATCCACTGCTAAGGTGTGCCTATTGTTATGGATGCAAGTTATTAGCTAGTGCTTATTGTGGTATTACTTAAAAACAAACAAACAAACAAACAAACAAAACAAACAAAACAAAAACCAACAACAACAACAAACCTAAAAGGGTTCAAAAAAGTTCACTGAAGGACAATAGCTTGGGCTGAAAAAATATATAAATAAATAGATAGACAGACAGATAGATAGATAGATAAATAAATAAATACTGAAATATCCTTTTTAAAGAAGAATCCTATCGAGCACAGTTCCAATTTAACAATGTTATGATATGTTATGAGTATCTAAACACAGAAGAAAGAAACCAGCCGGGGGGGGGGGGGGGGGGGGGGGGGGGGGGAACCACAAACAAAAAACAAACAAACAAAAAAAACCCCACCACAACGTTTTCCAGAAAAGCATTATGGAATTATGAAGTTTACATAAGCTTGAAAGTAAGATGAAACAGAAAGTTCTCAACCAATTCCAAAGAAAGCAGGGTAGGAAGAGCTCCCTGGAGGTATAAAATATAAAGGACGAGGAAAAGTATAAGCATGCCCAAGATTATTACATCATCAATAGTGTCTTTTCTTCATAATTAAGCTTAATTTGGTCATTTAATTCAAAGACTTGTTTAAGTCCTTAACTGAACAGGTATGAATATGAAGTTATGCAAAGCAAGTCCTAAAAACAGAATTAGAAAACATTGGTTTTAGATTATTTTAAAAATGAGCTTTTAATTATCATCTACTACCTTTATTCCTCGAAGCCTGCAGAATTATGTGAAAGCACATGACTCCCTGATAAATAATTAAAATGAGGACCTCATCTGATGCTAAAATATGAGCTATAACAAACATCTCACAGCTTAGGTGCTCTGCTAACGAATGTATGGGAACAAGAACAAAAATCAGTGATAGAATCTGTTAAATCTAAAAGGTACTTTTTTCACTTGAACAAGCATTATTAAAAGAATGTCTGCAATTCACATCTTCCACAACCAAATAAAAAAAAAAAAAGAAAGAAACTGAAATCATACAACCCTTGACAACGTCTGAAGAGCCTTCATAATGCTAAGGAATACTCAAGAAAAAATTGGTTTCTACATGAAGGATCTTGTACAATTACACTCTGCAGAGTCATTCTTGTATATGTGGTGTACGCTTTCTGTAGCTGTAGAAATTATGGATGTGTAACTACACTAAACTAGATGGAAGTCTTCTGAAATATGGCAAAGCAGCTCTCTACCTGTAAACTGATAACATAAAATTATTATCCTACTCCTGTCAAATGAGGTCACTTGCACCATTATACTTAATTTATTTTACAGCTATGTAAGAAAATACTTAATTTCATCATCTTTCTATACATATATGGAAATCTCATTAATGACAATGGGCATTTCACATTCACAGGGAGAAATATATCAATTGAGTTGCAAGGATTTGGGAGAATTTCTCGTGTTACCTTCTTCTTTTTGCAATATCTGTGTATGCTCCCTTTGAAAAGATATGGAAACAATCTGCAGGTCTCAGTAGATGAGCAAAGATTAAAAATAAATATGGCTCATTAGGATTTTTTAAATTAAAAGCCCAGGCTCACACTGTGCTTTAAAGCAACTGCAGTATCCAAAGCTGCTTGACCTTAGCTGTTGCATTGAAAAGATTGATTGTGCTCCTCTAGAGCACAGAACTGGAAAAAGAAAGATTATCAATTTGTTTCCAAGCTAAATTATAATCTGTGCAAAAGAAGTGCTAATAGTTAACCAGTTCCTCTTAAATTTGGGCCCTTCTAATCTACCTGTCTACTGCAGCCAGATTAAATGGAGGCCATAAGACAAACAATTTTAGGTTTTCCAGGATTTAACCTTCTGATGCAAAATAAGCATTTCCCTTGTACTGGCTGTACTACTGGCTAAAAAGAAAGACTATTATGGTGATGATTCTGATTAACAGAATTTCTCATAGAGGCACTATGTTTCTCATCAAGCAACGTCCTCTAGGATAACTTAGAAGACCAACAAACTGTGGTTCTCCAGCACAGGTAGGATTCTTAAAAGAGCATATAAGGAAGGCACCATTTCATACACACAAAGCAAGTCTACATGGATATTTGGTGAACTACATTTTTCACAGTATGGTTATTTTATGAAATCATAATACAATTTAAAAACAGATTTTGAGCATTCTAATTAGGCATAATATTTTCTATGAGCATGAGTTTTTATGAAATTCAAATAATGTTGCTTTTTAAATTGCTTTTAGATAAAATTTCTAAGAACCTAAAACATTTCTGCTTCTACTTAGGTATTTCAATAACCCTGTACACCTGCAAGGCTGCCAGGTGCGTGCAGTCAGAAAGGGTTAACATTTATTTTGGCATTCAGATGTGGTTGCATTCATTCTTTCCCCCAAACCAAAGACTGACCTAATCACTGCTGACTAAACCAGCTTCTGCCCATCATTTCTAGCTTCAAAAATACAAAAGAAAATGTTGTCATGGAAACCAGTCTATCCCAAAGGTATACTGCATTTTGCTAGATCCAAATTATACTACTATCCATATTTCCCTTAGTAGTAGAGACAACTCAAATTCTTCACCACGTCATGCATCATGCTGAGCACGGCCGCCATTCAACACAACTAAAACCAGCCTAATTTGTTAAATAAATTACTAAGTAATGTTAAGAAATATATTTAAATTATGAGTTTTGCTGATATGTGAAGTTATAAAATCTTCAAGCAAATATGAATGGCAAATCACAGAAGAAAACAGAGAACACCAAGTTACTGAAAATCACAATGCTTTTTGAGAAGAATCTGAGTGTTCAGGCTAGTCTTTAACTAATTTTCCAGCACTTTCAAATGGGTACATTATTCCGATTCATGGACCTAAATGCTGTGTATTTACTACAAAGTATTAAGCATTTGCTGCACTAAGTTAAAAATCTTTATGTAAAATAAAACAAAAGCTGAAGAGCTTTAATAGCGATTGTATTTCTATACAGAAAGTTCCCTATAAGGAGATGTTCACTGTAATTCTATGCTAAAGACTATATTTTATTACGACTTCATTACATAAACACAAAATTTGCATCTTCATGGTACTTCCAGTCTAATTTAAAACAGGATGTAAATAAGAGCAACATGAAATTGTAACAGCAATCACATGAACTGAACTTGGCCATGAATACAGCCTTATAATTAATTCCAGATCTATAACATGATGCTAGTATGCGGGTCAGATACCTCGTGCTATGTCTCCACCCTCGCCTTGCCCGATTCTTTCAACAAGCAAGCTTCTCAGCCCCCTTTGAGCATTGCTCCTTGGACAAGCCAGCACAGCTCCCAGCCTCCGCAGCCTCAGGGACCTGCAACCTCCCTTCCTGCAGCAGGAGTACACCAGACTCCATCACACTTGGCGTTTGCTCAGAGGGATGCTCGGGACAGGCAGGCGTCTGGCCTCCCCCAGCAATACCACTGATTCTTTATATGTGTACACAAACTCACATACAGAAACACCCCAACTTAGATTAAAATCACATTCATTTTCATAGGGATATCATCAATACTGAGGTGTTTTAAACCTAAAATTTTCTCATATCTAAAGACTGGATTTGTTTTGATTGCACATGTGGAATTAGTTGCTTTGCCCAGTATCACAAAATGAGTTAGTAAGCAAATATATTAATCTAGCTCAGAAACATATGGTTTGCTTGCCCAGTCATAAGATAAAGATCCTTCTGGATACTACAATCACAAAAATAATGTAGCCTTCTCATACTATTTCTCTAAAGCCTGAGATGAACCATCTTTGTATTCCCCACAGGATCTACTTGGCAAAGCACTCGGTACTCTTACAATGTCCTTAGGGTCCTTCAAACACCACTGAAGATGAATGAATTCAAAACGGCAAAAGCTTGCTCAAATCCTGCAATTTTAAGTCAAAAAGAAAGTTTTTCTTTGTAGTTTATGAAGCACTATGCAAAAGTCTGATGCTTGAGGCAAGGGTGTTGATTATATCAACCCAGAGCAATATAATCAACTATCTGCAAGTGCAGTCTCAGTGGGAGGGTATTACCTGTCAACTGAAATGAAGCAGCTACACCCAAATTCTCATTCTTACTATTTTTCTGCATTAAATGAAAGAGTACTTCTTGGACAGCACATGACATCCTACTTCAGATTTATTCTTGCTCAGATATCTGACACTAAATGCACCACAGTAGCACAGAAAGAAAAAAAGTCAGAAAGCATTCTGGATCCAGGTGAATCATGGTTAAGCAGAAAAAAAAGGCTAATGAAAAGTAATTCCAACTTGACTACTGAATAGATAAAAAGAAGCTTCTCAAAGATTTTAATTACAGACTGTCTAAAGAACATTCATACACCAATGTGTTTATTAAGAACTTGGTGAAAATGGAAGATGTCTCCTTATTTGACTTCCAACTCAAGGAGAAACAATCTCAAAAAATATTCCTCCAATGGACCAGTACTTTCAGCCTCCACAAAGGAGGACAAGAGCTATAAAAAACTACTGTGGAACAACAAAGAAAGCAAAATAAGAAGAGAGGCATAAGAAGACTCTAAGGTCCCAGTTTCAGTTCTTTCCGACTTGCCAATGACCATGTTAGCTAATGACACCAGGACACTCAAAAAGCATGCTGGCACTTGGTGAACCTCTGCATGGCATAATCCAATGTAAAAACCTTGCACAAAAGCAGCCAAAATCCAAGAGGAAGGTTGCAGCAGAACTTTCTGCTGGTAGAGGAGCACTGATGACAGGACTGGGGAGCCTTGCAAGTCTCTGAAGTGCTGGGTGGTAAGTAAAGCAGATGACTTTGCAGAGCAATATATACATTTTTTCTGTGTCCTGCTGCATTACTCTTCTTGTCCAACTTCTCTGTCACGCTCTCCCTACACTCCTCATCCCTCTATTTCCCATGTTCTTGCTCTCTGCTTCTCAATCCCTTTGCTGCTTCTCTGCTGGCCGTCCTTCAGGCTACTACATGCACAGCTTCAAGCTGCCTGTAGTCAGCACTCCTTCTGCAGTGCCCTCCCAAGGCTGACTGGCAAGAAGTTCTCTCCCATCTCCCACATGCTTATCATTCTTCCTCAGGCTTGCTCCTCACAGGACTCACTATGCAGCTTCCCAGGGGTCATCCAGCTGACGAGGAACCCCTGATTTATCTTGAATTTGTATAAATTATACTGGCAGAAGCATTTTTTCCCCCCAAGTTAAGCTGCAAGTGTATGTGAAGATGAATTAGGAGAGTTTACTGGAGATAGACAAGTAAAGCCTTTAATTACACATAACGCAGTTAAATGTAGGAGGACTATCTGAAGAAGAACCACAACTTGATGCACTGGAGATGTGTTTACTGGAGGGTCTTCCTCCTGAAGTTTCTGGCAGGAATTCATTAATCATGCCAACACATGCCTGTGTTCACAACTCTGTGAAAAAGACAGCAATTCTGAGATACCTATTAATCATTGTGAAATATATGGACAGACAACCCTGGAAATTGATATTTTTTTTTTTTTAATTCAACAGATATATTAATATATTCAAATGTAATTTATTTTGATGATTTGTGCTGCATCTGGAGCTTTTCACAATGGTTCGAACACCTCTGCCAAAAATGATGTAAACGGGGAAATCAACCCAATGTTCACAGTAGTTCTGTTTCCATGGTCACACAGAATTTTACCTTTCTTACGAAAATAAAGTTACTAGGCAGTACAATTGCGAAGAAAATCCAAACTCCCTCCTAGGATATGAATATTTCACTCTGCTCCTCCATGAGAGTTTAGGCAATTAGTGCCAAAAGTGATACAGTGGTTTTGCTACACTGCCATCTATTTACCCAGAAACAAATAATCAAAAGATGGTAATGAAGCTGCTGCTAATCTGGGGATTAATCTGAACCCCCATTTCAAATTTTAAAATGCCGTATCTGGCTAGCAATTCAAGCCTGTGATTTTTTAAAGTGTACTCCTTTCAAAATCATCTTGAAGTGGCCTAATAGCATCAGGCTGTCTGTGATTTTGACAGGTCACCTGTTCTGAACTCCAGTTACTGGTAACTCAATTTCAAGGTCAACAAAGGCCAATGAGGTCAATGAAGTGAAGGTGGTGGCTTCCACCATGGGCAATCCAGTCCAAGGAACTGAGCTCTGCTGAGGAGCAAGAAGAGCACATCATCTTACACACTGGGGATCTGGATACTCAAAAAAACCCTCTAACTTAGGTGTCAAGCTTAAAACTTCTGTCATATCATGAGTACTATTCTAAGGCAAGAAAAAATAACAATTTATGGGAAGTGTTTACTGGACACAAACATGCTGTACAAAATTTTTTAAAAATAACTGTAATTATCAAAATGAATAACCATAATGGTGGTTTTCTGTTCCACAGTTTTCTCCCTTTCTACAGACTTTCAAGAAACCCCAAATGATGTTGTAAAAGTAATGGCATACTTTCTGGGCACGATTTAACTTTTTCTTTAAATAACATTTTAGATGCTCAGTGAGAACATGAATAGAAACGTAATTTTAAATATATGTAAAGATGAAAAACTGACATGGTCCACTGTTAATAGCTGACTTTTGTGAGACTAATAAAAATTTTAAACTGTAGGATATATCATACCCAAGTAACCTACACATTCTATTTAAGTCTTGTTTACAATGCTTTGAAGGTAACAAAATAAAAATCTGACTTTTCATACAGTCTGCAATTTCACAGGCTTGTCTTGGAACAACTTGAAACTGGAGAAAATTTTACTCAGGATTTCTACCGTGTTTTCTGAAGTCTATAAAGTTCACTCATGGGAATTTCCATCCTAGACTTGAGATATACTGACGGATACTACAACTAATGAAATATGATGTATTTGTTGTTGCTAATCATCCAAACTGGAGTTTCTTTGGGTTATATTCAACAAGTTACATCTTTTTCTTTCACCCCTCCCCCAAATCCTTCACCCCTCCCCCCAATCCTTCACCTGTTTCTATTTAATGGCTATTAAAATAGCTTAGATAACCCACACTTTAAAGTTCTTAGTATTATGGAAAACACTGTTCCAACTCAGGACTTCTCAGTAGTTATAAATTACTATAACCTTTTGTAAAAGGAAGAGATACATAACCTCATTTATTTTTTCTGATTTTAGGCAGCCACAATCTGAGGCATGATCATATATGGAAAATCTATTCCTTTATTAATAACAAGACTTGAACACAATCAGCATGCAGAACTTGTTACATGGATTAGAGCCTACAACTTGCTGATATTTAAGCTTCTACATGCACATTACTGGCTTAGCCATAACACGTTCTCGGGGAATACAGTAGTCTATCAATTTTATATTACTGCCAAAACTAAACCAACGTCACCATTTGGTCAACAATATTCAATATAAAAATATTCTTGTCTTTGTCAACTCTACACCAAGCATTGCAAAGTAACACCTGTACAGAGTTAACACTGACTAACAGTAACTGAAAAATTGTGCCATTTCCCCATAAATTCAGTGAAAGCAGCGAATAAAAGAATTAGAGTGAGAAAAGCAGCAAATTATCTGGAGCAAAGGCAGTATTGATGGCAATTAGATACATTAAGATGCTATCCTTACTTTTATTTAAATGGTTGAAACTTCTTGTCTTATATTTATTTTTCTGTCTCCTGCACTTGACGACATCTATAGTTTCAACTTTCTTCCTAGCTTGTTTGTGTTGCACTTTTTTGTTCCAGGCTAACGTTATTTCCATACCATACCGTGCGTAGTAACCTGGAAGACCACAGCAAGTCCTTCCACCACTTTGCAGAAGTGGACCTGGAAATTTTCAAGCATCACTGATAAATACTACCTGCCTGCATACAATACCAAGTCATATTTCCTTAGGCTGCTGGCAGAACTTCAAAATAGGCAGTATTATTTAGACAAACTAACACATGGGCAATTCAGTGCCACTTAAAATAAGGCAGAATTAAAGTTGTTCAGAAATTCACAGAATAACAAAATGGTTGAGGGTTGAAGGGACATCTGGAGATTACCCAGCCCAACTCTGCAGCTCACAGCAGGGTCATCTAGAGCATGCTGCTCTGGTCCATATCCCGATGGGTTTTGAATATCTCCATGGATGGCCTCTACATCCCTTCTGGGCAACCTTTCCTACCTTATTGCCCTTACAATGAGGTCTTTTTTATGTTTACAAGGAATTTCCTGTGTTTCAATTTGTCCTCTTTGCCTCTTGTCCTTTCACTGGGCACCACTGAGAAGAGTCTGGATCCACCTTTACTCCCATCAGGTATTTATACACATGGACAAGATGCCCTTAAGCCTTCTCTTCTCCAGGCTGAACAGTCCCAGCACTCTCAGCCACTCCTTGTACAACAAATGTTCCAAGCCCTTAACCCTCTTTCTAGCCCATTGCTGGACCCACTCCAGTAAGTGCTTTTCTTGTATTGGGGAATCCAGAACTGGACACACCACCCCAGATGTGTCTCACCAGGGCTGAGTAGAGAAGAAGGATAACCTTCCTCAACCTGCTGGCTCAATCCCTGGCTGCTGTTGGCTGCCTTTGCTGCAACGGCACACTGCTGGCGCATGGTCAGCTTGGTGTCCACCAGGATACCCAGGTCCTTTTTGCAAAGCTGCCTTGTAGCTGGTTGGTCCCTAGCCTATACTGGTGCCTGGGGTTATTCCTCATCAACCATCAGGACTTTGCATTTCCCCTGGTTGACCTTCACAAGTTTCCTGTCGGCCCATTTCTCCAGCCTGTCAAAGTTCCTCTGAATGGCAACACAACCTTCTGATGTATCAACCACTGCTACTGCTTTTGTATAACCTACATACTTGCTGAAAGTTCACTCTTCCATCATCCAGATGATTAATGAAGATGCACACACAACTGCACCACCTTCCCAGAAATGGAGGTGAGGTTGACTGGCCTGTACTTCCCCAGATCCTCCTTACTGTTCTTCTCAAAGATAAGAGAAGCATTTCCTTTCTTCTAGTCCTCAGGAACCTACCCTGATCACCATGGCCTTTCAAAGGTAATCAAAAGTGGCTTGCAATGACACTGGCCAGCTCACTCTGTACTTGTGGGTGCATCACATCAGGTCACGCAGACTTCTGTATGTCTAGTTTAATGTTCCCTAACCTGATCCTCCTCCACCAAGGATAAGTCTTCACTGTTTCAGATCTTCTCATGAATGTCACGGGCTTGAGACTCCTGAAGGCAAGTCATACCAGCAAAGACCAAGGTGAAGGCAGTATTAAGTATCTTGGCCATTTCCATGTCCTTTGTCACCAGAGCCTCCGCCCAATTCAGCAGGGGACCCACCTTTTCGAGTCTTCCTTTCATTGCTGATACACCTGGAGAAGCCTTTGCTGTTGCCCTTCATTCCCTAGCTTTCGTTTCAGCACTCTAAATGAAGTATTTCATTTGAAAACAGCCATATCACATTTGCTCTTTCACAGTTTGGAAGGAACTAAGATTGAACTCCTACTTCTGCCTGCACACAGCAGGCATTCATGGTGAATTAATTACCACACTAATTGTTCCTCAGAAACAAGCTGAGGGAGGGGTATTGCTGCAAATACTCCACCCTCTTGCACGACCTCAAAAGCTCCAGAATGCCTGAAGAGGACAGAGAAAGCAATTGGAAGACTAATCATTATTTATACTGGAGAACAAAGGCAGTGAAGATCCGGACTTTCCTGTGGCTCTTAGTTTGCCAGAGGAGGTAGAAGATGTATTTAAACTTTTTTTTTCACATCTGTTCTTACCTTGTCACTTTAAGCTTTTTCTAACTCAGAGTTAATTATTCTAGTCTATTTTAAGCATTCCTGGTCTTCAGGTGACTTTCCCCTAAAGTCCTGTTATGACTAGGTCATAGCTTGTGCTGATTCTGGCCCTCATCACAAGATTCTCACTTAGACAGGGCTTAGGTATTTTTGCACATAGCTGTGATGCTCCCTATAACCTGGGAATCCCAATGCCTGAGTATGTTATTCCTATGTTGTTTCCTACGTCTGGGAAAGCAGGGGGTGGAAGGGGGAGAAAGTACAAGGGACCCATGAAGATAACATATAGGATGGTAGTCTATTTTCTGTTTCACAGCAAGGGCTTTCTGCACTTTTACTGGCTGCTAGCTTATGAATGGTAGGCCATTTTTAACAATTTTTTTTTTAAACTTGAGCTAAAATTATTTAGACTGCAACATCTTTTTTTTGGTCTCCTCTACTTCAACATAACTAAAATATACCAGCACTATCTTAAAAATTTCTGATCATCTGTCGTTTCCAGTGATCAGGCAGATGTGCTTCTTACTGCCCTCGTAGAACTGTTTTGCATGCTAAAACCTCCATTGATGAGAAATGTACCGTCTTTAGAATTTTTATATCATTGCACTCCAAGGGGAACCATTTTTATCAGTGTCATACAATCTTACATATTTATTGGCTTGAGGCTTTATCTATTTGAATCAGAATTCAAATTGTCCAAATGTTCAAAGTGGCTTACTTTCAAAATGTGTAACAGCCAACTGAACTGAACAAGAGACTGAAATATGGGGTGGGACATCTAGACTAACAAGAAGTGCCAGGTGTAAATAATTCTTAGAGCATTAATCACCTTACTAGCATATTGCTACTGCCAGCATCCAGAAAAGGTTCATTTTGAAGAATCTGAAACAGTAGAAAATATTAGTGCTGCAGACTTGTACTGTAAGCTAGTTAGGTTTCTAACAAAAGCAAAGATTTCTGTGGGAGAAGCAGAGCATTGGACTGTACAGAACAGCACTGCAAGAATGCAAGTGAAAACAGGATGGATTTGGGAAGCACAGGTAAGACGTCTGCATATGATAAAATGGAAAAGGGGAACCAGTAAAGAGACCAAAAAGAGGAACCAAAAGACACTTTCTTAAATGTAAGCTGCAAAACATTTTCTTTTCAATCAGTCTCATAGAAGAAGGCATTTATGAACTAGCCCAGCAGAGCTACTAGGCACAAACAGCAAAGTCTAGGGAAGACATTAAGTTAAATACAGTCATACTACTCCTAGACAGTTTCTTTTCTTTGACTGTGATAATGGCTAAAAATATTCTAAAGCATTTTATACCATTAAGTTAAAATTTCATTATTTCACACAAGTCTTGAAATTAAACCTTCTCATCCTCCATCCAACAAACAAAAAAACCCAAGTTTTAAAACAAAATCCAACATCTAAACCTCTTCTTGTCACGTGCTTTGTGGTTTTTTTCCACACTCGTAGAGCAACAGCTGCTGCTGAATATTTTTAAACACAAGAGGATTTCTTTTAGTGCTGCTGGACAACATGGCCAAAATTTAAAGTGGCAATAAATTAAAGCTTGTTATTGTCATAATAATGTCAGTGTAATGTGTTTCAATGGTATTTAGAGACTGTGTCTTCTGGAGTTAAAATTAATTACACCTGTGATATCTGTCACCTATTTATTCCAAAATTACAACCTCCGATGAGGTTAAAAGAACTCCTGACTTATCTCACCTGTTGTCACGAATGAGTGGTTAGGTCGCCAGTTAAAAAACTCTGTATTTTTAAATGAAAGACATATCTAGAGACAAAATATGATGAAAATAACATAAAGAATCACCCAAAACAATGGAACATGTAATAGCAAGTGACATATTTTTCAGCACAGAACGTTATAGCAATTCCTTTTACAACTGCTGTTTTCAAGGAACTAGATTTATTTCCTTAATAAATGATGACTTATAAGATTTATAATTCTGTTTCAAGATAAATATAGTAGGAATCGTTTCCTTCAAGAATGACTACGAGATTGCATCAGCAAGCAGGTCCCTGCTGGTATTTTTAACCACTTAGGGCTTGATGTTCTCATATCAAAGATGATTTCACATCAAACTCGGCAAGTACCTTTTTTCGGTGTGTCCTCAGAGTGAACCTAGCCAGCCTGATTTCACCAGCTAGATGGCAGGGCAAGGGAATCAAGCAGGATCTAATACATTTAGCATAGAAGCAGAAATATCTGACTGTTGCGCATACCAACAGCGTTCAGATGCTGTCACTTCTGCTCCCTCTAAAATACCATGGATTTAAATTGGGGGAAAAATTCTCCAGCTTTGCCTTTAGCTAAATGTAAGATTTTGACACATATACTCCCAAGGACTCTAAACTACCCCAAACTCAATAAAACAGCTGTACTTTTACAGGAGTACACAAGAAAGTTTCATGGTTACAATCCTACAGATCTACAACATTCTGCTATTTTTGCTAAAATGTTCTGCCTTTAAAAACATGAATCTTTAATGAAATCAAAGTATTCCAGTACTTTTGGCACCCTTTGCCAAAGTTCAGATTTCTACAAATAGCTATCTCGAGCTCCTGAAATGGTTGAGTTTTTTAATAACAGCATTATTTTACATTTTTCATATCAAATAAAGTTGAACCTAAGAATCATAACTGTGTAGAACACAGGTAAGGAACATCGTAACTAAAATGGGATAATTTAAAGAGCTGGAGATTACAAGCAGATGACAGCAAGAAGTACTAATGCAAATATTTGCAGCAATCTTAATTGGGATTTGTCATCCGACATAAAACATTACTTTATGAATTGTATATGCAGATTTTCATTTAATCCACCTGTGATTTATGATGCAGGCCTTTATACTTATAGAGCCAAAACAAACTAATTTTAATATTTACACATAAGATTTTATGTATGTGTATATTTTCTTTTTTAAAGAAAAAAAATAACTACTTCCCTTTGTTTCCATAAATTCTGTATGGCTTGAAACCGAGTCCCCAGTTTCTTTCAATTAGTTTTCTTCCTATCCTTAAAATCTGTACATTTTTGATTCCAGCAATGCTTTCAGCGCTAGTAGTGTTACTGGTAGTGAGAAGAAATATCCCCATTTTAAGATTACTATAGTATCACAAAGTAATTTAGTTAGGAAGAGAACTCTGGAGGTCAACTACTCCAACCTTCTGCTCAAAGCCGGTTTGACTAGAGCAGAGACTTGTCCAGACAAGCTCCAAGTATCTCAAAAAATGATACCACAACTTCTCTTGGCAACCTGTGCCACTGTTTTAAAACAGTTCTTGTAAAAACCGTTTGCCTTACATTTATCTGGAATTTTCTATGTTCCAGTCAGACCTTATTTAAGTCAATTCACCTAGTAGATTTTTCAAATAATTTCCCCATTTAATTTTTATTATTTATACTACTTGAAAGTATACGAAAAGTATTCTCTGTGCATTTCATTCATGCTGTCATTTTCTTTTAAAGCGAGAGGAGGAAATTGTTATAATAGAATCTTAAATTCAGTGAATACAGTGTAAATTTAAGTTGACAGATAAGCGTATGAGCAAAGAGCGCAGAGCCATCTGCGTACCATGAAGAATTTGGGAAGCTTCATATATGCTCTTATGGCAAAAAATTATTCAAATGCAGAAAACCAATTCCTTCTGTTTATTCAACACCATTCAGTATTTAAGGAAAAGCAGCTACTTTCTACTGCTAGACTAAAGACTACAAAAAGTTGAGGGCTTTTTTTATTTTCCTACCTCTCATTTGCTCTGTCTTTTCAAAATAACCCTATGTCATTTCCAATACTGTAGCTAAAAAGTTTAAAAACCTGACATGAAAACAAAACAAGGAAAAAGCAGTTCAATAGTTCTGCTACACCCCAAATTAAAACTGAAGCATCTGAAAGCAGCATAGGAGCCACCTCAGTGGTTTCAGCAAAAGCAAAGTGTGCTGGAGGCACTGCCACCACTGATGGCATTGTAGGTGCCACCCAGGCACAACAGCCAGTGTTCTTTGGGGCAGGATGCCCTTTCTGAAAATACAGTATTTTCCATGCTCTGTGAATCTTAGTCCCAAATTCAGCCACAAAAGAAGGAGCAGAATTATATTTAAGGTCATTCAGACTTTTTTTTGATTCCCCAAATGCCAGTGGAATAAAATATCAAGCTTAGTGAGTAGCAATGGTAGGGGAGGGACAGTTTCAGACTGCAAAGTATAACAAACCCATTCATATATTTCAAATTTTTCATGAAAATAACGGAAGGCTTCAACTACACTGATTCCATCCAAAGTATAGTAAGTTGAATTTAAAATCCCATTTCATGGGAAAGAAAGAGCTAGGTAAAAACATCTATTAAGATTTACAGCTCCAAATTAAATAATTAACAAATATGATTTCTTAAGGAAACTTACTGCTGAGCCAAAGTATCTTATTTTCTTTTACAAAACCTAAAGAAATAAAATTACCAGTTATTGTACGCAGACGAAAAACAGACTGGAACTATATAGAAGTTGTATAAGTTAAAACCAAAAATTATCCAGAAAAAAACAAGTGCACACAAAAATCTCCAATGGTTATGCTCCCAAGAAGCTTTAATACTCTGTAACAATTCCTCTTGTCCTACCATATGTCAATTTTGGCAGCCATTCCCCGACAACTATTGTCAGTGCAGCTGATCTGACACTGGGATCTCACTAGCCATTACGCTTCGCACAGTCCGCAAGCATGAAGTGGAATTTTCTTTTTATCATCTTCAAAGGCACATTTACAGTTTTTTAGTTTTTAAATCATTAAATGAAAGAACTGATTAAATGTTTCTGACATGAAAATTTGTCATAAAGGAAGAGCTTCAAAACCCTATCTTACTACATTTGTTTAATTTACACTCCAACAGGAGTTTCAGTGCAATTAGCCATCAGACACCTTTTATCGCATTTTTGTCTTTGTCACATAGGACAGTAATGCCCCCTCCCCAAAGCAGAAGAGTAGCAGTAAGTCACCATGAGGAATCATTGCTGATTCAATGAACCTGTAGACACAAAGCCCTAAGCACTGCCTCTGTTAGAATTATATTCTCTTTTATTCACAGTATCTTTCTTTCAGCTTGGGAAATACTAAATATTTTCTCTACTCATGAAATTTTAAGTTATAACTCAAAAAGTAATTTTCCAAATAGCTTAAAAAAAAAACCAAACAACCAAACACAATTAATAATTATCACAACTCTTCCTACCCAAGCTTGCCTGTGAACTAAGGGGGTCAAGCCCATGTTAGATCAATTAAAGATGACCTGTGCAAACCCTTTATTGAACACTTGAAAACACAGGGAAATTGAAAGTCAAGGGAGGCAGCACAGAAGAGGGAAGTGACATATTGTTTCCCACTACGAAAAGCACTGTCTGTGTATGAAGAAATATAAACAGGAAAATCAGCAGAACTTTTGCATTGTGGTTTACAGTGCACATGTGCATAAACACAGCCTAAAGCTCATCTCTGCGAATACACAGGCTCATACTGCATTTATGGACATCATGTTGTAGTAGGACTGTAACAATAAAATTTGGCAACTTCATGAAGCTGAAAGGTCTCAGTAGTGAAGAGAAGGCTCAGAGTGTCACTGGTGAGGAAACAGATGGACAGAATGACCCTCAAAGGGATTAAATTTAACAAATGTAAACTAGAAGTTGAATAGCACACCGACAAATTTATATAATCTATTTTTTTAAAAAAACAATGTTAATCATCTATAATAAATATACTAATAAAGAATGATTATGAGAATGTTTATGAGATCATGAAAGCAAACATAAATCTAGACTTTTAAGTAATGTTGGTAAACATAGGCAAATACTGATATCAGTCTAGAAAGGCTTGGTGAGATCCCACTTGGGACACTGTGAAAACTCTGACCATTCAGTTCAAATAAAATTAATTTGAGCTGGAACAGAATTAGAGAAACACTAGTATGACAACTGCAACAGTGGAAAAAGGTTTGACCACTAACTGGTGGTGGAGATCTAATCAGGCTTATATGGCCATTTATGAACCATGACTATTTTCATGATGCACATAAGGGATACTGGTGGAACCAATTTAAGATGGAGCATTTTCAGATGAAGTATAATCTTTTTACTTTGGCATCTTTTGAAGCAAAACATCTGCATAAAATTAAACAAAAATTAACATGATGGTCTTCCACATGCAGTCTCTTTTCTGGTTTTTGTGGGGGCAGGGGGGTGTGTGCGTGCTCGTGCCTGTGTTCACATACTACACTATTTTGTAACAGTCTTGTGCAATATGGTCACAGGCTCTTATGACCAAAATAACTCAAAATAAATTCCTAGCAAACAGAACTGTAAATACTGCTGTACTTCTTTTGACTTTGATCAAGATACACAAGTTACCCTGGCTGAAAAGCTGCCCCGAAACGTTAACGTCAAATCCTCGTTCCAGTAGCACTGAACAGGGAAAAAGAAACAAAAGACTGAGACAACTACGGTATGGTGTTTTTTGAAAATTAAACCCAAGCACTTTTTCTTGCAAGTTAATACTCAAATTAGTTGTTTCCTTCAATGCTTACATATAATGCTTATAGTGTATGTTCTTTAAGACCAGTAAAAAATTCCAAGTGCCTTTAGTGACGGTAATATTCACTTCCCCCATTTTACAGGAGCACAAAAAAGATACAGCAAATTTGGGGAAAAAAGTTCACAGGGAAGAACAACAGCAACATGAGGTGCAGACAGGGAATCCCAGAAGTCCCAGCCCCACATCCAACCCTTTTTATCACATCATTATCTCTTTCTGAAACCATATGTTGAGTGCACAATGAAAGTATTTTTAGATTAAGAACTTGAAGATGCCAATCTCCTGGCTTTATTATTCAAGCAAGTGTTGTTACAGCTTTGTATTTACTTAACACATAAATCTTCTCCTACTTAATTTTGAACACTCATGATCTGATAAACATGTAGAGTCACGTACATATTTTTCAAACCTACAGCCGCGTATATTCAGTTGATAAATGCACACAACATGTTAATTGCATTAAGGTGTTGCAGAGAGGTGCGGGTCATGAGATCTGTCTATTGCCCTGGCGAGCAGCCCACTAGAGACAAATGTGCAGAAGCTGGCTGATGCCTCCTGAAGTAGTACGCAACAAAATATAAACTGCAAGTGATCAAACACACTTGAAACTTAACTACATTGAAACTACTTGCTTATTGTCATGACCCAATGTAACTGCAGCAGACCTGTATGTAGGAGAGCTTATTATTTTTGGTCCCAGAAAACCTCTGCTCGGTTGCAAGGACCCAAGAGAACAAATTGCATTTGAACAAAGCTGGGGGGGCGGGAGGGGAAGGAAAAGGCAATCATGTTCAACAATAGACAAGCATTTATCTTGATGTCACATTTCATCCACAATGCTAAGAGACAGCATCTGGTCATTTTAGGGTGATCGCTTGTGGTGCAGGTCAGTGGAAGGTGTTTTAGAACAAAAGGTTTTCTAAGCATGTAATAACTGTATATAGAGAAGCAGAAAACTCAATTTTCAGAGAACGGGAGTCACTTAAGAACTGTGAAGTTCCAAAATCCAGAGAATGTTGAATTTCAATATAAACCTATGATGTTATTTTCTAAAAAAAGATTACAGCTAATGCTGGAAATCCCAGTAACAAATTGATTCTACATTCAATGAGTATTTTGCATATTAACAGAAAATAAACTCTAATTAAATAAATTATTACTTCTTTCTCAAAGATAAGACACAAACCACAAAATCATGCATACTTTTGTTCTTCTGAAAAAAAAAATGCTAAAATTACTGTACGATGTGTAAATAATTAGCAATAGCAAAAAAACCTGCCGTAAAATCCTGGTGAACTCACACACTCAAGCTTGTACTAAAGTAAAATTTCCCATAAATGATCCAAACAACCATAATCAAGCACGTTTGCTTTTTCTCCTTCACTCACACTTCACCACCTCACCTCTGTTCTGGAAGAGACTTACTCTTGAAGACGCTCTCTGCAGTTACCTTAAATATTACATTGTAATTATGCAAAGGGGCTGTGCATGAATACTGCCTTAAACAAAAGCAAAAGAAGTCCTTCTCCTGACTAGAAATCTCACTATTTCTTTTCTATTCAAAGCAAGCTGCAAGTATCAAATATAAAAGAATATTTTAAAATGAAAAATATCTTAAAATATGGACATTTTCATATGAAAACAAAATGATCAGGCACTTCTTTGGACAGTGAAGAAAAATCTGGTGCACTGCTGCATAGGAATAAGTACGTCAAGGAATGACTTTGATCAGAAAATACTATCATATTTTAGCTTTATAAAAGATAAGTTTTAAGAGATATCAACTGTTGGCACAAGTAACTCATCAGTGAAGGGGTTAAATGAAAAATTGTATCACTGTAATCTAGGAAATTTATTTTTCTACAGTGGGCATTAAAAATGAATCTTACTCTAAAATTAGATGGCTGTACACTGGTATCAGAACCTTTCCACGTCTTCTCTTAGCTTAGGCTCTCCACACAAGAGCATCCCATTGTATGTACACAGGCAGACTTGAACTCTGAGCATAGTCAAGCCCTCCAACCGTTAATAATTTAATAGCCCAAGCCACCACCACTATCAAGCACTGCATGTAGAGTTTCTAGAAAATTAACCTCCTCTTCCACCATTCAAAATGGAATCAATTACTCCCCTAGCTTACAAACATCAAAATTACTCTTATTTTTCAAAAAACTCTGTAACACCTAATATTTGAAATCTAGCTCACTGCGTAATTATTTCCCATAAAAAATATACTATTTGGAATAACTGTTTAGAATGCTTTCTGGAAAACATAATCCCAAATGAAAGCTGGTTCTTTATTAAATATGAATGATCCAAAAAACACTTGATCTTATCGTAAGGGTATGTACAAGAAAGTTGAAAGGAAGAAAATTTGTTATCTCAAATCTTCTTGAAAGAAGGGAAATGTGCTTCCCACATGGGTGTTATGAACAGTATTAGTGTCAGATGTCAAGCTAACATTTGCATTCACACTTATTGTGTTGAAGCTCTACTAAGTACTAGCTTTTTCTTCTCTTGAAGGAGAAGGGAACAGACAACTGCTGAAAGCACATGTTGCTGCCATTGACAGAGACTTCAGAAGTATCCTTTGCTCCACACTCTTCACCATTACTTACTGTAAAGATCATATGCCAGCCAGGGAACACAGTTGTTTTCAGTATTTTCAAGAGAAAGCGTTTTCTCAGTTACAATTATTGAGAAACTTGCTTTGAAAAGGCTTATTAAGAAAGCAAACAAAACTATTTATATTGCTTATCTAGTGTAAATCTGGCAGGATAGAAATAAACAACAGAGTAACTTCTATCCTTCATTGTAGAAGCTTTGTATTTGATTTCTGTATTTCCCTACATAATTCATACACAGATGTCACTTGTGTATGTTATGTCATATGATAGGTAGGTTGGATGCTATTTATTAGAAAAGGTCAAAACTAAATTTTTAGGATTTTGAAATTTTAACAGGATTTGATATGGCATGATCATGAAATATTTTAATGATATAAAATCTAATAATACAGAAAAAATCAAAATAAATGACAATGTGTATCTTGAAATTAAAAAGGCATATTCTTCTATCACAATGTTTTTTCAGAATGAAATATTTCTCCACTTTAAAAAACTCTTTCCATAGTAAAAGTAATCTAAATTGACAACAACGGTGGGCAATGCTAGCCTGTAATTAAACAACATTTTCCTTTAAAATTTGGTTCAATAAAACTGTACTAATAATTATCATAAAGAGAAAGTTTATTTAACTATCAAATAAGCCCTCACATGTTTATGAATTAAGATGCCAATAACAGAAATATTCTCAAACTAAATATATTATTTGAATCTGATGCTGAATTCCATATTTATTATTTAATACTATGATATATATTTTCAGTTATTCAATTATTTTGTACCTTTTTTAAATGAAATAGAAGATTGATTTTGTAAGTGAGAGCTCACTGTACCATAAAAAATCTCTGCTAATTCAAACCTACAATAGTGAGAGTTTGAAAACAGTACTTTTCCACACAAATAAACTATATTGGAGAAGTCCCAGTTGACTGGAAGCTGGCAAACGTTGTCCCAGTCTTCAAGAAGGGCAAGAGGGATGACCCCAGTAACTACAGGCCTGTCAGTCTCACCTCTGTGCCTGGCAAAATCATGGAGAAGATTATTCTGGGAGTTATTGAAAAACACCTGAAACACAATGCAGTCATTGGTCCCAGCCAGCATGGGTTCACGAGGGGAAAGTCCTGCTTAATAAACTTGATTTCTTTCTATGACAAGGTTACCCACCTAGCTGACCAAGGGAAGCCAGTCGATGTAATCTCTTTGGATTTCAGTAAAGCCTTCGATACTGTCTCTCACAGTATCCTCCTGGACAAAATGTCCAGCATACAGCTGGATAAACACATAATGCAATGGGTGTACAATTGGCTGACGGGTCGGGTTCAAAGGGTTATAGTAAATGGGGTTACATCAGGCTGGTGACCAGTCACTCTGGGGGTTCCGCAGGGATCCATCTTGGGGCCAGTGCTCTTTAATGTCTTCATAAATGACTTGGATGAAGGACTTGAAGGATTACTATCAAAGTTTTCCAATGACACAAAATTGGGAGGAGCTGTTGACACTCTCGAGGGCAGAGAGGCCCTGCAGAGAGATCTGGACAAATTAGAGAGCTGGGCAATCACCAACTGTATGAAGTTTAACAAGGGCAAGTGCTCGATTTTGCATCTGGGACATGGCAACCCTGGATGTACATACAGACTGGGGAATGAGAGGCTGGAGAGCAGCCCTGCGGAGAGGGATCTGGGGGTTCTAGTCGACGGCAAGTTAAACATGAGCCAACAGTGTGCCCTGGCAGCCAAGAGGGCCAGCTGTGTCCTGGGGTGCATCAAGCACTGTATTGCCAACCAGTTGAGGGAGGTGATTGTCCCGCTCTACTCTGCATTGGTGCGGCCTCATCTTGAGTACTGTGTGCAGTTTTGGGCACCGCAGTACAAAACGGATATGAAGCTACTAGAGAGTGTCCAGAGGAGAGCCACGACGATGGTGAAGGGTTTAGAGGGGAAGCCGTATGGGAAGTGGCTGAAGTCACTTGGTCTGTTCAGCCTGGAGAAGAGGAGACTGAGGGGAGACCTCATTGCAGTCTACAGCTTCCTCACAAGGGGAACAGGAGGGGCAGGTGCTGATCTCTTCTCCCTGGTGACCAACGACAGAACCCAAGGGAACGGCAGGAAGATATGCCAGGGGAGGTTTAGGTTGGACATTAGGAAAAGGTTCTTCACCCAGAGGGTGGTGGAGCACTGGAACAGGCTCCCCAGGGAGGTAGTCATGGCACCAAGCCTGACAATATTCAAGAAGCATTTGGACAACACCCTCAGACATGTGGTGTGAATTTTGGGGTTGTCCTGTGCAGGGACAGGAGTTGGACTCAATGATCCTTCTGGGTCCCTTCCAACTCAGGACCTTCTATGATTCTATGATAATGATGATAACCCAACAAACTTAACTGTTATAAAACAAGCGGAATTATACCACATCTTAAAATAAGTCCTGCTTCCACAATACACAAAGCTAACGTACAACCACTTTTAGATAATATTAGTAGAATGCCTGTTGAGTGGATTCAGCTTTTCTGAAAATTTTAAGTTTAATAATGGAAGTACAAACCACACGTGCCCGCCAGTGCATCTGTTAATTTTTTTAAGTGCCATATTCCAAGACCTTCTAAAAAAAACCCTCTCTGGTTCTGAAAAACTAATCAAGCAGCGAAGTATTTATGACATTGTGTTAGACATGTGGTTGAAAGACTTTAGCCAAAAAAAGATGCCTGATAAGCATCTGAAGAATATGACAATGACAAGATACAAGGACTGCGACCAAGGAGAGATGCAGCTGACTGGAGATAAAGAAATGACAGAAAGTGTAGCCATGACAGAGGGCCAAGCAGCAAGCAGTGAGAATAAGGAAAAAGTCTTTGTAAAAAGAGGGAAAACAGAAGGAGAGGAGAGAGGAGACCCATCTGGTTAGCATAACATTTTCATCACTTATAACTGAGCAGTGCTATTTCAAGAACTGGACCAAGACATAAGAGAACACTTCACCACACAGACTATAGGACAAAAAGCTTACATCACTGTGATCATAAAAAAACAGTATTTAGACAGATGTTAGCCTTTTGCTGCCTACCAATACTGCCGGGGAAACAGAATGGACATGAGATCCTTCTAGAACCCTATCCTATCTCTAAAGGAGACAAAAAACTTGAAAGCAAGCTGAAAGCAGAGGTGAGGTAAGTCGATCACGGCATTGTACTACATTCTAGTTTTCTAATGTTAGATGTTTGCCTCATCTCTGAAATGCCAGATTTAAACATAACTGTCTAATATTTTTATACCAATCATTCTGGATGTTGCTATTATCCTCCAAAATGTCAAACCCTTTCTGGCATCTTCCACTCTTTCACTCTTTAAATGGAAGGACATCCTACAGCCTAAATTTACGTGGTGAGAAATTTATTCCTTTTATCAGTTCTGCCTTCACCATTTTTTTTATTTTATTCAGTACCTCTTTTGTTGTGAACAGCCTTGAAAATCATCAGTTTTAATTGATAAACATTGATTCTTGCACTGCTCCACTCCTATAAAGCTGCAACCTCTCTCATCCAAATCCACTGATATAGTTTATGACCAACTTCATGCTTGTCTCACAAATTTATACCCTTTTGAACCCAAAGCACTGATTCTCTTTCCTATCATTAACTACTGAGTAGATGCAAACACTCTGGTAACCAAGAATAAATCTTCATTTTAATCACTTAATTTCTTTTTTTAAAAAAGTTAAATTCTAGTTATGACACAAATAACATTGTTTCACATAGCTATTACTTCTGCAAGGGAAGTTGTCTTTCTATTGGTTCTCTAAACCAAAATACAGGAATAGAACAGTTTTGGAGAAAACACGAGTCGAGAAGGGAAATAAAACTACCTGTGTAATTAGCTCTAATTTCTTCAGTGTCACGTATTTAGTTTCTGTATCCTTCACCACTCTTGTCATCTTTCTTACTGTTCATGCAAAAGTGTCCCTTTTTTTGCAGCTGAGGTGACCATTATTGCACACAGAAGCCAGATGAAGCCATAACACTCATTTTTCATGAGGTTATAGAATTTTCCATACTGTTTTCCACGCTGTTTATTATGCAAGTCTTACACAACCTTATTTTCCTGTGTTATCATAAATAATTTCAAACTCAGAAATATTTTTTTGATAGCTAAGAAGCAAACTTCCTTAAATCCCAGTTTCACAAATACTGTGAACTGACACCAAAATAAGCCATCAAAAGCCAGCAGCACTGCAAACAACATGAGAAGGTTAAATACAAAATGCCTGTGTCAGAAAATTTGCTTGGTTTGAGCTCTGAATTTATACATCACGTGAACAATTAAGTAGTGTTTTTCATATATGGTGCGTTTTGTCAAACAACCTTTTGTTTTAATTTGTGTATATATTAATTTACACAGTAATTATATTAATATAGACTTGTTTATATATTAAGAAGGATTACAAATTTTAGTGATAAATATGCAAATGAAACAGTGGTATGCCCACAATTAGAATACTGCACTCAGCTCTGGAAATACTGATATTTCCCAATACGTTATAAAAAGTGACTGAGCTGCTGAACAACACAAGTTTAGTAACATCTACTTTATAACACAGAACATTTAAAATTACTCAGTCTGTGGATATAAGCACTCACATACATGAAAATCTTTGATCATAAAGGGCTTACCAGTCTTACTGGAGCATAACAAGATCCAATAGCTGGAGGTTAAAGTTATATTGTTAAAAATGAGAAGTACTCAACACTAAATGCTATTTTCTAGAAGTCAGGATTATTAAACTCTGAACTCACTCACCAAGAGAGGTCATGGGCTTACTACTGGCTGCCAGTCGTTCAGGTGAGACCATGGCTTTTTTTAAAGTTATGCTCTTACCCACTTTGAGAAAAAAAATTAGCTTGTGTGCACTGGAGCCTGATTTCCTCTGCTTCTTTCCTGCTTTCACCCTAGGGAGAACTGGGTTGCTTGCATTGCCCTCAACATGCCTGTAACACTGGTAACCCTGCACAGTGGCATCAGTCATAATAAAATATCATCCTTAATGGCTTCTGTTGGTTGCCTTTCAGAGTCCAGGAGCAATTAAGAACAAAAGTTTGGCTTATGTTTTTTGTTCTTCCCTTTTCAATGAAGTAGGAGAGGCTGGATGTGATAGGTATTGATGACCACCGCTCTGAATTAACACAGACTCCCCGTTTCAGAAGCGAGCCTTTGAGTTGACAGAGAGATGGGTGACACTTCATGGTCTGAGAAAGCCAGGAAGTCAGACTGACCCCTTTAAGCCACCCTTATGCTTTTAATTTTACCTTAATTAGTGTTCTGGATCACAGTTACACATTAACACACTGCACAGAGGTCCCCACTGAACTACCTGCAATGGCCCAGACCCTATTCTCTATTGTTACAGTTTGTTATGATAGTTAAGTATTTTATGGGTTAGTCCTAATTTTTAAACAATGGAGTATTTCTCAGTTTAGCTTTCCTAATGCTCCTAATTATTTTGCAGGATGTTTTTAATAAACTTAAAGAATTGGTTTATTTTTCCACTTTTGCCCACATAATCTTGAAAATGCATTCTTACCCTTTTAATTTTCCCTTGAACACTGCTTGCTGAAATTTACATTCCTTACTATTTGCATCACGAAAATTTTTCAAATTTCCATGTGTTTTTGTTTGAAGAGCATTTTACACTTTACTAGTTAAGCATCCCATCTTACCTTTCCTTTCTGTTCAATAGTACACTGACTTCTAAGAAACTGCTGGTGTTCTCTTAAGTAACATCTAGACCATGTTTTTTTTTTCTTTTTAACTTTTAAATTCAGGGTCTCTCTGACTAACTGTCTCATTGTATTGAAATCACTTCCTCTAAAGCTTAGTCTCATTCTGTGTTGCCTTTTGGTTCTATATCTCCCCCTAGGATGTTGAACTTAATTATACTGCAATTATTATTAAATTGGTGGCTCAGCCATTCCATCTCAAATTAACTTCAGTTCACTATTTAATATTAAATTGGGAATAATGTTGGCTCTCCAACTAACTGTTCTGAAGAAGTTCTTTAATGTGCTAAAAAGCATACCAAAAGTTTTGTGCTAGTCACCCATTTTAATTCTGACTAACTGAAGTCCTGCATTATTATAATAATTTAGACAAGATTGCACAGACTCTTCAGCTGTCTCTGTCGGTAAATCAGTAGCCTTTTCTTGATTTATGTCTGATTATGCAGCATATTTAGTTTCTTTCAGTTGCGGATGAAAATCTGAAAACTAATGGCTTTAAATCCACCAGCTACCATTGCCTGTGTAAAGAAATAAGTAAAATTTGAATAAAATAAGCATTGCTTGAGCTATATGACTGACTACCACTTTTCACTTCCACACACAAATGCACACCACATCTGAAAATATGGCCAAAAACCTCTATACTGTGGCAATCTTTGCCTCCAGGGGCTAATAAATTCCAGCCTGCCTTAAGGCTTTTTTAATTTGCAATGAGATCCCATGCCTATTATTATTTATCGTTTGCACTTTAATAAAGAAGACTCAGCTAAATCAAAATTTGATTATGGGAGACATTGTATAAACAAAAAGCAAGAGATAATTCTTATCACAAATAATTTACAGTTTAAATAGAGACAAGAGATCTGAGAAAAGGACAATTATGCCCAGTTTATAGATGAGGAACTGAGGCAGAGAAATTAAATCATCATCATATAGGAATTCTGCCTCAAAGTTGGGCATTCTTCTCAGTTCTCCCAACTTTACACCTATGTGGATATATATATATTTTTAACTACAAGTTTACCCTTTCTTTCTGGATTGGAAAGGAAAGAATAAAAGGAAATCATTGAAGTTCTCCCTCTACCTCTGTCTTTTGTGTACTGACCGGTTTAATGCTCCATGACAACCTGTCATATAAAAGCAGTTAAATTGGATTGCCTCTATGTAGAAAGTTAGGCATGTTTATTTACCTCCTCTGTTAAACAAGTGACAGTTGTTTGTGGTATTTCTACAACATTTTACTAATATGCTGGGGTGATTAGATAGAAAAAACTAAAACTCCATTAAAAAATGACACATAATCATCATACAGAATACGGGTATGCATGATACCTTGATGCAAGTGATTGAGGTGTCTCTCACCAGAAGTTTACTGATGGAAAAGGAGTTCATTAACATACACAAGAACTGAAAACAATACATAGCAACAGTTGGGTACCCTCCTTTATTGCTTTTAACATATACTACTTTGTCATATGAAGAACTTAATGAAACTTTTATACCGAGACTACTTGGAAAGACCAGTGACAACTTTCACTGCTTTTTTTTTGCTATCGGGATTTACTGAATTTGATTAAACAGACGTTAGAAATGCAGTCATACTTTGTGTTCTTTATTCTGTATGCTGTCTGACAAATATGTGCTCTGTAATATATGAAATACAGTGATGTTGATACTTAGAAGTCTGATCATGCACTGAAAAGGAAATCAGTGATACACACTGAAGACACTGATTTTGAAAACTGGAAACTATTGTGTCACTGGCAATGCCAGTAATACCTTCACAGAGGACTTTATAGTTTTTTTTATAATCCAGGTATCCCACAAAGGTGTGTGAACCAACAGTTATTCAACACAGATGTACCTCCCCATGAACTAACTATTGTAAAAGAAACAACAATACGGCTTCTCTGAAGTAGAAGAGTTCTACTTCACTCTTGTAAAACTGGTACTGTTGAACTACACATTGCATTTAATTTATATCTGCATATTTATATAAACTAATCTGTTTGATATCCCCATCTCTTTGCTCTAAAACCATTCATAAATACAAGCTTTACACATACGTACACCCATATGTACAGGTTTTAATCTGTGCCCTATAGTCAGGTTAACTGCTGCCTCATTTAACAACTACGAAGTATACTTCAGTCCTACCAATGCAATTGAAATGTGGTTTTACTGCTGTTTTTTTTCTGTTGTAGAACAATAATTAGAGGAATAAATAAAAGTTTATTTCCCTCCCCAGTGTAGCAAGAGAAAACTTCAGAGTTCTGTTACTACTCAGGTAGATCTTGCCTTTGCAGGGGAAAGAGACATCTAGAAATGGCCACAGAAGTAGGAAAATCTGAGAATGTCTCATCTGAAATACATTAATAATATGATATTACCTGAGATCTATCATTTAGTTTATTCAATGAACCATACTTTATATTAAACTGCTGATACTGTCTTTCGCTAGACTACTTAGCTCTTAGACATAGCAAGCTTTAAGCTGTGCATATTGTTAGAAGTTCATGAGGGACCAGAGAAGCATGCTACTTGTTGTTTATGTCCTCTTACTGATGTGCCCACCTCTAAAGCTTAATAGAAAGCAAAAAACCTATTGTGTTCTTTTGCTTTGTTCATTAGAAAAAAGTTATCTGTCCACTCCTTTGCAGCCTATGAAAAAAGGGAATAAAGAGCTCAGTTTGCATCTACTCTTCAGTTCATAGCTGTCCAACTGAGTATTTAGAAACTGCACACAACAGTTCCACTTGGGATTCTCTTGCTGGCCTCAACATGTCAGGCTTGGCACTACTTACAACAAGATGATTTTCTAAATACCAAGGTCCCTTTGACCTCCAGGACACAGAACTGACTGCAACAGACTGACTAGTGCAACTGTGCACAGGGAGTCATGAGAAAAGAGAAAACAAAATAAAAATACATGTTCAAGTCTCCCTTCCTGAAGAAGGGAAATTGCTTTGCTTGAGATCTTCTGTTCAGTACGAAATTACCATCAAAGAGGATATGGAAATTGTTGCTTAGATATAGTAATATCTTTGCAGATACAACTATCTGCTAGTTGAATCTCTGAGAGAGAATTTACTTTCAGGTTGTATCGTGGTTAACTGAAGAGGTTAAAGCTACATTCAAACAATTTTTTTTTTTTAGTTATATAAAAGTTTAGATTTATCTATTATTACTGTGTTCCTATTGTACTCAGACAAGGTCTTCCAAATCTGCACATAGAGGGATAAAATATTTTTTTAAATGCTGCTGAGTAGAAAATATTTTCTTCTTCGTTTATTCTTTTTTTCCTGTGCTGTACATGAAGATGAACATCCAGGGTATTAAAATAACTCAATCATTGTTTTAAAAAACAAACATGTACACCCTAGGGGAATAATCCTTCCTGAATTTCTTCGTTAGATCTATCCAGATCCAATTCTCAGAACTCTTTTTCTCCTGCAGATGAGGAAGAGATGCACATGCTCTTGCTTCTTCACATTTAGGGTTTTCTTTTTTACTTTGATCTTTGGACTTGCTTGAGGAGGAGTTTCAACTATAAATTAAAAAAAAAAAAAAAAACCTCTTTTCCAACTTCTCCTTTCTAGGTAAGAGGGATTAGTCTTCCTATCAATATTCTTGCTGGAAAATAAGGACAAATCAAACTAAGGTTAAGGTTTTGTGGCACCTCTTCTTACTATGACATAGTGAAGTTTCGGACACACTGAAGTTTCGGACACACTGAAGTTTCAGACACACTGAAGTTTCAGACACACCGAAGTTTCAGACACACCGAAGTTTCATTTGAAGGGAGATGACACAGGTTGATTGGGGGTTTGTTTGCATTCTTGGAGATACGGGATCACCTTGCTTCCTCTGCGTGGAATTGGTATAAAAGGGGCAGGCAAAGGCTCAGAGGAGAAAGACAGTTTGTTCCTCTAGAGTAAAACTGATTGAACTGATTTATAATCATGGTACTTGGAGCTGCAAAGTATGAACTGAAAGAAGACTGCTGAATTCAAATGCAGTAAATTTCAGAAAAAAATCCTAATACATTTAATAGTAATCTTTGTATTCTATAATAGCATTGTTAACGACACCAACAAACTTCCTCTGAGAAGTCTGAAAACACTTAACAGTATTAAGAACGGAAAAGTAAAGTTGTTAAATCACAAAGAGAAATTAATCTAAAATTCCAAAACAATTTTGCTACCATATTTGAAACACATAGCATACAGCAGTGAATTGGTAAGCAAGTTCCTAACACAAACAGCCTACTGAGTAACAGCTAAAATCGTTCAAACTCATGTTAAGTATGACAATACTCGTAAAATCATCTCCACTTGGGTATGTATCATTCTCTCAGCTCTTTCTCCATAGCTGTCTAATTCTATCCCTATAATTTGTACTTTTGTTGGGTTTGTACCTCATTTTCAAAACTATTGTTTGGATTATTAAGACACTACTGATCACACCTCTACTTCTGAAGATCTATTTGGGAATTCAGTATTTTTTCAAAAAACATACTAATATAATAGGGTATGTCTTTGACTCCTCTGATTTATTTTAAACCAACTTCCTGGTATATACATCTTCCATGTACCATCTTTGGTCATAAGGCCTTATTCATTCTCCAGCCTAAGGAGCTGCAATATTAAACTCTAAAAATCTCCCTCTCAGGATTACCCACTTTCCCCCCACCCCCCCATGTACTACCTATGACATTATCAATTACAAGGCCTGAATATTTGCACGTAACAAAGCTATGTATATCTGGAAAAACATATTTTCCTGCATAAATGGAAAACTGTAGGTACTCTTCTGGTTTAAATGTAAAGAGAGATTTTGTTATCTATAATTACGTCCAAAAGTTTTGGTCTTGCTATTACTGCCTGACCCTACCCAAACAATCATCATTCTTTAGTTAATCAGTTTTTCTTAGTTGTTTATACATCTCTCTAACCTACACCTGACATATTTTAATATTTAGGGAAAGACTCTGGGGGCAGGGAATAGCTCAGATGTGAAAAATAAATAACTAAAATAGACTCTTGCCTACACATAGCTACAGAATATCCTTGAGGTCGCTATAACATTTCTGGCAATTAAATCTGACCTTGCTAGCCCTGTAATCAGTAGATACCAAGATATCATACATGTGTACGCAAGTCATCGTGTATCTAATAACAAATGCTGGAGTTGATTCTGGTATCAGATTTCTCAAATGTAATTCCACCTTTTTTCAGCCTGAGCAGAAAGAGAGGAAAATTACATTTAATAAATTAAACCAGATATGCTTAAAAAAAAAAAAAAAAATTCTTTGCCAATTTATATGTATGAAGGAAAGAGAACAAAAGGAACATTTTTTTAGACTTTTCTATTGTGCCTTGCTCAGTGAGTGTGGATGACGAAATCAGGAGCACTTCACTATTTACTCTGCTTTTTGGGACAGCATGTATCCTAAGTCTCTTTGTCCTTCAAGTCCTGTCCCTCTCCACAGCATCTTGAAGACTGTCTCTGATGGCAGGGAAGGTTGAGGTGTCTGTATAACGCTTGTCCCAGGGGACAGAGCGGCAGCAGCTCAGAAGCTGATGTGGAACAGAGACTACATAGACTGGAAATTCTGGGAAAAGAGTTTGTTCAAGCGCTGCATGTCAAGCCATCCTCTAAAATGTCATGTTAAGACCAGAATTATTTTTTGCTATGGCAAATATAAAGAGGACTACATTGCCCTAGACAGAACATATTCTTCCTATATGACTCCAAGCATGACTGTTTCTGAAGTCCAGAATTGGTCTTCCCAAGATAAGGCAAAAATAATTACAATGTCAGATAAATACCATTAGTATTAGTTTTTCAGCTACCTTAACAACTAGGACTACAAACAGATGGATACAGAGAACCAGGAGGACTCAAGGAAAAAATGAGACAATATTGACCACCACCTAGGCAGTAGACAAACCAAATTAGCAGTACATTTCCCTGATTTTTAATGGGGAAAAAAACAAACAAACAGACAGAAAAAAAACAACAAAAAAAACACCTAACCACCCAAACAAAAAACAGCTCTCACGCTAAAGCCAATACCAATTAATCTGAAGAATGGTAACAAAGTAAGTCAGAGGATATTCAGAGAGCTGCTCTTCAACACAAAGCAAAAGAACTGGAGTGCTTGTTTGAAAATCTATGCAGGAAGGGCAGAACCAGTATTATGGCAGGTGATGGACTTTTGATCAGTAAATGGTAACAGAAGAGTGCCATCTCTGAAAGGAATGGAAAGAAACACAAAATTGGCAACCAGCAGCGTGTAGCAAAGAAAGTGAGCAGCAAGTTATAAAAGGGATCTTTACAGTAGTATTCTGGATGAATACTGGTATAGCAAATCTGAATTTTTCAAGGCCAGAGAAAAGCACAATTCTGTAATCAAGACATTGGTTAAGCACAGGGACAGTATTTTTAGCTGTACAGAAAGACAAGAATGAGCACATATACGGTAACTGGAAAATACTTGCAGATCTCAAAGCGTAACTGGTTATGATAAGAAAAACAAGGCAAAGAGGATACCAAGTTTACTAGCCTGAGGGCCAAGTAGAAAGTCTATTCCTCCATGCAGTCAAAGAAGAAGATGGCTGAGAGAAACAGAGGATACTCTTAAGTCCCCATTTCAGTCAAAATTAGCTTGGAAAGATGCAAGAGAAAACCTAGGAAGTTGATTCGGAAAAAAAAGTTTTTAAAGACATAAATAGGTAGAGTTATAAAGGTAGTAGCTGAGTTTGTGTTTGGAACTGAAGTAAGAGTGAATATACTGAGAGCAAAAAGGGCAGAAAGCCAGTGAAAAGGAGAAAGAAGTGGCAAAAAGACGAGGAAAAGCCACTGTAGGAAACACTGGAAGAGTATCAGCAAGACAGGAGATGAATGAGGTGAGTACATAGCCAAGTAATTAATGGCACTGAAGGTGGGACAGGCTGAATCGAATCAAGAGCGGATCAAGATTTCCACTTCATTTTAACATAACAGGTGAAATCTGGACTGGAGAAGGTCTCTCATGCCTTCAAAGGATATGTATCCCCCCACACACACAATGAGGCATGAAAAGCTGGTGGCAGACAGTAATATGGCTCAAGGAAAAGGGAAACAAGATTTTTTTGTGTTCTTAAAGACAAGAGGGACTTGCAATTTTTAGCTAAAAATCAAGTGCGAATGGAGATTAAGAAGAGATTGGTAAAGAATTATGCAAAGGATGCAAGAGAAGAGAACTGAAAGACTGGAACAAGCAGAAGGAGAGCTAAAACCCCTTCCTGAATCTGTGACAGAATAAAACTGGACAAGGAAAGGGGAGAAGGCAAGGCAAATCAAAGGAAGGGAAAGGTCACACTATATGTTATTATGCTATTATTTTGTTATTTTTAAGAAGTCAGTGAGGATCATACATGGAGAAGGATGGGGGGTAGAAGCCAAAGACTTCAGCAGGGCTCCAAAAGCAGAGAAGAGCCAACTGAGATGGCAAGTATGGGATGTGATTATGTCCGAGCGTAAAGCTGCTCAGTGACAAAGATGGCAGAGCTGGAAAAAAAAAAAAGGAGATAAATCTGTAGCAAAGGGAAGTCGGGCTGGTCACAGGATTTCCGCTAGAGATACTGTGCTACATGAGAGCGGGACTGGAGGAAGCGGATGCTGGGAGACTGCCAGGGCCAGCAGTTGGTGGGGGGCGGGCGGGACAGCACAGTTTACCTAAGAGCTCTGTTCAAATATATGGTTAGAGGAGGACAAACCCAGGAGTCAGAACAAACAGAGGTCAGGACCTGCAGTGTTTGCTCCTGCAGAGCAGAATTTGCAGGGAATTTGACCGGCTTAGTCTTGCTCTCAGATGGGGTGAATGAAAAAAGAAAGGGGAAAAAAAAAAAGGGGGGGGGAGGAAATGATGGCTGACCATGCAGAAAACTGAAATGTTAGTTACCTTAAAATATTAATTATCTCCAGGAAATCACCCCTTTGATTTGGGGAATCCCAGCTTCTCAATGGTGTAGAGCATAAATGTGCAGAACTGGAGGCTTATGAGATATTTCTGCATGCCTAAGCTACTGGTCCCTTGATCTAGAATGGGTTTTGATCCAATACTCTTTACAACAAGTTCTCAACAAGACTAGTGATTTTTCAGTCTTCAGTTTTACATACCAGCATGTCAACATTCAGGCAGTTCCTGTTCACATCAACCACACAGTTGCAGGCTTAAATACACACCTCCCCCTTCAGTGATTTTTTAGGAGCAGTAATATAATACAATTCTGCAACATGTAATTATTTTCAACATAAGTACTGCTGAAAAATATATGCTTGACATTATTTCACCAATTAAATATCGAAATTAGAGACAGTTCCATTTTGAGACATACAGATTATAACGCCTGCATTCATCAGATATATTTACGCACATATGTTACATCTTGCAAATCTAATTCCAATTTCACTGTAGTGCAATCCAGCAGTCAATGCTGTCTTTATTGGGGGGAAAAATAAAAATAATTTTAAAAAAAGGTTCTCTAGAACTACCTCCAAAAATAACTTTTTCAATAATCACCTTGAATATTCAAGTTGGGGTGCAGCAATGCTGATTTTTTTTTTTTTTGAAGAAGACGACTATACAATATTTTTACTTATCCTGTGGAAAAGATTATCTTAGATCTTGAACAATTGTTCTGGAAGTCTAAACTGCAGTCTCTTCTGAAACCTCACAATCCTCAAACAGTCTTGCAGCAGATTCTCCAGATCCCCACTACAGTGGTATTAAATTAGCAGACATGCAAATTAACCAAATCCTGACAACTTAGATTCTTTTACTCCCTAATCCTCCTGAAATTCCCCACAATTTTGCCATAGTACAGGAAATTGGATTTTGCTGGAGAGCAATGGATTTAAAAAATTTTAGATATTGGACTTCATGTTAGGAGCACTGTTTCAGGACTATGTACATATACTGTAGAACTTAATAAGAAAAAGGGGTTTTTATATTAAAGAGCAGATGAAAGCTTGGTTCCAGAACTCAGTACAAAAGTAATGCAGCATGTGAACTACTCAACAGAATTCAGCATTTTACTTTGCCTCTAAAAAAAAAGTACTGTAGAGACACAGTGTGTGCTAATTGCGTATCTTCATTAAAAAAAGGGAAAAAAAACCTGGAAGAACTCAAATACAGAAAAAAAAAAAGTCAGCTACTATAAGCAGCAGACATAACTTTATGGATATAATGGTAAATTGGTTAATTTTGGGGTTGCTGTTTAAAGAAAAAGCTACCAAGAAGTCCACAGAGGCAAACAAGCTATAAGGAATATGGTTGTACTTAATCTATACCTAGCACAGAAATGAGGAGAAAAAAAATTTCCACAGTTTGACACTGGATATAGGGCCCATTTCTAAATTTCTTCCATTCTCTAACAAAGGTTTAACTTTGACAGCTGCTGCAATAAAAAAGCCCCTTGTCAATATTAAGCTGCAAACTGCTGAGCAACTAGAACAAAGAATATTGACAATACCGTTTAGGTCCCAAAAGAGTACATTTAGAAATCAAGTAACTGGAAACAAGACTTGAACCAATTCTATGGTTCATCAAACGTACGCAATAATATGTTGATTCTAGTGCAGTTACAGGCAATGAATCTGAATGCCTGTCAGGTCAGGATTAAAAATTAAAGCTGAGGTCTTGGCATGTCAGGAATTGACGTTTTCTGAAACAGTCAGTAATGCTAGAGAGGTTTGGAGGTAAGGCATAACGCACCATGAGGCTTCTCGTGAAGAAATACACAGGCTAGCATCTTTGCCTATAGTAGTAGTGAACCAAATGGGAATATTCAAGAAGTCCAACGGGGGGGGGGGGGGGGGGGCGGGATTTAAGAAGCAAATTCACTTAGCAGTGGAGGATTACCAGAACAATGGTGACAGTGGGTTGAGAAAAGGAGGAGGAGAACAGACTAGCAAGAAAATTTGCCTATCTTGTCAAGGCTGATAGCCAGTTTTGAAACAGACATTTGAGAATGCTTGAGAGAGCAACACTTCAATCTTTCTTCACCATTTTTATACAAGATACTAAATACCTGTACAGAAAGTGAAAATAGAATTTTTAAAACAGAGTCAGCAAGCTCAAGGGATTTATTCTGTTGTGCAGAGTCCCAAGAACATAGGTTCAATTTGAGTAATGTTAGTCGTGCCTGCAAGCTGGTATCATCCGGCTGATACTAAATGGCTTATGAAAAAAATGGTTGGTTACATCGCTCAACAGTATGATGAGACATCCGTCTGCACCCAGCAAAGCTGTGTAAAAGTATTAATTGCCTTACCTTAGAATAGATTCAGAGAAGTCAAGATTAAGATCTCAAAGGTAAATAAATGCAGAGATCTAACACCGCTAAACATGCAAGGAAAACACAGGTAAAAGAAGAATCTGTGCCTGTCTTATTTATTACATGCATACACAAAGAAGAATGCTCAGAGTGGCCACCTCGTCTTTGTATTCCAAAGCATTATTTAAAATGTCTTTTTCACTAATCTGTAGAGAAAATCATTATATTTCAGTACTTCACTAGGATCCAGGTGGGGGGAACCAGAAGCAACTCATACAGCTTGTGCTAGTTAGTTAAATCAGAACTACCAGCTTAATTCCTGAGCTTTACAAAACACTCTTCTTGCTTAAACACTAGCATTAGTGATTTTCACAGTAACGTTAATACTAAGCAAGTGTAATTTTGTTTTAGTCCATCACTTTCTATTTATTTTTAAAACAAAACAAAACAAAAAAAAAAAAAGGAAAAATATTGGGTATTGTGTGATTATGGATCCTTCTTTTGTGTTCCTCCACTATACATTTGAAAGGACATTTCAGGGAAAATGAATATTTTAAAGTAAAATGGACCTGAAGCAGGACTGCTAAAGTTAAAGTTTGGAACTACTTGTGTACACATGAAAACTTTTGCTCAGTGCATTGCTATTCTCAACATTTTTTAATATGAAACGGTATTTGCATGCTTACATTTATATATTTTATCATATAATTATTTTTTTCCTTAAGTGATACTATGAAAAGCTAAACCAAGCTAAAGTTAGTAGTTAGTGGAAAACCGTGCTAATGGACTGGCATTTCCAAATATGTGGTCTTTCTCCACACAGGTAGAGATCAGAAATTGACAGATCCTAGGTTACTGGAAATGGTGTATACTTCATAAGCCTAAAGGTAAGAGGTAATTTCTACCACCTCCTGCTGATTGATCCATGAACGCACACAAAAATAACAGCTCTAAGACAGGCATTTGACTGATTGCCCAAACATAAGGAAGATGACGTGACAGTAGTTGTCAAGGGCAGACTAGGAACTATATTATATACTGGGCTGCAGTATGCAAGTCTAACAGCCAAAGAACTGCCCTGGCATGGAGGGGTTCAGGGGTTAAATAACTGGGCCATGTGCTCAGTAATTCACAGAAGGAAAGGAAAGGTTAGATAATGGAACACCTCCAGGTGTACATTAATAGGTAATAACCAAAGAAATAATTTTGTTTCAGAAATGTTTAAATGATAAATTGCAGAAGTTTTCTCCCGGAGCTTTTTTTATCTGAGTGATCTTGCAAGCATTTGAAAAATCTGCATGTAGAAAGAGACAGAGAGACAAAACTGACCCACAACAAATACTGACAATCCCCCCAGCCCCTCCTGTGTCCAGACCTCCTGATGTCAATTTGGCTAACCTCCCGACTAGCAATGCTGCGGAGGGCTCTGTGCTTGTTCCTCATGAGATCCTCACAGTCCCTTTGGAGCATGGAGCTGGTCTACGTGAGTCAGCTCTGCATGCACCCTTGGAAGATATTCATAGTGAGATTCTGGCAAAGTTACGCTAAAATATTGTAAACACATAGAAGACTTAAAAATGAGAACATCGAGTTTAGACATTCAACAATTATGCTACTCCATTTTACAGTGGCAATTTGTGCAATACCAATTAACTAGTATGGAAACGCCTTTTCACAGAGCAGCCAAATGCTTACAGAGTTCGTAAGCCACAGGGCTATCAAGAGCATTAGGCTCAAAACTTCCTTCTCTTTCATAGTAAGGAAGCACTCTCAAATGCAAGAAGCACTAAAATTTCAGATAAAGTTATGGGGAAAACTTGAGGAGGCTTTAGTATACATCTGCTGTGACAAGAAAACATCTTTTAAGAAACTCTTGCATTTTTTCTTCTCTAGAAATAAATATGTTTGGAGATTTTGAAGTCAATCACTTTTATTTACTACATGTTGGTGACTTGAAAACAAGACAAATCACAAATGGCACTTTTAAAACATTGTCCTGTAACTATTTTTCCTCTGTACTTCACTCAACTTCACCCCAATTTAATGACCAGTTCTATTAATTATACTCATTTTAAGAGTCTAGAATACCAAGTATTGCAGCACAACTCCTAACCATATACAATGTATCTTCTGAACCAGCACCAGTGAAGGTTTGCTAAGCCTTTGCATCTTCCATTGGAAGTCACACTTTACGAAACAGCTCCAACAGTATTTTATCTCTTGGAGTACTTGAATTTCTGCTGAAGACAAGGAGAGGAATCAAATATTACCACCGGGGCCTCAAAAAACTAAGCAGACAATAAAATCAGGATTAGAAATCTGCGAATGAAATAAAGACAGACTCAAATATGCAAGAAATGTGACACAGGAGAACCAGAGGTATGCTCTCATAGCAGAGCCATGCAGTGTGAGCATGGGAACAGATAAAGAAGAAAACCAGCTATACATTAGGAAGAAAGCATACCAGATGGATGGATGGATGGATGGATGGATGGATGGATGGATAAATCCCATGGAAGGCAAAAAATCCTCAACATCTGGAAAGCTCCAGGAAGGAAGATACTGAGCCAGGAGCATGCAAGCTGACTGTTTTTGTCTAGATATGTATATTCCTGGGCAAGCCAAAAAAGCTTACTTTCCCGAACGTACACAGAGTCCAAACATTGAGCATCCATCCCTGAAGAGACAAACAGTAAACCAGTAAAAACCCCTGTGCTTCTGACAGTGAAAATAGAAATTTTTAGCATAAGAAGCGCAAAAGGCACCTGGCCTATAAGGCCTGCCATCTATGAAAGATTAGACAGCCATAGGTAACAATCTTTCGGCCAAGGGAAGAGTTAGAGCTCATCCAAAAGAAAGTTTAAGGATGAACAGTGTCATAGGAAATAAAACAAGCACCCAGCCTGGAGAACTGCACCATGGCCATGCAACTGCACGTGTTTTAAAATGTTCAAGTAAGATGCATTATCTGCAACACAAAAATGGACACACTTTAGTTTTGCAGCTTCAACAGCTCCATGGTTTGCTTATTCAGCAAAAACATATAACACAGAAATTACTACAAAAAAAGGCAGTTTTCACTGACATGTGCCAGGCCCCATTTAATAGAGTTGGAACACATTTTCTGACACGGCTTCTAGTCACTAATAAATAGGAAATCCAGTATGTAAATGTTTTGCGATATATTTCTTGAAATTTTCATTTGATCTCAACCTGAAATTCATTTGATCTCAACCTGAAATTCTGAAAACTGTGAGTAATCTAAAAAGAGAAGAGAACAAGTAATTGAATTACTATGTTTTACTATAACTTTTTTAAACCAGGAAGTTCCTGACACAACCAGGGTATACCACATCTTTTACATGACCGGTTTATGGAGTCCTTTTGGTCAATCCAGTATTACCCCCGTATCAAAAAAAGTGCCTATTTTTTAAGAACAAAGATATTTACTACTACAGACATGTGTATGAACTGAGCCATAGCTTGAAACAATAAACCTCAAGATTTACATGGATAAGTATCCTAATGCCTATACAAGTACTCAGCCTCTTAAGTAGGCAGCCTGATTTACAACAGCCGGAGCACCTCTGGAGTTCATCTCACTTCAACAAAAGCTGCTGCATATTCCAGAGATTTTGAAGGAAAAAAAGAAAAAAAGAAAGAAAAAAAACCCAAACAAACAAAAAATTAAAGAAAAAACCCAAACAAAACCAGACTACCTATATTAGCAAGAACTTGTAGCCAATCTTTAAGCACACATAGCTGAGATTTAATTCATAGTGTCAAAATCATCAGAGCCCAAATTACTAGCTCTTTCAGCTCCTGCTCTCTTTAAACGTGTTTTTAAGGCACATAACAAAAACAGACGTTTTAACCATCATTCAAACCTAGGCTTGATGGTAATAACATTAATAATGTTAACTGGGCCATTTCCAGTTAACGCTATTAACAAATCATCCTCTGCTCTTTCTGCCAGCACTGTTTTTGAACCAGCGGGGGCCTGAGTTACACAAAATCCCACTCCCTGAGAACAGGAGATGGGAACCTCGTTAACATCAATCCCCTGCGGCTCACAAGAACAAAATAGCTGTGCACAGAAGTGCATTTCAATGCACATACTGTCATTCAACTACCATTTTATTTATTTTTTAAGATTGATTTATTTTGCATTTTGGGTAGCTGACAAATTAAGAAGAAAGTACAAAATAAACATATCAAGTTGATAATTTTTTCTGTTCCATTTATTTTGAAGTTTTTAAGTCACAGGCCGCTCAACAGTAAATGCATCGTTTGTTAGGGCTATCTAATCCACAGAAACATGGATGAACACAAATTGTCATTGACGAACACTTCACAGGCTGCAGGAGAGTTGAAGAGGGTCTTCTGGAAGGATGTGAAAGTTCCAGACAATGTAATTTGTGTGGCTATCATGGGATTTAAATAGAACATAGCCGAACATAGGTATTTAATAAAAAAATACCTTCTACAGAAACCTAGCTCTGCCATCACGCAGCTTGAGAGATGTGTAACTGCTATTGCAGCCTTTTTTTTGAAACCCAAGTTTGTAGTTGCTTAACTTTCTTTTTTCTTCCCAAAAGCACCAGTTTTTAGCAGCTCTGTAGTCTGGTGCTTGGACTGCAGTTTCTCTCTCTACAGCTCCAGAAACCAGGCATTCCCTGCAGAACTCCACTAGACAAACACTTGTATTCAGCTTCATGGGAAGGGTAGTGGTGACCACCATTTTCCTCAAACAACTGCTGGGGATGTCAAATCTCTGCTCTTCCTCTAAAAGTGGCCTGTAAGCATGGTGAATCACTCGGTAACTACATGATCATGCATAGGGTTTTTTTCTGTAGGACCCTTGCTCCACAGATGGACTGGACTCCACATTCCTCCAACTTCATCTTGTAGCACAAGAGCATGGTAACGGAGAAGCATACTGAGTGCACGGATGATATTGACAAATACAGTATTTAGGTCATTTACAAAGCAGTGATGTCAGCCTCTAATAATGTATGCAGTATGCAGAAGCATCATATCATCAAAGATTACTTCAGCCCTGGTGGGTGAGCTACCTCATCCCTTCCTTTCTGCCCTGACAAAACACAACAGTTCCACAACAGTTCTGTTCAATCATTCATTCTTTCATTCTAGCCAGTCATCCATCTACAGATATCTCTATAAACCCTCAGAGAGCCACTTGTGCTCAAGGGTACTGGGAAAAAAAGAGTTCAGCCTGAAGCAGACACCTTGGACAGACAATTCAGCTGGAACCGCTGAAGTTTAAGAAAATTTTAAGTAACTAAAAATAGGCTTTTAAAAAGAATCTTAAACTACAGATTCTACTTCATAAAATTATTACACATATTATAAGAAAACTAAGTTACATTTGTTCGTGTGTTTTAGTGGTAATAAAAAATGTAAATTTAATTATAAAGGTTCTAGAACTACTAGATGTCATCTCATCCCATAGTGGTAACAGGGGAGAACATTAAAAACCTATTAAAGCCCTCTTTTGAAATCACCCTCTTGGATATGCCTTCAATACCATTTTCTTGTGCTAATTTGGATTTCACGAAACTGAGTATAAGCAATGTCAACTTCACCGGGAAAATTTCTTTTTTTGGTACCTAATCATTTTCCATCATTCACTCAGGTCATGTTTTCTAAGCAATCAAGCAGGCTAAAAAAGATATTTTTAAAAAATAATGAAAGCTTAGTTCCTTGTACAATTTAAGAAACATGATTTAGTGAACAGAAGCATCAACAAAACCCTCCACATAATGTAGTGCTGCAAAAAGGATTAACAATACCAATTTTGTTCCAGGAAGAAGAAATTCTGCAAATTATCAGGAAAGACAGCAGGGATTTAAAGGAGCTCCCTTTTTTCCTATTAAGAGGAAAAGGAAATAACAATTTTCCCTATGTGTCTCACTCTTGAAAAGACGTGGGATTAAACCTCAAACTTGATAGAGCACGAAGAAGCTCTGTATCAAAGCCCAGACTGAACATTCATGGGGGTACAGAGAATGCACCATATTAACTCTCCAAGAATTAATAGCATTCAGCTAGCTACTGGAAGTAGCCAAGCTCCAAGCGATGACCACAGCCAAGCATCAAGAACAGCCACCAACAAAGTGAATACAGAAACCCAAGATGCTGATGGATCCGTAACTTCCTTCTTAACGCTAGAGGAAAAGGTTTCCCCGCAGACAGTGAGAGGAAGTCTTCTTTCTCTCCACCATCAAGGAGAACAGGAGATCCCACAAATGCTCAAGGGATGGCCAGCACACAGTGAGAGGAAGAACAGTAGGTAGGAGGCTGTTTATTTTTAATTTTGTTTATCTTTCAAGGGAGGAGGGCAGTTACTGCAAATGCCAAATTAAACTATTCAACTAGCAGAAAGTAAACTGTTCTAAATGAGTGAAAGCCAAGACACCAACTGGATCTGACTCAGGAGTGGTAGGAGCTACACTCTTGTGATCCATCAGTCCCCAATCCAACACATCCACTATATAACAATGGGGTGAAAGCAGCTGAAGCAAGAAAAACAAAGCAATTGGCAATGGGAGTCAGAAAAGAGCATGTTACCATCATGTACACAGAATAACGTAAAACCATGAAAATAGTGGGAAAATAAACAAAATATTATAACTTAACTGCTAGAATGGAGTAAAAAGCTTTCTGCAGTGATATATAAGACTTGTCCAGGGAACCTCTCTTCAACAGTTTTGTCCTTATAAACGGAAATTTTGAGATTTTCTTCACAACAAAGGGAATCAGAAGAGAGTCTCTTTGGACATAAATATTCAGAAAAAAACAGACTAAATAAATGAATAGTTGGTTTCTATATTGAGAAATAAATCTAAAATTGGACAGTAAACAAGAATGACCCACTGTGTTCATACCATTTCCTATGATCCTGATACTGCAAACATATATGCGAGTTTAATGAGAGTATTCACACATACAACGCTAGTCGACCATGAAATTGTTTGCCAGATTAGGGCCAAAGTCCCTGATCCTGCCAGCAGATCTGTACAGACAGATCACAACATCTGTGTAGATCTGTGATAAAGTCAATGAGGTCATGCTCCACAGGGATTCAAGTGTCTGCCTTTACAAATCTCACTGCAAATCTTAATCATGTAAAATTGATTTATGAAGTGTAACATCATACTCCACTATATGCATATACACTATCTGCATACTTTTCTGCCTCTCCCTTAAAATAGAAAACATATTAAAACTCACCTCATGAATTATATTCCCGTAACTATTTTATAGTTAAGAACTTTGTACATTTTATAGGCTAAAATTTCAGTTTTGCAATACATTTACAGAAATCGGACCTGAACACAGCACTGGAAAATGTGTTCCAGACTCTCTACGGCTCAGAACATAGTATTTATCATATACCTTATAAAGAGTTTTGTCTTCCTCTTCCTATGTCAGAGTAAACTAGACAGGTCATGCACCTCTTCTGGTGTGAATTATGCAGAGTACTGCTTTCTTGGCAGGGTAAATTAGCCTCTGATAGGTTACAGACTGCTGCATTTGAGTTTTGTTATACATATGCTCGCTAACTGGCATAAATCTAGTTTGTGGATGTTACTGTGACAGCACTATGGAGAGGTCCATACTTAAGTTAATTTAAGTTAAGTTAAGGAGGGGTCACAATGGAACAGCCTACGATAACAAAGTGCAAAGCAGAGTTTCACCTCAAGTCAAGCTTAATTTTGATTCTTCTTGATTATGCCACAATCTCCATTCTTCTCTAGGTACACACGTGTGCATGTATGTTTTTTCCTGCAATACTATACACAGGAATGAAATGCTCTATTTGTATACATTGAAGGTTTACATATTTTCAGTGGCTAAGTTAACATGTTTAGAATGCAAAGATTTCAAAACAAGAAACAAGATTTCAAAACCTCATTTGCAAAACAGATATTCTAATATGGAGATCTGCACATTTCTTCTCAAGTAAAACATGCTGTGCATGCTCAAGAATCCATGTTAGCACAATTGCTTGTAATATTAAGGCATTAATTTGGTAGAAAATTCAAAAAGACTATTATCTGTTCCCTGTGACTCGTGTTATATAATGTGCATTTCATATTTAGTATAATGTTTGGATGTGACAGTTCTAGTCAGCCATGGATATCCACGTTCCCTCAAGAGGCCTGCCTGCCTTTCCTCCTCATTACTTCATTTTTCACCACCTCTCATAAGGCATTTGTTGTTCAGCTGTTCTTATTAAGAGCTCCATGTCTCCCGCAATTTGTGATCTTCAGGATTCATCTTTCATCATATTAGAGAGCAGATGGAAGTTGTAAGTCTTTGGGTTTTCCAGGCATGTGTTAAGCAAGTCTGAAATGAGTCACTTAGACGTATTAACAGAGCAGTCAAGCTTACTACAAAATCCATGTTTGGCCTATTGTGCAGAAATAAGACTCTCACTTTCATTTTTACTTTTTATGAGGCTCAAGAAGACTACATTTAGGCAAAGTGCCTCAAATCTAGCCAAATACTGGTATCAGAAAAAGAAAAATGCTTTACATCAACGTAGTACTGCCTTGCACTGTATTCTTCTGGTGGAGACAGATGGATCACTAGATACAGGTGCACACATGGAGACACACACCTTTGCAGAGTTCTCAAAACACCCTCTTGTATTGAGCTCAGAGAGAAGCCTCACTAGCTAAATTGGAACTGCTAAATGCAAACATTTAATAGAACGCTACCTAAATCATTTATCATTATAAACAGCAGACAAAATCCTGATACGGAAAAGAAAGCATCAGAAGAAGGAATACCGAGGAGGAGGAAGAGCATGCAGAGGAACTGGGTTGTGTTGCAAGGGTTTAATCCAACATTTGCTCTCTATTGATCAAATGTTTGTTCAGTACTTTATTGATGTAAAGCAATATGCGCTATCAGTGTTAAATATTAATGTCAGAAGATCTTTAACTCTAAATTCAGAGCATTTGTTAGTCAATTTAATATTCCCAGTGTTACTAAGCTACAACTTAACCTCCTTTAATAACTTTCTGGAGCACTGTAAAAACATACTTTGTACACTATGCAATGAATAAGAATGATCTGTATATCAACAGTGGTAAATATAATGTTTTTAAATACAACTACTAAAACAAACGTTCAGAAAGAGGATGTTTCTCAATGCATGCTACTTAAAACTCACAGTAGGATGTATGTTCTCATTCTTAAAAGCAAAATAAATTCAAAAGAAGGAAAGTTTCTACTGCTTTTGAGGGAATATCTAAAATCCACAAGGTTTACAATTTTATATATTAAAACGCATGTCATGACATGTGTATATGCATAAGAAATGATTCCATTTCTAAAAGAAAAAAATATCCTCTCTCCACTGAAACCTTGATTTTGAGTTCACTCCAAATTATAAAGTGTAAAACTTAAACTGTAACACAACTTTCGCTGTGGTAGCATAAATAATCCATTATAGCAAACAAAAAAAAGAAAATTAAATTTTGAATCAGCAGAGTTCTATTCCAAATACATCAGGAGTACTGCAAGAAATTTTACACTAAGATACACTGAACAACATCACTCTGAGAAATGGTTGAAGTTAACAATTGTTCATCAGGACAGCCAAGCAGGGAAAAAAATTGCAGTATCCTGGGATTTGCATCAAACTTCTCAAATATTTCCAGTGGAGCCTTCTTCCAGGCAATAACATATGTCATAACTTTAGCCTTGGCTTACTTTTAACTATAAAGAAAGCCCTAGGCTTCAGAACACAGAGTAGTGAACCCATGGAGAAATCTATTATGGACTAAAGCATGTAGTAATTTAACAGTGTGTCTATCAACATCAAAAGAAACAACCTTATAACCAGATTTGACCTGTATATAGTAAAAACTAAACTTCTCTGAAAGGTTGCAGAGCAGTCTAAGCATTCCAGCTGCTTCCCTTAGTCTTTTGACCTCTACCTCATCCTGTGCACTCCACATTATCTCTTAAACCACTGACTTCTCCCTTAACTTGTTGAATCTTCACATACTTCCCCTTTCCTACAAGCAAAAGAAAACGAAGTTTTGTCCCATTTAATAAATTTTGCATGGTTTTACATATAACGTATAAAAATCTTTTTAGTGCTCTATTCTGAATAAATACTATTTTTTACACAGAACATTCCCGGAAAGCCTTCCCCTCATTAGAAAGGCTGTTATCTCCTATTGTTTTTAATGAAAATGAAGCGTAAAATGGTTCTTAGAAAAGAGGCACTCTTTCAACATGTCCACTGCTTCCCTCTGGGAACCATGAAAGAAGAGCTAAACCGCCTTCAGGAGAGACGGTGGTTTCCTTATACTGTCAGAGGCTTCCACTTAACTCAAACTAATTAACCATTTTACTTCTAAATTCTGAGAAAATTAAATCTCCACTCAAAGGAGAAGTGTTGAAATTTTGGGGAGGAAATGTTGCTTTTTCTCTCTGAAACAAATGGCTTAGTCCTTACATTAAAAGAAAAGCATAGCACAAATTTACCCGTGAAATTAGCTCTATAAAGAGAAAAAATTATGTGGACTGTAAGAAACAAGACATTTCTGTATTAGACCTTACAATTAACATTTGTGACACAGAGTAGTTCAAATCTAATCATTATATTATCCAATAATTTATGGGAAGGAATGATGAAGGAGGATAGTAGGAGCAGAATGAGCATATCCTCCTTCTTCATTGAAACATGGGGGTTTCTTAACAGGAAACAAAAAGAAAATAAACCCATATTTTCCTGCAAAAGGCATCTCAACAACCCAAGGAAAGTATCAATTTCTCAACTTTGAAAATTTCTGAAGAGCAAACAAAAATAGTTTCGTAGTCCTGGAGATAACAGAGCAACATTTTGAAATACACCTATAAATATGTGGACCAAATCCTGACACAAGTCAATGCAGTTTTGCAGGAAGTGATGCCTAATTTGACTGGGGGCTGGAGCATGCTTTTAATTAATCCTTTCCACACAATTGCATTAAAGAACATCTACTAAGCAATAAAATTAAGGAGCTGAAGAGACTGAAAAACTTAAGCTTGCCTGTGTACAATTCTGCCAATACCATTGTACAAGACTCTCAGACTGTGAACCACACCGTTCTCTCGACACATTCCAGTAAGTACTGTCCTCCCATGAAGACACTTACCTCATTTGATACTAGTGTTCCTACACAACTCACAACTGAAAGAAAGATAAGAATTCTAAACATTCATCATGTTCTTCAGATTTACAGGTTTTTGGTTGCACATATGAGAAAGTCAAGGACTTACCACCTTGTGAGACACATTAACAGAGTATTCTGCACAAAATATGATTTATTAATTGTTTGTTTTATTTTTCTAGTGGACAAGTGCAATCTTTAACCATACGGATTTACTTAATGTGTTCCGATATGGAATTTCAAAGCAAATGCCAGACTTCCTTAGTCTCCTTCTAGCTTTCATATCTAAGAATACATTTTACTATACCTATACCTGAACACCAGGAAGTGAGATGTGATCTCTGCAGAATGAAAAGAGCAGTAAAGAAAGGCATTTCATTCATACTTAAAAATGAATGCTATTTACACAGAAAGCAAAGGATATTGTTTTAACAACGACTGTATGGAAGGAGATGTTTTTCATTTCCATATTACTTACAAAAATAATCATTCTGAAGATGAAATTACAGACACAGGGACAACCAATAAACATGTAAAGGGCCTTCCACAAGTTTGCAGAACTCAGGTAAGGAATTAATAGGTAACTCAGACCACAGCATTGCTTTTGGTACAACAGTCCTTGATCATTACTGAGCAAAGCAGGCTATGCAGGGTATCGCACATACTCCTCAGTCAAAGGAAATCACACCTACCCACAGAATTGTGCCTGGGAACCTCTGCTTTTAATGACAGTCCATGGGACCACGGAGAACCTCAAAAACAGAGAAGAAAGCAATGGAGAGAGGTTCTCCTGAGTTTGCAGGAGGGCTAACAATTGCTCAGAGATCTGAAATCTCTTGATCTAATTCATGGACCCATACACTTCAAGATCCCATGGCAAAACAATTTGGCATTAGTCCCATGAGTGACACTGAATTCAGCATTTTGTAGATTCTCTCTGATTCGCCCCTACTCCTCCCTCTGTACTGGTCGTCTCTTGCTCTTCCACACTTGGGGATGATGGGGAGCTTGGAGCTTTTGTTTTGATGTTTGTTTTAAGCAAAAGGGGTTACCATGCATTCTCCACAGAAACAGACAGCTGGAAACCAGATCTAGAATTCAATTTTCAGCAAGAAACCTGGAAGGATCTAGAAGCACAAGCTGCCCTAGCTAGACTGCCTGCAGAAGATCACAGTAGCAAAAGCCAGGGAAGGCAGGAAAATCAACACCTAAAACAAGTTCTTCCATCTCTGATACACAAAAGGCAGAGAAGGAGGTCCTGTGACAGACTGCCTGGAAAAGATGGTGACTGCTGTTAAGCTTGAACTCAGACCACCTGGGAAATACAACAAGAAAACGCATTTTCAAAAATTATCCTGGAACAGAATAAGCTTCCGTATGTTTAGACCAACAAAAATCTGCACCTAAAATACAGTTCTGTGTAGATTAATGAAACTAGAATAAAGCAGTCCTTGTTGTAGAATCAACAACTGTGCTATGGGAACATAAGAGCTTGAGATTTAAGGTCACTTTCAACAAACATTTAATGATGCCTTCAGAGAACATCTTCTCACAGGCCTTTCATGGTAATCTTCAGTCCAAAAAAGATGTAAAAATATTCATAACACCTCAAATTCTGGGTACTGCTAATGATAAATTAGGGGGTTTGGGGCATTTAGGGCAGGCAAGTGCCTCTTAGTTCTGCTGAAGGAAGATGGGTCCAGAGAAGAAAGTGGTAATTTTTTTTCCCATAAAATATAGCAATAAATGCAGAGGCTCAACCTGTTCTTATGAGAGACTCACAAAGAGATTGATCAGCCATCTCAAATGTCCAAACACTATGCCCAATAACTTCTAGAAAAATTTGACTTATATTAGTATGACTTTCAAAAGGAATAATCTGGACAGAACTGATTATAGCATAGTCTTTAACATACCCTACAACCTTCACATAAAGCTAAGCTCCCTGTCATACAGCTCACTATTAAAACGTGCTAACAAGTCAGGTGGAAATGTGATACCAGCTTATGAGACTGTACAGCCTCTGGGGCAATGAATGTGTCTTTTTTCTTACCCTGTAAATTACCTGGCATTCTTTTGGGAGCCGTAAAAACCAACAAGAGACCCTCACTCATACAAAAAGTGATCTTTCAAAGAGCTGTGGAGAAGACACTAATAAAACTTTACCTGGAAAATAATCAAGATTTTACTATAGCTACTTGTGAGAATTAATAGATCCCGCTTTGCACCAACACCACGTGGAAGAACTTCCACTGTAAGGAAGGTGAGAGAGGCACAGGAACTTCTGGACTGTAAAAAGATCTTAACTGCTATGTACCAAAATCGTCTTGTAAGGACGGACTTTTCAGGTACCACCCCTCCAAACCCAGGGTCCAGAGATGTGAATAAATGGCCAGGCCTCAGGAAGAGGAGAATGGTCACTTGTGGCAGTCAGAAGTTCATTGGTAGGGGTGCTGCTAAAAATTCATTCTTCTCCAATGAATCACAAGGTTTTATTTCCCCTTTTGACCCCATATGTTTTCAGCTTGTAAAGAAGTGGAAAGAAGGCAGGAACAGGATGCACGTTGGAACCTCGCTTCTCTCAACAGAAAAGCTCAGTTCAAAACCCAGAGAAACGAGATCTTAACTAGAGAGATGAAGAGATCTCCTTAGGACACTGTGGAGAAAGAAAAACCCACCATTCTACAGTGAAGACTAAATTTTGTGTCAGAGCATCCATGTAAATGATTTTTCACAAGACTTCAAAGCATGGAGAAGTTTTCCTCCAAGAAAAGTAATAGGTACCTGGAAAAGAAACATGGGGGCTTTTCTGCTTCAAATAAGCTACTCCTACTGAAACGCCTGCAATATTAATAGGCTAGGTGAGCGAGCAGCAGTTTTCTTTCCCGAGTTACCTGAAATGTAAACAATTTCTAATTCTAAATAATTTACATTAAAACTTCAAGGCCAGAACCTATCTCCCTGATCCAGCATACGCACTTTTACGACATGCATCTGTCTTTTCCAGCCTAAAGTATATTAAATAAATGTACCTAATGAGTTCAGAACCTTGTTCACTCAAGAAAACATTTGCAATTGCAAATCTCAATAGAAAATAAAAATAGAGTCTGTTTTAGATAATATGGAGGAGCTGCAAATACTTAACCTCAGCATAAGCATTGAAAATCTTCTTTTTAAAGCCAGAACAGGCCTTTGCTTTTCTGTTTATTGGATTTTTAGTAAGATGAACATTGTTAGTACTGCAAGGAGTTACAGCCTCCACCTTGAGAGTCACTTCATGTTCCTGCTGTCAGACATGAAAGATTCTTCTCCTCTCACTAGCTCGATAAAAATCAAAGTTGTATTAGTACAATCTGAACACAATGAAATAGTACTTCCAAACCCTTTCTCTGCAGAATGGGGATGATACTATAAAGAAACCTGTACACACATATATATCAGAAAATTTAAATAATTGTTACCTAAAAGAATTTGGTTTTACTTTTGTTTTACACAAATAGTCAAGAACAGACTCAGTTGCACAGACTGATAGGCACACACAGGTTAGGACTCAGTGTACTTGATTAGGCAGAGTTGATATTAGAGGGAACTCTGTATGCATTCTTTTTCAGGACCGCACTACAGACAGAGTCGAAGAAGGGTCCTGATAGTCTTCCCACCCGAGTATATTGCAGATGTACGAAGCCCAGCTACAAATATTTAATTGTATTCAATGACAGGCAAAGCACATACTGAAATCTTACGGAGGAGTAAATAATGACATAAACCTCATCTCTCAAGAAAGCATTGTCTGGAGGCGGGGGCAGGGAGCAGAAATCAAATGGCATTATTTTTGCAACTGAAGTTAAGATATTGTAAAACTTTGAGTAAACTTTAAAAAACCCAAATCTTTCCGTATCTATTAATTTTATGAGTCCACCTATGTGTGTTCCAGACTGACTCGCAACTATGTTGGCTGAGGCAGCAGTATTTTACAAATCATTAAATCAACTGCAAATGCTTTCCTCCTCCATCAAACATTCTTAAAACTTTCTCTCTTCACAAGAGCAAAGACAGACAAGATATTGGTTCAGCTAATTCAGCCTACTTAGTGTTAAACATGACATGTATGGTGTAACCAGATCACTCACACCTTCACGAAGACTGATTATTCTGGTCAAGTAGAACACATACCTAATAAAAAATTCTGAATTGCTAGTATGAATTAATAAACAAGCCTTCTGTGCTTTTTGTACTTGACAATTACAGTTTTCAGATATGACAGTACAGCTACAAATGCTCTATTACTTGACCTGCAATTTAACACCAGGGTTTTCATTTACCAGACCCCTCAGCCTGATGGAGAAGCCAGAATCCAGCAACTGGCTCTCTGACAGTCTTCACTGACGATGGTATTTTGACCCCTCTGGAGTCAATGGCAAACCACTACATGGGTCAGGATTTCACTTAATAAATGTTCATCTTCCTCTGCTGTGAAATAGGCTTGGCTTTATTTTACAACAATTTTGTCATGTTCTTTTAATATGATACACTCAGAAAACATTAAATACATGTAAGACTTCAAAAGTATGCACATATCATGGTGCAGACTCTCTTACTAAGCAAAAAGCATATGATACTAAGGAACACCATAAGTCTTGCTAGATATTAGATGAGTTTATCTCAACTGTGACAGAAATAATGCAAAAGCTAGCCTTTTTCTGTCACCTTAAAAGATTGAGAATGTGTTTTAGAAATAGCTGGTGAATTAATTTCTAAAATAAACCAACTTATTTCTAAAATAAACATTCATCCTCTCTTAACACAGACTGATGTGCATATAGAAGCACACCATGATTTTGTTTTTCCTTCATCAAATGTGACTTTATACAGTAACTTAAACATTCAGACAATCACCAAATTGTATCATCACACACAGAACTCATTTGAGCATTTCCTCAGTTTTTTTGAATTATGACAATACACATCATAATGTGGACAGAACTGAGTTTTTGTAAGAAAGACACTGGGCTATGGCAGTCTAATTCTAATTTCATCTGTAGAAATATTTTTCTGCAGTAACTAGACAGTATTTCTAAGACAGACCTGGAAAAAAATCAAGGAAAGAGGCATCAAAGTTGTATCGTGAGAGTTATACTCCCCCTTTAGACTACATCAATGGCCCAAAGGAATGATAAACTCAATAGTGGTCTGCCTCCTAAGGATTTCGTCAATAAAAATGAAATCACCAGATAGAGAGGGGCTGACATAGTAGAAGGAACTAAAATCCCATCCTAACTCTGGAATGCAGTTCTACATTTCTGGAGAGCTCCATTTACATTATGAGAATGAAAACGGAATGAAACTGTTATAATGTTTCGGACACTAGTTTCTAGAATATTTTTTTAGTAGTAGTAGCAGTAGTAGTACTTGCAGGCAAAACACCACCAAACTCCCTGTTGTGTTATGAACTAAGTCTCAAAGGCATCAAAACTGGCATAATACTTTTACCCTTTATTCCGCCTGTTCTCTTGGATCAGATCATTTTGCATTTAACTTGTTCCATGATGCTTAAGTGTTTATTATGCTGATGAAAAATACCTAATTCAGGATACAAAAATACCTGAAGAACAATCACACTTTAAGTCAGTATGGTCCTGACAGAAGCCAGGTGATTAATTCCACCTACTGAACAGTCTTTTCTTTAGCACCAGAGTACGGATATTTAGACAGGACATATCTGTGCTTCCATTTGCCCTGTGCCTTTGTAACCAGCCTGATGTGTCCATGGCGGGGGGGACAGAAGGACATTCTTCATTCTTCATTAACACATGGGACAGCACTTTGATCTCTGAGATGGCTTCCAGGAATTTTCCATATGGTGCTGCGTAATCACAGAATTAGGAAGTCTTAATTCCCAGGCATCCCCAGAAAACTGAGTTACTTATATATGACTGACACCTGCATTTTTGAGCCACTGTAGTGCAGAAATACTTCTCTATCACATTTATACATACAATTAATGAAAGCGTGGTAAAGACACACAAAACTTACATAGTCATGAAAGGCTTTTGCTTCACTTGAATGTTCACATGTTTCTCGTCTTTCTGGAGCTGCACAGTAGAGATCCCAAAATACACTGCAAGTTAAGAAGTTACAGAGATGGTGAGAAAATCATTGTAATACTTGTGTAGATTTTATGGTGTACGCACACCACACATGCATGTTCATATATAGAAACAGACATATCACTTCCTTGCCAAGGAATGAAAACACTTGCCTCTATGAAAGAATTTAGCTTTGTAAAACATCTATGAAGAATCAAGTCCTGCTATCTGATTCTCTGACACAAGCAGTGCTGTATTCCTTTAATGCCACTATAGTGTAGACCAAGAAGCTAGTCTAATATACAAGGTATAAGGGTATAAAGCATATTACTGAGGCACTGCATTTAACCTCATCCCTCTGGCAACTGCTGCAATTAACTTCCACATTGCATGGGAAGGGACAGATTTGTAATATCATAAAAAGGAAAGAAACTGGAGAGAAAGCTGGGAGTTCTTCCAATGTCCAATACTGTGCTTTAAACAAAAGTTCCAGAGAAACAGGTGTATGGACAAGAGTAGGAAATAGATGGGTATGTCCTTGGGTTACAAAGAGTGGGAGGAAATGATGGTACTCCCATCAGTCTTTCTCCCCAATGCCCTTCAAAGAGCGTTATGCACAAGTCAGTTCTAACACAAAGTTTCTGGAATGAAATTATGTGTATACTAGAACAATGAAAAGAATAAAATTTGTTAAGCATTTCATAGTGTTTCCTCTGTGGCTTAGACTTAATCCTCTGTAACTTAGTCCAGGACCATAATACGGTGTCGTGGAAAATTTGAGCACTCTGCTGCAGATAACCAAAATTAAGGATAATGCAGACATCAGAGATACAAGGAACAAGTTCTCCTTGCCAGGCTTCCATCACACGGCTAAAAGCTATGAAAGAAAGGTCAATGAAGAATATGCCACCTTCCACACCGCTGCATGAATCACTTGAGGTTTTGTGTTCAAATGGGACCACTTCAAAACTTGTAAATTCTTGTACTCCTGACAGTTGGACATATTCTCTGTATTTTGTATTCTTTCAAATGGAGGTATATTGGATATATTCAAATCATGTGACAACTAATAAATACCATAGCTAAACAGCAGTGACTATGAGCACTCTTTTATCCTTGGGAATTCTACACACATGTGTCTCTGCACACCAGTATATATAAGCAAATGGTATCATGCATAAAAAATTACAAGTCAACCCCATCTCTACCTGTATTCTGAGCTGAGAGAAACTATGCAAATGCAGACACTGAAGCACCAAGCTCATGCTAATGCACACTGCCTCTCAAAAAGCCTGCAAGCTTGGGTTCAGCTAATTACTTTCATATGCTATTCATAGAATCATAGAATAGCAGAATCGTTAGGGATGGCAAAGACCCTTAAGATCATCGAGTCCAACCGTTAACCTAGCACTGCCAAGTCCACCAGTAAGCCATGTCCTCAAGCACCACATCTACACACCCTCCAGGGGTGGAGACTCAACCACTTCCCTGGGCAGCCTGTTCCAGTGCCTGACTACCCTTTCAGTGAAGAAGTTTTTCCTAAAATCCAACCTAAACCTCCCCTGGCACAGCTTCAGGCCGTTTCCTCTCGTCCTATCACTCGTTACTAGGGAGAAGAGACCAACCCCCACCTCGCTACAACCTCCTTTCAGGTAGTTGTAGAGAGCAATAAGGTCTCCCCTCAGCCTCCTCCTCCAAACTAAACAACCCCAGCTCCCTCAGCCGCCCTTTGCAACACTTGTGCTCTAGACCCTTCACCAGCTTTGTTGCCCTTCTCTGGACACACTCCAGCACCTCGATGGCCTTCTTGGAGTGAGGGGCCCAAAACTGAACACAGTACTCGAGGTGCGGCCTCCCCAGTGCCAAGTACAGGGCACTATCACCTCCCTGGTCCTGCTGGTCACACTGTTCCTGATGCAAGCCAGGATGCCATTGGCTTTCTTGGCCACCTGAACACACTGCTGGCTCATGTTCAGCCGGCTGTCAACCAACACCCCCAGGTCCTTTTCTGCCAGGCAGCTCTCCAGCCACTCCTCCCCAAGCCTGGAGCGTTGCATGGGGTTGTTGTGACCCAAGCGCAGGACCCGGCACATAGCCTTTTTGAATCTCATACAGTTGGCCCCGGCCCAACGATCCAGCCTGTCCAGGTCCCTCTGTAGGGCCTTCCTACCCTCCAGCAGATCGACACTTCCACCCAACTTGGTGTCATCTGCAAACTTACTGAGGGTGCACTCAATGCCCTCATCCAGATCATCAATGAAGATATTGAACAGGACCGGCCCCAACACTGAGCCCTGGGGAACACCACTCGTGACCGGCCGCCAACTGGATTTGACTCCATTCACCACCACTCTCTGGGCTCGGCCGTCCAGCCAGTTTTTAACTCGGCGCAGAGTGCACTTATCCAAGCCGTGAGCAGCCAGCTTCTCCAGGAGAATGCTGTGGGAGACAGTGTCAAAGGCCTTACTAAAGTCCAAGTAGACAACATCCACAGCCTTCCCCTCATCCACTAAGCGGGTCACCTTGTCATAGAAGGAGACCAGGTTAGTGAAGCAGGACCTGCCTTTCAAAGACCCATGCTGGCTGAGCCTGATCCCCCAGCTGTCCCGCATGTGCCACATAATGGCACTCAAGATGATCTGCTCCATGACCTTTCCCGGCACCGAGGTCAGGCTGACAGGCCTGTAGTTCCCCGGATCCTCCTTCCCACCCTTCTTGTAGAGGGGCATCACATTTGCTAACTTCCAGTCATCTGGGACCTCCCCAGTTGACCAGGACTGCTGATAAATGATGGAGAGTGCCTTAGCAAGCTCCTCTGCCAGCTCCCTCAGTATCCTCGGGTGGATCCCGTCTGGCCCCATGGACTTGTGAGCATCCAGGCGGAGCAGCACGTCAGTGACTGCCACCTCTTCGACAACTGGGGCTTCACTCTGCATCCTATCTCCATCTCCCAGCTCAGGGGCCTGAAAACCCCGAGGATGACCAGTTTGACTATTAAAGACTGAGGCAAAGAAGGCATTAAGTACCTCAGCCTTCTCATTCCTGTGACTAGACTGTGGACTGAAGACTGAGGAAGCTCGCATCTATATGTAGAGTCTCTGTATATACTGGTTTTTTTTCAAATGTAATTATTTAGCATGTGTAGAATGATCTCTTAAATGCACAATGTACTGGAAGGTGGTGAAGAAAGAAATGCAAGCCACCTTGTTTCAAAGATGCTTTCTTATGCACTATGCAATATTTGTTTTCCTGTAACTAATACCTGTATCTTTTTCTAGACGTAACTTTCTGTTCTTTCATTCCTTAACAAGAAAATGGCTCTGGATCCTCATCTTCACATTCCTTTTACAATATTCACCTGAATTTCTTGCCTCCAGCTGCTGGAACTAGCAATTGACATATTCTAAAAATCAGAGGAAAAGAAAATTGATACTTACCACCACCAGGAATGCAAGAATCCTGGGGGCTCCCCCAGTGTGATGTTTTTTTCCCATCTTATCTAAAACAAAACAGATAAAATAAAAACAGAGGTGTACATTTTTGTGATCATTGTGACTAAAACACATTACATAATTCAGGCAGATAGCAAAACGAAAAATAAGAAAATATTTCATAGTTATGAAAGGCTTTATCATCATCAATCTGGATGGCTATATGATTTACTTTATTACACTTATTAACACAGCTGATACTGAAAATAAGCTTTTCTTAGTCTAGGAATGCATATTTTAGAATTTTTTTTTTTTTTTTTTAAGATTCTGAATAGAATTTTATTAACGACATATTTTCTATCACTCTGCCACTGAGATGGGCATTATTTAAAGGTAAAAAATGCATGACCACTCTCCCCTCCAAAAAAAGTATTAAAAAGTACCCTTAAAATGATCTAAAAGATTTTCCAATTTGCACTAAGGAAAACATAGAAGACACAGAACTAATGTTACTGATTCAGCAGGTGGCAGTCTTCCCTCCGCATCCAAAGCGAGCCAGTGTTTTATAATCCTCAAGGAGTGCTTTACTGTTAGAGGTAATGTGGCAAATACAAGCAGCACCAGTTATAACCCAGTTTCCCACCACTCAATGAAAATGGAAAGCTAGTTTGGCTTGGTTTGTCTCCGCTGGCAGCCTCTCCTGAACAGAGCTATTCTGGCTATGACTTGTTTCCCACCTAGGAAGCCTGGTTTGTTTAACACTGTTTTCAAAGTAAATGCAGTTTAAGAACTCTTAACCTTGAATTCACACTTTTCTTGTTGATCAGCGAACCCATCAGACAACATAATGCATGGTGACAGCGTTCTGTCTCTCTGCAATACTTCCCAAATGCTGCATCTTAACTATGATCACACAACCATTTTATTAATGCCATAGTCATTAGTTTGTCCTGAACTACAAAATTAAATACTTTGGACTACAATAAAGCCTATATAACTCCTGAAGGAGCTCTGCTGCAAATAACTGGAGGTCCTGCAGAAATCCACACAACACTGCACAGAAGAATGTTTCATGTTAAAACTGGGTGAAACTAGGGCGTTGCACACACTCCAAATTCCTCCAGTTACAAGTACACATAGCATTATTTCCTGTCCAATTTTGTTGAAAAAAAATTGTTAAAACACAAAGCATATTCTGCTCTAGAGACAGAAGTAATGGCAGACAAAAAGAGGATTATTTTAGTGAAATGCTTAAACAGCTTTAATATGAAAGGTATTTAAAGATATATATATGAAAGTACATAAAAGCTTACTATAAAAGGTAGATACAGTGTTCACAATGCAAGCGGCACTGGTAAAGCTGCCATTTTCCGAAAGAGACTAAAACTTTGATTCTCAACTCCAACTTGATTTCCACATCCAATTCTTAAGAAATTTAAACACATAAAAGTTCTGTCAATAGCTTGCAGGAGAAGAATTTGTATCGTACACCTAAAAATATTCTTTGCACTCATACAAAGTAACCTAGAGTAACTTTGATATATTATCTGAATACAACTATTTTGCTATTTAAAAATTATTTTTTAAAGGTAACCTTGAGGCACTATAATTTCTGTTGGTAAATTTGGCAGAATGAACCAACTGTATGGTGCCTAACCCTACCACCACCATGTAACAGTAGCTAATATATAAAAAGCATCTTTTAAAAAACTCCTGCTTAAGCGCTGGCAGATAAAAATATTAATAAGAATGAAAAATGTAAGTAAAAGCCAAAGCTACTATGCAGGTATTACACACTATTCAAATACACTCCTCTGAGGCACAATTGCTCCTCACACGCACTGGGAATGGCTTGGAAGGACTTGTGTTAATCACCAGGAATACACAGTACTTCTGAGAAGTTTCAAAAGTGACATAATGAAGAGATGTAATGTACAACCAAAACAAAAAATTGTTCCTGAGGTTGAAAAATCATTCAGTTATGAGTAAAAATTATGTCCGTCTACCCTGGACTTCAGGACAGCAGACTTTGACCTCTTCGGGGATCTGCTTGGTAGTGCAAGGTTCTGCACATGGGTCGGGGCAATCCCAAGCACAAATACAGGCTGGGCAGAGAATGGATTGAGAGCAGCTCTGAGGAGAAGGACTTGGGGGTGTTGGTTGATGAGAAACCCAACATGACCCAGCAATGCGTGCTTGCAGCCCAGAAAGCCAACCATATCCTGGGCTGCATCAAAAGAAGCACGACCAGCAGGTCGAGGGAGGTGATTCTCCGCTCTCGTGAGACCCCACCTGGATTACTGCATTCAGCTCTGGGGTCCCTAAGAAAGACATGGACCTGTTGGAGCAGGTCCAGAGGAGGCCACAAAGATGCTCAGAGGGCTGGAGCACCTCTCCTATGAGGACAGGCTAAGAAGAGAGTTGGGGTTTTTCAGCCTGGAGAAGAGAAGGCTCTGGGGACACCTTATAGCAGCCCTTCAGTACCTAAACAGGGCCTACAAGAAAGCTGGAGAGGGCCTTTTTAAAAGGGCACTTAGTGATAGGACAAGGGGTAATGGCTTTAAACTGAAAGAGTGTAGGTTTAGATTGGATACAAGGAAGAAATTCTTCACTATGAGCGTTCTGAGGCACTGGAACAGGTTGCCCAGAGAAGCTGTGGATGCCCCATCTCTGGAAGTGTTCAAGGCCAGGTTGGATGGGGCTTTGAGCAACCTGGTCTAGTGGAAGGTGTCCTTGCGCATGGCAGGGGGATTGGAACCAGATGATCTTTAAAGTCCACCCCAAACCATTCTATGATTCTATGATTCTATGTCTGTGTCGAAAGCCCTCGCTATGTCTAAGCAGTATTCATGCTCTTCAAAGCAGGGCTTGATGAGAAAATTATCCTATTCACAGGTCTTATGCTGGTCCTTTTTAACAGGATGTATTTCATCTTGAGAAATTTATTCAGAGAAGGAGCCTGAGGGGAATGTGGAAGTTTGAGGCTTGTTTGAAGGGGTTTTGTTTTGTTTTTCAAAAAATACATACATTTGTCTCACATGGCAGATGTCAGTCTGTCTGATCACAGAGACTTAAAAATATTTATAAAGAGTTATTAATTTTAGAAAAATACCCTCATTGTCAATTGTATCCATTGAGCTCATAACCGGTGATTGATTAACTGAGAAATGCCCACCTTTCTGGTCCATCCAAGCTAATGGGAATTATTCCTCCAAGCCTAGAACCTAACCTCAAGGATAGAAAATACATGGGATAAGGATCAGCTCTTCAAGCAAAACATAGCAGCTGGGACACCAAAGGAAAGATTCTGGAGCAGAACAGCTTCTTTTGTTTCAACAATGACGTGGTTTAGATGAAAGCTAGTTGTGCTAGCCCCTTGCCATTTTGCCAATTTTATGATGAATTGGTATGGAACAGCTGTTGAGTTACTTCAACCCAGTACTTCATGCCATGTCTCCTGAAAGGAAGTACATTTGCAGATCAAGATACAAGTGTTACAGCCAACAAACTGAAGAGCTCTCTGCTATCAAGAGATCCAGGAAAATGCTAGATGAACTTGGGGTCCTATGTTTTAGAGATGAAGCCAACAAAGCTTTGAAGGCTGTACTCAACAAGGACCACAAAGCACAGTTCACTTTCTAACGGAAAGATCAGCAGAGGACTTCTAGACCTTACTGACTCATAGAATCATAGAATCACACAACAGGTCAGGTTAGAAGGGACCTTGAAAGATCATCTGGTACAGTCCTTTTGTAGGAAAGGGAGCCTAGATGAGATTACCTAGCACCCTGTCCAGTTGCGTCTTGAAAACCTCTAGTAATGGGGACTCTACCACATCCCTGAGGAGGTTGTTCCAGTGAACAATTGTTCTCACTGTAAAAAAAAAAAGAAATGTCTTTCTTGTATCACGATGAAACCCCTCCCTGTGCAGCTTGTACCCATTGCCCCTTGCCTTCTCCATGTGGCTCTTTATGAAGAGAGAGCCTCTGTCCTTTTTGTAGCCATCCTTAAAGTACTGGAACACTGTGATGAGGTCCCCTCTGAGCCTTCTCTTCCCCAGGAAGAAAAGACCCAACTCCTTCAGTCTTTCCTCGTAGGGCAGGTTCTCCAGCCCTTTGACTTGTGGATCAGTTCTATGAAATTTAAACCAGACACAAAGCATTACAAAAATACAGGAATGCTTAGGACAACAATCTCTCAGTTACCTAGTAGCAGAGTGGATTCCATGACACCCAGCTTAAATTTTCCTTTTCTTAATTTTGTTGCATTACCTCTTAGCCATGTTCCCTGGTAGATCCTTAAGGAAGGGCTCTTAACCTTTCTCATTTATACATATGTAGATACCACTGATCTCTGTATAGCTCAGACAATCTATGTATGCTTACTATTTTTATGCCTGAATGTTCAGTTTTAGGGCTACTCTGAACTATCTCATCTTTAAATCCACCCAGACTATTCTGGCAGGTGCAGACTGCCAGAGCAGAGAGGGCATTGAGCCCAAGCAGCTATGTTTTTTAAGGAAGGAGTAAACTAATACAAATTTCCTCCTGAGACTCCTCTTGGGTGTCTCCTACACCTGAAGTACTGTCACAACAAGCTCGCCGCAACAGGGCAGTTGCTTCTCAACAGCCATGAAATGGAAAAGGATGAAAACACATGGAAAATCACAACTTTCATTACATCATAAATTCGCTAGAAGACTTTTTTTGCACTTCTCTTAACTAATGCTCTCTTGTTTTGATCCCATATGCCAATACTAACAAAAATGGCTGACTCACATGGGGTATGGATTTGGGGCAGAGCTATTTGTAGTTTACAGCCCAAGACTGAATGGGCATTACAATACTAAGACCTGTCTGCTGCACAGTGAACTACCAGTTTTTTTCTGCTGCTTTTACCACTTGCCACTTAACTTGTGCATTTTAGTTTATTTTCTCCAATCTGTATTAGTGTACAGTTTTCTCAATCTGAAGCTGTGTGCCCAAATGTAATTTTTTCCAAGTTTCTCCATATCAGTGATAACTGCCTCTGGTTCCAACACACAATCATTCACAAGTATTGTCAGCACAGTATTTACTGTTCTGTACTGCAAATGAATGAGGTAAATAAAATCACAGCTTTGTGTGAAATCTAACGGACACCTCACACCAACTCTATATGTTATTTGTCCCTACCCTGTGCTCTACGTATTTTGGCTAGTATCAGTCTTAATTTGAAAGATTTTATATATGTTCTTGTATTACAGTCATTCAGGCCTGAGAGTTTCTCTGGAACCCAAGACTGAATTAGTTTTAAAAGCTAAGTTTCACGACACTGTATTGAATGTTTCCTAGAAATTCAAATGTCATACCAGTTATACTTCTGCCAACTGCTCATTTTGCAAATATATCATAAAACCAAAATGAGCAAACGAATCTTGCACAGTGTATTATTTACAAATGACAGCTGTTTTAGGAAAGCCAAGATGATACCCTCTATTATTTTCTCTCTTATTTTTCCATTGCTTTACCAAAGAGAAAAAACAATTGTCAAAAACATAGTTTACTATAAACATAAACTCATACTACCATAATTCTACCCTTTTTCCTTATCTCTGCTACATGAATTTTCTATAAACATCACAAACAATGCTCCGGGTTCTCACCCTCCCCTCTCCCACCTCCAAAATGTCATCACCAGTATAGTAATTTTATTAGCTCTTGGAGGAGTATCAGTTGAAGCAGCAAATTTTCCTAGTACAACAACTTGCCTATTTTTTTCCTCACTTCTGCTCACCATTCAACTATTATTATTATCTTAAATGTTCTTGTCAAAGAAAGATTAAAAACAATAATAAATCCAAAAGACCTCAACATGTTTGGCATACAGGTATTTTTGTATCCCAGAGTAAATGTAAAATGCTAAGGAGACATAATTTACTTCAATCTTCAAAATATGTATACAAAGTCTTTGAAAGATGAAAAATAATAACTATTGTGTAAAGGTAAAAATTCCATTAGCAGTTGAAAGTGTTTAAGAAACAGGACCTAAATGGTTGTAGTGATAATTGATTTGCCAGATGAAAAGAAGTGGTTAGAAGCATAGTAAGAATAAACAGAGTTCAACAGTGCTTAAGAGAATGAGAACTGCAAGTGTATGACAGTAGGATGTAAAATACATGATCACTGTCTATTTTGGAAGGGTACATCATTCACAGTTGGAGATATCAACAGTAAGTTAGAAGGTCATCAAAAGACAGTATTGTCAATGCATTTTCTAACATGCAGATTTATTACAGAAAATAGATGAGTCTTTCCCCAATGTCGTAGCAAGTCACAGAACGGGGATAACAAATCACAGCAAAAATACTTATGCAAAGGCATGTTGAATGAAATGGCAAACTGGCTTCTGCAGAATCAGAAATCTATACTGATCAATGCAAACAGAAATTCAAGATTGTCACTGCTGTTTATTCTAGACCAAGGTCTATTTATTTCAGTTGCACATATTATCAAGTTGTGTAAGGAAAAAAAGGATGGGGAAACATACCTCTGATAAAAACGTCTGGGCTGATTTCTGTGCTCCTACATGGAGCAGATACTCATATACGTACAGTGCTAATCTGAAAAATAAACAAAAAGGACAACATTTAGTATAGTGCATTTGTTTGTTCCTCTTCTTTAGAAACAAGGGATATTAGAAGTTTGAGGTGCACTCTATTGCCTTTCACAAACCATTATATACTGAACGTGTCAAATCTATCATCTATACCAGAACTCTTAAACTAGACATGTAGGTCAATCTGAGCAGAGGTGTTTAAATAGTAGTTAATTAAATATTATTAAACCCCCAAATTACTTAATGTCAACATTTTTAATGCTACTTGGACAAGTGCCCAGTGAGCTAACTGACCCACTGCTGCTCTGTATTTGCCCGCTCTATGCCGTGCTTATCATAAATACGACACATACATACAGCAACACCAATTATTTTTCCAGATCAAGTTTTTTTACATGTGGAATGTGTCAAGCTGTTAGCATGCTTGAACAATAGCCTGTGTTTATTCAAAGAAGGTGCAAACTTTGGGCTGCATCAGGAAAAGTAATCCCACCATCCACAGCATGCAGTACAACCACATCTCTCAAGCGAAGTGCAGAGCTTTAGATTCATTCAGACTTGTGCATTGAGGAGCTCCGTTGACAACAGAGCTACAAACGACTCTCACAGCTCCCAAAGAAGCTTCCCAAAAAGTGATCTTCACTGTGACAATGTGTATAAATGGCCAGCCACATCTCCAACTAAGTGCAAAGAGCTGGAATAAGGATCTCACTGCAGAAAGAGGACTCATTCCCTCAATGACTACCCACTGCAACTTGGGCTAGGAAGCCCTGTTCAGCAACCCAAGAGCAGGGGAGCTGTAACAACAACCCGTTTCTATTGATGTAGGCTCAGTCTGAATTAGAAAACCAAAGAAGTAACACTTCCTATTCCTCAGCTGACTCTCCAGAGAGGGTCCTGTCTGTCTGCATGTTTCAAGTCTTTTCAAAATTAAATCTCATTTAAAAGAACAATTTAATAATAATGCTTGGAAATTGTCTATAAAACATTTCAGTCCAAGAAAAGAAAAGAAAGTCAGGCTGCACATCTTTTAAATTTGCTAGCTGAACTGTTTTTAAGAAGTAAAATGTATTAGCATGCACTTCGTGATACCTCACTGTTCTTATTTGAAACATTTTACTATTCATATTCAAAAATATGTAGTTTAACTAAACAAAATAGAGAGGCAGAGAAAATCTGTTTTCCTGTTACTGTTCAAAATGTTATGCAGTATTAGATGAGATCACTGTCATCATGGCACTGACAGAGCAGTAATTATTGCAGTAACCTATTAAGTGTGAAATTTTAAAATCTACGAGAGGCATATCACAAAAATTGTTTCATTAGTTGTTTATACTTTGTACATGCAATACACACACTACTTTACTCCCTCTCCAATTTCAAAAGCAAAAATGTAATTTTTCCTCATATTAAAAAAAAAAAATTATATTCAAACATGTGACTGGTTTTAGTTTGAACCTTGAGAAGGGTCGTATCCACTTTTTAATTCCAGTATTTTACGAAACAGTTATTTATTAGTTTGTACTGTGCCATATCAACAAATGCAGAGCCTAGTGTGCTAAGCAGAAAGCACTTGATTCTTCTAATGGAGCACAGTATGATCCAGTGCTCAACTGCCAGGCAGCTCAGAGAGGACACAGTGATAAGCCTCTGTAAGTACTGTGGAGAGGGGATTACGTACTCTCTAGCGTCTCATCCCAAAAACACAACTGTCCTAAAAGAAAAAAAAAAGTCACATCGTGTTGACTTAATTCTTCCCCGTTCAACTATCATTCAATTTTTAACCAATTAATGGTTGTAGACAAAATCTAAGAAAGATATAACAGGCAGAGAGGAAGCACCTTCTACAACAGCCAAGATGACCTGAATACCCAGTAATGCTTTAAAGTATCTCATTTGTCTTCTGAGATTCCCTTTTTTTATTCTTATCAAAACATGAAGCGTGCAGTCCAGATAAAAGGATTTGCATGAGCATATCCTTTCTACCCCTCAAAGGAAAGCAAAACAGCGCAAAACCCAGGAGTTTATTGCAGGCATACCACCTTCATAAGTCTGCCATCTGTTGAAAGCTTTAGCAAATACTGAACCATGATAACCAAATTGACAGCGCAATACTTTAATATTGAGTAAGATTTGTGAGTCTCATCTCAGGACTCCTAGAGTCTACCTGCAAAACACAACGCACGCAGCTGCGCTCAAGTGTAAGTCAACATCGCTACCCTGTGCCCATCTTTGCTGGTCCAAAAAATCCAAGATATTTCAACACTGTGAAAAAGACAACCCTAAAACTTTGACTTAAACACATGGAATGTGCTAATTAAGTGTAACTACAACTATAACAACATCTCTAACTCTTTGACATGCATTATTACATCTTGGTCTAAACATACTAGCAGTGAAATGGAATGGTGAAACAACTGTGTTCGTTATGTGAGAGGGGTAAACATGGCAGATTTCAGGAAAAGAATAAATATTCCAGGTTTTAGGCTACCAAGTTGATCCACCTGTGGTAAATTAAGAGCAGGACCATGCCGGCAAGGGGACTGCCTGGCTCCTGTGACAGGAAAGCCAGGACCACCGTCCATGAACAGATGTGAGACAGAAGGCACAACACAAAATAACCTGATTGGGTCTTATTAGATCTAAATCGCTGGTCCATCCCTAGTTATTATGCTGTCAGGAAGTCTTTACAGAAGTTAACGACATTACAGCTTCATTCAGAAATAAATGCATTTACCACAGAGATCAAAAGAAAGATACTAATGTTTTACTGCATTAGTTGCAGCAAAAAGATCAATGGAAACTGATGCTCTGAGGTAAGACAGCAAAGAAACCCCCTCAAAAATGCAACACTGTGTAACAAGGAGGATTACTGGGTATACAAACTTTAACTACAGCATAAGACCAGAATAAGACAAAAATGGCTACAGTCCAAGTGTGTAAAATTAACAAGTGAATACACTATTTAACATCTGAGCAGAAGACTAAGAAAATAATAGTGAGATGGTCTTCAACACTGAAGGACTTGGGTTTGAAGTGGCATTTTAAAAGACAGTTTTTACTCATTACAGTGGTGTGAGAAACCATGTAAAAGCAGCAAGGAAACATATGTTAAATTTTCACATTTGCATACTTGTTGACATCCCATGAGTAATGTGAGGAAAAAATATTTCCAATCAATTTGTGACAATGCTGAAGTAATTTTTGTTAAAGACATGCTGTAGGCCAGAGTCCCCCCTCCCCGCCAAGACAATTACATTACACATTCCTCTATGGCCTGATGATACAATCACCCTATTAAAAAAAAAAATTTGCTGTCTAGCTCTTACTGCTACAGTGCTCATATTGCTAAGCCGGTGTGTTTTGCCTGAAGTTTCTGCTCTAACTGAACGAGGCATTCATACATCCTACCAATATCTACTGAACTCCAAAGAGAAGAACCATTTAATCAGTTCTAGCCAACCAGTTATTAGCAGGAAATAAACAGTAATCATGCTAACTGTGCTCTGGAAATTACCTTCTTACATGTTAAGGTGGGAAGATGCAATTAGCTTCATGAGAATTTACAACCAAAGCCTTGCAGCAGTATGTCCATTGATGAAAACTAGGTGGTAAACCCCCCCAATTCCAAGTCAAAAGACTAAGACAACACCTAACTTTCCATAAAAGGCAGTGAAAACCTGAAAGCACCAAGATTATGTTCACCTTATCTGGTTTTCATACCTAACTTAGGTGCTCTGAGTCACACTCCCTGCACCATCCCAGCAAGCTTTATTGACTATATGTAGGGTACTCAACTGGCTGTTCAGGCGAACACAGGCGAACACATGCCTACAGAAGGAGGGCTCAAGTTATTATCACGAAGTCTTCTAGGAAATAATTTGTCCACAAAAGGTAAAACAGTAGTATCTTTGTTTCATTCCATAAGAAGATGTATACCAAGAAAGCTTCTGTCTCTCAATCTAAGACTGAACTTCAAGCACTGAGTTTGGTTTATTGTTATTTCTAAGGAGACAAAGAGCAAAAGGAGAATGGCCACATTTTTCCATGGAGTTCAAAAGCTGGGCTTAGAAGAGTAAGGAATTGCAATAAATTAGCTTCTGTTTTCTCTTGAAAGCTGCCCAGTAAACCTGCCAGAAGCATGCAACTATTATACACAGCTTCATGCAGTTGAGAAGTGCAGTTGCTTTCATTGTTTTATTAGCCACATGTCATAATTAAAAATATATGTAATTTAACTGAGGGTACAGTGGTGTATAACCATTATCCAGAAAGTTGTAACATCAATGTGATGGAGAAAGAGCCTGCAGCTCCGCAGCTTTGGCAGTGTGTCAAAGCATGGTTCAGGTACTGTACCTGCCTTCTACAGCACCAACACTGTGATAAGCAACTGCTGCCTCTTTGCCACAAAATCTACGATGGTGAACAACTGCGCATCACAGAAATGTCCCTAGATACTACCACCTCCTCCACCAGCAACAGACATTCTGCTATTAACATCTCATGCTGGACTGGGGGGGGGGGGTGGGGGGGTGGTATATATAATGGAAATGCTCCAGATCTGAGCATCACCAAGATAGATCTAGCATTTTTGGATTGTTAAGACTTAATTTTTTAAAACTGTTCATGCATGGAAAGTTTTGCATATGACACCATCCATTTAGGTTTTGTTTCTTTAAACAGTAATTTAAAAACACAATGAAAACTAGTAAATCAATATTCATACATAATTTTTAGTCAGTGTGAAGAAGAGTGAAGCAGCTGAGCAACATTTAAAAGCAGCTCCATACAAAAGATCTTAAATGTTCCTCTCTGTGTTTTAGGTGACTTGCAGTATTCCAAAATCACTACTCTTACACAGAGAAGCAGCCTTTTTTTTTTGCTTCCAAAAAGGTATATAGACTTCATTTCAAATCCAGAGACTCCTAGGAATCTCACTCATTTAATATCCAAAATATAAATCTCATTCTCTGAAATAAGAGAAAGTAACACTGAATCCATATTTTAAACATAATACAGCAGCTAAAACCCTCTCAAATTTGAGGTTTCTTGAACAAATTTTCTTGAATCCATCAATCCAGTACTTTAAAAACTACTCTGAAGCTCTTGATGGTGAGCTGGTTTTGGTAAGTTTCAACTAACACCATCAAAGAATTTTTTTTTTTTTTTTTTTTTAGCAAGTTTTGTATTTTTAACAGACATGTATGCCAAACCACTCTTTCTCCCCTATTTGATCATACTGACAGTCATTTTCCCCTCTCCCTCTCTCTCCCCATATATTTATATACCAATACAATTTTTCCCCTATATATTTATTTTTAATATATTTTTTCATATATACATATGTACATACATATAATCTTTTCCTATACATCTCATCTGATATTTAGGTGATTCAGTCTGCTGTCACTTATTCGTGATAAGAGAGGACTGGGACAAAAGACCACACGGGCCGTGCCGGGTGCAGAAGCGCTTTGCTGCACAAAGCCGGCCCCCGCAGAGTCACCAGTGCATACCTCTACTCACCTTCCCTGAACCGCGGGAAGGTCAATTGGGATGCAGCATAGCACTCGAGCCGTGCCCAAAAATACAGTTATGTTTTTTCATTTGCTTAGGCAGGTACGTTAACAACGGCCTCAACATTACAGTGATTTATCTGCGCACACCCCCCTAGCACATCAAGTCTCCTGGGCATGCCGTTTCACCTACACATAATTTACATTTTGGTTTGTTTAGCTTGAGGCCAACAGACTCCTCTTTTCAAGAGCCTCTAATCATCCCAGTCTACCATTTTTTTTCCACATCAAAACACAATCCTTGTCCTGTATGACAGGACAAGGGGTAATGGTTTTAAACTAAAGGAGGGTAGATTTAGACTAAACACAAGGAAAAAATTTTTCACCATATGAGTGTGGTGAAACACTGAAACGGGTTGCCCAGAGAGGTGGTAGATGCCCCATCCTTAGAAACATTCAAGGCCAGGCTGGATGGGGCTCTGAGCAACCTGATCAGGTTGGAGATGTCCCTTCCAATTGCAGGGGGGATGGACTAGATGGCCTTTACAGGTCCCTTCCAACCCAAACCATTATATGAGTCTATGTTAACGTTAGTGCTCTGTAGCCTATCAACAATGTGATCAGTCTCCTTAGAAACACCTGGGTATTAAACGAAAGCCAAACACTAGTCTGAGGAAACAGTGTTTGTTTGGCTACGTGCACTGCCTTTTCTGAGAGCTCCTATCACAGCCCTGCAAACACAGGCAGCATAAACTGTATGTATTTGACATTATTCATATCCACTTACTTTTTCCTCTGTAGACTGCAGAAAACATTCCCCTTGTATGCATCTAAATACCTGGGGTTTATAGCCAGTCCTATGATGAACCTCAGTGCCTTTTGTTAGGCTGACACTACCTTCCAAATAAGCTGATCTTTCTCCTCGTTTATTCTGGTTTTACAGATAGAGAAAGCTGCCTCCTACCATGATTCTGGAAAGACACTCTCATCGCCTCTAGCTCTCTTCCACTTCACCGCTTGCAAGATGTCCTGAAAATATGCCTTGTTAATTCTGGTCACTCTCTCCTTGATTACATATACTGCTTCAAGTGTTAAAAACAGTAATAGTAGAAGTGCCCTTCTACACTAATACTATTAGAAATAATGGCAGGGTTTTTTTCAGTTTACCCATACACTTGCAACTCAAATTCTTTTCGCATCCTAATTTCACATGTTTTTACTACTTAGCCTCCTGTAGACTTCAAGTGCTAGCATAACTATTTCCAGCAACACATTAACTTGTGCACCAGTATATAACTAAGCATTGAATAGGTATCTGGTATCCATTGATCTTTGGAAAGGATCAGAGATATGTGCTGTGGTGGTGTCTGCAGTTTTCTCCCACAAGCACTTAATTGCACTGTTTTACATATTCTCATGTCTTGGTTTGTGCTAAGATGTCAGACTGTACAGTGTTCCCCACTTTACTTTCATCTGACTCTGGCTGAATTTTATATTCATTTTTGTCCCAGGTCTCAGCCTGTAGAAATTACTACAGATCCAAAGTACTGCAAAATTAAAACAATCTTCTGTAGACTCCATCTTGGATGGCATAACTTCCATCGATTTCTAAATACTTCTTGATGAACTCCCAGGTTTCAAATAAAAATCCTTGTGCTTTTTGCATCTATGTTTTGCACATATGTTCCTAAAAAAGTTTTCCGGCAGAATTTCACAGGCTTCCTAATCCATGGTTAAGAAAGAAGTAAGGGTTACGCATCCAAAAGTTTGTCTGTATTTTTCCAGCTATATTTGCTTGTGTAACAAAATAATATAACTTCCTGCAAACCTAGTTGTCTTGGGTCACTAGAGCTACAGCATTATTCCCACAATATTCCTATGTGAAAGTCGGTGAACATCTCAAATGCACCAGCAGCTGCAGTCCTCAGAAATATGACTACCTTACTTTCATTTGCAAATGACAGATGCAAATGAAGAATGAAACATGCTGAAATTAATTGACTTTGTATTTTTAGTGTTTATTTAGCTTTCCAGTGCTCTGTGCCTCCAGTTTGCTCAGGTGCCACTTACCTCCGCTTAACAGATTTCGTGTTTCTGTAGCCTCCTCTCCTACCTTCTTGCCTCCCCCAACCCAATGTCACCAGCCTAGAAAGCTAAATCTTTTAGATATACCATTCCTGAAGTCACATTACAGACAGTTCTTTTCTCCCTATGCCGGTTGAAAGACCGTCGCCTTCCTTCTTCCTTGCACCTGAGGGCCAGGACGCAAGGCTTACTCCAGGCTAACCAAACGGATGCTGTTGGAAATTTTTTGTCATCAGGGATGAGTTTGCTGCAGCAGAGGAAGCCAGACATGCTCTTTGGGTGCTCTGCTGACTTGCAGAGACCATAGGCAGCAAAACGCCTTTATCATGTAATTCTCAGGGCTGTCCAACGCGAAGCCAGTCTGCTCACAGAATCATAGAATGTCCTGAGTTGGAAGGGACCCACAAGGATCATCGAGTCCAACTCCTGTCCCTGCATAGGACAACCCCAAAATTCACACCACATGTCTGAGGGCGTTGTCCAAATGCTTCTTAAATGTTGGCTTGGCGACATGACTACCTCCCTGGGGAGCCTGTTCCAGTGCTCCACCACCCTCTGGGTGAAGAACCTTTTCCTAATGTCCAACTTAAACCTCCCCTGGCATATCTTCCTGCCGTTCCCTCAGGTCCCATCACTGGTCACCAAGGAGAAGAGATCAGCACCTGCCCCTCCTGTTCCCCTTGTGAGGAAGCTGTAGACTGCAGTGAGGCCTCTCCTCAGTCTCCTCCAGGCTGAACAGACCAAGTGAATTCAGCCACTCCTCATACGGCTTCCCCTCTAAACCCTTCACCATCTTCGTGGCTCATGCTGCTCATGTAGCCTTTGCCTTTTTGCCTCTCTTCAATGAGGGCAAGCTATTTACACTGAAATAGCCCAATTCCTTCCCATATAAACAGAAAAGAAGGCTGAGTTCATCCAACCACCCACTGACAGTGAGGACGAAAACCATCCTCTTTTCACTGCTCTCTCGTTTCTTCTCCCTTTCCCAGTTAATGGCTTAGAAAATTAACCCAACCAAAAAAAGTGAAGTTTGGTGCTTGATGAGCGAGTTTTATCAGCCTGCCAAGGGCCAAAGCAGCCACACAGGAGCAGCAAGACACAGGAGCACTCACTTTGGCAGTCCTGGACTGCCAACATAGCTCTGCCCACACCTTCAATTCCTTCTCCTGGCTAGAATCTCAAACTTGGCATTTTATGAAAATGTATGTATTTTTAAGGTAACCTCTAAGTAGTTTCTTGGGCTTAAACCATATACACTATTCAATTTACCATAACTATAAAATACGCTAAATGGCAGCTAAAAAAATAGTTACATGACAAAACACATTTTAAAGTGTAATCTGAGACTTTTATAAAAATACATGAAGTTCCACCTCTTCCTGATAATAAAGGTGCTAACCTTGGTCTTCCCTGCTGCTTTGAATGGGATAGTAACAGGGTTTTACATGTTATTTTTTCCCTGGTATATAATTTGCTACAGTTAACAAGTTTAATGCAATGCATCCTGCCCTGGCTGTAAGCAGAACTAGCAGCATGGAGCTATCGTAAGGAGAGGCACTAGCAGAGAGCAAAGCACAGACACAGTCCTTAGCAAAATGCAAACTTTAAAGCTATACACGTGCCATGGGATTACTCGTAGGTGGTACCAAGCTGAGCAGCTCGTATATGACATTTCTTTGTAGACTTAAAACACTTGTTACATATGACAGAAGGTTGCTTTAAAATCCTGTATCAGCAGAAACCAAGGCTGACACTGACCCATGACACTGCAAACACCGGTTTCACTGCTCACCATTTGCCACTTGTCACCCACAGTACTCAAAGGGAAAGTTAATTTACAAAATCTGCCAGTGACTGAAATGTTTTAAAATCATGTATGAAGAAAAAATACATTTGCATTTATACACCAACAGAAAAACAGTGACTGGCTTCTAACGAATGCCTCGGTAGCATGCACAGGCTGTTGAGAACATTGCTGCTGTACAACGGGTGCTTCAGCACTGCTTGCCTGTGGCACAGGCAGATGACACCTTCTCAAGCTACAAGAGCTTGAGAGGCTACCACCTTCAACACTTCACGGTGGTCTTTTAGACGGGAGAGTCTCTCCTCCCCACGGCGAGATGCACTACTGAGAACTGCAGGTGCTTTTAGCCTGCTTCAGTGCAAAGCCAGCCAGGTCACCTTTGATCAGCTTCAGCAGCAACTGGAGCCATGATGGCTTACATTGCACAGATGCCAGCAAGCGGCTACCATGGCTCTGTTGTAGTAATAGCTCTAAGCAGAGGAGTAATATTACCTTAAAATATTACAGCTGTTCCTAAAGCAACTGCCTACCCTGGAGCAGAAAGAACTTCTCCCTGTCTGCAGCAGCACCAGGAGGAGGCGGAGAAGGAGGAAGCATGAATGTATACAGCCAGCCCCCCAAGGATGAGTTAAACTCATCTCAGATCAACACCAACTGGACATGCAATGCCTATCAGCCCCACAAAGCAAGCCCAATGTAACTTGACTTTCATTCCTACGAAGAAAACAGTATTTCTGAGTACCCGGCTTCTAGGAGGACACATGTTTTTGCCAGTAGCTTTTCCAGCTCTTCTCAGGAAGTATAGGTTTAATATCTTATTAAATAAGGTGGGTGGGTCCACAACATTGCATATTACCAGGAATCACTGCTACTGAAACCTAAAGTCCTCTCTTCAAAGCTGTAGGGTGAGACAGCAGCTTAGTATCTCACTTGTCGCAATGCGGAGTGAAAGAGGAGTGTGGAAGAGGAGGACCCTGGCTGGTATCGCAGACAGGCTGGAGGATCACATTGCTGATCTCCTTTGTAAGAGTCACAGTTAATGCTGGGCAAATAATTTTTTTTTTAATTCTTTTACGCATATCATGGTTAAACAGAGTTGCATATAATTACTCAAATAAAGATTGTATCGTTCCTTCCCACTCATTGCCTGCTCCAGTTATGTTTTTAAACTCTGGTAAGAACAAACTCTGTACTTGGAGGTTGGTAGGACGCTCTGAAGAGCTCCTTTCCAGGTTTCACAAACTGGCACATTACTGTAGGAACACATCAGCATACGTGTCACTGTACTTACAGGCTGATGGGGCAGCCAACCAGTAACACGTGCAAATCCAAGTCATCTACTTGGAAAGCCACCGAGCAAATCCTGCCCAGCCTTTTGGCACACCCGTATGGCAACCCATAAATAAGAAAGAGCTGAAGGATTTGGGTTCAGAGAGCAGCACACAGCTGTGGCGGTCTCTAGTGCATACTGATTCTCCTGCTGTAAAAGGCTCAAGGTTTTGGAGAGAAGACTTGTCATGTTTAGTGTCCAGTTTAGATGAAATGCATCTCAGACTTACTAGCAAAATGTTTGCTGAATTTCAGCTCAAGTTCCCTGTTGGAACCAAACAGCCAAAGACTGACTATTAGTAATACTCCTGGCTGGCTGATTATCTCAATGGCAAGCTGAAATAATGAACATTATCACAAACGAATAGAACAGTAGACTTCCAGGAGCTGCAATCAATCATGAAACAGAGAATTAGTCTCAAGAGGGAAGGGAAGAAAACAGGGATGAAGAGACAAGCAATAACGAGTCACCTCATGAATCTTATGGGAATCATATAGGATGAGAAAAATTGAGGATTAATTTCCCTGTGTATCTATCTAAAAAGTAATGGTGGAAAGTAATTTGTATGACTGATTATGAAATGATAGCATTTTCTTCAGGGAAGAGGAAGTTCTGAAAGCATCAGAGTAAAGCTAACAGACCTCAGAAGTCAAACAAATTCAGGGAATTGGTAGAAAGAGTTTCTTAAAAAGAACAGATAACCTGAAGAAAAAAAAGTGCAAGACAAACATCAGATGATTCAGGTTATATTAAAAAAACTCAATGGCAAATATCAATGGAAGACAGACAGGAAATAATAAGAGGTTACTCTAGCTGCATCCAAAATTCCTCACTAATCCAAGAAAAAGGTGCAACAACAAAAAAGAAAGTAAAGGCACATAACAGTATTAAGGAACAAGACAATGATGCAGGTGACAAATCTAGAAAGGCTGAAGTGCCAAATGAGTTTCAATGAGCAAGGACATTCATAAGGCAGCAAGAACAAAGCCTATACCACCAAAGAACTGGAGTTCCACTATTAAATGCAAGAAGTGTGCAAAGCAAAGAGAAGGTACGGAAGTCTGAAGTCTTGGTGCATGCTGTGTTTCTACCTCCACAAAACAGCAGAAGGAAGCAGTCATACTTAAATACAACAGGAATACACAGCAGGAGGAAACAACAGGTTAAAGAACAGCATATGAAGACAGATGTACTACAGGGGAGAGGGCTGGAGCACGTTGCCTCGAGTGCTAAGAAATGAGCCAGAATATTTTCTGAACTTAAAAGAACTTAAGAAAGTCTAGTACATGTCTTTTGACAAGAAGAAAGGGCCCAGGGATTTACACACCACTCAGAAAAAATCCTTACCACCACAAAGTTTCACTTTTTTGGACCAGGCGAGCCATGAATGTGACCATTGACTCTGTTTCTCAAGAACAGATTGCATGAATTCTACCTCAGTAAAATCCAAATCCCTTCTCTGATAGAAGAATCAGTGCTGCTAGAAATGGGGGAAGCAGACCTTGACCGCAGTGTAAATCATGTTTGCCTCCATCAAGAGAGGCACCCAGTGTCTGTCCTGGGTGCATGGTATGGTGCCTCATGCATGGCAGCTGTGAGGCCCCTTTTGGTGCTCAGTGTGGCTGCAGCATTGGCAGAGACTGTGACCAACCTGCTGGTACCGGGACGTGTCCATTTGGATCTCAGCATGGAGTCAGCAGTACGTTCATTCCTTCTCCAGTGACACTGCTCTACAAAAGTTGGAGCCTGTACTCCTGAACGCCTTGATAATGCGGGGGGGGGGGGGGGGGGGGAAGCTTTTTCTAAAGCCTATACCCCTCCTCCCCCAGAATAGCTTTCTTGTATTTATTTTGGGGGCTGGGTCATTGCCTTTGAATGCTTTACGATTCCAGAGCTGCAGGTGACACAATGTCAACTTTGACATGAACTTTTATGCAGTTCCTTCATTCTTTCTGAGCCAGTTTCAGTGCAGAGGTCATGAATGCTTGACAGTGCACTGAATGGCGCAGGCTCAAGCAAGATTAGTCAGCTAAGGCCACCAGGAAAAGCAGTTTTCAAGGGTATACTATTAGTTTCACCCTTCTAAACAGTGGAGTCCAGTAGATGACAACTAAGCATCTGCCTTCAAGTTTCCCTTCCGAAACGAGCAGCTACGATGCTGGTCCCCGGGAACAATCACCCACTGGCTTTGAGATTGCTACTCATGTTGGGCAAGAAGTTCTGCACAGGGGACTGAGGTCGAAGAACTCAAGGCATTTCTCTAAAAAGGGAAAACAAAACAACAGCAACTACCCCAACAAAAACATAGTCTTTATACCTACACGTATATGTACAGAAATTCTCAGCACACATAAATTGATCCTGCAAAATTTCATGCACAGTACTCCTCCTCAAATCACTGCAATTTTCACCCACAGGTCAATTGCACACAATTTGATATTATCAGACCTACCAACTGCCATATGGCTGCCAACCCTATCACACCTGTCTGCTGAATTCTCACACATCTGGGTAACCTGCTAGAAGGCTTGAAGCATTTGACTGCTATTTCTCCCCTTGGCTGATAGAGACATGCTGAGCAGACAGCTGGAAGTATTCTCTTGCTACTCCCCAAACTGGATCATGGCCAAGAAGGATTAGCCAAGACCCCCAGCTTACTCAACATTTCCACTCAGCTACAAATCCAGATAAGCTCAAGCACCCAGCCGCCAGCTACAGTTCATGCATGACAGTTTGCTGAGCTTCCAGTCCTCTCTCAAACTGCCCGGGGATAGTCTACTGCCCAAGTATATGTATTTTACAACTTTACAGAGAATTTGCTTAGACTCCAAACTGGACGTTACTGGAAATATTTTCTTTTGAAATGCAGGTCATAAAAAAAATACTAGTTCCAATATCCTCCCACAATTTTTTATAGTGAGAATACTTTCCAAACAGAAAGAATTTCATCAACAGAAGGAAGATATTTGAAAATCTGCCTAACAAAGAGTTGCTCCACAAAAAGCAAAAGGGGTAAAAAACAACAAAAAAACACCAGTAACAATAAAATCTTGCAGTTGTGAAGCTATACTACCAAATGTTTGACCAGCAGTCTAGAAAATTTTAATGCTAACTCTCCAAATTGCTTCTACTTGCTGGTCTTTGAAAGTAAGTAAACCGGATACTGGACAAGAGGAATGAAAAGTATTTGATTCCATACTGATGGCTGATGTTCGGTGGAAAAATAGATATAGTACTGTACTTCTTCATAATTACAACAGGGAAAATGAGCAAATCACTTCTCGTACAACCTCTGGCTGAGCACTTCTGTTTCTAAACCAAAATTTAAAGTACATAAGCATCAAAAAGACTGCAGTTCTACCACGTGCAGGACACAATTCAGACTGGCTGTTCTGCTCTTACCAATTACAAATGCACTTCTATACAGTACATATTTAATTCAGAAAAAGTTATCTTACATTTGGCTTACACGGGAAAACAGAAAAGTCTATTTTCTCAGTTTTGTAAGTAGGTATTACTAGAATACTATAATCCATACTGGATTCAGTTTTTAAGTCAACTTCACTGAGACTTCATAGTCAGGGAAGTCAGGAAATAATACAGAATGTAAGTCAACATCATATTGCCAAGATGCAATTGCTGCAGCAGAACAGTAAACGGTCGAATGGGAGACTTCAATAGGCCATGGACAGGTTTTAAAATGCCAGGAGTTGGCAGAGGGGGTGAAGGGGGGGGAGAGGGCAGGGAGAAGGGAAAAAACAAAACCAGATGGGGTGTTGGCAGCCAAACATTTTAACCTTCCAGAAGCTGGCATCAAGGCTGATGCTTCAATAAGCTGATGTGCCCCAACACTGTACACCTATTAATATAGCTGAATGAGTCCACACCTGACCCCAGCTCTGGGAGCACAATTCACATCACTAATACCCTTGGGGATTACCATCAGTGGCACAACAAGCATAGCAAAGTAGTACTTAAAACTCTCAGCTTGTGACCAAAAGGAAAAAGGTAGTGAAGATGTCTTCATGGACTCAAAGGTTTACAATTTAAAAATACTGGCGAGCTCTGTGCAAGAACTTTAGGCATGGAGGTAGTTTTGCTAGGGAGAGTTTCAGAAAATATTTTCCAAAACATGACCAGTGATAAGGCATTTTTCAAAAAAAAGAAAAAAAAAAAAAAAAAGAACCCCCAAACAAACAAACAAACAAACAAAAAACCTTCAAAATGTACTCAAAAATGTTTTTTTAAATATAAACACTACTTTGCCTATTGCTCAGGTTCAAACTAGTGCCTGAGCAGCATTTTTAATTTCTTCTTAGTGACATTTTAAAGAATTCTGATCAAACTGCTTGAGAACACAGAAAAGTTGATTAAAAAGACTCACACAACTTTCACGTATTTTTAATTTCTCCGTTAAATATGAATATTAATATTCAGCAAATATTTGTATTTAAGAGACTGTTTACACACTATTTGAAATTGACTTATTTATATGGTATTAAACAGATCTGATCTCAAGCCACAAAGCTACGCACACCCACACATTGCAATAGTTATGCTGCTATTCCATGCTTCATTTATTACCTTCATCATCCTTTCTTCATTTTCTCTGTTTGTTACCAGGAAAAAAGAAATTAATCTTGAATTACTCCAGAAACTTAAGAGCAGATTCCAGTGTAAGAAGCAGTAGTCTGCTCAGCATATGAGAGTTACGAATAGCAGAGAGCATGAGATCTGCCATGCTGAACCTTATCCTAAACAAGACTCCTACCTGCAGAAGCAAGGGAAAAGAGGCTTACTTTTTTTAATGACTGTGTCTTCTTCAGTCTGCCAGCATTATCTCTACTAAGTTGTGATGAAATGTTAGTACTACCAAGGGTGGGGAAGGTGGGGGGAGCTTTAAGACTCCTCCAAAGATATTGTACAAGTTGCTTCAAGTACCAGCTGATGAAGAAAAGCTAGTGAGATTCTTTTACTCTTTCTACCAAAGGACATATTTTTTTTTACCAGCTTACACAAATAAATCAATTTATGCTTCCCTGGTTCATGTTTTATACACGGAAAACAAAGACTGAACACATGAGGTTTTTTCAGACACAACCACTTTAGTTTAACAATGCATAATGATAAAATTATTATGAAACTACAATTTTATGTTACACAACACTTTTAAATGATAAATTAAGATTATGCATCAAACTGCACTCTCAGCATTTATATGCTTTTTCCGAATAAATGTTAATTCAAGTTTCTGAATAACTGCAAAAAATATGGGTGAAGAAAATGGTATTAAACTTGCAATGAACAGAATTAAATTGAAAAGAAAGACAACACTTGTGATTCATTACTGAACTCTCCTGTTTCTATATTAAATGTTCCCTTGAAATAAAAAAAAAAAATTTCGAGTTCTCACTAAAAATAGTTTAAATCAGTGGGATTACAAATAACTATATTTTCGTGGTAGAATGATAGTCGAATCACGGTTGCAAAACAGACTGTTGGTAAAAATCTTTATTGTTTGGATGAGAAGTTGCCACAAGTCACACGAGAGTGTAGCTAACAGCAAAACTGCTGCTTTTCCACCCTTAAATTCCAGTAAGATTCAGCAACACATGGAAGAAACCAAGCCCTGGCACAAAGTGATCTTCCAGCTGACATACAAAAATACTCCACCTTATTTTTGGTTTGTTATTCTGGGTCCTGTATAAACCACAAATAGTTGAGACAGAACGCAGATGACTGACACAAAAGATGTCCACTCTGAAAATCTCTGCCCAGTTTATCTCTGGAGTGACTTAGCTGTATGCCACCCCGGTTTCCTTCCAGTGGTATAACATACACTTAGGCAAAACAGAGAGTGCTGTAAATGGTTTATCTATAGAGGCTGGGGAACCTCCAGCACTGGAGGTTTTCAAGAGCAGCTTAGATAAAGCCATGGCTGACCTGATCTACTGTTCACGATGGACCCACTTCAGGGAAAACTTCTGGACTACGTGACCTCCGGGGGCTCCCTCTAACCAACATTTCAATTATTTTATGAACTGTTTCCAAAGAATGATTTGCACCACCTTCCCTCTTACCTTCACCATATACAGCTTGTTCGGTATCCTGCTGCTCCACACCAGAGCCAGTGATTCAGAGTTGCGTCCTACCTTCATGCATACCTTCCATCGTACACAATGTTTCTCTACAGAGGCCATTCCAACAATAAGAAAAGTCAACTCAAGAGAGACATCAGAGAAGAGGGTCAAATCTCCTCTTCCACTGAACCTCATCCTATACACACACTGGAAAAGCGTTTCCCAAAAGGCTAAGTGCTGAATGTCCTTCAGACCTGTCTCATGCTTAGCAGAAACAGATTAGGACAGAGAAAAGGAGGGACTATGCCTGAAATGAATGAAAACAATCGGTTACCATCAAAGAAAAAAGGATTGGGAGGGGGCACCACAAAGAGCCACCTCTCCCATGATCAGAAGAAAAAGCTTCATGTATCCCTGTCATATTAATTTAGTACGATGTGAAACATATCTGTAAAAGTTTCCCTCCTTGAAAGAAAAGGAAAAATTAGAAACAGAACTCACAAGAAAGAGCACACCCATACACAAATCTGCATTAAATGCAAGATTTGCATTTGCATCAGCAGCTAGTTGCATTAAAACCAAAAATAAACAAAACATAACTGCCTGTTTAAATATAGAAATTATTTTTTTGTTAGGAATACCATTTCTGACTCTCAACCTGACTCAAAATGAGATTTTACTGTGAATCTTGCACTCATGTTATAATATCCTATTTTATCTTCCAAATTACTGATGCTTGACTTGGTCCTATGTGTATTTAGAAAACATATTAATTAAGTTTTTAAAATTTCCTTTTATTAGTATGTTACAAGAAGACAGCTTGTCAGCACAGCACCAGGCATTCACAGCTGTGGATTTCACTGTCACTTCAAAAAGCCAACCCTGCTTCATTCCCTCCTCAGCAGGGTTTTACTAAAGGGTTGGAGTAAAATCCTGGGATTATACTTAGTATTAAATATAAAGTATTTATAAATCTGTGTTAAGTAAATTAAATGTTTAATATACATTTTAACAAAGGGTCATTTGTTATGGATTTTAATGCAGTGGTTGGTTAGACAAAACACTGTCTTTTAACACATTCTACTGGTGTGCTTACTGCCATATATAATACACACTTAATGCCTGTAGCCTATTTAATAACAGACATTACTTATTTATTAGCCCTCTATAAACAATTTATAAATGTGCCCTTACTACTAAGCATGACTGGACTGGCCTTTACTTCCACAACAAAAGAGTCTGCAGTATTTTAACTGCTGCATTAAGAAGTAAACCCTACTTATACAGAACTTAATAGTGATACACATTTTGTGATACAAAAATACAATCAAATAGCATAGCCTATCATTTATCTCAGAATTCAGTAATATGCCATGGGTTTCCCAAAAATTTATCTGAATTGGTTACAATGCCACTGTAAGCGAAACTAGAATCATATTTAGGTACAACAAAAGAAGCTTTTTATGCTTCTGTCATGCAACTATTGGATAAACTTAGTTTTTCACCTTGGGCACCTAACTTCCCAGTTTTGTGAGCACAGGAGGTACTACCCAGGCAGGCTGAAGGCACATTTTAATACCAGATTCCTGGCAGCAGCTTGTCCATATACTAAATTCTTCTGAAAAATCCCCATCCCCAGCTCTGTGGTCCACATGTGCTATTTCAGGTGGGCAGCTAAGATGCCAGGTTGGTACCCATATGTTATTTATAAAACTCACATATATCTTCATTGCTCCAACACTGGACTATGACCAGCTTTTCTTTTCCTCCACGCTGTTCAAGAAGTCTTTTCTGCTTCTCCAGGTAACTTGCCGTTGACACAAATAATCTCCAGAGCCAGCAGCTCAGTGGCAGGGTGCTTCCATGCAGATAACATTGGATGCTGAGAAGCCTGCATGACGACTCTCCTTACTTCTCCAATCATATACAGGTTGGAGAGTCTTAGAAGTACTCTTTTTAAAGAGATCATCTCAGCCAAGGCTGCCTAGGATCTCTTGCTTGCTCAACAGGGAATAAAAATGTTAGGAAAACTGTATGTTGCCATGCTCGGTTTTAAACACAGACTTTGGAAATAGTACTGTATGTTAACTCAGTGTCAATCTTCACTTTCAGAGTAGCTGACATTCTATATATTTTTAGCATTAAAATCAGTTATTAGTTTTAGTATGTATAAGGCATTCTGTGACTCCTCCTGGCACTGCACTGACTTGCTTTTACTATAAATGTTATTCTTCTCACGTAAGAACTGCATTAAATTTAAAGCAAATACTTACAGCATAGCAAAATGTAAGAAAAGCTCCTTAATGGCAAGACACAAGGAACAACACTTTCCGAAGTTTTCAAGTCCGCTGTTTGCACCTCCCTTGCCTCAGATTTTTCTCCAACTCAGTAAGTGAGTAATCAACCACAGCTTTGTAACAGTGCTTAAGCTTGTGGCATTTTTTTGATTAAACTCAGAATTTTCCTTACAGAAGATATCCTTTCTGAACAACGCTAGGAGATCTAATGTGACCTAAGCAAATTGGTGGAACATCAAACCCAAGTTATCAGTGGTACTACACGTATCGCTTCTGTTGCCCATCTTTGAAAGCATGTTCTGTCAGAGAAAAACAACCAACTGTGAATAAGACCACATGCAAAAAAACCCCAACCCAGATATCAGGAAGAACACAGCATGGCTTCTTAACTCCTTTTTCCTAGCAGTCTGGATTCATTCAGGAAAGAGACATTGCACCAGGGGAAAATAAAAAATATGAAAACAAATGCTCACAGTGTAAAATTAATTCATGCAGCTCAAAACTACTCATCTATTTTAAGTCAATTAGAAAATATAAATCACAGTCAAGGCTGCTCTTTGTACATGTGAAAAATGCCTGTCTTATATAATAAAATGTCCTTTTCAGACCTAAATTATGCTTTCTGTGTGCCATCTCCCTTAACACAAAAGCACAACCAGAAAAAAAAGAGTTCCTGCCCATATGAAGCTCACAGGAAAGTTGGCAAAGGAACAACTACATAATTTGAATAAAAGAGAAAAGAAGGCTAAAGTTCATAAATGAAGAGAGACTGATCATTGCTTTTTAAGAAATGTGAGGGAAAAGGAAAACAGAGCAAACATAGGAGACAATACCCATGTACATTCAGGTAAAAGAAAACATAAGGAAAGTACAGACACTGAAAAATAACCACAGGATGGCACACAACATTATGCAGCATTTAAGACTCTTGGGCCGGGACAGCCTAAACTGGACATGGATGAAGGTACCAGGCAGGAGTTGGAGGAGCAGATACGGTGGTTACGGCAGCAGGAAAGAACATGGCACTAAGTCGTGACAACACTGGGATGCAAGGAACTTCAACATGCTCTACAGATATCTTCTGGTCTCCTTCTACCAGGCAAATTAAGTGCTAATAGAGCAGACCAAAGTCCGCAGAGCACACAGGCATATTCACAGGCAATCATACCTGTACGGGTGATGTAATCTTTGTATTGCTTGGTCAACAAGCCAATTCCACATGGAATTTGGAGTCACTAAAAAGGCCTTTAGCACCCTTCAGGGTGATGAATACAACTTTTCAGCACTGTTTATGCAGCTATCCAGTCCTTTGAAGATTGGTCCCTGGAGGTATGCAGCACTGACTAGCTTTGAAGATGTCCTTAAACCATAAAACAACAATCATATGTGGGGAAAAAGATGCATGTATGGGAATAATAACTGAACAAGCAAACCCGAGATAAAGATCTGTCAAGTCCAATGTGAAACTTAAGACAAGCCCAGCAAGATCAGCGTAGTTAAAAGCTGCTCATTATTTTGTAATGTGTTCCCTTCGCGCAGTGCTTCTGACCTAAGTAATGTCCTTGCTTTTTAGTTGCTTTTTAGAAGATGGCTACTCAGTGGCTCCTCAGTGCTCGCTCTCTCCAAGAGAGCTCAAGCCTTGCTCTGATAATCACAGTAAAAGGTAAAGGGACTGCAACCTAAAACCCAGAGACTCAGCTGTCTTCCACCTCAAAGAAAATGACAGAGGCCCAAGACTTAAAATGTCCCTTGAAAACAGTGTAAGGGATAACAAGAGGTAGGTAAGCCTGTAATTGCATCAATCAAGAAACTGCAACAGATGCAGAGATGTACTTGGAAACACGCTAATCTCTACAGTGTTTTCTGTCAGACTATGCAGTCTCTCTTCATTCCTAGAAATGTGGAAATGGGGGAAAAAAGGAGTAGTTGGAGATAGGCAGGTCTTGCTAGGATGAAAGTAAAAGAAGTCTGTGGCCCCATGGAGCCTACCTTTATGAAATGTTTCTAATGATGATCCTGCAATTTCCCTGACTCTCCCTGCAGATGCAATAGCCACAGAACAGAAAGATAATTCTTAATAAAAGATTTTTTTTCCAAAATAGCTTGTTACTGGCATCAGCCATTAGACTGGATTTAAGCCCCATGGGAATATTGGCATTTGATGGTGAGCAAAGTCTGACTGGGCCTTTCACCTTCTACTTCCGAGCGTTTACCTTCTACTAGGGCTTTTAGCAAGACCTCCTTAAAATCACAAAAACTGTTTTTACCAACCAGATCTGTTATGGCTGACAAAGGAAAAAAAGGATCTCCTCACAAAGCCTGTAACACACAACCCCCATCTCCGTACACAGATGGTAAAGACCCTGCTGGTGCACAGAAAGATAATCCTGGCTGTTATCACCAGGATCACCTGTTTCTTGTGTTGTAGTTTTGAAGGAGGGGTACAATTTGTCCCATGCTAGCTAACTGGTGCATGGTACAGCCCAGCAGCTCACCCAGGGGTATGAGGGACCACTTTAGCTCCATGGAAAGCAAATCTTGAAGATGGGCGATTCCCATCTTTACTCCTAAGGATCAATCCCAGGACAGCACCCTGTCCGTGGCTTAGGCAGTGGCTGCTCACAGTTAAACATGTAGCATACAGACAGTTCACTTCCAGACTGCATCCCCCAAATCCAAGCAGTCATGCTCCATTTATCCTTATGTCCTGCCCAAGTTCAAGGTATTGAGACCAAGTCCCCCAAAAGAGAAGAAGGGGAACTCACAGGCCAGCTCCCACTTCATCTCCCGTCCAGACCTGCTGGGGACATCAGGGACAAGCTGCTTCATGAGCAATGGGTGTAGGGCCCCTTTTTTTTTTTTTTTTTTTGCAGAAAGGGGGTTTCTGTGCTTTGCATTCACACAAATTACACTCAAGACCTTCTGGTATTTTTGCTGTATTTTGCTGTCCTTACCATTTATGCATTCCTATGCCAAGTGCTACAAAAGCCAGAAGACCTGCTCCTCATGCCCAGTCCATAAGGCTTTCTCCTCCACTGCTGCAGGTGGCTTGGTGTTTGCACTCAGGCAGCCCTGGGCCTTATCCCCGGTCCCATGTGTGTTTATGCCCCGTTACAGCTTTTAGACAAGCTGGATGTTTTCTTATGACTACTTGAAAATGCTGTTTCAGTCAGCACCACAGCTGCAAGTATTCCTCAGGAAACCAAACCTTATACTTCATTTGTTTAATTTTCAACAGAACACTTAAAAATCTAAGTATGCAAAAAAAAATCATTGTCATCTCTTCACTTCATTGGGAGGACCACTTACTAAAACGGAGAAAACTGTTTTCTCAGTACCTCTCTCTATTTTAGTAATCTTACCTATTGACATTAAAAAAAATAAGCCATTGCTTGTTCATTAAAATCTCACATCAAATTCAAGAGGCAGGCAACATTTGCTACTCTTTTATGAGTTTGATCACACCTCTCGAGTAACAATTTCATTAAACCACTGCAATATCAGAGTATTTTCATTTTTTTCTGGAAGCAAAATACAAGAGGTAAGAATGATTTGGTTTTATATTCATCCTTAGACAACGATACTAAAATAACTATAAGGGAATGCAAGAGTAAAGGTTATCTAGAGGCTGAAATTTCTCATCATTCACCTCAGATCAGAATATTTCCTGTCGTTTGGAAACTTTTAAGGGTTTCTTTCACTCAAAAGTCTATAAAAGAACTTTGTTTAAAACAGTTGAAAAAATAAGAGAATATGTTACCACTTCTCATTTCAAGATGTATCAAGTCTTCCCCCCCAAAAACGCTGAGGAAGTATTTATGTGCCTTTGTTTCAGAAAGTTGCTAATCTCCATTAAAGACTTGATATATCTGCATTGTTCAAGTTTGCTGTGTTTAATACACGATGCATCAAACACCTAGATGACCTATAAAACTTATGTGCATTTGAACATACCATGGATGGTAACATGCTGAAGTGGTATTACCATCCTCAAATCAAGCTAACACACACACAAAAAACACCCACAAAACAAACAAACAAAAAAAATCGTATCACTGAAGTCTGAAATTAGTGTTTCTGATTTCAGTATCAAACTTAAGCATTCAGTACACTGCCCTAAAGAGAGAACAGGTTCCCCTAATGCTTCCATTCCAAGTATTTGTGTGTGAATTCTAAAAACAGCTTTTCAGAGCCAAGTAGCAGCTCTTTAGGCTGTTTCGTTTCTCTTTCACATGCGTTCTCTCACATTTGCAGATAAGAAGGGAAGATTAGCCCCCTAAAGTGCTTTTTGCACCTCGTTCAAGGTGAACAATGTGTAGAAACTTTCCTATGGGTAGGTGCTAACTTTCCAACATCAGGACTAACTTTCGAGCACAGTAAACTGGAACTGAAGATAAACAGGAGACACTTGGTAACGACTGGTTTTACTCTAGTTCCCCAGACCTCAGTTCAGCTTGACCTGCCTGTTACCAGGATGGGTGATTATCTCCCCTTTGTTCTACAAGGGCTAATGGGTTAGGCTGATGCTTGCATGTGACTGTGCATTCTCCATGTAACAAAACAATCTATTTATCTATTAAAAATCTCTGCTGTTTTTCCTAGTGGCCAAGTTGCTATAGAGCTCTGTTGTGTTGTGCAGGAAAGCACAGCTTCATTCCTGCTCTACTTATTTCACTCCCCAGGGCTGCCATGAATACAACAAATGAAATCACATGGACTGTGATCTTGTCAGATCTCATAAGCAAAGCAAGATTTGGCCTGGTCATTATTAGGATAGGAGATTTCAAATATAAGCTTGAAACAAGCCTGTGAAACTTTTTGTACACTGAGTTGAAGTTAGCTTCTCTGTAACGTCTTCCTTTCCTCCAAGTATTTTACTCTGTTGCTTTTCAGGTTCAAGAAGGACCATTGGAAAAACTAGTTGTAGAAATGGGAAAAATAAGGAGTCAGCTGCTCAGTTTATTTAGGAGCCCTGCAACTCACATAGCAGTTTACAAGAAGTTCCACAGGAAATTCAGTCAGCAAAATTAAAAAACCTTATTAGGACGGGATTTGCAAAGGAAAAAAAGTCAAGAAATTCCCAAACACAATGGCAACAGTGTAATTGTGTTAGCCTGTTACAAAACAAAACTAATGAAATTTTGACTGTTCTCACTGTAAGTGTTAAGAAGCTCAACATTAGTATTTAGTTAATCTGGCAGTCCCAGTGAGAAGCCCCAACATAGACCAGACAACATACTTGAGGTGGTAGTGTTGCTCTACAGCTTCTCAGCAGCATCAGTCACCTTGGAGCATAGAGCCCGATAGTGCAAAACAACAGCAGCTTACCTAAAATTACATTTTGAAAGGTGCACAGAGACTTTATGTGCAAAAAAGCACAAAAAGCAGTTTACATCTAGGGGTACAACATGGAACATCTGTCTTTAAAAGGCTGCACAGAGAAGGCTGCTTGAGAATCGCAAGTTTCCAAAAAGGTTACACTTATCAAGAAAAATCTCCACAGTGCTGAATAAGTATAGACACTAACATTTTTCTAAGTGCTTTGGGGGGAAAAAAAAAAAACACCACCAAAAAAACCCCAAACAAACAAAAAACCAAAACAAACAAACAAACAAACAAAAAAACCCAAAAACTGGTGCACATGTATTAAATTGGATCCTCAAACAGAGACTTATGTCTGAGTAGGGAATGGTGACAGCCCAATCTCAGGGAGGAGCAGGGGAGTTAGGATTAAACAAACAAATAAATAAATAAAAAAATAAAAAATAAATAAAAAAACCCAAAACCCAAAAACCCTACTCTTTTAGGTGCCAGATTTAAGGCTTCAGATTTGCAAATGACTACTGGAAGGTTCAAGGTCCCTAAAGGAATAGTTGGGTGGTGAAGAGCTGCTGTAATGGGTTGCGTAGAGCTGCTGTAGACTTGCCAATACATACTTGTATCCAGCTGGTCCCAATTAATAGGATATATCCTGGCGGTTGTTGGCAGCCTTCAAGCGGATCTAACTTATGCCACAGACCAGACTGGCAACCAGAGGACTCAAGACAAAGACTCTGCATAGATGGCACAAAGTCATCTACCCACTCTGCAGAATTGCATCAGATAGCTAAGTGGATAGGAGTAGAACAATGTAATATATTGCCATATGTAAACAAATATCTTGGAGGGGATAATGAGAAAAAGGTAGTATGGACAATTTATAGCCAACAGCAAATGCCATTTAATTCTCATTTTAAACTGAGCATGATTTCCACCATCTGCCCCTCTCACCTCCACCTCACCAGTCCTACAGAGAGACCTCTGGAGTATTTGCTGGAATCACTACATTTCACTGAGGCAAATATATGTAAACCCAGTAAGTTTAACGAAAATAACAATATTCTCAAAGAAATTTGGAGGAATCATTTGGCTAAAGAAAGTATTAGTCCAATGTTACTATTCAAACAGATTATTGTTTTCAATACACAGGAGCAGCCCTGGCAAAAAAACCAAGAGAGCTTTTAATCTTTAATCTGAAACTTTGTTAGGAACAGGGAAAAGAACTGATGATAATAGGATCTGTGAAATTATGGTTAAACAGGTTAAAGTGGTTCTTAAAGCCAAAAGGTTGATGTGAAGCATTTTTAGTATTTTCTTTGAAAGTAACATTCATGTAAATTTCATCGAAGGCTAAGGTTATTCAGAAACTTGAAAATGCTGTGTATACAAGATGTGCCAGCAAGTTCAATATTTGGAATATTAAAGAACTTCATCAGACTGTAAGCCAGGTAATCAATAAAATAGTAACATTAGTAATAAGATAGAGGATTCTGGTGCTTAAAAGATACTTGGAAAAAAGAGGAAGAAAGAGAATTTCACAGGATTTATATTTCATAGTGCAAGTTCCCATTTTAACATTCTCTTTTTTAGTTTATTTACTTCAGAGTGTTTTGAAGCAGAATATCAATTACATACATTTTTAATACTAAACACAACCTCTTAAAAGAAAGAGGAAGATTCAGTGAGAACACAGCTACAGCAGCATCAGTCAGAGAATGGAGTAATGAGGCTGATTCAAATACTTCAGGCCAGGACTCAAACTTCCCCCTAATTCTGAAGTGTTCAGATTCCTGGGAATACGTGCAGGCAATTTGGCAAGCATGCTCATGAATATATTAACTGACAAGAATAATTCCCCCCCCCCCCCCCGTTAATATATATCGGGGGGAAAACATGTAAAGAGGCTCAAATAGCTAAATATCGCAGGCTAAAAATACCAAGAACTCCCTCAGCTGGAAGTTGTTAGCAGAGGTCTGATAAAAATAAGGAACGAGGACAGAATAAATTCTTTCCCTTCCCTGCAGAAAATAAACTACATTTGGGAAGAAAGTATTCAAAACATAATAGAAGAGGTGACTCACCCCTATCAACATACAGTACACACTGGAAGGAGGCATGGGGCGGGGGAACGGGGATACAAACCCAACCGTGAAATCCTGGTGGGAGGAGAACAGCCATTCCCCTCTCCCTCCACCACCGAAACACACAGTTCCTGACCCTGGCATCAATCTGAAATGGTTACCACAACAGTTTCGTAATACACACAGTACTCTTGCCCTGAAGGACGACCTGTGGCACTTGAAGGTCTCCAGAGAAAGGTAAATGACCAAACCGAGGAAATGATTGCTCCTGGAGCCTTCTGCCCAGGTGAACTCTTCCCCTCAAGCGGGATGCTCCTCTAGAATGCTGCTAACACCTACAGCAGGAACTGAAAGGCTATAGATACTTTAAATTAACCTCTTAGCCAACAAGATTTCCAGACCCAGGCTCTATTCTTTATTTCTTATTTTTCAAACTTAAGGTGACATAAATGAGCAAAGCCAGACCTAGATGAACCAGCTTTGTTTTGGTTTGCAGGTAGACACATGTACGTCATTCAGCTGTTTCATTTTTGTGAGCAGGCAGGGTATTGAAAAGCAAGCATGATCCACCTATATTTAACAGCCTTCCACACTCAGAAGAGTAAAGAAGGCCAGCAGAATGGGTTCATATCAACTATAAAAGAAACACAGCAACCATGATGTTTTAGGACAATGAAACCAGCAAATAATCTGCAACAGCACCACATCATTACTTCATTTTGGATGGAAAATTCTTGAAGTGCTGGAGGAACTGCATAAAGAGAAATGATCTTGCTAAAGTGTATCACACAGTCTTACCATTTCGTAATCTCATAATTGAAACTTGTACATCACGTTGGGTCATACTACACTCAAAAGGGTTTGGATTTTTTAGAACCATCTCAAGTACCTCCTTCCACACAGCATCCAACAGAAGGGCAGGATGCTTCCATACACTAAGGTCTCCACTTACCTGAAGAAACAGAAATTCAGAAAAGAAAGAGAATACCGGTACAAGTCTGCTGACCTCCAGCAGACACTGTAGTTGAACATCACTTACATGAATACCCAAGAGATAGCTGAAATTTACTTGATTTTACAAACTGTGTGACATTAAAAAAGAAAAAAGATAATTCTGCCACTAGGAAATACTGATATCTCAGCCACTCCAAGCAGTGACATTCTTAGACTCTAAATAACAAATGCAGAATATTAAGAGGGAGAGCATCTGTGGGCTGGAAAATGATAGTTTACTGAATTTGAAACTTTGAATGTTAAGGGAAAAAAAACTTGGCTACTATGTAAGGACACCTCAACATCTTCACTGAAGGAATGTCACAGGAATCCACACTCATGGATTAAATTGCGTCACTGAATGTTATGATCTTTTCTACCAATTTATAGACCTAATTTCTCACTTTTACATGTTGGATGAAAAAACATGCAGAGAGATGCTGGGAAGCTTCCCATGCTAAACAGTGGGTTCAAGGATGAGGAGATGGGAAGCCTGGTCCAAGGAGCATCTCTGAGTAGCCAAGCACATCATATATTCGTGTAGAATACACAGCTTTTTTATCTTGTAAAGTAAGATAAAGCTGTAAGGCTGTGGAGCAAATAGGGTTCAAAAACAACCTCGATCCCTAAGATGGTTTATGTATTATTTCAAAAAGGGGAACGTCTGGCCTGTCCTCTTGGAATGTTTATGTTTAGCTAAAATATCTGCTGCTAGCTTAAGAGCACAGGTCCCACTCCATTCACATTACTCAGTCCTCTGCATCCAGCACATTAACCTCATCTTTCCCAAAGCACAGATTCTCTACCCATTTGACTGTGCCCAGTACACTATGTCATATAACAAGCCTTTCACAAACAACCGTAGTAAAGTTAATTGTCAACAAGCAAACACTTCAGTTTTTGCAATGCACATGCTAAGGAATGAGCTAGCAGAGGACCAACAGGCAAGAAAATGGACTGGCACCATGTACTTCATCCTGTTGTTCATGTTGCCTTCACAATTTCCCCAAACCAAGGAATTGGACTGTGAAGTTCTCTCACAACAGAAGGTGCTGCTCTGGACTCCAGCCACGGTACTGTTTAAGGTATGAGAGGTATGATGGTCTAAGGACACTGTAAGGCCAAATCTGTAAGTACTATCATTCACTAGACCAAATTAATAGAGCTGGGAAAAAAACAAACAAAAGGCAAACAAAAAAGGATAAACTTTTGGGGCTCGAAACTTCTTCAGGTCACTTGGGCTGCCAAAAGGGAAGAAAAACACCTCTGTCTTTTTTGGATAAGCTTGTCAATTGCCCGGGGTCTGTCCAGGGAGACACACTGATGGAAGCTTTTTGGAGGAATCAGAAACTTGTTTTACCAGATAAGCATTAGAGGAGTTGTACATTCCTAGGCAGAAAAAAAATTACATACATAGACAGCTTTTGTTATTTTCAGATGCTTTCGTTCACATTGCTCTAAGCAAGTACCTTGCTTTAAGAAGTTTGGTTGTTGGGTACTCCTGTCATTGCTCCCAAAGAGAAGCAGATCACAGGTGTTGAATATGAAGTCAGCCTTGGTGAGGTAATTACAGTTACTACACAGCAGACCATATGCAAGCCATAGGTAGGACACAGTAAATTCCATGGTTCCATACCAAGAGACACTACAAGAGTATAAGGGTGACACCGAATAAGCTCAGAAATGGATCAAGACTGCAGTTAGTATATGAACTCTGAAAATGCCTCTTCTAATTTTATTCCATATTTGAACGAAAATGGTTTTTTGTTTTTTGTTTTTTGTTTGTTTTTTTTTTTTTCTAATCAACCTGCTTCTGTGATTCAATACATGCAGGTGATGTCCAGCTGTCTGTTCTAAGGACAAAGATACCAACCTTGCCTTCCAAGCTTGAATATATACATACACCTATGCATAAACACATACACACACAGAATACAGTATGGAAAATCAGTACATTCAGTTTTAGACTGGGAGAATGCAATGGTCATCTTTCTTCACTTATGTTAATTCTTTAAATATGCTATTGGACTGGAAAAACAAATTCCAAGAAAGCTGCATCCATGCTAAAAAGTAACTGTCACTGAACCGGTTTTAAGTTTAGCTGAAATCCATATCTGAATCACAAAGTCAAAATGAATATGAAAAAAATCCATTTTGATGCTGCAGAACACACAGGAACTACGTTGCCAAATTATACACTGTTGGTCTCTTTAATCTAGTTTCTTGTTTCCCTTTACAGCCCCGCTGGAATTCTTCAAAATAAGGTGTTAGAAAGCCTCAGGCATATGTGACACTGTCATTGGTGAGGTTTCCCTTCATTTTCCTCTATTAGTTTTCCACTTCTATCCCGAATTAGTGAGAATTTCCAATGTTTGTGCTGAACAGAAGAGCGTGCTCGCTTAAGTACACAACCCTTTGTAGAAGCAAAGCTCTTCTCTGTAACACTACACTACACCAGAGAGCCCCTCTAATTATGTTTTGTCTATTGAATGTATACACTGTGCAAAGAGAAATTAAACTGAAACTAATACGAAAACACTTTCGTAAGTTTTATGTGTTTCCTCTCAGCTGCACTTTATCATCCCTACTCTTCCATTAGCAGAAAGTCCCTTTTGCACTACCTTCTCTTTTGCTTTGCCCACACTATCTTTTAACAAACACTCCCGATTTGTTTCAAAGCCTGTGACCATGCCAGAGGACATCCAGCTACGAGACTTGAGTGTTTCAAGCACTTTAGCCATGAAAATGAACATTGCTACAAGTGTACCTCCTTAACTAGTGGGTAACTGTGAATCTACTAGTGGGTAACTATGCGTGCAAAGCTGGCTGCTCCAACAAAGCAGGAAACAGAGATTTTTAGATTCGGATGATGTCTTGAGTGTTTTACCATTTCAGGCTACTAAGGATCAGGATGGTATTAAAGAGGGAGAAACAAGACTAACTGACTGTTTTATCACTGTAAATCTTGCTGTAGTCCCTAATACAGCCTGCAGTTTTCAGCCAATGCTCCTTGTCAAAAGCGTCCATGCGACCGCCTGGTATATAGAACCAGTACAACCACAATCTGTTGTAGGCATGGCTGTACATTTTCAAATGCAATTGTTTGGCTTGCAGTCTAAGTATGAAAATCACAGAGTCCTTTTTCAACTTTATAAAGTATTTTGTAAGAGCTTTACTAGATAGTGATACGAGTGAAACACTGCTCAATTCGATTGTACCATTTTACAGGGGAAAAATAGTTATGGTTTTAAGACAAGAAAACCTTCTCCTGTCTATTATGCCTTTTTTTTTTCAAATGAGTAATCCCACACATAATTAGAGACTGACACCGGGCAACTGAAAACTTTTTTTTTTCCTCTGATTTTGAATAATTAATTACAGACTTACAGGGCGGTTGGGGAAATATTGGTAAAGATTTATAAGTAACTTACTCAATTACTAGAATTAATACAACTATACCTGCATCCAGTATTCAGTGTGATTTTGTTTTTAATAATCTATTTAAGATGTTCTGTGAAATCATTCAAAATAATTTTTTCATTCACTCTTTATAGGTTCCCCAACTACAGCTGGACAAATTATTTAAGTCTTGCATCCTCAAAGCATAAGATACAGCTTTCTTTGTGTTCTGCTGCATTATAGTCTTTCATTTTATTTCTAAAATGATTTTAAAATATGTATAACTAGGTTTGCAGTTACACATTTCTACAGATATTGGTCTCATAAGAGTAAACATCTTTATTTTATAAATAATTAGATATACAGATAGTAAAATTAAAAGTGACACTGAATTTGAGGAGCTGCAACAGAAGTCAGAAAAACCAATGTGTTGTACCTTTCAGATCTGCTTGTCAAGCATATTACCATTACTGGAGGCATATTTTCATATTTCTCCCACTGCTCTTCATCTTCCGATCAGAAGCTCTCCTTTATCTTTTCTAGCTTTGTATTTTTCTGTATGCAAGCTCTAGGTGTTTATTTGTTGATCATGTACTTTTCCTATTGCAATCCAGAAAATTGACTTTCATTTATACTATTTTACAACACGCACGTAAACACACAGGAAAACAAACTTAATTCCTCAGGCCAGGATTTATGCCTTTAAGTTTTTGAAACATCCTCTCCATGTATAATACTCTATAAATATTTTATTAACACTGGCATCATCACAGAAGTCTTTTTGACTTTCAGAAGGGAGCGTGTCCCCTACGTGTGCAGTGGCCAGGAGGCACCAGCAGTTCTGCTGCCCATCACCAAAGATGACTGACTGCTGGAACAAGCTACCGAGCAGCAGTTTACCAAAGTTTAGGAAACACTTGCAGAAGATGCAATAAATTCAGACAACTTTTGACTGTATTACTCCAAAGCCTTTTACTTGCAATTCACAGTGCAAGGCAGATTAAACAATATACACTGGTTTAGGAAGGGTTTAATAATAAACAATTAAAGGAGCCTAACAGTTCAAGAGACTGTCAATGGGGGTCCTAACCTTCACTTCTAGGGCATTTTCAGATTCGGCAGGGGAGCTTCATTATTCCTGATACACTTGATGAAATTTCATTAACTCATCCACGCTCCTGACCATATAAATAGTGTCTATCGAGTCCCCACCACCGCCTCAATTCAAAGGATGAGCTAAACAGGAGTAATCGGAGCCATCCAAGACTGGCCCCCGTTCTTTGAGGGTGACTTGGGAGAGAAGAACGGTAAATAAAACATTTAGCATGGAGAAAGCAAAGGGGTTTTGCTTTATCAAATCTTGCTGTTACAATTACAAGGATCTGATAAAGCACCACAACTTCCCTAACAGGAGCATCGGGTGGCATCCTTACTTCCAGCCTCATAAATCACACAATCATACAGCCTGTCAGCCACATGATCCATTTTGTCCTGAGACTGTCAAGAACAACATATTCATTAAGGAACTATAGTTTCATTTCTGCACTCAAGTATTTTCTTCAGAAAGCACAGCCCTTGCCAGGGAAAGGCCAACATGACAACACAAGCTACCTGAGGTTGCCACTGATTTTGCTACAATTTTTTTAACCTATAAAAACAGTTTCCAAGACTAACACTGCCACTTTTTTATAAGCATTAAGTTGATTACCACAGAAAACATAGTTAGTATTTTACCTTCCTCTGACTACCTGCAAAAATACTTGGTCCCAACAGTGGAACATTCTTAACTCTCCAAACTTATTAATGTAAAAATGCATCTGCTAGTAACAAGACATTTTGAATATCAATATGAAAAAATATTGCATGCACTGGAATTCACCTATGCTGATAATTCATTGCTTCTGTATTTTCAAAACACTGGCTTCTTTCTAGAAAAATTATAGGGGTTTGGTTTTGTTTAAGGTGAAATCTATCCCAAAAGTCAGACGCATTGCAAACAAAATGAAAATTAATATAAAACACAGTACACTGTGTAATCAGTACCTTCTTACATTAATTTCTTCTTCGTGATTGAAATTCCCTCTTCCAAAGGCAGACTTTTATTTAGCAATTGGAGATGGGAAAGAAACAAAATATCCAAGCCTATGTAGCAAACCAGCACTTTCACTAGTCAATCCGTTCAAGCCTTTGGGGTTAGCATCAAGGGTTGTACTTCAACTAGACCCATACAAACCCGTTCAAGCCTTTGGGGTTAGCATCAAGGGTTGTACTTCAACTAGACCCATACAAACTTAGCAAAAAGTGTTGGTTACATCATGGTCAGCTCCCAGTTAAATGCTTCTACCTGAACAACTGAGCTTCACACCAAAACAACAAGCCCAAAGGCAGACCGTGAAGGCTAACAAGGATGGGATCAAGCAGCCTGTGAATTCAATGCTAGGGGCTGCTGAGGAGCTAGACAACCCCCATGATCCACAGCCAGAGCTGACAAACAGCACCTGCCATCAGAAGTGTGATTTCCGACATCCAGATTCTTACAAATTGGTAATATCCTAACTGATATTTGCACAGGAAACAAGGCGGGTAAAAAAGCGTGCTCTCAATACACTTAGAAGAAGGAAATCCAACCAGTCACTGTTCTTTCATGGGTGGGTCCAGCTTAAAACTAAAACCCAAAAACTCCAATACACTGGCCCAAAGAAAGACTGCAAGCATTTTGAAAAGCCTACAGAAAATAAATGGGCAACATTAATTATATTCATTCACATTTTGGCTCTTTTATCACAAATGAAGCTGGTTTTCCTGAAAACAAGATGTGGATGTGAAAGCTGCGTGCAAGCTGGGGTTTGGAGGAGCCAAGAGGCTCAGGTCGCTCTGGGCACAGGGAATGAAGGTGCAAAGGGAAGGGGAAGAAGAAGGGCTTCCAGGGGCCAGTGCCTAAGGAGGCACTTAGGAGAGCGCAACAGCGAGATGTTTGTCAAGTTGCTATACAATAGCCTACATATTACGCTGCTTTCTGAGAAAAACAAAATGAAAAAAAGAGGATCTGAACTTGCTTGGCTCTTCAGGTTAAACTCAAACTCACACCACAGTACCAGGTGAAGTTCTGCCACTGCACAGAAAAGCAAGCAAGATACAGGCGAGCAGAAATGAGCTGTCCAGCTTCTCTGTCTGACTGTCCAAGCACTCACATGATGAGCGGGAATCACCATTTTGGCCTGTTTACCCATATTACATTAGTTTGGTATTGGAGAAAAAAAAAACAAAAAAAAACCCCAAGAAACGGAAAAATCTTAGCATGCCATAGCATGTATAAAATATTTTTTAAAAAAAGGAAATTTCACGCAGACATCAGCTTGACTATCAAAAAATATACAGAAAACAATTCCAGAAAAAAATTTATAAACACCTTCAGAATACAAAGATAAGAAAGAGTCAATATTATCCATCAAGAAAAAGAACCTGTCAGCTCAGTGTGGCTTACTTGGAAGGGAGACTGCGCAGTGGGTATGGAGGAACATGTAGACGGCTTACTAAAAGTTAAAATGTAAGAGTTTTAATTCTTAGCCTACCACATGGCATCTACATAAGCAAACAGTCTTCATGAAATGAAAAAATGGTGTACAGTCACATGAAAAAAATAATGGAAGAGTCATTATCAGTATGTTTCTACAAATGAGAGAACGTTTCAAGAAAGCTCTTGCTATCCTAAGCCAATTCCATTAAAAGACTTTCATTAATGACTTGTATGTAGAAATACAAAAGTGTATATTATAAGTTGGGAAAGATTATAAGCCCTTTTGGGGACATGAACAGAATAAGGAAAGTTAATATGAGAAAATTCAATACAGACAAATGTAGAGTACTATGCTCAGGAATAAGAAATCAAACACGCAAATATGAAATGGGGAATAATTGGCTAGGCAGCAGTATTGTAAAGAGAACCTGGAGGGCATGTGGACTGCAAAATGGATTATTTAAAAAAAGCAAAAAACAACAAAACCCAACCACAACAAAAACCAGGCAAGTGTTCTAGGGAGTATTAGTATCAATGTTTTATATATAAAACCCAAGTAGTATGTGTTATCTCAAAAGAGAGGTAATTATTTCATTCTGCTCAGCTCTAGGCTCTGATCTGGACACACTACTAATAATATGGAGAAAAACCAAAAAGAGTCCAGAGGCAAGAATCACAGAAGATTTGACGGGGAAAAAATGACCCACCACAAAAATTTTCAGTTTATTTTTATATTTTATATTTAATGAAGTGGGAAAGAAAAAAGCTAGGACACTATGGTCTTGACTACTGCCACCTTTCAGTTTCTTAGAAAAGAGTATTTCATATTCTCACCTGTTACCTTCCCGGGACTGGAAGAGAGAAATATCCTAAAGCCTGGAGAAGCACGCAGAGAGGTCATCAAGATTTCTGAATTAACATGTTTGTTGCTATCGGAGGAAGACCTTCTCTTAGTAGTTGAAACAACAGCTGTGTATTACCTGACCACTACCTAAACGATCTGGACTTAGGGGTCTGTGGCTCAACTGAGCAGACACCAGAAAAAGAAACTTCAGCTTTGACTCAACCTGGACCAGCACTCCTTTCTGGCCTGTTTGTACATGAACAAAGCAGGCCCTAATGGCCCCAAAGTGGCCCTAATTACAAGCAACACAGCTGAGAAGCCTTAAAATTGTAGCTTCTGGATATTCATGATGAAAACCCATCATCTAACTGTGTTCTTGATGGCACCCAAGGAAGCTTTTGCAGAAAACTCTAAAAGCAACCATTTTGAGCAGTTGCTGATCATCTCCACTTGTGGAGTACCACACTAGGCTGTGCAGGATCGTGCCCTTTTCTGCACCCTGAGGGTTCATGGAGCAGTCATCACGAAGTGGCTCTACCCAATTACAGTGCCATCCTGAATCATAAAATTTGTAGTCTCCGTCCCTAAGGAAAGCAGGCTTGCGAGGCCATGTTGTGTCTAAGCACGCAACTGTCCACCCTGGATAACTTCTGAGTTCATTTTCTAGTTTCAACTATATCCAAGAAAGAGACAGCTGTCTCAAAACAATATTACATTTCTACAAGTTGCTTCGGCTGTTTGCTTTCACAGAAACACCACATCATGGCCTCAAGAACATAGATGCCCAGGAAATCAGGCTTCAGCCATTATGTAGCTCACAACACTGCTTATTTCCATCCTGCCCTGGACTGAATCCCAGTCCGTCTGAGGCAGAAGCAGCGTGGTGTACCAGGAGGGATGGCAGACTCGGGAGTGGAGGGGACCGTGCCACAGACAGGTCCTTCTGAAATGGTTCTCCTCCTGAAATGGACCTGAAATGGTCCTCCATCTCTGGGCGTGCCAAAGGATGGCTCTATGCTATAAGCCACTCGGCTGAAACAAACTTTGCCCAGGGGATAAATAATTTTCTGTTCCTCATCTTCTGGATGCCCAACGTGATAAAATGGCATCCCATCCTTAGTATCATTGGCAAAAGAGACGGTAGAAGTTGTACATACACACGAGTGGTTTATGTGATGCTCCAAAAAAAATTCAGAGCTACACAGCTCCAATTGGGCACCCAATAATCAGCAAGTATTTTTGCCTTTCACCTTTCTGCACCTTACTGCTATTTCTAAAACCAGCAGGCAGGCAGGCAGGAGTGGCTTGATGCATATTTTTAAAGGTTTGTGAAACTCAGGCACCGTGGTGCTGGGCACCAAAGAAACAAAGTGTTCTTCCTCTAGGAACAGCTGTATTATGAAACAGCAAGTCAGCCATAAGGCACATACCACATGACAGCAAAATAGCAAATTATCAAATAGCTACTCATTATGAAAACAATGCTCTATTCTGCACAATAAAAAACCCAGAGTTGTTCCAGAGGAAAAAAAATAAATCAGTGAGCATGCAAATGAAGACAAAGTAAGAACAATGCTTAGTATACATCCGTATTTTCCAAGTTAAGAGAACGTTATTGAGAATGCAAGTACAACATCCAGACATTGCACTCGGACACATACAGACACACTATTCCAGCTGCTTTTCAACGGCAAATCCTATCCTTCCCTCCCAAAGCTCTGACATCTCATCTGAGCTACAGGTTTTAGGACTACCACACACCTCTCTGCCATTTCAGTCAATTCAGTATTTCATAAGTGTTTGTAGGTTTTATCTTGAAGATAAGCCATTTTACCTTTCAGTCTCACAGATACTTGCTGGCAGCAAAGGAACGGTCATTTTCTAGTACCTGGAGGGACAGTATGTTCCTCCTAACTTAACAAAAACCTTACACTTCCTGACCTGTCTCCTTGAAGGCATCGCTGTCCTGGCTCTGCTCCCTGCTTTGCACCAGGTCTGTTTTCCTTCTCTAGACGCACCAGCTCCCACCCAGATCTCCAATCCCAATGCCCAACCCCTCAGGGAGCTATTCTTTGTCTCTTCTCTCCAGACCGGCCATTTCCACCCTGCTTCCTCCATCCTCCTTCAAGAGCCAGCCCCTGTTATCTCCATGTCTGGCATCTCAGGGCTGCAGGCTCCAACTACTTGTACTTACACTCTCCTTCCCAACAGCACCCAGTCCTGTTTTTTCTCCCCAAGCCACTCCTCTGATCCCAGTATCCGCTGTGCTCCCAGCAAAGATGAAATATTCAGCAATTACAGTTAGTAAGCCCTAAGCATATGCAAATTGATCTTTTTGAAAAGGCTTGTATCCTGGCTAAATTCAGATGCTTTGTCATGCAAATAGCAAAAGACACATCCCTGGAATAAAATCCCTCACCCTCTTTCAACCAGATTTCAAGTGTTTCAAAGGAGAGGGGTACTATTGGTCTTCCACGGTAAAAGTTCTGAGAACTTGTTAAAACATTGGAAAACACATTTCTTCGTTGTCAAATTTTCAAAATCAGCCAAAACATTTCAACTGAAATTTTGCACATACAGAAATTAAATAAATCAGCACAAGCATATATAAGCCATTATAAGTTTTCCACCCAAACAGTTCAAGTTTGGCAAAGTTATAACAATGTCGTTTGGCCACTTTAATACTTGTGACATTATCATATGCCTACAATTTAAGCAAAATGAATTATTAATATATACCCGTTTCTGTTAATTACTGTCTCCTCCAGGAAGATTTAATGATCTCGTAGCCAAGCCCAAATCATATTTGCTGAGGTCAAGAGTGCATTTGCTGTACCCAGTGGGTCTGAGCAGGATCCAGAAATCCTTGCTCTTCAGTAGCAAAAGTTTGCTCAGCACTACAAAGCCTACGAAAGCTGGAATCAGACACCTCATAATGTTCATCATTAAGAAAAAGCACAAGAAAAAAACCCCAAACCTTTTGTGAGCTGACCAATTGCATAGAGGAAGCAATGCAGAAACTGAAGCATCTTTTTTTCCTTGGTTCTTGCCAGTCCAATAAAGTACTTGTATGTGCTTAACTGTATGGAAACAAATACCCCAGCCGTAAGCAATACACTTAAAAGCTGGGTATGTATTTCAGGATGTTGCTATACTGAAGTATGTTTCTACAGTCCACCACAGCTATCATTCCGACTATCAGTACGTGTTAAATCTACACAACAAAAGCAGTTATTCTTAATGGTCTGAATTGCAGTATATACATTATCTGAAATGCCTTCATATGCTGTCCAACATACCTGAGCAGTGTAAAATAGTACCTGAAGCACTGTGATCAACCGTAACTACTGACAAATAGTTACTATTTCTAGAACCTTCCCTTCTGTGCTCTTCCTTATTAAAAAGTATATTCTCTTGAAATTGCAAAAAGCGTATGTTCATAGACTCCCTTTTACAAGGTAGACCTGATGGATGAAATCAATGTACAAATGTCAAACATAATATTTTTAAAACAGGCTGGATTAAACTACCAATTTTGTTTTCAAAGGGAAAAAAAAAAGAGAGAGATCAATATATCTTTCACCACCTGAAACTTGAAAAACTAGTTCACCATTTCCCAGGGTTGGGCAGCAAATTTATCATTGAAGCCAATTAACTTTAATCTGTATCTCATTTTTATGTAGCTTACAAACATTACAGTAGAAAAAGGCAACCTAACTACTGTAAATTCATGCAATGTTATCTTTCCAAATTTGAAAGGAAACAAAACAGAACAAAAAACCCCACTCTATCTCTAGAAATCCACAAATCCTCAAAAGACCTGGGAAATCTCAGTTTTCCTAAACAGCAGCAGTATCAAATGAGGAAAGCATTGGTGAGTTTTTCTCTATTTACAGGGAACCCTACTGGCATCAACAAGAAAATGACAGAAGTTGTGTAAATTTCACTCCGCTTTCCTGCTTGGGAAGAGAGATCTATCAAGGCAGGCACCCACACCACTCATATAAAGGAGCCAAACATCTGAGCAGCCAACCACCCAAGGCAGACTTGAGGAGAAACAACAAAGGAGACATCTTCTTTCTTCTTCAAAGCAGCAGCAAAATGGAAAAGACAAAACACCCATCTCCTTCCATGTGACCAACTGGCCAAGATCAAACTCATGACACATTTACAACTGGGGTCACACAAAAAAATGGAGCAAGAATACCATGACAACAGCAATCAAGTATTCTCACTTTCTCTATGTTCTGTCCCACAACAAGCAGAAAAATCAATCAATAACCAACACTAACACTTGCTTCTATGTTGTTATTTTGATCATGCATCCTTTTATATCAAAGTACATCACAGTCTCTAGTCACCCGGTCAGTTTTTAAACAAAATCTGCACGTCTGCTGAGCCACAAAGTAAGGGCATCTTGGGAAAAAGACTACTTTAGAAGCCCACTGAAAGGTCAAGGCAACTGAACAGAAAACACGTAATCCCTTCAGAGTTTAGTTTTCCTTATGATATATGTTCTTTTTTAACTATTTTTCTACATATATTTTCTAGCATAAAACATTATATAGAGAGAGTGTTCCATTTGCAAATGCCTATAAAAGCGCTGTTTCAAAAGCTACATAAAATTCATATTGTCTGGTCCTTCTTTCTCCAAGATTAAAAGTTTACAGAGTTTCACCATTCAATGAGATGTCAGCAGGTCCAAGCTCTGAATCTGAATTAATACAATTTTAAGGAATAAGAAAAAAAAATCAAAAAAGATACATCTGCTGTGAAGAGATAACAAAAGAAGATGTTTAGAAAAATTTTAGTCTTTTTCCTTTTACAATGTAGATGAGCCTTGTTTGGCCCTGGCACATCATGAGTGGTGGAAGAGCTACTATTTAATACAACTTTCCTGTCCTTTATGCAATAGGGATGGCCTGAACCCAAAATTAAGTCACAGCTGTTCCAGAACGGGAGAAAGGGGCACAACAATACTTGTGGTTGTTCTCTCTTCCTCTTCTTCATGCCTCACAGGTATCGTGTCCCTTCATTTTTAGTGTTTTACCTAGCTGTGCTGTACTGTACCTCTCTGGGATAAAATTAGGTATTATTTTTCCCCAATTCATCTAGTCACACTTCACATGTGTTGTTAAGCTACACAGTACAGATAATTTACCCCAAAGGTCAGGCAGAAGGGACAAAGGGAAAGACCGTAAGACTAATACCATCTTTGGAACTGAAAATTTGCCAAGGGCTACTATAAATGACTTGCAAAACTTGTTCATTTTAATGGAAATTACATAACCTCAAAGGACATAAATATTAAAGACAGCATATAGTGAGATACCACGCTACAAACATATTTGGCACCGGATTCGTCTGTAAAATATATCACATCATTGATTACAAACAACATCTGAACAACACTCATCTTTTCCACACTTGATAAATACTCTTTTCACACCCTAGTCCTGTCACTGGCACACATCCTCATGGGGAAGAAACACGTTCCATATAATCAGGCCGTCCAAACCCGAGGTAGATTTTTTTTTTTTTTTTAAATTTACTTCCTTAACTATTACAAGTGTATTTTGGAGATTGGTTACTGACTACACATTTTAGATACTTAAAACCTTGAAGAGACATGACAAAGTTATATATTCTGTTCCAAAAACTTTCAAAATTAAACATAATTATAGTCCTGTTCTTCTTGATTAAATAAAAATGTATCAGTCAAACATATATATTTTCTCTGTGGTTTTCAAATTAACACAATCTCATGCAGAAGTTGGAGCTGTATCTTTGCAGAGATATTTAATTCAATGGCAACTTTTCTGAGCAGAACAAGAACTCATGCATCACCTTGGGAGAAACATTGCATGGCTGTAAAAAAATGTCATAAGAAAGTGGAAAAAAATGTAATCACAGCTTTTTGGATGTCAGAAAGCAAGCGTATGAAAATGGCAATGATGTGATCTCATCTACTAAGAAACTTGAAAATATGTAATACAAAAAATTGTGGAATGTTGACTATATAATGGCATTCTACAGCCATAAACCAAGTCTTTAGGCACCCCCCCCTTTTTTTTTTTTTTTTTAATTAAAGGAAAGGAAGGGGGGGGGGAGATAAGAGAGGAAGAGGGTGTTTCTGAATTCCCAGTTGTGTTTATCCGTAAGTACATGCTACCAAGAAGATACAGATCTATCAAGTCCACGACTTAAGAACAATCCATTTCAGTGTTTTGCATAAAATAATCTATACATGAGGAATTCACATTTCCAGTTGTTAGTTATAATGAGTGGGAGACAAAGTGTATTTAAATCAAACAGCACCATCTAGCAGGCCCCCCATAACTTTACTTAGGAGGGCAGTTGCTACTTGGCAATAGGTCTGTTTGGCAGGCTGGCCCTGAAAATTATTAAGCATTTTGATACCGCATGAAATATTATGTGCTTTATGGCAGCAAGAATCCAGAAGAAACATCAGCTGCAATGAAAGAAGACAACTGAAAAAACAGTTTAAAGTTTCAGCCCTAGGACCGGAACAGTTGTGCGTGTGGCTTGTACCGGGTAGCTCTTGCAAAGCAGAATTAAAAGAGCACGATCTTCATCTGATCCAACAAACAGCAGCCCTGTAGATTTGTTTTATCTAGTCCCACACTGCGATCCTACTGCGCCCTTCAGGAACTTACCAAGTGTACTGACAAACACCAGCAACTATGTAGCGCAAGAAAATGGTTTAATTGTATAATTTTGCTACACCAAATAAACAACACTTCCACTCTCCACTTGAGCAGTTATTTTTAAAATTATTCCTACACTGGGAGTAAGAAGTGCCACTAGTTGATTAGATTTTAGTGACCAGGTTGTGTCTCCCTCTCCACCTCTGCAAGTAACATTTCATGTCAGTGCTGCCTCGGTCTTCCTCTACCTTTCCATCGCAAAGTTATATGTGAAATTCCCAAACATAACAACACTTTAAATTTCCCCTAGCATCTCCCTCTCCTGTAGCAACAGGGATGCCTGGCCTGCTGCTGCTCCAGGAAGCATGCGTGCCCGTCTCTGGAATTAGGAAGTCTCTAAAACACTGTAGCAAAAAACCCACCTAACCAACCAACCAAAAAACAACAACAACAAAAAACTTGTAGGTGAAGGTTCAAGACAAACTGCCTGAAGGGAAACTCATCAGCCGTGCCCGGAGTATTGAGCTTGATGTTAAATGCAATTCTGGAGCAAAGCGATTTTTGCAGCAGATAGGTGCAAACCTGGTTTCTGGCCGGAGGTCTCCATCCCCGGACCCCCCAGCAGCCTTACCCCGACCTTCCCCGGGCTGAAGCCACCTCCGACACCCCTCCTCCTCCTCTGCACAGGGGCTCTTCCTCCCCCTTCACCCCCGCCGCCTCCTCCCCGGGCTAAACCGGCCTCAGTAACGCCACGAAGCTGCCACTACAGGCAACTTAAAGAGACGCCGTCCATTCCAAAAACTCTTTTTCCTCCCCAATTCTTTCCCGCCTGCCCTAGAGGCAGCGGAGGGCTCGGGGAAGGAGGCATCCCCAGCCCTGCCGGGCCGCCCGCCGCATCCCGCCGGGCGGCTGCACCGGCGGCCCCGCTCCCCGCCGCTTCCCGCGGGCGCCGTCGGTCTCTCCCGAAAGCCGTGCGCTTACACGGGGAGGGGAGAGAAAAAAATACAGCAGCCCTCGCGCGGCTCAGCCGGCGATTTTATTCGGGGGGGAAGAAAAAAAAAAAAAAAAAGAAAGTAGTTTTTGCAGGCAGTTTCGGCACCAGCCGGATTCAGGCCGGAGCGGGGGGTGCGAGGGAGCCCCGCCGCGCACCGGCACCCCCCAAAAAAAACCAACCAACCCCAAAGCGGGGGGTGCCAGCCCGGCAGCACCTTTGTTCGGCGGGGCGGGAGCCGGAGCGCGGCGCCCCCCCCCGCCGTGCGCCCCGGAGAACAATGCGCGGGGGCCGGGGCCGGCGGGCGGCGCGGTCCCGGGGAAAAGTTGCGAGGCGACGAGTTGGGAAACGGCGGGAGGCGGCCCCCGCTCGTCCTCCCGTGTCCCCCGTGTCCGCGTCCCCGGGCCGGGGCTCTTTGTTACCGGAGCTGTCCCGGCACCTTGCGCCGCCGAGCCCCGCGGAGGGCCCCGGGGACGGGGAGGGGGGGGGAGCCCGGCGTCGCTCGGCCGCCCGCCCCGCGGAGGAGCGGCCGCGGCACGGAGGGAGGGGGGGACGCCCGGCTGCGGCCCCCCGCGCCCGGCTGCCGCTGTCCCGCCGCGGGGACCCCCCCCCCCCCCGACTCCTCCGCGGCCCCTCCCGCGCCCTCGGCTGCCGGGCCCCTCACGCCGGCCCGGGCGGCGCCGGGCCCCCTCGGTCGGTCGGTCCGTCCGCCTGTCCGTCCGGCCTCCCGCCGCGCCCGCGCCCGCCCCGCACCGCCCCGCACCGCCCGCCGGCAGGAAAGTTACTTTGCGCGCAGGGTCGCGGTCCGGCCGCGCGGCCCGGCGGGCTGTACTCACTTCTCCCTGGCCTGGCTGTCGGACGGGACGCTGCTGTTGCTCTTGCCTTTGCCGTACATGCCTGCAGAGAGCTCCGACTGTCACGCACCTGTCAACCCATCACAGCCTCCCCGGGAACAGCCCCGTCACCATGGAAACGCCGCCACACACAGCGCCCATTGGCCGGGCGCGCGGGCGGCCACGCCCCCCGCCCGGTGATGGACAGGCGGAGAGCCGGACGGGCTGCTCCCTCCTCCCCCTCGGCTCCTCCCCCCCCCGCTCGCGCTCTCCCTTCCCCGGCGCAAGGGGGAATTAGAAACGGTTCTAGAAGGATTTTAAACAACCGGCTGTTCCCAGCCGCCGCCACCCGCCCGCCGCCGCTGCCGGCGAGGGAGAGCTCGGCGGCGAGCGGCAAACTGCGGACCGGACTCCTTCGGCAGCCGGCGCCAGCCAGCTCGCCCGCCCGCGGCCTCCCCGGCCCCCGCGCTCCCCTCAGCCCGCCGCGCCGCCCGCCCCCTCCCCGCCTGCAGCCCCCTCCTCGGCGGCCGCCAGCCCCACGGCACGTCGGGGTCCGCGCCCGCCTGCTGCCTTCCTCAGGGAGTTTCCCCCCGCCCCCCCCCCCCGCGGGGTCGCCTCGCCCCGGCCCCTCAGAGCCGCCCGCACCCCGCGGGGACCCCCGACCCCCCCCAGCCCCGGTCGGGCGCCTCCCGCCCGGCGCCCGCATTTCCGCGGCGCCGAAGGTCAAACCCGTCGCCCCCCCACCCCCCGCAGGGCTGGGAAGGGTCGGGCCGGGCCGAGGGTCCCCCCCTGTCACGGGCGGGCGAGCCTGGGGCGCGGGGGGCTCGCCGGCGGGGACGTGCCCCGGCTCTCGGGGCCGCAGGGTAACGTGGGCCTCGTGGGCGAGAGCCGAGACCGGCCTGTGGCGATTGGAGGCTGGGAGGAAACATTTCCTGAACCAAAACAGTGTGCCTCAGAAAAGCTTAAAAAAAAAATAGTCCAAAGAAAATTCAAGGAAATGCTTTGATTTTTTTAAAGGTACATTGCAAATAATTGCGTGCTCCAGAGAGATGATAGGAAGGGAGCAACCACTGGGACCATTTATTACTTGCTTTTTTTGAAGTACCCCGGTCTCAGGATTTTCCCTTTGCTGCTAAAGTATAATCCCAAATTTTGCCAGTGTTGATACTTGCTTATCTTTACAAACGTATGACTAATCTTGTAAACCTACGCACGTGTGTAACCCGAGGGGACTTTTACTATTTAATGTCAAGCCCTCAGAGCGATTTTTTGGTCAGGCCAGGTTGTAAATATACCCATCTCCCCGTTGTGTTGGCAGGCAAAGGTCACGAACAAAAAGCGCCACGCAAAATTCAAGGAGGGAAGTTGTACGAGGCATAGGCCACCAGCATCTGTTTATCGTTGTTGGAGCTGCAGGAAAAAAAAAATCCTCTGGATTTTGAGCTGCTAGAGTGAAGGAACCGGTGAGGTGAAATTGTTGGGGGGGGATTAAGAGAGTATTAATGAGCGACTGGAACAAATTAGCGATGGAGTAGCAGAGACAAGAGGAAGGAGCGAGAGGCTGAAGAGTCCAGCGCACTCGTGGCTGCGCGTAGGCAATTCTCTCACGGCGCGCGTTCTGTGGGATGCACGCTTTTGCAACTTGCTGCAATAATTCATCAGGTTAAAGCAGACCGCAACAAAAGCCATTTTGTGCCAAAGTTGTTTGCCTGTCTCGGGCTCTTGCCCCAATATATTTTTTGTATTAACAGGTCAGTGGGAGAGACTGGTTGGAGTGGGTCTAGTGAAAAAGGTAAATTAGGCTTTCCATGCACCGGCCTCCGCATCGTGGCTGGACCTGCTTACTTCCAAGTTACGCCAGCAAAACGAGGAAGAACGATGAGCAGGGTGGCAACAGTGGGTTATGGTGGGAGAAGAAAGTAAGTGGGAAATGGCAGGAGAAAACAAGCGAGGAAGGAGAGGAGGGAAGGGTAGGAGAAGCTAACAGAGGAGGTGAAAATGACCATGGGTGAGAACAAAAAAAAGGAAACAAAGTACAAGAACGATGCACAGTGAATCTGGGTGATAAAAGGGGCAAAAGACTGTAGGGAGAGGATCTGAGGAGGGCTTGTTAATGAAGTGTGAACCAAAAGGACGTATTTTGCCCTCATTTCTACCAAATAATGCTTACATATCTTGTACCACGAGTTCAGGTGGAGGCTAGCCATGTGACTGATTGCATTCAGTGTGAATACGGGTAGCAGAAAATGGTACAAAGAAAGAAAGGCAGAGAAAGAATCAGGACAGAGAACAAAGAAGGACTTGGGTTGTGGTTAAAATATAAAAAAATAAGAGTTGCTGCGGGAAGGAAAAGAGTGAACATGGATATCCTTGGGCAAACACACAAAGGATAGTCGACACTTGCTTTGGTACAGGATCATCGTAATCCAGAGTACAATTTTCATCTAAATATTTGATTGCCCTTGTGGAACAGCCGCTGTCATCCCGTCAGATACGTTGACTACCTCCTGTTCAAGGCTTTATCCTGCCACCCATCAGCCATAGTATCAGCAAGGCTTTCACATGAAACTGATAAAATGGTGAAATCATTCCTGGGCAAGGCAGTCATCTTTGCATCTTCCTTTGGTTTTTTTGTTTTTGTTTTTGTTTTTTTTTCCCTGGTGAAATCTCTTGTTTTGTTTGCCTCAATAGTTTTGATTGATTTGTTTGTGGTTTGAAGGGTGGGGGGTTATTTTGAGAAGATGGCTATGTCAGTGCTGTGTCAGCCTGGTATGGGGAAAAGTTTTGTTCTGCAAAAGGACAATGTTGAGGTGTTTCCTAAAAATGCAATGATGAGGTTGCTCTAATGTCGTTGGATATGCATTCCATGACAAGATTTTCACAGCTGAAAATGCTTTGTTCCTGTTTTTCATGTAATTTATTTGCATTCTTGTGATTTATTTTGGTCTGAAGGACTGCAAATGCCTTGCATGCTCATAGATCAAATTGTGATTTGAAGCAGAGTTCAATGAACTTTGGGAGGGCAGGGACAGACACTCGGACATGAGCAGGGTGGCTCTGTCCCCAGTAATAATGTTAAAACTCCTTCTCCTTACAGGTCTGGTTCCCAGGCTACCATTAACATTCAGGTGATGACTTTGTAATTTTGCTTAGAGATCCTTCAGTGGAAAATACAGAAATAGTGCTAGTACTTATTTATTATGCATATGAAAAATAGAGCACAAAACGGGATAAGGTACTCGTAGGACTCTGCTGTAGATGTGCCAGGCTAGTGTTTCCACTGCCTTTGCTTGAATGCTATCATGGTGTGTTATCTATCAGCACCATGCGAACAAAACGTCGTCACGTGGATACAAAAGTTTGCGTAGCGAGCAGGTAAATTAGCATGAAAACATCCAAATAGTCTTAGGAAGTTTTATGTGTCATTAATTCTTTTTTAAAGTGTTTATACAAGTGTAATATCTGAGTATGTGTGCCCTTGCTCCAATCATTTTGAGCACAAACACTGCTCTTAGCAGCAGCAGTTGTATCTCATGAGGCCAATACTGTAATTAATGAGATTTGAGGCACAAATACTGAGACAAATTTAAGTTTCCAATATCAGAAATGAAGATCCAGTGTTTGTTAAAAAAGGGGATGAAGGGGTGGCAGTACTTTAAAGCTTCTCAGTCCGACACTGGAAAGGAATTCACGATGTATTTTTAGAGTGTTATAAAAATCTCTTACATAATGCTGATTAATTCTTATGTTTTAGGGAAGAGCACTGGGCTTTGTGTATGAGTGTTGACCAGCTAAGCCACTGAAAAGGGCTGGTTTGGGCTGGATTTTTTTTAACTTCTTGGATACAGAAAGCTGCAATTATTCAATTATTACAGGATTTTGCTTTTGTTTGGGCGTGTATGAATATTTTTGTGGAAACTGCGTCTTATTCTTGGAAGTCTTTATCATTTTAAAACATATGTTATGTTATATCACCCTGTCTGAGATATAGGATAGCTACAAACTGGGTGGGTTTTTTTCCCCTCTCTTACTGCAGCTAGTTACGTTATGGATTAACGTTAAGAATGTCTGCAGTGAAACATTACTTGTGTGGCTGTGTAAGACTTACTTGAACAATGTAACTTATATTACAGAATCATGATTTTCATCGTACACTTAGAGTAATATATACAATTACTATATAGTTCTGCGCATTCTGTTGATTTTCAAAATCATCAATTAATCCAACTAGAACGTTTCACACAGCTTTTAACAAAGGGCTATTCAGGAAATTAAGTCAGTAAATGGTACTCCCTTATTTTAATTCTAGTTATATATAGTTATTGTTGTGTAGCTGGAAAGACTTTTTGGACAAGATATCATGGGAAAGAGACGCTTTTGTTTGTTCTTTTTCAACAGATACGTGACCAAGGCAGCTTTGAATCCTTTCTGAAGAATCCTTCTGTAGGATGTTTAATCTTTCTGTGGAGTTTCTAATGATGAACCTCATTCTGCAGACTTTCATTCTTGTGCCATACAGATGAGTAAGAATTGCTCAGGTGAGTGAGATGAGCCCTAAATCATTATCGGAGAAGGAAGATAGCAGGAATGCATGGGTCACACGTGCAAAACAAAAGCTTTCTTTATCCCTCTTTTCCAGTTGGGAGGAAATAAAAGTAATTATAGCGCAGTGGTCGAGAGAGATGATCCTTATGGGTCCCTTCCAACTTGAGATATTCTATGTATTCTATGATTCTAAGTCTCAGAGAAAGGCTTACTAATAACCTGTTTGTCACCCAGGTCTCCTGCAGGCAAGGGCTCTTTCTTTCCTTCCGTGATACCTTTGATAGGTGTTTCTGCCGTTCTCCTGGAAGGAGTCTCCACCACCACAGAGAGCCAGTGCTGCTCTGCAATGCTTGATTGCCTGAATTCTTTCCTGCTGAAGGACAGTTGTCCTGTGAGATGCAGAGCAGCTCACTGAAGGGAGCTGGGGACATCTTCCAGCACAGAGCTATGGCATAGGGAGTGGCACTGCTGTATGCTGAAACCAGCTGGAAGAATTTGCAATCTGCTACAATTACTTCTGTAACGCAGCCTGTCCTTGCTTTCTCGCTCTCATTCTCCCACGAAACCTAAGTTATGGCCCTGCTTCCCCCTTGCACTTTCTTTTTCCAGTGAGAAACACAATTTCCTCCTGTCTTTGGAGAGAAAGCAAGGATGCTTTGCAGCCTCCTGTACACAGTTCAGGGGCCAGCCAGGGAGAACCTGAATATGTTCCGCTGAGAAATAAAACTTGGTAAGAATAAAACTTTCATTAGTTTATTGCTCTTGGTGACGATGATATGGTTACTCGCACACATAAGTACTCTGGCTTCCAGTTTGTGTACATGTGCAGTTCAGAGCATCGGAAATTATCTGTAAAGGGCACACAGTGACACACAGTCTGAATCTTAGTTCATACAATGGAAAAAAACATGTTTGTGAGTACTGGTTTCCTCCATGTTAGCTCTTACGACTTCGTTCTCTTGTGTCTTATGTGGTTTCAGATCTCCCTGATGCTCTTTCCACCGGAGGGGCTTTCACAACATCTCGCTTGCTCTCACACACAGAGACACTCACGTGCATGCCTTCTCTGGTGCTGGCTAAGCGTTGAACTCACGTTGCCTCTCATGTAGAAGAGCTCAGATAGATACCGTCTCGCTCTTCCCCCCAGCCATGTATTTTCACTTACAGAACTGAATTCCTACTTTTCTGTTGAATTTGGTTGATAATTGGGAAATGGGTTAAAATTGTGACTGACACATACATCAACACCTGCAGCATGTGGGATCTCCCTCATTTCTTTGGTTAGCATGGCTAAAACTGGTTGTTTTAAGCTATCTGACTGAAACTGTATGTTACCAGACCACCCAATCTGTGAAAAAAAAATTAAAAAAAATAATAGTACATAACCTCAGTTATTACTCATTCGAAGGATAGCTGAAAGTCGCCATTGCTGGTTCAGTGATGTGTCACATCAGGAATGTGATTCTGTGTGCTGTGTGTGCCAATAACTAGAAGAAAAACAGCTTGAAAACTGGGGATGTCGGTGGATGTGAGGCTAAACTGGACTCCGATCCTACACAGAGCTCCACATGGGCAGGCCTATCTTTGCATGATGTGAGTGCAGGTATTTGTGGGTAAGGACTTAGCTGCCACTTTTAGCATTTAGTGCTATGCTAAAAAAAAAGACCCAGAAATCACATTAGCAGAATCAAAACTGCTGTTAGCAGAATCAAAATTGCTTTTATTTTCAGGGTCACTACACTCAGCAATATGTTACGGAAAAAGGATGAACCCAATATGGAGTTGCTGATAATTCCTGAGTTGGTTTGACATATGCAGACTGCTGTCGACTTCAACAGGCTTATTTAACACATTTGTTTCTTTTGGTTTTAGAATTAGTCAAAATGCAATTTTGTGAAGCTATACCAATGAGGTTGCATGTTGTGGACCATAGGCCTGGAATTGCAGGCTTGGGGTTGCACAGGTGTATCAGCAGAAAGACTTCAGCTTTAGCCAGAAATTAACCGTGATTAGGGCAAATAACCTCTTCAGAACTCTCAACATTTTTACAGTTATTAAATTCCGTTCATAAAAAAAGATTCCCAAGCAAGCAGTAGCACTCAAAGTGAAGATCTGGGAAAATAAATGGCCAAAGCTATCATACTGTGACAGCTTTGGCAAACCTTTACACAGTTTTATAAAACAAACACATGTGGTGTTCTGCTCTCTGGGTAGGTCTTTACATTAGAAGTTCATACTTAACACGGAAGATGAATAAAATGGTTCTCTCTCTCCACATATTTACTGAGCACATATTGGTGAACTGAGTATCATCCCAGTGGCGTACCCTATCAGCCATGCTCTATCAACACATTCAAATGTACAGCAGTTTTGTGGAACTTTGCCGTTGTCTTTGACGTGTATAAGCCAGGGAAGATGGAGATAATTTTGGCCTGTATTGTGGGCTTCATATTCAAAGGAGCTAATTTCTCTGGATCTCAAGAATCATAGAAAATAAAATAATTGTCTGGGGTCTTGCTCTTCTTTTCAACAAGTACAAACTGTGCCAGTGGACTCTGAGTGTTACTTCATTTGCTCTCAACACCAACATCTGAGCTTCTTCTGCTTTTTATGACCTATTTGTGTTTTTCATGTTCAGTTAAGAATAGATACATTGAAAACTGCTAAAATTTCACCCTGTTTTGGACCTGGGGCACAGGGAGAGGGTGGTGACAATTAAAAACACTGGCACATGCCAAATCAAACTTATACCAGATCTCACTGATTGTTTAACAGCTGGCCGATTGCAGTGTTGAAAGTAAGAAAGAAAACCACAGCATTATTCATTAATTTGTACTTATATATGTTTTATTTCTCTTAAACTTCCAAGAGATCACAGCTTCATAAATGAAAAAAGCCATTACAGGAATATAATCCACAGAACCCTCCCAAAAATCCAGCAAAATAACAAGGAAAATTGATTAAAAATGCTTGATAGTGTATGGAACAAAACAAAACAAAAAAAGTAAGATAATGTTGCCTATTTCTCACCCAGGCTTTCACTGAACCAAAAGTAGATGTGCAACTTACTTCGTCAATACCCTTTGGCTTTTCATGGGTAACTGGGAGATATAAGGAACTACAGCAAATTCAGTCCCTGTTACAACTGTGTGTTACAGGCGCAATTACACCAGAGGGGCCAAATTACAACCTTTACATTCAGGTTCTCTATAGGTAAAGAAGGGTAAAGCAGGGTTATAATGGGGTATAGGCAGTGTCACAGCACCGAGGATGGCAAGGGAACCCTTTGACTCTAAATATCTTCTGCGATAACGGTACTGAGGGATTGTGAAGATAATTTGCTACTTAGGTTCATCTTTGATTCAATATTCCTTGGTTTCTATTGTGAATACGTAAACAGGTAAAAGGCAAGCATACTCTGTAATGTTAACACCCGAATATTGTTTTAGAGATTTGTTTTGGGTTTGTGCAGTAGATTGTTTTGTGAGACAGAGCCTTTTCTAGAAACCAGGCTATTACTTGTATTCTTTGGCATTTCCATTCATAAAAGCCACACATACCCACACCCACACCCACCCACACCCACCCCCCATCCCTCCCGATATCGTTCATATATATTGTTCATCTGGTAAGGAAGAAATAAAAAAAGAAATTGATACCGGTCTGCATATGTGTTCAAAAGCTTAGTGAATTCTTCAAGCTCTGCTGTGGATCACATTTCATGAAACTGCAATAAAAAAAATCCTTTTTTACCTTGTCTTTGTGTGTTCTGAGGTGGGTTTGTAAGGTTTGAATTACTACGTAATCACCAAGAAGTCTCCTTTTCATGAGCCTGCAGCTGGGAAATGGACAGTTTAGTATTAATGGAAAGAACAAACTCTCCTTCTTCTTTCTCTCCCCTTTCTTCTCTGCACTTCTGCTTCATCATTTTCTTCTCTGAGGTCCCTGTCCTGAAATTGCCTTTGTGGAAGTCCAGGATGAATTACGAAGCAAGAGTAGAGCCCAGTTTTTCAAAATCCCATTTATCAACCTCAGTGAGTGTCATATGACACTAACTTATCAATATTCAAGATGATTGAAAAATCCAATTCATTGATGTATCTGACATTATTTATTCAACTCAGAAACTAATATTAAACAAATCTGCAGGCTTCCCTTATGAAATACTGATGAAATACTCTGCCGTCACCGTACCAGGGGGAGGTATGGAAATAATCACTTCTGGCTTCTAAAAGAAGAAAAATATTAAACTTTTATTGTAAATGAATAGGCACAAATGATTGAACTTTAATAGAAGTAAACAGTAGCACAGTGTCTGTAATATGGCATATATCCACACCTGTGCTGTCTGTACAGCACTGCTGTCTTTAAAGATGCCGTTAACTTCCATCGTTTAATGATGTATCTGGAAAGGTTTCTGAATAGTAATACACCTTCCACTGCTTGTTCACTTCTAGACCCATTCTGGCTTCACTGTCAAACAATTTGAGCAGAAATTGAAGTTAATTGGCAGAGTTTAGCACATCACAGTTTTTTGGATTAAAGGACACTTATTCATATTCTTTCTCATTTAAGCCAACTGCTGGAAATCCAGTGTGATGAATGAGAGAGGACAACCCCAATGCAGGGTCTCCAGGGACTGCTAGGTCTAAGGCAAACATAAAGTGAACCCTCTTCGGGCTTTCTAGCACAAAGACACTCTTTGCACCCAAAGGGATGTGAGAGCCTGTCGGGAGACTACAGACATCATGGGACTGGACTGAACTGAGAGCTCCAAAAGGTTTCCTGCTTCTCCATTTCTGGATATAAACCGTACATTTGGATAAAAACCTTTGATGATGACTCCTCTGCTGGGTTCTTGAGTTACGCTTCCCGTGTCTAAGTCTGGTGGTGTTATTTATGAACTGAATGAGCTCTTCTGACCTCTTCTTTTGCCCCGTGAGAGATTTGTTTACGTGGGCAGAGTTGTTCTTGTGGTCGAAGCCATGTGCTTTCTCCCAAGGTGGTCGTTCTGTCCAATGAAGGGTGGTACTGTGGGTCTGTGAGGAGAACCAAGTCCTGGTCTGAGCAGCTGGAGCAGGGAAGGTTACAAAATGAAGACCCAAACAAGAGAACAGAGATGCTTTAGGGATGTATTAGTGGCTTCTCCCATCTGTTCTCTCCTGTTGAGCTCTCCAGATACTTACTGCCGGCTTTCTGGCTGGCATGGTAGTTTCCTAGGATATCTGAGTAAGAAGCCTGAAATTTAAGGTGAATTGTGTTATTTAAAATATCTCTTTAATTGTTTTTCATGCCCAAGGTCAAAATTTATAGCCCAGCTTCATGATGCCTACCTGACCTGTGGTGGCCTTTTTCCCCTGGTGACTTAAAAGTGGGCTTGAGTAGCAGAGATGTTTTGATTTCTTCCATTTTCTTTTTCTTTTTTTTTTTTTTCCCCCATACTCTTCTGCACTTAAAAAAAAAACCCCAAAACATTCTTCCAGCAGCACGAGATATGTCTCACTAGTGCATCCCAAGGTATAGATTTTAGTAAGGAAGGAAGAGGTGCATTTTTTTATATGACCGTTGCTAATATGTGAGAGTGCAGGGTAGGAAGGCAGCCCTTGAGAAGCTCCTCCCTGGCCTGGAAGGGCATCATGTCTGATTACGACAACTTACTTAATTCCAGACATTGGTAAACGAACAGGGATGTGGAAGGGCATGTATATGAAAGAGGAGGACTTTTTAATCTCGCAAGCTTGCCTCAGGGGTTTTGGTTCAGAAACAGACAGGAGTTATATAGAATTCCCAGAATACAGCTGGTGCACCCATAACTGCATTGGCTATAATAGGATTTTTTACTGTGCTAGGAATGAAATATCGGGCTCTCATTGTTATCTTTCCTTGTGCAGCTGTAAAGAATTTATTTGTGAGTTTTACAATATCCAGAGGTGGTTCCTTTGTACCCTTTTTCAATAAAGTTGAAATGCCAAAAGTTTTTTAGTTTCTTATTACTCTCTTTGCCCAGTACAAAACCCTTGTAGCAATCCTGAGACTGGCACATCTGCCCTATCGTGAACCTTTTCTGAAACAGACCATTTTAATTTCCCTGCATAGCAGGTCCTTCTAATGCCATTTTTAGTTAGCCCCAATATCGACTCTTTTCCAACACGTTGAGTTCAAGCTCATGCCAGACTAGTGAGACATTTATTAATGGTTCTGAAAAGCTATGTTATTTTATCTATTCTTGACAAGACTCTGGGTCATACCTCAGATTTTAGGTATTCTCTGTTCAGTGTATTGAAATTTCTTGTAAGCCTGAAGTGTCCCACCTTAGAATGGAAAAAATGTCATACATGAATGTGGGGATAACAATGTTTCACTAGAAAAAGGTATCTCAATTGCCCAGAATACTAAGGAATCAGGGAGCCATTTAATTTCCACATGCTTGCTTGCTCCATGGTCTTTCTTTTGTAAGACTACCATTCTTTAAAGAGTTTGGCCCTGATTTCTCATTGCCTTAAGTGGGAGCAGGAGTAGGCACTTGATGTGACTTCCCAAATACTCCACTTTCCATCGTCGGTCGGTCGCTGCTCATGAGAATTGTTCTGGATTTGATACTGCTGTTTGAGCATATTCAATCCTGACAAACACAGTCCTTTTTTTAAAAGCTGTCAGTATTAAAGGTAACTTTCATGTTAATGGAAATGACAAATTAATCTAGCAAAAAAATACACAATAATAAAGAGAGTCCATTTTAGATTATATTTGTCTTTCTGCCTGCATACTGATTCTTTAAAATCAATTTTAAGAAATACCATTTTTTCCACTGAGACTTTTTTTCTCTTTCACTGTCTTTTATGAATCCTCTTTCACCTCCAGAGGTGCTTGTCATGTCTAGGGAAAGAATAAATTTTAAATTCAGATGTAGCCGGTTTGATCATGTTGTCTATTCATGAGCGAGTTTCCCATTGAAACCAGGACAGATGATGGCGTAGGACTAAGTATTACTGCTAAGGAGTAAGGAAATAACAAACTTCAAATTTTTTGGTAGGACATGAGAGAAACTGTGCAGAAAATCTTTCTTTTAACCCCTTCCAGTGAGTCTACCACATATATATGTATCTTCAACAGCTATTACCCAACAATCTCCTCATTCAAGAAGTACTTGGACAGATGGAAGTCAAAACAGTAGGGGACTAATACACTGTTTCAAGGTTCCTAAATTAGGTCTGCTTAAAAATAAAAAATGGGTTTATAAATGCTAGCATCCAGTCGGAGCATTGCCACTGATTTCCATGGTTCTGGCAGTATCTGGCTTCTAACACAAATACAAATGCTGTAATTTGTTTTCCATCCCCTCTGATGTCAATGTAAACAATCTTTTGGATGGATTTGGATATTTCTCTGCAGGAGTATGAAGCCTAACTCAACAGTATTGTGTTGGTTTATGAGAAGCAGAAGGGGAATCTGACAAGTTTAGTGACATTGTCCAAGCTATCTGAAACATAGAAAATGTCTTACATAATGAAAAGCATATTAGAGTTTAAAATATGTTCTATATTCATTGTTTAAGTGTACATTGGAAGCCAACTATGTCAAGACTTGAGCTAAAAATGACCAAGCCAAAGCAAAAGGCATAGAAATAGTCAGTTTCATACAGTTCACTATCTAAATCTTCTGAAGCTATTAAAATGTTTCTTGATGATACTGTCTTTTCTCTCAAGATTCATGAGAAAAGTCAGTTCATATAGGATCATGTACAATACTCAGAGAAGGCAAGATTCACTCCCTTCTTTTAAGGACAACCTGATGCATCTTTCCCTGAATATACCTTTGCTCTTGTCTTGCAATTTGAATTTGAATTCAGTCAACTGCATTTCCCAAGGAAGTCTGACATTCAGACCCAAGTTAGCAAAAGCATTTGTTTACTGCCTACAAACTATTCATATCTTTTGACAGAGGTCTTTTAGTCCATTTTTTGACTGACTTATTGGAAACATTTTAGGAGTTGTTTTTTCAGAAACAGTTCAGGGAAGCAGATGAACATAAGTAGGTATCGCATATAAAAGTTGCCCATTTTGCTTTTCCAGGTGCTGCACTTGGTGTGAGAATTCAGGGGTGAGTGTGCCTCGTAACGAAGGATGCTCCAGTATACCACGGGTAGTGCAGTATTTCTGTACTTGCCTGTAGGCCTGGCTCTTAATTTTGAAATCCAGTCACTCCATGCTCAGCTAACAACATTGTTTACCACAAAAGGTTCAGCAAAAACTACTGCTAAAATTGCTCAGTGGTCAGTTGTTTTTCTTGAAATTAATTTTCAGACTGAGTAGCTGCCTGCTGTGAGGAGGTTTATGGTAGACTGTCTCTCCTGACTGCCAGAAGTTGCCTAGGACCTTTTTATGCACAAGCAACACATTTTAAAATATGCACTTGCTTAGGCACATTATTATTCTAAATGTCTTGAAGTTAGGTTCTCACTCTTTGTCACCATAGAAATGATTATACAATTACTTACCAGTTTTTCCAAAGAAGGACTGCCTGTGTATCTGGGTACAGATACAATGGCTCTCCAAGGCGTTGAAGAATTACTTGATTGCAAATAAGAGACCATCTCTTCACTACCCAGGACCTAGCGGGAAAGGAGCAGTCGCAAACCAGGCTGACACATTTTGAAAGGAGCAGGCAAGGCAGGCTGTGGACATGTCCTCTTCCAGCTGCAGCTTTCCCAGCTGGAGAAACTGAAGCCGTGGCATGGCACCCTGTTGCTGTTACCCCTCCGAGGGTTGTGCTTCCAGGTCTGCCAGGCAAACTGCTTCAGCATGTGCTGCTCAAGCCATTTCAGTCCAAGTAAGCTATCCCCAATTACAGCACAAGCTGTATAGATGCAATGTAACACAAGCAATGCTGCTATTTCAGCTGCAGAGGAGGACCTGTAGGCAGATGTTCTCACTGCACTTGCTTGTACAGTGGCATCTCAGAGCACTTGCCCAGTACAAAAAGGGTATGTGGATCCCTCACACTCATGTGAACTTCACCCCTTTTCACAGCTTCAGCGTTGAGGTGCTGAGCACTTGTGCATGGTTTAGCCAATATTCAAAGAACAGATATTTTACACTTTAATCAACCAGGCTGGTTTTCTGTTTTCCTTCCCTTTTTTTTTTGATCACTTGATTGAAGTGCATGCAGCAGCACACCGGACTCATCTTTAGGGTAACTCCTCTTTCACTCAATAGTATACAATGTATTCAGTCTCCTTAAACCTCTTTGAAGTTCAATTTTGATTTCTCCCCCACTATTATATTCCTCAGTGTTTTGTCTCTAGAAGTAATCTTTTATGAATGTTGGGTTCAGTGCCCAAGTTCCCTACAAGTCCTAAGAATTCCCTTCTCTGAGCAGTACATGCATTAAAGACACTGAAGAGAGCCCTTTCAAATTCAAATCCATAAAAGCAAACGGGAATATAAAAACACAAAACACAAACACAAAATGCAGACACAAATGCTTTCCACAACACGGTAGAAGGCAAATGAAAGGATAAGGTTTTTGATAGGGGAAAGCAATTGTCTAGGAAAATAAAAATTATAAATCTTTAGAAAGGAAGATTTGAGGTGTTTTTTTCTGAAATAGGGAGAATTATACTGAGCAAGGTCTCAAAGTTCATCAGATGCTGTGCTAATTTAAGAGTCTTAAATAGCAGACATTGTCTGTCTGTCATGCAACTGAATGTCTGTCAACTGTCTGTTAGGTTGGGGCTCTAGAGGATCCCAGATGTGCCAGTGGAATCTGAGGAGCCAAAAACCTACCCAAACTGTCTAGGATTTTTATTTGTCTTGATCTTTTTCTTTTTTTTTTTTTTTTTTTTCTTTTTCCTAGCAAGTTCAGCAAGGGTAATGGAAACAGCTAGTTAAGAGTAAAGTTGGACCTAAACTGTTTGTTACCTAAAAATTTCTTTTTCATCTTCCAGAACCCTTTTTTACAGTCTTAAACAGTCTACTTTAAAAGAAACACTTTTTTGTGCTTTTCTCTGTTTCTAAACACTGGAGAAGTACTGAAATGCAGTGCCAAAGCCTTTTCTTCCAGTATTTCCATCCCATTAGAAACCACAAAGTGAGGCAAATGCTGAGAGCAAGCCTCTTCTTGCAAAACTTCCAGTTCAATCTATTGAACACAGAGGTTTGGATAAGTTTGATTAAGCTTGCAAAGGTTGACTCAGTCCTTCATCCTCCACTGGCAGGTAAATTGAATCATGGGATTTATAAAGAATAAACCTCACCAGACAAACTTGATTGCATTTTTGATGGAATTACAAAATTAGCAGATGATGGGAAAGCAGTAGATGTAATATATTTGGATTTCAGGAAAGCATTTGATACTGCCTCATGAAATCTTACTTGAAAAATTAATTCAGATCAGCTGCGAGTAGAGCACTGTCATGTGGGACAAGGAGCTCAAACCTCATGAAAAAGGACAATGACAAGAGGCAGCAGAGACTTGCCTGTGCTCCTGACCTCAGTGCTCTGAGGACATCACCTTTGGTCCTCCACGAGGAGATACAGCCACAAGGCTCTCTGTGGGCTCCCGCCGAGTCTGGCTGTGCTGCCACGGTCATACTTGATTAGGGTGGAGGACTGGAACTTATCCTGCTGATGTGATCAGGGAAAGCGTGACCCGTCTGCCACATGGGACAGGGCCTTGGTGTCACGGCAGCGGTCACGTGCCGCTTTCCTGGAAGCCCATGATGATGGCATCTGAGAAAGAAGTTTGTGGCTGTCCTGTGCTGGGGGACAGAGGATAACAAAAGCAAAACCCACCTGCCTTGTTGGGAAAAGGGTGAGAGCCCCTAAAAGGATAATTATCTACCAGGTTAAAGTAAAGGAGACAGGGATCTTTAAAGAAGACAAACTATCTTAAGACTGATTTGTTCCTCTATGTCAAGGAAAAGAGACCATTATATAAAATATTCTGCTGTGATTTCACATTTCGTTCTGAGGGCATCGTCCTAAGAAAAAATATTGACAAACAGACGTAATTTTAGAGAAGGAGCAAAGTAAAATGTCCAGATGCTGATGTGATAGAATTTATATTTTTATACATATATATATCTATATGTAGTATAAATAGCTTGGCTAAAAGGCAACCATGGGGGGTTGGCAAGGTACCAGTATTTAGAGGCCATAAGAAGACAAATACAAATGGCACAGACTTAACCAGTCAATTCAGGGATACTGCAGCTGACTTCAGTAGGAGCTTCCTGAGGGAAAGATGGATCCCTGGGGTTTATACAGAATAGCTGACTGTGGAGAAAGTGGTATAACTAGGCGAACTGGGTTGAAATCAATAAAACAAATAAGTAGTTGAAATACAGGAAAAAATCCTAACAGTGAACATCCTAAGATGTTATCAAAGGAAATGGTAAATAGCTCATCCATCAGAACACTTACATCTAATTTGGATAAAAACTGTTTTTTTCCACGTGGATTCCCCTGGCCCCTGCCAATTCCTTGAAAGCTCAGAGGAGTCTCAGTGGGGTTTGGTTACACCTCAGCAGAAGACAAGCCCTTATCCACCCAGTAGAAAAATATTTCCTCTGGCTATGTGCCATGTAGAAACCAGATCTTAGCGTTCATTTCAGTTCTTTCTTTACGTTTCTTGCATGCCGTCTCTCTTTTCTCACTCATTCTGCATGCCTTTGCCCTCATTGGTGAGGGCCAGGTCTGCAGTCGGGGAAGAGCTTGGTTCATGCCGTGCTCCACGGAAACTCTTCCCAGCAGCATCAATGCCCATCAGTTTCACTTTGCAGGAAGCACTACTGAAAGTGTTTCTGCATTGGAGCATCCTGCACTTTTTCACTGTGCAAAGGAGGATAAATCTATCACCTAGTCAGGGCACATTTGGTCATGCAAGCTACCAATTTGTTTATCTCTGTTCAACGGTTAATCTTTTCTTAAATACTGGAAGCTTAAATCTAAAAACCCACTGCTTTCCTAAGACCTCTTAAGTCAACTTTCAAAGGCAGTCTTTTATTGCTGGGTTATAAACCCCTTTACAGAAGGAAAGCTTTAAGTCTGAATATTAAAGTAAAGTGTTTAATGTTCCTTTTTGGATTGTGAACCTATTATTAAAGCAGGATGGAAACTAGTTTGCAGTCTGCCTTTTACACAGAGCATCCATACTGCCAGAGTCCAAAATGAAGTCACTTTTTTGGATTAGGCACAGACCACAGAAGGCTTAGAAATGCCACTTGTAATTAAAAACATTGCGCCTGGATCCCTCTGTCTTTATCGAGGTTAAATGGCCACTGAAAGCAATACAAGTTGAGACTGAAGAACAACAGCAAGCTCATGTCCTCTGTTTTCTAATATATTTAACTGTTTATGGATGCTAGGAAAGCTTTGTACATTTTGTACGTTTCAACAGTAAAATGGATGCAATTTCCTCTGACTTTGATAGTGATTGTAATAACAGTTAGTGCTCTGTGAGGCCAAGCAGAGCCACCTTTCCTTGTCCCCTTCTCCATGCCATATGAGATTGACTGTCAACCCTTCAGCATGGACAAATGTTGTGGGCTGTTGTTGCAGCTTTCTTTGTTTTTTCAGCTTTATCTATATCTGTTGTATTTCTACTAATGCCTTGTCTGCTTTATGGATCAGAGACTTTTATCTAGCCGTCTGGAAGAGCTTAGCACAATGCAGCCCTGATCCTGCCTGAGCTATCACAATATCAATACTAATTGCGCAGCATTTTAATTCTTAAAAATGTTATGTAAACTAGATGGGCTATATTCAGTAAAGGATGTATGCAGGTACCTGAAAAAGGGCTGGGTTGGAAATGAAGCGCTAAGCAGAATACTGTGATCTAAAATGCGCCCTTCCAGCTGCTGGCAGCTGTGGGCTCATAGGCCTGTTCCTTTTTACTCAACATTTTGTCAGGTGCCGCACAGCCCAGTTTGACATCTCCTGCCTTAACTTCCCCTGCACTATGGAAACTACGTGTCTTTCCATTCAGGTTTCCTCCACCACCCCTGGTAAATATTCTCAGGATATATTACATAGGATCAGACCCTTCCAGAAATACAGCTCTAGCCACTTTTTTTCAACGTACCACAGGGACAGAAGAGACTTGGCTAGCTGGAAGATAAACCCACCTCCCCAGAAACATATGCCAGATTCCAGGAAGATTATGTAGAAAAGGTGGATATGACCCCACAGACTAGTGATTAGGGCATTTACCTTGGAGGAGAGAACCCGTACTCCCAGAGCAGTTTCTGCAGTTTGCTATCTTGGATGATCATCAGATAAGAGTGAAGAACAGTTTGGTGAACACAGTTCAAAACTCAAGAGTTCCCCAGATTGGTTAACTGCCATCTCAAGGCACCTCCCCAGTCAGCAACCTGGCTGCCATCTGGGGCTCCATGCTTTGCTCAACAGCCCCTGGGCTTACTACAGGTCCTCGGCTCCCTTCCTGAGGATGGAGCTTAAAAGCCACATAGCTTTTTTTTTTTTTTTCCCCTGGCACAAATAGTGTCACTATCAGTGAGTTCTTTGCCACATCTTTTTAGAGGGATCCCCATTTCACCATAAACCTTCTGTGCCCAAGTTTAGATTCTGTCTGATAAGGACTCCCAAATGTGCTGAATTTGGCATGAAGTTATTTTGTGCACTTAGCAGACCACAAAGCAGAGGAGAAATGCCAACAGTTCATTAACCCTTGTATCCCCCTCCTTTTAACCATATTCATTATATCATTTACCAATGCAGTGGAAGTACTGCAGCCAACTGTCAGGAAAGACTTGAGGGTCAAGTATAGCATCCAGGCATCCAGTCCTGGAGCCACACAAGTGAATAGCAATGGGGAAATCATCCACTGGGATGCAGTTGTTCCTGCACCACACTAATCCATAATGCTTCTCAGTTGATCAGCAGCCTTTAATTTTTATATTTTTTTCTTAAATGCATCCATAAATCTGGATGCCATACTCCTTATCAAGTTACCCAGGTGCCGTATTTCTAGGTAGTTTACAAAATCCCAACCTACAAACCAGTGAAGTTATGGGTAAGAAACTACTAGTGATTCCTGATCCAGTGCTGGTCAGAGAGTTTGGCAGATGATCTTCAGTTTCTGTCACCAATGGCAATGTCTTTAAAAATATTACAGCCTGCAACAGGGGTGGAAGGGCTATGAATAGTACTAATATCGTACAATTTAATTCTAGTTTTGTCAATGAATCAGCAGTATTCAGAGAGCTGTAAATCTTTGTAGTTCTTCCTCTCTGCCTGCTGACAATGCAGGATGGTATGCCGAGCGTCCGTGCCGTGCGCCGAAGGGGCGGTTCTGTGGACACTGTTGAGCCAGTGCTTTGTTGAAAGACCTCTGGATTGCTGCCATCAGAGCCAGGGTCAAGACATATTCCCCGATGAAGTAAAATCCAACGCAACGTTACGTGGTGCAGTTAAGGACTCTGCATAGGACGTGTACGTGTGCTACACTAGCTAACAGAGCATAACAAAATGAATGCCCAGTTCCCCTGAAGGTACAGCAAGGCGGCTACTTCTTATTTTTGTTTTGTTTGCCTGAAGATAGCATGTGTGTCTTTTAGTCAAAAATACAGACTTTTTACTATATTTTAACTGACTGTGAAAGTTTCTCTGTTCCTTTTTGGGTGCTGGAGTGCAAGGATGGAGAAAAGGAAAGCACTAAAAGCAGGAGGGTAACTGGGGCCCTGTTGTCTGCAGACAGGTAGGGCAAAAACCATGAAGGAAACCTGTATGTTATTAGCTGGCTCAGTTAATAAAAACTGAATATATGTGACACATTTAAAGGTTTAAATATCTCTTAAAACATTTTACTGGCAAAATTTTAAAGCCATAGTTATTTCAGCACTGTACCATGGAACTGTGAAGAAGTTGTCTCATGTTTTGCGCAGAGAAAATGTCAAGAAAGGCAAAAAGGGCAGCTTTAGGTACGGGAAACAATGGAAAAAATCCTGCATATGCTGATATTTCTTTATACATGCACTTACACTTGCAAATACACACATATATTCTTTGTGCAAAGCTGTTTTGTGCTGGAGGAGTAGAATAAGATGGAACTAGGAGCCGAACAGACTTTGAATGCAGCAGCTATAAGAGGACAGTAAGAGGAAAACACTGAGAGTCAAGGACACTGTCGGGTATGACGTTGAGATAGGAAATGCTACAAAAAAGTGGAAGAAGGATGATCATATGCTTGGCTGGGGGAGGTGGCAAGGCTGATGAGCTCTAAGGCGTGTGTCCAACTTTAGCGTTACGTCCCCCACACTGTTCTTCCCAAGAAAGCTACCAAAGGTGACACCAACATCCAGCACATATGGCCAAGGGGAACAACTATCGGATTTCTCTTCCCACAACTATTAATGTGCAACCAAATGCTTCTCGACGGGATAGAAGTAGTGTATGTGGTATTGTGACTGGACTAAAGACTAAAGTCACACGGTTTTAGATGTTTATCATCATCAATGGGAACTTCAGTGAAACCATGCTTCTCTGTACCACACTACCAGAAAGGGGTTGAAGAACAAATTTTGAGATTCACTGATAAATTATGGCCCATATCCTGCTACAAACACCGCCTTAGCATTTGAAATGCATGATAGAAAACTGTCCTAAATGATCACTGACCTTCAAACAGAAGGGGGAAGAAAGCCAGACCCAACTTGACAATATCTTCTCTGAAGCAAAAAAACTATATTTAACTGGATTCTCATGAAAGATCACGTGTGCCACAAGAGGATAAATTTGGAG